>NC_080188.1:17059568-18391651 GCF_030028045.1 Hippopotamus amphibius kiboko
CAGTCTTTTGTATATAAATTATATTTCAACAAACCTGTTTGTAAAAACTTTGGGAATGCTTTTAAGAACTCTGGATTTTATTCTAAAAGCATGGAGAATAAAGTTTTTGAGAAGGGTTGTGACATTTGCATCTTTCACCATTTAGGACAAATTAAGTCTGTTGCATTAAATACAGAGGGAGATGATATTAACTGGGACTAAAGCCATAATTCTCACTTGGGGGCATTATTGCTTCCCAGTGAACATTTGGTAATGCCTGGAGACACTTCTAATTGTCACAATTCTGGAGGAAAGGAGAAAGGGGTGTCACTGACATCTAGTTGGTAGAAGTCAGAGATGTTGCTAAACATCCTACAATGCACAGGACAATCTACCATAGCAAAGAATTATCTGATCCAACATGTCAGTGGTGTGAAGGTTGAGAAACCATGGAGGTGATTGAAAGTAATGGAAAGCAAGAGAAGCAGCATATTAGGAAGATATTTTGGAAATAAAATCGATAGGATTTAGTGATTAGACAGAGTGGTCAAGTGTAAGAGGCAAAAAAAGCTTGACTCTTAGGTTTCTGGCTTGAGCAATTAATTGGTGGTTGGTGATACCATGAACTGATTTAGGGGACAATTTTGGAAAGAATAGATTTTAGATGGAGTAGAGTGGGAAAGATGAAGAATACCATGTTGAACAGTTTGCCTCTGAGGTGCCTGCAAGACAGTCAAAGGACTTTTCTGGCATACGTGTGTATGAGCATTTCTGAGCCTTAGGAGAAAGCACAGGCTCGAGTTAAACATTTAAGAGTAGTTACAAGGAATAAATCAGATACATCACATGAAGAGCTTAGTACCCTGCCTGGCACACTATAACCATCTATTAACTGTTATTATTATTGACTGTATTGGAGTGATTAAATTGAAGCCAAAAGGGTGAATAAGATTGCATTGAGAGATGAAGTAAAGTGAAAGAGAAAAGGATGAAGCCCTAGAAATGCTCAAAAAAGAGGAGCTAGGAACTGATTGTGCAAATAGAGACAAGACGTGGGAGGAAAACCAGGAGCATGTGTGTCCTATGAAACAAAGGGAGGAGATGGTTTCTAGAGGAGCTAGTGGTCAACCATACCAAATGCTTCTCTGAGTTCAAGTAGATTGAGAATTAATCTTTTTTCAAATAAATTTAAAAATTCAGTCATTGGGGTTCTTGGAAAATGCTGATTTGATAAAGCACCGGGGAGAGATTGGAGTGGGTTGGGGAGTTAAGAGGAGAAGAAGTTGTAACTGTTCAGCAACTCTTTTGAAAAGTCTGATGCAAAGGGGAAGAGAATAGACTAATAGAGCAATATGTGGATGGTTTAGTAGTATCATTATGAAGATAGAAGAGATCTGGCATGTTTAAATGTTAATGTCACCGTTAAATGTCAGTAGAGGAAGGCTGAAGATACAGAATATAAATGAAGTAATTATTGGGGCAAGATATCCAAGAAGGAAGAAGGAGAAATGACAAATAAAAAAAAAATGACTGATGTAGCTCACATAACAAACAGCTCCCTGATTTATTTAGCCATTTCCTTCCTTGTAGCTGGAGACAGTTGATGTGGAGTAGAGAGTGAAGCCCCTGGGGAATTAGAAGTAAGAACGTTGCCAAAGGGAGTCTTTGCTTGTTTGCTTTTCTCAGGTTAATGGTATTTGAATATTAAGAGACATTAGAAGTCTCTTTGGGGGACTATCTTCACAGCCAAATTTTAATTCACTTACGTTATGAACTGAAGGGATAATAATGTATTCTAAATCCATATCTTGTCTGTGGCCATCAGAAAGAGAAATGACTCCTGCTCATAATTGCTGATATAGTCCCAAATTTATTTAGAGATTAAGAGGAACATGATTTTGAAACTTTTGTTAATGTAGTAAAGGGCTTTATGAGGTATATTAAAGGATATAATTGGAAATAATGGAAAAACCATAAACAAATATCTTCACGTTCCATTGTACCAGCAGATTAGCAGTCGGGGAGGGAGATGGATCCCATTTATGCCACTGACCAGCTCTGTGACCTTGAGCGAGCTTCCTAACATCTCTTTGTCTCAATTCCTTCATCTGAATAAGGAGAATTATGATACCACTTTCACGTGGGTTACCCTGAGGATTAGATGAGATAACACATGTTATAGTCCTCAAGAATTATCACTGTTGTGGATTTGGATCCATTACTAGAGTGGATGATTTGTCCCTGCCAGGTCAGTAATATATACAAAAAACATACGTAAATATATAAAAATAAATATATAATAATAAATATATAAAATAAATAATTTTATAAACGTTCTGTTTATTTTTATATTCACAAGTTCACCTAGCTTCAATTCATTCTCTTAAACATTTAATGATAATTTAAAATTATGAAAATTGGCTTTAATACCTGGAACAATTGATCAATAAAGCATTCTCCTCTTGCTCCGTAGGGAGTTGTCTATCTAAAGCATCTACCTAAATCCTAAAGATGAGAGGGAAATCATGCAGGAAGAGATAGAAATGGCCTTTGCCTGTCTATTTGGAGGTCTTCCATTGTCTACCCTGGTCCTCTGACCTCTCATTTATTATTTTTCTTCCAAGAAGAAAGCACAGAAGCAAAAGAGTTCTCAGTAGAAATATATTTGACAAGAAGAAAACCTTAGCTTGGTTGTCACTGCCATATACTGAATAGCTGCTCTCTTCTGGTCACTCACCTCGGCATTTTATGTTTTTGAAAAAGAAACATGAACAAGCAATGATATAAATGAGGTGATCTCTGTTTGGAGGGGCATGAACAGAGCAAATGCCATAATTTTTCATTGCTCCAGAAGCAAAAGCTAATGAGTCAGATTCACCTCTCTGCCTTGAACATAGCTTGGCTGAAGGTTAATCACATTAATTCCTGTGAGTCAACATCTGCCATGTCCTAGAAAATCTTGTCAACCATTCCAACATTTAGAGCCCCATATGATGATTTTCAAAATTTCCTGAACCAATAGAATCCTGCCAACTTCATATGTTTCTTGGGTTAACTCATTTCTACCCAATAATACTTGGCTGCTGAGAATCTAGAAACTACTGCTTTTGCAAATCAGGGATTTAAAATTGAGGAATATGGAAATATGCAGAAGGAAAGAAGAAAGCCAGAGTATGACACAAAGACCAGGGAAAATAGATATCAGAATTGTGAATGGATGCTTTTGCCAACCAGACATTTACATCAAGTCTAAAACAAAATGAGACCCCAGTTCTTTATCCCCATTTTTCTTTCAAACTATCTTTTTACCTAAAACATATCAGGGCTCACGTGTGATCAGCTCATCTCTAGACCAGTGGGCATTTTATATGAGTTCACATTTCAACCCATCACAATGCTAATTACTATAATGATGACCCAGACCAGTGCTTCTCAAACTGTAATGTGCATACAGATTCCCTGGGAATCTTACCAAAATGCAGATTCTGATTCAGTAGATTAAGTAGATTTGGAATCGGGCCCAAGATTCTGTATTTTTAACAACTAATTCTATTGCCTTTGAAATCAAGGTCCACATGTTGCATTAATAGGTTCAAAGTAAAATTACTTCTAATAATCCATCTCACTATTGTTTAATTTATGTCAGAATTTTGTGATTCAGAATCTAGTACATGATTTCAGTCCATCAGAATCATCATAAAAGTAATAAGTTTTTCATAGGGTATTGATGATTAGCTAATGTCCAATCAACCCTGAAGATTATTCAGAACTGTTCAATAACCTAAATCTTAATTATTGAAATTTTTGCTGGGATGGGTCATTATGATATCTACAAAATTTTATATTTGACTCTCCTTTTAAATTGTCTCAGATGCAAATTTTAACTTTTCAAATTGTAAAAAATTGAGATGTTAATTTAGGGTCTGTTCATGTTACTAAAAATTAACATTTTTTGATTATGGAGTGACATAAATGACATGAAAGAAGTCCAAAAGTAATCGATAATATAACCTTGTAACCAAAATAGGATATATAGATAGGCCCAGAGCGAAGGCACTCAAGTATCTGATACACTGCTTTTAGACAAAATCTCTGGTACCAAGGGCATTAATAGTAAACAGAGCAAAATCTTAGTTCTGAATACCTAGCATGGAGCCGAGAGGCTAGTGTATACTAAATACTCTATACCAGTGCGTTGAACTTAGCAGAATTGCCAGGCTCTGTCTGCTCTATTCACCAAAAGTCTTTGCCAGAAAAGACCAATGAGAGAAAAAATACTAGCATAGTAGAAAGAGCTTTTTAACATGAAGAATATATCCTGCAAAGCCTCTTTTCCTGTAGATTATTGCAGCCACCCTCACTCTCCATTGTCTTGCCATTTTGCTACACCTGATAAATGTTAACCTGGTATAAACACAAGTCTGTCTTCTCAGTGCCTGTATTCAAGTATCTGAGATCCTCTGGAGCCAATCACATCACCAGGTTGATTGATAGCACTTTCAATTTGTTATTCCATGTCTCAACTGAGCTCTCGACATCCCTTATGATCTTATATTATTCCAGTCAGTTTCTGGAGAGACTCTTTCCTCCCTTCATACTCCCTCAATGACAGATCCCTCCTATGTCTCCTTCCCCATCAGTGGATGATCTTAGTTAAATGTGGCTCATAGTTAAGATTGTGTCTCAAAAAGTAAGCTGTCTGGCTTTGTATTCAGGTTCCAGCAATTTATCTAAACCTTAGGGGTACATTTTTTAACAGTTTTGTGCCTCAGTTCCTTGTTGGTAAAATAGAGACAATAATACTTCCTGCCTCATAAGGTTCTTGTAAGTAGTAAATGACTCAGTATATGTAAATCTTTTAAAATAATGCCTGCTGTCTATAAACCATCAATAAAAGTTTACTATTATCCTAATTATTTTTTCACAGGAAAAACAGACGCCAACGGATAGGAATTCCCTTAACAACCCAACCCCATGACAACAAATCCATCTGCATCCTCATGACCTCATCTAAACCTGATTTCCTCCAAAAGGCCTTGCTTCCTAATACCATCACATTGGGGTTAGAGTTTTAATACATGAATTTAGGACAAACACAAACATTTAGTCTGTGACATCAACCTAGAACTAACTGGCTCCCACACAAAATCCTCTGGGAAAGGTTACAGGTAATTTCTGTAATCCACAATTTTGTGGTCACTTTACTCAAACTCTTCTCCACATTCAACATTGACTACCTTTTTCTTTGACTTCTATGGCATCACACTGCCCTGGTTTTCTCATCTTCTTACCTCCTCAAGTGTCTGCTCCGTAGCTCATGCCAAGAATATCACAATATCCAGTCACCACCATGTCTGATGATTTTCCAACCTAAATATCTTTAAATGCATCCATTTTCATGCCTACGGATGCCATCCTAGACAAAATTATATTCTTCTACCTAACAATCTGAAATCCCATTTTTATTTTTCACATAGCATCTGTTGATCATCTCAAAACATTATCATATAGCCCTCCTTCTGAACAGTCGCTGTTCATTATTTTTAGGTTGAAAATTACATTTTTACATTTATTTTAACTTTACCATAAAAAATTCAAATATACTTCAAAGTAAGAAGAATATTATAATTAATTCTCATATATCCATTGTCTAGCCCTAATTATTGTCATAATTTCATCATTTTTCCTTCATCTGCTTTCTCTTTGCTCAATTATTTTTTTACTGTGGTAAAATATACACAACATAAATTTTACCAGTATAACCATTTTTAAGTGTATGCTTCTATAATATTAAGTTCACATTGCTGTCCAACCATCACCACCATCTATCTCCTGAAGATTACATTTTTGTGACATGACAAGTATGACAGGCATGAACTGTCCTCCACCCTGGGTCACTATAGTCAAGTCAGTCTGGCATTTATACACTTCCTTGTATGTGACAAACTTACTCAAAGCCTTCCCACTTGATTTTTCCTCTGCTTAAAATTATCCTTCTGTACTGATTATTGAAGATTCAGCTTAAACATTAGTTCCTTCCTGAATAATGCGTATTAGGCAAGGTCTCCAGCTACATGTTCTTGTTATGCCTCCTACTTCTATATGTATAGAGGCAATACAGCATAGGGCAAACTCTAGAGCCAGATTGCCTGGGTTTGAATCTTGGCTCTGTGTGACCCTGGGCAAATCACTGTATCTCCCTGTGCCTCAATTTCTATCTGTCAAACGGGGATAAATGTTTCTAGGTTATTTTCAGAATTATTTAAGTATTTAGAATACGGCCAGGAACTTAGTATTATGTAAGTACTAGCAGTTACTACTCTTCTTCAAAGTACTTATGGATTTTGTGAACATTTTGTTAAATGTCTGTCTGTCCCCGTGGAGTCTTTCTTGGGTACCTATCATACCATTTGCAGAGTCTACATGGTGCCTGTCACATCAGTGCTCAATCAACATTGGATGAAAAATTAAATGAAACCTTCAGGTCTCTTCTTAAATAATACCAAATTGGAATATTATTGTGAAGATCAAATTAAAGAATTCACAGAAATTTTCTTTCTAAGCTTTAAATCCCAATGCACTTCAAACTAGTGTTATTGGGAAGATTAGGCATAAACCAACAAAAGTAAAGTGCATTTGAGATGATGAGGAAGCACATATTAAATTGCCCTAATACATAATATGTGTTCATGTATCCCCAAATAAGTGCCTTGAAATGCTAGTTTAAGGAAAAAATAGGAAAATTTTACTTAGATTAATAAATTTGGGAAATGTTTCAAATAATTATCCCCTTCCCCCTGTGTAGTTTCACAATATGGAGCATTAAAAAATAAAATTATTCAACTTTCTAACTCAGAATTTTATAAACTTATTCTTCTGACCACAAAACATATTTTTGCAGATTATCTATTAATTAGCCATAGGAAGTAAGCTTCATAGGATCTAGCTTGGTAAATCCCAGGGTAGAAGTGATATGATTTTAGCAAGAAACAAGATCATTGTAGACTCAAGTGATCTGAGAATGCTTCAGGTACAAGTTGCAATGTGAGCTGGGCAGTAGAAAGAACAGAATTTGACTAGGCCAAGAGAAAGGAAAAAAGCGTTCTATAGATAGATGACAAAATGTTAGCCACAGAAATGGTATTAATTTGGTTAAATATATGGCCAAAATTCTCTTGATATCAAATCTCACCAATTTTTTTAGGATGTTCAGTAAGAACTATAAAATTTTTTAAAATTGTATACAGAAGCTGAGAATTGAATTAGCACTTTAAGAAGGATGAATTGGAGTAAGTGGTGTGGAGAAGAGAAAAAAAATGTAAAGTTTTCTGAAAGGGAGTGGAAAAAATGGACAGATTTGCATTTATTGAGAGTCCTCCACTAGTTCTTTTCTGTATATTTTATCATTAAATCCCCCAACAGCAATTCTCAAAATCAGTAATTACTGTCTCCCTTTTACAAGTAAGTAATCTGAGGCTCAGAGCTTATGTGATGTGTCCAGTAGTACACAGCAGAGTTTCATAGCCTAAAATATCTCCTCTATTACACCACACTGTCTCCTAAATTCAACTGAAAATTAAACATAGGACTTCCTAGGTTGCGCAGTGGTTAAGACTCTGCCTGCCAATGCAGGGGACACGGGTTTGATCCTTGCTCCAGGAAGATCCCACATGCTGCGGAGCACCTAAGCCCATGTGCCACAACTATTGAGCCTGTGCTCTAGAGCCTGGGAGCCACAACTATGGAGCCCATGTGCCACAACTGCCGGAGCCTGTGTGCCTGGAGCCCATGCTCCACAACAAGAGAAGCCACTGCAATGAGGAGCCCGTGCACCACAACGAAGAGTAGCCCCCACTTCCCACAACTAGAGAAAGCCCGTGTGCAGCAATGAAGACCCAATACAGCCAATAAATAAATAAATAAATTTATTTTAAAAAATTAAACATATACACACTTTTCTATCCTTTGTTGCCAACAGCACTATCATCTCATTACACCCTAAATAAATGTTTCATACACATATACCTCCCCCTCCCTTGCCGCATCTCCACACAGACACACAGAACATGTGCTCTTCATTTTTCTGACTATAACTGTACTGTCCTGGATGGCAGTCACAAGCCACATGTGGCCGTGGAGCACTTGAAACGTGGCTAGTCCAAATTGAGATATGCTGTGACGTAAAATACACATCAGATTTCAAAAATTTAGAACGAAGAAAAAGAATGTAAAGTAGCTCGTTAATCATTTTTATATTGATTATATGTTTAAAGAATAATACTTTGAATATATTGGATTAAATATACAATTGAAGTTAATATCACCTGTTTCTCCTTTTTTAAGCAACTAGTAGAAAATTTTTAATTACATAAGTTATATTTATGGCTCATATGTTTCTATTGTACAGTTTGGGTACATAATATAAACTTTTTTGTGTCCTTTTACAAACTGTACTTGAAATTCCCAAGATTTCTCCCACAATTAGCATTAATCCTTTAAAATGCCAGTCCTCTTAAATGTCTAAAACATTAAAACATTATCTATTTTGAATGAATTTAGTCAGGAATTAGCCCAATTATCTGGGAAGGCCCTGAGTGAATGGAGGTGAGGCAGGCAAAAGGCTTTTTGATTCAGGTAGATTCAAATTTAGGTACAGAAAGTGGGGGAAATGAGTGGGTACTCGGTTTGGTGCTGCAGGAAAGTGCCTTGGTTGGCAGGTTGGCAGAGAATGAGGGGCTCAAGGAAGTTGGAAAGAAACTGCAAAGTAAAAGAATTGCCAACCTGATAGTATACCCAGGGTGGGTCCTAAATATTCATTTTCATGACTTCTCTTTTAAGGACCAGATTTTGTTCTGTAAAAGTTATGATCTTAATGCCAAAGGTAAACTCTGATCCCATAACTCTAAGGCTTCAGCTCTGCAGTCTGGCCACAGGGCTTTCTGGCAGCCCTCAGACTCATCGGGTATCATGGACTTTGGTGGGTGCTTGGCTTGAGGAAAAGGGGCAGTGGTAGCGCCCTTAGCAAATAATTAACAAGGACCAGTGAAGCCGTTGGCTCAAAGTCTCTGGGCTTGGAAGAGGAAGAAGGATGACAGGCAATATACGCTTCCATCAGGTATTTTGAGGAAATTAGCAGTATTCCTGGTTATAGGGACCTCCCTTTCTGTCAGTTCTCAATTAGTTGTTTCATTACACCTATAAATTTATGCCTGTTATGCAGACGATTTCTTGGGACATATTACAATCAGGTGCTTATCTGAGGTAAATTGAGGACTCTTCTGACTGAACTTGAGAAGTTGAGCATGTGCTAAAATTGCTGTTTTTAAATGTTAAAATGTATATAAGAGCAAGTGGAGAAGAAAATGGCACTGTTTTAGATCCTTTTGTTTTATGTAGTTTAGCATTTAGATACCATTGTGTGTAACTTCTCAAAGGGAAATGTAAAGGATAAGATGTGATTTTTAAAGAGGAGACGTAATCTTATTGTTTGAGATGTTTTTACATAAATGACAATATGTTTTGTATGTTGTAAAAATGAAATGAATTTAACTGCATGAAGTGATGGGGAAATACTGGGATAAAGATAACAGCCCCATGATTATTTACTGTGTCACCTTGGCCCAATTACTTCATGAAGTTTGTTTCTCTTCTATAACATGATGATAATTAAATCTCCCTCCTGGGGTTAGGGTGAAGGAAAAAAAATCGATGGACTATAAGTTACAATACACACCACCACCCAGAACAGAATAGATAACTTTCTTAGTGTTTTCCCTCCGTTTTTAAAGTAGAGGGCATTATCTCCTTCACTCAAATATCTTCATTCGTGAATCAGAACATGCTAGAACAATTCAGTCTTCTTGTTAAATTCCCAGGTCCGTTGTTCCAGCCACAGAGCGTTCTTCTCTGGAACACCCTGCTTGAAAAGCCACTCCATCGCTGTTCCTCATGAGCTCTCCTTCTGTCTCTCTTGCTAGCAAAATAAGAAAAAGGCAATGTTTTCTATCCCAGGTGAGCTATTGCCTTTTCTCTTCCAACATTTGCATCTCTATCTTTATGTAGCAGCCCTTCCTCAAGAAAAGCAGTCTTCAGTTTGCACTTGAGTCATTAACTAGAGAGCCTTTCTGAGACTGTGATATGATGGCAGGACCAGAGATTTTGTCCCAGCCTCCAAGACAGTAGCATTTTTCTCTCCTGGAAAGTTACAGGACCACTGATTTCAGTTCGTTAATCAAGAAGAGCTTTCAAATAAGAGGAACCTTCCAAAAATGGATCCAGCAGCCTCAGGAGGTAATGTTTCCCATCATTGGAGGTGCTCCAACACATGCTAGAAGACAAGTTGTTTATTCACTGAGTAAATATTGAATGAGTCCCGACTTTGTGTCTGTGATGAGATAACGGGGAGTAGAAAGTGAATAAAGCAACAAGGTCCCTCAGTCAAGGTGCTTCTGATTTAGTAGCGGAAACAAATACAAAAGCTAATAATGTTATATCACTAATACCTAGTGAAGACATCCCATAGAAAAGAATATCCAAGAGACATGTAAAGGCAAAATTAAGGTTAATGGGGCAGAAGAAAACAAGTTTAGACAAAGAAACAGCATAAGAAAAGTCTATAGTGAAGAAAAAAATATGGCTCCAACAAAAAAACCCTCAAAATATGAAGAGGATAGAAGAGGTATGGCAGGAGAGAAACTTGGAAAGATAAACAGGCATTCAGACAAGGAGCTTTGAAAAGCCATATGCACATGTGAGTTTAGATATGAAGCCAGGATCAACTGGCAGTTTTGGGTAGATTCTGTGCTCAGGAGTCTAGCCCTAGCCTTGAACTCTGCAGGGTGGAATGGAAACCTACTTGGCTCCTGCCTTTGCATCTCCAAACCAGGGGAGGGCTCTCTCTGTCAGAGGGATGTTAGCATCTCTGACCTAAATATATAAAGGGAAAGAGAAAGTTGTTCGGAAATTTCTGACTTTTGCTTCTTCCATTGTCATTTCTCTTAAAAACCCAAAGGAAAGGAAATTTCCCAAGCGCCCTTTACAGAGCCCATAGAAAAATGAGTGTCCCATCAACCAGAAATCTATTTACTAATTATCAGTGAGAAAGGAATTCCTTTCCAAAGAATCTGTTGGCACTCCAAAGATAAAATTATACCACTAGCAAGAAAAAAAAAAAAAACCTGAACATGTATGAAAGATATTCCAGAGGAAAAAAGGCCTGTATTACTAACCTTTCCAGGAACAGGTTAATTCCTTCCCTCACCCCAACCCCCAACTGCATAGTCACAAAGACATAAAAATTTCTAGTAGAATGACTCAATCTTTTCTTCTCTAAATAACTTCTCATTAGCATAATAACAGTTAACATTAATTGAGCATTTACTGTGTACCAAAACACATTAAAATGTCTTATATTCCTTGCTTTATTCAGTCCTCACATGACTGAGAGGTAGGTAGGTATCATCATTACCCCATTTTGTAGATAGATAAACTGAGGCTAAGTGAGGTTGAGTAACTCACTCACCACCACAGAGTTAGTAGTGATGGAACCAGGGATTTAGGCCCAGAATCTCAACCACTACACAAGGGTTTCAAGCATCAAAACTTACATTACCTGCATCAGCAGTATCTGGAGTACTTGTTGAAGATGCAGATTCTTCAGGCCCATTCCAGGCCTGTGGAGTCAATTTCTAGGAGTGGGGTCCAGAAATCACATTTCAATCAGGTACCCAAAGTGATTCTTTTTGAACATTGAAGTTTGAGAAACGCTCCACTCCCTCTGTTATTCAAAATGACACTAATAGATTAAAGGAACTGTTCTAGGCCTCTAGGGGAAAAAAAGATCAAGATGGGAACATTAGCTTATGTCATCTTTGAGTTAAGTATGCTTGTTCACAGCAGCAAAATTGTCAAATTGGTAGACGCGAAGTCTAGCTCCTACTTGCCTCAGTGCTACAGCTCTAGTTAAAGCTGGCTGCTCCCCACAGTGGGCACCCCTGGCACCCTGCTATTGTATCTGAAGCAGCCTTTCCTGACTGGCATGATTGACAGCACAGTAATGAAGTGCAAGGAGCAACACCCACGGGGCCTGGACTCCCTGCTCTGTCCTTCACTAACCACTTAAAAATAGATCAGTCATTTAAACCCCTGGGCCTCAGTTTTGTTATCTGTGAAATGGGGATAATAGTTCTCAGGAAAACAGCTGTAGGACAAAGAGTAAATTAAACTTCATCTGATGCTGTGTGTGAAATTCATCTGGCCTAAATCCTGATGATGCCTAAGAGGGGCTCAATAAATGGTGACGGTGGTTTTATAAATATCCCAGCACCCTGGCTATTCCTTCGATTTTCTATCCAATTTCAGGATAACAGGCCAAGAGCCTTGATTTTTAGTTGAACAAATGTGGGTTCAAGTACTGCCTCTGTCAATCACTAGCTATGAGATCTTGGGCAAGTTACTTAAGCTCTCTAACTTATCTTCTTTTGTATGACACAGGGACAAATACCTACTTCTTAGAATTCTTTTAAGAATTAAGAGAAATAAAATATGCACAGTTCGAGGTACATGGTAGACACTCAACATCTGTTGTTTTCTCTCTCATTTTAAAACCAAATTACCCTGGTTTCTCAACAACCTCAGAAAGCAATTTATTATAATTGTAGCATTGTTTATTTTATTGAATTTTAATTCAAGTCTAATATAGTAATTTAGTCATTTCTTATTAACTTTCTGGCTAGAACCCAAACGTTATCCAAATATTAGATATCGAGCATTTCCTAGTCCTTCCTTACACTGACTTGTCCTTCCTTGTCAGTCCAAAGTTAATTTGGCCAGAATTTGTTCCCTTAGAGACTGTATAGCTCAAGCTGCTTCTTTTCCAGGCAAGACATTGGCAGCCAAAAGAGGTACAGTGACAGAAAATCCAGGTCAGCTGCAAAGATGATTAAATAGTTGGAAAATGAGCTTTATAGAAAAAGCAATTTTAAAAAATAGGAAACGTTTCTTTTGGAGACACTGAGGACAAGTTAGTAATGCTCATCGAGCACACCAGTGTTTGTGCTGCAGGAAAAGGTGTTCTCAGTTCCCCTCCACTCCTCAAGGACGGGGGGCTCTGGACTGGATGACAACGTGAAGGACTTAGAGTGAATATAAGAAAGATGATGGTGAGAACACAGCCAACAGGTTTCTCTGGTTCATTTTCTATTATCCTTTATAAATCTCCCAGAATCATGATTCACACGCCTGGCTTTGGCCACATCTGATTACTTCTCTAAGCTTCATTCGTTCACTCAGCACACAGTTGAGGAGCACTACATCTGCACGAAGCACTGTGCCAGACCCCGGGGACACAAGAACCAGATGGGCATGCGTGGTCTCTATCTTTGTGGCATTGTTGTCTAACTGGAGTGCATGTTACATACAGGGTCCTTAGAAAGGTAGATCTAGCGTATAATGATCATTTCCTGAACTAGGAATTTTGGAACTTTCTACAGCACCCTATTTGGTAAACATAATAAATTCCAAGTTCCTTAATATGTCATTCAAGTTCCTTCAAAGATCTTACCCTCCTTTCTAGTCTCATCTCTCAACATTCCCATAACATGCTCCAATGACACACAGTTCCCTAAATATACCTTTGTGAAGAGATACCTTTGTACCTTAGGGTTTCCTCTGTTTGGCATGCTCTACTCCCCACCATCACTGAGCCCTGGGGAGTAGACCAGTTCTCCCATTAAGTAATGGACAGATTGTGAGTCCCATGTGTCAGTATCCCTGATAGGCAGTGAGCCCTGAGAAGGAAGGAAACATGGAACATTATTGTGGTTTAGTGGTTAGCAAAGTATATGGACAATCAATACAAGAAGGAAGGGAGAAAAGAATGAAGGAAAGAAAAGAGAGAGGAAGGAAGGGAGAATGGAAAGAAAGGAGGGAAGGAGGGAGAAAGGAAGGAGTCTCATATGATGAGATAATATTTCTTAAGTCATGACTATTTCTCTCTCAATGGCCTCTTCCTACTCTTTGCACAATCCACCCGCCCCTACCTCTGTCCTCAGCTTGTAACCCACTATAGATACTAAAACAAAAATAAAATGGGCTTGAGTCGGGAAGACTCAAACACATACCTACAGAATGAGTTGTTAAGTGAGCAAATAATAGATAAATGACCTTGGGTGAGAAAGAAGGAGAAAGGAGGAGGATCTTTCAGATCAGAGAGGTAGACACAGAAAAACCTCAAGGCTAGTAGGACTAAGGTTTAGAATACAAGGAGGAGGAAGGACCTTCTTTTGAAAGTACCTGGGAGCTGCAGCAAGACTTAGTTCTAAGTCATCACACTTCCTCACATCCAAAGAGAACCAATTGCCCAGAGTCCAGCTCCTGCCCAGAGAGCATCAGTTTGGGGATAACTGGTTAGGGCACTGGATGCTGCCCTGACTTCTGCTTACCTGGTGCATCCTGCACTTTTGCAATTCAGAGAACTTATATGAGGGACCTAGACACTTGTGGCATGAGAGTGGTATGAAATAATCCCAAATTGTCCATTGTGGTTGAACTCAAAGCACTTGAATTTTTTTCAATTGAGGTAAAATTGGTATAGAACATTACGTGTTTCACATGTACATTATAATTCCACATCTGTATACACTACAGAATGATCACCACCAAAAGTCTAGTTACAAAAAAAAGGGGGGGGGAGGTTGTTCAGATGAGTGAAGTCATATGGTATTTGTCTTCCTCTGTCTGACTTATTTCTCTTAACATATCACTCCCAAATTCCATCCATGTTGCTGCAGTTGGCAAGATTTTATTATTTTTTATGGCTGAGTAACATTCCATTGTGTGTACATATCACATCTTCTTTACCCATTCATCCACAAATGGACACTTAGGTTGTCTCCATTTCTTGACTATTGTAAATAATTGTAATTGTAAACAATGCTCCAGTGAATCAAAGCACTTTTTTAAAAATTGAAATAATATTGGTTTATAACATTGTGTAAGTTTCCTGTGTGCAATATTTCTACTTATATATATCCTATAGAATGCTCAACACGAAAAATTTAGTTTCCATCCATCACCATACAGTTGAACAACTTTACCCATCTTGCCCTCCCTCCTGTGTCTTCCCCTCTGTTAACCATTACTCTATTCTCTGTATCTACATAGTTGTATTTGGCTTATTTATTTTATCTGTTTGTTTGCTTTTTATATTCCACATGAACAAAATCATACAGTATTTGTCTTTCTCTATCTGATTTATTTCACTTAGCATAATACCCTCAAGATCCATCCATGTTGTCACAAATGGCATGGCTTTACCTCTTTTTATGGCTGAGTAGTATTCCATTATTATATACGTATGTATACACATACATGCAGCACATCTTCCTTATCCATTATCCATCAGTGGGCACTTAGGTTGCTTCTGTATCTTGCCTATTGTAAACAATTCTGCTATGAACATTGGGGTACATATATCTTTTCAAATTGATGTTTTCATATTCTTTGAATATATACCTACAAGTAGAATTCCTGGATCATATGTTAGTTTTATTCTTAATTTTTTGAAAAACCTACCTACTGTTTTCCATAGCGGCTGTCCAAATTATGTTCCCAACACTGTATAAGGGCTCCCATTTTTCTACATCCTTCTCAACATCAAAGCTCTTGAAAAGCAGCACAATTTCTAAGACCTCCAACGTGCCCGTTAGCTTTGTCCTGCAATGGATTTTATGAAATGTAGGAGGTCAGACCTATGACTACCAGAACTGGCATCAGGAAAATTAATCTGGAACCTGCATAAGTTTCTTAGGTCTGCTCTAACAAATTACCACAAGCTGGGTGGCTTAAAACAACAGTGACAACTGACATGAAGTCTATTATCTCACAGTTCTGCAGGCTGGAAGTCCAAAACCAAGGTGGCAGCAGGTCCGTGCTCCCTCAGAAGGCTCTAGGAAGAATGCTTCCCTGCCTCTTTTAGCTTTTGGAGATTGCCAGCAATCTTTGGAGTCTGTTGGTTCTGGCAGCATAACTCCAACCTCAACCTCTGTATCCACATGGTCATCTTCCTTCTGTGTGTCTGTCTGTGTCTCTGTGTCTGTTCTTATAAGAATTAGGGCCAACCCTAACCCAGTATGGCCTCATCTTAACTTGTATCTTAATTACATCTGCAAAGACCCTATTTCCAAGGTCACAAATTCACCGGGGTAAGGACTTAAATATATCTTTCTAGAGGATGTAATTCAACCCACAGCAGAACCCTAATGTTATTTCTTACCACAGCCTACAGTGAAGTGGCAAATTAGATGCTACTATGCTACTAAACATGTTTTTACTCAACTACTGCGGAAATCTTATCCAAAAAAATGACTCAACTACATTAGAATTTCCTAATTAGTGTTCTTCAGAATACTGTTTCTGAGGGTGTAATTAGCTGTACTGTGACTCAAGGGTTATGCATCTATTACAGCCCTAATCAGAGAAGAACTAGTAGGTGATATACATTATGTTGTATGTTGTATATCACATATTCTATATTGTATATCACATATTATATACATATATATTATATTGCACATATACAAGGAATTTTATCTTATGTAGTTATACAAACTGTTTAAGGAATCTCTGTAAAGTTGTCTTCTTGTTTGTTGTTGAAGCTTGAAGTCCAAAGAACAGGTAATCAGGAAGAAGGATGGATGTAAAGTGTAAGATATCAAGGATAAATTCCATAAGTACAGCTGGAACCTATGTTAGTTTTTACTGCCTTTGACCTTTGTGGTGTGGGTGTCCTATAAGAGAAGCCGGTGTGCTTTACCCTAGAGCTAAACATACACCTAGCCCAGGAGCCAGAGAAGCTGAAGGAGGATTTGTGGAAAGGTGAAGCATTTGCAGTGCCAGCTGCTGCCCCACCTCAATGAAGAGAAGCAGCAGATGAGCAACAAAGTGTGAGAGCTATAAACTAGCTGCTGTTCCATTCTGCCTTTCCAGTCTTCCACAAGAATGTCTCTTGTGGCCTACTGCAACAAAAATATGCAAGAGGGGATTCTGGGAAATGTAGTTCAACTAGCTAAGTTGACACATTACAAAGCCACTTAAGTTCTAGCACCAAGTTAAAAACCATGGCATGCCATCTCTCTCTCTCCCTGAGAGGTTCATAATGACATTCGTGTAGCAAAGGCTCAGCAAGTCCTTGAGTTTAAAAGCAAATAAACTGTTCACCTGTGATCTAAGGTTTCTCACACTTATCAGAATAGCTGATCTTAGAGATTATAATTATGAAACATTATGATGGAAATTCAATGATTGTTTATCAGTGTCTGTTTTTTGGTATATTTCTATGAGTAAATCAGAAAAATTCTCTAATGAGGTGCTGTGTTTCTTTAGAATGTCAGTGTAAATCCTGGTTACTTAGAAGAGAAGGGTTTCTTCAATTTACTCATCAATATATCCAACCATTTTAAAATTTAAGGAAAGATATATGCCACAGTCTAGAGAAATTTAGAAATCAATCAGATTTCTCAAATCATCCTTAAGTAACTTATTTTAAGTGTTGGGGCTCTATTTTATTTTCATTAAAGGCCTAATAATAAGTAAATCTCACTTGATTTCCTATTTAAAAGTGACTATAAGGAATTCCCTGGTGGTGCAGTGGTTAGGACTCTGCACTTTCATTGCCAAGGGCCCAGGTTCAATCCCTGGTTGGGGAACTAAGTTCCCGCAAGCTGCACAGTACGACCCAAAAACAAAAAATAAATAAAAGATTTTTTTTTAAGTGACTATAGGTAAACCTCCTACAGAATCAATGCACATACACCTGCATCTTGCAACATATAGTCATTGTATTAAATATCTTAAACTAGATTATAAAAATAGCTACCATTTGAGGCAGCATAATAACAGATAAGAGCATGAACTTGGGAACCAGACTGCCTGAACTTAAAACTATCTTAGTCTATTTGGGCTACTACAATACTGTACCATAAACTGGGTGGCTTATAAACAACAGAAATGTATTTCTCATGATTCTGGAGGCTGAGAAGTTCAAGAACAAGGCACCAGCAGGTTTGGTGTCTGGTGAGGGGCTTCTTTTTGGTTCATAGTTGGCCATCTTCTCACTGTATCCTTACATGGTGGAAGGGGTAAGGGAGCTCTCTGGGGTCTCTTTAGTAAGGGCACTAATCCCATTTCTAAAGGCTCCACCTCAGGACCTAATGATCTCCAAAGGGCCTCACTTCCAAATACCATCACACTGGGGATTAGGTTTCAACATATAATTTGGGAGAGGAGGAGACCCAAACACTGAGTCTATAGCAAGCATGGACTCTGAAACCAGACTGCTTAAACTTGAAACTCAATTATTAGCTGTGTGATGCTAGGTAAGTTACTTCACTGCTCTGAGCCTCAGTTTTCTCATGTGTAAAGTGGGGATAGTAGTGTTTCCCCCTTCATAACTTATAACAAGTATTAAGGGATTTAATATTTGTAAAGAGTTTTAAACCGTGCTTGGTACATTGTGAATGGGGTGTGTGTGTTTGTGTCCAGCTCTTCACAGCAATTCCTGTTGCACCTATACTATTATTCCTATTTTATAGGTAAGGAAACTAATTCCAGTAAAGGTGAAGTATTCTCTCTGAGGGCAAAACTCTTAGAGACAAAACCCTAGATGGCTGTGACTCCAACATATGGTTTCATTCCACATGGCCAAGGCACCTCACAAGCAAAGCTTTAAGGCTCTCTGAGGCATCTTCTAGAAAGTCTCAGAAGACAAGATCAAATTGACAAGGTCCAGAAATGGAATTAGTCCCTCTCCCCAGGGGTGCTAAAGTTATAGCTGTCACTCATTCTTGACCTAGACTAGATATAAATGCAGAACTTAGAATGAAAGGCTCCATGGGTTTATTTTGCCCTGAGCTTATATAGTCCCTAGAAAGTTCTTTAAATACTTTCAATCAAGGACTCAGAAAAATTTTTAAAAATAACCTTGCACATACAATTAGAAACTGGCATGTGGGGAATTAAATAGAAGAGATGAAATTCTCTGTGATTATCAGGGACTACTTGAGGGAGGTGCTCTGAGGAAAATACCTCTCAAAACCCACACAAGGGGGTCTGATATGACTTGCGGACAGCAAAGCTGACGTGAGCTCAAGGGCAGAGACTCAGCAAGACACATTCCTCTTTTAGCATGTCAAAGATAGAGAGAGACCAGGCTGGAAGGGTCTAGGACAGGGGTAGCTGTGTTATTACAATTTTAATGACTATTACAGAAACATAGAACAGGAAAATATTTTAAAACCAAGTATGAAAGAATCCCTTATCATGTTTTTGTGTGAGCATGCTTGAGAAACAGATCAAAATAAATTTCCACGTATCTCTACAGTTGTTCAAGTAATTCGAAAGATGCCATCAGGACACCAGCACTATAGGCTATGAGGTAGTGAAAAGGAGAAAAGAGGTTTCGCTCACACGTCTTCAGGAAGCTTTTCTGATTCCTGCTGCCTGCATTGATTGCTCACATCTCTGGACTCCTGCTGCCAAGACAGTCAGTGCTACATGTTTTGAATCTGTGGTTCTTCTAGTTGTTAACTGAGTGACCTAAAGCACGTTACCTAACTTCTCTCATCCTGTTTCCTCGGTGTCAAAATGAGAAAACTTCTACCAATGTCATAGAGTTGCAATGAGAATGAACTTCAGTAATTGCAAAAGGCCTTACAACAGTGCTTGGCACTTAGTGCAGTGGTTCGTGGCCTCTCTGCATTCCCACTTCCTGTCTCTCATAGACCGTGGTATTTAATATGCCCATTGGGAAATATTTTAAGACCCACAGAACTTAGAAATATCTGTTTCTGAGATTTCAACTATAAAATCTTCACAGCATGAATCAAACCACAGATATTCAAAGTCAATCTAAAGATATAAAATGACTCTTTCCTGCATAATAAGCTTTGATTTACTGAATTAACTTTGTAAAAGAATGCGTGTATAAGCAGCCGTGGAAGCAGATTAATGGCTTCATACAACTCATTTGGAAGCAAGTGACAGAAGCCCAACTCAAACAACAACAATAATAATAATAACTTGTGTATTATTGTTATTATTAGTAATCAGATCATCTCGCTGAAAATCCAGTGGAGATCTTATTTCAGCTGCTAAACGTACCAAGTGTTAAAACAATGTCATCAGAATTGCTCCTCCCTCCATTTTTCTGTTTTGCTTTCCTCTGTGTTGGATTCATTATTAAGCAAACCCTCAACTGAGATAGCTGGTTACTCCTGGCAGCTCACATGGCCTTGGCCAGCACCATTATTATCCAAGTACTTACAAAGTCTTCGACCCACTGACTTGGCATCCTGTATAATATCCCCAAAGAGCCCACTTTACAGTAAACCAGGCAATGCTGTGGACGCGTGGTAATGAGATGAATGTACTTGTGTGAGCATGTACCATGCTAACTGACCTGGCCTCATAAGCAGGGATATGACCCTTTAAAGACACTGGCTTGTCATCATGCCTTGAAAGGATGGGAGACCAACTTGTATATACTGCAGGACACCTTATTACACTAAGTTGATGACCATTGTGGGTGCTGGTGCTATTTTCACCGTTAATAGAATATATGCATGTGGGAACTAAGGAGTAGAAATAGAAATGGCCTCACTCAGCATCACTCCCAAGGGCCCATTTGAGGAATTTTTGCTTCCTGTGCTACAGTGTTAGTCTCTGTGTCTGAAGCATTGATTCCCAGAGAGTATCTCCACTTCCCATTTCCACAGCTTTATGCTGTATGGGTCAAAAAGTCCTGGATTCCAGAAGGGAATACTTCTACTACAAGACAGAGTAAGGGTCCCGTTGAACTTCAAGCTGCAGCTTCTGCCAAGTCAGTTCAAGCTGTTCATGCCAAGAGACCAGCAGGCAAGGGAACGAGTCACCATTTTGGCAGGGGTGGGGTCCTGATCATCAGGAGGAGGTTGCCACATGAAGGAGGCAGAGAAAAATACATTTAGCACAGGTGGCCACAGGGGTGTTCTTTGACGCTCCCCTGCTCTGTTGGAAACTACAAAGATAGCCTTGGCCTGAGATGGGCATGTAGACCAAGGACAACATCCTGGCACCACCCCTCCTCCCCCTGCCCAGGTGTGTCACCTAGACCAGGAGAGGTGCGAGCTGAGGGTGGGGGCCTCTAGAATGTGCGGTAGGGGAGGGAGATGAAGGGTATCAGTTCTGGTCTTGACACGGCTGCCGCCAGGAGAGCTATATGTAGTTCATTCCACTAACCTTCCTCTCACAAGTCTCTTACGGAACAGAGGCCCCCCACACACACACACCAGAATCCTGGAGGCAGTGACGCAGGACAGGATGACCTTCCTATATGAAGTTAGTGCATGCAAGCGCTGCATGGGTGAGTTGTGGTGGGTGCTGTGCTACCCGGAGGCCCCAGGACTGCACCTGCGCACTCCCACCGCCACTGAGAGAGTTGGCTGCTGATTTCTCTCCACGGAATCACTTTCTGGGCTTTTCCCTTGACAAAGGGACTAACCTTACCAAAGGTTACTCCTGTTTAATGCAAGGGTAAAAGAGGTCTGATTTCTTACCTCAGTTTAGGGCAATCTGAGTGGCCATCTCAGGACCAGAAGAGTCCTCTGTTGTCACCACATACGTGACCTCTTTCTCTGCCCATTGTGCCTTCCTTGTTTGCTTATAGGTGACGTTACTGAGACCACAACCCAAAACACCTCCTGCACGCTGATCTTCATCTCAGAATCTGTTTTCCTAGGTCCCTGACCTGAGACAGTAGCTAACATCTATGGAAAGCTTGCTGTGTGCTAAATACTTTGCACATGTTAATTCATTCAGTGCTCACTGAAAAAATAATATCATCCCCGTATGTCAGATGAGAGCCTTTAGGTTTACAGAGGGTTAAATGACTTACATGGAGCCTAATAAGATTATCTGAGAATTGGATTTGAGACAAATATATACTTCATATTGATCTCTTATGGAAATTTGGAATTCCACGAAGATTTTCATTATCTGCAAATGTATCTGATGATGCATGACAGGTACTAAGTTGTAATTGCTAAGTTTACATATATGTCACACATGTTCTGGACTGTCAGTGACAATACCTGAAGACTAACCAGTGACCACATCTCAATGGGGCTTTATTGTACCCTCATGAATTCCAAGGGTCAATGGTACTTATTGTAGCCAAATTCCCATATATAAGACTGGTGAGAGTTAACATTAAAAAAGGAAAGATACTAATATTTATTGACTATCTTCTTTGCTCTATGCTAGTGTTTTTTTCAAAATTATTTTACCTTAACTCATAGTAGGAAATGCATTTTTCAGTGACCCAGTATTTACATTTATGTTTATGTATGTGTGTAAGAGAAACTGAAGCAAAAAAAATTTGCTATCCAGTACAAACCTTGTTAATACGGCAATGATTTTATATTCCATTTGCATGATTTTAAGCTAGTTGCTACCCACTTTATTGATTTCAAATTAAATGATAATGAGGAAGAGTTTGGAAATCACTCCCCAATGCTGACTTTTCACATATATTTACTAATTTAGCTCTTCTAAAAACCTTCCAAAGAACTTACTATTTTCACCCATTTTTTCTCTAACGAGGTGCATGCTTTAAAGACCGTCCTGAGATCCTGCAACTCGTAAATGACAGAGCAGAAATTTAAACAGATTAAACTACTAAATTATTTTATACGTGTTTCAGCCATCTTGGTCAGCATGCAGAATGCTTAAAAAGAAGAAAAGAACGGAGAGAAAAAATTAAGGAATATAGGCATTTTCTCCATATGTTTTCTTTTGCCTCTTACGGCAGCTCTACTGTCAATTCTAGGAAAGAGGTCCGACCTAAAAAGATGCTCCAAACTCAGTGAAGATGCCTATAACCAGAGGCAGTTGGTGACCTAGCCATTCCCTGTGAGAATTTGTAGAACTGAGCATGCAGCCCAAGAAAATTCACCTTCCTGACCAGCAAGACATAGAGGTAAGGATGGTGTGGTTTCTCATAATTCTGGTTTTAAGCACCATTTCTTTTGCTTCTTAAGTAAAAGAACTATCAAGTCAATCAATACTCGTGTGGAATCTTTTCTGGAAATCAATTCAGTGAGAACATTTTCCCTGATGTAACTTAAGTGCTTTATTCACTCTGGAATCTTACTGATAAATTCACGTGAATTGTGATATATTCTCTGAGCATGCACAGGTTTTAGTGTTTGTTGGCATCTGAGGGAAAGATGAATGTGAGGGACAAAATTCTCTTAGTCAGTTTTAGCTTCTTAAGCAACACAATTCTCATAACCAGTACATTGATGTAAGATGCACAAAGCATCTTCCTCTGCATGCAGTTTTTTGTTTTCTACTATTCCTCAGATATGACAATGAAAATATATACAATGATGGTTAACAAGAACTATAAATTTAGGTCTTTTTCGGGGGAGTGGTGGGACAAAAACCTGTTTACATGGGATCATGTATGTAAGAAGAAAGAAAAATTTTAGACAAGTTTTTACAAAATCATCTATAAATTTAGTATTATCCCCATCTAAGTCTCAACAAAAATCATGTAAAACTGGCAAATAGAATTTTTAAATGAATTAAAAGAAGCAACAGGCATGAATAGCCAAATCATTCTTAAAGAAGAAAGAATGTGTGTTCTGGGTGGGTGGACATTTCCCCTGGAATAGTTGTTTTTGAACATTGGTGTGTATTCAATAATAAAGAACACAGAGGCCTACGTGTGTGTTGAAGTAAGACCCACACCTCTGTAGTTTTACCAAGATTCCAAACTGATTTTAATAACCATCCAAGCTTGACAATTACTGCCCCAGTTGACAACAAGACAAATTCTAAAACTATAGCAATTAAAACAGGGTAGTGCCAGCATAGGAAAAGATAAAGAGACTAATAGAACAGAAAAGAAAGCCCAGAAACACACAAGACTATGTCCATGCTTGACATGTAAAGGTGAATTGCAGATGGTGGGAAAGGAGACTACTCAAAAATGATGCAGAGAAAAGATGGCGGCGAAGTAGAGAGACGTGGAGTGCATCCCTCTCCACAGATGCATTGGGAATGCACGGAAGGACGCAGTCATTCCCACAGAGAACCAGCTGAACACCAGCAGACGGCCTCGGACACCAGAAAGGGCTGTGGGGAGCCCGACATAGCCGGTAGGGAGGCATCCACGACGGCTCAAAGAGGGGGAAGCGGCGGAGCTGTGGCAGACGGGAGGGAGTGAGAAACATACGGAGGGTCCGCAGCGCAGCTCAGCGTTCCCGGACCGAGACATTGATCTGCAGCTGAACTGAGGGTCCAGGAGCGGGAGCGTGGGAACCGGAGATCTGGTTCAGGGTGAGAAACATTGTTGCCGGTAGGGTGATGGACCGAGAGGACAGGAGGGAGGAGGTCCGCGGAGAGGAGTGCCCGTCCCTGAGAGCTGCCCGGCCATGATGGCGGCTGGAGGCTGCAGGCTCCCGGGCAGGGGGGAGGAGCCGCGCGCATAGCCTCTCCCTCTCTTTCGGTGCCTCTGCAACAGGCAGTGGAGAGACACCCTGCGGGCCACCTAAGGCGCTCAGGGATAACAAGCACCCTCAGGCACTGGGGCAGGGCTAGATTAAAAACCCCTTGCAACACCAGCAGCAGGGAGGCTGCCGAGAGGAAAAAAAAAAAAAAAACAACAGCATCAAAAAGAAAAAAACCCCGAGAGAAGCCCAACTCTAAGACTTTCTGTTTACGCCTGAGCCACCAGCGCCCTCTGCAACAGGCACCTCCAAGCCTGACTGAAACAACATTGCGCCACTGCTCACTCACTCCCAGGAGAAGGAGCCACTATCGTACCCTCTCCCTCCCCACACACCGACGCTTACAGACGAACAATAAAGAAACCTCTGCTGGTCACAGAATAATGCAAAAAAACCCAAGGCAAGGAGAAGGACACTTACAGCTGAGACGCTAAGGAAACAGAAATAGTAGTATCAATGCCTATTGAACTGGTCCATTCTGGGATCAGTTCTGGATTTTTTTTTTTTTCTTTCTCTCTCTCTCGTTTTTTTTTTTTTTTTTATTATTAAATACGATCTTAGCCCTAAGGGATCTACAAGTTTTATAACATAATTTTTTAATGATATTTTGTATTCTTTTTTTTTTTTTTTTTTTTTTGCCTTTTTATACTTCTATATCTAGCTAAGTTTTTGGTAGTATGGACAATATATCTCTCATACTTTCCTTTCATCCCTATCTTTTATACATTTCTATTCCTTTCTTTTTATTTGCATATTTCCAATCACACTACACTCTTCTGTTCCCCTTTCTTCCATCCATTTTAAGTTTATTTTATCTTAACATACTTATAAGCAACACTATCGGTCTGCTCAGACTCCTTGCTCTATTCTCCAGATGACGCACTGCCTTGGTATTTAATATTAGGCTTTTGTCTTTATCTTAGTTCTTAGTACACTTGTCTAATTACATTCTGAGAATCTCCATTCTCTCTGGTGGTACTCCAGCTCTTTTCTATATTTGATCCTAGCTTACAAAATCTCCCTGGATTGATGTTTGTATGTGTAGGGTGTTATTTGTTGTTTGTTTGCTTTTGCTTTTGTCTCTAATTTGTTCTGTTTCAGTTGTCAATTTCTGCTGGGTTTCTCTTTGAATATCTGATAGCACACTGGGGTTCTGTCAGGTCTTTCTAGAGCCTTATGTCCTAATGGATTCAGTAATTGTGTGTCTTATACATGTATGTGTTTCCTAGACTTAATATTCGTTTAATCCAATACATGGATATTAGTCTGAGGCTTGGACAGTCTTGTATAAACACCTCTATCGCCAGGACAAGCAACCCCAAAAGTTTGGACAACCATGAGAAAACAAAGAAACACCATTCAGGCAAAGGAGCAGGAAAAAAACCCACAAGACCAAATAAATGAGGAGGAAATAGGAAAAATGCCTGAAAAAGAATTTAGAGTCATGATAGTAAAAATGATACAAAATCTCGATAACAAAATAGAGAAAGTACAAGAAACAGTTCATAAGTACTCAGAAAAACAAACAGCAATGGATAACAAAATAACTGAAATTAAAAAATACTCTAGATGCTATAACCAGCAGAATGACTGAGGCAGAAGAACGAATAAGTGAGTTGGAAGATAGAATGGGGGAAATAACTGCCACAGAGCAGGAAAAAGAAAAAAGAATAAAAAGATTAGAAGACAGTCTCAGAGACCTCAGTGATAACCTTAAACATACCAACATTCAAATTATAGGCATCCCAGAAGAAGAAGAAAACAAGAAAGGGTCTGAGAAAATATTTGAAGAGGTTCTAGTGGAAAACTTCCCCAACATGGGAAAGGAAATAATTCACCAAGTCCAAGAAGCACAGAGAGTCCCAGACAGAATAAACCCAAGGAGAAATACACCAAGACACATATTAATCAAACTAACAACAATTAAACACAAAGAAAAAATATTAAAAGCAGCAAGAGAAAAGCAACAAACAACATATAAGGGAAAACCCATAAGGATAACAGCTGACCTTTCTACAGAAACTCTGCAGGCCAGAAGGGAATGGCAGGATATCCTGAAAGTCCTGAAAGAGAGAAACCTACAGCCAAGAATCCTCTACCCAGCAAGAATCTCATTCAGATTTGAGGGAGAAATCAAAAGCTTTCCAGACAAGCAAAAGTTAAGAGAATTCAGCACCACCAAACCAGCCTTACAACAAGTGCTAAAGGAACTTCTCTAAGTAGGACACACAAGAAAAGGAAAACACCTACAAATACAAACCCAAAACAATCAAGAAAATGGTAATAGAAGCACACATGTCAATAATCACCTTAAATGTAAATGGATTAAATGCTCCAACCAAAAGACACAGACTGGCTGAATGGATCCAAAAACAAGACCCGTCTATATGCTGCCTACAAGAAACCCACTTCAGACCAAGGGATACATATAGACTGAAAGTAAAGGGATGGAGAAAGATATTCCATGCAAATGGAAGTCAAAAGAAAGCTGGAGTAGCAATACTCATATCAGACAAATTAGACCTGAAAGTAAAGACTATTAAAAGAGACAAGGAAGGACACTACATAATGATCAAGGGATCCATTCAAGAAGAACATATCACAATGGTAAATATCTATGCCCCCAATATAGGAGCACCTCAATACATAAGGCAAATGCTACCAGCTATAAAAGGGGACATCGACAGGAACACAATAATAGTGGGAGACTTGAACACCCCACTTACATCAATGGACAGATCATCCAAACAGAAAATCAATAAAGACACACAAGCTTGAAATGACACATTAGATCATCCCGACTTAATTGATATTTATAGGACATTCCATCCAAAAACAACAGACTACACTTTCTTCTCAAGTGCACACGGAACATTTTCCAGGATAGATCACATCTTGGGTCACAAATCAAACCTCGGCAAATTCAAGAAAATTGAAATCATATCAAGCATCTTCTCAGACCACAATGCCATGAGACTAGATATCAATTACAGGAAAAAAACTGCAAAAAATACAAACACATGGAGGCTAAACAATTCACTCTTAAACAACCAAGGAATCACTAAAGAAATCAAAGAGGAAATCAAAAAATATCTAGAAAGAAATGACAACGAAAACACAACAACCCAAAACCTATGGGATGCAGCAAAAGCAGTTCTAAGAGGGAAGTTTATAGCAACACAGTCCTACCTTAAGAAACAAGAAAATTATCGAATAAACAACCTAACCTTACACCTACAACAACTAGAGAAAGAAGAACAAAGAAACCCCAAAGTGAACAGAAGGAAAGAAATCATAAAGATCAGAGCAGAAATAAATGAAAAAGAAAGGAAAGAAACCATAAGAAAAATAAATAAATCTAAAAGCTGGTTCTTTGAGAAGATTAACAAAATTGATAAACCATTAGCCAGACTCATCAAGAAAAAAAGGGAGAAGATGCAAATCAACAGAATTAGAAATGAAAAAGGAGAAGTCACAACGGACACCTCAGAAATACAAAACATCATGAGAGACTCCTACAAGCAACTATATGCCAATCAATTGGATAACCTGGAAGAAATGGATACATTCTTAGAAAAATACAATCTTCCAAGACGAACCAGGAAGAAATAGAAACCATGAACAGACCAATCACAAGTACGGAAATTGAGGCAGTGATTAAAAATCTCCCAACACACAAAAGCCCAGGACCAGATGGGTTCACGGGCGAATTCTATCAAACATTTCTAGAAGAGTTAACACCTATCCTTCTCACACTCTTCCAAAATATTGCAGAAGGTGGAGCACTCCCAAACTCATTCTACAAGGCTACCATCACCCTGATACCAAAACCAGGCAAAGATGTCACAAAAAAAGAAAACTACAGACCAATATCACTGATGAATATAGATGCAAAAATCCTCAACAAAATACTAGCTAACAGACTGCAACAGCACATTAAAAAAATCAAATGTTGGAGAGGGTGTGGAGAAAAGGGAACGCTCCTGCACTGTTGGTGGGAATGTAAGTTGGTACAGCCACTACGGAAAACAATTTGGAGGTTCCTTAAAAAACTACAAATAGAACTACCATGTGATCCAGTCATCCCACTCCTGGGCATATACCCAAAGAAAACCATAATCCCAAAAGAAACTTGTACCATAATGTTTATTGCAGCACTATTTACAATAGCCAGGACATGGAAGCAAGCTAAATGCCCATCAGCAAATGAATGGATACAGAAGATGTGGCATATATATACAATGGAATATTACTCAGCTATAAAAAGGGATGAGATGGAGCTATATGTAATGAGGTGGATAGAACTACAATCTGTCATACATAGTGAAGTAAATCAGAAAGAGAAGGACAAATATTGTATGCTAACTCACATATACGGAATCTAAAAATGGTACTGAAGAACTCAGTGACAAGAACAAGGATGCAGATACAGAGAATGGACTGGAGAACTCGAGGTACGGGAGGGGGCAGGGGGTGAAGGGGAAACTGAGATGAAGCGAGAGAGTAGCACAGACATATATATACTACCAACTGTAAAAGAGTCAGTGGGAAGTTGTTGTATAATAAAGGGAGTCCAACTCGAGGATGGAAGATGCCTTAGAGGACTGGGGCAGGGAGGGTGGGGGGGACTCAAGGGGGGGGAGTCAAGGAAGGGAGGCAATACGGGGATATGTGTATAAAAACAGATGATTGAACCTGGTGTACCCCCAAAAAAATAAAAAATAAAAAATAAAAATTTGAAAAAAAATGATGCAAAGGAAAATGTTATCTATATTAAAATAAAATTAGATTCCAAAGATGAACAAAATTTAAAGGGCATTAAAGACAAATATTAAAAACAAAACTTTAGGACTTTTAGAAGAATGTAGAAGAGAATAACTTCATGTCCTATTGGACCTTAGGGTAAAGAAGAGTTTCTTAAAGACAGATTTTTATACAGAAAGCATTGATAAAATCTTAAAAAAGACTTCTTCTATTTGCAACTATGTACAAGAAATCAGATGTTTCCAGATATTGCTCAACCAAAACAAAAATATTGAAATGCATTGGAGGCTAATACTTATACAAGAATATAGTTGTCATTCCTAACCAGAATTTTAAATGTTTAATTTCTAATTGTATAAATAAATGTCCTAACATTCAATACATATGATAAATTTATACTAATACTATGCTTTTATGCACTCTCATTTTATACTAGATTTAAGTTTAACAGAAGATCTTCTACTAATTTAAACCTCTTGCTTGACAAGCAAACCCAGGCCCAAAGAAGTTACTTAGCTTGCCCAAGATGGCAGATTTAATTAGTCAAATCCAACTTGCCTGATGGAATAAAAACATTAAATAACTTTCTAGGATATTAGTATCCCTTAAAGCTTTCTCTTTCATTCTCTTAATGTTGTTATTAATAACCTCAACATTCAAAACATGACAGTGAAATGATAAGGTCTTAAGTGGTGAATTTGGATTGTGATCATGAACAGGTACAGCCATTTAATAGCCAACAAAACAGATTTGTAGACGTCATTAAGTTTTTGTGGCAAGAAATAAACCAGCAGTGTCTATTGACTTCCCCACATAAAATTTGATTATTATTGGGGTTTTGAATGAGTTGAATCAATTACCTTTTCTTCCTCTAGAGCTTCTGAACAAATTGATAATTATACACAGGAAATATAAAGGTCAAAATATCAATTTGATTACTAGTGAAGCTGGGCCAGAGAAGGCAGTTTGGGTATAAGACCTCAAACTATGCCTCCTAAAATTTACCCCTCATCATACATAGGATATGTTCTTATATTCATGAGCATTTATAAAATTCATGCAACAGTCATGGAGGTAGACTCATTATAAGAAACTCCAACTACACATGTAAATGTGTGTCAAGACAAAATTAACTTCTGTGGTCTGGAGAAGAAGATGGGGGATACCCACAAACACATGGAATTTTCTTCCAAATTTGAAGTTACTTTCACACAGCTTAGTTTACTTCTCAAAGAATGCCAAGTCCACTAAGAAATAGCACTACTTAGGCCTAGATCCCACCTTGTCATTTCACCACTCCAGAAGTACTTAGCTAAAAGCTGGACTTCTTCCAATGTATTATCAATATTTTGTCAACATTTAAAATGTTCAGGTGATTTACCTTTTAGAAAAAAAAATCAACCAAAGAAGAAAACAAAATTTTCCCTAGCAGATTAAGAATAGTGAAAGATCTAATTATTCTTTCTTTTAGGTAAAGTCTACACAAACCTAATTCCCAGGGAAGCATGGACCCTCTCTATCCTTTACTCTAGCAGCTAGATTCTAGCTCATCAACCACAAAAGCTCAATTGAAGTAATAGCTGAATGATCTGCTATACCTGTTTCTGTAATCTCTCAACTGTTTCAGCCTATGTGCTGTTTGCTTTCTTCGTGGCCCTGTCTAAAAGAGCAATGCAAAGTGTATTCATTTTGAAATGTCTGAGTTGTGCTTCTGGCAGTTTCTAATTCAGTGACCATATAACTTTTCAGGCATTATGTATTTTTTCAATCTCTAAAAGGACATTCAGTGTGGTATAAAGTGATTCACAATCAAATTTAAGTTGAGAATTTTAAAACCCAGTTTGAGATAAAACAACGACGACGACAAATATCTATCATTTTAAAGCCAAAGTCAAGAATCACTATGGTTTATTCAATAAACTTCTACTGTTTCTGCAACATGCCAAGCCTCTGCTTGGTCCCAGAATATAAAGAGGAGAGATGGATAGATATGATACAGACAAAATTTTCCAGGAGAAACACACTGGTATATAATTAATAATAATATGCTGCGTTGAACTCTATGTGTAGGCCTACCTATTTTCAATATCTTTTTTCTTTTTTACTAATAGACTCTCAATTTTAATTATGGTAGCAATGTTATCAACTAAAAATGTTTAATTTCCTGGCCTCTCTTGCCCTGAGGTGCATGCAATATTGTTCTGCCAATGAGATAAAGGCAGAAGTCCATGGAGAAGTTATTGCTTCCTGAATAAGCTGTCAAAATCTCCCTAGAATATACAACCTAGCCCCTTACCTCTTTGTTTATTCCCTTTCTTCTCAAGAATATAGAAAAGATACCAGAAGTGTGGCAACCATTGTCCAACTGTGAGGCGACAAGCCTGAGGACAAAATTCTATATCTAGGGGTGGCAGAGCAGAAATGTGAAAAAAAGATAGGCTTCCTGATAATCTCCTTGATGGCCCTGTATAATCTCCTCCCAGAATGTTTGTTGCGTGAGACAAATAAACTGCAATCTGTTTAAACCATTGCTAACACAGGCCATGACAGAAGAATGCCTCAAGTCCTCTAAAATACAAAAGAGGGGGCAAAGGGAGCTTTTCACAAGACACACTGGCATTTGAAATTTGAGCATCAGTGGACGGAAGGAAGAGGCAGTAGAATCTAAGGTTAAGGGGAACTGGACTCAGAGTGCTTGAGTTTATAGCAATGCAGTTTCTGCTGTGTACCTACGCTTGTGTATATTTAATCTCTCTATACCTCAGTTTCCTCTTCTATAGGAGAAGGGTAACTTTTTTGTCTACTTCATAGCATAGTTATAAGTATAAAACAGTTATCACTGGTGATGCTGTTAAAGCAATGGCATGCACATCATGTGGCAGGTGCATGTGGGAGTACAGGGGACTGGGCTGCTGCCCTAACAGCTGCATTCCCGAGGCCCTTGGACACTGTTCATGCCGGCTGACTGTTACCAGACATTTCTAGGTGCATCAGTGTTATCGGTTAATTCCCTCAGGATTAAGAAGGCTGATCAAAAAATATCCTCTCCTCAGGATTTGACTGAGCAACAAGCAGTTTGAAGATTTTGCAGCTGTCAGATATATGCCACAGGATGATGCTTGAATAAAAACTTGGTTTTCATCCTGATGATTATTTATTAGCCACATGCACCTCTCCTCTCTGTCACCTCCATTCTGTTACCTCCATTCTGTTATCAGACAGTTCCTGTTAGGTGGATCACCCCCTATTCTGTTATTTCCTCTACTTGACCAAAGGTGTTTCTAACTCACTCTAGTTTCTGAATTCCTCCTGAGACCACTCCTGAGTTCCATGACTTTGTTTGAAAATGCACCCAGGATTTTGTTTTTATTTGGATATGGTGAGGCCAACAGATCAGGAGACAAATGCCGTTGAAAACAATCTGTTATTCACAATTCCCAGAGGAGGGGATCCTGCCAAAACACGTAGGACCACATGGGGAAGCACTAGGGTCAGTCAGGAGGCAGAAGGAGTGAGGGGAAAGTGTAGGCAAAGGCCTCATTGAGGTTTTTGTGGGTAGAATAGTTGAGGCCATGTAAACCGTTCAGGATTGCCTAGTTTGAATAAGTTCTGTGGACTCTGGGCTGTAAGGGTGGTTCCTAGTAGCCTAGTACCTGGCCCTGGGATGACTAGGGCACAAGAATATTGACTGACAGAGTGTAGAAGCCAGATAGAGGAGGTGATTCACAGTATGGCCTCTGGATTGGTTGGTTTGCGTAGTTTATTTTCTCAGAAATTAGCTGGCCCTGGGAGGGGCAGTGTCTTCCTGGTCAGTGATGACCCCAAGATATCAAAGTATCAGAAAATAAAAACATGCTTAATACAGGCTTGGGCTCCAGTTTTGTATTTGTTGATTTACATATTTCAATTGTGTATTTTCTGATTGTTCTTCTGTACCATGTAAATGCCCAGTTGTAATCATCTTACAAGTAAATAAGTTATACACTGCTAAAGACATGTTTTTTCAAACGAAATTATTCAAGTGTTCAGATTGTTTTGGCTAGACTGTTTGGGGGTCTTTATTTTGCAGGTAATTGCTGTGATTTTCCATTGTGAAGAGGCAGGCTTAGTCAGTTAAGTCTTTGAATAAAGAGATATTTTCCAGGTTGCATTTAAACAACATTAATTGTAGTGCCTACACAGTTACTACAATTAGTTTAATATATATAATTATTTTGTATCATACACACACCCAGATACTGATCATCTCACCATCTTCCTCCAAATAACTGCATCTTCTTTTAAAAACCATATTGTATTGTAGCTGGGGCCTGGGGGAAGTATAGCAAATCCCAAGATACAATACAAATATTTTTCTAATAAAATGCCATACCCTTTAAAGTACCCTTTAATCTTCACTTCCCCTATAGGAAACATGCCTGCCCTATATCCATCCCTAGTACATAACTCAAGGCTGGCAGATAATAGAAACTCAATAATAAATATTTGTTGAAAGAATAGTGAAGAAATTAATGTAAATAATGAATAATAAATTAATGTAATATAATATAAATATGAGCATGAGCATATTTTCAGTCTGTGAAGAAGAAATTTCTCTAGAATTCTGCTAAATTAAGTGGCTAAAGTTCACTTCTCCATTTCTTGTGGATACAGAAAGAAAGGTCAAGAACAGTCACATCAACCAATATGGTACTATATAAATCACTGCTACCAAACTCCCAACACTCCCAAATCACGATCTCTTATTAATTTGGCTTTGTATTTATACAACTCAGTAGAGTTGATAAAGCTCTGTTAGTCCATGGTGTCATTTAAATTTCACAACCACCTTGGGAGGTAATTAGGACAAGCCCATGCTCGCATCAGCCCAGGGATTTACACACTCATCAGCTCAGTATTTTGAGCCTCAAAAAAAAATCATTTTAGGGGTGATTGGGAATTGGACTCTTCATTAGGCTACCACACTCAGAAATCTCAGCAGTGGAAGAAGCAGCCCAAATTATCCTGTCTACCTACATCTTATATAAAAAAGGAAACTTTTGCTCTAAAGGCTAAATAATACACCCAAAGAGCCAGTAAGCACCAGGGCAGTGACTGAAGTTCAAATTGCCTTCTTTTCCTTAATCTACCTGGTTGATTGGTCCATTAGAATTCTTAATACAGTAATAAAATTGCTGACTTTAGCTTCTTTGAAGCCATCAATTTAAGTATTGTGCTCTCTCTTTCTGTGTCTTTCTCACTTTAGGAGATTCCCTACAGCCCCATGACCTCGACTCTGCTCTGCCTTCCATAACTTGAGAAGCAATCTAATAAACTCATTCACTGGCTCTCCAGCGATAAACGCCCTGTTTTGTAGACTTTTTCCAATTTCTGTGATGTAAATACTCCCACATTGCCAATTTCAATGATGCCTATCTTTAACAATGGGATTAAAAATTCCTGAAAAATTAATAATCAATGTTGAAGATTATTTATTCTGAAAGGTATTTATATTTGCTAAGGCAATGATAGTCCCCAAAGTATTGTCCCCTGGGAGCATCACATCACCTGGAAGATAATTGGAAATGTAAATTCTTGGGCTCCACTCCAAATTTGAATCAGAAACTCTGAGGACAGGGCTCAGGAATTTCTACTTTAACAAGCATTTAGGTTATTCTTAAGCATACTTAGGTTCAAAGAAGCATGGTATTTAGTTTGCTAGGGTTGCCATAAAGGAGTATCATAGAATGAATGTCTTTTTTTTTTTAAAGAACTTTTATTGAGATACAGTTAACATACAATAAACTGCATGAATTTAGAGTGCACAATTTGGTATCCCAATCTCCCAATTCATTCCTCCCCAATCCTCCCCACTTTCCCTACTTGGTGTCCATATGTTTGTTCTCTACATCTGTGTCTCTACTTCTGCCTTGCAAACCGGTTGATTTGTACCATTTTTCTGTAGTCCACATATATGTGTTAATATACGATATTTGTTTTTCTTTAGCCCACTTCACTCTGTATGACAGTCTCTAGGTCCATCCATGTCTCTACAAATGTCCCAGTTTCATTCCTTTTTACAGCTGAGTAATATTCCATTGTATATATGTACCACATCTTTTTATCCCATTCATCTGTTGATGGGCATTTATGTTGCTTCCAGGTCCTGGCTGTTGTGAATAGTGCTGCAGTGAACATTGGAGTGCTTGTGTCTTTTTGAATTATGGTGTTCTCTGGGTATATGCCCAGCAGTGGGATTGCTGGTTCATATGGTAACTCTATTTTTAGTTTTGCAAGGAACCTCCATACTGTTCTCCATAGTGGCTGTATCAACTTACATTCCCACCAACAGTGCAAGAGTGTTCCCTTTTCTCCACATGCTCTCCAGCATTTACTGTTTGTCGATTTTCTGATGATGCCCATTCTAACCAGTGTGAGGTGATACCTCATTGTCGTTTTCATTTGCATTTCTCTAATAATTAGTGATGTTGAGCAGCTTTTCATGTGCCTCTTGTCCATCCATGTGTCTTCTTTGGAGAAATGCCTATTTAGGTCTTCTGCCCATTTTTTGATTGGGTTGTTTGTTTTTTTGATATTGGGCTGCATGAACTGTTAATATATTTCAGAGATAAATCCTTTGTCCATTGATTCATTTGCAAATATTTTCTCCCATTCTGAGGGTTGTCTTTTCATCTTGCTTATAGTTTCCTTTGCTGTGCAGAAGCTTTCAAGTTTCATTAGGTTCCACTTATTTATTTTTGTTTTTATTTCCATTACTTTAGGGGGTGGATCAAAAAAGATCTTGCTGTGATTTACGCCAAAGAGTGTTCTTCCTATGTTTTCCTCTAGGAGTTTTATAGTGTCTGGCCTTACATGTAGGTCTTTAATCCATTTGGAGTTTATTTTTGTGGATGGTGTTAAGGAGTGTTCTAATTTCATTCTTTTCCATGTAGCTGTCCAGTTTTCTGAGCACCACTTATTGAAGAGACTGCCTTTTCTCCATTGTATATCCTTGCCTCCTTGGTCATAGATTAGTTGACCACAGTTTATCTCTGGGCATTCTATCCTGTTCCATTGATCTATATTTCTGTTTTTGGGTCAGTACCATGCTGTCTTGATCACTATAGCCTTGTAGTATAGCCTGAAGTCAGGAAGCCTGATTCCACCAACTCTGTCTTTCCTTCTCAATATTGCTTTAGTTATTTGGGGTATTTTGCGTTTCCATACAAATAGTAAAATTTCTTGTTCTAGTTCTGTGAAAAATGCCATTAGTAATTTGATAGGGATTGCATTGAACCTGTAAGTTGCTTTGGGTAGTATAGTCATTTTCACAATGTTAATTCTTCCAATCCAAGAGCATGGTATATCTCTCCATCTGTTTGTGTCTTCTTTGATTTCTTTTATTAGTGTCTTATGGTTTTCTGAGTACAGGTGTTTTACCTCCTTAGTTAGGTTTATTCCTAGGTATTTTCTTCTTTTTGTTGCACTGGTAAATGGGATTGTTTCCTTAATTTCTCGTTCTGATCGTTCATTGTTAGTGTATAGAAATGCAAGAGATTTCTGTGTGTTAATTTTGTATCCTGCAACTTTACCAAATTCATTGATTAGCTCCAGTAGTTTTCTGTTGGCATCTTTAGGATTTTCTATGTATAGTATCATGTCATCTGCAAACAGTGACAGTTTTACTTCTTTTCCAATTTGGGTTGCTTTTATTTCTTTTTCTTCTCTGATTGCTGTGGCAAGGATTTCCAAAACTGTATTGAATAGTAGTGGAGAGAGTGGACATCCTTGTCTTGCTCCTAATCTTAGAGGAAATGCTTTCAATTTTCACCATTGAGAATAATGTTTGCTGTGGGTTTGTCATACATGGCCTTTATTATGTTGAGGTAGGTTCCCTCTATGCCCACCTTCTGGAGAGTTTTTTATCATAAATGGATGTTGAATTTTGTCAAAAGCTTTTTCTGCATCTATTGAGAGGATCATATGGTTTTTATCCTTCAATTTGTTAATATGGTGTATCACATTGATTGATTTGCGTATATTGAAGAATCCTTGCATTCCAGGGATAAACCCCACTTGATCATGGTGTATGATCCTTTTAATGTGTTGTTGGATTCTGTTGGCTAGTATTTTGTTGAGGATTTTTGCATCTAAATTCATCAGTGATATTGGTCTGTAGTTTTCTTTTTTTGTGATATCTTTGTCTGGTTTTGGTATCAGGGTGATGGTGGCCTCATAAAATGAGCTTGGGAGTGTTCCTTCTTCTGCAATTCTTTGGAAGAGTTTTAGAAGGATGGGTGTTAGCTCTTCTCTAAATGTTTGATAGAATTCGCCTGTGACTCCATCTGGTCCTGGACTTTTGTTTGTTGGGAGATTTTTAATCACAGTTTCAATTTCATTACTTGTGATTGGTCTGCTCATATTTTCTATTTCTTCCTGATTCAGTCTTGGAAGGTTATACCTTTCTAAGAATCTGTCCATTTCATCCAGGTTGTCCATTTTTTTGGTGTATAGTTGTTTGTAGTAATCTCTTATGGTGCTTTTTATTTCTGTGGTGTCCGTTGTAACTTCTTCTGTTTCATTTCTAATTTTATTGATTTGAGTCCTCTCCCTCTTTTTCTTGATGAGTCTTGCTAGAGGTTTATCGATTTTATTTATCTTCTCAAAGAACCAGCTTTTAGTTTTATTGATTTTTGCTATTGTTTTATTTGTTTCTATTTCATTTATTTCTGCTCTGATCTTTATGATTTCTCTCCGTCTACTAATTTTGGGTTTTGTTTGCTCTTCTGTCTCTAGTTTCTTTAGGTGTAAGATTAGATTATTTGGGATTTTTCTTGTTTCTTGAGGTAGGATTGTATTGCTATAAACTTCCTTCTTAAAACTGCCTTTGCTGAATTGCATAGGTTTTGAATCATTGTGTTTTCATTGTCATTTGTCTCTAGGTATTTTTTGATTATCTCTTTGATTTCTTCAGTGGTCTCTTGGTTATTTAGTAGTGTATTGCTTAGCCTCCATGTGTTTATGTTTTTTACAGTTTTTTTCCTATAATTGATTTCTAATCTCATAGCATCGTTGTCAGAACAGATGTTTGATACGATTTCAATTTTCTTGAATTTACCAGCGCTCAATTTATGACCCAAAATGTGGTCTATCCTAGAGAATATTCCACGTGCACTTGAGAAGAACGTGTAATCTGCTTTTTTTGGATATAATGTCCTATGGATATCTATTAAATCAAGCTGATTTATTGTGTCATTTAAAGCTTGTGTTTCCTTATTAATTTTCTGTGTGGATGATCTGTCCATTGGTGTAAGTGGGGTGTTAAAGTTCCCCACTATTATTGTGTTACTGTCAATTTCCTCTTTCATAGTTGTTAACATTTGCCTTATGTATTGAGGTGTTCCTATGTTGGGGGCATATATATTTATAATTGTTATCTCTTCTTCTTGGATAGATCCCTCAGTCTTTATGTAGTGTCCTTTCTTGTCTCTTGTAACATTTTTTATTTTAAAGTCTATTTTATCTGATGTGACTATTGCTACTCCAGCTTTCTTTTGATTTTCATTTGCATGGACTATCTTTTTCCATCCCCTCACTTTCAGTCTGTATGTGTCCCTAGGTCTGAAGTGGGTCTCTTGTAGACAGCATATATATGGGTCTTGTTTTTGTATCCATTCAGCCAGTCTGTGTCTTTTGGTTGGTGCATTTAGTCCATTTACATTCAAGGTAATTATCGATATGTATGTTCCTATTACCATTTTCTTCATTGTTTTGTTTTTGTTTCTGTAGGTCCTTTTCTTCTCTTGTTTCCTGCTTAGAGAAGTTCCTTTAGCATTTGTTGTAGGGCTGGTTTGGTGGTGCTGAATTCTCTTAGCTCTTGCTTGTCTGTAAAGCTTTTGATTTCTCTGTCGAATCTGAATGAGATCCTTGCTGGGTAGAGTATTCTTGGTTGTAGTTTCTTCCCTTTCATCACTTGAAATATATCATGCCACTCCCTTCTGGCTTGCAGAGTTTCTGCTGAGAAATCAGCTGTTACCATTTTGGGAGTTCCCTTGTATGTTATTTGCGGTTTTTCTCTTGTTGCTTTTAAGAACTTTTCTCTGTCTTTAATTTTTGTCCATTTGACTACTATATGTCTTGGTGTGTTTCTCTGTGGGTTTATCCTGCCTGGGACTCTCTGCTCTTCCTGAACTTGGGTAGCTATTTCCTTTCCCATATTAGGGAAGTTTTCAACTATAATCTCTTCCAATATTTTCTCAGGTCCTTTCTCTCTCTCTTCTCCTTCTGGGACCCCTATAATGCAAATGTTGGCGCATTTAACATTGTCCCAGAGGTCTCTTAGGCTGTCTTCAGTTCTTTTCATTCTTTTCTCTTTATTCTTTTCCGTGTCAGTGCTTATCACCATTCTGTCTTCCAGGTCACTTATTCGCCCTTCTGCCTCAGTTAATCTGCTATTGGTTCCTTCTAGTGTTTTTTCATTTCGGTTATTGTGTTGCATATCTCTGTTTGTTTGTTCTTTAATTCTTCTAGGTCTTTGGCAAACTTCTCTTGCAACTTTTCGATCTTTACATCCAGTCTTTTTTCAAAGTCCTGGATCATCTTCACTATCATTATTCTGAATTCTTTTTCTGGAAGGGTGCTTATCTCCTCTTCACTTAGTTGTTTTTCTGGGGTTTTAGCTTGTCCCTTCATCTGGTACAAAGTCTTTTGCCTTTTCATTTTTTCGATCTTTCTGTGACTGTGGTTGTCAGTTCCATAAGACGAAATACTGCTGATACTGCTTGATACTGCTGTCTGCCCTCTTGTGGAGGAAGCTATCTAGGAGGCTCATGCATGCTTCTTGATGGGAAGGACTGATGGTGGGTAGGGCTGGGTGGGCAGAGCTCAGTAAGACTTTAATCTGATTTGGCGGGTGGAGCTCTGTAAAACTTTAATCTTCTTGTCTGCCAATGGGTGGGGCTGTGTTCACACCTTGTTGGTTGTTTGGCCTGAGGCTACCCAGCACTGGAGCTTACAGGCTCTTTGGTGGGGCCAATGGTGGACTCTGGGAGGGCTCATGCCAATGAATACTTCTCAGAACCCCTGCTGCCAGTGCCCCTGTCTCCTTGGTGAGCCACAGCTGCCCCCAACCTCTGCAGGCAACCCTCCAACACCAGCAGTAGGTCTGGTTCACCCTCCTATGGGGTTACCACTCCTTCCCCCGGGTCCTGGTGAGCACACTTTTTTGTATGCCCTCCAAGAGTGGAGTCTCTGTTTCCCCCAGTCCTGTGGAGGTCCTGCAATCAAATCCCACTGGCTTTCAAAATCTGATTCTCTGGGGATTCCTCCTCCCGTTGCTGGACCCCCAGGTTGGGAAGCCTGACGTGGGGCTCAGAACCCTCACTTTAGTGGGTGGACTTCTGCAGTATAACTGTTCCCCAGCTTGTGAGTCACCCAGCCAGCATTTATGGGGTTTGGTTTTAACATGATTGCGCCCCTCCTACCATCTCATTGCAGCTTCTCCTTTGTCTCTGGATGTGGGGTGTCTTTTTTGGTGAGTACCAGTGTCTTTCTGTCAATGATTGTTCAGCATTTAGTTGTAATTCCAGTGCTCTTGCAAGAGGGAGTAGACTGGATGTCTTAAACAACTTCCTCATAGTTTTAGTTGCTAGAAGTCCATGATCAAGATATCAGCAGCTTTGGTTTCATCTGACGTCTCTTTCCTTGGCTTATAGATGGTTTTTTCCCTTTGTCTTCACATGGTCTTTTCTCTGTATGTCTGTATTCTAAATCCTCTTCTTGCAAGGATTGGGGCTCACATCAATGACGTCACTGAACTTTAATTACCTCTCATATTCTGAGGGTAATGGGAGTTAGGACTTTACCATATGAATCTGGGTACACAATTCAGTCTATAAGAGTATCCAGTAAATATCTCTTACATAAACGAATAAAAATACGATGGGAGGCAGGAAAGAGGCAGTCATTGAAAGGCAAGGACCCACATGCTAATCTAAGTACTCCTGAATACGGGCTTCAAAAAGCACTCAGTAGTTATATGAAAAAATTTGCACCATCATGTGATTTTAGTTTTTATTAACTACTCTGTTTGCTATTCTTATAAATCAGAGTGAGGTAGACCACTTGGAGATACTTGCATTGAGCAGATTTAGTGGATACTTGACATCATCATTTTGGTGCCAAAATTCAGCAGACCAGGTAAGCTCTATTGCAAAATGGGAACTAAAGAGGGCCTCTCTCTGTTTGTTGTCCTTCCTCTTACAATGTCAGGCATTAAGAGCTGTTTTACAAGACCCATATATACTCAGACACACAAATACATAAAATGAAAGTGGGAAAATAACACATTCTCTGTTTTTGTTACAGTTAAGTCTGCTATTTAGAGTGACTCTATTAAACTCTAATTCTAGAATATTTAATAATTCTACTTTGTCAAATTCATTGAAATGTGTCCAAGAGGGGCATTTGGGGTACTTTATCCTAAGAGAAGTAATGCTTTAAATTTATATATAGCATTGCATTAGCAATCTCATGTTCTAAAATTCTTCATGATAAAATAATATTCTTGGAGTTTTCCAGCATATTGTTCAAGATTTCTGTTGTGAACATATCTTGAATCCTTGCATATGTAGAATCATTCCAAGTCTTAGTGCCATTTCTATCTTAAGCGTTTTCATATTTTGTATGTGAAGGAGGGCAAGTATGAAAATGATCATTTATCTTGAAAAAGTTAAGGTAAAATTAAAAAATATCACTCTATAATCCCAAAATTTGTCAGGTGGCTTCAAGGAGAAAAAAAAATAACACATCATCATTAGCAGACTCCCAGGCAGAAACTCTGACATATCGCCTTTGATTAAATCTAATGCATCACATGTTTTTTGTAACTAGATCTGACAGATAGTTCCCACGGCATATCAACCCAAAACTATTCAAATACTACAGTGCAACTCACCTTTCTGAATTTAGGGCACAAATTTTCTCAAACAAAAAGGATAAAAGGTTTTCTTATTCTCCCTAAGAACTCCTGAAAAAAGAACCCTAGTATCCCAGAGGTAGAAAGGATATTAGTTTTCATGTAGTTCAATTTCCCATTTAATTGGGAATTCCCTGTACACTACTCCTAACAAGCTGTCACCAGTCTTTGTTTGCACACTCTCTTTGGCAACAATGCAGTTGCTGCCATTGCAGGATCCCATTGGCACTGCATTATAGGGCAGCACTAAGTTGCTGAGTCACACACAAATTATAAACTGGATACTTGAACCTCACTTTCAGAACCTTTTATGTCTTCTCTTCAGAATTAAGAAAAAAAACTAAATATGCCTTAAATAATGTTTTAATGCCTCTTTACGCTCAATGCAGAAACATATTTATGATAAAGCAATAAAAAAGTAAAAACTAAATAAATCCTTGCCATGAACTATGTTACCTCAGCTACTGCCTTAGCTTTCTTCTTCCCTAATAATCTGGAAAGGAATATCGTATGCTTGGTTTTTCTTCCTCATTTTCCGTGAAAGTCGGAGGCAACTGAGTTTCCACCCCACATCAACACTGAAACCATTATCCTCAGTCTTATCCCTCTACATTTCTAAAACATCTAAATACTCCTGATTCCACATTGCTTTCTAAAATGTCCTTCTCTCTTTTTCCTCTGACACAATTCTTTATTTGTTCCCACCCATGTCTCCAGTCAATCCATTGCAGTATCCTTCTTGTACTTAACTTGCTTGTTCACTCCTTTATACTCACCCAGGTTTATCTCTTCTATTTTCTCCTTATTTTTAAGCAAAAAAAGAAAAATGTCCTTCAGAATGTCATGAACCCCAAAAAATTGTATGCAAAATTTTGTATCTGTATGTGTGTATATATCTTGAGAACTAAAAATATTTACTGAGTACTCAAAGGTTTCTTAAAATGAAATTCTATATTGCTCCTTACATAAGAACGTCTATTCCTATGACATCTGCTGCCTCCTATACCCATCCCTAGGCAACTCCACTGATATCTCTGAAGTGCCTCAAACATAACAATACAGAAGCAAATCACTGTCTTACCACACCACCATTAAATTTGCCTTTCATAGATTATTTGCTGTGTTTATAAATTCCAACACTACCCATCCAGGTGTTCAAAATATAAACAGGAACTAATCCATAGCCGCTCCTCCCTACTCTCCAATCCAATTGGTAATGAAGTACTCTCAATTAGGCCTCTTCCGCATCTTCAGAATTCATCCCTTCTCCATCCCTATACAACTGCATTACTTCACAGTGCCATCATTTCTCAAGTCAACAGATCCCTAGCTGATATCCCTGTCCCAAGTTTACTTCCCTACAATCCAATCTCCACATTTCTGCTAAGTGTTTAATGCCAAAGCCCATATCCCATCTAGGCACTTGGCTATTTAAATTCCCTTCATAGTTTCCAACTGTTTTCAGGGTAAAATCCATATGTCTTAGAATAGTATGTGATGCTTTTCTTTACTTCTGCCTGAATGTTCAGAATTAATCTCTTGCTACTCTCACTTTCCTGTCTCTTGCATTTCCCCTTCTAGTGCCTCCTTACTTCAAGTATTCCACACTATCCTCCATCCCCAGTCATATGGCTAACTCCTACACAGTCTTCAAAACTCAGCTCGGGTATCACATCCATTCTTTTATTTATTCACTCAACAAATGTTTATTAGGTAGGAAACATCTCTTTGCTAGATATCATGCAGACATAGTATGAATAAGATAGACTTAATCCTTGCTCTCCTAGAATTTATCTTCTACATGGAAAAGCATTCATACCAATTCATGCAAATTCGTCATTTTATTAAAACAATATGTTATTTTAGAAGTAAATATAAGGTATATTGAGCATGTGAATATGGTCCTGATCCAGACAGGGATATCAGGGGAAACTTTCCCATGGAAATCACATTCAAGCTGATTTATAGTTGTTCCTGGGTAAAGGAACAACTCTATATTCTGGGTGCACCGTGCAGAGATCTTGAAGAAGAAACGTTCATGTTGTACTGGAGGAACTGCAGTACGGCTGCAGCCCAAGGGTGTAAGATATAGAGTGACACAATCTGAACCTGGAGACATAGGAAAGACCCAGATTATGCTCAGATTTTCGAATCTTGCTAATGATTTAAGTCTTATTATAAGAATACTAAGTAACCCCAAAAGGGCTTTAAGTAGCCTAATGATGCTATTAGATACACCTTTTAATCATTCTAACTTCTGTTCACAGAATGGATGGGCTACATGGAAAGAACAGATAACAAAGAAAGCTTTCAGGAAATTAGTGTAAGAGTTCAGGCAAGGTGTGATATTGGCTTACACCAAATTAGTGATGTTGCAATTTGAAAACAGAAAAATACGAAAGTTGTTTGGAAAGTAAGATGAACAGTACTTGATAAAGGACTTCTAAGGCAGTTAAAAGAAAAGGATATTAAGGGTAACACTTAATGTTTCTAACTTGCATGACCATGTGGATGGTTATGCCATTCATTGACATAAGCAACACTGAAAGAGGAGCAAGCTTCAGGGGACACTCATTAGTGCAGTTTCCAACATGTGAAGCTTGGAGGTGATGTTAAGTAAGCAAACCTGGAGCACAAAAGTAGTAATGTCAAAGTTAAAGACATTAATTTCAGAATGAGTGTACAGGTGGTAATTAAATTCAGAGTTGTCATCAGCCCAGAATATAAAACAATAATAATAAAATTAAGAATTATAGCTAATCATTTATCAAGATTTTACTACTAAGCCATTTCTTAATGGCTCAGCAGATATTAATTCATTAAGTCCTCACAAAAGCCTATGGGTAGGTATGATTATTATCCTCATTTTATGCATAAGAAATGTGAGGATCAGAGGATTGGATGAATTGATTCAAGTCACAGAGTGAGTTATGTGACAGAGTAGGGATTCAAACACAGACAGTGTCAGCTATTTAAATCATCAGGATGGAAGAACAAGAAGTCTCATCACTCCTTGCCCAATAGAAACACTGACTAACAATGGTATATGGACCAAAATAACTTTATGAGAAGTCCAGAATCCAGTTAAGAAGTCGTAGTACCTCAGACAAGATCAAAATTGAGAACAGACACTTTGAAATAGGTAACAGACCCATTTAAGATGAAAAAAAGTATTATATACCAAGACACACTATAATCATATTGTCAAATGTTGAAAGATAATTTAAAAGTAGTGAGAGAAAAGCAACTAATCACATACAATGGAGTCATCTTAAGACTAGAAGCAAATTTCTCAGCAGAAAACTTTCAGGCCAGAAGGAAATGGGATGATATAGTCAAAGAAATATATTTTTTGAAAGAAAACAACTGCCAACCAAGAATGCTATACATGGTAAAACTCTCCCGGAAAAATTAGGCCACCGTGACTTTGATAAATCCAGACAAATCCAGAGAAGGACACTGTAAGAAAGGAAAACTACAGGGCCAATATCCCTGATGAACACAGAGGCGCAAAACCTCAACAAAATGCTAGCAAACTGAATTTAGTAGCAGTTAAATGGATCATACACCACAGTCAAGTGGGAATTATCCCTGAGATATAAGGATGTTTTACCATACACAAATCAGTAAATGTGGTTCACCACATTAACAGAATGAAAAATTAAAAATCACATAATCATATCAATAATAGATGCAAAAAAAATGTCTTGACCAAATTCAACACCCTTTCATGTTTAAAAAACTCTTAACAAGCTAGGTATAAAAGGCATTTACTGCAACATAATGCAGACTGTATGTGAAAAGCTGACAGCTAACATCATACCCAACAGTGAAAAACTGAAAGCTTTTCTTCTATGATCAGGAAGAAGGCAAGAATGCCCACTTACCACTTCAATTTAACATAGTACTGGGGGACTTTCTAGCTGGCGCAGTGGTTAAGAATCTGCCTGCCAATGCAGGGGACATGGGTTTGATCCCTGCTCCAGGAAGATCCCACATGCCATGAAGCGGCTAAGCCCGTGTGCCACAACTATTGAGCCTACACTCTAGAGCCCATGAGCCACAACTATTGAGCCCTTGTGCCGCAACTACTGAAGCCCATGTGCCTAGAGCCCATGCTCCGCAGCAAGAAAGCCACCACAATAAGGAGCCCATGCACCGCAATGAAGAGTAGCCCCTGCTCACCACAACTAAAGAAAGCCCATGTGCAGCAACGAAAACCCAATGCATCCAATAAATAAATAAATTAATTTTAAAAAAATCATGACATAGTACTGAAAGTCCTAACTAGAGCAGTTTGGCGAGAAAAAGAAATATAGACATACAAATTGGAAAGGAAGAAGTGAAATCATCTCTGTTTGCAGCTGACATTGTCTATGTAGAAAAACCTACAGACTTCACACACACACACACACACAAAACAATGTTAGAACTAATAAAAAACTCAGTAAAGTTGCAGAATACCAAATCAATGTCCAGTAACCTGTTGTATATCTGTACAATAACAAGGGACTATCTGAAAAGGAAATCAGGAAAACAATCCCACTTACAATAGCACCAAAAAGAATAAAATGCTTAGGAATAAACTAAAGAGGTGAAAGACACACACTGAAACTATAAAATACTAGTGAAAGAAATTAAAGAAGACATAAATAAATGGAGTGACATCCCCTGTTCATGGATTAGAAGACAGTACTCTTAGAAAGTCCATACTACTCAAAACAATCTACACATTCAATACAACTATCAAAATCTCAATAGTATTTTTCACTGAAATAGAAAAAGCAATTCTAAAATTTATATGGAAACACAAAAGACCCTGAATAGCCAAAGGAATCTTAAGCAAGAAGAACAGACCTGGAGGCATCACACGTCATGATTTCAAAATATACCACAAAGCTACAGTAACTTTAAAAGTATGATACTAGCATAAGAACACATACAGACCAATGAAAAATAATAGAGTTCAGAAATAAACCCAAGCATATATGGTCAACTTATCTTTAATAAGGGTGCCAAGAATATATAATGCAGAAAGGATAATATCTTCTACAAAATCATGTTGAAAAAGTTGGATAACTACATACAAAAGAATGAAATTGGACACTTATTTACAAAAATAAACTCAAAATAGATTACATATTCAAACACAAGACCTGAAAATGTAAAACTCCTCCTAGAAGAAAATACAAGGGGAAAGCTTTATGAAATTAGTCTTAGCAAGGATTTGTTAGATATGATACCAAAAGCAGAAGCAACAAAAGCAAAAACAAATAAGTGGAACTACATCAAACTAAAAAGCTTCTGCACTACAAAAGAATCAACAAAGTGAAAAGGCAATCAACAGAATGGCATAAATAGCTAAAAACCATATACCTGATAAACAGTTAATATTTAAAATATTTAATAAACTCTTACAACTTAATAGCAAAAACAAAACAAAATAAATAATTTTAAAATGGGCAAAGGACTTAAATGAACATTTCTCCAAAGAAGATATAAAATGGCCAACAGGCATATGAAAAAATGCTCAACATCACTAATAATCAGGAAAATGCAATCAAAATCACAATGAGATATTGCTGCATGCCTGTTAGAAAGGCTATTATCAAAAAGTAAAAAAAGTTAAGACAAGGGTATGGAGAAATTGGAATCCTTGTAAGATGTTGGTGAAAATATAAAATGGTGCAGACACTGTGGAAAACAGTATGGAAATTCCTCAAAACATTAAAATTAGAACTACCATATGATCCAGCAATCCCGCTTCTGAGTAAATATACAAGAGAATTGAAATCAGGATCTTGAAGAGGTATTGGCACTCCTGTGTTCACCACAGCATTTTTCACAATAGTCAATATATGGCAACAGCCTAAATATCTATTGGTAGATGAATGGATCAGGAAAATGTGGTAGATATGTACAGTGGAATACTATTCAGCCTTAGAAAAGAAGGAGATCTTGCCATTTGCAACAGCCTGATGAACCTGGAGGGCACTATGCTAAGTGAAATAAAGCAGTCACAGAAGGGCGAAGAAAGCATGATTCCATTATACGAGGAATAAAAAACAGTGAAACTCACAGAAATAGAAAATAGAACAGTATTGCCGAGGGCTTGGGGAGGGGGCATGGGGATTTTCTGTTCAAAAAATTTCAGTCTTGCAAGATGAATAAGTCCTAAATATCTGCTGTACAATACTGTGATTATAGTTAACATTATTGCACACTGTAAAAAATTTTAAAGGATATATCTCATATTGTATTCTTACCACAAAACAGCAAAACAAACAAAAAGATACACAGGCAGTGTCACTCCAAAGCACAAACTCATAAACACTAACCCCTTACGGCATATAAAAGGCACAGAAGAAGTATTTTCTGATTGACTGAATGAAATAGTATTCCTTATAAACCATTCACCGTACTGGTTTACACACCCTAACAATCCTGTACTAGTTTCTAATTACTGCATTTGTGATAAAATTAAATCTCTAAGTCTTTTTCACACAAATTATTGCAAACCAGTTTTCACCCTCCTATACTTACCTAATTATAGATTTAACCTCTGAGAACAATGTGGTTACTACAGTTAAATTCCATGGCATTGCTTTTGCCCTGCTGCCAAATTATCAAGTTCACTTCGAATCCTCATGATTGTTGGCATTAAAGGGGACCCAATACATGCACCCTTATTTTTTCTTCCTTGGTACTGATTCAACAGAGGAATTAGACCAAAAACTAATGCAAGTGGTAAATGGCAATAGCACTCTCATTTACGATAAAGCATTGTGAATGTGGTTTAAGCTTAAAGCAACAATGGCATTCTGATACTGGACCCCAGAATTACAGAGTTTGCCACCCCATCCTAGGCATTAATAGGCAACCAGGAGCCTCCTGCAAAGGCACCTGCTCCTGTAAAGCTTCCAGCAAGGAGAACAGAATTGAATGCATCCATCCAAAAGCATCTGCGTTATTAGAGGAAGAGGGAGGAAAAGCTGGGACTACTCCCACCCAGATCTTTCCCAAACTCAGCTAGCATCACTCAGAGGAAAAGGGGACAAACAAATAGAAAGGACAGAGTGTATAAAATTTGATGTCCCTCAGAGAAGACATGTAAACGTAAAAGTGGATATTTGTCCATAAATGGATAAATGATAATATTTGCTTAGTTTATCATACAGGATGGCTGTGATAATTAAATGAGACAATTAAAATAAAAATTGTTTGAAAAAGAGAGAACACTATTAACTTGTTAAGATAAATTGATCTTATTTATACCCAGGCAATCCTGGGTTTGAGTCTTGCCCCTGCAAGCAAATAATTGTGCAAGCTTGGGCCAGTTGTTTAGTTTCTCAAGTTACTTATCTATAAAATAATATTCATCTCAGAATGTTTGTGAGTCTTCTAAAAATAATGTGTGTGAAATCTGACACACAATGCTTACAATATGGGAAGCCAAGAAGATATGCAGAGTATTAATAGTAGTAGTACTAGTAGTAGTAGTTACTGTTAGGATTAATTAAAGGTATTCAGTATATCAGAGTAAAGCTTTCAAAGACCATAGAAACACTAACAAAGGTATCATGCTCTTCCACCACCTGCTATTTTCATTCAACCCATAAATATAAAGGTCTACATTATCTTTATAACCGTTGCCTAATATTCCAATTGAATGATAATATCATAACTTAATTATTACAAATCCCCTATGGATCCTCATTTAAATGGATATAAACAAGAAGTCATGAACCAACATGAACACACATCTTTGTTCACCCTTCCAAATACTTCTTTTGAATAAATGTCTAATAAAAACATTTTGTTTTTATTAGACATTTTTAGAGAGGTATTAGAATCAGTCTTTTCAGTCTGACAATTTGATATCTCTCATCATTATGCATGATTCTAAAAACATCCTGTATTTTTCAAGGTCCACCTTGAGTCTCTCTCTTTTCATGAAAACTTCTTTGACTGTGAGACCCACACTCCCCTTCCCTGAATCATGCGGTATAGTTTTTGGTTATAAACTCTCTTTTATTGTTCTGTTTCTCATATATTGACAGGTTTAACTTTCCAACTATTTAAAAACTCCTAGAAATTGAAAATGTGAATATATATTTCCTTGATGTGAGTGAAATACATTAAAGAAATTAGACCAACTTTAGGCCTAATTAGGAAGTAAACAAAATTAGTCTAAAGCCATTTTCCCAAACTGTACCATTTGCTTCTCTGCCCTTTTACCTTGCTTATTAAGCATTCCCTAGCAAAGAAAAGGTAAAGAAATTTTAAAACCTCTAAGACAAGAGGTTATTTTAAAGGTTAACCAATCAATAATAGGCTAAAGTGCATTTTCTGCAACTTTATTCACAGCTCTTTGGGAGAAATCTGTTCACACACCCACAGTGAATTTGAAAAACCAGATCACCTATGCATCCCTGTAGGGGCGGCTGCTGGCAGTTGTTGACCAGATGTGCTGCCAGGTTAATGTGCTTACTGCAGACCTATGGGACTCTGATAATAGTGTCCCTGCACTGTCAGAGGAATACATTTAATTCAGTTAGCATTTCTCTGAATACACTTAATTTTCATTCAAATGGGCAATTTTAAACATAGTATAGGAACATAGGTTCTCAGAATGTACTAAAATTCAAGATTCTGGGAATCATGACCCAAATTTACATTGTGCTCCTAAAGTCGATACAGAGTTGTAATTAATTTACATGTGGGATCAGCTATACAGATTAAAATACTATGTCATAAACCTTCAAACGTAAACTTTTAAAATAATCTTGTTTAAAGTAATGTCATGAGGAAAAGAAATTTTAAAAATCTAAATATTGTGCCTGAACTACATCATTCAATATTTTAAGAGTTTTATGCACAAGTCCTTCATGTATATTGAAAATTCAGGAATCTAAATTATGTAATATTTCCTTGGACCTATCTTTCAAATTAAGGAGACTGAGATGTTTTTATTTTTGTCTACAGTATAGTTTAAATAAGGTTTGTGGGCTTTTCAGTGGTTCAAGTACCCTAGCTGATTGCTTCTACATCCAGGAAATAGTGTATTTAAAGTCAGTTCTTCTGTGGAGACAACTGCTGATAAGCAAAGCTGTTTCCTTGGAAACGTCTAAGCAGCATCTGACAGCTTGCTGAACATCTGCAATTCACAACAATTGATCTCAGTAGCCTGTACCTAGACAAGCTGACTTACGAGGGAGGGGGTGGTAAACTAGGCTGAGGAGTCAAATCTGAATATTCTTTGGACAGCAAATTTCTCATTGTCAGTCTTCTTCAAAGACTGTGCTGTCTCATTTTATTATCTTGGAATTCATTCAGTGACTAAAACATTTAAAATTCAATATATAACAAAATTTTAATTGGGGAAATGATATTTTCTAACTTATACTTTTAAAATGTGAATTGCTGGAATGCCTATTGAGGACCTCACCTCTGTTATATAGAAACCAGTCAGAGTCCAATCATGACAGACCTTGGGCATCACTGAAACAGACAGCCTTTACCACTGCACTCATTTATGCTGTCTGAGAATAAAAACTGAGGAATCATTGAAGCAGCAAAAAGAATTACAGCTAACTCCAGAGCAAGTATTATACTATGCATCACTGTAGCAGTGCTGTAAATAAACAACAAAAATGTATGCTAAAACATGTCTATCATATGTTCTCATTTATTTGACACTGATCATCTGTGTCACCAAAATGGCAAATCATGTGAAGAATTTTAACACTAAGTAGTTGGGTTTGCACAAGAGAGACTACAGGGCTGAGTGATGACTTTACCCTACGTTCTAGCTGAATGGTCCTAGACCAGCTGCATTAGCACCACCAGAGTGCTTCTTAGAGATAAGAATTCTCAGGCCCGGACAAAAACCTACTAAATCAGAAATTCTGGGATAGTGTCCAGACGTTTGTGTTCTAACAAGCCCTCCAGGGAATTCTGATGTAGACTCAATTTTGAGAATCACTGCTTTTAGCACATACATTGTGGGGTGGTTACATCTGAAAATGGTCATCACATGTTGCTGGGATGGCTACCTACAGATTGTTGAACATGCCAGAGATGGTAAATTCTATGAAGGTGCCAGACCTGCCTTGGCAAGAGTATTGAAAAGGGGGTCAGCAGGCTCAGAGCAGTGGGCAAACGAGAGTATTATTATGTAAGACGAGAATCTACAAGCTGTATGATCCCATGAGAGGGAGAAAAAAATAATGGTTGCTTCACTAAATCGATAGGGAATACATTAATGAGGAGAACACGCATTGCTGAGAATCTTAGTGATGACTGTTCTCTGTAGTCAAGGTCGATGGTACAATATGTCGCTATGGAACTGAGCTCCCTACTGTCAGTGGAGCAATGCAGATGATGGTATTCTGAAACATCAGAGACCAGATATTGAACTTACCCTTCAGAGGCAAGATGAATATAATTACTATAACAGGAAGAAGCTAAGCTGACAACAAGGTGCTAAGAGACCATAGGATTCCTAACGGCAAGTCAAGCAGTCAATGAGGACATAGCTCTACTTATATAAGCAAAAATGATCAAGAGCTGATGAGCAGCTGCTGCATTGGAAAATTATGATCCTTCTTCTACTTCCCAGACCTGAGCCAGTTTTCAGTTCCAGAGCCCATCAACTGAAGGGGAATCTGGAACCCCTTAAAGAAGGACCCTGAAACACCACAGAAAATATATGTGATTGACAGTCCCAAAATCTATCCCCAAAGCACTATACAGCCATTTACTAGATGAACCAAACTGGAGAGAGAAAAATAGCCAGTTCTTTTGAGGACTGCTGGTACAGGTTCTGAGAGGTGACACCAAGGAAATTAAAATGCCATCATAACCCATCAGTTAAAATGGAGACATGCAAAAGCAGGCTATAAATGGAGTTTTACCCCGTGTCCACATCACAGTAGGTATAATTGTTCTAGAGATTCACTATGTTATCATTTCCCTAGGCCCCTGAGAGCAAAATGGAAGGATATTCAAAGCTGCTGTACAAGTCTCCCAATATATCCCTGATCTGCAGAGTAAGATTCATCATGACAGCAAAGGCCAAACCCTTACAACAGTCCCCGTCCTTAGCCAAGACAGTAAATCAGAAGTAATACCAAATACCACATGTAATATCAGAGATTAGTACCATTCTGAAAAATCTAGAGGATGCACAGTGTAACCCCTGCATAATAAACTCGGGAGATGATGGCAGATGATTGGAGACTACCATCAACTTAACCAAGGGGTAGCTGTAATTGCAGCTGCTGTGCCAGATGTGATGTCTTCGCTAGAGAGACCAACATGGCCCTTGGCACTGGTATGTGCCGACTGATCTGGTAAATGCATTATTTTCAATACCATCGGATAGGAGGATCAAAAGAAGTTCTCATTAACATAGGTCCACAGCAGTTCACATTCATTCTCTTGCCTCAACTATATTCCTCCCTCACTCTCAAAATATAGCCTGAAGAGAACTCCATCATCTCAACCCCTGGGCAAAACATCACACTGGTTTACCATAACATATCAGATTATCTTCTTGTTGACTAAAACACGTAATTAAAACATAATGGAGCCTAAGATCCTGGACAATAACACACTGACTCAACAGACATAAACAGGTGAGAACATTCCAAAGAGACATCTGTGATAGACTCACCAATCTTGGCTGATCTTCCTTGTTGTAAGGATTCTCACTCTAGTGAACTTGGGTGAGACAATTTGAGCTACAAGTTTTCCACTAGAAACTTCTAGAGCCAGTATGGGCTCCTCTATGTGCACTTTCTCCCCTGCCACAACAATTCCATTGTTTCCAGATAAAGGCTGATGCATCACCCTGGGTCCCAGGGTGAAAGTGACATGGAGCAGAGTCTCGATGGACATTGTTCACAATAGACATTGTTGTCACAAGCCAGAGATATTTTTGGTATCATCTGTTATGCTCATAACCTAGCCTCTCCTAGCCAAACCAACATCTGTCTGTGATGAAGTTGACAAAGACCAACCCTGCTCCCCAACAGGAATGAAATGAGATGCCTACAAGAAACTTTCCCAACAGTAACCATCGTATAATGTGATTAGTTCTCATACAACTAAGGACTTCCCTATATGCTAACTGAAAAGATGATCAATATAAAATGAGTTATGACATGCCATGAAAGTCTGTTGAAATGATAGATAATGTTGCAAAGTCATTACAAACTAAAAGGAGCAGCACTCCTAGAAACTATAAAAAGAAAGTTGTGACTGATAGGATTAAGATGGCGGAATAGGAGGACGTGCGCTCACTCCCTCTTGCAAGAGCACTGGAATTACAACTAAATGCTGAACAATCATCAACAGAAAGACACTGGAACTCACCAAAGAAGACAACCCACATCCAAGGACAAAAGAGAAGCCTCAATGAGACGGTTAGAGGGGCACAATCGCATTAAAATCAAATCCTGTAAATGCTGGGTGGGTGGCTCACAGACTGGAGAACAGTTATACTGCAGAAGTCCACCCACTAAAGTGAGGGTTCTGAGCCCCACGTTAGCCTTCCCAACCTTGGAGTCCAGCAACGGGAGGAGGAATCCCCAGAGAATCAGACTTTGAAAGCCAGTGGGATTTGATTGCAGGACCTCCACAAGACTGGGGGAAACAGAGACTCCACTCTTGGAGGGCATACAAAAAAGTGTGCTCACCAGGACCCAGGGGGAAAGAGCAGTGACCCCATAAGAGACTGAACCAGACCTACCTGCTGGTGTTGGAGGGTTGCCTGTGGATGTGGGGGCAGCTGTGGCTCACTGAGGAGGTGGGGGCACTGGTGGCAGGGGTTCTGGGAGGTGCTCATTGGCGTGAATCCTCCCACAGTCCACCATTGGCCCCACCAAAGAGCCTGTAAGCTCCAGTGCTGGGTAGCCTCAGCCCAAACAACCAACAAGGTGTGAACACAGCCCCACCCATTGGCAGACAAGAAGATTAAAGTTTTACTGAGCTCTGCCCACCAAATAGGATTAAAGTATTACTGAGCTCTGCCCACCCAGCCCTACCCACCATCAGTCCCTCCCATCAAGAAGCATGCATGAGCCTCCTAGATAGCTTCCTCCACAAGAGGGCAGACAGCAGTATCAAGCAGTATCAGCAGTATTTTGTCTTGTGGAACTGAAAACCACAGCCACAGAAAGATAGAGAAAATGAAAAAGCAGAGGACTTTGTACCAGATGAAGGGACAGGATAAAACCCCAGAAAAACAACTAAATGAAGAGGAAATAGGCACCCTTCCAAAAAAAGAATTCAGAATAATGATAGCAAAGATGATCCAGGACTTTGAAAAAAGACTGGATGCAAAGATCGAAAAGTTTGCCAAAGACCTAGAAGAATTAAAGAACAAACAAACAGAGATATGCAACACAATAACCGAAATGAAAAATACACTAGTAGGAACCAACAGCAGATTAACTGAGGCAGAAGGGCGAATAAGTGACCTGGAAGACAGAATGGTGATAAGCACTGATGTGAAAAAGAATAAGGAAAAAGGAATGAAAAGAACTGAAGACAGCCTAAGATACCTCTGGGACAATGTTAAATGCACCAACATTCGCATTATAGGGGTCCCAGAAGGAGAAGAGAGAGAGAAAGGACCTGAGAAAATATTGGAAGAGATTATAGTTGAAAACTTCCCTAACATGGGAAAGGGAATAGCTACCCAAGTCCAGGAAGTGCAGAGAGTCCCAGGCAAGATAAACCCACTGAGAAACCCACCAAGACATATAGTAGTCAAATGGACAAAAATTAAAGACAGAGAAAAGTTATTAAAAGCAACAAGGGAAAAATGACAAACATACAAGGGAACTCCCAAAAGGGTAACAGCTGATTTCTCAGCAGAAACTGCAAGCCAGAAGGGAGTGGCATGGTATATTTCAAGTGATGAAAGGGAAGAAACTGCAGCCAAGAATCCTCTACCCAGCAAGGATCTCATTCAGATTCAATGCAGAAATCAAAAGCTTTACAGACAAGCAAGAGCTAAGAGAATTCAGCACTACCAAACCAGCCCTACAACAAATGCTAAAGGAACTTCTCTAAGCGGAAAACATAAGAGAAGGAAAGTACCTACAAAAACAAAAACAAAACAATTAAGAAGATGGTGATAGGAACATACATATCAATAATTACCTTGAATGTAAATGGACTAAATGCACCAACCAAAAGGCACAGACTGGCTGAATGGATACAAAAACAAGACCCACATATATGCTGTCTACAAGAGAACCATTTCAGACCTAGGGACACATACAGACTGAAAGTGAGGGGATGGAAAAAGATATTCCATGCAAATGAAAATCAAAAGAAAGCTGGAGTAGCAATAGTCACATTAGATAAAATAGACTTTAAAATAAAAAATGTTACAAGAGACAAGAAAGGACACTACATAAAGACTGAGGGATCTATCCAAGAAGAAGAGATAACAATTACAAATATATATATGCACCCAGTATAGGAGCACCTAATACACAAGGCAAATGCTAACAACTATGAAAGAGGAAATGCAAGGCAGAAATAGAGACACAGGTGTAGAGAACAAACACATGGACAGCAAGTGAGGAAAGTGGGGAGGGTTGGTGGGGGATGAATTGGGAGATTGGGATACCAAACTGTACACTCTAAATATATGCTTTTTATTGTCTGTTAACTGTATCTCAATAAAAGTTCTAAAAAAGAAAAGAAAAGAAAGTTGTGTGGAGATGTTATTAGTTTTCCCAAAAACATGGCTTGGGAGGAAGTCACTCTCCTCAGTTGACAAAGAACATTTGCCAATACTTGAAAAGTTTTTCCATTTTATAGGAAACTGTGATTCACTAGGATCCCATACTCTATTGAAAACAATCCTTAAAACCATCTTATTAGGTGACTGAACCCAGTGTACCCCCCAAAAAAATAATAAATAAATAAAACGTTTTGATCATGAAAAAAAAAAAAAGTCTTATTATGTTTTCTCTCATTTTATATTTCAAATATTACTGTCCCAATTAATATCCAAATTAATGTGTTTCCTGTTGATTTTAGAGAGGGAATAAATTGATGAGCCAACAAGAACATCTGATCACTTGGCAGTCACATCTCATTACTAATTAATGGTTAGTGTTCTGATCATAATGGACACAAAGCCTCTTTAAAAACAGTAAAATACTTTACACATTTGGCTTGTATTCCTTTGTTATTTTCAACCTTGGCAATCTCATTGCAAACAACTTATTATATCAGGAAAACACTCAAATTTGTGTCTCCCAAACTGACAACTTTTCTACTACTCTCTAGTCCTGGCTCTTATCTTGTCAACGCCTGAAATGCATATAAGCAACTTCCGTATATGGTAAATAGAGTCCTTTATCTTCCCACCCAAAACCAATCCTATGCCTCTTTCTTTTTCCGTCTTTGGCACCAACCAGATAATAATCCTTCTCTCCTCTCTTGCCCTTGTTTCCTCTTTTCCAAAATGGTAATTACCTCTTTTCCCACCCCCACTACCCACCTTTGTCCTCCCTAGATTTTCACTGCTGAATCTACAGATGTCCTCACTAATTCTATAGTCAATCTCAAAACATTTCAGAAGTACATTAAAAATCTTTAGCTACCTCTCCTTCTAATACATGGTCTTAAAATTAGCACTCTTTCTATAACCAGGGCTGGCATAATTGATGAATGTTTAGATTTCTTTCCTGTCAACTACACTTAGGACTCAAATATCTAATGCCAAGCTTTGGGCATACATGTGACCTATAGGTTAAGTCAGTGCATTTCTAATCTTTCCAGTGATCCTGCCCTGTAAGGATTGGAGCTCATCCTCATCTCAGTTTAAGTGAAATGGGATCTGAAACATTCCTGGGTCTTCTCAGTTTCCTTCCATGGGCCTCAATTCTTTCTCCATTCCTCTACTATATGTTGTTAGATCTGCTAGCATCTCACCATTACCCTTGCCATATCTGGATTCCACATTGTTAGGCTCAGTCCACATGCTTGGATGCTCTGACAATAGCCACCACTTCTAATGTCAGTTCTAAGACTATTGTTTCCCCTAAGATTGTATGTCTTAAACATCAGCTGTTCTTTCCTGGGCATTTGCATGAGTCTCTCTTCCCCAGCTTGAGGGTCCTCCATGACAGAGTAAGTGTGTGCTCCAGCCACATTTCCTGACCTTCTGCATTGCCAGAGCCACATCATTTACCCATGAATCTACCCACGTTCTGACAGTCCAGTCTACCTCCATAATGCTTCTCAAATGCAGACAGCCCTCTGATGTACCCTACCACAAACTTAGTTCAGACCAGAGTTATTCAATACAAATTCATACAAGCCACATATGTAATTCTAAATTTCCCAATAGCCACATTATAAGAAGTTTAAAAGGCAGGTGAAATTAATTTTAATAATATATTTTATTTAACCCTGTGTCTAAAATATTATAATTTCAACCTTTAATAAATATAAGAAGTATTCAGATTTTTTGCATTCTTTTTTTAACTAAGTATTTGAAATCTGATGTGTACTTGATATTTACAACATATTTGAGTTCTATTTGAATTCAAATGCGAAATCTTCATTGGAAATACTTTCTTTTTAAGAACTTTTATTGAGATACAGTTAACATACAATAAACTGCATATATTTAGAGTGTACAATTTGGTATTTTTTTTCTTATTAGTAATGTATATATGGCAATCCCAATCTCCTAGTTCATTCCCCCCAACCCCCCCTGCTTTCCCCACTTGGGGAACTTGTTTGTTCTCTACATCTGTGTCTCTATTTCTGCCTTGCAAACCGGTTGATTTGTACCATTTTTCTATATTCCACATATATGTGTTAATATACAATATTTATTTTTCTCTTTCTGTCTCACTTCACTCTGTGACAGTCTCTAGGTCCATCCATGTCTCTACAAATGTCCCAATTTCATTCCTTTTTACAGCTGAGTAATGTTCCATTGTATATATGTACCACATCTTTTTATCCATTCATCTGTTGATGGACATTTAGGTTGCTTCCAGGTCCTGGCTGTTGTGAATAGTGCTGCAATGAACATTGGAGTGCTTGTGTCTTTTTGAATTATGGTGTTCTCTGGGTATATGCCCAGTAATGGGATTGCTGGTTCATATGGTAACTCTATTTTTAGTTTTGCAAGGAACCTCCATACTGTTCTCCATAGTGGCTGTATCAATTTTATTCCCACCAACAGTGCAAGAGCGTTCCCTTTTCTCCATGCACTCTCCAGCATTTACTGTTTGCCGATTTTCTGATGATGCCCATTCTAACCAGTGTGAGGTGATACCTCATTGTCATTTTCATTTGCATTTCTCTCATAATTAGTGATGTTGAGCAGCTTTTCATGTGCCTCTTGGCCATCCATGTGTCTTCTTTGGAGAAATGCCTATTTAGGTCTTCTGCCCATTTTTTGATTGGGTTGTTTGTTTTTTTGATATTGGGCTGCATGAACTGTTAATATATTTCAGAGATAAATCCTTTGTCCATTGATTCGTTTGCAAATATTTTCTCCCATTCTGAGGGTTGTCTTTTCATCTTGCTTATAGTTTCCTTTGCTGTGCAGAAGCTTTCAAGTTTCATTAGGTCCCACTTATTTATTTTTGTTTTTATTTCCATTACTTTAGGGGGTGGATCAAAAAAGATCTTGCTGTTATTTACGCCGAAGAGTGTTATTCCTATGTTTTCCTCTAGGAGTTTTATAGTGTCTGGCCTTATATTTAGGTCTTTAATCCATTTGGAGTTTATTTTTGTGGATGGTGTTAGGAAGTGTTCTAATTTCATTCTTTTCCATGTAGCTGTCCAGTTTTCTGAGCACCACTTATTGAAGAGACTGCCTTTTCTCCATTGTATATCCTTGCCTCCTTGGTCATAGGTTAGTTGACCACAGTTTATCTCTGGGCTTTCTATCCTGTTCCATTGATCTATATTTCTGTTTTTGGGCCAGTACCATACTGTCATGATCACTGTAGCCTTGTAGTATAGTTTGAAGTCAGGAAGCCTGATTCCACCAACTCTGTCTTTCCTTCTCAATATTGCTTTGGCTACTCAGGGTCTTTTGTGTTTCCATACAAATAGTAAAATTTCTTGTTCTAGTTCTGTGAAAAATGCCATTGGTAATTTGATAGGGATTACACTGAATCTGTAAATTGCTTTGGGTAGTTTAGTCGTTTTCACAATGTTGATTCTTCTGATCCAAGAACATGGTATATCTCTCCATCTGTTTGTGTCATCTTTGATTTCTTTCATTAGCATCTTATAGTTTTCTGAGTACAGGTCTTTTACCTCCTTGGTTAGGTTTATTCCTAGGTATTTTCTTCTTTTGTTGCACTGGTGAATGGGATTGTTTCCTTAATTTCTCGTTCTGATCGTTCATTGTTAGTGTATAGAAATGCAAGAGATTTCTGTGTGTTAATTTTGTATCCTGCAACTTTACCAAATTCATTGATTAGCTCCAGTAGTTTTCTGTTGGCATCTTTAGGATTTTCTATGTATAGTATCATGTCATTTGCGAAGAGTGACAGTTTTACTTCTTCTTTTCTAGTTTGGATTCCTTTTATTTCTTTTTCTTCTCTGCTTGCTGTGGCAAGGACTTCCAAAACTATGTTGGATAGTAGTGGAGATAATGGACATCCTTGTTTCATTGGAAATACTTGATCTGTATTTAGATTTCACAAAATTTATAGTTGAAAAATAGACTCACATACCCATGTTGTTCCAAACATCCATCAAAATTTTCTAATAGCTGAATTGAGTAGCATTTTTTAAAGATTTTTAAATTTTTTGGCCAAACCACATGGCTTGCAAGATCTTAGTTCCCCCCTACACCAGGGATTGAACCCAGGCCCCAGCAGTGTAAGTGTGGAGTCCTAACCACTGAACTGCCAGAGAATTCCCTGAGTAGCATTTTTTAAATTTAGATTTAACTAAATTGAGAATTCAGTGCCTTGGTCACACTAGCCACATTTCACGTACTCAACAGCTACATGTGGTAAGTGGCTACCATATTGGACAGTATAGGTTCAGACTCATTACTCTCTCAGATTATCATTAGAGTGTCCTAACTAATTTTCTCCACCTCCTTCCCACCCTAATCCTTTTATATATAGCTGGTAAATTAATCATCCTAAGGCAAATTTCTGATTATTTCTGTTCAAAGAATTTTAAGATTAAAAAAAAAAAAAAAAAGACTTTTAAGGTTCCCAGTACCGTGAATCAATTCCAAACTTCTTAACCTCTGGCCTGCACAGTCCTCAATGATTTGTCTTCAAAAACCTTTCCAACTTATTTCCTTTTACTCTCCTGGGCTTACATCCAGAGCTTTCCCTCCCTCATGTCTGTTTATAGTTTTCCTCTTTTATAGTTTTCTTCTCTTCCACATCTTTCTGTTATAATTCTACATAAAGATGTCAGTTTCATGTAGAAGATTAATTGCATACACTTACCCCCACTACCACCCCAGCTCCCAAAATCCCATTGAGATGACAATATAGAAATTTTTTAAAGGGAAAAATTCTCAAGGACAGGGAGAACTGCAAAGGAAGTGATAGCAGATGATGTAAGTCAACAAAGCATAAAAGGTGGTAATCGAATGTGAGTGGCAACTGATTTTCTTTTTTTTATTTAATTAATTTATTTATTTATCTATTTATTTATTTATTTTGGCTGCCTTAGGTCTTCATTGCTGCATGCAAGAGGGAGCTAGTCTTTGTTGTGATGCAAGGGCTTCTCATTGTGGTGGCTTCTCTTGTTGTGGAGCATAGGCTCTAGGCACGCAAGCTTCAGTGGTTGCAGCATGCAGGCTCAGTAGTTGTGGCTCTCAGGCTTTAGAGTGCAGGCTCAGTAGTTCTGGCAGATGGGCTTAGTTTCTCCATGGCATGTGGGATCTTCCTGGTCCAGGGATCGAACCTGTGTCTCCCACATTGGCAGGCAGATTCTTAACCAGTGTGCTACCAGGGAGGTCCCAGTTTTCACAAGAAAGAAATGCTGAAATGTAAGCATCTATAGAGGGTAGGCCAACTACAAGAAAGCCAGTTTGTGCTGCAGAACCCTAGAAAGGTTTGGAATTGGAGATACTAAGTACCTCTGCTTTTAATATTTTTTCTTTGTGTTGAATTTTTGTTAGTTTAATTAATATGTGCCTTGGTGTGTTTCTCCTTGGGTTTATTCTGTATGGGACTCTCTGCACTTCTTGGACTTTATTGACTATTTTCTTTCCCATGTTGGGGAAGTTTTCCACTATAATTTCTTTAAATATTTTCTCAGACCCTTTCTTTTTTTCTTTTTTTTCTGGAACTCCTGTGACTCGAATGTTGGTATGCTTAATGTTGTCCCCAAGGTCTCTGAGACTGTCTTCCATTCTTTTTATTATTCTTTTTTCTTTTTCCTGTTCTGTGGCAGTTATTTCTGCCATTCTGTCTTCCAACTCACTTGCTCGTTCTACTGCCTCAGTTATTCTGCTGTTTATACCATCTAGAGTATTTTTAATTTCAGTTATTGTGTTGTTCATTACTGTGTATTTGCTCTTTAGTTCTTTTAGGTGCTTATTAAATGTTTCTTGTATTTTCTCTATTTTGTTTTCAAGATTTTGGATCATCTTTCCTATCATTACTCTGAATTCTTTTTCAGGCAGTTTGCCTATTTCCTCTTCATTTATTTGGTCTTTTGGGTTTTTATCTTGCTCCTTTGCCTGCAAGGTGTTTCTTTGTTTTCTCATTTTATCTAATTTATAGTATGTGCTACCTCCTTTCCCTATGCTGCCTAGTAGTAATCCCTCTTTTTTCTGTTCTCTGCCCCCTGTGGTGGAGTTGGTCCAGTGCTTTGAGTAGGCTTCCTGATGGGAGGGTCTGGTGCCTGCTTTCTGGTGTGTGGATCTGAGTCTTTTCCCTCTGATGAGCAGGGCCATGTCAGGTGGTGTGTTTTAGGATATCTGTGAGCTTAATATGGCTTTAGGTAGTCTGTGTGTTGATGGATAGGTTTGTGTTCCTGTCTTGTTTGTAGTTTGATGTGAGGTATCCAGCACTGGCAGTTGCAGGCAGTTGGGAGAAGCTGGGTCTTAGACTCTGAAAAAGGCCTCTGTGAGAGTTCTCTGCAGTTAATCTTCCCTGTGGTTGAGGACTCTAGTGTCCTAGCATCCTGGACTTGGTGCTCCCTCCCCAGAGCCTCTGACTTGACTTCTGGTCGAGGAATCCAGACTCCAGAGGTCGCTCGTCCTGGTAACAAAGGGGATTAAAAAAGACTATCCAAGCCCCAACTAATGGTAAAAGGTGAAGTCAAACAAACAAATACCGAATCAAGGAAAGACATACACACACAAGAAAAACAAAAACAGAAGCCAGTAGAACATAAAGCACTAGAACGACCTGACAGAAGAACCCTAGAATGCAATCAGAAATTAAAGAGAAAACCAACAAAAATTCAAAACCAAAAAAAAACAAAAACAAAACAAAAAAAAAAAACAGGGGAACTGTGAAAATGAGGACCAAATATAACAGGAAACAAATAGAAACAAGGAGCAAATATAACAAAGCGCAAGAAAACAACCAGATAGACTGAAGATCCCCTAAACATAATCAAACAATTATAATTAGAACTAAGATAAAGAGAAAACCTAATAACAAAAACCAAAGCAGTCTGTCATCTGAAGAATAAAGCAAGGAAACAGAGCAGACCAATTATACGGATTAAAAGTATAATAAGATAAAATAAAATAAAAAGGGATAAAACACAGAGCAACAGAAGAGCATAGTATGACTGAAAATATAAAGAGAAAAAGAAAAAAACTAAAGTAAAAATGTATTAAAGAAGAAAAGAAGATGGGGAGATAAACTCAGCACTACAAAAAGCTAGCTAGAAATAGAAAGATATAAAAAGGCTAAAAATAAAAAGTTAAAAAAAGAGAGAAAAATATGTTATAAAACTTGAAGATCCCTTAGGACTAAGATCATAATTAGAAAAAGAAAAAAACCAGAACTGACAACAGAATGGATCAGATCAATAAAATTAATAATAATAATTCTGTTTCCTTGGAGTCTCAGCTGTAAGTGTCCTTGTTCATACCTTGAGCCTCAGACCACCTTCGCCTCCCCAAGAGGCCCTCCTTTGCCTCTGGGTTGGACTCTGGACCTGCTGTGGGTCCTATGGGGTCCACTTAGGCTCTGATATGGCCCAATTCCTGTGTGTGCTTGCTCCCAAAGTCCACAGCTGCCAGAACTAGACCTTTTTCATTCGTGGGAACATTCATTGTCTACTCAGATATTCTAGAGACATAGGGGCTACCTAACTGATCATGGGGATTTAGTCTACAGCGTGTATATCTGGTGGAATGATTTTAGAACTTCTTCCTTAGTTCCTCTGTCCCTGGTGTTCAGCTTTGGTTTTGTCCCTGCTTCTGCATGGGGTCTCATCACCAGAGTCTGGTCCTGAGGCTGCCTTGGAGCTCTTTGGGTCTGCCTCAGTGAGAGTTTCCTTTATTGTTCATCTGCAGATGCAGGTGTGTAGGGAGAGAGAGGCTTTGATAGTGGCTTCTCTCCCTGCATGTGACTCAACAGTAGCACCCTGCTTGGATTGTGGGAGCCATGGGGGTGACGCCAAATGTGCAGGGATGCCAGCGGCTGCGAGTATAGGAAATCTGGCCTTAGTGTGGTTCTTTACTGGTGTTCAGTGCAAGGCACCCGAGGGGCAGCCCTCAGGGGCTTTTTGTATTACTCTGCAACCAGTGGAGCTTCCTTTATTGTTCATCTGTAGGCGCCAGTGTGTGGGGAGAGAGGAGGTACAATAGTGGCTCCTTCCCCTGCATGTGAGTCAGCAGTAGCTCCCTGCCTGGGTTGCGGGAGACCTGACGGTGGCAGTGGTGCCTACTGCAAAGGGAAGTCAGCAGGCTCAGTTGAAAGTGGAGTGTCTCCAGAGCTGGCCCACTCTGAGGACTTCTTCTGGCTCTCGGCAGCAGGCACACCAGGCCAGCCCCACCAGGGGGATTTTTCTATTCATTGTCGACTGTGGCAGCCAGGCCCTGAGGGGGCCTCCCTTTGTTCGTTGCAGACACCGAAAGAGAGGCTACAGCAGTAGCTCCTCCCCTCTGCTTATGACAGCAGTACTGTGCTGCCACCATGGCTGCCTAGCTTTCCACGGTAAGCATTCTCCACTACGGATTTCTTCCCTCCTGTCCCCTCAGTCTGCCTCCCCACAGCCAACAATGTTTCTCACCCTGAACCAGTTCTCCAGTTCCCACGTTCCAGGTCCCAGACCCCCTGTACTGCTGTGAACCCACATCTCAGTCCAGGACACACAGGGCCATGGCGCGGACCCTCTGCATGTTTCTCACTCTTTCCCATCCGCCACAGATCGGCTGCTTCACCCTCTTTGGGCAGTCCCAAATGCCTCCCTTCTGACCCAGTCAAATTCTCTGTTGGAGAGGGGGTTTCCCCATCAGATAAGGGTGGGTTTCCCCCAATTCTGCACTCTCTCCTCTATTTCAGCTCCCCCTGCCCCAGGGTGTAGGACCCATCCCTTTCCTTTCTTCTCAACCTCTTTCTTCTTTTTTTCTCTCCCTCCGTCCTACCGAGTTATGTCAGGATCTTTGCAGTCCTTTCTGGTCTCCAGGGTCTTCTGCTAATGTTCAGCTGGTTTTCTGTGGGAATTATTGCATCTTTTGATGTATTCCTGATGCATCTGAGAGAGGCCTGTGATGTCAGATGGTCACTGGACTGGGAAGAAGGTGATTCGATTCAGTTCTGACTCAGCCGCAAACCTTTAGAAACTCACCCGCGTGCCTGGGGCCTCCATCTTCTCTTCTGTGAAATGAGTTGGAAGATCCTCACTCTTTCAAGTCTGGTCCTTGGACTAGCAGCACCAGCATCACCTGGAGGCTTGCTAGAAATCTAAGTACCTCTGAAGACTGGGTGAGGGGTGGGACTGAAGCCTGGGGATTCAGCTAAACGTCTGCCTGATGAGAAGATAGATTCCAGATTCCATACCTATTTAACTCATATATTTCAAAAATTTCTCCTTCCGTTCTTTGAACAGTAACATTAAGAAACATTTCTTGAACCATAATACTGTACAAAATTTTTTCAACAATGTGCCTTTTATCCTCCATTAGACTGTGAGTTCCCTGAGTGTAAGCACCATCTTGCTCTCATTCCCCCCCCACCCACCAGCTTACAACACAGTACATGGCACTCATTAAATATGAATGAGTGAAATGAATCACATGTGTCTAGTGCTTTGCTCTTGCCCTGGAGATTCACAGTTAATCTCATTTGATCCTTACACCTCCATGTGTGGGCAGACTGGTTGTCGTAATATCTGTGAACACTTATTGAGTCCTGTTTTAAGCCCTCACAGAATGCTACAACATAGATAAACTTAAATCATCCCCATTTTACAACGAGGAACTTAGGTACAAAAAGGTTAAGTAACTTGCACAAAATCATGCAGCTAGTAAGAAGTGAATTGAGATTTCAATGCTGATAGCCTGAATCCTGAGCTTTTGCTATTGACCAATGTCCACTACTGATCACTCTTCAAAAAGCAAAACAAAAAATTCCACTTTATAGGAAACTGAGATCAGTTTGCAAGTATCCTAACTCCAGATCTTGGGTCATCTCTATAGTCTTGTTGTTTCCCATTGATACTTAGTGTATCAATGAGTGAATAGAGATGAGATCCACAAAAAGAGGCAATTTGTCTCGTGTTCATTGCTATGTCCCACCACCTAAACCAGTGCACTTTATAATAAACATTTGTCAATAATTCGAATAAATGGTCATTTGATTGGGAATAACATTAGTAAATATCTCTTTGATCACATCAAGTCTGGGTAAATTGGCCATCAATTTTTAGATGTTTTAAGGCAAGAAATATGCTCTCAAAGCTCGCAAAATTACAGCAACCTGGTTACTTGGAATAAACAGTCTGCCAGTTCCTTAACCAAATCAGTTCAGTTTTGTAGGGAGAGGGTGGGCATTCAACCACAAGAAACACCATCTTGCTGTAGTTTTGATAAAAATTATACAAAGAAAAAATATTATATGCACATATGTTACAAAGTGGAAAATAATCATCTGGAAATTCAGAGCAGATGGAAATCATTTGCCTCAAATATAGTGATTTCCTAGGTAAAAGTCCTCTAATCATCTTTTGAAATGACCTGATTAGTTTATCGTTCCTTTTCTATGTGTATAAAAGAGCCCAGGCTGGATTTTTGCTCCCTCTCAGGATCTCTTCCTTCTCTATGTCTCCCCCTCCCATGCAAGTGATAATAGCCGTTTGACTTCAAGTCACTTCATTGTCCCTGCAGCTTCTACAGTTGGTCTTTTCTCCTTGTTCCTGTGCCAGGGATCTGACTTCTTCTCCAGTGTCCTCAGGATATTGGTGTGGTCTCCATCTCTACCCTGTTTCTGCCCTTTGAGTCCTACACTAACAGAATATGATTCTCATGCAGCACTACAACACACCTAATGAAATAGGGGATCTGTTTTACAACACAAGAGATAAATGTATGAAACAACCTCAGCCTTCAAGAAATTGCCTTTTATACAGTGCTCCCAAGCTTATTCATCAAAACAGCATTCTCCATTGAGCAGCTTATTGAGAGAGAATGGCCGCAGTGTTTTGTATTGATAAACTTACTGCAGCTTCTTATGGTCTCTCCTACCTAGAGCAGATTCTTTAAACGTCTGTACTAACCAGTTGCTGGGCTTTCGGCAGGCTGCCTGGCTGAGATGAATTTCACAAGCTTAGTCAGCAACCTCTACCGCTTTTCCTCATAATCTAGCCTTACCTTAAAATCCTTTTAACTGATAAACAATAATATTCTAGATTTTTTTTTTATTATTTTATTTATAGATTTTTGCGAGAGCCCTATAATGAAGTTATTTTTATGTAATAGAACTTTATGGAAATATGCAAGTACAAAATTTTAAAAACCGTAACCAATTGTATGTGTATAATTTCCCCAGCAATGCATATCCTTTGCAGGCAAGTAATAAATACCTGTCAGAATATTTTAGTATTTATTTGTTGTTGTTCTTAGAGGGAAGAAAAAACCACATTGATGCCCTTTGCTCTCCCTAAGGGAAATGTGATGCCCAAGTAAGGAAAAAATTTTTCTGCATTAAGATAAATTTTGTATCAGAAGTTCAGCTATAATTTAAGATTCACCAAAGATCTCATATTATTTTTTGAACTTTATTGATAAAAGTGAGGAATAAACCTAACAAAGAAATTCCCACATACTTCGAAACCTTAATATTTGTTTTGTTCAACTTAATCCTTGCCGATTTTCTTTTCTAAGGGACATAGGCCATTTCCAGCTTATGTTTAAATAAATAGAGGGAATAGAATGCAAAGGTCTTGGATATTTTTCTTCTTCCACTTCTCAAAGTTTTCCTACAAATGAAATAGCAAGGAAGGTCTAGATATTATCAAAGGCATGACATCACCATAAAAACAAAACTCCTCCACCATTCATGAAGGACCACCTTTGTGCCAGACGCTGGTTGAGCTCTGGGAACATAAACTGAGTACAACCACCCTGCTCGTGTCTAGCTAGTGAAAAAGACACAACTCAGCTCTGACACAGTGTGAGGCATATGCCTGCATCATTTCCAAAGTCCTGGAGTTGCAGAGAAGGAGAAGCTCTTACTCTTCTCAGAGGGTTGAGAGGCAAGGAAGCAGTGAAGCTTAATTTTTCTAAGAAGTAGGACAGCCCGTCTCAAACCCAAATCCAAAAGGAAAAGAAGTTAAGAGGCATTGATGAAACAGAAGGAGGAATGAAGGAAGGGGGGAAAGAAAGAAAGAAAGAAGGAAAGAAAGAAAGAAAGAAAGAAAGAAAGAAAGAAAGAAAGAAAGAAAGAAAGAAAGAAAGAAAGAAAAAGAAAGGAAGGAAGGAAGGAAGGAAGGAAGGAAGGAAGGAAGGAAGGAAGAAAGAAAGGAAGAAAGAAAAAGAAAGAAAGAAAGAAAGTTTATTTTATCTAAGTTGCCTACTCATTGAAGGCTGATTTTTACATAATAAAATCACATGATTGGAATTTGGGAAATATTCTGTCAAAATGGTCATTTGGGATCAGCTAATCAACAGAAAATGATGCTGTAGAAAAAAATATTTTAAACAAAATCTTTTAAAATTTCAACTGAATGCAATCAACCAGATGTTTGATGCATTTTTGATAGAACTTCCTGTTCAGAATGATCTGACAAGATATTCCAATGATGTCACTAGGTTAGTGGTCCCAGTGAAACCAGGTGATGGCTGGAGGTGCCCTCCCCACCCCAGAGGCTCTGCCTCTGATGATTCTCTGATGGTTCCTCTGACTCACATCATCAAAATAATTCAAGCTTTGATATCTATTTATAACCTCAAAAATACCTTGAAGACTCATAACCCGACTACTTTATGATTCTGGTAATTATGGCCATCAGAATCAACCTTAAATGACCAGCATAGCAGAGCATCTCAAAACTTTGAAATCTACATGGCTGGAAGGAAGAATGTCAAAAGACAAAATCAAAAAAAAGAACCAGTTTGGCTTTTCAGTTTGGACCAGTTTGGCCTTGCACCATCCCTGGTTACGCCTCTGCCTCAGTTACTTCTCCTGACATCGTGAGTAGAAAAAAAGAGAAATCATTCATGCAGTGACCTAGTTAGCATCCCTAACTGGGCATGGTTGAATGGGGAGGTTGTCCATGATGGTGACATTCACATTTCCACTAACTTTCTGGGGTTATCACTTGAGTAAACAGAAACAAAAGCCCTTATAGAACCTACTGCAGGTTAATTATTTACATAAAAATGTTGGTATTATGAAAACAATATATGGTCATTGAAGAAATTTGGAAAACATGTAAAAGAAAACAAGAAAAAACAGAGATCCAGAGACAGTAGAGGAAACCCTGAAGAAAGATTGGTCTCTTATTTTTTTCCCCCGCTTATTGCAGGGAAATATTACTTGGAAATGTAATTTTAATGACTTAATCATAGTCTTTTATGTGATATTAACTAATCTGTATTAATATTCTCCTAATTTAAAAAATTAAGATTATTTTCAATTATTTCTATAATAATTTATGCTAAAATGAATATCTTAATTGTAACCTATGTATTGATCTTTGTCTATATCTCTGCTTATTTCTTTGTGATAGACACCTGAAAGTGAAGTTTCTGAGTAAACAGTAGAAGCCTTTCCTCTTCTTGATACATATGGACAAATTGCTTTTCAAAAAGCATGTATGAGTTAATGCTTCAACCAGCATAAAATAGTATCAGTCTCTGCAAACCCTTATCAGCATTGAATAATACCATTTTTTATTCTTTGCCAATTTGATAAATGAAAATTTATAATTTATTTCATATGCCTTCAATGATTAATAATGAATTAAACATTTTCTTATAGTTATTCACCATTATTATTTCAGTCATGTCTTTTCCCTGTATTTTTAGGGGTTTTGTATTTTAATTGTTGATTTGTAAGAATTGTATATATTAGGAATTTTAACATTCATATTTGTTATAGATATCTCAGTTTGTAGTTTGTCTTTAATTTTGGTTGTTATGAAATGTGAAGTACAGGATAATTTTATATAAATATTCAAATATGTTGACTTTTAAAATCAAATTTCCCAGTATGTTTATGAATGGAAAGTCTTTCCTTATCTTGAAAATAAGGCTAAAAAATTAGGGAAAAAAATATATGACAGTTCTTTTTACATTTAATTCTTTGATCTAGTGAGGCTGAGAATCTTGGCCATTTAGTAGAATTTTAATATGTTCCCATTGTCACAATTTAAATATTTGGTCTTATAATATCTCATTTTATGCTTTTATTTGCCATGCTTCCTTGCTACTTTTGTTTCTATGGGATTTTTTTCTATTCTAATCTACTCTAGTTTCTACTTAATAATTGTAATTTTTTTTTTACCCACAGATTTTTACCATTAAGATATTTCTGAACTTTCTTTAACCAATATTCCAAGATAAACACCATCAAGAATGAAATAGGATTTTTTACTACCCACTATATAAATGAGGGACTTTAGCCTACTTTAACTTCCCTCCCCACTCCATCTCAATTTCCAGTGTACCTTAAAACAAGAGTTGGGTGTTTTTTTGGAGCTGAATTTTTTTTAATATTATATAACTTCTGTTTCAAGAATGTATTGGCCTTCAATTTTGCAACCTTATCTATAACAAGAGATTCATTGAATGATTATGACAGGAAGTTACACAGATTAGGGGGAATTTATTGATTAGATATTCCATATTTTAAGTGCATTATTTATTCAGATTGAATACATATTCCTCTTTAAATCTAATTTTAATCAATTTTATCTCATTAACTCACAAGCAATATTCAGCTAGCAACCAAGCTTAGAGGGCATGCTATGCTACTGACGGTTTACGATACACTCCTTGTGCCATCTGAATGTGAGATATGACGAGGAAAAGCTCAGTACCAACACAGAGCAGTCAGAATGTACAGGTCTCTCCATTCCAGAGTCTGAAACTCTTTCAACACCCACAACAACATAATCCTTTCCTAAGACTTAACACCTGCCATTTTTAGAAATTATTTAAAGTTATGTTTTCATTGTGCTTTTTCTGAATTCTCTTAGCTCTGTATATCTTTGATTCTCAGTAAAAGGTGTTAGTGGTCTAAAAGTCATAAAATTTATTTCATTGTTCCCTCAAGGGGGAAAACATTTTTGTATATTAAATAAAAGGCAGGCTATGGGAAGAGTGATTGTATTTCTAAATGTGATTTCAGATGTACCTTGCTTTACTTAATAGATTTACTTCTGGGTGGCACTGTAAATTGATTTTTTATAATCAAGTTATGTATAAAATGCATTGAAGAATTTTGCTATTTTAAACTTATCACATGATGAATCCTTATAAAACTATCATCAATCCCTTTGTAACCTATTTTATATCTATGAACTCTCCAATAGCCAGGTAGCTCGGTTCCAAACCAGTATGTCTTCCTCTTTTATAATATGTTACATTTTATAAATGAAAAGCATAGTAATTCCTCTGAACAAAACGAAGAAAGAACTGTGTTGCATCCTTAAGTCTTCTCTTGGCTAAATAAGTTTTTGACTATCAAGAGAGGAATAAAGTAGATATTGACTTAAATACATGAAAGAAAAAGAATCTAGTAGGTAATCCTCTTGAGGGGAGGAGCAAGGAGATGAGGGTTGGGGCAGAACATCTCACCCAAGTAATATATGAGACAAAGATAACAGGTCTTGAAGAGGCAGGTGCCAAAGGCACAGCTGTGGAGACTATTCCAAATCAGATATCATGTGTCAAACAAGAGAGCTCAGAGAAGGCTAGAAGATAAAGTATAGAGCCAAAGTGACACTGAGACCAAGAAAATAGGAAAAATGCAGATGAAGAGTGATAAACAATAGGAAGACAGAGAGGCATATTTTAGACTAGTCACACAGCGCAGTGCCTAAACTACAGCTATGCACATCAAGACGGGGACTCTCGAAACCTGGTGATAAATGAGGAAAACACATCTCAGAAACCTACATGCTGTATGGCTCCATGATGCATGCAAAATACACAAAATGAAGAATGGACGGTTTAGAGACAAATTCATGTCTAATAAAACTTTAATAACGTCAAGAGTGAGGGGAATTTTGTTTCTGATAGTATATTAAGTAATGGCATGTTAGTTACCCCTCCGATAAGGGTAACTAGAGAAACTGGACAAATATATTAAAGTTCAGTTTGAAAACACTGACGTACTAACAAGTTAAATAAGTATTACCATGGGAAAATGGAAATCTAGACAGAGGAGCGCAGCGCTTGGGGTTTATATCAATAAGGGACCAGAAAGAAACACATGGCTCGTTCAAGCGACATGATCGAGGCATGATCAGTGAAGGTGCAATTTATAAAGGCCTGGGTAGGGTAAAGGGAACCCAGTGAGAGATGAGGCAGTGCCGTGGGATGAACAACAGGTTGTCGGGTTTCCATTATCAGCCCTAGCCCTAAAAGGGTGGGGAAAGGGAGTAGTTCCAGAACCTAGAGAGAGCTGGGAAATGATGGGTTTTCTGGTCAGCAACTTAGAACAAGGTTGGAAAATTGGTGCCAAGGAATTCTGGGGAATAGCTCTGTAGATGGACCCCTTAGAATGGACAGACTGTGAAGATATTTGTACCCTATTTGAATACCCACCCTTGGGTTTCCACTGCCTAGTGGGCTCTTAACCAGGTGGACAAAATGATGTGGTCTGTGGATGTCAGTCAGTCAGAGCTTCTTTCTCAAGACACAGTGCATTCTCTTTGGGCCCATGAACAAAGTGGCCATAGTGGCAGGGATGGAGGTTATGTCTGGGATCAACAAAATGGACTTCCCCTTACCAGAGCTGACCTTGCTAAAGCTACTGCTGAGTTCAACACTAAGTCCCCAATTTGGCAGCCTTCCATGGAGGGACCAGCCAGTAAACTGTTAGCAGATTGATTACATTGCACTGCTCCTATCATGGAGGGGACGGAGATTCATACTCACTGGAATAGATATGTATTCTGGATATGGAGTTGCCTTCCCTACCTGTAATGCTACCACCGTAACTACCACCAGTGGAGTCACCCAGCAGGTGTAAAAGGTAGTGACTCTACTCCTAGAGAGACTGATTCTGATCTCCAAGGGGAAATCAAGTTGTTGTCTCCACACAGCAAAGGCAAGGACGCCTGTGTCTGGAAGCCAGGGGTTTCCAGGGTACCTCATAATAGTCCTGTGCCCAAGAGTAAAAATTAACAGAAAACTAAAGCAACCAAAAAAGGCAGGACAATTGGGAATTTGGATTCCTCAGGAATGTTTGGTTCACTCCACCAGTGAAAGAACCCCAACCAACTAAGTTTCTGGCTAAGGGGAAAGAAAAAAATATAGTGGGTAGTAGAAAGAACCTCATAAATGATTACAGAAATGGGAACTATAGTAGTTTTGCATATTTTCTCTTTGCTTGTGATATGAATGAGTTTATTTGTATATGTTAACAATTTTCTTCTTGCAAGTCTCAGCTCATGTCCATGTTTCCCTGCTAACTAATTTGGGCCCATCAAATGTGGACTACCTTTGGCCCAAAATAACCCAAAGGCTTTCACCACCAGCCACGGTGGGCTGCAGCCATGTCCTCTTCAGCAATATCTGAATCCTAGCCTTGTGTGGAACAGAGGAGGGGGTCCAAGTGTGTCCTTCCTTGGATTCTCTCCCTTAGCCCTGGGGTATTCTTTAGAGTTCTCCTTTATTCCCTCCCCACAGATAATCTCCTATAAATAGTTCATAATGCTCCATGTTAAATTGTAACTATTCAACTACTGTGTAGCTTCTATTTGCTACTTGGATCCTGGTTGATACAAAAGCAAATGGGGGGACTTCCCTGGAGGTGCAGTGCTTAAGCTTCCGTGTTTGCACTGCAGGGGCCGCGGGTTTAATCCCTGGTGAGGGAAGTTCCACGTGCCATGCAGTGAGGCCAAAAAAAACCAAATGGGATAATCTAAAAGAAAAAAATTTATACACACACACACACACACACACACACGTATGTGTATAACTGAATTACTTTGCTGTACACCTGAAACTAACACAGCATTATAAATCAACCATACTTAAAAAAATTAAATTCAAAAAAGTAATAAAAATTAAAGAATATATAGAGAAAAAAATTTTAAAAGCAAATGGGGTGACTGTTCCCATTAAAGACTATCACACTTAGTTTTTTAATGTGCTGTTTATAAAAGAAATATCTAGAACTTAAGGATATAGAAAGGTTGAAAGGACACAGAAAGGGCAGATAGTCCATGTAAAAGAAAGCTGGAGTACTCATATCAATATCAAGATAAAATAGACCTTAAGATAAAAAATATTTCTAGTCATTCAAAGGGACACATCACAGTAATTAAAACTGCAATTCCCTTGAAATATTACACTTTCTGTCTGCTTAATAACATGGCTTCAAATAGTTATAAAACTAAAACAAACACATGATAACAGTAGGAAGTTTTAATAAACCTCTCTCAGGAACTAATAAGACAAGCAAAGAATTCAATAAGGATATAAAAGAATGAATACTGAATTGACAAAACTGATGTGACAAACCAACATCTGCAGAGTATATTTTTTCCAAGAACACACCGGAATATATTGTTTTAACCTACCAAATACTGGGGCAAAAAGCAAAACTCAGAACGTTTTAAAGGTTTTAAAACACACATTATGTGGACTGCCAAATCTACATAGCATCTTCAGACCTCATGCTGAGATCCAAAGCTTTATATCCAACCCATGACGGCTGGAGTGGGCCTGTGAGAGCAGATTTTGCCCATCTCTTCCCAACTCAGCATTAGTGATATTACACTGGTAGCTTACAACTGGGCACAACATGGTGTGAGTATTTACACCATGGAAATGAACAAATTCTACCCCCAGAAAACAGCTCTTTTCTTTATTGTTTGAGAGTCAGTTGTTAAACATTTACTAGCACACCAATGTATCCAACCAGTTCTGAACTATCTCCATGTGGATGTTGTGAAGGCATCTCAATTTCCATACATCTTAAACCAAACTTACCATCTCCACTCTGCAAGTTTGTGAACCCTGTATCAATTTTCTAATGACATCACCTACTGCCTACTTACACAAACTAAAACCCCAGGATTTTTAACACTTCCCTCTTCTTCACTCCCACATTTAATCACTCACCAAGTTCTCTACATTTTATGTTCAAAACTTGTCTCAAATTTGTCCCCTTTTCTCCTGCCACATAGTGTATGATCTGTACATGTGCTTCCAGAGTTTCTATTCAAAATATTTGAAAACTAATTATAACTAGGCTTGACCAATCAGAGCAGAAATTAGCTGGAGTACAGGACAGGGCCCTGCAGACACACTGGTTGCTAGATCAAGAGAAGGTCCTGGGTTCCTAGGGGTGCATCAGGTAGCCAGAGCTGTAGGAGTGGGTAACACTTAGGAGCTCAGGAAAGCAATTTAACAGGTTGGAAGGATGTTGTTTCAATATTTTAACAACATAAAAGGCATACCCATATGTACCAGCTGAGTATTTGTTCTGAGTATGTTGTGTGTACCATGGAGGTACATAGGATAGTTTAAAAAGGTTACATATACTAACTTTTTAAAAATAAAATATGTGTTTCTATTTCACATTAAAAAATATAATACACTGAGGCCATATTTTGAAATACATTTAGTGTAAATTAGATGGATAGGGTGATAGATAGATAGGCAGATAGAAAGTATCCTTGGCAAAAATTAGGTGAATGACAGGACTTTGGAAATCATGGTGCCCTGCCTCCAGTTTCTCCCTATTCCAATTTTTCTCCTTCAGTGCTGCCAGAGTATTTTTTCTAAACACAGATTTGATCCTTTAATTCCGTAATTTAAATTTTTTGACACTAATCCATTACTTATGGAATAAAGTTGAAGCTCCCTAACAAGGCGTACAGTGGCCTCAAAGAATGACCTTTGTAATCTCACCAGAACCTCTACATTTTTAGCCACATCCTTCCATGTCTTCGTTCAGATATACCCCACCTGGCGAATGCCAACTTATCATTCAAACCTCAGTACAAATGTCACTTTTTCTGGGAGGCTTTCCCTAACATCTTATACAATGAATGGCATCTGCCCTCTGATTCTGATGAGCTTTTTTACATCACCATTTGGAAGGCACCGTGCACTGACTAGAAGAGGGTGCTTCTCCTTCCAACGGCCTCGGACTTGATTTCACATTGGCAACCATCTCCCAACGAATGGGCACAAAATATTAGAATTCTATACTGATTATGGCACACCTTAAGTTCTTGTAATAAAGAGAATACAAACACATAGTTTCAACAAGATAGAAGTGTCTTCCTCATGCAATAGCCCAGGAATGGTGCACAAGGTCTAGGGGAGAGAAGCTCCACCATTCTCAATACGCAGTGTCTATCTCTGCTTCCAAAGTGGCGGCTCCACGCTCATCCTCATGTCTGCATCCAGAAAGAAGGAGAGAGGCAGAAGTACAAGCACGCGTCTTCATCTACAGGGTATTTGGTAGAAGTTGCACGAATCACTTCTTCTCAAGTCCCATTGTCTAGAACTTAGTCAGATGGCTCTATCTAAGCACAAAAGAGCCTTGGGAACTTAGTTATTACGTGGTTAGCAATGTGCCTGGTCAAAATCTGACAGGTTTTATTACTAAAGAAAAGTGGGGAAAAATAGACGGTGGATGTAAATTATCAGCTGATGCCTCAAACCTGAAGCACAAATTTCCATTTTACCTACATATTAGGCATGCAGATAAAAGGTTTTAGAGGGAAACTGTTTGTTGGATTGTTGGTCCCAGTGAGCTTTCTGGTTACTGTGGCATTTTAGTCATTTATGGTCTCTTTTATTACTGTTATTGTTGGTGCAGCTTATTCTATAAAACTATATGATCACAGTCTCTCAGCCCACATATAAATCCTGCTATTTTATGGGACCACTAAACTCTGGGTCAGTTTATGTGTATCCCTTATTTATATAGGTGGGAAAGTAAATTAAATCAACATTTTTCTTATTTTCCACTTCAATAGTATAAATCTTGTTTCTTACAAGTAAGCCATCTTCCAAAAATACGGTTATCACACCCCTTTTTAAAATTGTGTGCCTAGCTCTGGAATTGTCTACAAGTTCTTACCTTAAAATGTTTAGCTGACTCATAACTCTTGCAGTGTGGCTTCAGTTCTGTAAATGATGCACTCAACCTGAGCAGGAAAGTATTACAATCAAAGTATGTATTCAATTTACTAAACACCAATTCTGTTTTTTAAAAGTGCTCTCTTGGGCATAGTAGTAAAATTTATCAAGCTTTCCATCTGGCCTCAAATTAATGTTTGCCTTCTGTACTGAGGAAGACTGCAGTAATGCTAGGGTTAAGGAACCTTAATGAGGTACAGTTATGGACTGTAGGAGTTTGGCTTGAAGCAATAATACAGTTTGTTTTGTATGAGAGAAAGATACTTTCATTTTTTCTACTGGGGGTTCTTCTTTCTGCATCACTGAGTATGAATTACTTCTAGAGGCCAAACATGTCCCGAAGTGAATATCTGAGCATGATTGAGAGCTGCCTCAGTGAGCCTGCCTACATTAAGAGCATTCTCCAGTGCAAAATTAAATTTAAACTAATAGGCTTTCATGATTCTCTGGATAATCAGAAACTGAGGGCCTGCATGTCAAAGATGGCAAACTGGTCTATGAGTGCCACCACAATGCTTTCTATGCCATATGTGAAAGCAGCTGCCCTACACACCCTCACTCCCTGTTTCAAGAGATGGCACTCAACTGTACTTGTATTAGAGAATAAGTTATTAAGAAAAGGGTTTTCCAGCCTTCTTCCTCTGCAGCCTGCTAATGAGGATTTGACCTTGACCCTCTCACTTTCTTTGTGTCCTCCACCATGAGAGGAGAAGCTCCATGATGTGGAGGGAAAAGATATGAGTATGCAGACTTAGGCTAGAAGAAAAGTCACAGAGGGAATTTTGAAGTAAGAGATATGGGACCAGCCACTGTACATGAAGGCAGGTAATGGGACAGGAAATAGGATTGAATGGGGATTCTAAGATTCATGATGCTTAGGAAATATAAGGATACATATAAAAGACTTGAATTGCTTTGAAATTACTTATGGTTGCTGAAATTTTGTCCATTGATTATGAGATTGATCTGGCCTTGAATCTAGTGGATACTAGCTTTCAGGCATTACACCTATTTTCCCTCTGGACTCTATATTCTAAGAAGAAAGGAAGGGGCCAACTTTGACATTATATTTCTCAAATATTGGCAACTCGGGGCTTCCCTGGTGGCACAGTGGTTAAGAATCCACCTGTCAATGCAGGGGACACGGGTTCGATCCCTGGTCCAGGAAGATCCCACATGCCATGAAGCAGCTAAGCCCATGCACCACAACTGCTGAGCCAGCACTCTAGAGCCCATGAGCCACGACTACTAAGCCCGCAGACCACAACTACCGAAGCCTGCGTGCCTAGAGCCTGTGCTCCACAACAAGAGAAGCCGCTACACTGAGAAGCCTGTACACTGCAATGAAGGGTAGCCACCACTCGCCACAACTAAAGAAAGCCCGTGCACAGCAATGAAGACCCAAAGCAGCCAAAATAAAATAAAATAAGAAAATAAAATTTTATTTTATAAAAAGAATTTAAGTATTGGCAACTTAATGCTAACCTCGGCTTTCATCACTTTTAAAAATCACATTTATAGGCAACTAAGAGAACAGAGTCCCCACTGGTTATGTTGAGTATAGACAGGACCAGAAAAGAGCCTGGGATGGCTTCCTGTTGATGGGTTAAACCAGAGACAGCCACTGTGGCAATTTCACCTTCCTCACATAATCTAGTTAAGCTCTCTAATAACTGTGCTCTTTTTTAACTGCCCCACCTTCATTCCTTTGCTATCTCATGTCTAATCTCTGCAGCTCTTTTGAGAAGCCCAGGGACTCTGGCAACCTCACTAATATGGAGACAGTATAGCAAAGCAGGGGAGAAGAAATACCGTTCATAATCAAGCAGAGCTGAGTTCAAATTGCGACTTCACCATTTACTTCCTTGGGGAAGTTGCTTGTAATTAAGAAGCTGCACTTTCCTTGTCTATGAAATAGGGATAATGATAGAAACTGTCACATAGGGTTATAGTGAAGATTAAATGAGATAGCTGTTATAAAGCACTCAGCATGACACCCATCCCATAGTAAATCCCATATAAGTGCTAGCCATTTTTATTATTAACATTATAATGCCGTGGCTCAGTTCTCATTAGCTGCAATTACTATTATTGTTGCCACGCTATGTCACCCTCCCCCTCCTCTTTATCTCCACACCCTTGCCTTCTTCCCAGGTCGTATTCTGAACCTAATCTGCCTGACCCACTTACATGCTATTGCGTTTGGGTACGGTCAGAATCCATCACAACCTACATCTGAGGCTTTCAAGGTTAAAGGCTTTCCTGGATGCCCTGCTGGTATCCATCCTGCCCAGCCAACAGTTTCTCACCTGAATCTCCCTGGTGTCTGTCTGGCCTGAACTCACAGCTTTTCCCTGACACCAGAAAGCCTCCAATAGTCACAGCAAGTCCAGCGTTTAATCAAAACATTTTCCCCTGCATCATAACCCTGTTTTTGGAGCACCCCCACCAAAAATATAAGAGCTAATTCAAATATTAACTTTTTTTGGGGGGGGCAATCAACATGCTTCATTACACAAGGTCGAGGTCACCAGGCCCAACCCTCAAAGGCATCCCCTGACTCCCACCAGGCACCCCAGTAACAACCGCCCTGCCCTTTCTCACCTCCCAGCACCCACCTCACAGCAGTCAGCCCTGGAGTCAGCCTGCCAGGGCTCCAATTTCAGCCCCTGCTCTTACTAGCTGGGGGACTTTGGGCCAGTCCCTTACCTGACTGCCTAATCCTACCTCTGGAAAAAGTCAGGATAATGTAACTACCTAGCAACACGGTCAACTTTTATCAGATAACTTTCTAAGGACCTCTGAGAAGAAAGGAGTTGGATTTTTCCTTTTAAACCTGAAACATTTCAATGAATTATAAAAATTTTAAAGGAGAACCTTTAGAGAAAAACTTTAAAGGAATTATTCCGATCCTGAAAAATCTAAACCAACTTGCCCACAATTATTTTTCCTCTACTGAGAAAAAAGAAACTCATGGGGAGCAGGAGAAAACAATTTAAAAATGGAGCAAATAAATCTCAAATTTTATGATTGTCTATCCTGCCAGTAATTTTGTGAGATAGGTAGTGTCATCTCCATTGCACAGATGAGGAAACAGATTTAAGTCACCCAGCTAGAAAGGGTCAAGGCTGAATGAATAAACCTCCAGTGTCTGACTTCAAAGATTATTACAGCACTAAACATCATACTCAGCAACAGACCTAACCCATAACAGGGTTTCTTTTTCCCCACACACTTCCTCACTCGCTTGTTACTCTCACTGACTGTCGGTGATAACACATTAGAGCACTATTTATAGAAAGGCATGTTTTATTGGCTGATACTTCCTCAGTTTGAGCCAGCTACCTTCTAGCATGCTGACAACTTCTGCATTGAGTCCCCATGAAAGCCTGGTGTTCTGAGTCATGGGTCAACTCAATTCTGTTTACCAAACTCCCAGAGACTTTTAAAAATCACTTTACTGGAGGTACAATGGTGAGAAAACAAGTTCCACAGAAGGACCTGCTGAGAGGGCAGCTGGAAAGTGTTCTGAGCAATTACAGATCAGCAGCATTTCTTCCTATTTCATCTTCAGAATCACAGCAAATTCAACATTTAGAGGAGAAAAATAAGAGAACTCATGGAAGATCACCAGTGAGTATGTGAGAACATCTCCAAGTTCCACTGTGCAGTGGACCTCTTGTGAGCAGCACACCTGCCTCCATGCCAATTACTAGCAAAACTCCAGACTGAACCAACACCAGGTGGGAAAGGCAAGAGGGCTGTATTCTTTACTAGCACCAGATTTTGCTTGTAACACACTTACCAACCCATCTTAACGTCTTTGTCCTGTGATTTTTTTCAGTAACGTCACTCCTTTAGTTTTCAACTGACAGTAAAGATCTCTGATGTGTGGGGTAGACATTAATGCTGTTCACCAATATTTCCAGGATCCTCTTTCCAGGTTGTAAGGATATTGTTCTTCTCTATACTCTTGAGGTTAGTCCTGGCCAGGTGATTTGGCTTGGCCAGTGAAATGTGTGCAGATATGAAGTGTGTCACTTGCTGCCAGAGTATTTAGCAGTACTTGATTGAATCACCAACTCTACTTCTTTCTCTGTCTGCAGTGATCAGGGGGCATGTGTTGACATAAAATTGCCATAAGAGCTAGAATGATAAGCTGACACATGGAAAACAGCCCTATCTATAGTCACCTAAACCGCAGCAGGCATACTGTGAGCAAGAAATAAACTCCTTTTGTGCATAGCCACTGAGATTTCCAGGTTGTTCATTTACTGCCTATTGCAGCATGTATCTGTTGTGTTTGTCTTTGGCTGAGAAGAGCAGAAAACTCCACTGCAGTGGCTTAAAGAAATGTCTATTTAGGTCATAAGGAGACCCAAGGAGGCAATGCAGGACTGGTAGGATGGCTCAGTGTTATTTTCCATGACCCAGTCTCCTCCCATCTTCCTACTCTTCCAGCTCTGGTTGTGGCATTAGTCCTCAAGATATCATATGGTTTCTGCTCCTACAAGGCATCATGTCCATGTTGAGAGCAGGAAGAAGAGGCAGGGCTTTGTCTTTCACTTTGGGAAAAGAAGTCCTCCTTGGAGATGTTTGCCTTTGTCTCATTGGCTAGAAATGCATGCTATGGCCAACACTAGCCTCAGGGAGATATGGGAAGATGTTTCAGCTTTGGACTCTCTAAAATAGAGGAAGATAAGGGAAAGGAGGTTTGGGAGGTAGCCAGCCCATAGTTTCTGTTACTATGTGATTATGAAGAAGATCAGACCTTTTCAAGTAGTGCGTAAATAGTTTCTTTCTTTGTTTGTTTTGTTTTTCATGCATTATAGAATGACTACCACATCTATTCTCTCTCTCTCTCTTTTTTTTTTTTTTTTTTTTTTGGCCACGCTATGCAGCTTGTGGGATCTTAGTTCCCTGACCAGGGACTGAAGCAGTCCCTTTCACTTAGCAGTGAAAGCACAGAGTCCTAACCACTGGACCACCAGGGAATTCCCCATTCTCTTTTTTTTTTTTCCTTTTCTTAAATGAAAAATAATTGGCATATAGCATTGGGTACATTTAAGGTGTGCAGTGTGTTGATTTAATACATTTGTATTGCAGTGTGATTACCACCATAAAATTAGCTAACACCTCTATTAAATCATGTAATTCTCATTTTGTGTGTGTTCAAGGAAAACAATTAAGATCTCGTCTCTCAGCAGCTTTGAAGTTTATAATAAAGTGTGGTTGACTATAATCACTATGTCGTGCATTAGATCGCCAGAACCTATTTACCTACTAGTTGCAAGTTTGCCCTTAAGCAACATCTCCCCAGTTTCCCAACCCCCAGCCCCTGGTAACCACCATTCTACTGTTTTTACGAGTTTGGCTTTTTTAGAGTCCACATAAAAGTGAGATCATACAGTATTTGTCTTTCTTTGTCCGACTTATGTCACTGAGCGTAATTCCCTCAATGTCCATCCCTGTTGTCCCAAATGGCAGGTTTTCTTCTTTCTCGTGGCTGAGTATTCCATTGTATGTATGTATGTGTGTATATATATATATATATATATATATATATATATATATATATACACCACTCATCTGCTGACAGTCACTTAAGTTGTTTTCACATCTTGGCTATTGTGAATATTGCTGCAATAAACATGGGAGTACAAACATGCAAATTGTTTTTAAAGAGCTATAAGCTCACAAAACCAAATTTCAAACACAGCATTAGGACAAACATTTACATAATACAACATTCTGTGTTATAGCAAAATGGATGTATATCTTTCACTTTTGTATGGCTCACTCTGTCCCTGTATCAGGTACAATATCGCAGAATCACAGATTTCCCCAAAAAGAAGAGCAGAAGAATTGAGCCCATCCACCAAGTCACTAATCCCAGTCTTCATAAGCTGACTCTTTAATATCCCTGAGCCTTCAGACACACATCACCTAATTTCCATGTAAGCTGGAAGCCTGGTCAGGTCACAAAATGTGGGATACTTATTCATTCATTCCACAGGCACTTACTGAGACCCTACTCTGGAATAGGCAACTTACCATGCACGAAATCTACAATTATGATAAGTGAGGCACCAACTCCACTTTCCAGGAACTCATGACCTGGAAAAATCTAGACAGATCAAGTACCTACAGTGCAATGAGAGCAATGGCAGTGATACTTATATAGTTATATCTCTAAAGGGGAAATACTTAGAATAGGGAGCACAGAGAGGATAGAAGAAGATTGGAAGATGTGATACTTGAACTGGGTACTGAAGGTTTGAATAGGAGCTTTCCAGGAAGAGGGTTGGGAACGGGATGCTTCCACAATGAGAGGAAAGAAACATCCATAGTGTTTACGCCCAGAATTGCAGAACTTGAAAATTCTCCAAGCTTTATATGTTTCCTCAATCTTTATTTTGTACATTTTTTTTTAAATATTGCAGCAATATCATAGCACAACTGTATAGGCCTGTTATCACTAGATTTTCCCCCAATAAATTACACAAAGAAATGGGGGAAGAGAGAGAACTAGAGGGGAAGAAGAGATTCAGCCTTCACTTGTAAGATACATTGAGTTCAAAAGTCTGCCCTCTCAGACCTGCAGCTATGTTTAGGAAAGCCAAATGTGCTATTTCTTTTATACATGATCCCATAAAATAGAATTTTAAATTAAAGATTTTTTCCACCAGGGCTGAGGGAGGCTTTTGTGAGAGCATGTAATATTATTGAAAACAGTGGGATTTGGTGGTCCTTTTGTGCCTTAATTTAAAAAGATCCCTCAAGCAATTGCATTTGTATATCAGACCTCCCTTCTGTTCCCTCTTACCAACCTGGAGAGTAGACACTGGAATATAGGGGACAAAACCTACAGAAGATTACAGGATATAATCTTCTAGTTACATCCAATGAAACCATGAATGGGTCAAAGTGGGCCTTTTTCTCACTGTAACATATACATTTTATTCATTTGCACAAGTATGACAGTCTTGGCTTCAAGCCCTTTAGATGAGGAAAAGTTCTGAAGAAGACAAGTGTCTAGTAAGTTCCATGAAAATATGAACCATGTTCTCTTTACCCTTGTACTCTTTTGTAACTAACATAGTGCATGTACCGGCTGCATCATAAAACCTGATTGGCTGGTTGGTTGAATGAGTTCATACATGAGAACAGAAGCTGTGGAGTTTAAGATAAAATAGCAGAATATCATTTATTCCAGTGAATCTTACTTATATAAGTAAGATTATAATTACTTATGTAAGTAGTTTCTTATAGAAAATCTTATAGAATTACTCATAAACAAAGGAAAAATAGCTCTATGTAACAACAACACTTATTAAGTGCCAGCAAGCATTGTTCTAAGTGCTTTGCATATATTAACTCATTTCGTCTTCCCAACATGCCCATGGGAGTATCCTTGATGCTGGCTGGGGTTAATCAACCCAAATTTCATATCTGAGAGCTAGGGAACTTTGAATTCCCCAAAGGGAAATTGGGGTTCTGAGTAATAGATGATTGGGTGGAAACCAAAACAGAATGAGTAACATCGCCAAGACTGAGCCCACATCTTCTGTTTCAAACTAATGAGCCCTCACTCTGCAATCCAGCCCCCAGAACAAAAATATGTATGATGAGTCACTAATACATTCATTTTTTTTCTCATTCATACAGTAAATATTTTTCATTCAACTAACGTTTACTGAGCAGGATTATTATTTCTTTCTTGACATGGATGCAGAAGCTGTCTCAAAGACGTTTCTTACTAAGTTTACTAAGAGGCTTTTAGAAGAAATTCTTCAATTTGCTGGAAGCATCAACTTTTCTCCATGCAATACTTTGAAGTGATCCACTTTCAGCTCAGAAATATGTGGGACATGATATTTACAGCTATTATGGGATTGATATTTGTGAAAGGTATTATTAGGGAAAGACCACCACAGCTGGGGATTCATAATCAGTTCATATATTAGGCTACATTCAGCTTAGGTGGTAAGAACCTCCCAAAGGTTACCCCAAAATGAAGCAGCTTCACAGACTTGCTCTTAGCATCCCATGAAAAGCAGCACTTCCTGTGAACCCCCATGTGCTCTTTCAAGTTACCATATCATCTGCAGAGGAGGGTCCAAGCAAGCTTCAACCCATGAGCACAGTGAAGAGGTCCTATGCACTCTTTCTCCTCCTCTTTTTTTTTTTTTAAATTGAAATGTAGCTGATGTACAATGTTATGTTAGTTTCAGGTGTACTACAGAGTGATTTGACTTTTATGTATAATATGAAATGATCACCATGATAAGTCTAGTAACCATCTGCCGCATACAAAGTTATTACAACATTATTGAGAAATTTTCTTATGCTGTGTATTACTTCCCTGTGGCTTACTTAAAAGACAGCAAATAACAAGTGTTGGCAAGGATGAGGAGAAAAGGGAATCCTTGTACACTGCTAGTAGGATTATAAATTGGTGCAATCGCTATGGAAAGCAGTATGGAGGTTCTTGAAAATTTTAAAAATAGAACTACTATGTGATCCAGCAATTCCACTTCTAGGTTCTTACCCAAAGAAAATAAAAAACTAATTTGAAAAGATATATGCACCCCAGTGTTCATTGCAGCATTGTTTATAATAACCAAGATAGGCAGCAACTCAAGCACCCATCAATAGATGAACAAATAAAAAAGACGTGGCATATGTATATGTAATGGAATATTACTCAGCCATAAAAATTTGAAATCCCACCATTTGTGACAACATGGATGGATCTAGAGGGTATTATACAAAATGAAATGTCAGGCAGAGAAAGACAAATACCATATGACCTCACTTATATGTGGAATATAAAAACAAAACGAAAACAGATTCATAGATACAGAGAGCAAATGGGTGATTACCAGAAGGAGGGCAGTGGAAGGGTGAACAGATTAGGCAAAGGGGATTAAGAGATATAAACTTCCAGTCTTTATAGCTTTTAAAATTCCATTTCCAGGTAAAGAAAAGTGCAGCAGGACAAGAATAAATGAAAATGAAATAAACAGCATGTTAAAGAAGCCTCACTGCTCTCTTTAATTTTTAGACCCCTATAAAAACAGATGATTGAACTTGGTGTACCCCAAAAAAAAAAAACAACTTATCAAAGTGTACATTTTGAAGATATTCACTTTATCATATGAAAATTATACTTCAATAAAGTTGGTGCAAAAAATAAAAATAAAAAAATATAAATAAAAAAATAAAAACAATTCCTGCCAAAAAAAAAAAAATTTTTAGACCCTGTTCCTTAAATAATTATCCATCATGTGCCTAACATGTGACAGGTCCTGTTCTGCACAGTGAACAAAATACACACGCAAATGTCTCCCCCCGTGAAACCTATGTTCTAGTGGACTTTATGTTTCAGTAACATTCAAAGAAAACTGCCTGGAGCACAGAAGATAATTGAAATGCTTTATTAAGTTTTTTGTAAAGTCAAATGGTCAAGAATCAGTCTCAAAATGTCATGAACAGGACTCTCCCCACCCACATACAACCACCAGTACCATAATAGACTTCTAAGGAAACCGAGACAGTGCATCATAAATGCTGATGTGAAGATGTGACATGAATGTTAGGAATTCCAAACTTAGGTGAAGGAAGAGTTGGGAAGGAGTAGGCTTTTCAGTTAACACTGTGCCAACTCAAGAATTGGGTTAAAATAGTCCAAAGTCAGCAAGTCAGACTTGAAGTGTTTTAGAGGAGAAAGAGATGGAGTCAGAGATTGCATGGAAAGGAAAACGGATTGTTGAATTACATCATGTAAAAATAACATTTGATGAATTAGATTTCAGGGAAGCTTTGACTCACTGTCTGTTAATGCTCCCTGACAGCCTCTGTCTAGATATGGAGAGCTGGTCAATTGTCCAGACCCTGTCAGAATCTTATCCTTATTCTGAACAGATGCCTCATTATGCGGGGTAATTTAGCGTTATCATTGAAGAAATTAACCAAATGACTCAGAATTTGTAGCAAGCCCAGGAGTGCTCACCTGTAACACCTACGAACCAGACCTCAGGTTGGGGTACGGGTTTGCTAATGACCACATGTTATTAATCGCTAGGGACACATTTCCCTGATTTTAGACATGGAAGATAAAAAGCTCTTTAATTTCTGTGAAAGCATAGCATAAAGTCTCTTGTGATTCATTAAACACGGACTCCAAGTAACAGCAGCAATTCAGTAACACAACATCGGCTGAGAAGTTATTGTCATTTGAATAGAGTGAATATACAGTGCAGTAAATTCAGGTGTAGTAAATCCAACTAAATAGAAGTTGTTTGGAGTTTTTCTTCCAATAAGTTTTGAAAAAGTTAGAAGGAGCAGAAATCTAACATTTACTGAATGACACCCATCTGACAGGTAACATCACATTAAATCTGTACAGAAATCCTGAATTTGATAGTATTACATCCATTTCGTAGATAAGGAAACTGAGACTTAGATAAGGTAACTTGAGTAACTTGCCCTTGGCCACACATTCAAAAATGTAGTGAAACCAAGATATGAAACCAGGTGTTAGCTCTCCAGGTGCTTACACTTCTCCATAAAACTGCTCAGCACCAGGAGGGTTTCCAGCAGCTGGCAGCTATAATCCCTACCTTTGATGGATTTATGGTTCTGTTAAGGAGATGAAACACATAGATATGGAAGCTAAAGAACAAAATAATGGAACACATCAGCAAAAGACAGTGCAATAATTCCTCATGCATATATAAGCTTGATAGTTTCCAAGATGTGTCCATATTTATGTTGCTTTTCTTAATCATCAAAAAGCTCCTGACACATCTATTTCAAGCAAGAAGTATCCCCATGTCTTCGTTTAGGATTTGGTATTTGAAAGAAATTGGAAGTAGTCTTCACACTTGTAAAAATGTCATCTTTACTAAAATATATTGTACATTCTGAAAACAGTGGCCTAGACCATTAGTTCCCACATAAGTTCAGGAGGCATAGCACCCAGGAGCCATAGACCTCTTTGAGGAGGGCTATGAGATATTGTTCCATAAATCCAAAATGTGGAAAATAAAAAGTGTGCTACATTGGATATTATATCATGCTAGTGTAAATGAGTGATAGCCAGTGCCAAAGGATTAAGGAGGATGTGTGGGAGGCAGTGGAGAGACAACATTGAGAATGGGTCTTCCAATGCTTTTGGTTGACATTTCTGCAAACTGTGTAAAAGCATCTTTCTCAATAGTAGGTTATCTTGATTCACTTCGTGGAACTCCCAAGGGGAGCCCTGAGAACATGCAAGGTGGTGGTGCAGGAATTCTAACCCAAAATAAACCTCCAGATGAATGATGCTTATTCATTTGTGAGGCTGTAACAACGCAAGTTTGTATTCAGCTTGGTTGATCAGTGACACTTTTAGGATCATACTTTCATTTAGAGAAGTGGAGTCAATGTATACCAAATGACAATTATTTATAGGTTCAATACCAGGTGCTTTACCTTACATGTACAAAATGCTGAAGGACGTATTATCTTCATTTTTAGATGAAGAAAGTGATATCTTCGGAGTCCAAAGCCACACCCAATCAGTAAATAATAAGACCTGTTTACATGATGATAGCAGTTTTGCTGATCTCACAGAATTATGCTAAGGATCAATTGAGATAACAGAAAAAAAAGAACTTTGAAAAATTTAAACATTCACCTGAGTTTACTGTATCATCATCCCTGTAAGCTTAACCATCATCAGTTGCCACTGACAATGTGCCACTTTTTTAAAGTCACTAGTGAAACTGTTATTTGATAACAAATATTAGCATCAAAATTGTCTTACTTGACTTGCAGATAACTTTCAAGACAGTTTTTATAATAAAAAGTGTAGCTTATCAAAGACTGAACAATGTGATTTAATTTAACCTGAAAAAGAGAAAAATATAGATCCACTAACTATTCTATTTATATTTATATTCACTTTAGTTATATAAGCAATCTAACAAGAATGGTGAGAAACAGAGGACGAAATATCATGCGTGACCACACTTAGACAACCACTGTCGACATTTTAGTGTAAGTGCTTTCTAGTTTTCTATAACTATATTCAGTGTATGTATAGATATAGATCCTGTTTTTAATTCACAAACGTTATGTCATAACCATTTTAAGGGGTTGTTACATGATCTTTATAACCTTTATTTATAAGAGCTTCATAATAGGCCTTATCAGTAAGTTATAACTTTTCATAATTACTTATGATTCTGTGATTTAACAGAAATACTTTGTATATATGATCTACCATTTTGGCATTTTTAGGAGACACTAACAAAACTTTGCACAAGAACAATTTGTGGTTGCAGATTCATTCCAACAGATACTTTTGCCAAAAGTCTGTATTAGTGTATAGTGTCACCAACAATCATTAGGAATGCTGGTTTCACCAAATACTTGTTAGAATTGTTATATTATTATTTAAATTTTTTACTAATTAATAAGAGGAAAATGTCTCTTTATTCTAAAATATATTCCTTGCTATTAGTGAAAGTAAACATTTTTCAATATGCTTATTAGTTATATTTACTCCTTTTTAAAAATTGAGATATAATTGACATTAATGTAGTCTAAGTTTAAAGTGTACAACATGCTAATTTGATACACTTACATATTGCAATATGACTACCACATTAGCCTTAACTAAAACCTCAAATCATGTTTAACAGCATCACTTCTTTGTGGTGAGAATATTTTGTGAATACTCATTGATCTATCCCATTCTTAGTGATTTTTCGTTAACAATTTATACAAGCTCTTTCTCTAAAAATAGTATTTTCTTCATCATAAACACTTGCTAACATTTTCCTCCTTTTCATGCTTGTCTTTTGGTTTTAATTGCTTTAATGGTTAAAAGGTTCTACATTTATGTAAATCTCTTTATTCCAATGTGATTTTTTTCTTTTTGGGAGGGGGAGTGGGGTGGGGCAGACATTTCTAAACTTAGAATTTCAGGCCCTCTGTAGAGGTTTAATAAGTATTCCTTTCTGTTTTCTGCAAAATCTTGTAAAGTATAATTTTGAAGTCTAACTCCTTGATTTAGTACAACTCCTAGTTCAGTGATGCTGGCCTCTCTCAGGTCTCATCACTTTCTGCCTTAGGCTCTTCTCCGAAGTTTCTTTTTACTCTTCTTACTTCTTACTCTGCCCAACCCCTAAATGTTGGTACTTCTCAGTGATCTGCCCTGGCCCTCCTCTTTTTCCTGTGCACAGTACTGCTCCCTGGGCAGTCTTACGTACACCCATTACTTCAGTTACTCCCAGAACAGTTTTGATTCTAAGAATTGCAGAGCTCAAGCGCTCTGGAAACTAAGCTTCCTTCAACCATTTTGAGACAGAACAATGTTTGCAATGTTGGTAGAGATGATGAGTTTCTCTTAACTCTTGATACTCAAGCTAGTAGTTTTGATAAAACTTAATTTTAGTAATACGCTAAGCTGTAACATTTTTGACGGGTGAGAAACTAGAAGAGAAAGTGCCAATAACTCAATTTTTTCAAATGCTGAAGTTGAGACACTTAAATATTAATCGCTATTCCAAAGTGAACGCAACAATGGAGGGTCATTACCCAGGATTCCTGACTGGGACTCACGGCTTACCTAACCAGGATACCTAATGTATCTTTGACAAGCTTCAATCTCTAAAGCTCTCTTTCTCTCTCTCCTCACGCCACAGCCCTTCCATCCCCAAAGAGGCAATTTTGCATAATGGCTAAGAGCACGGACCTGGGGGTTAGAGGGTCTGGCTCTTCCATTCCTAGCAGTATGACTGAAGGCATATTCTTTGCTATGGTTCCTCATCTATAAGGTGGGGCTAACAATAGTACCTACTGCAAAGCATTGTTGTGAAGACTAAATGCGCAAGTAAAGGTAAAATGCCTGGCAGAGTCAGGCCCTCAATATACGTTCAATACAAGAATCCATCTCCATAGCTTCCTCTGGGAAGAATTCCTTGCTCTCCTTCCTTCTGATTTTTTATTCACAGTTACCAACAACTCTTTCTCCTTTTTGACTCCCTTATCTCAGTCTTGGTTAGGTACCCCTCTCTCCGGACCTCCTCTGCCTGACTTCATTATAAATCCTGGTCTGTAATTGTTTATTGGTCTGCTGATAAACAGATAACTTTGGACAGGGAAGCTGCAGCATGTTGATAAGGAGATCACTTGGAGCTGTTGAAAGGGACAAGAACGGAGGCAAGAAGACTGGTAAGGAGGCAATTGCAGCTGTCCAGATGAAGGCAGAGGGAGAGGAGCTAAATTAGAGGCAGAATCCATTGAACCTGGCTGTCAAGGACGTGAAGGAGGAAGGATTCAAGGATGTCATCTGGGTTTCTGACATAGGCAATTGGGTCTGGAGAGAGGGCTGTGGCGTGGGGAGAGAGAGAAAGAGAGCTTTAGAGATTGAAGCTTGTCAAAGATACATTAGGTATCCTGGTTAGGTAAGCCGTGAGTCCCAGTCAGGAATCCTGGGTAATGACCCTCCATTGTTGCATTCACTTTGGAATAGCGATTAATATTTAAGTGTCTCAACTTCAGCATTTGAAAAAATTGAGTTATTGGCACTTTCTCTTCTAGTTTCTCACCCGTCAAAAATGTTACAGCTTAGCGTATTACTAAAATTAAGTTTTATCAAAACTACTAGCATGAGTATCAAGAGTTAAGAGAAACTCATCATCTCTACCAACATTGCAAACATTGTTCTGTCTCAAAATGGTTGAAGGAAGCTTAGTTTCCAGAGCCCTTGAGCTCTGCAATTCTTAGAATCTATTGCAATGTCATTCAGGTATGGAGTCTCCTTTCCTTCTTCTCCCAGCTTTTAGACCCACTGATGAACAAAGCTTGTAAAACTCATTGTCAAATACTCTATCCATCTGAAAAAGCAGTTTTGGGGAGTATAGTACAGGTTCCTAAAAATGGGAAAAGGCATCTTCAAGAAATGATCTTTCTAATTGGCATCTTTGCCTGTCACCTTAGTTCATCCACTTTAAGGCTTGGGTCTGGACCTTACTGAAAACAAAAATGCTGCCCATGAATTATTCTGGGGGTGAAATATAGATGACTTCTGCCTCCAAAGGCATCAATTTAATTCAGTTTGTCTCCCAAGCATTAATCTTGCTTTGTTTCATTGAAAGAAAATTTTGTTGAGGAACTTTGTGTCAGTGACAAAGTTAATCAAAATGTATAAGGATTTCCTTTCCTTCTGTAGGAAGATATCTTTTAACTAAACTGACCCTCAGCCACCTACACTGTTTCTGTAGTAATCCTTTATTAACCAGGGTCTCCTAAATCCAAAAAAGTAAGCCTAGACTACCAGCCTAGGAAACATTGAAAATTCTCATATTATATATGAAGCCATACTTTTTCTTGTTTCCTTGCCTTAGTGATTTAAAACAATTGCTTAGTGACTCAGTGCTTCTCCTTCTAAACATTTCTGTTGGAAGGAACTTCAATATATGCTGTGCCTCAGAATAATATATCAACATTTGAGAAGGAAAGTACAGATCTGGCAAATTCTCCTCCCATATTGGGAATCCATGTGCACATATATGGAGTGTTACTATAACCTATGCCTGTATCCTGTTAGAATTGTTTTCCATTGATTGCTATATATAAAAGAGGCGAAAGCAGTTTGCAGAAAGGTAGTATTAATAATCTAAAAAGAAAATGTCATAGAACAATTAAATGGCAGTTGAAAATTAGCTGCATTGTGTAATGGATCAATATGAATTACAAAAGCAAAATAAATCTGAGCATTTGGACAAGAAATTAAAAACGTGTAAGAGATTAGAGCATAATTTTTCTCCCTAAAACCATTATATAACTCACTTCTTAAACTGTATGGGAAAATACAACTAGCACGTGTTAGTGAAATTAGCCTGTCTTAAAGGATAGGATAATATACAAAGAGGCAGGAAATCACCTTTGGAAATCTGTTTATCATTACCTATATTCAACATATTTTTAAAAGTACATTCAGTCCCGGAATTCCTAGGTGGCACAGTGGGTAAGAATCCGCCTGCCAATGCAGGGGACACAGGTTCGATCCCTGCCCCAGGAAGATACCACACGCCGCGGAGCAACTAAGCCCATGCGCCACAACTATTGTGCCTGCACTCTAGAGCCCATGAGCCACAACTATTGAGCCCATGTGCTGCAACTACTGAAGCCCACGCGCCTAGAGCCCGTGCTCTGCAACAAGAGAGGCCACCGCAATGAGAAGCCCGCGCACCACAATGAAGAGTAGCCCCCGCTCGCCGCAACTAGAGAAAGCCCGTGTGCAGCAACGAAGACACAACACAGCCAATTAAATACATAAATAAATTTATTAAAAAAAAATACATTCAGTCCCAATGCCCCAACCTATCCTAAGATCAAGAAGGTAGAAAGTATCTTTTCAAGATTCTGATTGATTGGTGGTGGTTACAGCTGGTCTGAAAAGAATTGTGAGGCTAAACCAGGACTCAACAGGAAAGACTGCCGGGACCGATTAGTGGTGTCTACCATGGATGTTTAGGATTGGGGGAGGGGTGGTAGAAAGCATGCTAAATATTTGTCCATCTTAAATCTCAAGGCATGTTTGTGGAATATGAATGAAATGTGTGAGCATTCTTGTGCATGTCTCTTAGTACATACATCAGTGAGCTACTACTAGGTTGTAGAGAATGCAAATATTCAACTTTACAAAATAATACCAAATTGCTCTTCAAAGTGGCTATACTAGTTCACACTTCCACTAACAATGAGGACTCTCCAATGTGGAGAAATTTTCCCAAAGTCCCATAACCAAAAATGAGGCTTTGGATACAGGCATATGGTCTCCAGAAAATTTTCTATTTACAACTGCAGTAACTGCTGAGGGATATGGTTAGCTCACAAGATCCAAGGAAGAGAAACTTGCTCAGGAGGTTTGGGGTAAAATTCAACATATAGCAGCACTCCAAGTAAAGTTCTAGTGACAATAGGCAGAACAATTTTGACCGAATTTGAGGTTTCTGTCTGGAGCTTACCACATAAAGAACAAGAATTCTGGACTTGAGAGATAAAGTTGAGCTTGGCATCCAGTTAGAGTTGAATGAGTCCAGCTTCAGAGCACAAATTCTACACTTTGCACATTAACTACCAGTTTCTACCTTAGAGATTATAAAGAGAACTTTACATGCTTCAGTATTTTCTGGGTAGGTTGAAATTAAATAGTCCTCAGAAGGGAAAGATAAAGCATATTTCCAAAGTCCTATTCTAGGAGGACATTTCTGATCCATGGGTAGAGAGTTGTCCTCCATTTGGGGATATACTGGTTGGTTTTGTTGTAGTGATGAACAACATCTTTTAAGATGTATTAGAAATGGTTTTCGGCTTTATCTGCAGTAAGAAAGTAAGCTGAGAACATCTAAAAATGTTTTAACTTGAAATATATTAATAACAGACCAAAAAATGGGAAGGTGGTAGATTAAATTAATTGCCTCTCATTTGTATGTTATATTTATAAATACCAACCTCTATGTATTTAAGCTGAATCAAGACTTTAAAATCTCTTGACATTGGAAGAAAAATAAAGACAAACTTTTTCCAAGCCCCACAGAACGTGCAACATTTTATAAGTTGCTCCTTTTGCCTTGGTTTGATTTTTTTTAATATTGTAACATAGGATATAAAGCTTAAAGAATTAGAAATAGACCTAAGGTATGTTCGCTTCTCAAACACATCACTTGATTCTCAGATTTAAAATGAATTCTAGGTTTTGAAATGAAATTGCCAAACTCTTTCTTAATCTTAACCCTAAAGCAACTTTTTAAAATGTGATATCTCACTGAATTTTTTCTGTTTCATTTTTTTTATCTTTGGTGAAATTAAACTTTGCATTAGATTTGATTTTTATGACATATTCCAAAATTCTAACCGCTTGCATAGTTTCTATTTTTATTTATTATAAATAGGATGACTATTTTTCCCTAAAATTATTAAACACTGAATGTAAATTTTTAGATTACAAAAATAACAAAATTTGCTTAATAATTCCTCCTTAAAAGGTAAGATCAGACTGAAGGCTACTGTTTAAACATCTATTTCAAAAGAAGCATCTGTAATTTTGCTGACCTTTATGGGATTACATTCCCTTGATATTCAGCCAGTAATATATTGTTTGGTCCAAGGTTACATTTGTTTTGCTTTAAATGGCATCATTTGGTTTCATCTCATTTTAACCCAGCATCAACAACTTTTATATCCCCATGACAGCTCCTTATACTCTTAGTGTTCGTGGGTGCGTGTGCATGTGTGTGGATGAAAGGTGTAAGCCCTCTCTTTCATATTCAAGTTACTGTTGATGACAAGGTCATGATCCACAGGTCCAAGTAGCTAACAAGGCCCAAAGTATGCCAGCAGCGGTGCTTGCAGGCTGGTGTGAAGCAGGTCCTTTATCCTGGCCCTCCACTGCCCACCTCCCATTGTCAGTCATTACAGCTCTGTCCCTTCCTCCCAGGCTGCCTTTGCGCAGATAAATCTGTCTGCACTCCTTTGAGCCTACAGGTCAATTTGGTTTTGGTTTCCTACAACAGCATAGATAGGTTCTATTAAAGTGCTTTAGTCAGTTACTGTGAAAAATTTTCCCCCCATTCCCTTCACCACTGCCCCCAATTCATTAGCCACACAATATCTCCTTACCTGTTACAAAGTAATAAATAAATAAAATGATGTGAAGAAATGCCAAGCAAATTCAAAGCATAGACCTGTTCAACACTTTTGATTCCTATCCCAGTGACACTCCACTTCTGTGCCAATGATAAATGCGATAGGGCGCCCGTCTGGACTGTGGCCATTAATCACCCATTAGGTAAAACCTCTACTGCAACGGTTACCACGAAAGGGTTCAGTAATGAGGAGAACGTGCAGTTCTGTCCAGCCTCTCTTTCTAAACTTACGGGGAGCCCTGTGCAATGATTCTGAGCCATGAGGGTTGCTTACCAATTAGCAAAAAAGAAAAAACCCACACTCTGAAATGTGTAAACGATCCTTTAAACTGGGCACAAAGCCCAGGAATGAAGCTTCTCTAACCTGTTGTAACCAATGTCACCACCATTACCTCTTCCCTTCAATTATTCAGGCTTGCTCCATGCCTGGACTGGATTCCTGCTGACAGGAAGATGGAGCACACTCGTTAATCATTTTCTTGTCGTTGTCTTCTGGCAGGGGGAAGGGAGTGACGCTCCCTGCCAAAAATAGAAAGCCTTCTCTCCCGGATAAATAGGAGAAAACTCTGTAATGAGCATGTTATCCTGTCATGGGCACTTCCAGCTTCAATTGTCTTGAGAAGAAGCATATAATCTTGGTGCTGTGTATCTACATATCATAGGCATACAATACTGAAGATGTAAATAGATATTAAATTAGAAATAAGTGTTTTTAAAAATAGCTATGCAAACATAGACTGTTAGCTATGCTAATAATTTCCGAGTCATGGAACACTGAATTTTTAAGCAATAAATGCTTGATGCATGAAGGCTGACGTTTGAGTTTTTATTATTTATATACATGGAAAAGACTCATTCGTGTGGCAATGTGTGTGTGTGTGTGTGTGTGTGTGCATACAAAAACATTTTTATCTCCCTACATTTCTTTCCATTTGTTTGCAAAACCTATCATGCTGGATCATAGCTTTCAAAGATTTCTAGATTTCTAGGAGATTGTCATTGCACACAAATCCAACATAATAATAACATCCTCAAGTCTAACATTTTTAAGAGGTGGAATCACCGTTAAGATCCATCTAGTCCCATGTCTTCATTTTATAAATGAGGTGGTTGAAGTTCAGAAAATTATTATTCAAGAGGCTGGAAGTCCTTGCTACCCATGCTCCCAGCATGGATTTTTTCCTAACCCTGTGTATCAGTTCATCCATGCTCCCATTCTGGCTTCATGTGAAGTCTCAGGCAAGCAGGGGAGAGGTTCAGTGCTCCCTCATGATCCGTTCAAACACTACTCTACGACATTTTGAGTTTAATGAAAGACTGTGAGCCCGTTTTTCAGCTGAGAAGGCAGAGTTAGAAAAGTTAAGTTGAGCTAATTAGTTAGAGGCAGACTAGTCAGTCAGAGGTAGGCAGAATGGAGATCGGTATCCAGGCTGCCTGGCATCTAACAAAAAAGTGAACAGTATTACTATTATCAGGTACCTGATATTCAGCTCCATTTCTTTTTTTTTTTTTTTTTTTTTTTTTTTTTTTTTTTTTTTTTTTTTTTTCAGAAAAATATATATACGTTTATTTTTTGGTGTATCTGTAAAAATGGCTGTGTTTGTCTTTATACAGGTATAAGCTAAGGGCTGAAAGGGCATCGGAGACACATGAGTCTTAACACACCACTTGGATTATTTTCCAAGACATCCTGCCAGTGGTCTCCCTGGAGGTCTCTGGGAGTCGTTCCAGGGCTGTATGCTTGGTAGAAAGGTGGTTCTAGAATCATTCCAATTAACTTTTCCTTTCATCCATCACCATCTCTCACCTCTACAAAATGACACAGTGAAAGCAAACAACACTTATGGTTTTCAACATAGTGGCCTGTGGATGAAAAGCGTCAGCTAATCCATTTAGTTGATATGTGCATAGTGAGAGTGGCTTAAGAGAGGTCAGCCCCTGCCCACTGTGTCATACAGCAAAGTCAAGTAGAAAAGAAGAGACAATCACCCATTATTTAAAAGGCGCCATCTGTTTTGCAAGCTGTTTTCTTCTTTTGTCCTTCTTTTATCCACCCTTCCTTTCATATTTCATCTTTTATGATTTTTCTTTTCCTTTCATATTTCATCTTTTATGATTTTTCTTTTCCTATACACAGTATTGCCTTTCACAAAGCAGAGAAATCGAAATCTATTTCTTCTGTAAGTTAGCTTGTTACATTGCCCTAATGAATAATTTCCCATTGATGAAATGAACCACAGACTGACAAGCATGGGAATATAGGATACATGGATCTGGGCTTGAATCCTAATTCTGCCCCAAATAAGAAAAGGCTGTGTTACCTTGGGTAACCTCTCTGAGCCTATTTCGTCACTTGTAAAATTGATATCATCAACTGGAATATTTGCAAGTTACAAAGAAGAGACTGTATGTGACAGTGCTTAGTAAACTAAGTTCTGTATAAATGTTACTTTTAACAGTACCAGATTTTAATTAGTTTCTAATCTTGTTTCATATGACAAAGTAAAATCAATCACTATTGCTATACATTGCATTATAAGATTTATATATTCATAGATAGGAAATTTTGGCGACTTGACAAATGATTTTATCATTTGATCCCTAAACCAAATGTTAATGAAATAATCACTGTAGCATGTAACTCATTTCACATCTCTGCTGATTGGTTTGACACAGAGCTGCCGTTAGTCTGGAAAAAAAGATCTGCTTGCAGAATGGAAGTGAAGATGGGCCCAAGTGTAAATTGCATTTATAAAGTTTATCTGCCATCAAAACCTATCTAAACTTCAACTAAAGTTTATAGCATTCTTGGTTACAGCATCTCATCAGCACTCCAAGCCACACTGGGTATTCTTATCTTTGTGTGTCTTATCTGATTGACTGGAGCAGAAAGAGAAATTATGTTCCACTTCCTGCTGTCCTATCTTTCTGAGCTAAAAGTGTCTAGCCCCAGGTTGTCACCATAAGTGAGCCCCGACATTTGTCAAAAACATTAGAGTGCCTTTACTGTGTAAAGGTATCCTCAAGAGTTTTCTCAGAGCTCATCTTCAAGGAGTTGACAATCTTCTGATAAAGAATGCCTTGGAAGAGCAGCACATCAACCAAAGTAAATGGCAGTGCACACTTCTAAGGTCACAACAGGTGCAAAGTCAAACATCACTGAAATGCAGATTACAAATTCAGAATAGCAGTATTTTAAAAGGTGGGTTAAGGGAAGTGGTGAAGGTGAAGATAAAGTTTGTGAAGAAGAAAAAAACAACACTTAGACTACTGTTCACATCAAATAAAGTTCCCAAGTTGTTTTTTATAACTTTCAAGGACTCCTCTTTGCCCTCACAATAAAGCTCAAACCCCTAACACAAAGTGTGATTCATTGGACAGTAGTTATGGAATACTACTCTGGACACCATAATAAACAGAGCTTCTGGGTCTGGTTTTCTATACCTTGCCCACATCTGGCTCTCTATAAAAACTCAATACATCTATAAAGTTCCCCAACAGTCCCCTAATATTTCTGCTTCCTTGCCTTTTCTCTTCAAATAATGACCTTCTCTTTCCTTTGAAATCCTTCTCATCTTTCAAGGCTTAGCTCAAAGGCACTGCCTTCATAAACCTTAGCAAATAAACCTTTTGGGGCCAGCTTCCAAAGCACTTGACTATACCTCTGTAGTAGCTGTTATAACAAAAATATGATAGACTGGGTGGCTTATAATCAATAGAAATTTATTTCTCATGGTTCTGGAGGCTGAGAAGTTCAAGATTAAAGCACCAACAGATTCAGTGTCTGTTGAAAGCCCACTTCTTGGTTCACAGGTGGCCATCTTCTTGCTGTGTCTTCAGGTGGCAGAAAGGGCAAGAGAGCTCTCTAAGGCCTTTTTCATAAGGACACTAATCTTATTCTTAAGGTTTTACCCTCATGACCTAATCACATCCCAAAAGCCCCACTCCTAATGCCATCACATTGGGGGTTAAGTTTCAACATCTGAACTTGGGGGAAACACAAACATTCAGTCTGTAGCAACCCCTATGATTAAATAATCAATTAATAAATTCATTCATTGGGAAGCATGTCATAAGTGGAAGGAAAGTACACCTTGGAGACATATTCATTGGAGGATCCGGAATTAAGCTACACACACACATAAAGGACCGTCTCTCTCCCCGCCCTGATCCTCCTAAGGAGGTGATATCACAGGTTTGCTTCTAGTGGCAGCTGAGTCAGTAAGGCCAGCGCCCACAGCACTGCTGACAATTGAGGTAGAAGAATAAGGAAAGTGAAGACAAAATGATGACACTTCCATTCCGTTCACAATCTAGTTGTGAAGCCAGATATGTAAAAGAAATGGTTCTCATTGATACATGGACATCAATTCCGGAAAGACTTTGCACACGTCAGTTTTACTACAGAGCATACCACGTCTCAAAAATGGCAACAAGAGGAAGACCTTGGTCAGTGATGATCAGTAAGCTAAAAGTGTTTCCTTTTTCCTTTTGTGACCTGAGGGAAATCATGTCCTAAGGCCTTAGCTAATCATCAGAGTGAACTTGGACCACAGGAGAAAGCCACCCATTAAAAGGATATAACTGGCATTTGAGATTCAGATAATATTGAAAAGCATATTTTAAAATCTTCTTGAAAGTCTTTCTCAATTTTTTTCTTTTATTTCCTTGCAATTTATAATGAGCAATATTCTGGGTGCTGGGAATTGGGAGCCCTTGGCATATTTCAGGGTCTTATTTTTCAGTAGAATTCCTCACAAGGGGTAATTGGTAGGGTTTTCTTTACTCATTTCTTTTTCATTTTTTTTTTTCCAATTATGGTGGGGAAAATGCCTACAAATATTGCTGATGCATGAGAAACCGCACGTTCTCTGGTAACGCTGGTGAGAAGCCAAGTACTGGGTGAACACTACTATTTGCAAAATGATTTCTGTGAAAGAGCCCAAAACTATGATTACTGCTTTTCACTTTGCCCTGTTTGGTGAGAAATTGCTTTTAGTAACAGGCAGGTTGTATTCCCAGCTTGTAGTCTACTGACAAACTTCACTTTGCTTTTCTTACAATTAATGCATTAGGCACGCTAAGTAGCTCTCAGGTTCTATTCTATAATAGGAAGTGGGAAAGTTTGCAGAATCTGCAGGCAAGCTGGGATGGGAGAGAGTCTTTTGAGACCATAGTTTCTAACCTTGATGAGGAGTCTCTTTCCTCTGACTTCTTCGACCCCACAATTGCACTCCATCAGAAAATGGAGGTATCAGTCGTGATTCTTAAGTAGTCAACCAAAAGAGCCAACCAGTTGAAGCAGGAAAGGAATGCATTAAAGACTCTAGGTAGCTTTTGACATTGTTTGGAGAATGGAGAACCAGGCTTGGAGGCTTTGTGGCCAAATATAATGTCCAGTTTACTCAGGAGCATGGTTCCAACAGAGACCCAGAATATCTAGCATTGACAACACTGGTATGAGCCCTGGATGCACCTTCACAGCCTCCTCCTCTTGCTGGCTCTTGTAGCCATACGTCTCCGGGGCTGCCTTCATCGCAACGGGTTCTTCTCAGTGCCTGCTTCTCCTCATCACTACTTTCCAAATCTATAACTTATATGTAAATATCTGGTTGAGAGTACCTAGATCCCATGCTTATGCCGTAACTGCAAAAAAGCTGGAAAAATTAGTTTCTGATATCTTTCATAGGGACTCAAAATAGAGAACTTCCCAAAGTAGGCATGTTCAAAGGTGCCAGACTGCCAAAAAGAATGACAAGCGTCTACTCTTCCTTGGTTTCTCAGCAGAGCTGGAATATCAGCCAACATTCTAGGTCAGGGAGAACAAGAGGCTCGGGAGGGAACGGTGTGTTTCCGTTCAACTCCTCTATTCCCGCTGAACCCTTGCCACTTGTTCTTGACGTATTAGCTGAGTGTCTTTGAGCAAACTGCTTAACATTTCTAGTCCAAGCCCTCCGCCCAGCTGGAGTCCCTCTGATCGCACGCGTGACCTCCAACAGCTCATTTCCAGGGCCAGGTGAGCTTTAACAACATAAATCTGATGAAGTTATTTCGAGGCTTAAGATGCTCCAAAAGCTGCCCAAACACCTTATGACAGCCTGCAAGACCCGATAGGATCTTGTCCCTGCCTAGCTTCCCTTCAGGGCATCCAGGACCATCCTTCCCCTCCTTAACTGTTACTCAGCTGCACAGACTCTCCTCACAAGCAAGTTTGGTCTGACTCAGAGCCCCTGCCCTGTGCTTTTCCTTACCTGTAATGTTCTAGCTCCACATCACTGCTTGGGTGGACCCTCATCATTCAGGTCTCAGCCCAAATGCCGCTTCCTCAGAGAGGCTTTCCTGACCCCCCTATTTAAATTGGACACCCCTACCAAACTCTTGGTACCATACCCTCTTTTAAAATCATAGTCATTACCAATACTTAGATTATCTTATTTATGTATTCATCAAACTGTCTGTTTTCTGCTTGCACTACTGAAAAATGAGGTTCATGTTCATCTTGGTATGCCCTGTGCTTAGAACTGTGCCAAATCTCTGAGCTTTTGGCTCAAATCCTTCCACACTCTTCTCATTCCAGACTTCCCTTTGCCCCACTTCCTTGCACCCTAATTGAGTTCCCTGTCATGTGTTTGAGCAGATGGGACCTCCCACTTCCCCTGAAGCAGATGGCATCTTTCATGGCTAGTGTAGGCAGGGTATCAGTAGTCTAGGAGTTGAGCGCATGATCAGAGTTTACAGGGCTGTGAAATTCAGAAGAAACTGAGTGGGAGAATGGGGAAGAAAGATTGCAGATGTCAGGCAGGCCGGAAGTCAGGTCGACAGAGATGCAACAAAGGTGGCTATGGATACAGGGTTGATAACAAGAGTGAAGAGTCAGTTGATGTGCTGTCTAGCTAGGGCCTGACCTCAGCTGCCATTTCTTCCTGGATGCGCACAGCAGAGAGAAGTGAAGAGGGCCATGCATCTCATCAAAGATCTGTTTCTTAGAGACAAAAAGACAGCAGGATTAACTAAAACATCCATATGCTTGGTAATGCTTCTTGTTAATAACGAGTCCCAAGAGCCAGTATAATCCAAATGCAAGAGGGGCCCATTTGGGCTTGAATTTTATGCCAGTGATGTCTGAGCTATCTGAGCTTTCTTAGCTTTAAAAGGAGGATGGCACATTTTTCCCTTCAAGCAAACCTCTATTTTAATTGTCTCCTTCTAACATTTAGCTAAACTGACTCCACGTTAAGTATACCTGCAAATGAGCATGTCTTCAAACAGAAGTGTGTCCTCAGACAGGCATCCACTGAGATCCCTATATCTTAAAATTTGACCTGAATGTTGTGATGAGTGATGAGTTGGGCAGTGGTTTTCAGTCTTAACTACTTTCTTTTTAATTATTTGAAATATGTAGATAATTACTTGCATGTCACTCTGCTAATGGAGAACTAGCCATGACGTTATAGATTGTGGTTTGTGGTTTGTGATTTGCAGTTGTGTTAACCCAACCCCATAAAGAAGTCCAAACCTCCTACTCTGTAATCAAAGAACTTACCAGGGCCCAGGACTACTGAATGACCGGTGATGAGTGAGTGGGCAGGGAAGTGTTCAGCCTCTTCGTTCAGCCTCTTCCACTCTACTCTTGGTCCTCCTGACTGAAGGTTTTCATATTTGTCCCTCCAAACCATCCTTCCTCTCCCATTGATTGTTAGATAAGTTTCTGCCTTCTTTCTCCCTACCCCCAGGGACAGTAATATCTAATCATTCCGCACTTGGAGAGAAAAGGCAAACTTCTTACTTGTCATTCAGGTAGAAGACTTGTTTGAATCATTGTTTCTACTTTGATGTGAGGTGGTAGAGGGAGAAAGTCCCTCCTAGATCCAGAGCGAGAAGGGGAGATAAATGCCCAGAAACAACATTATTGCTTGGAGGTATAACATTGACAAGCTTGCAAACAACAGAAACCACCTGAGGCATTTAGACAAACAGTGGGACTTCATTATAAAGGAGGGGTTTCTTTCCTCTTTCTACAGCAGGGAAAGGTTGGGATGCAGGCAGATCTCAACTGTGACTTAGAGATTCAAGCTCTGTCTGGACCCATTTTCTACATCTTGCCTCTTGTCTGTGTGTCTGTTGCATGTCTTTCCCTCTCTCTCACCCTCACTCTTCTCTCTTGCTTTCTAGCTCTTTCCTTCTGGTGTTTACTGTAGTCCTCGAGCTACTCTGACCCTGTCTTAGCCAGCTTCCACTGCTTCTCTTGTGCATGTGGAAGAAACATGACCACTGATGCCTCCTGGATTTACCTGTTATGGGTCCAGCCACCCAAATTCCCAGGGAAAGGACTTTGACAAGCTCACCCTTGAACTGATCAAAAGGGGAGGTACTGAGTTACAGTTATATGAATACAGCAGCCAGAGCTAGCACTGCATCCATGTGAAAGGAGGTCACAGAGTGGGAGAGCAAGGAACCAAAGAAGAGTGGCACACACAACAAATATCTACCGTATAATTTACTTATAATGCATGGCAAATTGTCTTCCTAATTTATGAGTGTCATACCAGTTGCATAGTGTATTTCACCTCACTTGAGAACAAAGAGGAGCTCTAGACCCATGGAAATTTTTGCAAACCTATCTTTTAATACGGTAGAGATCATTCTGAAATCTCTATCAGCTACACTTAACCAGAGATGGGATCCTGCTTTTATCATTTCAATTGTGAGAAGTTTCTTGGTGCTCTGTGTGGCTGCCCACAAGATTAAGTACTTAATCTACATTTTTAACAGATGGAGAGCTTTCTTCACTTACTATAATTCTCATGTCTTGAGCCAGATGGAGTAAGGGGATTAGAAAATAATGATGCATGAAGGAAATATCAGTTGCTGCTCCTTCTTGTTTTTAGGACTACAATTTTAATGTCATTTTTGCCTCCCTCTATCTGTCTTTCCCCAAGGTTCTTCTTCAATCAATCTTCCTCTTCAAGTCTATATCCTTGGTGACATCGCAGTACAAAAATGTAGTAGGTGCTCAAATTCTTGCTGAAATAAACTATGTTTATCAAATAGGTGCAAAGTATCACATGACTGATTTTGCCCTTTCTCCACTGACGGAACAAGCAAATAGGGAAGAGATAGATGTTAAAGTATTTATCAATTTACATTAGAAGTCCTTTATGGATATTTCTGTGGTGTTACTCATGATTGTCTTTGCAACTCTAGGCAGTCAAGATATTTACGTTTTTTCACAATTAATTGTAGTGTCGTTCCCTTAGGGAAATACTAAAAAATTCTTTTCCACATGTGGCTTTCTAGGTGTTAATACAGGTGTGTGTGCCTTTGCTAGATGCAACTACTTGTCTTTTATTTTGAACATATTCCAAGATCATTTGGAATGGTGTGGGCAATTCATTCTAGAAGCATTTATTAAGAACTTCCTCTGTGCTCAGGGCTGTGTAATTCCAAATAAAAAGCTCAAGTAAATGGTTATGGTAAGAAAATGGTTTTGCTTTTCACTCCTAGTAGACATTCTATATCTTTCCAAAAACCTAACTATTAAGGTAGGCTGTATAAATTTTAAGTTATAGCTTCTTTACTATTCTTATTTCCAAATGATTCATATTTCCCTATTCTTTCCATAATCATAAGAGTTTTCAAAAATTGAAATCTGCTCCCATATCTCTTAGTTATTTTTTCTCATTTTAAAATAGCTTAAACTAAGACTTACATGCGCTAGTGGTAAGTGGTTTTGTTGTTGTTATTGTTTTTCTCCTGACTTTAACTCAGATTTTTACTGTTCCCTTCTAGTGGAAAGAAAGGAAAGAAATATTTTTAACAGAAAAATAATATGAACTGAATATTTTAAAAAATAGAGACTATTTTCTAGGAATATGTTAATTGTTCTCTCCATGTTTAGAGCTGTCTGCAAATCAGGTAGTGGAGCGTGGCTACTATTCGGGGAATTTGGTCACTATAACAAACTATTAGGTGAATTTGGTCACTACAACAACCGATACTGACAATGGACATGCAAAAAGCTTTCTTGAGGGAAAAGGTCATTACCTTAGAACTGGAGTTAATTAAAATAGATATCTAATAAGAAGGTGAAGGAAATAGAGATTTTGATTTCTTCCAGCTAACACAGCATTACATTTTCACTTGAAAGTCCATATATATTGAAAGAATTAGCAATGCCTTGAAAGCACTCTTAGCAATCCTTTTAATTTAGTAACCTCTTCATTACTTAAAAATGACTCAAGTGTATGTGTAACTGCCTAATGAATTTCGGGAAAGAAGGGGGTCTTCTTTAAAGCGTGTCTGTGAAAACTCTAAATTCAGCGGAACACAGGTTTAACTCCAGAAGGACTATTAAAGCTTTGACATATTCAGCAACTCCATACCCATGAAGTACTGTTTTACTCTCTAATAGACTTTGCTCACAATTCTAATAGCATCTTTAATCACAGGGCTTTAAGGCGTTACACAGCTACATTTGACAATCTTGATTTGCAAACGGAGATTCAGAAAGGTTAAGTGATTCCGATCCTATTCTTTTCTGCCCTCATTAAGCTCGCAGGGCTCTGCCCAACCCATATCTGGAAAGAAAACAAACTGTGACACAGATAACACCGGCCATCTGGGTCACTGCAGCAGTTCTTAGCGATCCATCTGTACTGATACCAGAGATACAGGTTGGGAACACCCATTACTGAGCAGCTGCCACCTCCACTCACCTTGATCCCTTCTTACAGAAGCCCTGCTGTACTCATCCTTAATCCACACGTTGGGCTATTAATCACTCATGGCTCTGCACTGTTGCTTAATCATTTCATGTTCATTTATTCAACTGGCATGTAATTATGAAGCATTTACTATGAAGAAAGTACTATTCTAAACTGGCATGTGTGTGTGTGTTCTTTTCAGTCTTACTCATGTAAATACCCCCATCTTATTCAAAAAGAAAAAGAGAACTTAAGGAAAACTTGGTTTTCTATGGCAGTGAGGAAATATGGAGTCACTGTTCTCAGAAACTAAAACCTAGGAAAGAAGATAGGACTAATGTGGTGTTCATTAAGACACTCCACAAACATTCCAGTTCTTTCCTCCTAGGTATATAGTTGAGTAGAAATTACCCTTTCTAAAGTTGGTTATGATCATGTGACTTCTTTTGGCTAATGAAACATGAGTTGAAGTGATGTGTATAACTTCCAGGTGGAGGTTTTAAGGGCCAGTAAAGGAATTCACCACATTCCTTTCATTCTACCTTAGTGATCATAGAACTATATGAAAAAGTATTGCTTCTGTCAGCTAGGGTTTTAAAGTGTCCACTATGAGCAAAGATCCTCTCCCAACCTTTACTGAATATGTAGCAAGATGAGAAGTTTTTGCTGTATCAAACCACTGTGATTTTATTGAGATATAATTCATATACCATGAAACTCTCCTATTTAAATTATATAATTCAATAGTTTTCAGTATATTTACAAAGTTGTATAACCATCACCATAATCTAATTTTAGAACACTTTCATCAGAACAACATCATTGAGAAGATTTCATCAACAAGAAATCTTATACCCATCAGCAGTCACTGTCCATTTCTCCTTCATCTTCTCAGGTCTAGGCAATCACTAATCTACTTCTGTCTCCATAAGTTTACCTATTCTGTGCATTTCACATAAATTGACTTGTACAATAATGTGACCTTTTGTGACTGTCTTCTTTCACCAAGCATAATATTTTGGAGATTCATCCATGTTGTAGCATCTCTCAGTAATGCACTCCTTTTTATTGCTGAATACATTTTATGCATATACCCATTTTGTTTATCCACTCATCATGTGATGGACATTTCAGTTGTTTCCACTTTTTGGCATGTGTGAATAACACTGTTACAAACATTTGTGTGAAAGTTTGTGTTGATATATATTTTTGTTTATCTTGGAATCTCTCTAGGTGAAATTGCTGGATCATATGATAATTACATTTAACATTTTGAAGAACTGCCAAACTACTTTCCAAAGTGACTGCATCATTTTACATTTACATCAGCAATGCTTAAAGTTTCCAATTCCTTCACATCCTTACCAACAATTGCTATTGTCTGGCTTCTTTATTACAGTCATTTAAGTGAGTATGAAATGGTATCTTACTCTAATTTTGATATGCATTTCCCTAATAAGCATTGATGCTGTGCATCCTTTCATGTACTTATTCATCATTTGTAAATCTTTTTTGGAGAAAAGTCTACTAAATTCTTTGATCATTTTATAACTAGTATATTTCTTATTATTGAGTTAAAAGGGTTCATTATATAATCTATACACAAGTCCCTTATCAAATATTTGATTTGCAAATATTGTTTCCCATTCTGTGGGTTGCCATTTTGCTTTCTTGATTATATGTTTGCAAGACAAAGGTTTTTAATTTTGATAATGTGCAATATTTTGAGTTTTTTCTTTTATCACTTGTGCTTTGGATGTTATACCTAAGAAAACATTGCCTAAGCCAAGGTCATGAAGATTTACTCCTGTGACTTCTTGTAGGAATTTTTATAGCATTAGCTCTTACATTTAGATCTATGATTGATCTCAAGTACATTTTTATGTATGGTGTGAGGTAGGGATCTAAATTCATTCTTTTGCATGTTGATATCCAGTTGTCCCAGAACCATTTGTTGAAAAGATTCTTATTTTTAGTACTGAATTGTCTTGGCACCTTTGTCAAAAAGCAGTTGATCATAAACATAAGAATTTCTTTCTCGTCTCGTAATTCTATTCTTTTTTTTTTTATTGGAATATAGTGGCTTTACAATGTAGTGTTAGTTTCTGCTGTACAACGAAGTGAATCAGCTATGTATATACATATATCCCCTCCCTCTAGGACCTCCCTCCCACTCCCCCCTCATCCCACCCATCTAGGTCATCACAGAACACCAAGCTGAACTCCCTGTGCTATACAGCAGGTTCCCACTAGCTATCTGTTTTACACATGGTAGTGTATATATGTCAATCCTAACTCCCAATTAGTCCCATCCTCCTCTTCCACATGTCCATTCTCTACATCTGTGTCTCTATTCTTGCCCTGCAGATAGGTTCATCTGTACCATTTTTCTAGATTCCACACATATGTGTTAATATACGATATTTGTTTTTCTCTTTCTGACTTACTTCACTCTGAATGACAGACTCTAGGTATATCCACATCTCTACAAATGACCCAATTTGGTTCCTTTTTATTGCTGAGTAACATTCCATTGTATATATGTACCACACATGTCTATTCTATGCCAGTACCACACATAGTTACTGTAGCTTTGTAATAAGTTTTAAAATCTGGTAGTGTAAGTCCCTCAATCTTGTCATTCCTTTTTAAGGATTGATTTGACCAGTGTAGGTTTAGTATTTCCATGAATCTTAAAGTCAGCTTGTCTATTTCTGCAGAAAGGAAGGAAGGAAGGAAGGAAGAGGGAGGGAAGAAAGGAATTAGACCAGCTGGAATTTGGAATTTCAGGGGATTGCATTAAATCTGTAGATAAATTTGGGGCGTATTGCCATCTTAATAGTGAATACTCTGATCCATGAACATAGAGTATCTTCATTTATTTAGATCTTCTTTAATTTTTTTCAACAGTGTCTTGCTGTTTTTGGTCTTGTACTTCTTTTGCTGTTTATTTTTAATAAGCTTTTAATCTTTTGGATGCTATTGTGAGCGAAACTGTTTTCTTAATTTCTTTCTTGTATTATTCATTGCTAGTGTATAGAAGTACAATTGATTTTTGTAACCTTGCTGAATTCATTTATTAGTTCTAGTATTTTTTAGTAGCTTTCTTGGGATTTTCTACATAGAAGATCATGTTGTCTGCAAATATAAACAGTTTTATTCTTTGTTTCTAACTTAATGCCTCTTACTTGTTTTACTTTCCTAATTGCCCCGTCTAGAACCTCTGATATGATACTGAAGAAAAGAATTCCTGAGATTTTGAGGTTGGTTGTTATTGCAACATAACCTTACCTTTATATCAATTATGCAAACACTAGAAGGAACAAAATAGGGATAGATTCCATTTAGTTGGCAAAATCAGGGAAGGCTTTTGTAGGAGTGATTTGGAAAGGATAATCCTTGAAAGATGGAAGTGAAGCCATTCAGTACCAAAAACTATAATATTGCATTCTATAGCTTGATCTAGTCAAAGTTAATCAGTAAATGAAGGCTAGAAAGAAGACTGGAAATAAAAGTTAAGAACAGAATATTTGTGAAAAGCTGTACTGGAGAATTGAGAATGAAGGTAGAAAGATCAATTCAGAGGCTACTGCAAAAGCCTAGTGAGGAAATAGGAAGTGCCAGAGCTAAGAAGTAATTAATGCTGCCTGTTCCTAGATCCCTCCTGTGCTCACATTTAGAGCTTCAGCAGTACCTACACTCCATCGACCCAGGCTCCTAAAGCCCTGCAACTCCAAGCTAAAGAATATTTATAAGCTACTGAGCATGAACCCATCATGAGCCCTGTTCCTGGCTCCATTTTGATCTTGGACCTCAATGTCAGGAACGGTATGAGTTTTCCACTTTTAAATTGCAAGATAGCTCTTGACGTTCTGTGATCTCCGTTTCTGCTTTACCATAGGCCCAGGAATCAGTGTACTTCTCTTGCCTTTTTCATGTTGCTCTAGCTCATGGCTTACCTAGCTTTTCTCATCTCAGCTAGACTGCCTGTGGAGCAAAATCCAACGTCCTCAGCTCCTTTTGGTAACCCTACATCCCTCATCCCCAAACCCATAAAACAAGACACAAATGGCCAAAATTCCTCAAATGGAGTTGTAGTAATTGACTGGTTTGTTTGTTTGTTTTTACTAGACCTTATGAATATAAGTTAAAAATTTTAAAAACTACAAAGTTTTCAAAATCTGACATAGTTTTGCTGTCATGATCCCGTTTTGAATTAATAACCATGTCTAGCTGGGCTTCTCTTCTAACAATACTCACCAACCCTGAATTGCTTACAGGCACTGTTCTAAGTCCTTTAACATGTTTACTCTTCACCACTACAAAGTAGGCAACTCATGTCCATTTCACAGAGAAGGACACAGGCTTAGAGAAGAAAAGTTATTAGGCTATAGCCATAATTTCTAAATGTCGAAGCCAGTATTGGAACCCACATTTATCAATCTGTTTCCAAAATCCACATCCTGCTATTATAGCGTACTACCTTTTTGAGTAGAGCTCATGAAACCCTTTTTAGTTTCTTGCTCTTGTATTGTTGGCCATTGTGACTCTTTGCTTCCATGCAGCCCTTTTTTTCTTAGAATGTCAACTAATGTCTTTTCAAGTATGTAGTTGACTTATTGGGCTTACTAACGTTTAAGAAACCTCTAAACTGATTGATGGTCATTTCATTAGAGTCTTGCCCTACACAGACACCATCTTTTTGGAATCCCACACTAGATTAGACTTCCTGAGAACAGGGTTTGTCCTTGGAACAAAGAAATGCTTAACAAGTGTTTGATAAGTGAACAAATAAATAAAATGGATGAATATATGAATGGACAAGTTTAATAGCTCATTCTTGCAACTGGTGTTTGGACTTTTTGAAGGCAGTGTTACCCTGTAGCAGAAAGAGCATGGAGCTTCATTGCTTACAGGCTCTGTAAGGATAACCTCTCTAAGCCTCAGATTGTTCCTTTGTATGAGAAAATGAGTAACAGCACCATACGGCATTTTGAAGGCCATATGAGATAATGAAGGTAATGAATGCAATATAGAGTAAACATTCATTGACTATTACCTCCCTTCCCTCACTTTTAAGACAAATTTTGCCACCCGAGTTTCCTCCTATTTTCTTTATCTTGGACTAGTTCTCCTTGGCCTGAGTAATTGCACTGCTATGTTACCTAGCATCTAGCAATGGAGTATATCATAATGTTTGAAATTCAGATTCTGGAGCCAGACTGCCTGTATTCAAGTTCATGCTCCACCACATCCTGTCTGATCTAGGCAAGCACCTTGACATTACCTTGCCTTAGTTTCCTCATAAGGAAAATGGGAATAATAATAGTGCCTTCTTCCCAGGGATGACAGCTTTGAATTAAATAAGTTAACGTCTGTAAAGCTCATAGAACCAAATCTAGCCCAGTGAAAGGCATTTAAGTGTTTATTACCATTACTGTTATTGATATTACTATTGTCATTTCTACTATTACCACCATGCTTCAGGCACTTAAGTAAAAGTGTTCTTCTTAGAGGTAAGAGTCTAACTGAATCTCTGCCTTCTTCCTTTACTATTGATCTCCAACTGCTCGATGTTTACTACTGGATATCACAAGTGCCAATTGCCTCTCTGTCTAAACTCTCTTAGTTTTTTCTGCTGAAAATTATCCTCAAGTACTTCCAATATCCTGAAGTTAGTCTGTCTTTATTTCAGGATCTATTGACTACATTCTTTGTCTACCCCATTTTGAGCTATATAGATTTTGACCGTTCCAAAATTAAACGGTCCCTAGATCAGTGTGTGTGTGTGTGTGTGTATGAATACATATTACCTCTGCTGTCATATGTTTTGTTACTCTCTGCTGTGAACAGTCATTTCTCATTTCCAGATAGCAGCCCTTCCTCTTCCAATTCATTGTCTCTAATCTGCTGTGGTTCTGTCAACCAGGAAAACCTAGCTTCTTTGAATTATGAATATAGTAAATATAAAGAGACTCTTACAGAGAGCCTCTGGGGATCTCCCATGAATCAAGTGAGCGAGTGTCAGTGTGTGAACATTGTAACATATAGTGTGGCAGCTTAGAGGATTCTTCTTAGCTCACTTTCTTATTCTTGGTTGTGGTCCAAGAGAGGTGAGCCTTTTCAGGTATTTGAGTCTTAAAGAGGTGGAGCATCATCCCTTGTCTACAGCATCCAGATGTTCTGGGCCATATAAGAGCATAGGAAGTGTACTGTACACTTGCTGGGTGGAGGTGTGTGAGAGTGAGGTGTGTGAGAGTTTTAACCATCTGACTTCTGAACCTCCTTCTAGTGTTTAGAAAGCTCTGTACTACCTGAATCTAGATGCAGGACAGATAGTCACTCTCCCTGACTTCCTGGCCTCAGAATCCAGAGTGAAGATTACAGGGCAATAGTGATAGCAACGTCTAGTGCCAAGTGGCCAGCGGTGCCAGTGGTGGTATCCAGAGAATGGTACTGGTGGTGGCAGGGGTGCACTGCAGTGTTCAGGCTGCAGCAGCAGCAGTGTCAGTGCTGTCCCAGGTGTGTTTTTGTGACACTTTAGGTTGTCAATGAGCTGACCTCTTCTGGTCCCCTCCCATTTTCCAAGTCTGGTTCTTCATCCCTCCCAACAATATTATTACTATCCAAGAATTTTCCAGATAATTGCTTATATGCTTAAGCCAATCAGCACCAGTTCTGTTGTTTTCCACCAAAAACCCTGTGTTGGACACATGGCTGATTTATTATTTTTCTGTCAAACTATACGTAAAGGAAACAATTTCAAATGATAGTTTATTCTTTGAATTGAATTAGACCACATATTGGACTATGGTCAGTAAATTTAATTGTCATATCCTTATTAACATAATTATTCAGAGAAGGTGACAAAATTCAGTTTTGACTTACCACTTCCTACTTAGTTTTACTCCCCTGAGTATCTTATAACCTAGCAAATAGTGTTCAAATCATTTTTAAAATTCACTTTTTCCCTCTGTTTTCTCCTAGGGCTTTTACAATTTCAGGTCTTAGGATTAATTCATTTTGAGTTGATTTTTCTTCATGGTGTAAGATAAAGGGACATTTTCATTCTTCTGCCTATGGATATCTAATTTTCCTAACACTATTGAAGAGACTATCCTTTCTTCATTTTGTATTCTTGGCACCCTTGTTGAAGATTAGTGGACTGTGTGTACATGGGTTTATTTCTGGGCTCTCTATTTTGTTCCATTAGTTGAATGTGTCTGTTTTTATGCCAGTGCTGTACTGTTTTGATTACTACAGTTTTGTATTATAATTTGAAATCAGCAAATGTGATTTGAAAAACAAATGTGCTTTGTTTTTCTTGCTCAAAATTGCTTTGGCTTTTTGGAGTATTTTGTGCTTCTATATGAATTTTAGGATTGTTTTATCTATTAATCTCAACAATGGTTTTTTTGCATATGATGGCAAAAACACAGGCAACAAAAGCAAAAATAAACGTGAGATTACATTAAACTAAAAACTTTTGCACAGCGAAGGAAATCATCAACAAACCAACAGAATGGGAGAAAATATTTGTAGGCCGTATATCTCATAAGGGATTAATACCCCAAATATATAAGGAACTCATACAACTTAATTGCAAAAAACAAATAAATAAATAACCCAATTAAAACATGGACAAAGGAACTAAATCAATAGTTCTCCAAAGAAGACATACAAATGGCCAACAGATATATGAAAACATGCTCAAACTCATTAATTATCAGGGAAATGTGAATCGAAACTACAATGAAATATCACCTCACACCTATTAGGGAGGTTGCCATTTTAAAAACAAAAGACAAGTGTTAGCAAGGATGTGGAGAAAAGAGAATCCTTGTACACTATTGGTAGGAAGGTGTAGTGGTACAGCTTTTCTGGAAACTGATATGGAGGATCCTCAAAAGATTAAAAATAGAACTATCGTATGATCCAGCAATCCCACTCCTGGGTATATATTCAAACAAATTTATTTAAACTCTCTGAGCCTCTTGTACCCATCTCCAAAACTGAGATGTTAATAGAACTAAAGGATATGGAATTTAGCTTCTGCTCAGTAAAAATGTAAAAATCAATGTAAATAGGCAATGTAGCTAACATTGCCATCCAAGTAGAATGTTTTATACCCCGTGTTATTTGGTTTTCCTAACAACTAGCATAGAATGTATAGAAAATACAAATGATGTTCATCGATTTGGCCAAATGATCTTGTTATACATTGGTAGCCACGGGATATATTGTAATTAATCTATAGTTTGGTGTTCAAAGATCTAGTTTTGAGACTCGTCCTGCCATCCAGCAACTGAATAAACTTGGACATAACATTCAAATTGCTTGACCCGCTTTTTTAATATTAGAAAAATGGTGACGGGGGTGGAGTATAGTTAATCCAGAACCTACCTCATGGGTAGAATCAAAATGAGTTAACAGATATGAAAGTGCTTTGTAAAAAGTAATTCTCCAAATAGGTATCAGATGATGGAAGAAGAGAGAAGAAGGTGTCTAAAGTTACTGTATTTGTGACTAATGTCATGAGGTAGAAAAAATGTGGTGATCATAAAACAAAAATAAAATAATTTAGAAATATTAAATAACCTACAAATTTTTATTAAGAAACTTACCTTACTTTCTTCTACTTTGTATGATGCTCATAGTGCTCCCATAACAATGTAATTGTTTAGAAGGTTGTAAGAAGCAGACTGCTCAAAAAATACATTAAACAGATTTGGAAGGGGGTGGATATAAAGTTAGAATTTCTGAGTCATGAAAACATCAGATAGCAATTTCAGAAAGGTGTAACTTTATTTAAAACCAAGCTGCTGTGAATTCTTTCATGCTGCAGACACCTCTGAATCAACAATCTCTGTTGGCAAATTGTTATGCTGACAAATTCTCACATAAACTGAAAATTTCCATTTTGGTAAACAAGTAAGTGGGTTCCTGATGGTCTGCATTATATTCTGAGCTGGAACTTTGGAAAACGGACTCTGCTTGAGTGGCCCTGTATAATCCATTTCTCATTTTAGCAAAAAGGTTCAAATATTTATCACCCATATCAGGGAGCCACTGTGAACATTAATGTAACATGAAGTCTAATACTCTTCTACACAAAAACACAAGGTTGGCTTCACTGGCTAGATTTTATAAAATAGAGTAGTATGGTGTGTTAATTTGGTCATCTTTATAACACTAGGGGCTCTATTTCCACTTCTATCCACAACAGGACAAATGCAAAACTCTAGTCCAGAAGAATCCAGGCCATAATATTTGATGTATAGAAATGTGAGTGTACATGCAGGTAAGTACAGTTTGAATGATGGATCTTCCTTCTGCTGGTCTGAGTCAGTCACAGGAACTCTGGTTATGTCCTTCACGATCACCACCCCCATCATCTCAGCAGAATGAACTGAACATGTGACGCAGCGATGCAGCTGGGTGAAAAATCAACAGCCTTCACAGGGAAGGGAAGTAGGTGAAGCACATTTGCATACCATGGACTTTGGAACAAGCAACGTGCACGTACATCACAAGAGGTATACAATGGACAACAGTGTCCAAGAAGGGGCATCAAGTTGGAAGACAAGAGGTGTTTGGCCCAGACCCCAGATACAGTGGGATTACATGAGATACCTATTAAAAGCCTTATACAGTGTCTAGCTTACAGATGTTTAACATATTAATATTATTAGACGTTAGTTTTCTTTCCTCCTGTTTTATAAAATTACTTTGTGGAAAGGGCATTATCTATAAACTAAGGGGAGTTGGATTCCTTGACTATAAGGAATCCTTCTAGCTCTATGAGTAGAATGAACCTGGCAGTAATTTTATCTTTCAGCAGCTCTGTTTTATCAAGGGCTGGCATCACTGTTTTATAAAGATAGGAACATCTTTGTGGTCCTCTGGCCTGCTAATTGGGGTGAGAGAGAGGATGGAGAGGGGAATACCTGTTCCTGATCACAAGCTTGGCCCCAAGCCCATTTTTCATGTACTTTTATTTTCCTATTTCTATTTCTAGGTGCTTTTCTAGATGCTCCAGCCAACTTCAGGGATGATATGGGTTTACTTGCGATCTTATGAATAAAGACCAGGACCCAAGAAATACAAGGAATTTGGACGTTTTTGTTTTCAGATCAATATCCTACAAGTTGGAAGAGTCTAGTCTTGTGTGATCTTGTGGCAGACCTTTTTTCCTATTTTCCCTATGATAACCAGCCTTCCACACCTGTGAACACAGGCCTGAACACTTATTTTTCAGGTTACTAATGATATCAGCCAGGGCCAGACCTGGGCAAAACTAGAAAACAGAGGTGGTGTATTGCAAAAACTACCGAGACTGGGGCCCCAATACCCAGATCTCAGCTGAAGCATTACTAGTTATATGACCTTAGACAAGTCGTTTCTCTTTTTTGAGCCTTGGTTTTCATGTGTGTAAAATGGGAGTAATACTAACATGTTTGTAAAGTGTTTAAAACAGATAAAAACAAAGCAGTCTCCACACTATAAGTCAGGGCCTGCCTTCCACATTCATACCCACTCCTTCCCTTCCCTTTCCAGTTTCTCTCCCTCCCCACACTCCATTTGTATAGCCTAAAGTTCCTCAGGGTGAGAAATACATCTAGTTAATTCATAACAAAGTGTTAGCACCATGAGTGACTCTTCCTTTATGCCATTTGCATGTTAATGAATGAATCTCTGTTTTTAGGCTATCCGATGTTAGCAAGAGACAGGATGGAAGAAGGTAGGTGTGTGTGTGTGTGTGTGTCTGTCTGTCTGTCTGTCTGTCTAGGGGCGAGGTCGGGTATCCTTAGGTAGAAACCTCCTTGGTAACCAAAAGACAGCAGTCTGCTCTACCTGACACAAAGATGGCTGTGCTGGGAGCCTTCTGAATCTTGGCCCGACAGATAATGTGAAACTCTCTCTCCTCTGCATCCTTGGTCTGCAGTGACACTGGCAGATGCTAAACTTCGACCTGTCTAGAACAGCTAATTAGGTTACAGAGGCTGCCAAAAATCCCAAAGTCATCCTAAGAAAGTGAAACACTTTGAGATCTGAAGCAAAGGTCAGAAGACACAAACACTAATTTGATTTTTAAGAGAGACACCAACAAATTGGGGGGCGGGGGGGGGGGCGCGTGAGAAAGAAAGAAAGGCAGGAAGGTCCATGACAATCTGGCAAACTCATTAGTCTCATAAACAACGTTGAGATCAGGCATAAAGTGGTCCTGGCTCCTTTCTCCAGTAACAAATATTGCATGTTCATAAAGAATGGTACTGTAATAGACACTCTATATTCATAACCTCTTCCAGAGAGCCCAGTCCCCTCCTGGGACATCAGGAGCGGTTTCAGCTAGTTTTTCTTCCTGCTGGAGAAAGTTCCCACCAGGGAGTAATGAGGCTGGAGCGAGGAAGGAGATAATCTGCTACATGGAATCAGTTGAACTAATACATGGGCATGTTCAAAGTTTCTTTATTGGTTGCATCAAATTACTGCAAAGTAAGAGCTGCTGTCTGTCCCCTGGTTCTCAGTACTGAAGAAGCAGCCTTAAAAACCTAGAGACCCAATTCTCCAAAAAGGTTACCCCAGGAAAGTGTGTATTGGTGATACGGTGGGGTAACAAAATAAACAGCAGTGCGTAGGACTTCACTGCCACCAGCAGGGCCCAGAAGAAGTGCAGGCCAGGAGGAGGCCAGGAGCTGCCTACAGCAGAAGCCCCAACCGAGAGGCTAAAACTAGCAGCTGAGCTGCCTTCACCCCCACCCACAGCACAATCACACTTACTTCGTGCCCTGGGATTTACAGGATTTTGGAGGTGCGGTGAAGTGTGGCCCAGAGACGGCAATTTTATGGCTCAGTCCCTTTACATCTCACGTTACCCTGGAAGTGGACCAGACCCCTTGCACTGTGCACCTGACGCCCCGACCCCAGGTAACAGTCCCGCATCCGCTCTGGCCACGTTGGATCAGCATCAGGTGGAGCCAACTCACGCTCTGCATGGACTTGGAAAAAGCTGCTCCACGCGGACTCTGATCGCTCGCACCTGGCTCCAATCCGTGGCCACCTGCACTTTGAGGGACGTTGCGCCGGGCGGCGCTCCCCGGGGCCCGCACTGGCCCGCGGGGCTCCAGACATTCTCCCTTCCGGCGGGCGCCGGAGCCTCCGGGCTGGCGGAATGGCCCGGGGATGCGCCGGGGCGGGAGCAGGAAGTCCCCCCAGGGAGCCTTAGACACCCCGGGAGGGCTCCCCGCGGAGATCGGCTCTAGGAAAGGTTCCGTGACCACGCGGCCAGGAGCACGTGAGCGGCGCGCTTAGCTATAAAAACCCCCGCTCTGCCGCGCGTGGGGAGTGAACAGAGCTGCAGGACGCGGCCACCTGCGCCAAGAGAAACGGCGGCGGTGACACTCCCTCCGGGACGCCCGAGACGGTCCCGAGTTTTGGTGCTTTCGCCCCTGGGAGTCCAGGCTCCGTGGCGCGTCTAACTTTGAGGCGGAATTCCCAGCACTTGGGCAAAAACGCGCAGACGCCGGCACGCGTGCGTTTTTGAAAATGCTCAGGGCTTGCTTGACCTTTAGTAGAGTTGGAGGAGGAGCAGCAGAAGCCTCGGGCTAGTTTCTTTCCTGTCCTCCCCCGAGGAACAGCCAGGAGCACCCAGGCTCGTCCTCAGAGAAGCCCGGGAGACCCCTGGCAGCCCTAGGCCCCCGCGCCCCAGCCGCCCTTTCATTAAGTCGCAGCATCTTCCTGCGCCCCGTCGGAGGCAGCTGGCGATAAACCCCGGACACTTCCTGTAGACAAAGTTTGGCCCGCTCCACCGGGCAGCCCCGTCCCGGCCGCGCGGACGGCCCCCTCCCACAGCGGCGGGCGCGGGCGGGGAGATGGCCGCGGGCTCGGCGACCGGCGCGGGCGCATCCCGGCGCAAAGGGGCGCCGCGCGCGTAGCCGCCGCCACGCTGACCTCCCGCTCCCGCCCGCTCCTGCCCGCTCCTGCGCGGAGCCCCAGCAGCCAGCGGAGGCGGACGCCCGGAGGGGCAGGAGGCGGCGGCCAGCGGGGTCCGAGGGTCCGTATGGCCGCTCTCCGCCGGCCGGCGCTGTGCGCCACGGAGCTCGCCCGCGTCGCCTCGGGCTGGGAGCGGCTCTGAGCCGCGCCGCCTGCGGGGATCGACCCAGCCGTTCCGCGGAGCCGCGGGCAGGAACCCGAGGAGCAGGAGTCGGCGGCTGTTCCTCGCTGAGGGCGATGTGGCCGGCCGGCGCGGGCACCAGGCTGCCCTGTCCCCGGGACTCTGCGCTCCGGCGGGCGGCTTTCTCTGGGAACCTCACCGCCCTGCCTTCTCACCTCGTGCCAGCCGGCCGCAGCGTCCGGGTCTTCATCAGCGCCAACCCTGAAGGTAAGTCCCTCGCCTGCGCTTGTCCGTCTGTCCTTCTGTCCGTCTGCGCGGCGGGAGCCAGAGAGAGAGGCATGGCACAGCCGGGTGCGCCGTGCGTCCTCCGCGCTCCCTTTCTCTAATACCGAGGCTGTCCTGAGCGCGTGGGACTTTCATTTGAATCACTTTCCTTCTTCCCTCTCTCATTCCTTCTGCCTGCTGACTTCCCCTAGGACACCCCTTTCTCGCCCCCTGGGTTATTTTCCCCGGTCGGTCTAAGAAATGTCCGAGGTATTAACAGACGCTTCTGGAAGCTTCATCCTGCTGCTCCCCACCCCCACCCCGTTTTTCTTCCCTTCAGCGGCTTTTTCTCCGGGGTTATCATAAAACGTAAATAGTAGATCCTCTCCCAATCTTGGCTCCGCGGCACATTCCTGAATGGGGGCTCCCTCCTTTGCCCCATGTTCGGGCCAGACGAAGTGAGAGCGTGGAGTTCCCTGAGGCTCGCCTCTTGCGGGTGTGCTAGTGGTACCCTTTGCCTTCGGAGCTAAGGAGACCCTTGTGAACCCAAGATCCGCGGAGATCGAGGGGAAACGCTCTGCGCAGTCCCGAAGCAGGCTGGCGCTCAGCCGAGCACTGGTTTCCGAGGTGGAGCGTTCAGGATGAGCTCATCTCTACAGTCGGGTCTTGGGCTAGATCGCCCCAGTCTAGAACTTGGCCTTCTCAGTCGTGTTCCTGCTAAAGGCTGGGCACCTGGTAGCTGCAAAATGAAAACTTGTTGATTTATTGTATTCACAAACCACATCGGCTGAGCGCTGGTGGTCAATGTCTGCTCATCCCCACCTTTCAATTCTCAGTCCTGAATGTTGTTAACTTTCATTCCCCGTAAGTGAAGAAAAAGTAGGATGAATTTGACTTGGGCTGGATAAAACTGTAAGAATTGCTCTTTTCTAGAAAAACGTTTGGCCCTAAGATGAGTTTATAGGAGACTGAAATAGACGTGTGCGATCGGAAATTTACTTGTGCCGCGCTGTAACAAGCTTGGGGTCTGACAAAGAAGTAAAACGAAAAAAGAAAGTTAATAATCATTGGATAGAATCATCATTTGAAAACCCAAAGCTCTGGTTGCTTGTGAAAAGTATTCAGAGGACCAATAAAAATTGGTTTTCTTTTAAAAAAAAGTATTGTTTCAAAAAAACACTAGCAGAAATTTCAGGTAAAATTCACCTTATGACAACGGGATTGGGAAAAGAACAAGATAACCCACCGTGATTAGCATTGAAGGGGTATATACTTTTGACGGAGGGCATGACTGTCTTTTTATCAGTTAACTCAGATTCACTGAACTTAGTAATTAAGGAGGCTTTTCGGAAGTTGCAGTACATTCTTTAAAATTCCTTTCATCTGAAATATGTCTTACAGGATTTTTTCACTGAAATCTGGATAAAGAAAACTATGGAGCTGTGCAGCCGGTTGAAAGACCTAAGGAAGTTTGCCACCTAAGTTTTCAGTGTTTTTAAAAATGTTGCTAGAACAGTTTTAGAACATTTGAGAGAATTTAATTTTCCTGAGCTAAAAGAAACCTCATGAGATGTGTTCAAGTCTGCTGATGTAAAACCAGCTAAATAACACTTTAAACAAGTTGTTTTTAAAATACAGGGGAAAATCTGTTAATATCATAAGTAGTTTATTTTTCTTTAAATTTGTGATTTCTGGGATAAAAATCAGTGACAATGAATTTATATCAAGTCAGCTTCATATTGAATTAATGTTCAGGATTAATGTCATTTTTCTTAAGCCTGTACATGTGATTCTATAAAGTCTCCAGTTTCTTGAAATACAGTAGAAGCTTTAGCATATATTAATCTTAGGACAACAAACAAGAGGGGGTGGGCAGATCGTGTGTCCAGTCACTGAGCTGGGCAGCTTGCATATTGATCTTAAAAGACCAGAAATGTGAATCTTACCTGAGAAATCGCAGTAGGGGCAGGACTTCAAGTTTTATCCCAAATGGAGAGCCGAGGGTATGTTAAATAGGAAAGATGGAGATGGGTATTTTTTTAGAGCCTGAACATGAAGCTTTGCAATCTCCGTAAACGCTCAGTCAGACAGCACTTTACCGCAAGATCTTTATGGATATGACTAAGGAAGCAAATGACTGTGTTTTGGTGCCAGCAAATATTAGATTGTTGGCCAATACTCAAGAGCCTCTACACTGTCAAACTGAGACAAAGAATATTATCTCGTGCTTTCCTTTACAAGTGGAAATCCAATTTATGCCCTAAATAAAAGCTTCTCTGTGTAGAACTCATGGCAGTACTTTTAAGAAACCAGTAAGGGTCTCCCTTAGATTGCTTTACAAGGCTTATATGGAATTTTGCTATCAGTAATTAAGATAATACATGTCTTTAGGACATAGATTAGCTCATTCAGTATTTCAGTTTTCATCCTCAAACCCTGTGAGGATAGCTGACCAGAGGATGTTCTCCCTATAGATGATAAAACTGAGGCACCAGGTTAATCTAGTAGCCTGAACTCATGCAGCAGAATGAAACAAGCTAGAGCCTGCAGAGGCTTCAAAACATCTCTCTTGGTACTCTTTTTGGCCCAGTCTAGGTTCTTGCCTGATTTCCATAAATGTCTTACACCAGATGGTCAAGAAAATCAGCTGGCTGTAGTCAACAATGCTGGCCTTCCTGTTGAAGCCTGACAGCCACAAGAAGCTGAGTAGCAGGAAGGGGCCATGGCTCCCCTGACCCACTTCACCCCCATGAAAAGGTAGCCATAGGAGCATTCAAGGAAACGTCACGATTTTCTAAACTCTAATGGACACATTCCTATTCAAAAGTATATCTACATCTGACCTGTCTCCACTGTATGATAGACTCTGGAGAAGAGCCAGTGTGGAGGAGGCAGTCACTGTCCCCGATTCTCTTACGTGGATAGGCCTTGGACTTCATCTAGTCCCACTTCCCACCAGTGTAGCAGTCCCATCTGTGGCATCTTTATTAATCCTTGGAATTTTTCTAGTCACTTAACCACTGTCTCTCTGCCAGAACGGCACTTATACCTCCTTGGAACAGTGGTTCTAAAACACGTAATAAAATTCTCCACTGTGATTAGCCTGAATTGAATTGTCCATGAAAATGTGGAGCCTGCACAGTTCTCTCCCTATGATTGAAACTGAGAGGGCCTGTTAAATAATATTCCTGTTTTCTGCTTCAGTTCTTACCCAAGGCTCCTTTTCTTATAAGGACACTAATCTCACCTTGGGGACTCCACTTTCATCATCTCCTCTAAACCTGATTTTACCTCCCAAAGGCCCCACCTCCAAACATGATCACATTGGGGGTTGGGGCTTTAACATATGAACGAGGGGGGGGGGGGCGGGCAAATGTTCAATCCGTAACATTCTGCCTCTGACCCCCCAAAATTCATGTCCTCCTTGCATGCCAAATACATTTATTTTATCCCAACAACTGTAAAAGTCTTGTCTTGTTATAGCATCAGCTGTGAAGTCTAAAGCCCAAAGTCTCTTCTACATAATATGTGGGTGAGACTCCAGATAGGATTCATCCTGAAGCAAAATTCCCCTCTCGCTGTGACGCTGTAAGATAAGGTATGTGCTTCCAAAGTACAGTGAGGGACAGGCATTGGTTAAAGTTTTTCATTCCAAAAGTAATGAGAAAACTGGAAAAATTGGAAGGAAGAAAGGGATGAAGGGTTCCAAGCAAGTCCAAAACCTAGCAAGGCAAATACCATTAGGTTTTAAGGCGCTAGAATAATCCTTTTTGATTTGATGCTCTGCCTTCTGGACCTGCTGGGGTGGCAGTCTCACCTTTGTGGCTCTGCAGGGAGGGAGTCACCCATCGAGGCTCCGGGAGGCCCTGCCCCCAAGGCTTTAGGTAGAGGCCATCTCCCCTGTTGAAGCCCAGGTGATGCCCTCCCCCAACTTTGAAACCAAGGAGGCAGCCCAGATAATCTCTGAATCTTTGAGGTCATTCTTCCTTTGTCTTAAAGAATAATACATGTTCACAGGCAATAGACCTGTGTTTCTAGTCCTGTAGGACCTAAGATATCTGACAGCCTTTCTTTCTGTCATCCTGTCTCCTCCAGTTCACATTGGCTGTTTTTCTGCTTTGGGTGGGGCTGGTGCCGCGGGGAAGAGGGTGGGCGGAGGTAGTCCATGGTTCACACCCATACTCATTTCTTTACCAAATGGTGGTGACCAACTCCTTACTGTTCTTTTCAGAACAAACCTCCACATGTTCTTCGCAATATGAATAGGCTGAGAGCTTTCAAGATAATCAAGTTCTGCTTCCTTTTTGCTTAATAATTATTTCTTCAATTCATCTCTTTTTCTCCTTTTACTGTATACAGGAGAAACCAAGCCACTCCTGCAATACTTTCTAAGAAATCTCCTCAGCTGAATATCCAGTTTCATTGGTTCTAAATTCTACCTTTCACAGAACACTAAAACACTGTTCAGCCAGTTCTTTGCTACTCTGTCACTTTTTCTCCATTGTCCAGTAACATGTTTCTCATTTCTGTCGGAGAGTCACCAGAAGGCCTTTGTCATTCATAGTGTGGTCATGATTGTTTATGTATTCTCCGAGAAGCTGTCTCTCCAGCTCTCCTCTTTTCTTTCTGAGCTCTCACCAGGGTTGCCTTTAAAGTCCCTTCGTGGCATCCTTGGCTTTTTCTAGCACGCACCTCAAAACTCTTCCAGCCTTTGCCCAGTTCCAGAGCTGTTTCTCCATTCTTAGATATTCGTTACAGCAGCACCCCACTTCTTGGTACCAAAATCTGTCTTAATTTCCTAGAGCTGCCATAACACATTACCACAGATTGGGCTTTAAACAACAGAAATCTACAGTCTTATGATTCTGGAGCCTAGAGCCTGAAACCAAGGTGTTAGCAGGGCTGTGCTCCCACTGAAAGCTCTAGGGAAGAAACTTTCTCTGCCTCTTCCTACTTTCATGCCAATCCTTGGTGTCCGTGGGCTTGTGGCTTTATCACTGCCGTCTCCGCCTTGTCCTCAGATGGTAGAGAGAGAACTCTTGTGTCTCTTCTTCTAAGGACAGTAATTCCACCATAGGGTCCCACCCTCATGACCTCATCTAAACCTAATTATCTCCCAGTGGCTTTACTGCAGAATATCACATTGGCGATTAGGACTTCAACATGTGAATGTGGGGGGATACAACCCTTCAGTCCATAATAGGTAAAGTCTAAAGCTGAAGAGAGACCAAAATATTGCCTTTATTACTAATAAAAGCTAAAGCAAGCCAGTACTCCTTATCTGTGACCCTTCAGGCCAGATGTGATTTTGCAGTTTCACATTTTTTAGGTTTAGGGGGAAAGTGGTGCGTATACTGTTTATTATTATTAATATCCGAGAACCAGATATGAATATGTTTATAGGAAAACATGACTAAGTCAGGGCTGTACAGTAGAACTTTCTGCAGTACTGAGGGTTTTCACCTGCATTATCCTCTGTGAGCACACTAGTTACGTATGGCTGTTGAGCTTTTGAAACGTGGCTAGTATGACAAAGAATCTGAATTTTTTAATATCATTTCGTAGTAATCGTCTTAAATTTAAACAGACTTGGCTACTGTATTGGACACAAAGCTCTAGGTGGGGGTAATAAGGACTGTAAGTGGCTTCATGTCCTTCAGGGTCAGGTTTTGCCACCCGGGACTCAGGTTACTTCAGGTTTTACTGCCAGATAAATTGGGGAAAAAATCTGTTTTTACACTTGGGGGATTTTTTAATTGCAGGTAAGGGCTGTGGATCTTTATTGGGGAACATGGCTTTTAACTTTAGGCAAGTGAGTTTCCCAGTACTGAACCTCAGAATCATGCAGACTTACCTTCCCTGTCACATCAGCAGTGGACAAAGTCTAGACCCCACCTCATGGACAGAGTTAACCCCTTTAAAATTTAAGACATAGAGGAGCCGGGAAGAATGACAGGTTTACTTACAAGAGAAAAGAAGGGACTGGGCTATTTGTGCTCAGATTTTCCTTCCAAATGCATCCATCAGATAGACACTTGTCCCCTGAGGAATAAGTGCCAGCCCTGTCCAGGGCTACGGGTGGATCCCTCTGTGTGTCAAGAGACATCTGGAGTGGAGAAAAAAGATAGTGCTAATGCCTTTTTTGCCTTTTTCCCTCAGACACACACACACACACACACACACACACACACACACACACACACACACACACACACACACACACACACACACACGTTTATGCACTGATCATCTCTGAAGATTGTGCACTTTTGTCCACAATGTTAATAATCAGATGTTGATTCCCGCTTAAATTTTTTACTAATCTTTGCATCTTCTCTTTCTTCTCCATTCCTTTGGAGTCTCAGTAGGAAAGCTTATTCTCAAATTGGCAGAAGCCACAGTAACAAGAGAGAGAGATTCCCTACAGTTGCTGCAACCAGTGGCCGTGGGCTTTAGCTTGTGCTCCCAGACGAGAGGCAGAACAGTGTGCGTTAAGAAATGCACAAGAAGCCTGTGAACATTCTTCACCACAGTTCTTCTTACCTTTCCTGCAGTGCTCATTCCCAAGCTCCCTATTTTCTCATTGTTTTTTATGAGTCATTGGAAGAAATACAGTTAAGTGCAGTAAGAAGCACATATATATATACTCTTTGGATACTCCAAGAACATCTTTCAAAGTTAAGAGTCTTAAGCATATGGTGAACTACTATTTTACGATAAATGCACACAGGACATTCATGAGTTTTAAAAGAAATGTTTTAAAATTTTAGTGGTTGAATATTCGAGTCCTTCCGCAAATATTATTCAGGCAGGAGAGAATATTAGATACAAGTACAGACTTGAGAGCAAGACTAGCAAGGTTTGACTCCTCCTCAGTCTGCCATGTAATGCAGTGGTTTCTTAAGTTATTTAACTTCTTTGTTCTCGGTTTCATAATCTCTAAAAGAGGACAGTAGCACCTGCCTCACAGGGTTATAAGATTAACTAAGCTAATGGAACAGCTAATAGAATAACTAAAGCACTTAGAACAGTGCTGGACACTTAGTAAACATCGTTTGCTATTATTATCCTTAGTCTGTGTATCACTTTCCGCTGTGATCCAGACCCTGTGCAGGTGTGGATACGCTGAGAGGAACAAGGCATTTCCTGCCCTCAAGGAATGCCGTCTGCGGAGGCGTCAGCTAGAACTCAGTAGTAAAAACAAAAACCATTCCAGATACTTTAGGGAACTAGAAGTTCCCTCCAAAACATTGCAAGCATTGGAGGAGTGAAGGTCAGAGGCATTTAGGTCACATTGCCAAAGCTGTCACCCAGAGGGCAGGGAAATGTAGAGGCCACTGCCGGGGTCACAGCTCTCATGGGGTAGCTGGCTGGCTTCTTCAAGCACACGCATCTGCTAAACCCGCGTGTCCAGATCTCATACAGGTCATCTCTCTAGCAGAACACCGTTGCATTTGGAACCAGGCAACAAGTAGGACTAGGAACCTCCAGGCTCCCAGCCCCTACACCACAAGGGAGAGAGTGAAAGAAGTTGTAACAAATGCTCACCCCCAAGAAACAGTGTGTGGCCTGGGGCCCGGGGTGGGGGTGTAGTGGGAGGGAAGACACATTTGCTTATTCAACCTGCAGGTATTCACGAAGCACGCACTCCATGTGGGTGCTGTGCTGGTGCTTAGAATTCAGCAGTAATAAAACAGGCCAGGTCTCTGCTCTCACAGAGTTTACATGAATCATAAATTATATGTGCTGGGCACTGAGCTAAAATATGAGCAGAGCATTAAAGAGACACTGAGGAGGAGTAAGCCAGCTTGGGGCTGAGAACTAGGGGTTGGGACGGCTTCCCAGAGGAAGGGGTAGAGCCAGGGTGTAGAAACGGTTCTACACGATAATTGAATGTGAGTCAAAGAGATGGTGAGATCGCTACAGGGAATAGAGAGGGATAATCTTGGTTATTCAACACAGAGCTTTTATCCTTTTGAATGAGCAGAGCTGATGGTATCGTTTGTCCCTTGAAATCGGCTCATTTAGAATGACATTTAAGAAAGTATGGCTTGGACCACATAGGTATTTTGTGTCCAAATAGGTCATGACTTTATGGTTTAATAAATCATCTACCAATCTTTAAAAATTCTTGTTACACCATAGCAATGATGCTCTTTGCTGTCTTAAAGGGTGTCTGCAAGTTTGCATCTTGTTTCAGTTGTCTGTTGCCGTGTATCAACTCGCCTCAAAACTCAGTGACTTAAACCAGCGATTTACCATTTCTCACTCCTGTGTCCGGCTCCTCTGTGCTCCTCCATGAGGGCTCACTCACTCCAGCTTTTTCTCCTCATTTAGGATTCATTGTAGGGGATTGGCTTCCCTAGAGGAAAAAAATGGAAGCCGCCAGGCCTCTTCGGGCCTGGGCTTGGAAGTCCCAGAATGTCACTTTCCCTAACCATGTCCTGTCTACGGGAGTCATTAAGGTGAGCCTGGAGTCAAAGGGAGGGGAAGTAGACCCCGTCTCACGATGTGAGGCGAGGCATGTGTTTGCAGGGAGGGGAGGATTTCTTGATGCTTAACTATGAAAGCGACTGAAACCCCCAGTTATACTGTGTGGTGTCTTTGGCTTGTCTTGGTCATAATTTGATTAAATGAGATAATGCATGAAAATGTGATAAACGGATAGCCTGACACATAGCAAGTGCTCAACGAGCGTTACTAGTAATAGTAGTTGTTGTGATGATGATGATGGAGTTGTTGAGGCTTGACAGTGACTCTATAAATTATACCCTTCTAGACCCTCCCAAATTCTGAACTGAGGGGAAAAAAGACCAAAGAGTTTACAGATAGGAAATGAAATCACCACCACTTTTGCTGATAAAGATAACAGAGGAGGCTTTTGTGCGTTCCTCACACTGAACACCGGAATGAGACAATCTTCCACCCCCACCACTGGCAGCGGGGCTGCGGAGGGTGGGATGGAGGGTCTGCTCGGGTAAACATGGAGCCTGGAGCACAGCCATGCTCTCTGTGGACGGACAGGTCAGTTCCGCAGGGGAGGGGCGAGCAGGTGGGTTGAGCTTGCCTGGTTTATCCTTCCCACATTTTCCAGTCAAATGAGTCACCCTTTAACTTCCCACCTGAGTTCTAGGGAGGGTAAGTGAGGCAGTAAGGAGAGTCCAGGAGTCTTCTGCTCCAGAAGAACCTTCCAACTGGGGGAAGAAGGGGCTTCTCCCTTAGCACAAATATTCACTTATTTCGATTTTAACATTTGTACGTGGTGGAAGCCTTCAGTTTTCAGGATCATTTAAATTAGATATCTGGTTTGACATAACCCAGATTACATCACAGTGAAATCTCTTAATACAAAGGAGACAGTGAGCTATAGGGTGTTTCATACCTTATATATAAAAGCAGAAATTACATGCAAATGTTCATATCAGAATACTTTTATAGGATAAGTACTTAGCATGGCTTTGGGAAAAGTCACTTTATTGCTGTGGAAATAATTTGTTTTAAACCACTGAGTTTTGTGGTACCTTGACGTCACAAAAGGCAACTCAAAAGAAAAAAGTACAAACTCACAGACACCTTTTAAAATGGCAAATGATAGAATTCCTACGGAGTAATAGGAACTCAGGTACAAAGCAGTTGGGTTTGATAAAGTGAGCAGACAGTGCTTTTCAACTCAGAAAATTCCTTTAAGTCTTGTTCTTAATGGTCATATGATTTAAATAAAAGTAAAAGTTACAGTAGACGGCTCACAAGAATACACAGGTGCTGAGTTATGTACAATCTAAAAGACAATGTGATATTAACTGAAAGATTCCTTTGTGTAATGTCCTCAGAGCTTTAGTTTCCTTCATACTTTTGTGGTAATTAAATAGAATTCATTCTATAAGCTAAAGTGTGTTGAGTTGTATAATTAGAAAAAAGGTTTATGTGATGCTAAGTTAATGAAAGGATAAAAAACTGCAGCTTTGGATGCAATTCAAAGGGGGCAATACCTACTTCCAATGAAATACTTCCTTGAAATCTCATTTCCAATCCAGAATATTTCAAAGACTTTAACATGGAAACACTCAAAACAGAGAGCAAAGCCCAGATGTCAGGTGTCTTATTCCAAGAGTGATTACAGAATCTACCTCAGAAATGAAATCACAACATCGAAAGGGTGTTCTTCATAATGCTTAATCTGATCCATTATGTAAAGTGTCATTCAGAGAGATTCTTGCCACTGACTATATTTTCTTCAGGTTTTATTTTGAGCATCAGCTGCAATATTTACCAGATTGACATTATATACACCAAACTCCTAACTGATTGGTGTGGAGAGTTACGAAGGAAGTAAGAGATACTGATACATACTGCTACCTTTATTTTCTTAGACTCATCCATCTAGGAGGCGGGACCAACACAACTGCCAAAAATATCAGTACTAACACCGGCTGTGAGAGGGATGTTTATGTGCAAAGGTCAATTGGAATAATTGGAATCAAACTATCATCTCTGATATCCCAGGCAGACATGAGTTGGTCAAATTTAGTTAAAAGGGAAAGGCCAAGATGTATCAAATCTGAGAAAGAGACCTCTCCACTGTAGTGGAGTGGCCAGCGGGGAAACGGGTCCAGCTGCAGCTGATGAGAACCAGTCTCTCTGCTGAGAGCACTGCAAAGAAGACAGGAAAATAAAAGTTCTCTCTTAAGCCCAGGGTCACTCTCTTCGGAAGCCCAAATAATCTATATAGAGAATCAACTATAATAACAATAAAAGGAACATGTAGGGAAAATGTAAAAAATCCAAACCTTCCTGCCTCTGAGAAGCTACCATTTGTAGGTATATATCTGCAAACTTGTGAGGGATGACTGCATTCATAAAACAGGAATTTCACAATTTAATCAAATCACTCTGAACTAGAAAATCTTATAAAATGTGAGGCTATTGTCACATGGCCCCGAAATTTTTTGGCACACCTCCCATTGACAGGTGGAATCTATGACTTCTCTCCTTGAATCTGGGCTCTCTGACTGGTTTTGGCCAATGGGATACAGAAGAAATGGAACAGCATCTGTTTCTGGGCCCAGGCTTCTAGGAATTGGTCACTTCATTTTCTGTCTTTGAAACACTTGTTCTTCAGACCCCAGCCACCCTTGGAAAGATCACTTAAGAGAAGTGAGCGGTAGCACCACGTTGCCAGCAAGAAGGAGCTATCTTGGAAGATCTCCACCCTGCTTTCCATGCCACCCCACCCCTGCACCCTCCCAACACAGAGTCCTCCCAGCTGACAGACGTTGTATGGAGCAGAAACCCCTTCCCCACCAAACCCCGGCCAAACTGCAGATCTAAGAGAAGAATGAATGATCATTGTTTTAAGCCAGTGATTTTTATTTGTCATGCAGTGATAAGTAGAAGTAAAATGAAACAAATGCACTGTAGTGTGGACTGGCTAAGGTGAAAGAATTTGGCAGGGGGGAGGGGGGAGCAGATCTGGAGTTGCATCCAGAGATTTGTTATAATCTTGGGAAAGCATTTAATTTCCTCAAGCTTCTGAATGTTGAGCATAATGTTGGGTTGACCAAAAAGTTCATTTGGGTTTTTTCCATAGCATCTTACAGAATAGTAACAACTACCTTACAGGGCTAGCATGAGGAATAAATGAATTATACATAAGCACCTAAGGCAATGCCTGAAAGATAGGGAGGACCTCAGCATTCTAGATCAGAATTTGCTAAAAGCCCTCGGCAGTACAGAAAAGAAGAGGTATAAGGTTACAAGGGAATGAGAGTTACTTGGATAACTGCATTTTTGTAAATTGTGGCGTGAAATGGGTCATTATTCCCAAATTATGCCACCTATATAATCGTGTACGCTTTTAGCTAGAGGGGATGATGTTAAACAGAGTATTTTTTAAATGTTGGTTTAACACATAAATATAAATTCAGCCCAAATTATGAGGTTATTAAGTTAATAAGTTCTATCTTTAAATAATAAAGCAGCCACACTTTGTAACTTATTTTCAAAAAACATTATCTGGCAAAAAAAACCTCTTTTGAAACCAGAGGTAGCAAGCAGATTTCAATAAAATGACATTCAGAGAGAAAAAAAGTTAGCACTTTCTCCTTTTAATGTAAGATATGCTAAAATCTTATACTAAAAATCGTCATTTCTTTCACACATTGAGTCCCTTTAATGTTGCTTTAAATCTACATGAGGGTTCATAGGTCATTTTTTTTAACTCCTGTTAATCTTTTAGACCTTGATGCACAGTTTGCTTGCCACAGATGTTCCAGAGAGCATGTGGTGCCCACATTTGTGTAGGAAGGACCACTCTTGTTAAAAAATGAGCAGCTGTCTTTATCCAGGAAAGATTTCAATGCACATCTCATGTATGATTGAAAACTGTCTCATTCCAAGTGGCCACTGTGGTAGGATGGCCCAACCCTTATGTAAGTTGATCATTCTTGTGTGCCTGGAATGGTTATTGTAAGCCCACATTATACTGAGGAATTAATGTAGATGTTCCTGTCGATGTTTGGGGTGGAGAAGACTAGAGAGGAGGCATGAAGAGAAGGGAGGAGATGGAGTTCTTGGGTGAATCAGTGTATAAATACAGCCAGGGGTAGATGGATGATAACTTGAATCTGGAAAGGGTTAATTCATCTGATCACTGATTCTACCCTGTAACGATGAGAGTAGAATGGAATTGAGAGAGAGGGCCCTGGCATCTAAGAATTTTGAGAGAAACAGTTTTTGTTTGGTGCTGCTTGGAAAGAGCTAGGTCCTTCGGCAGTCTGGTCCCGCTGGGGGCAAGGCAGCCAGAAGGCTGAGCATCAGCAGGGCGGAGGGAGGCCAGGAGCCTGCCGTCCTGGATGGACCTCGTAAGATTATTTAAGGAAAAGGAAATGGAGGGCTTAGCCAAGTGCTTTGGTTCTTCTACCGAGATTTTTAAATACTTGAAACTCATTCTTTGGATTCAGTACTTATTTTCCAATCTTTTCTTTTTGTTGTTCCTGACCTTTTTCCTTTTGGAAACTTACAGTCTATCTCAACTGTGTCCAAAAGTAAAAGGTTTCACTTTTGCTGGTAATCATGAGTCGGATCAGAGCAGACCCCTGCTCTGCGGGCAGCTCCAGTGGGTGTATAAGCAGGAGGGAGGGGTCCCTGTTTACACTCTACTGACCTCAAAATGCGTATGTAAATTGCCTCTCTGCCAGCACCTGCTCCTGGAGGGAGGGCAGTACAGGTTTCTAGGCCACGAGTTTCATTTGCTACCAGGGCATCCAAGAATCACAACACTAGCATCCTAGATTCAGTACTGCCACGTGTTTACCAGCTGTGACCTGGGGCAGGTTCTAGAATGTCAGTTTTCATTTCTGTCAGAACAAAAACACCTACATTGTGTAACGGACGGAGTTCTGAGGATTCAATTCTAATGTCGTATACACACAGTGAGCCCTACATAGAAACAAAGCAGCTTTCTTTTTTTTTTTTTTTTAATTAATTAATTAATTTATTTATTTATTTATTTATTTATTTTTTTGGGGGGGGGTACACCAGGTTCAATCATCCGTTTTTATACACATATCCCCATCTTCCCTCCCTTCCTTGACGCCCCCCCCCAAGCCCCCCCCACCCTCCCCGCCCCAGTCCTCAAAGGCATCTTCCATCCTCGAGTTGGACTCCCTTTGTTATACAACAACTTCCCACTGACTATTTTACAGTTGGTAGTATATATATGTCTGTGTTACTCTCTCGCTTCGTCTCAGTTTCCCCTTCACCCCCCGCCCCCTCCCATACCTCGAGTTCTCCAGTCCATTCTCTGTATCTGCATCCTTGTTCTGGTCACTGAGTCCAACAGTACCATTTTTAGATTCCATATATGTGAGTTAGCATACAATATTTGTCCTTCTCTTTCTGACTTACTTCACTCTGTATGACAGACTGTAGTTCTATCCACCTCATTATATATAGCTCCATCTCATCCCTTTTTATAGCTGAGTAATATTCCATTGTATATATATGCAACATCTTCTGTATCCATTCATTTGTTGATGGGCATTTCGGTTGCTTCCATGTCCTGGCTATTGTAAATAGTGCTGCAATAAACATTATGGTACAAGTTTCTTTTGGGATTATGGTTTTCTTTGGGTATATGCCCAGTAGTGGGATTACTGGATCATATGGTAGTTCTATTTGTAGTTTTTTAAGGAACCTCCAAATTGTTTTCCATAGTGGCTGTACCAATTTACAGTCCCACCAACAGTGCAGGAGAGTTCCTTTTTCTCCACACCCTCTCCAACATTTGTTGTTTCCAGACTTTGTGATGATGGCCATTCTGACTGGTGTGAGGTGATACCTCATTGTGGCTTTGACTTGCATTTCTCTGATGATGAGTGATGTTGAGCATCTTTTCATGTGTTTGTTGGCCATCTGGATGTCTTCTTTGGAGAAATGTCTATTTAGGTCTTCTGCCCATTTGTGGATTGGGTTATTTGCTTTTTTGGTATTAAGCTTCATGAGCTGCTTTTATATTTTGGAGGTTAATCCTTTGTCCGTTGTTTCATAGGCAATTATTTTTTCCCACTCTGAGGGTTGCCTTTTAGTCTTGTTTATGGTTTCTTTCACTGTGCAAAAGCTTTTAAGTTTCATGAGGTCCCATTCATTTATTCTTGATTTTCTTTCCATGATTCTAGGAGGTGGGTCAAAAAGGATCTAGCTTTGATGGATGTCAAAGAGTGTTCTGCCTATGTTTTCCTCTAGGAGTTTGATAGTGTCTGGCCTTACATGCAGGTCTTTAATCCATTTGGAGTTTACTTTTGTGTATGGTGTTAGGAAGTGTTCTAATTTCATTCTTTTGCATGTTGCTGCCCAGTTCTCCCAGCACCACTTATGGAAGAGGCTGTCTTTTTTCCATTGTATATTCTTGCCTCCTTTGTCAAAGATAAGGTGCCCATATGTGTTTGGGCTTACTTCTGAGTTCTCTATTCTATTCCATTGATCTTCCTTTCTATTTTTGTGCCAGTACCATACTGTCTTGATCACTATGGCCTTGTAGTATAGTTTGAAGTCAGGAAGCCTGATTCCACCAACTCCATTTTTCCTTCCCAAGATTGCTTTGGCTATTCGGGGTCTTTTGCGTTTCCATACAAATCGTAAGATTTCTTGCTCTAGTTCTGTGAAAAATGCCATTGGTAATTTAATCGGGATTGCATTGAATCTGTAAATTGCTTTGGGTAGTACAGACATTTTCACGATGTTGATTCTTCCAATCCAGGAACATGGTATGTCCCTCCATCTGTTTGTGTCGTCTTTGATTTCTTTCATCAATGTCTTAAAGTTTTCTGCATACAGATCTTTTGCCTCCTTAGGCAGGTTTATTCCTAGGTATTTTATTCTTTTGGTTGCAATGGTGAATGGGAGAGTTTCCTTAATTTCTCTTTCTGCTCTTCCGTTGTTAGTGTATAGGAATGCAAGAGATTTCTGTGCATTAATTTTGTATCCTGCTACTTTACTAAACTCATCAATTAGTGCTAGCAGTTTTCTGGTAGAGTCTTTAGGGTTTTCTGTATATAATATCATGTCATCTGCAAAGAGTGACAATTTTACTTCTTCTTTTCCAATTTGGATTCCTTTTATTTCTTTTTCTTCTCTGATTGCTGTGGCTAAAACTTCCAAAACTATGTTGAATAATAGTGGTGAGAGTGGACACCCTTGTCTTGTTCCTGTTCTTAGAGGGAATTCTTCCAGTTTTTCTCCATTGAGAACAATGTTGATTTTTGGTTTTGCATATATGGCTTTTATTATGTTGAGGTAATTTCCTTCTATGCCCATTTTCTGGAGAGCTTTTATCATAAATGGATGTTGAACTTTGTCAAAAGCTTTTTCTGCATCTATTGAAATGATCATATGGTTTTTATCCTTCAATTTGTTGATATGATGTATCACATTGATTGATTTGCGTATATTGAAGAATCCTTGCATCCCAGGGATAAACCCCACTTGATCATGGTGTATGATTTTTTTAATGCGCTGTTGCAGTCTGTTAGCTAGTATTTTGTTGAGGATTTTTGCATCTATATTCATCAGTGATATTGGTCTATAGTTTTCTTTTTTTGTGACATCTTTGCCTGGTTTTGGTATCAGGGTGATGGTAGCCTCGTAGAATGAGTTTGGGAGTGCTCCGCCTTCTGCAATATTTTGGAAGAGTTTGAGAAGGATAGGTGTTAACTCTTCTCGAAATGTTTGATAGAATTCGCCCGTGAACCCATCTGGTCCTGGGCTTTTGTGTGTTGGGAGATTTTTAATCACTGCCTCAATTTCCGTACTTGTGATTGGTCTGTTCATGGTTTCTATTTCTTCCTGGTTCAGTCTTGGAAGATTGTATTTTTCTAAGAATGTATCCATTTCTTCCAGGTTATCCAATTGATTGGCATAGAGTTGCTTGTAGTAGTCTCTCATGATGTTTTGTATTTCTGAGGTGTCCGTTGTGACTTCTCCTTTTTCATTTCTAATTCTGTTGATTTGCATCTTCTCCCTTTTTTTCTTGATGAGTCTGGCTAATGGTTTATCAATTTTGTTAATCTTCTCAAAGAACCAGCTTTTAGTTTTATTTATTTTTGCTATGGTTTCTTTCCTTTCTTTTTCATTTATTTCTGCTCTGATCTTTATGATTTCTTTTCTTCTGCTCACTTTAGGGTTTCTTTGTTCTTCTTTCTCTAGTTGTTGTAGGTGTAAGGTTAGGTTGTTTATTCGATCATTTTCTTGTTTCTTAAGGTAGGACTGTATTGCTATAAACTTCCCCCTTAGAACTGCTTTTGCTGCATCCCATAGGTTTTGGGTTGTTGTGTTTTAAAGAAGCTTTCTTAAAACTCTTCTAAATACAATGAGCCTTGAACTGAGTCTAAGCCGATATTAAATAATTAAGTTCCAGTAAAATAACTAACATTTGGTACTCACACAGAGTTCAGTGCTCAAGAAAGACTTGTGGAATTCAAAGATGTCTTTAAGAGAAGTGAAAGTGGGGGCAGTCTACCCGCAGACCCAGCCTTCCCAGGCATTCCTGCAGGGACCCGCTCTGCCAGGACCAACTCTAGTTCACAGAACCCATCCCCACCCCGCTTGATCCAGTCCCTGTCATCTCCCACTCCCACCGCCAGCAGCGCTAACCCTCTGTCTGTCAATATAACCAAACTCCTCATACCTGTATGACAGCGGCCCCCAACCTTTTCGGCACCAGGGACCGTTTTCCTGGGAGACAGTTTTCCCACGGAGGGGGGTGGGGTGGATGGTTCAGGCAGTAATGCAAGAGATGGGGGGTGATGGGGAGTTGCAGATGAAGCTTCACCGGCTCTCCAGCCACTCACCTCCTGCTCTGCGGCCCAGTTCCTAACAGGCCACAGGTGGGTATTGGTCCACAGCCCTGGAGTTGGGGACCCCTGCTGTATGGCTCCCCTGCTCCTCTGGGTGAGACTAGATCCCCACAGGGATGGTTGTAGAGACCCAGCCATAGAGACCCCGTCCCCCAGGCTAGAGCTTCCATTAAGCCACATTGCATGAATACAGCTCCTGATTTTTCGCTGTAGCCACCCAGGGGAGAGGAAAGTTGGTGGAGAAGGGCATCTTCCTCTCAGGAAGGCAGGAAGCTGCAGGATGATGAGGTGAGAAGAGATTTCTGCCCTGAAACCAGACAACAGCAGTGCAGTTTTATATTCCCGTTCAATTCTCATAAAAAACATGAGAAATCAAATGCTGCTGATGTTATGGTCTAGCTGCATTTTGACTTTGGGGACCAGTTAAGAACGTTGCCACTTTCTGTAACATTATCTTTGTGGCAGGTTTCACTTTGTGTTCCCTTTAGATCATGTGCAGTCAGGCTTGTTTATCAGTCATTTAGAAGTTGGAGAGATTTGAGCATTTTTGTTAGAGAACTTTCTCGTTTTCTAATAGCCTTGTGTGTGTGTGTGGTATAACATTTGTGTCCTAGAGGTGACATGAGGTGGTAAGGGGGCATGAAATGGACTGAAACGTCTTGCCTTCTGCTTTTGGTTTAGACAGTACCTCTGTGCCCTTGGGCAGTTCTCTCTGGGACTCTTTTCCTCATCTGTAGAATGAGGTGGATGAAAAACAGGACTTCCGGGACCTCTTCCAACTTCAATATTGCATCACTCCATTTCTTTGAAACTCCCCAACAGCTCCATTTTGTGTTATTTCTTTTTTGAGAAGAGGAAGTGTGCCTCTAGCTCTTCCTCCTGCCTTTGTGAACAATTACTCTATCGTCTGAAAAATGATCAAAGCATTGTCCTCCTTGACTCAGAAGTTTGTCATGGTAATGGATGGAAAAACACTTCTGAAACCGCAGTGTACGACAGAAATGAACACTTGATTGTTTGAATGTGGAAAGTACAACAGAGGACAACCAAGTCAGTGGGAAACATCACTGAATTAAGAAACCTTTCCCAATTGTTCAGTATTAAAACTGGAGATGATGAGTAGGATGAAATAAGCATAAAGGTCCTCTTCTTCAGGCCTGCAAATGAGACTTTTAGGTTGACAGACTTGTTGGGCCTTTGGGTGGGGTGGTTGAACATAAACTTCTGGATGGAAGAGGCTGCATCGCTACCCTGAGTGTGTGATGAGATTCACCCTGTGTGTACACCCTACACATGATGTACATGGGGACTAGTGAGTAATCGAGGTTAAAGGTTCAGAATCTGGAGTTGGAAACACTTGGGTTTGAGACCTTGCTCTGTGCCATTTTCTGACTCAGTGACCTTAAGCAAGTTAGTTAAGCAAATCTACAATTAGAGAAATTCTCTCTAAAATTGAACATATCACAGGATTCTTATGAGGCTTAAATGAGATAAAGCTTGTGAAATGCTTATCACCTGCCTGGCACATAATAAGCTCTCATTGTATTAACTAGGTTTTTCTTTTTTTAATCATTGTTATTTATTACCTCCATTGTTTCCTGGAAGATGCTGACCACTCAGCTAGTTAAAGAGGTGACATCAAGCCTGGCTCAACTAGTTAGCAATTATTTAAAAAAAAAATACTCATCTGCCAGTGGTATCTTTGTTGCCCACTCAATTAGAAGAGGGAAAGATATGTGACATGATGATACAGTTGGGAAACATTTGTTTTCTACTTGTTTGTATTAAGCCAGAATGTTTATTTCCAACTGTCTGTCAAGGTTGACATTTTAAGAGGCCATGATTGTTATAAACAGTTTAAAAAGTGCTTTTATAGAATTATCATCAGAAATAAGTGTATGAGCTAGGAGACTAGGCATGCCTCCTTACTTTACAGTCAGACCCTGTTTTTAATCAGAAATTCACAACAGTCATTTAACAAGTATTTATTGAGGGCTTTCTACATGCAAGACACTGTTCTAAGCCCAGAGGATATAGAATTTAACTGTGTTAAATAACTATGTTTATTTAATGTACACATCACCCCTACTGTCATGGATTTCATGTTCTAATGGAGGAATCATGAAAAAAGCAAATTTAAATATCTTTAAGTATCTTTGTAAACTCTGTAAACTCCTTGGGGTGACATATACTATGAAGAAAAATGAAGCAAGGTAAGGAGAAAGAGTAATGGGCAGAAGTACTCTTTCCCAGTAGTGAGTGGACAGAGAGGGTCTGCCTGACACTTGAACAGAGACACGCACGGAAGGGAAGAAGAGAGCCAGTGAGATAACGTGGAGGACAAGTATTTCTGCCAAGAAGTGTGTGCAAAGAAGAAGTAGTACGTGCAAAGGTCCTGAGGCAGAGCATGCCTTAGGCGCCCAAGGAGCAACAAGGTCAGTGTGGTGGGGAATAGAGGGAGACAGAGCACTTTTCACAAAATGTAACACCCCGGTATAGCAGATACCGACCCGACCAACCAGAACAGATGCTGTCTATCAGCAGCCAGTAAGCTGCTGCTGTGTGTGTCCCTGCTGAGCGTCAGCCTTGGTAGAAAATGAGATCGGGAAACATAAGGAGGCAAGATCACATGCAGCCAGCGTGTTCTCTCTCGCTGTCGTTTCTAGAGGTGGTTCCTTATACCAACTCTACCCACAAAAGATGAGGATTTTCACTATTTGGATAGTATCTCATCCATTGAGTCTACTTATTTTTAAAAGTGATTCTAAGAGAAGGTTCCAAAAGTATCTCCAGCATTGTTAGAAAAGACTGATCACCTGGGTGTATGTGTAGGTTTGTTAAAAATGAACCTGATCGGTGTTTTGTTATAAATTCAGCAGTTGTTCAGTGTCCTAATGAGGTAGAAAGATGTGGAGCCTAACCCATGTCTCCTGGCTGCCTGGGTCCCTGAGAACCAGAATGGAAAGAGATGAGAGACACAGTAATCAGATCTTTAGAGGAAGCAGGTGGCAACTGGCCAAAACCTTGGAAATAATACCCATACAAGAGAGGAAAAAGCCACGAGCACATATGGGACCTGGTAGACAGGGCATCCTCTCTGAGGTGGCAGAGGGTGGGGCCAACCTTAGTCTCTGGGCGCTAGAAAATGGCATTGGCTCTGCTTGGTGTAGCTCCAGGTGGATCCCTTAACCAAGGCTCCTAGGAAATCTGTTACAAATTCTTTAAAGAGGGGAAGCAGAAGCAACAATTCTGGAGCCCATTATAAAGTTGTTGGGGCAAGGACCACCAGCACTGTCTTGTATACCTCAGTGTGGGCAGCAGTAGCAGTGAGATGGACGGGGGTCAGTAGCTGAGGCTTAAGCTGTTGGGTTCACCTGGGGCAGCTTACAGCCCAGCAGTGGCAGCCGCTGTGATGTGACCTCCATCAGGAACAGTGGGCGTGCATGTTACAGCTTTCACAGCGGCTAACAGTGCACTGTGTACACATTGGAACCTGTACGTGCAGCAGCAAGATGTAATGACACACAAAGAGAACGTGTGTCACATGTTTCGTGGCAGATCCCCAAGATATTCAAGAGTCTCATACTAGCTATACATGTTTTCACTCCAGCATGCGTCCATTCACTCAAGGAACAGCGGGTGCGTGATGGGAGCTGTCCACTGCTTCCCCTCCCCCAGGCTGGTTTGGAAGCCAAGGGAGCGTGGTTTACACACACTTTCAAGATGTTAACAGTGGACTGGAGAACTCGAGGTATGGGAGGGGGCGGGGGGTGAAGGGGAAACTGAGTCGAAGCGAGAGAGTAGCACAGACATATATATACTACCAACTGTAAAATAGATAGTCAGTGGGAAGTTGTTGGATAACAAAGGGAGTCCAACTGGAGGATGGAAGATGCCTTAGAGGACTGGGGCGGGGAGGGTGGGGGGGACTCCGGCGGGGGGGGGGGAGTCAAGGAAGGGAGGGAATACGGGGATATGTGTATAAAAACAGATGATTGAACTTGGTGTACCCCCAAAAAAATAATAATAATAAAAAAAAAGATGTTAACAGTAACAAAGGATTGTGTGGCTTTGGGCTCTGGAATCCGGAAGTGCCAGGTCTGGTATCTGAATTTCACCACTTTGTAGCCGTGTGTCTTCTTTCTGTGAGTCTTGGTTTTCCCATCTTTTAAATGGGACTAGTAATAGTATTGACTTAAATAATATTTGACTTGTAAGGTTCTTATGAGAATTAATTAGATAATATGTGAAAAGCACTTAGCTCTGTGCCTGGCTAAGTGCTTTTCATATATTCAAGATGAAAATAGAATTCAAAATGGAAATAGAATTATAAACTGGGGAGGGTGGGGGAAGAGGAGGAGAAAGAAGAAGAAGAATAGAAGGAGGAAAAAAGGAGGAGAAGCAGAGGGAGGAAAGGAGGGTGGAAGAGAACATGCAGGGAAAAAATAGCCAAGGCAGAAAAATCAAATGAGTGTGCCAAGCTATGTGAAGACAAAGCATTCAAGTTCCCTATAAATTTTAACAGAGTTAGAGAAATTAAGAACAGAAAAGTGATAGCCTGGAAGGCCTTAAATTATTATTATTTTTAAAAAAGAGGAGGAGGTAGAAGAAAAAATGATTTTAACAGTAGGATTTTGGATGGTCATTGGAATCAAATGATGATTGCCTTTATTCCTGACCATTTGCTGAGTTCCTGTAAACAGATGAATAATACTTTCTGAGCATCCCTTCAACAGGATAGCCATTAAAGACAGCACTAAGGTTGTACCTGATGGTTATTAAGATGGAGATTCCAGAGTACAATTAATAGCCATTCCATTTATTTTAGATTGGACTAACCGAGCCATTCCGAACCAGAGGAGATTTTGGACCTAAACTCCTTCAATCTATCTATCCACTCCCGATTCTAAGAGGCAGCTGTCAGCTTAAAATTCAGTACCAGGCTGAATTCAGATGTGATAGGTGATTATTTTTTTTACCAGTCCCTTCCTACGTAAGAGAAAGACATGGAGAACTTGAGTGGCTTACTGAAAGTTAAATAGCTGGCATAAACCTCATTCGTTAGTAGTGTTTCAGAAGATCTTGCTTTATTCTGAATTGGTAGTTTCTCCTCCTTAGGTAAAATGATGTCTCTCTGTCCCCCCCTCATCCTAGAGTTGTTTTATCATTTTGGTTTTTTACAACTCGCTGACCTTTCTCCTATATAGGTCATTTGGTTGTACAACCAGTAAATTTCGTGTTCTGGAGATTTTTGCCCAAGGAGGTTGAATATATTTATATCTGGATGTGTCCATATTTTTCAGTCTGTATTTGAAAGCTGCTAAGGTTATATAGCGCTATGAAATTTCCTGTTCCACAAAATAAAATGAAAACAAATGCCCTTATCCTGTAACAAGACATTTTCAAAAGTTCAAAAGATGTAAAAATGAAGCTTTATTCTGTAAGAAGTAAAATCAGAAATACAGCATCTAGCCCTTTTTCATTAATGCTATTCTGTGTACATATGTAATTTCCCATTTATGTTCTATGAAAGACTGATCATATTTAGATGTTTGTAGTATGAGGGTGAGTCAAAAATTATCCGCACTCTGGCTGTAGAGTTTATTTTAATTAACTTTTAGAAAAGACAAATACATCATTTTCAACATAATCTCCAGACTTTGTCCATCCATCAACAAGCTTTTGTATTCTCTCATTAAAAAATGTTTTAGGCTGAGCTGCGAGCCACGAATGCACCACTCTCTTCACTTCTTCATCAGAAGTGAATCTGGCTTCTTCTTCATGGCTTACTCCTGTGCAGCCTTCCTTGAACTTCTCTATCCATTCATACACACTTATTCATGACAAAACACTTTCTCCATACTGCACACAAAATCTTCGATAAATAATGGCAGCAGGTACACCCTCAGGCCACAAAAAACGAACCACTGCACGCTGCTGTTCTTTCGTGCAAATCAAAAGTGGGGCATCCATTTTTGCTTGTGCCACAGTTACACATGAACTGATGTAACACATTCACACCTGCACAGCAGTGACTGGGGAGACAGTAGCCTTGAACGGAAAGTGCTGATAAGACAGTGTTAATATAACCTGAGTGCAGATAATTTTTGACTCAGCCTCATATATGTTTTTAAACACTTTAGCCACTTAATACCATTTTCTAATCAATGAAATCTGCAAGATAAAAATAAAATTTAGAACGTTTGTTTTTGAAATAGCCTTTCTGCCATTATAGCTATACTATCAAAATATGCTGGAGGTGTTTACTGCAGAATCTATAGGGTAGACTGAACCTCAGGATAGGTCTGCCAGCCATACATTAACACAAATTTCAGAAATATTCAAAACAGATCATACTTAAGATCTCAAGCCCAAGTCCAGACTTCTGTGACAGTCCAGACTATTCTATGACTTGACTGTAAACTTTTCTACCCCTCCAAAACAAGTGGGGAGGCAGAAGAAAAGTAGTTTGATAGTAGTGACAATACTACTTAATTTTAAAAAGGGGGGCAGAATCAAACCTCAAGATCCAGATATAAAATGATATGCAGCTGACCCTTAACACAGATTTGAACTGCAAGGGTCCACTTATACATGGACATTTTTCAGTAGTAGATACTACAGTACTGCGCAGGCAGTGGTTGGTTAAATCTGTAGATGCAGAAGACCTGCAGACATGAAGGGCAGACTGTCATACATAGATTAAATCGCCGTGTTGTTCAAGGGGCAGCTGTACTTCTAAGAGGGTGACCTGCGGTAAATTACACAAACTAGTAAGATTTAATTGACCCTACTCTGCACAGTCTTTGTAAAGTCATACGGAAGTTTGAGACATGGGATCTACACCCAGGAACTTACAAAACAGCTACTGGTATTGACATTTGAAAAGTTAGGAAGCCTCTAACAAACATAAAACACTTGTATTAGTTTCATATTGCTTCCATAACAAGTTACTTCAAATGTAGTGGCCTAATACAACACAAATTGACTACCTTATAGTCCTAGAGATTAGAAGTCTGAATTACTTGCCCTGGGCTGAAGTCAGGGCATTGCAGGCTTGCATTCTTTCTGGAGGTTCTAGTGGAGAATCTGTTTCCTTGCTTTTTTCCAGCTTCTAAAGTCTGCCTGTATTTCTTGGGTCATGTTCAAAGCCAGTAGTGTAGCATCGTCCACATCTCTATGACCTCTGTTTCCATTGTCATGTCTCCTCTGATTCGGCTTTCACTTCATTTCCTTCTCTCCCACTGACCTCTCATTCTGGTCTTACTGTGTTTTTTGAAAACACAGCTTTGAGTTTTTAACTTGTACCAGGAATTATTATTATTATAACATAACTAAAAGAGTAACTGATAACAATTACAACAATTAATGATAAGTGGGCTCTGCCCCCAAGGACTTCATGTCTGATAAGGGAGAGAAACACAGAAACAGAAAATAATTATTGGATGTAATGAGACTTGTGAAAGCTGCTTGACCTGGGTATTATGGGACCGCAGCATGCCTGTCTGCAGTCCTGATTCCTCAACCATCGTCTACTCTTCTTAATCTGCTTCTGCCTTACCTGCTCCTGTGACCTGTCTTATTTCTTACAGGAGCCCTCTGTGCAAAGACAACAGCTTTGAAGTCAGAACTTAACCAGGTGCTCCTCATCAACCCAGAAACATCTACCCTATCCCTTAATCACCTGTGGGGTAAAGTCTCTAAGAGCCTGATTTGCCAACCCTTGGATGATTTGGCATTATCCTACCAGCCAGCTGATTTCTTTCTGTACCTTCCTCTCACATATCCCCCCCAAATGAAGCCTTTGTGTTTCAGTTTTAAGGTTGACCATCTAGGGGAATTATTCAATATCGATTTTTTTTTAATCATAGGTATTTCATGTTATTGCTTCACTTTAATGTCTATGCCTTGCTTCCCAATTCATTGTCAACTAATTAAGGACTAGGACTCTGTTATAGTCATCTGTCAATTCTGAGCACCTTGGACAGTGCCTGGCCAGCCAGGCACCTAGCATGTGAATGTCCAGTATTACGATATGTAGCTTGAATGTTGATAAGACAATTACAAATGTAGATTGCAATATGGTCTTTTTATACAGTAAGATCGTTCAGCAGCATTAGCAATATGTTCTGTAATTATTAAGAGCTTTTAAAAGACTATTTAATAATACTTAGGGGAAAAAGCAGACCATTGGCATGGGGAAGTCAGTTTTTAAGAGAATTATTCTGACAACCATATACATGAGGGGTGGAAGAGGTGAGGGAAACTGGAGGCATGTAGACAAGCCGTAAGGCAGATGCAGTAAATCAAGCATAAGAGGTGAATGAGTATCTGGGACAGGAGTTTCCCAAACACCTAGCATAGCCTGTTAACATCTATTATTATTTTAATGTTGCTAAAGCTTATTTGACAAATGAAAATAAGTCATCGGGCTTTATTCCATTAAATGATCAAAATAAGTCCATTTTTAGCCAGGCAAGATCAGAGTGAATTCCAGATTTCCTACAGCAGTGATTTTGAAGCCTAATCTTCAAAGAATTCTTTTGCCATTATGAGGTTTATTTTTATTAGCATTACTTGGATGTGTACATCAATGGTTTTATAGGAATTAAATATCCTGCATCTTTGGCTAGAAAAAGAACACATAATTATACAACGATCATCACAAATAAGATTTTTAGAATAAAAATTGAACATATTGACCATGGGGATGCCAGTCATAACTTGGTTTGATTTTGAAGACGGCCAGATGCTTGTCTCTTTTCATGCTGTTCTCAATGGTTGGTTGTACTTTTTAATTAGGGAGAATGTGAGCTGTGCAAAACTGATGTCTAGAATAGTAAAGTAAAAAAAAAAAAAAGGCAGGTTTAGCCACAGTCTTCTTAACAATAATCTTTTTATGAAATAAAATTTATATATAATGAAACACACAGATCTTAATGTGCAATTTGAATTTTGCCAGTGGACTCACTTGTGCATCCCCACCGTAATAAAGCTGTGGAACACTTCCATCACCTGGAAGGCTACCCACCTGTGCCCACCTGTCAATCTCCACCCTACACAAGCATCATTCTTCTGGTTTCCATCACCATAGATTAGTTTTATTTTTGAACTTCATTTCCAGTGGAATCATATAGTAGGTACTTGATCTGGGTCCTGTCACTCAGCATGAGGTCTTGGAGATTCATCCTTATTGCGTTTGTATCAGTAGTTCATTCTTTTTTTTATTGTTGAGTCCTATTCTGTTTTGTAAACATACCACAAGTTGTTTGTACCTTATCCTTTTGATGGACATTTAAGTCATATACAGTTTTTTGCTCTTAAGAATTAAGCTGCTAAGGAAGTTTTTAAGTGTGTCTCTATATTTTTTCATTGTTGATTAAATACCTAAGAGTAGAATTGCTGGCTCAAAGGCTGGCTGGATGCTTAACCTTATAAACTGTCAGTTTCTGAAAATAGTTGTACCGTTTTACACTGCCATCAGCAACAGATGAGCAGTTAATATGCTTTACATAATTTGGTGTTGTCAGTCTCCTGGTGCATGTGAAGTAGTACCTCACTGAGGCTTTACTTTGCATCTTTCTGAGTACAATTGATATTGAGCATATTTTCCTATGCCTATTGGATGTTCACATATTTTTTGTGAGGTTTTTTCAAGTTTTTAACTGATTTTTCATTGGGTTGTTTGTCTTTTATTATTGATTGGTAGAATTATATATTCTGGATTCAAGTCCTTAGTCAAATATACGTACTACAAATATTTTTTCACAGTCTGTACCATGCCCCTTTTATTTCCTGAACTGTCTTTCGTTGAGCAGAAGTTTTCAATTTTGGTAAAATTCTACTTTATTAATTTTTTTATGTTTAAAGAAGTCTTTTTTTTCTCTCTGTGTCCATAGAAATCTTTTCTGTGTCCAAAGACATCTTTTCCTGGTCCAAGATAGCAGTTATTCTCCCATGTTTTCTTTTCATAACAATGTAAATTTAGCTTTTCAGTTTAGGTCTCTGATGCAGTTTGAGTTGATTTTTATATATGGTATGAGACAGGGGTTGGGATTCATTTTCTACACATTATCCAGTTGCCCTTGTGCCATTTGTTTAAAAGACTTTCTTTTCTCACATTGAATTGCTTTGACGAACTTGTTGAAAAATCAGTGAACCATAAATGTGGATCCATTTTTGGACTGTGTTCTGTTTCATTGGTCACTTTGTCCATCCTTACTCCAGTACCACACTGCCCTGATTACTGTACCTTTACAGTAAGCCTGGAAATTGGGTAGTTTGTCTTCCAGCTATGTTTTTCTTTTTCAAGATTCTTTTGGCTAGTTCAGATCTTTCTAATTTCCATGTAAATATTTTAATCAGTCCATTACAGCCCCCTGGGATTTTGGTTGGGCTTCCAAGGAATCTGTAGATGAATCTGGAGATAATTTGACATCCTAACAATAATGAGTCTTCCAGTCCATGAGCATGGATATCTCAACAGTGTGTAGTAGACTTCAGTGAAGAGGTCTTACACATCTTTTGTTAAATTATTTCCTAAGTATTTTAAATTTTGTATGCTATTTTAAGTGGAATTGTTTTATGTGATTTTCTAATTGCTGCTAGTATATAGAAATACAATTGATGTTTTATATTGACTTTATGCCCTGTGATTTTACCAGTTTCACTTGTTTGAATAATTCTTTTGTAAATTCCTTAGCATTTTCTAGACAGATATAACTTTTATTTCAAAAAGATATGGTTATCTCTGCCTTTAGGTCATTACATTTTCTTTCTATTTCTTACCTTATTGTGCAAGCTTATGGTTCTCCAGAATAAGTTGTTGAACAAAAGTGATAAGAGCGGATATTTCCTTGTTTCTGATCTTAGGGAGAAAGTGAATATTCCTAATCTTAGGGAGAAAACATTCAATACTTCACTATTAGATATTATGTTAGGTCTAGGGGTTTTTTGCCGTTGCCTTTTATCAGATTGAGAATGTTCCAATCTATTCCTAATTTTCTGAGGACTTTTATTATGACTAGGTTTGAATTTTAAAGGCTTTTTCTGCATCATTTGAAATAATCTTATGCGGTTTTCTCCTTAATTCTGTTATTGTGGTAAATTTTATTGTTTATTTTCAAATGTTAAACCAATCTTTCCTTCCTGGGATAAACCTAACTTGCTTGTGATATATTACCTTCTTATATATTGCTGAATTTGATTTGCTAATATTTTAAGGATACTCATGAAGGATATTGATCTGTAGTTTTCTTGTAATTTATTTGTCTGATTTGAATATTGGTACTACTGGCCTCATAAAAGTAGTTGAGAATTGTGCCCACCACCTCGGTTTTTTAAAATCGTTTAAGATTGATAGTCTTTCTTCACTAAATGGTTGACAGAGTATGCCACTGAAGCCATGTGGGCCAGTGTTTCTTTTGAGGGAACAATTTATAATTCAGTTCTCTTTAATAGATACAGGACAATTAATCGTTTTTATTTTATCTGTTTCATATCTGCTCTAGTAGATTGGGGTTTTCAAGGAATTTGTGTATTTAATTGGAGTTGAATTTATTAGCATAAAATTGTGCATGATATTCTGTTATTATTTTATTGATATCTGTATGATGCCTGGTGGTATCCCCTCTGTTCCTGAAAATAATAATTTGAGTCTTCTCCCTTTTTTGCTTAATCAATTTTGCTAATATTAATCATCTTAGCATGCATTAATCTTATTAATCTCTCAGACAGCCATCTTTTAGCTATGTTAATCTCCTTTGCTTTCTTCTTCATTGTTTTCTGCTCTTATTTCCTACACTTTACTTACTTGGGATCAATTTACACCTTTCCTGTTTTCTTACAGTGGGACTTAAATTACTGATTTTAAACCACTCTTGTGATCCAAGCATTTATGGCATAGCATATGGTCTGTCCTGGAGAATGCTCCAGGTAAGCTTAAAGAGAGTGTGTGTTCTGCATACACTGGGGAAAGTGTTCCATAAATGTCAGTTAGATTGAGGTGGTTGATAAGTATTGTATATCACTGCTGCTGTTCTGCCCAGTTGTTCTATCAGTTATTGAAATCTCCAGCTAATATCTATTTTTCCTTTAAATTCTCTCCTTTTTTGCCCTGTTGTTAGGTACACATATTTATCATTGTTAAGTTCTTTTGATGTATTGACCCTATTACTTAAAACAACTCTCTTTGTCTTCAGTAATAGTTCTTGATCTGGAGTCTGTTTTGCCTGATGTTAATGTAGCCTCTCTAGCTCTCTCATGCTTAGTATTTGCATTCATATCTGTTTTCATACTTTCACATTCAACTCAATTGTGTCCTTGACTCTAGAGGGTGTCTCTAATATTATATTCATGTATAATGTAATAGTCATATAGTTGGATTTAATATAGTTCAGGTTTTCCGTTTGACTGTTTTTTCTGTGTGCCTTCTTGTTCTTCTGTTCTTTGACTGCCTTCTTTTGTCATAATTAAATGTTTTTAGTATAACATTTTCATTCCTCTGTTGATTTTTAAACTATATTTTTATTGAGATATAACTAACATACAGCATTATGTTAGTTTCATGCATACAACACAGCAATTCAATAGTTGTATATACTGTGAAGAGATCACCATAATAAATCTAGTTAACATCTAGCTGCACCATACACAGTGACAGATTTTTTTCTTGTGATGAGAACTTGTAAGGTTTATTCTCTTAGCAATTTTCAAATATACAATGCAGTATTATTAGCTATAGTCACCATGTGGTGCATCATATCCCTATGACTTGTATAATTGGAAATTTGTACCTTTTAATCACCTCACCCATAATGTCCACCCTAAACTATATTTTAAAAATTATTTTCCTGGTAATTGATTTAGAGATTGTAACATTTTTCACAGTCTCCTTCAGATTAACACTAACTTAATTCAGTAAAATATAGAAATTTGTTTCAAAATGACTCCATTCCCTCCCCTTCTGTGTTAATATTGTCATATATGGTTATAACTATATAAGTAATAAGACCAGTAAAATAGTCCTATGTTTTTCTCATTTCCCATCTAAGTTCTTTAAAAGACATAAGTTACATAAAGCAATAATCATATGTCTATAGAGTATTTTATATTAACACATATATTTACCATTTCTAGTGCTTTTCCTTTTACCCACTGGATTCAAGTCACTGTCTAGAGTCAGTCCCTTTAAGCCCAATGGGCTCTTCAGTATTTTTATAAGGCCAAGACTACTAGCAACGAATTCTCTCAGTCTTTATCTGTGAATTTCACTTTCATTTTTGAGGAATAGTTTTTCTGCATATATAGTTATTGGTTTATAGGGTTTTTTAAAAAATTCTTTTCAACATTTTGATTTTGTCATTCCATGCGTTCTGGTATCCATTGTTTCTGGTGAGAAGTCTGCCGATTTTTAAAATAAATCATTTCTAGACATCCTTCAATTGTTATAAAAATATTAAACATTTTAAAGTTATCTAAATTTAAAAATGGTTGGATTTTGAATGTGCAAAACCTAACTATCACATAGAGTGAGGCTATTCCATTTACAAAGAAAAAGGCCGAGAGAGAAGATAGTCAATTTACATATTGAGATAAAGCATTTAAAAAATAAGTAATACATATTTTAGAAAGAAGCTGGTCATAATATAACAAAAGGATTGTCAGAGAATACTTACAATAGGTGCAAATACATTTCATAAGAAGCAAATAAGAAACTTTCCTGGTATTGACAAAAACCTGAGAAGAGGAGAGATTATTTGTTTTCTAGTTGTTGCCACCTAGCTGTATAATGATGAGCAAGTGCCTTCATGCCTTTGAATCATTTCTAAGGGGGAAGGGTAAGAGGATCATTAACTGCAAATATTTGGTTAGAACCAGCAACCCTCCCCTTCAATGCCATCCCTGGGCGGCCACTATTATCTTTTTATGGTTTTGCTTATTTTGGACATTTCATATAAATGGAATCCTACAATATATGGTCTTTTGTGACTGGCTTCTTTCACCTAGCAGAATGTTTTCAACGTTCATCCATGTCGTAGCATGTATCGATACTTTTTCCTTTTGTACAGATATGCCACATTTTGTTCATTAATTGATGGATGTCCCGGTAGCTTCTGCTTTTTGGCTACTATGAACAATACTGCTATGAGCATTCTGTCCAACTTTTTGTGTGTAAATATGTTTTTATTTTCATAATTACTTTTTAAAAAGTTTTTATTGGAGTACAGTTGATTTACAGTGTTGTGTTAGTTTCAGGTATGCAGCAGAGTCAATCAGTTACACATATATATATATATTCACTCTTTCTTTTTTTAGATTCTTTTCCCATATAGGTCATTACAGAGTGTTGAGTAGAGTTCCCTGTGCTATACAGCAGGTTCTTATGAGTTATCTCTTTTATTTATAGTAGTGTGTATATATGTCTATCCCAGTCTCCCAGTTTATCTCTCCCACCCCATCTCCTGGTATCCATAAGTTTGTTTTCTACCTCTGTGACTCTACTTCTGCTTTGTAAATAAGTTCATTTGTAGCTTTTTTTTTTTGATTCCACATATAAGTGATATATATTTGTCTTCCTGTGTCTGACTTACTTCACTGAGTGTGACAATGTCTAGGTCCATCCATGTTGTTGTAAATGGCATTATTTTGTTCCCGTTTATGGCTAGTAATATTCCATTGTATATATGTGCCGCATCTTCTTTATCCATTCCTCCTGCTGATGGACATTTAGGTTGCTTCCATGTCCTGGCTGTTGTAAATAATGCTGCAGTAAACATTGGAGTGCATGTATCTTTTCGAATTACGGTTTTCTCCAGGTATATGCCCAGGAGTGGGATTGCTGGCTCATATGGTAGTTCTATTTTCAGTTTTTTAAGGAACCTCCATACTGTTCTCCATAGTGCCTATACCAGTTTATATTCCCACCAACAGTGTAGGAGGGTTCCCTTTTCTCCACACTGTCTCCAGCCTTTATTGTTTGTAGATTTTCTGATGATGCCCATTCTGACTGGTGTGAGGTAATAGCTCATTGCAGTTTTGATTTACATTTCTCAAATAATTAGTGATGTTGAGCAACTTCTCATGTGCTTTTTGGCCATCTGTATGTCTTCTTTGGAGAAATGTCTATTTAGATCTTTTGCCCATTTTTTTATTGCGTTACCTGGTTTGTTTGGGTTTTTTGATATTGAGCTGCGTGAGCTGTTTATATATTTGGGGGATTAATCCCTTGTTGGTTGCTTCATTTGCAAATATTTTCTTTCATTTTGAGGGTCGTCTTTTTGTTTTGTTATTTATCCTTTGCTGTATGGAATTATTTGTTTTTCTCTTCCTGTGTTTAGAATTCTCTCTTTGGCTTTCCACACTTTTAATGTGATGTGTCCAGGTGTGAATCTCTTTGTATTTATTTTATTTGCATCTTGCTGAGCTTCTTGGATGTGTAAATTAAGAGTCTGCATCAGATTTGGGAAGTTTCAACTATTATTTCTCCAAGAATTTTTCTGCCTTTGCCTTTTTCTCTCCTTTCCTCCTGGGGCTCTCACATATGTTTGTATGCTTGACATCCCACAGGTCTCTAAGGATCTGTTCATTTATCTTTATTCTCAGCTCTTCAGATTGGATTTTCTGTTGATCAGCTGTCAATTGCACTGATTCTTCTGCCATTTCACAGCTATTATTACTTCCTGGTGAATTTTTATTTCAGTTATTATACTTTTCAACTCCGGAATTCTTTTTATAATTTCTCTTTCTTGATAATCTCTATTTGTTCATTCACTGTTGTCATACTTTTCTGTAATTCATTAAATATGGTTTCCTTTACACTTCGAACACGTAATAGCTTCTTTGAAGCCTTTGTCTGCTTTACCATCAGGGAACATTAGAGATGCTTTCTAATGACTACTTTTTTCTGTGAGTATGTGTCACACTTTCCTGATTCTTTACATGTGTCACAGGTTTTTCTGTTGAAAACTAGATAATATAGCAACTCTGAATTCTGATATTTTCCCTGAAGATTATTATTATTGCTGTTTTTTGTTTGTTTCGCTCTTTAGTAATTTGCCTGAGCTAATTCTGTGAAATCTGTCTCCCCTGTAGTGTGCTTCTACTGATCTCTCTGCTCAGATTGTATATAGACACATACATAGGTTTGTTTTCATTTTAGGTCTCACATTTTGAGAGTCATCCCATATGTCTTTGTAGCTTGGTCATGAGAGGTTGTGTTCAACACTTTGCCAGTAAGTCAGTCCTCTGTTCACAATTTATGAATCTCTATATGGGATGGGTAGTGCATTTAAACCTCAGGCTATTTTAAATTCTGCTCTGGTCTTTATCTGGGCCCTCTGAGGTATTGTACGTATATTTGCATAGCCTTAGATGTGGTTAGGAGTGTGAATAGCTTGGATCCTCTCTGGTGTTTTCTGCATGTACATGTAGCCTTGGCCATAATGATACTTTCCCCAACCATTACTGTATCCTCAGGACAGTGGAACTACTTGGCCTTCCCACTTGCCCACCGCTGAGATCATCATTTCTACCAAACATGCCACTGGGAATGGGCATTGCCCACCATTCCAAATCAAGTGAACCCCTTTCTGCAGCAGATAAAATGCCAACCCCAAGGCCTGGCCTGGCCTGCCCTGGCAGAATCTCCATGTCAGCCTTGCTGGCCAGCAGCAATTGTGAGACACCAATAATTGTTAGTGACATTTCTTCAAATATGCAACTAGAAATTGATGAAACGTGATTCTGTCAGTTGGGAAAGCTGCAAAGCAGCACTTACATGAATCTGGAAATGCATTGCTGCCCTTGTGAGGGCTTGATCATCACCTATCCCCTGAAACTTCACGGAAACGAACACCTACTTCCTTGACCATTTCAGTGTAGTTAAATGGACCCAGCCACGACAACAGAGAAATAGGCTATTTCCCAAAACACACACACCTGCAAGGTAAACATTTAATCCATTTCTGATTTTACTACCGTCTTCACCCATTACAGCCCCCTCCCTGAAAGAGGAGGGTACACAACCAGTTTTGCTAAATGCAGCTTATTGACCCTCTGAAAAAGATCTTCTGTTATTGTAAATTCTATCAAAACATTAGGAAAAGACAGAATAAAACTCACTGACTTGGTATAGGTATTTACCCCTGTTGCATTTGGCTGTTTTAAAACATCCAGAATAATGGGCACAAAAAGACAGAATGCAAGGGAAGATGAAAATAAGATGAGAAATACAGATGGTTAATATCAAACCATATTTTTAAATAGAAAAGATGTAGCTTTCACTGCTAAGCTTTCCTGGGTTTAGGTGTATTTGTGGGAAGGAGCTTTATCATCACTCTGTTTTACAGGTTTCTAGCTCCCCTATTCTGTTGTTTATGTTCTTGAATATCAGTCCCTTTGGAAGCCAAAATACATAGAAGTAGAATAAAGGCTTTGGTGGAAAATCCTCCTCACCAAATGGAAATATTGATTTACAAACAACAAGGAGTTGTGTAACAATAAGACTGCACCCGCAGAAGAAAAAAATTAACAGGGTAATTTGCTGTATGCTTTCATAATTCTGTAGCGAAATCTCCAGAAATAATATGTATGCACAGAAGTTTGTTGTAAATGAATATCAGTTGCTTACTCCCAAATGTATTTAAAAGTTGCTATAACATCTGGGCTAGAGTGCAGGAAATACATGGTGAAAAGTAGAAGCATTTCTGTTATATCTGTATTATCTCAAAAGTTATATTACATTATACTTAATGTAATGTAATTGTTAACGGCATGTTTCTAAGTCTATTTTAAACTCACTCTTATTCACTTATTTTCTTTAAAAAAAATCAGTTAAGAGCAAAATCTCTTTTGAAAAATTTACTACTTTATACTCACATTGTATTATCACCTGTAGCTAATGTTAAACATGGACAGCAGAATAAAATCAAGTGAGATGATGCCTCTAAAAAGCACAAAAGAAAACCAAAAATAAAAACAAGAAACAGAAAATTATCCCTAAGTTATAGCAGAGATTTTTTCTCTTGAAAGAATTTCCTAAGGAAAAGAATGAGATGCCTTTGTCATTTCAGAATTCAGGGAGAGATTTATATAGGAATCATTTAGGAGCAGTGAGGGCAAAGCATTTGGGTCCCAGCTGGGCATAAAAGAGGAAAAGTAGTTGCTCTCTGGCCGTGTAGTTGTTTCAGGGTTCTCGCCTTGTATGTCTGCAGTACTGCACCCATCAGGGCTCCAGCAGGAGACAGATGGCACTTGCAAACTCGATTATTTCTAGAGGGTTTAAGAAAGGGACTTTCAGCAAAACTGTGGGGAGAGTGGAGGGAAATTACAGCACCCTGGGATCCGTAAGAATAGAGCTGTTAACCACCCCAGGTCCAAAGGACCCAGAAGAAAGCATATTTACAGAGTCCTAGAGAGAAGGCTCTCTTAAGGGGACCCTACATGGCAGATCCCTGGGGAATAGAGACCCTGTCTTCTCTTTCCTTGCTGCTTCTGGCCTCATGCTGCGGCTCCCAGGGCCCACACATCACAGGAAGCTGGAGGACGAGGGGACCCATTGATAGAGCTTCTACGTATCAGCCTCCTGGCTGAGAGGAGAGAAGGTAGAGAAGGGCAGGAGCGGAGCTGGAGGGGCAAATGGAAGAAAGCTGACCCCTGTGTTACTTTAGAATGCTGCTCATATGGAACTTCTAGTCCAGTGGGGAGACGTGATTTAAAAGCAACCGCAGTAAAATTCAATATGAACACCAAAGAGAAAAGCATAAATGCAGTACTCTAATCCAAACTTCTTATGAAGGACCTTCCTCCTATCTCAGATGAACTACCTGAAGTATTCCCATGGGGCAGCCTGTGGTCCTGTTGCCATAATAACGGCTACGCTGTGCACCGAGGCCAAATAGAAATATGCAGACAGATTTTGGAGGAAGAGAGAGGTCGCTTTATTTTTCTGCCAGGCTGAAGGGAAGACACAGCAGGCTAGCGCCTCAAGAACTGTGCCCCACTCCCTCGGGAGTCGGGGAAGATTTTATATGTGTGGCTCAAAGTCCAGGTAAATGATAAGAGTCCAGGTGGTGAGGATCTTGCATTCTTTTCTTCTGCAAACTCATGGCCAAAGCTGGCATCAGGCAGCGCAGCAACCGGATCTGTTGTCCCTGAAGTTATCCGCCCATGACCTTCTTTCTGAAATGAAGAGGGCTGCAAAGGAGTGTAAGGGAAGAAATGCCAAGTGCACAGTGTAATTCATATGGAGTCAGAGAGTAATCAGCTTTGTGAAGGACAAGTCTAGCTACAAGTGTTTGTTAGTAGTAACGGCTAAAGAATAACCAAGGTTGTTTAACTCTTTCAGGCCAGGTTATCTTTCTGCTCTAGCCTGTTCCATGTTCTCTTTGATTTCCTTGCTCTCGAGAGGAAAAAGAACAACCATTTCTATTTGTATTGCAACAGTCCCCTCTCTTTTGAACGCCACCTATTTCTGGGAACAGTTGAGTTTAGTAGAATTCTACATTTTTTGAAAAGCTACTATGTGCCAGACATATGGTTTAGAAAAGGTAATATAAAGTTGGTAAAATACTTAATGCCAGCTCTCAAGGGCCTGGTAGGATGAGAAGAAAGAAAGGCATGTTTTAACATTGTCTGGATGGACCTGTCAAGGGAGACCTGAGGGGGGTGGGGGGAGGACTGGGACTTATTGCTCTTCTTAAAGCACTTTGTATGTATAAATTCCTTCTTCCCCTCACTAACCCTAGGGGATTTCTTCTTTCGTCATCTTCATTTTACATATGAGAAAGCCGAGGCACACAAAGTGAAAAGCTCGAGGTCACACAGTAAGGAAGCAGTGGAGGTGGAGGTGGAGGCGGGACGGGAGCTAGGTACTGTGGCTCTAGTCCGCAGTCACTTCTAAGCCTTCCACTGCTCCCCCAGCCACTTCCCTGCTCTGAAAGGTAACAGAAAGAGGAGGGATGGGAGGAGGGAAGTGTTTTTAATGATGATGATAGCTGTCATTTAAGGAGGAACTACAGGCATACCTTGGAGATACTGTGGGTTCGGTTGCAGACCACCGCAATAACACGAATATCGCCGTAAAGCCAGTCATATGAATTTTTTGGTTTCTCAGTGTATGTAAAAGTTTATACTGTAGTCTGTTAAGTCCAAAGTAGCATTATGTTTAAAAATGTACATACCCTAATGAAAAAATACTTTATGGCTAACTGTCATCTGAGCCTTGAGTGAGTCATAATCTTCTTGCTGGCGGAGGGTCCTGCCTCGATGTTGACGGCGGCTGACCGACCTGGGCGGTGGTTGCTGAAGGTTGGCGTGGCTGTGGCCGTTTCTTCAAATAAGACAATGAAGTTTGCTGCATCAATCGACTCTTCCTTTCATGAACAATTTCTCAAGTAGCTTGCAGTGCTGTTTGATAGCATTTTATCCTCAGAACTTCCTTCAAAATTTTAAGTCCTCTCAAACCCTGCCACTGCTTTATCAACTAAGTTTATGTAAGATTCTAAATCCTTCCTTGTCATTTCAACAATCTTCACAGCATCTTCACCAGGAGTAGATTCCATCTCAAGAATCCACTTTCTTTGCTCATCCATAAAAGCATTTCCTCATCTGTTAGTTTTATCATGAGATTGCAGCAACCCAGTCACCTCTGCAGGCTCCACATCTAATTCTACTTCTCTTATCATTTCCACCATATCTGCAGTTCTTCCTCTGCTGACGTCTTACACCTCTCAAAGTCATCCATGAAGGTTGGAATCAGCTTCTTCCAAACTCCTGTTAATATTGATATTTTGACCTCTTCCCATGAATCTCAAAATGTTCTTAATGACATCTAGAATGGTAAATATTTTCTAGAGGCTTTCAACTGACTTTGCCCAGATCCGTGAGAGGAATCACTATCTATGGCAGCTATAACCTTACAAAATGTATTTCTTTATTTTTGTGTGTGTGAATATTTGTTCTTTTTTTCCTTCCATTTTTATTGGGAGATAATTGACATACAGCATTATAAGTTTAAGGTGCACAGCATAATGATTTGACTTCCATACATCCATCATGAAATGATTATCACAGTAAATTTAGTGAACATCCATTATCTCATATAGATACATAAAAAATTAAACAATTTTTTTCCTGTGATGAAAATGCTTAGGATTTATTTTCAACAAATTTCATATATAAAATACAGCAGTGTTAATTATCATGTTGTACATTACATCCCTAGTCCTTATTTATCTTATAACTTCAAGTTTCTGCCCTTTGACTGCCTTCACCCAGTACCCCATCTCCCCACCCCTGCCTCTGGTAACCATAAATCTCATCTTTTTCTAAGTTTGTTTATTTTTGAAGTATAATTGACCTACCACACTATGTTAGTTCCTGTTACACAACATAGTGATTCGCTATTTCTGTACATTTCAAACTGATCACCATGCTAAGTCTAGTTACAGTACATCACCATGCAAAGATATTACATAGTTACTGACTGTATTCCTCACACTGCACATTTTATTCCACTGACTCATTGATTTTGCAACTGGAAGTTTGCACCTCTTAATCTCCTATTTCTTTCCTTGCCCTAACCCCCTCTGTTCTGGTAAATACCTGTTTGTTCTCTGTGTCTAGGGCTGTTTCTGTTTTGTTATGTTTGTTCTTTTTTTTAGATTTCACATATCAGTGGAATCATACAGTATTTATCTTTCTCTGTTTGACTTATTTCAGTTAGCATAATACCCTCTAGGTCCATCCATTTTGTTGCAAATGGCATTATTTCATTCTTTTTTATGCCTGTTTATATACAGTCTTCTATCGTATATACATGTACCACATCATCTTTATCCATTCATCTGCTGATGGAAGCTTGGGTTGCTCCCATATCTTGCCTGTTGTAAATATTGCTGCAGTAAACATAGGGGTGCATATATCTTTTCTAATTAGTGTTTTCATTTTCTTTGGATATAAACTCAGAAGTGAAATTGCTGGGTCATATGGTAATTCTGTTTTTTGAGGAATGTCCACAGTGTTTTCCAGTGTTCAGCTGCAAAAAATTACATTTCCACCAACAATGCCCAAGGGTTCCCTTTTTGCCACGTCCTTGCCAATACTTTTTTTTTTGTCTTTTTTTTATAATAGCCACTCTAACAGGTGTGAAGTGGTATCTCATTGTGGTTTTGATTTGCATTTCCCTGATAATTAGTGATGTTGAGCATCTTTTCATGGGCCTGTTGGCCATCTGTATATCTTCTTTGGAAAAATGTCTGTTCAGATCTTCTGCCCATTTTTTAATCAGGTGGTTTGTATTTTTTGATGTTGAGTTGTATGAGTTATTTGTATATTTTGTGTATATTTTGGATATTAACCCCTTCTCAGATATATTGTTTGCAGATTTCTTCTCTCTTTTAATAAGTGGCCTTTTCATTTTGTTAATAGTTTCCTTCTCTGTGCAAAATCTTTTTAGTTTTATTAGGTCCAATTTGTTTATTTTTGCTTTTGTTTACCTGGCCTGAGGAGACATATCCCCCCAAAATATTACTAAGACTGATGTCAAAGAGCTTACAGCCTATGTTTTCTTTTAGAAGTTTTATGGTTTCAGGTCTTACTAAGTCTTTAATCCATTTTGAATTTCTTTTTGTCCATGCTATAAGAGAGTAGTCCAGTTTGATTCTTTTGCATGTAGCCATCCAGTTTTCCCAACACCATTTATTAAAAAGGCTGTCTTTCCCCCATTGTGTATTCTTCCCTTTGTTGTCATGGATTAATTGCCCATATAAGTGTGGGTTCATTCTGGGCTCTGTATTCTGTTCCATAGATCTATGTGTCTGTTTTTGTGCCAGTACCATACTGTTTTTTTTTTTTTTAATCTTTATTGAGTTTGTTACAATGTTGCTTCTGTTTTATGTTTTTGGTTTGTTTGTTTTTTTCTTTTGGCTGTGAAGCATGTGGGATCTTAGCTCCCTGATCATGGATCGAACCCACAGCCCCCTGCATTGGAAGGCGAAGTCTTAATCGCTGGACTGCCAGGGACGTCCCAGTCCCATACTGTTTTGATTACATAGCTTTGGAGTATAGTTTTATTTATTTATTTATTTATTTTTATTTTTTTGGGGTACACCAGGTTCAATCAACTGTTTTTATACACATATCCCCATATTCCCTCCCTTCCTTGACGCCCCCCCCCTCGAATCCCCCCCACCCTCCCTGCCCCAGTCCTCTAAGGCATCTTCCATCCTCGAGTTGGACTCCCTTTGTTATACAACAACTTCCCACTGACTATTTTACAGTTGGTAGTATATATATGTCTGTGCTAGTATAGTTTTAAATCAGGGCGCATGATAGCTCCAGTTTTGTTCTTTCTTTAGATTGTTCTGGCTATTTGGGGACTTTTGTGTTTCCATACAAATTTGGGAATTATTTTTACACTTACCAAGCCTTCTCCATGAGAGGAATCACTAGGAGCTATAGCCTTACAGAATGTATTTCTGAAGTAATAAAACTCGAAAATCAAAATTCCTACTTGATCGATGGGCTGTAGAATGGATGTTGTGTTAGCAGATGTGAAAACAACATTAATCTCATTGTATATCTCCATCATAGCTCTTGGGTGACCAGGTACCTTATCAGTGAGCAGGAATATTTTGAAAGAAATCTGTTTTTCTGGGGAGTCTGTCTCAATAGTAGGCTTAAAATATTCAGTAAACCATGATATAAACAGATGTGCTCTCATCCAGGCTTTGTTGATCCATTTATAGAGCACACACAGAGCAGGCTGAGCCTAATTCTTAAGGGCCCTAGGATTCTAAGAATGGTAAGTGAGCATTGGCTTCAACTTAAAGTCACCAGCTCCATTAGCCCCTGTAAGAGAGGCAGCCTGTCCTCTGAAGCTTTGAATCCAGGCATTGACTTCTCACTAGCTATGAAAGTCCTATATGGCATCTTCTTCCAATGTAAAGCTGTTTCATCTGTGTTGAAAGTCTGGTGTTTAGTGTGGCCACTTTCATTAAGTATCTTAGCTAGATCTTCTGGATCACTTGCAGCAGCCTCTGTATCATCACTTGCTGCCTCACCTTGTACTTTTATGTTATGGAGATGGCTTCTTTCCTAAAGCTCATGAACCAGCCCCTGCTAGCTTCAAACTTTTCTTCTGCAGCATCCTCACCTCTCTCAGCCTTCATCCAACTGAAGAGAGTTAGGACCTTGCTCTGGCTTTGGCTTTGGCTTAAAAGTATGTTGTGTCTGATTCAGTCTTCTATTCTAACCATTAAAACTTTCTCCATAGCACAGACATATATATACTACCAACTGTAAAATAGATAGTCAGTGGGAAGTTGTTGTATAACAAAGGGAGTCCAACTCGAGGATGGAAGATGCCTTAGAGGACTGGGGCGGGGAGGGTGGGGGGGACTCGGTGGGGGGGAGTCAAGGAAGGGAGGGAATACGGGGATATGTGTATAAAAACAGTTGATTGAACTTGGTGTACCCCCCAAAAAATAATAAATAAATAAAATTTAAAAAAAAAAAACAACTTTCTCCATATCAGCAATAAGGCTGTTTCTCTTTCTTATTTGTGTGTTCACTGCAGTAGCACTTCTAATTTCCTTCAGGGTGTTTCTTTTGCATCTATAGCTTAGCTAATTGTTTGGTGCAAGAGACCTAGATTTCAACATGCCTTCCTCACTAAGCTTAATTGTTTCTAGTTTTTGATTTAAAGTATGACTCTTTCTTTCACCTGAACACTTAGAGGCCATTTTAGGGTTATTAATTGGTCTGATTTCAATATTTTTGTGTTTCAGGGAATAGGGAGGCCCAAGAAAAGGGAGAGAGATAGCGGAGTGGCTGGTTGATGCGGCTTTCAGAACACACACATTTATTAAGTTCATTGTTGTTTGGGCAAGATTCGTGGCTCCCCCAAAACAAGTAAATACTAACATTAAAGATCACAGATCACCTATCAAATATAATGAAAAAGTTTGAAATATTGTGAGAATTACCAAAATGTAACACAGAGACATGAAATTTGCAACTGCTTTTGGAAAAATGGTGTGGATAGATTTGATCAATGTAGGGTTGCCACAAACCTTCAATTTATAAAAACATGTAGTATCTTTGAAGCACAGTAAAGCAAAGCACAATAAAACGAGGTCTGCCTGTACTGTGTCCCAGCATTCTGTTAACCACTTTATACTCCTTTAACCAGTACTAAATAATTGGTTAATGTTTATTTAATCTTTTCAAACTACACCTGCTACTATAAGCAAGTTAAAAACGTGGAGTAATGATTCTCTGAAGCCTCCCATCTTTGCACTGGGTACCTTCTGTCTATCATACATGTTGATACAATCAAATTCATCACTGTCTAAAAATAGGAAAAATTATAGAATAGTAAGATCGGTATAAAAACTTTCATTATACTATGGTTTTATTATGTCCTATTATCTTATATTTTAATCATCTGATATAAAATATTTTTATTTTAAACTAACTTATGGGTATAAGAATCATAACTTAAACTCTCTCCTTTACACAAAGACAGTAACATTCTTATAACTAAATCAAAGTGGTCTGACTAAACATAGCTTCCTAAAGTCCCTACAACAGGGGTCCCCAGCATCCGGGATCTAATGCCTGATGATCTGAGGTGGAGCTGATGTAATAATAATAGAAATAAAGTGCACAATAAATGTAATGCGCTCAAATCATCCCAAAACCACCCCCCCCCCGACCCCTGGTGTGTGGAAAAATGGTCTTCCAGGAAACCAGTCCCTGGTGCCAAAAAGGTTGGGGACTGCTGTTCTACAACATTGTTAATTCCCTAGGCAGAAATTGAAAGCTCTGTCTTTTCCATGCAATTTCTCTTCAGTACAGTGAGTAGAATGTTGCTTATATCAGGTAGTATTTTAGAGCAGTTAGGCCTAGACTTTTGTATTCAATAACATAAGTTAATAGTCTCTCAATTTAAAATCACCAGCCTATTTCTTGTAGAAGCCACAGTTCTTTTAATGGAAGGCTATTAAAAATGAGAAAAACAAAAAAAGACATCCCAAGACCTTAAGCATAGGATGTGTAATCTCTTGCTCAGACTGGAAAAAAAATATTGCTTATAAAATGATTACATTATGGCCATATTTTTATTTCTTAAGTAGGAAAAAAATTGCAGAATAACAATGGTTTTTCTCCTTGCTTTTTCCTGGCTTTTCTCCTGAGCCTTGCTTTATTTCCTGCCTTTGAAGTAATTTAGGTGCTTATGAAAGCCTATTGAGAACTTTAGTCTACTTGGATACTATTTCTTGCACAGTGAATGCAGTTTGGGCTGTAAAAATAGTAAAGCCTCTCTCCATTAAACATCAGTAATTCTTTAAGCCAGACTTGTTGACCTTTCTGGTCAGTCTGAATCCTTGCACAGTTTGAATTGTGGAAATATTCGGGTGCAGTCCCATCGTTCATACTCACCATTTATTGGATTTGTATTTGGCTCTTATACTAGGTATGTTCACATACTACCTCTCTGTTTTAGGTTTTGAGGTGTTGATTTCTCCTTCCCAGGGTTCTACTTGTATGGCATTTATTGATAGTGTGAGTAAAGTTGCACCATGAGTATCCTTGGAAAATTACTTTCCCTCTCAAGACTCCCATTTCCATAACTGTAGAAGTTGTTTCATAGTTCCTCTTGTTAGAACTGTTGTGAGAAAGTGATGGATGTCAATAATGTAATTATAACAGATACCCTCTAATTAACCCTTACACAGGACCTTGCATGATTACTAAATTATTTTCAGGTTATTAGGAACGCACTACTATCACTTCTCTTTTACTGGTAAGGAAAGCTAAGCTCAGAGAGGTTTGGTAACTTGCCCAGCGTCACACAGCTGGTGTGTGCCGGAGGCAGAACTCACATCCTCATCTGCCTGCCTCCAAAACTCCTAACTACTTGCTGTGCTGCACTGCAATCATTATAGAATCACCTACTGAGCTTGCCTCAAATCCAGCCACTGGCAATCAGTGAAAAACCTTTCTCCTACCCAAAATGTGTAAACTATCAGAATTTATATTGGTAATATTTTAATGTAGAAAAATCTGTTTTATCCAACTATGGAAGAATGTTAGGCTCAATACATGTGGCTTTAGGGAGAATTCTCGATGAGGACCAACCAGCTTTTTTAACAGACAAAATAATTTCTAAAAGATAGCACTTATGTTCTCTTTAATGTGTTTACTTTTAATTCCATGTGCTTGTATATGTCACCTGAGTTCTTAATGACACTGGAAGATTTTAGTTCTATATTATGATAATCATAGTGGTCAATGTTTTAATCAATTACAAATGTAGGATTGTATTGTTGCCACAGTTTATTGAAATCCTAATCTTCCTGTTTAGGGGTATCACATCTTTTTAGAGACCTGGTGTATTTGAGTGATCTGACACTTAACAGGATAAGATTCAGCAATGTATAAGTCTTAAGATTTTTGTAGTATTCCTAAAGAATTGGAGCTTAAGTGTTACTAATGGGAATCATATGGAAATGTACATGTAGTGGAGGAATCAGATAATTTGACAAAGATTTTTCTTGATACCTCGATAGTATTTGAAGAGTATAAAGTGATCAAGAAAACTGTCATCTCTGGGAAGGGTATTTGGGATCCTTCTATGAGCTCTTGAGTGGGGTTAGGAGATGAAGATTCTGGAAAATGTCCTCATTTTAAGCTCTTGGGGCTTAAGTTTTCTCATTTAAACTAAGAAGTTGGCTCTTAATCAGTTTACGTATTCTATGAGACTGAAGGATCTCTGCAAATGTTTTATTTAAATTCCTTTAAAATATATTTTGGCAACATCCTCTGGAAGGCCATTAGCGCTGAGTTACTCTAAATTAATATAGCCCCTCCAATCCATAGCCTAAAATGCTCCTCCAGCCTCAGGACCTCACAGTCCATCTTGGGGGACTTCCCTCAATTCCTTGGCTCTACTAGTGTCTGTTGGACTCCTTTTTAGGGCCCCAGACCTCCAGGTTCTCCTTCAGCCAGAGTGACCCCATGCATCTGATGGCCCTATCTCTACAGCTCATTTATAGGAAATTTCCTCTTGTCACGAACCATATAAAAGTAGGGAGTGAAAGAAGACAATTCAGTTGGAAGCGTAGAATGGGAATGAGGTACACATACCTCTGCCCAACACCGCGAGTATCTGGTACTCGGCTTGCTGTGATATCGCTTGGGGTTGGCTGTCACCTAGAACCAAGGCTGCACATTTGTCTTTGCAGCCATGCACTCTCCTTGTATCCCTTCAATGACTAGAGACCTGTGGTTGGGGATATCAGGGAGGGTTGTAGACAGAAATATTGGGAGCTTGTTTGCCTTCAGGGATGACACTCTTAATAGTTGTTCACTAGTGAGGTACCTCTCTCTGCCAACTCCACTGTTAGAGATTTTCTTCCATGCCTAATGATGGGCAGGACTGATTTAAAAAAAAAAAAAAAAAAAACCTTGGAACTGTACATGATCTTGGATACCATCTTGGATACCGTTTAATTTAATACTCCTTCACATACCACCCCCCCCCACCCCACAATACATTCATTTTATCAGTGAGGAACAGAAGCCTATTGAAGCTACAGTCATTATTGCAGAACTTGAATTTAGTTCATGGGTCTTTCTAGCCAGCTTTACAGCACACTGTGTAACTTTTAAGGAAGTAAACGTTGTATTTTGTGGGGTTTCTTTTAATGATCTCTGATAACGTGTTCCCTGTAATTCAGTCACATTTGTTTATTTTTCCAAAGCTCTGAAATCATTAGAAAAAAGGTGGCTAAAACAAATTTATAAATAATTATCCTAAAAGTTTCTCCTATATTTTGAAATATGATTTAATTGGTTAATCTCTAAGACATTCTGTAATGTACGATAATGTATTTGTAGTAGTATAGAAGAGACCAATAAGGGCATCCCGATTTATAATATTTATAAGTACCCAAGAATCAAATCAAAAAGATACTTTGGCATTTTCACAAATTCATTTTTATTATATTAACTGATATGCTGTCTGCATGATGGATGCTATTTCCTAACATTTAATTTTCTTTGAGAAAGCATACGTGGTTTTTTAAATTTTTCAACCCTCAAATTTGTTTTATTTGATTATAAAAGTAGTACATGCTAGGTATGGGAGGGGGCGGTGGGTGAAGGGGAAACTGAGACAAAGTGAGAGAGTAGCACAGACATATATATACTACCAACTGTAAAATAGATAGTCAGTGGGAAGTTGTTGTATAACAAAGGGAGTCCAACTCGAGGATGGAAGATGCCTTAGAGGACTGGGGCGGGGAGGGTGGGGGGGACTCGAGGTGGGGGAGTCAAGGAAGGGAGGGAATACGGGGATGTGTGTATAAAAACAGATGATTGAACTTGGTGTACCCCCCCCCCAAAAAAAAAAGTAGTACATGCTTGCTTTAAAACATTTTAAGACACTACAGAAATATGCAAGGTAAAAATGTAAGTTTCTTCTCCCCACTCCCTTCTAGGAGTATCTACTGTTAATAGTTAAGTATTCTTCTAGACTTTCTTACTTTTCATACAAACAAAAGTAAGCAATGTTTGGCTTTTAACTCTTTTACCAAAATGAGGTGATAGTACAGTGTAACATGATTCTGCAACTTTTTTCAACCAACAGTGTATCATGGTACTTTTATCAAGGTATAGTTTTTTTTAATGACTGCATAGTATTCCAGTAGTATGGCTCAATACTGTATTGATTAACATTTAGGTTTTTTCACCCAATTTTCAACTTTTATTTTTGTTCATTTGTCTTAACTGTTTTGTAAATTGAAGTATAGTTGATTTACAGTGCTGTTAATTTCTGCTGTATAAAACAGTGATTCAGTTATACACACACATGCACACATTCTTTTTCATGTTCTTTTCCACTGTGGTTTATTACAGAATATTAAGTATAATTCCCTGTGCTATACAGTAGACCTTGTTGTTTATCCATTCTATATACAATAGTTTCCATCTGCTAATCCCAAATTCCAACTCCATTCCTCCCCCATCTCCCTTCTCCTTTGGCAGCCACGAGTCTATTCTCTGTCTGTGAGTCTGTTTCTGTTTTGTAGATAAGTTCATTTGTGTAACATTTTAGATTCCATATATAAGTTATATCATATGGTATTTATCTTACTTTTTCTCACTTCACTTAGGATGATAATATCTAGGTCCATTGATGTTGCTGCAAATGGTATTGTTTTGTTCTTTCTTTATGGCTGAGTAATATTCCTTTGTATATATGTACCACTTCTTCTTTATCCATTCATCTGTTGATGGACATTTACATTGCTTCCATGTCTTGGCTATTATAAATAGCTCTGCAGTGAACACTGGGGTACGTGTATCTTTTTGAACTATGGTTTTGTCGGGATATATGCACAGGAGAGGGATTGCTGGATCATTTGGCACCTCGATTTTTAGTTTTTTTGAGGAACCTCTCTACTGTTTTCCATAGTGGCTACACCAACTTACATTCCCACCAACAGTGTAGGAGGGTTTCCTTTTCTCCAGTACCCTCTCCAGCATTTATTTGTTGACTTTTTAATGATGGCCGTTCTGACCATTGTGAAGTGGTACCTCACTGTAGTTTTGATTTGCATTTCTCTTACAATTAGTGATGTTGAGCATCTTTTCATGTGCTTATTGGCCATCAGTGTATCTTCTTTGGAGAAATGTCTGTTCAGATCCGCTGCCCATTTTTTTAACCAAGTTGTTTGTTTGTTTTTGTTATTGAGTTGTATATGTTTGTATATTTCAGAAATTAAGCCCCTGTCAGTTGCGTCATTTGCAGTATTTTCTCCCATTCTGTAGGTTGTCTTTTCATTTTATGGTTTCCTTTGCTGTGCAAAAGCTTGTAAGTTTGATTAGGTCTCATTTGTTTATTTTTGCAAGAAAGCATCTATATTTTGGTTTCATTTGGACTTAATAATATTTTCTAAATTATCTTTAGTTAACCATATTTTTACTTTATTTGAGATTCTAGTATATATCTCTGTATTTTATCATATCATTCTGTTGAAAGTTTTATGCAGAAATTTAGAGTAAGCTGATTTTTTCCATCAAAACTTTTATATGCAGAAAATTCTCTCCCCTTTAATGCTCAGAATATAGGGCATTCTGTTTATTAGTGTCACTATTTATACCAGTCAAGTGATAGCACTTAAAAAAATTACTTTATCAAACCTATGCTGAACAGAATTTCACTCTGATTTTTTGAAGACTCATCAGGTATATGTAAGGATTTTGAAGCAGCCTCTTAGAATCATGACATCAACTGGCCTTAGGCTGTATGTGTTGAGGAGAGTCAATTAGAGGTATTGTCCATAGAAATCTGCAGAGAACAGTTTTCTGTATTTAGTTGACTGAACAATAGGAAATAGTGTCTGAGTATTATTTAATACATAGTGGCTGTTTTCAAATAAAACTTTTATTGCCATCTATAAGAAAAATTCTTAACTTTCAAGTATGATTGGTAAGTTCTTCATTATTATGTAGTGTTTTGTTTTCTCTAGCATCAGCTTTAGAGACTCCTTTACTTAGCACTTTTGTTAACAAGAACAGCAGTGATGATGAAATCCCCAAGATACCCTAGTGTTGAAATATCATCCAAATCACACAGGTGCTTATTGAGTCAGGTTCCCCCCACTGTCAGAGTTGGAGAAGTACATTACCTTTTTCCTGCCTTGTTATATTACTGTGAAGAGGCCCTTGCATTCTGGAACATGAAAGTAGCTTCATAAGATACTTACTAAGATGTTAATCAGTTGCCGTTGCCATTGAGCTGTGCATGTGCAAAGACAGTTACATGGGGTAGAAAGGGTGAATTAGAATCAGCATTGTGTGGCCGTAGAAAGAGTGTGGACTCTGGAGTGTGTAGCTCGGATTAAACTGCATTGGCCAGTACGACTTTTGTGTACTCGGGCAAGTTTCTTAGCAACTTTGAGTTTCCTTGTGTGTGAAGTAGAGATCATGATACCTACTTCAGGTGTTATTGTGAGGTGTGGTGAAACAATATATGTCACAGCAGCTGAGCATTACTGAGGAGATCTTAATAAATGTTAGTTAAAAATGAATCTTTACTCCTTGTATTCTCGCAAAGCTTAACTTGGTTTAATGACACTGAAAGAAAAAAAAATCAGTATAAAATCAGATTTTCTAGTGTGCAGTGTTTTGTGTGGATCCTTTATGTCAACAGGAATAAAGCCAGTGCGAGGAAAATTAATTTCACACATTAGCCTTCTGCAAATGCCTCCTGTTCCATGATCTCTTTGGCCAGTATCACTGAACCCTGAGGTGAAAATGAACATAGTAAGAGGGAGAAACAGTTGTTCAATTTATTACAGTAGCCAAGCTATCAAATTAAACACGTTATTTATAGTGTTTCTAATTGTCAGCCTAATTTGTATATTAATTTTTCAGGCTAGCATGTGCAGAATTTAAGCAGCAGCCCATTATTTCCATGGAGGCTTAGTGATTGTATTCTGGACAAGAATTCAGGCATCAGAATCTCTTCTGCGTCCTCTGGTGGGCTCCACGTGCACAGCAGCAGGGTTCGTAGAAATTGCTGTAAGCTGTCCATTTGCATTTGTTACACAATACCAAACAATAGAACTAATTTGTGGTTGGTTTTCATGGGATTAACTGAGCCCAGTTGTTTTAGGAACATAAAGGAATGGACATGATTACACTAGATGAATCGTTTGCTAGCAATTTAAATAAAACTGAGCTCTAGAAAAAAAAATTATAAATTTGTGATAAATTATTAGTAGCTGGTTTTTATATTTTATGTTAATTGCACATATGGTTTGCATCAGTATTTTAGCCTTGGCTTATTTTCTTTCTAATCCCTGAGGTTTCCAGTGACTATTCATGATGAGTCTCTTAACCTAGAATTCAAGCTGGTGCCTAAATATTGATGGATTTTTGGATACATACCTCCAATATATTTCCATTATTTCAATTTTACTACCTCAATTAATATACTCTAGCTTTGGATGCTGTAAATTGGAAATTTCCACATAACTTCTATATTTTTTCATGAGTCATCAACAGTTTTCATTTGGAATATGCTTATACCACATATTTGTACAAAAGCACCATTTTTCAAAAATAACCAATTTACTAAGAAACTAATACTTCGATTTAATTCATTTATGTCAGAAATTCCAACACTAGTGAGAATTCTTTCCTGAATAAATAGGGTCATTTCATCCATTTTTTTCCAGTATATTGTTTTGTATGAAGAAGTACTTTTGTAAGTGAATTGATTAAGATAAACAGTTTTATTCAGGAGACAGGTTATTTTGATAGTTGCATTTTTCTTTCATTTTTTCTTCCCTCGCTTCCTTAAGTGCATTCCAGAAAACACCATATAGTCTGTGATTAATTGATGTCATTAGTACTCCATGGTTTGTCAACTTTTCCTTCTTTAATTATAAAATTGTAAAATTTTTAATTCTGAAAAATTTTAGATATGCCAAAAATGCACTAACGTTTAACCAATGTTTTGCCATATAGGCTTCAGATATTTTTTTAGAGGAAATGTTATTCACTCTTCCAAAAAATTGCAGAGGAAGGAACACTCCCAAACTCATTTTATGAGGCCACCATCACCCTGATACCAAAACCAGACAAAGATACTACAGAAAAAGAAAATTACAGGCCAATATCACTGATGAACTCAGATGCACAAATCCTCAACAAAATACTAGCCAACAGAATCCAACAACACATTAAAAGGATCATACACCATGATCAAGTGGGGTTTATCCCTGGAATGCAAGGATTCTTCAATATATGCAAATCAATCAATGTGATACACCATATTAACAAATTGAAGGATAAAAACCAAATGATCATCTCAATACATGCAGAAAAAGCTTTTGACAAAATTCAACAGCCATTTATGATAAAAACTCTCCAGAAGGTGGGCATAGAGGGAACCTACCTCAACATAATAAAGGCCATATACGACAAACCCACAGCAAACATCATTCTCAATGGTGAAAAACTGCAAGTATTCCCTCTAAGATCAGGAACAAGACAAGGATGTCCACTCTTGCCACTACTATTCAACATAGTTTTGGAAGTCCTTGGCACAGCAGTCAGAGAAGAAAAAGAAATAAAAGGAATCCAAATTGGAAAAGAAGTCAAACTGTCACTGTTCACAGATGACATGATACTATACATAGAAAATCCTAAAGATGCCACCAGAAAACTACTTGAGCTGATCAGTAAATTTGGTAAAGTTGCAAGATATAAAATAAACACACAGAAATCTCTTGCATTTCTATACACTAACAATGAAAGATCAGAAAGAGAAATTAAGGGAACAATCCCATTCACCACTGCAACAAAAAGAATAAAATACTTAGGAATAAACCTAACTAAGGAGGTAAAACACCTGTACTCAGAAAACCGTAAGATACTAATGAAAGAAATCAAAGACGACACAAGCAGATGGAGAGATATACCATGTTCTTGGATCAGAAGAATCAACATTGTGAAAATGACTAAACTACCCAAAGCAATTTACAGATTCAGTGTAATCCCTATCAAATTACCAATGGCATTTTTCACAGAACTAGAACAAGAAATTTTACGATTTGTATGGAAACGCAAAAGACCCCAAATAACCAAAGCATTATTGAGAAGGAAAGCCAGAGTTGGTGTAATCAGGCTTCCTGACTTCAAACTATACTACAAGGCTACAGTGATCATGACAGTATGGTACTGGCCCAAAAACAGAAATATAGATCAATGGGACAGGATAGAATGCCCAGAGATAAACTGTGGTCAACTAATCTATGACAAAGGAGGCAAGGATATACAATGGAGAAATGGCAGTCTCTTCAATAAGTGGTGCTGGGAAAACTGGACAGCTACATGGAAAAGAATGAAATTAGAACACTCCTTAACACCATCCACAAAAATAAACTCCAAATGGATTAAAGACCTAAATGTAAGGCCAGACACTATAAAACTCCTAGAGGAAAACATAGGAAGAACACTCTTTGACATAAATCACAGCAAGATCTTTTTTGATCCACTCCCTAGAGTAATGGAAATAAAAACAAAAATAAGTGGGACCTAATGAAACTTCAAAGCTTCTGCACAGCAAAGGAAACTATAAGCAAGATGAAAAGACAGCCCTCAAAATGGGAGAAAATATTTGCAAATGAATCAACAAAGGATTAATCTTTGAAATATATAAACAGTTCATCCAGCTCAATATCAAAAAAACAAACAACCCAATCAAAAAATGGACAGAAGACCTAAATAGGCATTTCTCCAAAGAAGACATACAGATGGCCAAGAGGCACATGAAAAGCTGCTCAACATCACTAATTATTAGAGAAATGCAAATCAAAATGACAATGAGGTATCACCTCACACTGGTTAGAATGGGCATCATCAGAAAATCTACAAACAGTAAATGCTGGAGAGTGCATGGAGAAAAGGGAACGCTCTTGCACTGTTGGTGGGAATAAAATTGATACAGCCACTATGGAGAACAGTATGGAGGTTCCTTGCAAAACTACAAACAGAGTTACCATATGAACCAGCAATCCCACTGCTGGGCATATACCCAGAGAACACCATAATTCAAAAAGACACATGCACCCCAATGTTCATTGCAGCAGTATTTACAACAGCCAGGACATGGAAGCAACCTAAGTGTCCATCAGCAGTAGAATGGATAAAGAATATGTGGTATATACACACAATGGAATATTACTTAGCCATAAAAAGGAATGAAACTGGGACATTTGTAGAGACATGGATGGACCTAGAGGCTGTCATACAGAGTGAAGTAAGTCAGAAAGAGAAAAACAAATATCGTTAATTAACACGTGTATGCGGAATATAGAAAAATGGTACAAATCAACCAGTTTGCAAGGCAGAAATAGAGACACAGATGTAGAGAACAAACATATGGATACCAAGTAGGGAAAGTGGGGAGGGTTGGGGGGGAATGAATTGGGAGATTGGGATTGCCAGATATACATTACTAATAAGAAAAAAAAATACCAAATTGTACACTTTAAATATATGCAGTTTATTGTATGTTAACTGTATCTCAATAAAAGTTCTAAAAGAATAAAAAATAACGGAAAAAAAATATTCATGCGGTGAAACCCTGACCACTGCTCTCTGCCCCCTTCCTTAGAGGGAGCAGAGCATGAGTTTGTATATGGTGTAGTATTTTTTAAAAGGCTGCAAGATCTAGGTGTTCTATACACTGTAGAGCTAAGAAAATCAAAGGCACTGATTTTTTTTTCCTTTGAAAGGCATGCTGATGCCCCACCATGAAATAAATGTGGCTTCAGCTGAAGATGCTCTTATCCTAAGTGGATTTTCATTCCGTTCCAGCTCACAGTGCCTTGATCCATTATATGTCCACATGTGTCATTCCTGGCGAAGGATGGTCGTAGCCCTGAAACAGGAACAGAACTGCCACTTTGCTGCTGACCCCTCCCCCCACCACCACCGCCTTTCTTCCCACGTTTGGAGGAATCCACTTCGAATCATGATGAAAATCTGAAATTCTAAGAGGACCCAGACTTTTATCTGTTTTATTTAGTGTGTCTAAAACAGTTTCTGGTATACACTAGAAATTCCATAAATATTGATTGATTGAATGAATGTCACAGATAATGAGAACTTTTCCCATCTTCCTGAGATTTTCAGAGTTTCTTCATTACTCCATCCTAACCTTTTATCCATGACCTTAATGTGTAACTTTGCATAGCCAAAGGTCTCCCCAGAGGCAGCTCTGTACTTCAGTTTTGGGTGCTAACATACCTGCATCCAAATAGAGGCCAAGCAACCATTTTCTCCAACATCGTATGATGAAAATTTTTGAAAATAAAGGAATGTTGAGAGAATTGTAAACAATCATATGCCTACCACCTAGATTCTACAATTCATATCATATTATATTTGCTTTACCGTATGTTTCTCCACCCCTTTTTTTATCATATGCATTTCAAAGTAAATTGCAGTCATCAGTACACTTCACCCTTAACATATCATGAATATCATTAAATAGAGTTCAGTACTTGACAGATCTTTCACTTGCTTTTTGAGGTAAAATTTACATGCAGTGAAATGTATAAATCCTCAGTGCACCATTTGATGCATTTTGACAAATGCCTGCATCAGTATGGAATAAACCTTAAACTAAGTATAGAACACTTTCATCCCCTGAAAGTTCCCTCATTTCCCTTCCCAGTCAACTGATTTACTGGTACCCACCCCCAGAGGCAACCACTGTTCTGATTTTTTTCCACCGCAGGTTAGTTTCAAGCAACTAGTTATTGGCAAATGCTTGTTTCCCCATTAAAAAGCATTGGTTGGATTTGGCCACATGCGTAGGTACCCTGCCCGAAGGTGGAATGAGCAATCCATTGTCACATCCTGCAGTTTTCTGAGGCTGTAATTTCTGCCTCTCTTCTGATGGCTCACTTGCCCTTCTCCCTAATAATTTAACCACCTTCTAATTCCTTTCTCACAATTACAGGTAAGCTAAGGGAAGAAGTTGTTCTTAGAAAGTTAGATAAACACACCATTTCAGAAACAGTATCAGCCAGCATTTATTAACAGCATACTTTGTAGCAGGTACTGGTCTAGATATAGAGGATGCCAGGATGAATAAAACATGTAGAAGTAACAGCACAGGAGATTGACGCAAGTAACTATTAGTCATTTGTTTACTATGTTCCAAAAGCAGTTATTGAGCCTGTCCTGTGTGCCATGCAGTGGGGATATGGCCTGAACAAGACAAACATGGTTCCTGCCCTCAAGAGCTACAGCCTAGAGTTGAAGGCAAGCCTTAGTGACTTTAAATGTGCTGAGTATCCCACGTCAGAAGTGCAGTGCGTTACGGGAGTGTAGAGCAGGTAGATGGAACTTAGGCCTTCTGGGAGGTTGTAGGTAGTCAGACTTCCTAGAAGAAATTGCCTTAAGCTGATATCTAGAGGACAAGCAGGAGGTAAAACAGGTTACCTGCAGGAGTTAGATTACAGGCATGTGGAAACAGCATGAGAAAAACAAATGGCAGGTTGTAAAATGGAAATAAGGTATAGAGAGCAAGGAGGAAAGTGCCAGAAAGCGAAAGCCGGAGGAGATGAAGCAAATCCGTCTTGGATTCCTGCAGCATTTTCAGGGGAAGGTAAAGGTATTTGACGTTCCGAGCCACCGTCATCTTCACTCTTCACACCCTAGATAAAATTATTGATTTATTGGATTAGTTTTTGAGTGTCATCTAGAATTGGCTGCATGGTTGTTTCAGAAAGAAGCAATTCTAAGAGGAAGAGTTAAAGAGTCCTAGAGTTAATAAATGATATGATTAAAAGAATTAAATACTTGGAAATATATTTCACTAAGGACGTGAAGAAAAAAAATGATATGACAGAGTTTTGTGTTAATCAACTTCTTAAAGTATGCAGCTCTGTCTCGTCTGGAACCCTGAGACCAAACCTGAAAGGGATTGCAGGGATTCTTTGACCAAAGGCCTAAATTCAGCCATCAGAGGCCCGAGATCAGCCCAGGGCGTGCTGCAAGGGTAACCATTCTCATGAGCAGGCCTTCCCTGAGTAGTTGGTTCAGCAATTTAAAAATAGCTAAATGTGGCCAAATTCTCACTTTCGTATCATTTTTATTTTCTTGCATTTTTTAATACCTTGTAATAAAATTGAGATGCTATAACAAAAATAATAGTCCAGTCTAACAATTGCTGTGAGATAGTGAAAGAAAAAAACCTTAAATTCAACATTGTGTTCATCCCAGATTATAAAGGGAAAAAAAACACAATGACTCGGCTGTTGCATTGAACTGCATGCTATTGCTGATAAAATCTCCATTACCTTTTTGTAAATTCAATTTTAATTACATCAGCCTAGTGGGCTCCATGCAGATATTTACTTTTAGTATAATGGATTTTTAAGGGAAAATGTTCCGTGAGAGCATTGAGCGTTGAATATTTCATTTGAAAGCAAATGCTAGAAGTATTTTTATAACATTCAATATTGATACTTTGGGAAAAAGTGAAGTAAAAACATCCTTTAAAGGATTAAGAGGAAACTTTTACAGCCTTTGGCTATGAGTATTTAGAATTTCATGCTACTACTACTAATAATATATTATCAATAAATGCATTAGTGAGTGATAACTCTACTCACACTTTGGCTGATTTTTTTTCCTGTGTGAAGTTATATTAATGTTCTTCATATGGTGTGACCTGACTGAGATAGCTCACCCCTTTAGTGATGAGACCAGATGAACAGATCCATAAATACAGGAGGGTCAAGTTATTTAAATGTATCTGAAGACAAAATTAAAGCACCATCCAACCTATGCCTTTGGTATAGGTAGCACATTAAACTCTGCTGGAATTCTCAGTTCTGGAAAACATGGAAAAATTGTCTGAATGTGTGCTGACTCCTTAGACACTGAAGGGCCTCTAACTGAAGATCAGTTTGGCTTAATTATAGTCACAGGATCACACAGCATTAGATTTGAAATGTGTGTATGTATGTATATGTATGGGTGCGTATCTGTGTACGGATATACGTGTGTCTAGATATGTATATGTTGCTAAAGACCAGACATAATGATTCTTAAATATTTCAGAGGGCCTTGCTTTAGTGCATTTGGTGACTTCTTTCCGTAGCCCCACCGGGGAGGTCTATATTCCCTTAGAAGGTCATTGCTAGTGGGTGCAAATTCTTAGATGCTCCAAAGGTGCATGCAGTTCTCCAAAGAAAACTGGGGCCAGTGAGTCTTAACCTGATTCACCCCCTGCCCCAAACTCCTACCCAAACTTGTATTAAGACACTGAGGTGTCCTGACATACACGAAGATCCAAACTGCATTCTCTAAAATATCTGTGCCTATTAAACATAGATTAAATCTGTTTCTGAAAGTGTTTTTTCAGATGATCAGTTGCTACTGGTCAGTGTCCAGTCAGTTGTCAATAGGCCAGTTCTGGGACTAATGTTAGCACCAACGCTGCCAACAAAACGGTTTGTGCGAACAAGTCAATATTTTCCCCAGTTTTCACATGGAATCAGTCAAAATCTCTCCCCCTCTCTCCCTCTCCCTCACTCTTTCCCATAAAAAAACATTATTTTTACCTTTTAAACATCACATGCTGTTGATTTACGGATGTTTGTATCAATGTCTGTCTTTCTGTTAGCTGTTACACTGCCTGACTGCAGGGGTGGGGCTGATTTCCCATGTCCTCTGTACCTCTGGGACAGTGCTTTATACATAGCAAGGGAGCAGTACGTATTTGCTAATAATTTAATTCATTAGCAGTATCTAGTGAATCCACGTTTGTCCCTAAAAGCAGTCATTATGCGAGCTCTTTTGATCCCTATTTGATGTCTTCATGAGGAATACTTTTTAGAACAAAAATGTCGATTTAAATAAAATCTTCCAATTTGCCAATTTTTGATGAACATCAACTATGACACGTGAATGTTTATCACTTTTGCATTTCCTATGTTGCCAAAATGGATTAATTACCTTCCTTTCTCATAGCTGTGTATAGTACATTGTTAACTCCCTTTAAAATGTTATTTCTCTTATACATTTGTACATTTAGTTTATTTTGTAACCAGATGGTGGATTATATGTTTATTTGGAGGATGGTGTTGATAGTGTGTAACCAGAGCAATTTATATGAATGAATATCTGTTTTTTACTAATGATAGTAAGAATTTAAAGTGCTTTCTTACTAATGTGGAAGGAACCTTCATCTATTTTTATTCCTACCATTTCTTGCAAACCATGTATTATTGGTTAGTACCTAACAAATGTTAAGCCTGGGACACTATGCATTAAAAAAAAAAAAAAAAAAGATTTGGACTTCAGAAAACCAAAGAGGGCCTGTCATTGAACATTCTAAACTAATCAAAGGCACAGTAAAAGGCTTATAGGTAAATGTGAGAAGACAGGTCAAGAGTGTTCCACAAGTCACAGGAAGTCTCCCCCTGCCCCACACGCTCATGGAGGGGAGGTTTTCTCTGTTGTCAGGTGGGAAGGTAATGAAAGGGGAACGACAGAGCTGGCGCAATAAGACAGGGATGAGAGCTTCCAATTTTGTTGCTGTAACAACCACTAATGTCCCCAGGGCTCCCACACACGGGTGAAAGAGAAGGTATACAACAGTTTGGGACTGAGTATTATGCTCTCTACAGTTTTAACTTTAGCCTACCACTAACCAGCAGTTGATGCCATGCTACTTCAGAGAAGTCCTTGTTACCAAAGACCACAACCTATGGAATTCCCAGGACTGAATGCTTTTTTTTTTTTTCTCCCTCAAATATGCTTCCCCTCCTCAAGCCCCAAGTACTCATTTCCTGCTTTGTAGAACTCATTTCATGCTGACATTCCATAAGGAGCAGCTAAGAAGGGTGTGTCCCAGGCCCCAAATGTACATCTCAACTGTTGCATATATGAAAGATAGCAGCAAACTAAGGGAGAGTGTGGACAGCGTTGGTGAAGATATAGCTTCTGCCTTTATCTCCATGTTCTGGATATTCCAGTGAAATAGATTGTGGTGTTCTCCATGAAAACAGTTTTTTGCCTATGACAAAAAACTTTTGCTTTAATAGGTTTGATTATTTTTAAGGATATGAGACCTGCGTCATGATTGATGAAATATATGGGAATCATTTAAGACTCTGAAGAGAAGAGTCAGGAAAAATTAGAATATTGGAATCGTACAGGTCTTAAAAGATCATCCAATCAAAGTATTCCATAATGCTCCCATTCCCGGTAAATGACCTACACCCTGTGTTTGAATACCTCCAATAGCAACGAATCTGTCTTTTTAAGCAACCCATTGGATCTGGAAAGCTCTGTCTAGTCAAATCTTATTTATTTATTTAGGATTGAAACTGCCTCACTGAAACTGTCTGCTGCTCTTTAGTGCATGCATTTTAAGAGCTTTGCCAAAACACAGGCAGGTGTTACTGTGTGTCCCTTTCCTGACTCAATAGCCTTGGGTCTGCATTTCTTCACTGTAATTATTTAATCCCCACTTGTCTTACGTGTTAGGCACAAAATCTGAGTCTTCCTTTGCTCTGATTAGGGCTTCAGTTATCTCTACTGTGTAACCAATAATTCCCATAAATTTCATCTCCTACTCTAATTTGGCTGTGATCAGCTCCTGGATTTCCAGATGTATCTGATGCATTTCTGGGACAGCCTTCCAAACCTATAATATCCTGAATTAAATAGTATCTTCCCTCCCAGAACAACTCCCCTACCCAAAGACCATAACTCATTTTATTGTACTACCATTTTGCTAGTCTTCCAGGTTGAAAGTGTATTTCCTTAACGTTTTATTTTGATATAGTCAATCAGTCCTCATTATTCAGAGACTCCATGTTAATAAATTTGTCCACTGGCTAAAATTTGTAAACCACCCCCCCCCCCTCCAGCCCCAAATCAATACTCACGGTGCTTTTGTGGTTGTTGTGGACACGTGCAGATGGGTGAGACATTTGAGTCGCCCAGTGTGCATAGTTCCCTGCCGAGGTCAGACAGGGGGACACTGTGCCTTCTTGTCTCAACTTAGTACTACAAACAAGTATTCTTTTCACAATCTATTCAGTGCCACATTTTCCAGATTTTTGTGTTTTTTTTTCTTGCGGCTTTTGCTATCCAAAATGGCCCCAAAGTACAGTGTCAAGGTGTATGTGCATCGTGTTCCTGAGCGCAAGAGGGCCGCAAAGCGCATTAGGGAGAAAACCTATGCGCTAACGTGCTTCGCTCAGGCATGAGGCATGAGTCGTAGTGCTGTGGGCCAGTGTGAGTGAATCATTGATGTCTATTAAAGAAGGTCTTTAAATTGAATGCACATAAAACAGATTTGTATTGATGGGTTGAAAAAAATACTGTGACCAGAGGCTCGCAGGAACCCAACCTTGTATCTCTCTTAGGAGCAAGGCTTCAGTGTCCCCTAATTGTGTGTTGACAGCAACATTGTAGAACTTTACTGCAGATAATGAGAATGGACTGCAATGGCAGACTTACAGAAAAGTTGCAAGAAAAGTAAAGTGAATTTCATATGCCCTTCATCTAAATTCCCCAAATGTCAGTATTTTGCCACATTTGCTTTATCCCTCCCTCCCACCCTCTCTATATTTATGTGTGTTTTTGCTGTCTACACACACGTATAATTCTAACATAAATGTGTATCCTTTGCACTTAAATGCTTCAACGTGTATTTCCTAAAAATAAGGACATTTCCTTGTATGACAATACGGTTATCAATTAGGAAACTAACATGAATTCAGTATTACCTAATCTTAGACCCTAATTTACCACTTGCTGCAGTAATACTGGGTCATGGGTTGCATTCAGCTGTCATGTCTCTATAGCCATCTTTAATTCAGTGCCGTTCCTTAGTCCTTGACATTAATGTTTTTGAGGAGCATACATCAGTTAGTTTGTAAAATGTCTTCAGTGTGGTTTGATGTTTCTTCATGATTAAATTTATATTATTCTTTTTTGGCAAGAATATTATGAAATTGATGAGTTTCCCTCAGGACATAGTACCAAGAGGTATAGGTTGTTGACTTGTTCCATTTCTCACAATGTTAGTTGACCACTTATTTAAGGTGGTGTCTGCCAGGTTTCTCCATTGCAAAATTATTGTTACTGTCCTAGAGCCAGGGACCACCCCCCCACCCCAGGAATACACCTCTGGTTAAACAAAGTTGGGTTTGCTGGCTCAGGGTAACAAGGGAGCGTGCACACCATGGGGAACCATGGGGCATCTCAGTAAGAGTGCAGTAAAAGGTGCTCATTAAGAGATTTGGACTTACATGTGCAGTTATTGGGGGGAGCTTTCAAGGAAGTGTGGTTTTACTTTAAAGTGGGTACTATCAAAATGTGCAGTTTCACTGTTGGTTACATTGATAATTTGTATATAGAAGGCAAGAGGAATGGAGCAGATCTAAATAACTGGTGTTTGATGAAGAAGCAACAGTCACTCACATCAGTGGGGAGAAAGGAATATTAGTCATCTTTTGTGGTTTGGACAGTATTCTTGGTTTTGTTTTTCTGTATCCACATGTGATTATGGAGTGGTTCTGTGTTTGTTTCATTCCAACATAGTCACAGAGCGTCTAATGTTGGCATTATGTGAAATTCTTTACATTCAGCAAGAGAACACTATCACTAGGTGGGAGAGCCAGATCTTCTGCTGTTTGATAATAGTCAGGGACTGATTTTTTTGTTTATTACTATTTTCTCCCTTTGTTAATTAATGTAAGCATCCCTGCTGAAGTAGGTAGATGGGTAGACAGATGGGTGGGTGCGTGGGTGAATGAAAGTATAGACGGATGGGAACGGAGAGAGCTCTTCCTCACAATAGAAAGTTAATTGATAAATGTAAAAGGTGATGGAAATAGAAAAGCCTTACTTGCCAACTGTAATAATTTGAGGCAAGGATCTTCAATAGAGGCTCTAACTAGTAGGTGAAAGGTCGAGGAACATTTATAGTCTCAAAGTATTTCCATACAAGATACCTATCAATTGCAAAAGAAAAATAGCTATTTTACAGAGCATAAAAATTGTAATCACTCTGGTGTGATGCTGATGGTGGTGCAACCAACTTTTAGTGAGAAGTTACGGTGTGAGAAGTACTTTATATTGGCTTAATCCCAATGAGGAGATAGTGTGGACATTCTGAGGTTTTTAAAGGCTTATGCTCTAGGCCTGGGACATGCACTTGATGTTTAATCAAGTCTATTCAAACGCAGGATCCCTCTTAACAGCCGTACTCTGCCAGCTCTTTCTCATTGTGCATAAAATCTGTCACTCAGTTTCCTGTTAAATGTCTCCTTTGCACCCTTTCTCTTCCTGCTGTAATCAGGGCGTAAGCTCTCTTTACCTCGTGTTTTGATTACTGCAGCTATTTTCAAGCAGTCCTCCCTGCTCCTGTTTCTTCTTTGTCAAATCTGCCATATAGGGTGTTTCCCTTTGTATCTTTCTGTAAGATCACATTTATCACGTCATCACCCTGACCGCATCATCAGTTCCAGGCTTCTCGTTTTCAAGACCCTTAGTAATTTGGTCCCATTACTATAACTTGTTTCCCTATCCCATTAGGAAGTTTTGTCCACCGACCCCTGCCCCTTTCTATAATAAGCTCTAGGTCTTCTTCTCCATCAGGAAAACTCTCTTTGCTACCCTGTTCTTTTTCTGAACTCTACTCATTTTCAAGCCATAGCTTCCCCAAAACTCTTCCCTAACTTGGACCTCAAAATTAGTCTGGTATCTAGAATGTGTTCCATTCGGTTTAGTATGAAATCATTTTCTGTTTTCTACAGATACCTTAGTTTTGACTCTGTCTAAAGCAAGTTCCTTTGCGTTGGGGACCATGCAGTGTTTCCTTTGTTTCCCTGACACCCAGCTGAGTGTTGAGTACATGGTAGAGTCTGGACAGACAGAGAAGTGGCTGACTGATGAATTACTCTGAACAGACAGGTCAGCCAGGTGCAGGAGGCCCCTGTAAGTAAGCGACAGCTGCACTTTGGACGTGGTATGAAAATGTTTTTCTTGTAGTTGACGGAAGTGGACGATGAACTGCTTTTGTTCTGTATGTTCCTCTGTATGTATTCTTTCCTCTCCCATTTGATTGTGAGAAATAATTGCTGTTACACCGCCAAGATTCCCAGCACACAGAGGAACGGGAAGAGGCTTATAATTTATAGACTAATGATAATATAACCCCATACATCGTACAACAAATTACACTACTTGATGTTCCTCTAACACATCATGAACTTCTTAAGCCATCCTCGTTTTCTTTGTGCTATTCTTTGCTAGGAGATATTTCTTCCTTTCTGTCTGAGAAAATCTTGTCTATATTTCAAGTCCTAGCTTAATTGTCATCCTCTCTGATAAACTCTCCCTGATCATTAGACAGAATTACTCATTCCTCTCTTTCTGCTTCAGTAGCATTTTGCTTATCCCTCTATTCTAGCACTTGTGATGCATTAGTGGGAACGCCATTCTTAGCTGACTGCTGTCTGGTCCCAATATATTGTGAATGCTGAGGGCAGGGCTGTGCCTTAGGAGTCTTTTATTTTGAAAGAAACACCACAGCAACCAATAATTTTAGTGTGGCTAGCTGTTGTTGAGAACTGTATGTGAATGAAGTCATACTAGTGGAGTGTGAAATTCAAATTATATTTGAATGAGTAGATCTGAGATGCCACATATAGTTCTTACTGAGTGTTCTTTAAATAGACTTTAACATGAAGGAAAAAGAATAGAGATGAATTATGCTAATTTAAAGAAATTTGTTCTCAAAATTACAAAGAAATTGAAAACTCTGAATTTACCAATTTTGCAGTAACTTCATTTACTGTGAATCATATTTTGTAATAAAGATTTTGTTTTGTTATAATAAGTACAAAGAAGTATTTAGGTTTTTTCAACAATATGCATGGCTGTAACATTAATAGCTAAGGTGTCATGGTGACCTTGGAAATTTTAACAAGCAGAGTGAACAAAGAAAAAAGACACTTAAAACATTGTTATTCTCCAGAAAACATAAGGATCTAAGATTTTGATTCTCATCACACTATTTTTATCTAGGATTTTTTTTTTTTAATTGTTGCACTGGGTCTTAGTTGCAGCACTCTGACTCCTCAGTTGTGGCATGCAAACTCTTAGTTGCAGCATGCATGTGGGATCTAGTTCCCTGACCAGGGATCGAACCTGGGCTCCATGCATTGGGAGCACAGAGTCTTAACCACTGCACCACCAGGGAAGTCCCTATCTAAGATTTTTTAATTCTATCTGTTTAAGCCCCAAAATTAAACGTTATTATTTTATGTTACCAGTTTTTAAAGTATAATTGACATACAACATTATTATTTTCATAGATATAATACTCTATTATTTTCTTTGTTTATATACCCAGAAGTGGAGTTGTTGGGTCATATAGTAGTTCTATTTTTAATTTTTTGAGAAACCTTCATTTTGTTTTCCATGGCTGCACCAGTTTACATTCCCACCAACAGTGCATAAGGGTTCTTTTTTTCTAGACATCCTCACCAACACTTGTAATCTCTTGTCATTTTGACAAAAGCCATTCTGACAGGTGTGAGATAACTCACTATGGTTTTTGATTTGTGTTTCCCTGATGATGAGTGATGCTGAGCATCTTCTCATGAGCCCGTTGGCCATCTGTATGTCTTCTTTGGAAAAATAGCTATTCAGATTCTCTGCCCATTTTTTAATTGGATTGCTTGTTCTTTTGTTGTTGAGCTGTATGAGTTCTTTATATAGTTTAGATATTAACCTTTTATTGGATATGTGATTTGCAAATATCCTCTCTTTTTGTTTTGTTGTTGGTTTCCTTTGCTGTGCAGAAGCTTTTTAGTTTGCTCTAGCAACTAATTTATTTTTAGGTTTAGCTGTATATTTACCAGTTTATTTGTACACCAATACTTCTTGCATTTCAAATTTTCTTCCACCTGAAATAAATCCTTTAGAATTTCTTTCTAAAGAAATAAGGCACAGAACGGAGAGCCCAGAAATGAACCAGCATTTATGTGGGCAATTAATCTACAACAGAGGAGGGAAGGATATACGGTGGGGAAAAAGACGTTTGGGAAAACTGGACAGCTACATGCAAAAGAATCAGACTGGACTACTCTCTCACACCATGCCCCAAAATAAGTTCACAATGGATTAAAGACTTACATGCAAGACCGGAAACCATAAAGCGTATAGAAGAAAACATAGGCAATAACTCTTAGTAGTGTTTGGGGGGGGGGGGTTCTTAGTAATGTTGTTTTGAATAAGTTGCCTCAGGCAAGTGAAACAAAAGCAAAAATAAACAAATGAGACTACATTCAAACTAAAAGTCTTTTGCACAGTGAAGGGAACTATCAACAAAATGAAAAGGCCACCTACTGAATGGGAGAAGATATTTACTGACAGTACATCCAATAAGGGGTTAATATCCAAAATATATTAAAAAAAAAAAAAAAAACTTGTACAACTCAACATCAAAAAAAACAAATAACCTGATTAAAATGGGAAGAGGATCTGGACATTTTCCAAAGAAGACATACAGATGGGCAGCAGGCACATGAAGAGATGCTCAACATCGCTAATCATCAGGGAAATGCACATCGCAACCACAGCGAGAGCTCTCCTCACACCTGTCGGAATGGCTGTTATCAAAAAGACCGGTGTTGGTGAGGATGTGAAGAAAAGGGCACACTCGTGCACTGTTGGTGGGGATGTAAACTGGTGCAGCCACTAGGGAAAACAGTATGGAGGTTCCACACAAAATTAAAAATACAACGACCTTAGGATCCAGCAATTTCATTTCTGGCTGTTTTACACAGAGAAAATGAAAACACTAATTAGAAAAGATATATGCACCTCTGTGCCCATGGCACCATTATTTGCAATAGGCAAGATACAGAAGCAAACCAAGCACCCATCAGTAGATGAATGGATAAAGAAGATATGGGGGGGGGGTGTATATACATATATGTATATCCTAAGTAAAATAAGTCAGATAGAGAAAGACAAGTACTGTCTGACTTCACTCACAGTGTGACATCTGAGAAACAAATGAACAAACGTAAGAAAACATATAGATACAGAGAACAAACAGTTTGCTAGAGAGGAGGGGTGTGGGGAAAGGAAAGAAATAGGTAAGGGAGATTAAGAGGTACCAACTTACAGTTGCAAAGGTATGAAATGTGCAGTGTGGGGAATATAGTCAGAAAGTATGTAATATCTTTGTGTGGTGATGTATTGTAACTAGACTTATCGTGGTGATCATTTTGAAATGTATAGAAATGTTACGCTGTGTAACAGGAACTAACATGGGGTTGTAGGTCCAAAAACAAACTCACTCGCTCATAGAAAAGGAGACCAGATATGTGGTCCTCAGAGGCAGAGGTGAGCAATGGATGACGACAGTCAAAATGTAGAAACTTGTAAGATACATAAATGCTAGAGATGTAACGTACAACCTGATAAATACAATTAACACTTATATATGAAAGTTGAAAGTAAATCCAAAGAGTTCTCATTTCACACACACATTTTTTTCTACTTCATTTTGTGTCTGTATGAGATGATGGGTGTTCCGCACACTTGTGGTTGTCATGATATATGCCGGTCACAGCATTCTGCACACCGTAAACCTGTACGTTGCTATATGTCAATTATGTCTCAATGAAACTGGAAAAAATAAGATAGTTGATAGAAAAAAGGAAGGCAGGAAACTCTCTGTTTTTCTAAAAATATCCTCTTTGGCCCTTTTTTCTGAAAGACTATTTTGTTGCATATTTAATTCTAGGCTGACAGTTGATACTTCAGTCTAGTAAAGATAACATTCCAGTCTTTGGCTTCTATTGATGGAGTCATGTCAGTTGAAAATATAATTGTCATTATGTTGTAGATTATCTGTCTTTTTTTTTTCTCTACTGTTTTTAAGATCCTCTCTTTTGGTGTTCTTCATTTTCACTATGAAATTGAATTTCTGTATTTGTATGAAATTCTTTATATTTATTATGCCTGGAATTTGTTGGCCTTCCTGAATATGAAGACTGGAATCTTTCAACAAATCTGGGAAAATATTTAGCCATTATTTATTCAAGTACTGACTCTTTCTGAGCTTTCTTGCCCATCCTTCTGGAACTTGAAAGATGAATGTTAGATTTTAGTGTATTATCTAATCTGCTAACCTCCCTGATTTTTCATTCCTTTCTCTCTACTACATTCTGGATAATTTGTTCCCATGTGTCTTTCTGTTCACTTAGTCTTTTTCAGCTCTTTAACTATTCCAGTGATTTTCAATTTAAATGTTTTTTATTTCTAGAAGTGGTACTGAGTTATTCGTCAAGTCTGCTTTATTGATTTTTTTTTTTTTTGGTGTCTTGTTCATATTTTGTTTTGTTTAATGCTGACTTCATTTCTTTAAGCACTTATATTCGAGATAATTCAGTAGTTCTCCTGTGTGGGTGTGATTTAGCTACTTTTTTTGTTTCAGCTGGCTCTAACTCATGGTGCTTTGTTTTCTTGTGTGTTCATTGGTGTGTGTGTGTGTGCATGTGCATATGTGGCTTAATATTCTTTGAAACTTTTCATTTGCTGAAATTGATTAGGCCTTGTTAGAAATTATGCTTCTCAAGCACCAGAGGTCACTACCAAAACAGGGCTATTTTTAAATAAATTATGGGCTTGATATTTGTCAGACTTTTTTGGGGGGCGGGGGGGGGTTGGCCGCAGCATGCAGGATCTTATTCATAGTTCCCCGCCCGAGCAGGGGGTGGAACCTGTGCCCCCTGTAGTGGAAGAATGGAGTCCTAACCAGTGGACCACCAGGGGCTTCCCTGTCAGACTCTAAATAAGATGAATGTGCACTGCTAACCCCCAAGAGGCCAAGCTTGTGATTACAGATATCAAGGAGGTTGTTTTCTCTTTCACCTAGTGCAAATGGTCTAGCAGCAGGTTTTCTTGGTGATGGAGATGGATTTCTGCTTCACCTGTACACTGAAGGTCTTAGCTTTTTGGGGTCACAGCCTTTTGCAAGGATTTGCTGTTAAACTCATCACGTTGGGGCTCTATGCTTTGGCTCCCGTCTACCCTGCACCCACAGAAGACACAGATCTGCACTGGAGGTCACCAGGGTTTAGTAGAAAATAACCAAAAGCTGGCCTCAGAGGTCGCTTATTTTCTGAGCTTACTGCTTTCACTGTGTCTTGGGCCTCTGTGCATTGCTTAGTTTCATTCAAACTATGTGACACCTTTTTAGTATGTATTTTAAAATATTCATATACCATATTTGGGTTGTTCTAGTGTCATGTTTGTGCAGGTTGCTTTTCCTCAATATTACCAGAAATAAGCCCAGCATTGTTATCTTAAGCCCAGTGAATTCCTTCTGGGAACTTTTAAGAGTATTTGGATTAACTGGTGATATTTTTTAAATTACATTTTAACTATGGTTTTCCCTAAACCTTTGAAAAAAATCTTGAAATTTTAATCATTTTAAGAAATACAGTGTGGGACAAGATCATGATTGTTTTAGCTACTTTACTATAAATCTTTTAGTGTTAAAAATTCTCATAAGTAATAAAAGATGCTTTAATCTTTGATTCCCCAAATTGTTTGATAGAATAGTTGCAACATTTATTGAGTATTTACCACATACCAGGTGGTATTGAAAGACTCCATCTAATCTTCACAACAGCCTCACAAGCTGGGTACCAGTAATTTTGATTCCACATGACAAATGAAAAAATAAAAAATGAGGTCTAGTAATTTGCCTGAGATCACACAGTTGGCAGGTGAGGGAGCTGGGATTCAGACATGGGGAGTTTGGCTCTAGAACCACACTCAGTCCCTCTACTGTCTTTTCTGTTTGATACCAGTTGGTGTACTTAACAAATCAGAGAGTGAGCAAGATTGACCAACATGTGCTTTAAAACTTCATTTACATAATGGCACTGAAAAAATAGTTGCAGAATGTGCTGGGGTTTTGACAGGGGCTGTGTTGGATCTGTAGATCAGTTTGGAGAATCTCAAGCCTGTAATTGGTGAGGATTGCCACGCCAACAATACTGAGTCTTCCCATCCATGAAGATGTTATTTCTCTCCTTTTAGGTCTTTCCCTCAGCAAGGTCTTATAGTTTACAGTGTATGTCTTGCATTGCTTTTGTTAAATTTGTTTTTCAGTATTTTATTATTTTAATGCTATTGTAAATGAGGTTTGTCTATTTCATCTTTGGATTGTTGGTTGTGAGTACAAAGAATTACTGTTGATTTGTATACTCTATCCACAGCCACCTTGTTGAAATCGTTCATTAGTCATTGTATTTTTTCTCTGGATTTTCTACATACAAGACCTTGTCATCTGAGAATAATTTGTTTTTCCTTTTCAGTCTAGATGTCTTTATTTTTAGTTTTTTCTTCACTGCACTGACTACAACCTCCAGTAAAATGTTGAATAGGAGTGATAATATGTTCCTGATCATAGGTGGAAAATATTCAGTCTTAACCCATGAAGCATGGTGCTAATTGTAGGGTTTTGTGTAAGTGCCCTTTATCAGGGCAAAGAAATTGCTTTCTGTTCCCCATGGCTGAGTTGGTTTTTTTGTTTGTTTTGGTTTTGTGTGTGTGTGTGTGTGTGTGTGTGTGTGTTTTTAATCCTGAATGTGTATAATATTTTGGCAAAAGTTTTTCCTGCATCTTTGGAGTGATCATATGGTTATGTCCTCTATTAACGTGGCATATTACATTAATTGATTTTCAGATGTTAAACTAACCTATCATTTTTGTAATATATCCCCTTTGGTGATGGTGTATATGTTGCTGGACTCAGTTTGCTAGTATTAAGAGTTTTTGCCGCAGTGTTCCTGAGGAATATATATTGGTCTGCAGTTTTTGTTTTGTGTTTTTTTTAATTATTTATTTATTGGCTGCATTGGGTCTTCATTGCTGTGCACAGGCTTTCTCTAGTTTCGGCGAGCGGGGGATACTCTTTTTTGTAGTGCACAGGCTTCTCATTGCGGTGGCTTCTCTTTTGTTGTGGAGCACAGGCTCTAGGCACACAGGCTTCAGTAGTTGTGGCACACGGGCTCTAGAGCGCAGCCTCAGTAGTTGTGGCGCATGGGCTTAGTTGCTCCACGGCATGTGGGATCTTCCCAGACCAGGGATCAAACCCGTGTTCCCTGCATTGGCAGGCGGATTCTTAACCACTGCGCCACCAGGGAAGTCCCTGTGTTTTTTCTTTTGATGTTATTGTCTTTTTTGGGGTTTAGGGTAATGTAGATTTAAAGAATGAGTTGAAGTGTTTTTTCTACTTTATTTTCTGAAATTGTAAGGGATTATTTCCTTAAATATTGATATAATATATCACTTAAATACTCTCGGCTGGTGATTTTCTTTGGTAAGATTTTTAATAACTAAGTCAAACTTTTTAGCTTTTTCAGATCTCTTCAGATTTTCTTTTCCTTGAGTCATTTTCAACAATTTTTGTTTTTAGAATTCATTCATCTCACCCAAGTTTTCTAATTTCTTAGAAATAAAGTTATTGTCCATGGTATACCCTGATAATTTTTTTTGACTTCTGTAGCATCAGTATGCTACATGGGGCATTTCATTCCTCATTATGATAATTATATGTGAGGAAGTATCTGCCTTCTGTGAATTCACAAGTCTGATGGAGACAGACTAAAGATAAATAAATTATAGATATTATAATAAAGTAAAATACGTGATGTTATATAGGGGTGAGCAAAGTGCTGTGGGGTGACCAGGCCATGCCTGTGTCTGTCTAGTAAGAATTCACAAACTGTACTGCCTTTGACTGGGACTCAGGAGGGTTGGAGTCTGCCAGGCAGAGGGGATGCAGTAGATAGGAGATTCTCAGCATAGAACGCAGTCTGTGTAAAGACAAGGCTCAGGTTCAAGTAATATCTGAAGACCCTAGAGGGTGTATGATAAAGAGCAGTAGAAGACAGAACTTCGGTCAAAGATACATTTACAGCTGCTGAATATCCTGGCCTTCATCCTCTGGGCCATCAGATGCCAGCCAAGGTCTTTAACGATCAAATTAGTTTTCACTTTTGTTTTGTCTTAGAATTTATCTCCAGCAGCTCTGTGGAGCATCAGACTGCAATAAGGAGAGAGGGTGAGTCCAAAAACAGAAAGTAGACAAAAAAGCATAGCCAGATTCAAAAGATAGTTATGATAAAATGGACAGGATTTGGTGATAGTGAAATAAGGAATGGTGAGAGTGAGTGGTTGGGCAGAGAGGACCTGGAGGGCACGAAGAGGAGGCCGCCTCTGGGAAGCTGCCAAACAACAACCAAAGTCAGATAGGATCCAGATGAATCACTGGCTAAGGGGCCAGGTAAAGAGGGAGAACCCAGGCGAGAGCAAACCTACAGGAACTTGGGAACCCGAGCTGCAATGACAGCTGTTGGGGGATCCTAAATAAGTTTTCTGAGCTGCCAAGAGGGCAATGACTTCATCTAAAGTCCGCACTCTTCAGTCTGGGTGAGGTGGGGACAGTAAGAACTTCTAACCCAAGGTGGTCGTTTTGGCACTCTTACTTTTAATAAAAATTTGGAATTAATCTAAACCCTGCTTGAAGTAGGATAATCATATTGACTCATAATTCTCTGCCAACTAATGTTCTTCCCGCAGGTAACTCTGATACTGCAGAGATCGTCATTAATTCTTAAATCATAGAGGAATTACTGAGAAAGCAACTCTTTAAAAACCTCTTTAGTACTGCAAAAGTGTTAATGCATCTTTTCGAAGCATTAAGGAACTGGGCAGATACAAATGGATGCAGTGACTGTGGAGAATAAATGACATACATTGTCTTGATCTGCACTTCTATAAGAGGTCCCTTTTTATGTGTGACATCCTGTAACTTAATTTTTCCTGTCCATGACATTCTAGTGTTTTCTAATTGCCAACCATCCCGATGTGCCGTCAGTATGAATCAGGTTTTTTGCATAATTAAGGCAGCTTATCTGTCAGCCAGCATAATTAATCCATTCTATTTTAATTACTTTTCCATTTCCAGAGCCAATCATCCTATATTAATACAAATATAGGAAAAACTGAGTCACTTTTGTAATATAAGTAATAACACAAAATGCCTGTCATACACTTCCCTCACATTTTTAGAAACGTTTAACCTAATTTGTTAAAATATTTGTATTTTGCCAGAAACACAGAAACCAGGAAAGACATCAGTATTTCAGTTCATTCGCTTACTTCGTGAAGCCAACTTCCTAAACCTGATCATGTATTTCCCAGAATTTCACAGTCTTGATGCTGTATCCAGCCAATGGCACATTGTCATGTAAGAAGGCTTTCTGTTTCTGGAGGTAATTGCAGAGAAGCATTGCCTGTCAGCTCATTTTTATCACTGGTGCCTGTGTGGGTCTTTTCATTTACTCCTTCCTTCATTGAGTGTGACTCTAGTCACTGGGGACGCAGCAGTGAAAGAGAGAGAAGAAGGTTCTGAGTCCCACCGAGCTCATGTGGCCGTAAGGGAGACACACAGTAAACATAGCTATCCCCAGGAGCAGTGAGTACCAAGCAAAGCGTTTGAAGAAGGTGGGGTGATAGAGAGGCGTTCTGTAGCCGGAGGGCTCAGAGGAGGCCTCTCTGAGGAGGTGACGTTAAAGCTGACACGTGAATGACAGGAGATGCCGTGAGATGATCATGGGACAAAGCATTTCAGGAGGAAGTCGCGGCTAGCGCAAAGGTCACCAGTGAGAACGTGATCCAGGAACCAGATGAACACCGGCGCTGCCGGAGTGACATGAACAGGGTGAGTGGCAAGAAGTGAGCTTAGAGAGGGAGAGAACATTCAAGGTGAGGAATGGGGATTTCATTCCAAGTTCCATGAAATGCTGCTGGAGGGTTTTAAGCAAGAGAGTGATGTGATCGGGTTTATGTTTTTACAAGATCAGTCTGGCAGCTCTGTGGAGGATGGATTGCACGTATGGAAACAGTGAGAGAGGGTCCAGATGAGAGATGAGTTTGGCTTGTACCAGAGGTGCAGAGAAGTAGATTCATTCAGGATTTGTTTAGAGATAGATGGAGCAAGAGAACTTATTGATGGGTTGACTGTTGAAGGACATATTATAGAAAAGGAAAAATCTGTCATGGATAACTCAGATTTTTTTGTTGCTGTTTCGTAACTATTAAGACTTCAGTTGTTGTATAACAAAGGGAGTCCAACTCGAGGATGGAAGATGCCTTAGAGGACTGGGGCAGGGAGGGTGGGGGGGACTTGAGGGAGGGAGTCAAGGAAGGGAGGGAATACGGGGATATGTGTATAAAAACAGATGATTGAACCTGGTGTACCCCCCAAAAAAATAAAAAATAAAAAATAAATTAAAAAAAAAAGACTTCAGCATCCCTTAACCATTCTGGGAAGTTACTACATTTGTCATTTTCGAAGATTGATTCTTTGCACAGTTGCATGTTTTTAATGGTTAGAGCAAACTATGGCATTCGGCTTTCTAAATTCAAGTCCAAGTTCTCCAACTTAGTGGTCATGTGACCTCAGGCGTGTCTCTTAACCCCTTTATATTTGCCTCCTCTGATTTTAAAAATGGACTAATAGTCTTACCTATTTTAAAGGGTTGTTGACAGAAGTGACTAAGAAAATACACATAGAAATACTTAGCACACTACTAGTCTACAGTAAGCACTTTGTAAATGTTAGTAATTAGATATTGTATTTCTGCCTAAGTTTCCTTACTAAGACACATTCAGTTCTCAGTACCCAGTAATAAGTTACAGTAACATTTTTAAGAAGCACATTTCTGCTCCTCATTTCATAATTTTTTATGTATTATTTGAATACTGGTTTTTTTTTTAAGAATATCTTACCAATAATCCTTTTTTAATATATTCCCAAATTCCACATCTGGTAGTACTTCATTTTTAAAATGATTTTTTGTTATTTGGGTTTTAAAACTCTGTAGCCTTTTAGAGAGATTGAATGTTATCAGCTTTACTTCAGAGTTGGTTTGTTCAGCCCTTAAAATGGGTTGAGGGAGGATGGGCATCTGATTCCAAGATTATATAAATCATGTGAAAGCTTAATCTTCTGCCTCCACTGGTGCGGTAACAGCACAGGGGCACTGCTCAGGTGTACCCTCCTCAGCGTGGTCCTCCTTTGCCTTTGGACTTAGGTCCATGTTAGATCTATGGCGGGAAAAGACCCTTTCTGTTTGGATCACAGGGTAATCTCGAAGACCTTGTATTGAATCTTTGGTTCCCATGTAAACACTGGTTCCTGTCGCTCTGTCAAGCTGCTCCTGCATCTCAGACTCTCAAGATTAGTTGTTTGCCTCTCACAACAGGCTTGAGAACGGTAGGAAAGGAGAGTAGGTCAACACGGCATATGGTTGAGTTTGCGTGGACAGATGTGCTTGAGAATAACAAGGACAGTCTTTTAAATTGGTTCCCTAGTTATAAAGGTGGTATGCAGATGTTTCATGGTTACAGCTGGGATTGAGGTACACTTAGCAAATGGTCTTTTTCATGGGATGACACATTAACCTAATTTTTAAAAGCTCTGGTTCTCATCTCTCTCTGAAGTTAGTTGGGCGAGGACCAGCCTGTCTTTGCTGTCAGCATCTTACAGCGTCATGATTAATGTGGAGCACTGTCCAGCACAGGTGGCTCCAGAGTCCCTTTCTGTGCAGAACATTCAACCTTGAATACTCACATATTTTGTGGTTCTCCTGGTTTCAGGTTCTCTGTTTCTTCGTGTATTTTTAAACGACTTGGATAACTTTCAAATATTTTATTTCCAAGCTTGTACACACTGTGGCACATGTAAAACGATCCCCTCTCTGATATCCCGGGTCCCTAAGCCCAGGGTGAGAGATGTTACTGTTGAATTGCTGGCCGGTTGAATCTAGCGTGTGTGGGATCTGCTGGTTTTGGATGCTGACTCCTACAGTTTCTCCCTCCTAACTGTTGTGCTGATCGCACAGATGCTGCATTGAATCTTGTAAAAGCAGCATTATTTCTCAATGCTTTAGGAAATGATAGAGTCTGGATGTTTTTGGAAAGCAGTAACTAATCAGTGTGTGTGTGTTTTGAAACATTCACAGTCAATGGAGCTACACCTGATAGCCCTACAATTTTTCCTTCTACCTCTTGGAAAGACAGTGTGGTTGTGGCTGTTTAGACCCTCCATGTGAGGGTCTACATGGGCATAAAGAATCAGCTGTGAATCCCCAGCTCTGCCATCACCCACAGAACTTACCGGGGGCTCCCATTCGTCCTGCGTGCCTGGTAGAGGGATCTCAGCTGCCGCTGCTCTGTTAAGAGCACATCTCCTCCGTGGTAGCCTAAATGGGAGGGGAAGGCCAAAAGGGAGGGGATATCAGGATGTGTATGGCTGATTCATTTGTTGCGCAGTGGAGGCTAACACAACATCGTAAAGCAACCATACTCCAATAAAAATTAAAAAAAAAAAAAAAAAAGCAAGTCTCCTCCACCAGGCAAATATCCCATCTCACAGTGCTGCACCCCAGCTTGATTTATTAATGTTAATGTTTATTTGTAAGCCTTTTTTTTTTCCAGAAATATGTACATATGTGGACGTAACTCACTTTCTGTGTGTTTGCTCTTCTACCACAGACACGGGAGCAGAAAGACAGGCACTAAGAGAAAATGTGTATCCCAAATTGAGAGAATTCTGCAGAGAAAACTATGGATTAGAATTTCAGGTAACGCTGATATTAATTTCATATTTAATTATGTCAGCCAAATAACTAATGTTTGTTTCTTCTCACAATTTGGGTGTTATGAAAGATAAGTTTTAAGCCCCCCAAAATTTCATTTCTTTAAATGTGAGTGAAAAGAAACACTGGAAAATGGAAATGAAATATTTCGTCATTTTTGATATTTTGGACTTCGGTGCACTGCTTCTTGGACCCTACCTGCTATAGGTTCATCTTTTTCTTCGAACCATGTTTATTTGGTTTTTTTTTTTTTTTTTTTTTTGCTAACTTATACTAAGATCAAAAAGGGGAAGGTTACTGAGCACCTGCCTTTAAGCTGGCATCTCTAGAAATGTTTTACATCAAAAAATTGGGACCTAGAGTCTGCATACAGAGTGAAGTAAGTCAGAAAGAGAAAGACAAATATTGTATGCTAACTCATATATATGGAATCTAAAAATGGTACTGATGAACTCAGTGACAAGACAAGAACAAGGACACAGATACAGAGAATGGACTGGAGACCTCGAGGTTTGGGGGGGCGGGGGATGAAGGGGAAGCTGAGATGAAGTGAGAGAGTAGCATAGACATATATATACTACCAACTGTAAAACAGATAGCCAGTGGGAAGCTGCTGTATATAACAAAGGGAGTTCAGCTCGAGGATGGATGATGCCTTAGAGGACTGGGATGGGGAGGGTGGCGGGGGGAGTCGAGGGAGGGAGGGAATATGGGAAAATGTGTATAAATACAGATGATTGAACTTGGTGTACCTCAAAAAAAAAAAAAATGGGACCAACCCTCTCATGAGTATTTCTTTTTAGCAGCTTGGCCAGTCCTTGCCATCTATCCTACCTTTTAGTTTTTGTTTGCATTGAAGAATGTCCTTTTCCCAAGCATTTTGGGAATTTACCATTTACAAAAAACAAAAGAAACCATCAGCCTTTCAAGAGACATTAATTGTGCATGTCATTGCTAAAATTCATAAACATCCTGGCATTTGTAGACAGTGTTGATTTGGCCACCTAACAGAAAAGTACTAGAAGACGTTGGGCATATCTTAGACATCCAAAAAAATTTTTTACGTAAATGGCTCCTGCAACAGATAGCGTTATTTGGTCCTAATTTGTCATCCTCATTTGCAATGGACACCGTAACTCTCCAGTGCTATCCTAACTACATGTTTTACATGTAAGGACTATGGACTAGAGGTTTGTGGTGTAAGAGTACAAAATGGAAGGAATTTCCATTCTGTTGTTAATGGAAGAAAACGTCACCCTTTGTTTCCAATCCTGAATACAGTTGACCCTTGAATAATGAGGGGGTTGGGGTGCTGACCCTCTTCGTAGTTGAAAACCCACGTATAACTTTAGTCAGCCCTCTGTATCTGTGGTCCCTCCACATCCACGGATTCAACCAACCATGGATCATTTCATACAGAAGTATTTACTACTGAAAAAATCCACACATGAGTGGACCCACACAGTTCAAACCCGTGTTATTCAAGGATCAGCTGTAAATATTTTGTCTTGGTATACTCCGTAGAGCCTTCTAATATGATGTATGGAATAGTAGTTTCAAAATGGCTTTAATCTCAATGCATAGTGTCTGTCAGCAGCAAGCCATTATCATACACACATGGAATAGTTACTCATACGTCACTATTTAATTGAAAAATTATGAACTGAATTCCTCGTTGTAAAGTCAGCACTACCTTCTCCGAGGAATCTCGTTCTACTGATGACAAAGCCTCAACTGTTAAAGATATGTCAGGATTCCCAAAGACTTAGACATTCCTGGGAGACTCAGTGACTGTAAAGAAATGTGTCCAAGCATATTAATCCCATCTCTGAGTTAATCTGGGTTTGCATCCCTTTTGTCAGTAGAAGAAGGCTGAGCTACAGAGCAGCCTCCGTAAAACATGGAATTGATTAGAATTAGCTGAGGGGAGAAAAAGAAAAACATATTTTCTAAATTTTAAGTAGGTACAGGAGAAGATAGATGAAGCCCAAGGAAAAGTGTAGAAGGCAAGGTCCATAGAAGAAACTGATGGTAAAGATCATGCAGGCAGGTGTATTAAAATAGTCAACGAGCTGCTGGACAGCAGGGGGAACAGCACTGGGTAGAGCATGACATGGAATTGAGCCCCAGCTCTTGACTGCACGTGACTTAACCCACCCACTGATCCTTTAGTGTCTAAAATGGAGGTGGTCAGACTTCTCTGGCAGTCCAGTGGTTAAGACTCCAGTCTCCCAATGCAAGGGGCATAGGTTCTATCCCTGGCTGGGGAACTAAGATTCCACATGCTGTGCAGCCTTGAAAAAAGAAAGAAAAAAGTTTAATAAAATAAAATGGGGGTGGTGACAGCTTACACAGCTGAGGTTGCATTTAGAATAAAATATGCAAGGTTGCATTTGCTCCCCACCTTCCAAGGTAGGTTGATTATAGATCTCCCTGAGGCTGTGTTTACTAAAGAGATGGTTCTCTTTTCTCAGCTGCAGCAAAATGTGCCAGAAGCTTCATGGAAAAACCAGTTTACCCACACAGTGTTCTGGGTTCCATCTTTGTACATTGGACTCAGGCGAAATGCATTTCCTAGAGTTACTCAAACATACCAGTCTATTTCATGCTTTCTTGCCTTTGCTGTTCTTACCACCTACAATACTTTTCCGTCTGGTTCTTCCCCTGCTTCACCTCCTAAGTCCTGCTCATTCCCAAGACTCTTGCTATCTGATCTTAAGTCACGCCTCTCTTCTCCTTGCCCACCTTTCTGCAGCTGCGTGTCCTCCGTTTGGTTCCTTGAACACGTCAAGCCTATTCCATTTAAGGATTTTGCCCTGGCTGTTCATTTGCATAGCATGTGTCAGTGCTGGATATTTTTCTTGTTTACACATGTATTGGCTTGTTTCTTGTCTTTCTCCCAACACTATAAGTTCCACAAGAACAGGGACTTGTCTGCCTTTATGACAGATCCACACCTGACCCTAGAATAGTGCCTGGTACATACTAAAACTCCAAAAGAATGTGTTGAATGAATGAAGTCTCAGCCCAAACATTATTTGCTTAAAGCATTGTTCTCTGATCCCCCCATTCCTCCCAGGTTATGCCACATACCCTGCCCCCCTAAAGTCCTGTGCATAACTCCCAGTCCTCCTTCCAGTTCATTCAAGAAGTGTTTGTTGACCATTGACAATGTGCCAGTCAACTTTCCAAGTGCTGGGAGCATAGGGAAAAAACCATCAGACCCTCTTCTTGTGGAGCTTCTAATATTGTTGAGAGAGAGACAATAAATGGTACATTGCAGTAGTAATAGATGGCATTTTACTGAGTAAATGCTTTTAAAAAACGTAAAACATGAAAAAGGGAGGTAGGGAATGCCAGGTAGTCAGAGAAGGACTCAGTAATAAGACAGCATTTGAGCAGAGATCTGCAGAAAGTAATGGAGTAAATCATGCAGATGTTCTGGGAGGAGAATTCCAGGCACAGGCAACCAGGGAAAGGGTCTGGGGTGGGAATGTGTTTAGAATATTCTAGGCACAGTAAAGAAGCCAAGTGGGAGCGGAGTAGAATGGAGTAATGAGTAAGAGAAGTAGGAGATGACATCAAAGGCAGATCACCCCTTATGGACTAAGATTAAGGACTAAGAATGTTACTGAGTAAGAAGGGAAAGAGTGACATGATATAATTTATGTTTAAGACGTTCACGCAAGCTTTGTGAGGGGATGCGTGGGGGTGGGGAGAGACGGCAGAAGCAGAAAGGTAGTGCAGGTGGGAAGTGATCCTGGTGCAAGCTGGAAGGAGCGGCGAAGGTGAGAAGACATCTGGCTAGGTACATTTTTCATCACCTGTCTATAGAGTCTAAAAGTTCTCAGGGCTGGAATCGTGTCTTATTCAGCTCATCCCAATGATTAGTCAAGTACTTGGCACATAGTAGGCCATTTAGTTAAATCTTTATTGGACTAAGTTGATAGACTGCAGAGTTACACGTTAAGCAAGGCTATATATGTTTATCTCTATGCCTGTTTGGCAGACTGTTTTCTAATATTTCCTTTATCTTTTCATTTTAAACTAAGAATTTTAATGAAAATGCAGCAGCCTCTCTGATTATGTGAACTTCAACTAATTCCATGTGTGATATACATGATGGATTGCTCAGAGATGGGAACATTAAATGGAAAGAATGTCAAGCCTACTCTGAGCAGAAAACACACATGGCTCAGAGAAAGACAAGGTATTTAAGACGTGTGATTTGCCGGTGTTCCGTAAGTGCCCTTGGCTACAGAGAAGAGGACTGAAAGGAAGAACAGGGGAATAAGCTGGGAAAAATAAAGACAGGTTAGGGTAAAAGCGGGTGGTGCAGGACCCAATAAGTAAAGGGCTTGTAATTATCTGCACAGGGGCCATCCATCCTGCTTTCAGATGTTTCCTCTCCATTTTCACTGCTGAGTCCCTGATCTAACCTTAATTGCTTGAAAAAATTAGGAAAACAAAGAGGATCTGAACTGATCTTGTTCTCTGCTTACCTGCAGTAGGTTGCAAGTCCTGGAGAAAGAGACTAGTCCTCACTTATTTTTAATTCCCCAGGCCCTGGAAGAGTGCTTGACATTTACTGGGTTTAGTAAAAGTGTAGCAAGCAGAACTGCCTACCCCATCACCCTACTTCAGTTTTTCTGTACATCACAAGAGTAACCTTACCTAAATGCCAGGTTGTCATCTCCTTTGCTTAAAACCTTATAATGGGTCCCTGCTTCCTACGGGGTCCATCTTTAATATGATCCCAGCTGTCTCCCCAGCTCCACCTGCCATGCTTCCCAAAATAAACACTCCAGGCCAGTGAGGCCATCCTCGGCCTGTCCTTGGAGCACATCTTGCTGATCACTCATCCCTGACTTGAAAATTTCATTTGCTCTGTCTAAATATTGCAGTCCTCCCCTCTTACCAGAAATACCCTTTCTCCTCTACCGCCTGCCCTTTAAAATCCAACTCAAGATCTTGCTTTCTAAGAAGTCTTTTCTGATTCCCAAATATTCCCCCTCTACTCCCTGGACACTTATAATCTGCCCCACCCCACCCCCGCGGGTACCCTGAGCAGGAGTAAGGCTGCTTAGGGCGGGGCCTCTGACAGGGTACTTGATCTGGGTGCTTCGCTGCTGCTCCGTTTTGAAAGCAATTTCATTTCAGCCCAGCCACTCAACGTAGTATCATTCCTTAAGAATACCTTCCGGAAGCAAACATTGTTAGTGAGCATCTAGTGTTTCTCTCACATCATCTTAGTCACCAAAGTTCACAACCCTGTTCCTTTTTCTTCACCCTTAACATCCACTAAATGCCGAAGACCTGTGGATTCTACCTCCTAAATATTTATCCCATCTACCCCGTTTGTTCAGGTCTATATGGCTATCATCTTGACTACTGCAGTAGCTCTGCTGGCCTGTTTACCTTCATGTCCTCCTTCTTCTCCCCAACATCAGCCTCTCCACCCACCTGGAGCACCTGGTCCACCCTCCATCATATTGCTGCGGTGGTATTTCTGAAATACAGATCTGACTTTTCATCCCCAAGATACATTCTGCACGTCTCAGCCTGGCACGCAAGGTTCTCCTTTCCACCCCCGTCTACCACTGAGGGCTTGTCTGTCCCCTCCCCCACAAGCAGCTTGTTTTGGCCTTTCTAACCTATATTCAGCAAACAGGTTCTTTTTTTTTTTCCCTCTGAGTCTTCAGACCCACTGTGCCCTCTGTGTGGGGTGCCCTTAAATTGCCCCCCATGTCGGTGATTAGAAAATTTTCTAGTCATCCTTTAAGAAACAGTGAATTTCCTTCTTTAAGATTCCATAGTGCTTTGTTCCTGATCTTTAATAGCATCTGTCATATTGTTTTAATTACTTTTAAAATGCCATTCCCCCACTAACCAGAAGCTCATCAACGTCAGAAGTCATATTTATTTATATCTTTTTATCACCAGTTTTTTTAAGAGTACCTGGTTCATATTATCTACATAATAACTGTTGGTTAAAGTGAATTTTTTGATGAAATGAGTAAGACCCACAAGCTGAGACCAGTGCTAGGCAAAAAAAAAAGTATAATGGGAGTCACAGATGCAAGCTACAAATGCAATTAAATTTTCTAACTACGTTTTAAAAAGTAAAAGGAAACAGAAAAAAATATTTAAGAGCATTTTATTTAAGCCTTTTTATATCTAACATTTCAACAGGTAATCAACATAAACATTATTGAGTTGTTTTACAGTCTTTTTTTCATACTAAGTTTTCAAAGTCCAGTGTATATTTTACACTCACAACACATCCCAGTTCAGACTGGCCACACTTCAGGTGCTCAACAATCAAATGCTTCCGTGCTGAACTGTGACGTTCTAGGTGGGAGTGCTCAGGTTGAGGCCATTCCAACAGGGATGAGAGCCTGACTGCCCAATGACAGGTGTCCTGCTGCAAGTGATAGAGAGACTTAATTAGAGGGGCTTCAGTGGGGATGGAAATTCATTTGTACGTGTGGAAAAAGAAAAACAAATCCAGTTAGTGATTAAGAAAATAATTTTTCACTAGTCGATAGTAACTTTTCCTTTTACTTGATCACTTTGGACATTGCATTAGTAGGGTGTGTCAACTAAAATAAACAAACAGACAACACAGTGTGAAAGCTGTGAGTCAAGTGTTTTGGTGTCGTACTGAGGACGACAGCCCGGGAGACAGACCCTCGGAGAGCTCTGAGACGCTGGTCCGAGAGGTAAGGGGGAGGCCAGCACACACGGGACTCTGGCAGAGGGGGCGCGTGCAGCAGAGCACACGTCTCGGTGGCAGGCTGCGGCTAGTCAGGAGGGACACTGTGTTAGCTAACGGTGTCGGCGCTTTTCCGAGGGTGGGAAGAAGCCAGAACCCAGGGTCAGAAAAATTCTCTCCTGCAGATAACCACCTGAAGGCCCGTTCCTCCAGGTTTCCCAGAGCAGAGAGGGCCTCATTCCTGATCGCGGCCCTGAGCTCCCTTGAGGGCGTGTTGAAGGTCAGCGGCGGCAGTGACGGGGGACTTGCCTCTCGTAGCGCCGGAGGGTGAGCGGCATCCTTTAGCCGACAGGTACATGACATGAAACAGTTAACGCAGCTTTCGGAAGTGCTCTGGAATCGAGGCTGAGTAACTGTGTGAGGCGGTGGGCTAAAACGTATGGTCAAGCAGTTCATGCGCCTGATGTCTTAAGACGTAAACGTGCCTTGAAATAAAGAGAGGAAGGTGATGGAAACCTTATTTCCCGATATCAGATGAACAGCCCTTGTCTTGATGGGTGCCTTTTGTTGCCTTTTGCAACTGTGCTAAATGTAGGTTTTTTAAAGTGCCCCCATAAGCCCTTGCAATTAAGTATAACAAGTTGGTCTCAAAGCAGGAACTCCTGTGCTGGCCCAGACCTTTTCCTTCTCTCCGGCAAGCAAGTGTCGAGTCCCTAGGTGTGTAGACAAGTGTGAGTGAAAGCTGCAGCTCCAGCAGCAGGAAGATCTTGCCAGACCTGCTCTCTGCCTCACGGTGACATCATGGTGCCTCCTGAAGGCACCAGAGAGGAAGATGCTCATCCTTGGTGAACATGCCTCCTGAGGCCCCTCTGGTCTAGAATTTTTCTTCTTTGCTTGAGGTTCCATCTCTGCATGTTTCCTTTGGCAGCACAGGTCCAGACCTGTCCACCTGGTTTTTTTCGGGGACCCCTAGACCCCCAAGTAGATGTCATCTTCTGAAGCTGGTGCCTGTGTGTGGATGAGCCCCAGGTCAGCATCTCTGGCCCTGTCCAGGGTTACATGAACATAGTTGTTTTTTGAATGTTAAAATATCTGAAATGGAACCCATCCTTCTCCGTTTTCCCAATTTCTCAATTGCTACTATTCCCCAGTCTTCCAGACTGTAAAATTGTGGCTCATAGTCCATTCTTCACCCTTTACAACCTAGATCCAAACTGTACTGTTCCCCGTTGATTCATCTGCCACAGTGTTTCCTGGAAGTTCGCCTGGCCTTCCAGTTTCACAAGGCTCCGTCTTTACTCAGGCTTCTGTTTCTTGATAGCTGAATGACTATGGCAACGTTTTCTTCATCTTTCCTTGCCCTGGGAGTTTTTGTGTTCTGGTCCAGCCTGTACATAGCACAGCAGCTGCTCAAATAATCTCTAAACCGTAAATCTTTACCAGATTTCATTCATTCTAAGATGCATGGGGTTTGGTTTTTTTTTGTTTTTGTTTTTTGTTTTACATTTTTACATCTCAGAAATCAGGATTCATCTTAAAAACAAATGGTGTGTCATGGTGTAATTGGCAGTGTATTTCTTTTTTAGTGGAATGTACAATATTAGAGCAGCCTACTACTGACGATATTTTAGATTCAATAAAATGCAGCACATTATGTAATTTATGGGGAACAATGGAAACAGTGTTAAGTTTTTCTGTTAGAAAGACTAGGATTCAAATTCTGGGTCTGCAAATTTACCAGTCTTGTGACTCTGGGCAAATTGCTTGATTTCCTTGACCCACAGCTGAAGTGTAAGATGTGTGGGATAGTATTTATCTTCCAGCATTGTTACAAGAATTCAGTGAGATAACATAACATGCCTGGTGCGTGGAAGGCACACCAATGTTCATTTCTTTCTTTCACCTTTAAGTCTTCCTCCTAATCAAGAACCTAGTGTCATAAAATTATTCATATGCATTTTTCTTTTGCCTTTTTGAGTATGGTAAAAGACTTTGGATCAAGGAATCTATCTGTTTGAGGGGTGCTTCGTGTCTGGTGCAGAAGGAATGTGAATGGAAAGAATATTCAGGAAATATTGTCATGCACACAAGAAAGGATTATGCAGACAAAAACCTTGGAGCTTGTGAGATTTCTCTAAATTCCTTAAATCACTTCTTTAGCATATCAGCCAGCACTTAGGACTCTGACCCTGGAGATCTAATATGTAGAGAGAGGGACTAGCTCATCAATAAGACAGAGCCAGGACCTACCAACGTGGTCTCTAGGAAAAGGGTGGAAGGAGACAGAGAGGGGCAGAGTTCAGTAGGCTTGCTTCCCCATCCCCTTTATCCAAGTTCTGCTTCAGAAAAGGGGAGGTGGGTTAGATAAGTGAAAACAGGTGGGTGCATGGATAACACTGAGGGCAGCTTGCCTCTGCTCTCTACTTAGGACTCTGGAAAGAGATGGCCTTACAACAGTAACCCCCTCCCTTACCTCTGCCAACAGACCTGAGTGTGGCCACATCGTGGCCATGGCAGCAAGAGACCATGAGGTCTCACTTTCCAAGCTGCCCTCAATTACTGTGTGTCACATATGCCGAGTTAAGAGCCACTGTTAGTCTCCACGACAGGGAGAGGTGACCACACAGAAGGCCTAGGGTGGAAAAACTGGGTGGAGTGTGGGCCCAAGGCCTGGGACTTCTCATCCCCAGCGGGGGAGAGTGGCCCTAGTTGGCTGCAGAGCAACACTGGGCTCTGACCGAGCTGAGAGAGAAAGGCCAATCCTTGGGTTAAAACTGTGCCAAGCCCAGCCATGCTACCAGCAACCAGGTGGGCAGTGGGCATCACCTGGGAGACTGTGCCCTAGCAATCCATTTCCCCTTCAACATATGGGGCCACCCAGATATTATCTTAGGAAGAGAAAGAGGGGATAGGGAAGCTGCAGCTTTTGCAAGAGTTGGCATCTTGACTCAGCAGAGAATAAGCGCTTAATAAAGAGTCCTTGGAAACATCAGTTCAGACTAAGGTTTAAACTGGTTAGAACTGGAGGCTTATTCTATCCTTGATAACAAGAGGATAGAGACTTAGGCAGGAGACCCAAACCAGCTTTAGACAAAGAAGCTACATTCTCTATGTACATCCAAGTTGTAGGTCTAGTGAAATGATGTGTCTTATATTAGCTTGACCTTGCTAATTAGTACTGAACCAAACAACCTCTTAGCCTGATGCTGAAGGTCCGTCATCAGTTCTGTCCCCCTGCTTTTCCTCTACCGCGTTTTCTCCCACCACCATCCTCCTGTTCTGTTGAGCCCAGTCTCCTTTTCTGGATTCATTTTTTCTTCCCCACTGTCTGCCTGCTCAGAAATCTCAAAATGCGTTTTGCCTCCTAAGTTGCCAAAATACATCACTGGCTTTATAATTGACAGGATATGTTATCATGCCCTTGGTCTTTTCTCCACATTGTCAACTAATCACTCCTTTTCCATTTTCTATCAATCAATTGTGTGCTTCTTTCTAAAGTGAAACGCATCTCCCCTCATTGAATCACACATCATTTCACTCAGACCAGCACTTCAATTTGTCTAGCTCACTTCACATTTCGGTTCTGTCCATCAAAGCCTGGACAGGTCTTAGCAAGTTGCTATTCTGTAAAAGTCTAGTAAGCGTGTTACATCACCCTGCTCCCATCCATGAGCCAGTTTATAAAAAGGGGGAGGAAAATTAATAGAGAAGATAAGAGGGAAGGAAAGCATTATGTCATCATTGACCTTCCTTGCGCCAGCTGAGCTGTAAATATTGGCTCAGCATTTCTGCAGCACGGAATGGCTCTTCTTAGGATTTCTCGGGCCTGACCTCCCAAGGCAGTATTTTTGTTCCTCTTTTACTTCGTGCACATAGGCAGTCTTGTATAGAGCAGTAACATCATGGGAAACTCAAGAATTTACTGGAAGAGCTATACTTTGTTGAACATTTAATTCTGCTAAATTGTGGCCATCGATAACACCAACTCTGAAAATCACCCAAGAGGATTAGTCCTTCAATAAACAGAATATGAGATCCCCATTTGCAGGTGACATTTAAGTATTCAGGTTGGGTCCAATCACCACAATGTCTTTCTCCGATTCGGAACACAGGGTAGCTATTTGTTTCCATCCTCATTTTCTATTTCTTATAGGAAGGAGAGAAGACCTTATAGCAAGTCTTTGCAGTTAAAGAACACTCATTTAAGAGGTCTGCTTTGTCAATAATTAGTTATAAACCGCTGAAAAAGTAACTTAGACCCATTTTTCTTATCTGTAAAGCAGAGTGTTTCTTCAGCCTAATCTTGTTTCCTTTCAGCTCCCAAAATTATGATGCTGTGACCTTATCTCTACAGGGGAGGCCATGTCACATTTCTGTCTTTGCAGTGCTGTTCTATCTAGAAGTGCCTCTTACCCTCTCTGAAGAACAGTCTCCTATGCATGTATCCTTCAGATCCAGACTCCTGTCTTACTTCTTCACTGATGTCTACCCCAGATCCCCAGGGCATGTTAAGGTGCTTGGTCCCATAGGCTTCATTTATTCACAGACATATATTGAGCTTCTGCTTTGCATAGGCTGTGTTCTGGGTGCAGTGGATACCTCAGTGTTGAAAACGAACAAAAACCCTGCCCTCACGGAGTTTACAGTCTCACAGAGAATAGAGTCATCAACAGCAGTGACCAGGGTGGTGCTTGCCTCAGAGGAAATACAGGGAGCTCTGGGCTTGCATGTGGTGGGGTGCGGAGTGGCTCTTCGAAACTAGAGGCATCAGGAAGGCCTGCCGAAGAGCTGATGTCTACACTGAATGTTGAACAATGGGTAGATGGAGATAGCCAGGTTAAACAGAAGAATGTTTCAGGCAGAAGAAACACACTTACCTAAGCAAATTTGGGAAGGAACTTTAACATTATGTAGTACTCACTGCCCGCCAGGCACTTATTCTAAGTGCAGTGTATACATTAACTTGCTTAATCTTTGCTATAAGCCTGGGAGGTAATTCTATCTTCTACATTTTATTACATAAGGACACTTAGAAATACAGAAGTAAATAACTGCTAGAGATCCCATAGCTAATAAGTGGCAGACTCAGCATTCAAACCACTGCAGTTTGGCTGCAGTGTCTGTGCTCTTAATTACTGCACCAAAAATCCTCTTACATTCACACATTCATGAAAATTTCTATAGATATGTATAGGTATGTAACTATAAACATACGTGTATATATGTAAATCTATATGCATATGTAAATACACACTCACATATACACATGTTGTGCAGGTATGTGTGAGGAGTATAACACAGCTGGAGCATGACCCATGAGCGAGAACATGGTATGAGGTGAGGTTGGAGAGTTTGGCTGGCACTAGGTCATGGAGGATCTCATAAAGCAGGTCATAGATTCTAGATGCTATCTTTGGGTGATGGGAAGTTTAAGGATGGAAAGTGCTGTAAAATAATATTAAGAGTCCAGGTTCAAATCCCACCTCTACTACTTGCTATCTGTGTGATTTCAAGCAAGTTATTTCTCTATGCCTCAGCTTTTTTTGTTTTTTTTAGAGGACTTTTATTGAGATATAATTGACATAATAAACTGCATATATTTAAAGTGTACAATTTGATATTTTTTCTTATTAGTAATGTATATATGGCAATCCCAATCTCCCAATTCAACCCAACCCAACCCAACCCCCCACCCCGCTTTCCCCTGTTGTGTCCAGATGTTTGTTCTCTACATCTGTGTCTCTGTTTCTGGTATAGATCAAATTGGTTGATCTATACCATTTTTCTAGATTCTGATATATGCGTTAATATACAATATTTGTTTCTCTCTTTCAAACTTACTTCAGTCTGTATGACAGTCTCTAGGTCCATCCACATCTCTACAAGTGTCCCAATTTCATTCCTTTTTATGGCTGAGTAATATTCCACGGTATATACGTACCACCTCTTCTTTATCCATTCCTCTGTTGATGGACATTTAGGTTGCTTCCATGACCTGGCTGTTGTAAATAGTGCTGCAGTAAACATTGGGTTGCATGTGTCTTTTTGAATTATGGTTTTCTCTGGGTATGTGCCCAGGAGTGGGATTGCTGGGTCATATGGTAATTCCATCTTTAGATTTTTTTTTTTTTTTTTTTTTGGCACACAGGCTTAGTTGCTCTGTGGCATGTGGGATCTTCCTGGAGCTGGGATCGAACCCGTGACCTCTGCATTGGCAGGCGGATTCTTAACCATTATGCCACCTAGGAAGCCCCATCTTTAGATTTTTAAGGGAACCTCCATACTGTTCTCCACAGTGGCTGTATCAATTTACACTCCCACCAACAGTGAAAAAGGTTCCCTTTTCTGCACACTGTCTCCAGCATTTATTGTTTGCAGATTTTCTGCTGATGCCCATTCTAACTGGTGAGGTGATACCTCATTGTAGTTTTGATTTGCATTTCTCTAATAGTTAGTGATGCTGAGCAGATTTTCATGTGCCTCTTGGCCATCTGTAAATCTTCTTTGGAGAAATGCTTATTTAGGTCTTCTGTTCATTTTTGGATTGGGTTGTTTGTTTGTTTTTTTGACACTGAGCTGCATGAACTATTTATATATTCTGGAGATTAATCCATTCTGAGGGTTGTCTTATCTTGTTTATAGTTTCCTTTGCTGTGCAAAAGCTTTTAAGTTTAATTAGGTCCCATTTGTTTATTTTTGGTTTTATTTGCTTTACTCTAGAAGGTGGGTATAAAAAGATCTTGCTGTGATTTATGTCCAAGAATGTTCTTCCTGTGTTTTCCTCTAGGAGTTTTATAGTGTCTGGCCTTACATTTAGGTCTTTAATCCATTTTGAGTTTATTTTTGTGTATGGTGTTAGGGAGTGTTCGAATTTCATTCTTTTCCATGTAGCTGTCCAGTTTTCCCAGCGCCACTTATTGAAGAGGCTATCTTTTCTCCATCGTATATCCTTGCCTCCTTTGTCATAGATTAGTTGACCACAGCTTATCTCTGGGCTTTCTATCCTGTTTCATTGATCTGTATTTCTGTTTTTGTGCCAGTACCATATTGTCTTGATTACTGTAGCTTTGTAGTGCAGTCTGAAGTCAGGGAGTCTGATTCCTCCAGCTCCGTTTTTTTCCCTCAAGAGTGCTTTGGCTATTTGGGGTCTTTTGTGTCTCCATACAAATTTTAGGACTTTTTGTTCTAGTTCTGTAAAAAATGCCATTGGTAATTTGATTGGGGTTGCATTGAATCTTAGATTACTTTGGGTAATATAGTCATTTTCACAATGTTGACTCTTCCAGTCCAAGAATATGGTATATCTCTCCATCTGCTTGTGTCTCTTTGATTTCTTTCATCAGTGTCTTATAGTTTTCTGAGTACAGGTGTTTTACCTCCTTGGTTAGGTTTATTCCTAGGTATTTTCTTCTTTTTGTTGCAATAGTGAATAGTGTTGTTTCTTTAATTTCTCTTTCTGATCTTTCATTGTTCGTGTATAGGAATGTAAGAGATTTCTGTGTGTTAATTTTGTATCCTGCAACTTTACCAAATTCATTGATAAGCTCAAGTTGTTTTCTGGTGGCATCTTTATGTATAGTATCATATATACTATCATGTCATCTCCAAACAGTGACAGTTTTACTCCTTTTCCAATTTGGATTGCTTTTATTTTTTTTCTTCTCTGATTGCCATGGCAAGGACTTCCAAAACTGTGTTGAATAGTAGTGGTGAGAGTGGACATCCTTGTCTTGTTCCTGATCTCAGAGGGAATGCTTTCAGTTTCTGACCATTGAGAATGATATTTGCTGTGGGTTTGTCATATATGGTCTTTATTATGTTGAGGTAGTTTCCCTCTATGCCCACCTTCTGGAGAGTTTTTATCATAAATGGCTGTTGAATTTTGTCAAAAGCTTTTTCTGCATGTATTGAGATGATCATTTGGTTTTTATTCTTCAGTTTGTTAATATGGTGTATCACATTGATTGATTTCCATGTATTGAAGAATCCTTGCATTCCTGGGATAAATCCCACTTGATCATGGTATATAATCCTTTTGTGTTGTTGGATTCTGTTGGCTAGTATTTTGTTGAGGATTTTTGCATCTAAATTCATCAGTGATGTTGGCCTGTAATTTTCTTTTTTTGTAGTATCTTTGTCTGGTTTTGGTATCAGGGTGATGGTGGCCTCGTTGAATGAGTCTGCGAATGTTCCTTCCTCTGCAATTTTTTGGAAGAGGTTGAGAAGGATGGGTGTTAGCTCGTCTCTAAATGTTTGATAGAATTCACCTGTGAAGCCGTCTGGTCCTGGACTTTTGTTTATTGGAAGATTTTTAATCACAGTTTCAATTTCATTACTTGTGATTGTTCTGTTCATATTTCCTATTTCTTCCTGATTCACTCTTCGAAGGTTGTACCTATCTAAGAATTTGTCCATTTCTTCCAGGTTGTCCATTTTATTGGCATATAGTTGCTTGTAGTAGTCTCTCTTATTTCTGCTTTTTATTTCTGCAGTGTCCATTGTAACTTCTCCTATTTCATTTCTATGCCTTAGCTTTTTCATCTATAAAATAGGGATAATATTTCTGTCAGGTCATAAGTTTGAATAAATAAGTTACTCTATGTAGTGTCTGATGGAATGAAAGGAAATCTTAATGATGGCAATCAGATTTGCAGTTTAAAAAGATCCTTCTGCCTGCAGTGTTATGAGTAGATTAGAAGGAGCAAGAACAGAAGCAAGGAGATGATTTGGGAAGCTGCAGCAGTGATGCAGGCATAGGTACATGAAGCAGTCACTCCCATACAGTGGTTGCTGAAAGCCCACTGACAGGAACATAGCCAACTTTGGGTTTTTCAACCAGGCACATTGTCTGTTTGTGATCAGGTGCCCTGCCCCTGAAGAAAATTGGCACCTAGTTGCAGCCTGGCTAAAGGTGTATGCAGTTTGAATTTCCCCAGCTCAGACTCAACATAGATGCATGTGGCTCCTGACTTGCAGCTTCTTCTCTACCTCCAACAACTGCTGGTACCTTCTTTCTGTCCCCAAGTTCATTAAGCCTTAATAGTCATAGGTGCTGCCTCAGTTAAGGGTTCAGTTCTTTCTTACCATCATATTACAGTTTTTAGAGCTGTCCAGAGGCTGACTCTCCCAAGACACAGAGGCATCAGGTCTGAACAGTGAGTCGTCTTTATGAGGCTTTGGATGAAGCATTATCCTAACTCACACTGTTGGATCCTCTTTCTTTCCAGTGATCTGTAAGACCGCTGAGGCCAGGTAGTTCTTTCTGGGCTTGATTTAGGACCTGATTTTCCCAGAAATTTCTTAGTCATGCTCCCATATATCCTAGTCAGATATCTCATGACCAAGAGAATAATTGCAGGTGACCTAAAGTCATCAGTATTTGCAATAGTTCTAGTAAAAGTGTGGCCAAAGGTTTTTGTTTGTTTTTTGTTTGTTTGTTTTTTTCTTATATCCCATGCATCTGGGGAAAGTCATTCTAAGCAGAGTAAGATTTCCAGATCTATAAACAATAACTTATCACTGGTAAACAGTATCTGAAATACCTAGTCTGAGGTTTAAGGCTCCCTCTGCTTATTTTCTCTTGTGAGATGAACATTCTAGTAACAGGACACGGTTACTAAGCTACATTCAAATGAATACTGTTTGCACTTCTGTACTAACCTTAAAAGTTATGTCCATAGCGCAATAATATTGTTGCTGTTCGAAACTTTCTGAACCTGTTCTGTTCTTTTGAATGTTTTTAATGGTAACACATCAATCCCTTTTAAGAACAGATTTGACTTTTTAAAAGCGCTAAAGATCTTTTCAAAGCCATGTCTTATAAATATAAAGGCTAATAAGGTGCTGGAGAAATACCATTTTAATATAAACAAACTCCCAACTATAAAGTGATGAGTTTTTTCAATACGAAATGAGATAATTGCTACAGAGGAAATGCCCTGGGCAAAGACAGAATCATTAGAATGTGTGTAGCAGCCTCCCATGGCAGTAAACTCTAAGGAACAGCCATCATCTTAGTACCATGTTTGTTCAAAAACAAAATCAGTTATATTGTCTCTATAGTCACATTGTTTTGCATTCAGATAGTGTCATATATATAGCATGGGAAAATTGAGAAGGAAAATATTTTGGAAAATATTTAGATTTCAAAGTGTCTTTCTGAAGAAATGATCATGTGAAACAATTATGAATTGAAATTTAACCTGTTTTTGTTTTATTTTGGTAAAGCATAAGATTATTAGTTGTTTCTTGCAGGTTGTTTTACTGTTTGTTCAGTAATCCTTTGGTATTTAAATGATTGGTCTGATTTCAAGTGGTAAAATTTGTTAGGGCTTTTATTTGCTGGCTTTTTGTTTTCAGACCAATTCGGCACATTATAATGAGCATGATAAATTAGCTTCCCTAAGAATATTTTTAAACAAGTTAGATAGTTTCAAGTGAAAAAAGATAAAATCAAATTACTTTCCTGAGCTTTTATACTTAATCATGAAATAAGTAAAGGCACATAAAATGTGCTGTCAACAAGGTAGTATTCTAATAAATAGTAAATTAGATTCCAGTGTCTGCAGTGCCTGAACATTAAACCAAAAGCTAAACTTAATTTTTGTAAAGTATATAATAAATCTTGTCTTGTTGAGCACTTTGGGTTCCAGCCACTCCTTGCCAGTTATTGCTCATGTGGATATATGGCATTTTTGTTTGCCCATAATATTGTTTTGTGTTGCATAAGCGAAATGTTTCATCTATTTCCTCCTTGTCTTCACGGTTGCTTGATTTTATTTTTCATCATTTTCTGCTCATGAAGGCATCCTGGAAAGAACAGTTTAAATATTCTCTTCCTTCCAGCTTTTCTTCTTTAAACAAAGCACTAAAGTAAGGACACATGGAGTTATGAAGGCCTGGATGAAGGCAGTGGTGGTCAAATACTAAGGAAATAACAAACACAAAAACTATTATAAAAGACTCCCAATGGTACAAATCAGCCAGTTTGCAAGGCAGTAATAGAGACAAAGATGTAGAGAACAAACATATGGACACCAAGTGGGGAAAGCGGGGAGGGTTGGGTGGGAATGAATTGGGAGATTGGGATTACCATATATACATTACTAATAAGAAAAAAAATACCAAATTGTACACTCTAAATATATGCAGTTTATTGTATGTTAACTGTATCTCAATAAAAGTTCTTAATAAATAAATAAAGGACTCCCCATAGGTGGCAAATAAATCTTGTGACACTTAGGCTTCTATTTAAAAATGTAAGTGAAAGCCTTGTTTTTACTTTTACCCTGATCATTTAGTTCAGTGTATTTAGTTAGATCTTATCATTTAGCTCTTAATATACTGCATGCTTCATTTAAACATTCTGTTCTTGCTCTTAATTCTTTGAGTTGGAGATGTAAGACCTGTAGCAAATTACAGTCCAAGCTAGATATGCAGAGTGTCATTAAGATATAATTCAGTTCACATAGCATAAAATTTGCCTACTTAAAGTGTACAATGCAGTGGTTTTACTGTATTCACAGCTGTGTAAGCATTACCAAAATTAATTTTAGAACTTTTTCATCACCCAAAGAAGAAATTCTGTCCCCTTTGGCTATCACTCCCTAACTGCCCTATTCCCCTCCCTCCCAGCCCTAGGCAACCACTAATCTACTTTTCAACCCTGTAGATTTGCCTATTCTAGACATTTCATGTAAACAGAATCATACAACAGGTGATCTTTTGTGACTGCCTTCTTTCACTTAGGATAGCATTTTCAAGGCTCATCCATGTTTTAATGTGGATCAGTATTTCGTTACTTTTTATTGCAAGAAAATATTATATTGTGTGGATGTATACCACATGTTATTTATCCAGTGATCACTTGATGGACTTTTGGGTTGTTCCCACTTTTTGGCTATTATGAATAATGGTGTTATAAACATTCATGTACAAGTTTTTGTCTAGACATAGGTTTTCATCTCTTTTGGGTGTATACCTAGAAGAATCACTGAATCGTGTAGTAACTCTGTGTTTAACCATTTGGGGAACTGCCAGGTTGTTTTCTAAAGTGGCTGCACGATTTCATATTCCCAACCAGCAGTGCATCAGGTTTCCAATTGCTCCACATCCTCATCAACACTTATTATCAGCCTTTTTGATTATAGCCATCCTAGTGGGTGTGAAGTGTTATCTCATAGTTTTGATTTGCAATCACCTGATGACTAATGACATTATCATGGGATAACATTATCTTTTATTAGCAGTCTGTATCTATTTTGTGAAGAAATGTCTACTCAGATCTTTCGTCCCTTTTTAATTGGGTTATTTGAGTTGTAGGAGTTCCTTATGTATTCTAGATATAAATCTATTGTCATATGATTTGCAAATATTTTCTTCATTTTGAGGGTGTCCTCTTCGCTTTCTTGATAGAATCTTTTGAAGCATAATTTTTTATTAATTTTGCGGAAGTCCAATTTATCTATTTCTTTGGTTACTTTTACTTTGCTACCATATCTAAGAAACCCTTGGTAAATCCAAGGTCACAGGTTTCCTATAAAAATAGTGTTATAGTTTTAACTCTTAATTTATGTCCGTGAGGTAGGGATTAAACTTTGTTTTTTTGCATGTAGATGTCCAGTTGTCTCAATACCGTTAATTCCTCATTGATTGTTTTGGTACCCTTGTTGAAATCAGTTGACCATAAGTGTGAGAATTTATTTTTGGATTTTCAATTTTATTCCATTGAATATACTTATGCCAGTATCACACTGTCTTAATTATTGTAGCTTTGTACTAAGTTTGAAATCTGGAAGTGTGAGTCCTCCAACTTTGTTCTCCTTTTGCAAGATTATTTTGGCTCTTCTGGGTCTCTTGAGTTCCCATGTGAATTTCACATTCCGTAAGCCAGCTGGGAGTCTTTAGTGATTGCACTGAATCTATAATTTACTTGGGGAGTCTTGCCACCTTTATTAATATTTAGTCTCCCAATACACTTATAGGGGATGTCTTCCGGTGGTGTTTTGTAACTTTCAAAGTGTAAATGTTGCATTTCTTTTGTTAAATTTATTCCTAAGCTTTTTATTCTTTCTGATGCTCTTTTAAATGGACTTCATAAAATTTATCTTGGATTGCTCATTGCTAGCATATAGAAGTACAGTTGGGCTTTGTAGATCAATTCTGTATCCTACAACCTTGCACAACTCATTAGTTCCAGCAGCTTTTTAGTGGTTTCCTTAGAATTTTCAATATACAGAATCTTATAGTCTGTGAATAAAGGTGGATCTACCTTTTTCATTCCTATATGGATGCATTTTATTTCTTGTCAAGTTGCCCTGGCTGGAATCTCCAATATAGTGTTGAATGAAAGTGGTGAGAGTGGATATCTTTCTCTTGTTCCTAATCTTAGGGGGAAAGCTTTCAGTCTTCATTAAGTATGATGTTAGATGTGTTTTTTTCATACATGCCCTTTATTCAGGTTGAAGATGTTAAACTTTCTATTCCTAGTTTGTTGAGTGTTTTTTTTATCATGAGGAGATGTTGGATTTTGTCAGACTTTTTTCTGTCTGTTGAGACTGACAATGTGGTTTTGTCCTTTTTTCTATTAATATATAGTGTCCTCCATTAGTTGATTTTCTGATGCTAAAGCAACCCTGCATTCCTGGAATAAATCCCACTTAATTGTGTTGTATAATCCTTTTTTAATGTTGCCAGGTTAGAGTTTTTAGTATTTTTGTTGATGTTTATTTTTGATGAGATGTTGCTTTGTATTTTCTGTGTAATATTTTTGTCTGGCTTTGGTACCAGGATCATACTGTTCTCATAGGATAAGTTAGGAAGTGTTCTCTTGTAATTTTTGGAAGACTGAATAATTGGTATTAATTCATTTGTAAATATTTGGCAGAGTTCACCAGTACATCCATCTGGACCTAGGCTTTTCTTTTTTATGCAGCTTTTTAAAAATTACTATTTAACCTCTTTACTTGTTAAAAATGTCTTCACAGTTTCTGTTCTGAGTGTCAATTTATGTAACTTGTGTCTAGAAATTTTACATTTCATCTGAGTGTTCTAATTCACTGGCATACAGTTGTCCGTAGTATTCTCTAATAATCCTTTTATTTTTGTAAGGTTAGTAGTAATGGCCTCTTTCACCCCAGATTTTAGGAATTTGAGGGGTTTTTTTTCTTTTTGGTCAATCCAGTTAGTTTTGTCCATTTTGTTGATCTCTTTGAAGAACTAATTTTTGGTTTCATTGGTTTTTTCCATTAATTTCCATTGTAATCTGTTATTTCCTTCCTTCTGCTTGCTTTGGCTTGGCCTTGATGCTTTTTCTGTTGTCTTCAGTTAAATTATTGAAATCTTCATTTTTAATATAGGTGTTTACAGCTCTAAATTCCCTCTAAGTACTACTTTACCTGTATCACATGGATTTTGGAATGTTGTATCTTCATTCTTTTTTATCTCAAAGTAGTTTTTAATTTCTCTTGTGATTTTGTCTTTGATTCATTGGTTATTTAGGAGTGTGTTAATTTCCATATACTTGTGAATTTTCCAAGTTTCTATTAGTGATTTCCGATATCATTGCATTGTTTTCAGAGGACATACCTTATACGATTTAAATCCATTTAAGGTTATTGAAACTTGTTTTATGATCTAACATATGTTCCATCCTGGAGAATGTTCTGTGTGGACTTGAGAAGAATGTATATTATGTTGCTGGGTAGATTGTCCTAAGACATGTTAGAACTAGTTTGTTTATAATATTGCCGCAGTCTTCCAGGTTTTTGTTCTTCCCATTATTGAATGAGATATTCAAGTCTCCAACTATTATAGTTGAATCGTCTACTTCTCCTTCATTTCTCTCAGTTTGTGCTTCATGTATTTTAAGGCTTTGTTGTTCTTTGCATATACATTTATGATCGTTATATCCTCCTGATGGATTGACCCTTTTATCATTATAAAATGTCCCTCTTCATCACTAGTTATATTGTTTTAAAATTTCTTTTGTCTGATATTAGTATATATTTGTCTGATATTGGTATAGCCCCGTGAGCTTTCGTATGGTTGCTGTTTGAGTGATAGATCTTTTTACATCTGATTTTTTTTGAAATATTACATTTAACATAAATTCTTATACATATATGAATTGTTTTATTGATTTTGTCTATTCTCATGCTAGTTCTACACTATTTTAACACTTAATTCTTAAGTGAACTTTTTAAAAATTTTTATTGCAGTATAGTTGATTTACGTTGTGTTAGTTTCTACTGTACAGCAAAGTGAATCAGTTATACATATACATGTATCCACTCTTTTTTAGATTCTTTTCTCATATAGGCCATTACAGAGTATTGAGTAGGTTTCCCTGTGCTGTACTGTAGGTCCTTATTAGTTATCTATTTTATATATAGTAGTGTGTATCTATCAGTCCCAATCTCTCAACTCATTCCTCCCCCCTTACCTCCTAGTAACCACAGTTTGTTTCCTACATCTGTAACTGTATTTCTGTTTTGTAAATAAATTCATTTGTACCTTTTTAGATTCCACATATAAGCAATAACATATGATATTTGTCTTTGTCTGACTTACTTCACTCAGTATGACAATCTCTAGGTCCATCCATGTTGATGCAAATAGGATTATTTCAGTCTTTTTTATGACTGAGTAATATTCCATTGTATGTATGTACCACATCTTTATCCATTTCTCTGTTGATGGACATTTAGGTTGCTTCCATTGTAAACAGTGCTGCAGTGAACATTGGGGTGCATGTATCTTTTAGAATTTCTCAGGATATATGCCCAGGAGTGGGATTGTTGGATCATATGGTAGTTCTATTTTTAGTTTTTTAAGGAACCTCCATACTATTCTCCATAGTGGCTGTATCAATTTACATTCCCACCAGCAGTGTAGGAGGATTCCCTTTTCTCCACACCCTCTTCAGCATTTACTGTTTGTAGATTTTTTGATGATGGCCACTCTGACTGGTGTGAGGTGATACCTCATTGTAGTTTTGATTTGTATCTCTCTACTAATTAGTGATGTTAGCATCTTTTCATGTGCTTTTTGGCCATCTGTATGTCTGCTTTGGAGAAATGTCTTTTTAGATCTTTTACCAATTTTTTTGAATGTTTTTTTATATTGAGTTGCATGAGCTGTTGTATATTTTGTAGATTAATCGCTTGTCGGTTGCTTCATTTGCAAATATTTTCTCCCATTCTGAGGGTTGTCTTTTCATTTTGTTTATGATTTCCTTTGCTGTACAAAAGCTTTTAAGTTTAATTAGGTCCCATTTGTTTATTTTTGTTTTTATTTGCTTTATTCTAGGAGGTGGGTGTAAAAAGATCTTGCTGTGATTTATGTCAAAGAGTGTTCTGCCTGTTTTCTTCTAAGAATTTTACAGGATCCAGCCTTACATTTAGGTCTTTAATCCATTTTGAGTTTATTTTTGTGCATGGTGTTAGAGAGTGTTCTAATTTCATTCTTTTACATGTAGCTCTCCAGTTTTTCCAGCATTGCTTATTAAAGAGACTGTCTTTTCTCCATTGTATGTTCTTGCCTCCTTTGTCATTTTTTTCTATCCTTTTAACCTATTTGAATCTAAAGTGTACTCCTGTAGAAGCACATACTTGGATCTTGTTTTTATCCAGTCTGATAGTCTCTGTGTTTGGATTAATTTAATCTGTTGACACTTAATGGTATTATTGACATAGTTACTTCTGCCATTTTACTTTTATTCTATATGTCTGTCATTTGTGTTCCTCTGTTCCTCTTTTACTTCTTTGCTTTGTAGTATGTAAATATTTTCTAGTTTAACATTTTAATTCCTTTAATGATTTTTTTCATTATATTTTTGAGTTATTTTCTTTGTAGTTATTTTAAGGCATATACATTTTAAGTTAGTATAAATTGTAAGCAGAGTCTGATAAGTTAATTCCAGTGAGCTATAGAAAAACTACTCCTATATAGCTGTAATCCCTTTTCTTGCCTTTTGTGCTATTATTATCATATATGCCGCATGTAATAAGTTACAATGATGTAATTACTTATATAATTTTATATCACTTAAAAGATGATGTGAGAGGAATAGCAGGTATATATTTATAGCTTTTGTTACATTACCTTTCATTTTTACCATTTCTATTTCTCATGTATTCTAAATCATACCTTTGCTCAGCTCTTCAAACAGTGTCAGTTGAAAGGACGGGGGGACCAGGCTCTGTGTATGGTTGTTAGCTTGTGGATGGCAAAACTAAGAGTTACCATTCACATTGCAGATATGTGTTTGACATTTATTGGCAGATGGCCAAAAATGTCTTGTTCTAGAAATTTCAGTATATGAAGTTCAGTAATTTACAGTTCCATCCAGTTAAACTTTCTGTGATGGTGAAGTATTCTGTATCTGCACTTTCCAACATGGGAGTCAGTAACCACATGTGACTATTGAGCATTTGGACTGAATTTTTAATTCTAATTTATATTTAGTTTTAGATAACCACAGCTAAGGGCTCTCATATTGGACAGTAAAATTATAATATCAGATGTCCCCCTTTCTTAATATTGTGATTAAACTTTGAAAGGTAGATTAAAGGAAAGAACCCCCAAAATCCGTGCTAATAGTTTAATATGTTATAAAACTCATGGACTGGGCCAAGGGAATATTTTTTAAAGAACTGTTATATCTATCAGCCATCTAAAAACTCAAATGCAGATAGACAAAGATTTGATACAAACATACTTGTGTGTGGCATTTGCCAAGAGGTGGGAAGTACACAGAGCACTTGGGGCACAGTGGGGGACCCCATGCTCTGTGCCTGCATTTCACTAAATGCCATGCAAACAGCCAGCATGGAGAGGTTCTTTTTTTCTGCTTGTGGGAAATAAGGAAAAGAAGAAATCTTCAAAGCTGCAATTAGAAACATTTACCTTATGCAGATAGCAGTTGAGTAAAGGGAATGAAACCCATACTGCTCTCTATGGCAAATCTTTCAAAGACTGACTTGTAAAAGTTTTTTACAGACTCTCAGAATCTTTCCTTGTCATCTTTGAAGTAAGGAGATAGAGAATCCTATTATCCTCACTTCTCAGTAAGGCATGCCTTTCATTGTTTTCCATACATGGTTTTCCCAGATACGTACTGATGAAAGCCAAGCTGCTTAGAGATAACAGATATAAACAAAATGTCCCCATGGGATAACAGCTTTCTTTTTCTTTTTCATTTTTTTAAAGAAATGCAGCTATTTAACTTTGGGTCAGTGTATGTGAATGCCCACTGTGGTTTTCCCTACTCACATTGAGACAAACAGTAATATTATACACTGTTGTTTGTCTCAGTGTAGTGACTATATCCCACTGCTTTCAGACTTCTAAAATCCTGTTACCATTTCAATATAATGAAAGCCTGCATTGCAAATCCTCTGACATTTAACATTTCATTTTCTCTGGGCCCATGTCAACAGTATAATCAGGAACAAAAGAGAAATTATAGTGTTCATCCCCAAACTATAATGGGATTGAAAAAAAATACCTCCTTAGATCTGAAAAATCATTTTCCCTCTCTAAGGGAAAACATGCTGCAAAGAGAAAAGTTGGAAGTCACATTAGCTTAATGTTACGAATAAGAATAAAGCCTAGACGTCAATTGAGTTTTCCCACAGGTGAATTAACACTGCCTCATCCATTGGTCCCCAGGTCATAGATCTGTACTGGGGAATTGAAGAAGATGAATGGGACAGCCCTGAGCTCCAGAGGACCCGGATGAAGCTACTGGAGGACTGTTTGAAAACTTCTGCAGGTCCATGTTTTGTTGTGGGTATAAAAACACTAATGCTTTATATTAAATTCTAGATGAATGTGAGAATTCTTGATTTGTGACTTTTAAGGGGCTTTTAGAAAGGGGGAAAAACACTTGCTTTTTTTATATTTATTTAAAATTCTTAAACTGTCTCCTTGCCCGCAATGTGTGAGGACAACATCCTCCACTTTCCATAAGAAGCACTGCAGATTTGAGGTGGTAATCAAAGGGATGACTTGGGGTTGACAACTTCCACAGCACCTTGTGGTCAGCAGTAAGGATTACTGTGTCAGTCCTCCAATAATTATCCTAATTTTCCTTATATTTTATCATGTAGTATTCCATCCTAGTATGTTTCTCAACATTAGAATTTCTGGCATGTTGTTTTAAAATACTGTGGCAGAAACATTGTTAAAGTAAACCAAACATACTGTGTCAGATCCGCCAATAGGGATTGCTACCCTGTGGAAAAAATTTGTTTTTGCAGTGATTTTCAGCTGGAGATGCTCAAGTGAAACATTATTGTTAGTTTGTCATTATTTTCTAAAGAATATCCACTCCTCTGGGTAAACACAGTGGTAGTAAGAGAAGCAGGTCACTCTGTGGCTGGTGACATGCATAATTTAGCTGAAGACAGACCTTATCCTGGATCCAAACATCTCCTACCAATTGATAGGGAAGTTGGCCCTTTTGACACAGGATGTTTTGAGACTGAGGGATGACTGTTAAAACTACTAGTGAAGAAAATGTCATATCATATAATTAAATGCTAGGTTTAGTGTATCAATAAAAGTTTTTAATATTTATTTGCATGTTCATCTATATTCAAGTCCACATAAGATGTAAAGTACATAAAGTCTCTATAATATTTTTGGTATGTGGATAAATTATTCATTTATCCACCAACTACTTACTGAATGCTGTTCTGTGCTGGGGCAAGTTGACCCATATGAAATGGTCATTTTGTAGGCCAGTTTCTTATGATTTAACCTTAGAATTGAACCAAAAGGTAAGACTTTCTACCCTCATGGAGCTTGTGTCATGTGGGACTAAGAGGAGAGGACAGGCAAAAATCAAAGAAATAAGTAAAATAAACAATAATCAGATGGTGACAAGAGCTATGGAGAAAAATACAAAAAGGAAGGAGGAAAGGGAAGAGCAGTGAGGGGAGAGAATTCTTATTTTCAGTAGAGTAGGTGGAAGAGGCCTCGCTGATCAAGTGACTAGGGAGGGGAGGCAGGAGGAGGGACAGGGAAGAACCAAGTGGATATTCCAGCTCAGAGCTTTCCAGGGAGAGGAGTGGGGAACATACTTGGCACATGTAGGGAACAGGAAGCAGGCGGGTGTGCCGAAAGCAGTGTGAACAGGAAGGGAGAGTGTGGGAGTGGGGGCCACAGCATGGGGCTCTGTCATCTTGAAGTTGGCTGTAAAGATTTTACTTGTACTTTGACATGAGAAGCCAGAGCGCGTTGAGCCGAGGACTGAAGAGATCTGACTCGTTTTAAAACCTGCCGTGGCTTCTGGGGGCAGGACAGAAGGCAGAGCATGAAGACACCCCTTAGAAAGCTAATGCAATATGCAAAACAAGAAGAATACATCCTCAGTGGGGGGCTGAGGAACGGATATCTCAAAACAGTGTCCTGTTGTCTGAACAGAATGCAGAGCGTCCTGAAAGCCATGTATCAATAGGTACCTGAAGAGCTAGTAGTGGAAGAGGAATTAAGATTTTTTTTCCATGACTGTTCAGAGGACAGAACTAGACCAGTGGGTGGAAATTACAAGGAGATAGATTGTGGCTCCAGCTTAAGAGGTTAGAGGCTATAGCTTCCTCTCGGGTTTTGGGGTCGCAGATCCCTGGGTCTGACTGACATTTCACAGCTGTGGGACACTGGAGGAACTTCTTTACTATTCTGAGCCTTGGCTTAGCTCCTGGGGTCATTCTGGGAATGAACTGAATTTACAGGACACTTGTATAGTGCCTCACATATAGTAACCCACAAAAAGTTTGAGAGACAGTGTCTCTCCAAACTAAGTTGTTGATGATGCACTCATTACAACGTTGTCATCACACTAAAGAAAACAAATCACTCTGGCAGAGGTGCTGTAGGAGAGATTCAAACATTGGAGGACAAGTTAGACCAGATTCCATCATGCTTAGAAAGCCAGACTCAGGAGGCATAAAGAGCTCTGTGCATGCCCTGGGGCATCTCTGTTGCTATAATCTCCATAGCTTTATCCTGATCCAGCCTCAGAAATCCAGGAAGGAGAGAGACATTCTCCTCCTTTTATCACCCTGTAGAGTGTCATACCCAAACTAATATTAGTCATGGCCATTAATCTCTATAATTTGCTGATGGGGAAGTGAATAATTTGACTCTGCAAGTTCATGCAGGTTCTGAGAGTAAAGGTGTAACTGATTGATAGAACATAAATAACTTCACTGAGCGTAAACAAATCATTTATCCCTCCTTCTGTTCCCTGTTACACCTTAAAACTCAAGGCAACCAGGATAAAACCCTGTGGACAGGGCCAGGATTATTCACCCCAGTGATCCTAAATCCTGCAAGGCTTATTTCACTGCTTATAGGAAAAAGTACGTCTTTTATGCTCTTTCCTGCTGTAGCTATGGTAACAGCGGGAGTATGCGTGTGGCTTTTGAGCTCCAGTTTCCTTGCCCACTGCTCCCTTGTGATATTTCCACAAGTCATGATGGACCCCCCTGGGCTGCAGAGCATGGCATATTACGTCCCCTAATGCTGAAGTCTTTGGCAAGAAAATTCACCATTGCTGAATGAAAGAAAGGTTTTTATATCTTCAGAGCCTTCAATCAGGACCAAAACATTTAAGTACTCAGGGGACTGAAGTTCAAAGGGAGCTTGGTCTTAAACACTGTATGCAGATGGCTCTTTTCAACTTCATTTCCTAAAAGTTGTCCTTTGGGATATGGCCTGAGATCCTTGAGACACACAAGACTGTGCCTGCGAATCCCAGGTGATGCTTTGTACAGATGCTTTTGGTCACAAGGAGAACAGAGTGATAGAGTAAGGTACGGGGACACGTGCCCAGCTTCACGCTCGGGATTAACTTGAGAGACACATTACACTAAAATACATCATCTCTACTGAGGAAGAACAGTATTTGTAGACATGTGTTTAGAGGAAGGCTCAGCCAGTGGGAAAAACACAGAATTTTTATTTCACAGTTGGAGGTAGAACCCTAGTTCTGACAAGGCACGTCACTGACCTCACCACGCTTTAATTCTCACATCCATAAAATGGGAAAAAATAACAGTAAACTGTAAGTAAATGTTGAATAAATATCAAAGGTTTGTTGTGGAAACCAAATGTGATGCTGTATATGGGAGTTCTCTGTAAACTATAAAGGGCTAAACAACCATTAGTTATTATTAAATTGTGATTTCAGTTATTTTCAAATGAGAATAATATGTTTTTATTCATACGGGGCATTTATGTGACACTGGAAAATTTTCCCTTTGAAAATGTTGACGATAGTCTTGATGTAGAAAGTGTTAAGTCTTGATTCAGAGAGTCAAATACCAAAGGGTTTTTGAGTTCATACTTAACACTGTGAAATGTAGAGAGTATATATCAATTTGCTGAAATTTACTTAGTAAGACCTTAGCCTGCTCCCAAGGAGGGATTTTGACCAGGACTGCAGTTAACAGGGAGACAGCTCACAGTTGAGTCCAAAGACACTATCTGTTTCTCCTTTAAAGTGCAGAGAATTGCCTCAGCCTTCACAAAGTGTGAAAGCTTCAGCAGAATCTTTCCCCACCAATTTGTCCCACCCACTTAGTTCATAAAAAATCTTTATGAAGGGGAGAAGAATATTACCTGTTGGAGAGAGCAGATTTCATGTACATGTTACCTATCACATCCCCATTCCTCTTCACAATGTGTGTTTAAGTGGGTAGGGGGTTTTCTTCTTATCATCCCTCTATATTCGGAGTACCCCCAGAGAATTGCTTGTGGAGTTTGGGCATTGACTCTGGACCTTGAGCAAAGGCCCATCTCTTGGCAGAAGTTGATTAAAGTAAGTGCTCTGCTGGCTTGAAGAACTGGAATTAGAAAAGCTTAGATGACTTTGAGAAGCTGCCCCCAAGTGTGTGGGTGCTCTGAGGGGTGAAGACAGTATCTCATTACATTCCCTAAATCCAAACTGTGGATGATGTGATTTACTGAGGGAAAGATATTGGCAGTTTACTCTAGGAGAGCCAGGCCAGGCCCATGCACCCAGTAAAAAGAGCACCAGTTAGAGACAGGTAAGAGGAGATTCCATGACTTCACATTCACGGGGGTGTTCTCCTTATCTTAGAGTCAGGACAGAGAATGCTATCTGCTGTTTCGTTCATTGCTGTCCATTCCCAGGAGTCTCAGGAAGCCAGAGCCCACACAGCATTCTCACTGGGGCTACCAGATTGCACAGATATGATATGTTGGCATTGGAGAGAGAGAAAGCGAAGACCAAAAGAACGGGACTATTGCCATCATTCTTACCTGAGTGTAAGCAGATGCAGAAGCAGCCTCCCCACCCACCCCCCCACATACACACACGCTGCCATCAGTGGCACTGGACAGAGAAAGAGCAGGCCATGCTCTTGCCTACCACAGGCAGCTCCGGGAAGCCTCTCTTAAAACCAGTATGCACAAAGGGAGACGAAGGAAGCTCAAAGGGCTAGACTTTAAGCCAGCAACATGAAATCTTAAGGAATTAGACTGAGAAGTCTATTATTCAGGAAATTTAACTTTTTCCACTAGCCAGAAGAGTAAAGACAAAGCCACAGCTGTTGTTGGTAAAAATTAAACCATTCCGTATTTGTACATCACTGAGTGACATTAGTGAATTAAACCTACAACATGTAGGTCAGTTCATCATCACCTGTGTCACCAGTCAGCTTTAGAGTTAAATTATGCCTGCTTGACAGTTCAAGTTTAGTTTCTTACATTAAATAATTTTAAGACAATAATACAGTACGAGTTCTTAAATAATTGAATTTGAAGAATCAGTTTTTATAACACGTTAGCTTTGGAAAATAGTTCATTTTATCCACATTTCAACTTATGATTAATTTACCATTTTAGGTACACTAAATTAAAATACACACATGAAAATTAAAACAAGTGCTTAATTTAGTTTGTACTTTAACAAAATGTACAGATTTTTTGTATGATTTTTATAAGTACATATTTACTAAAAAAGAAAAAAAGTACTAAAATGTGAACACAGATTTGAACTGGAAAATCTTCTAAACAATCTGGACATTTTTTAAAGTCCTTTTATTAAAAAATTTAAATAAAAAGTAATCTACAACCTCAGATATTCTAGATATATTTTGCTTGCACAATCAGTAATTCTTTCCATATAATTAAGCTTGCCAGTTGAAATCAGCTAGACATCATAATTCTAAGACAGGTTCCATTAATAAATTGTTTCCAATAATAAATCACCACCAAAGAAAAAGAAAGGCAAACATTAAAAAATATATTGTTTAAAAGAAAAAAAAATAGCTAGTTATATCACTGGTATAAGCCAAGATACAGCCATTTAGTTAATTGCTGCTAATATAGCAAATGTTTCCACAATAAATTTTTATTACTACATAAGCTATTTTCATAGTTTAACTCACTATTTCACAGCTTATGTAAAACAGCACATTTTTTTGTGGTAAAAAGTATTATAGAAAAAAGAAGGTGGGCACTTCCCTGGTGGTTCAGTGGTTAAGAATCTGCCTTCCGTGCAGGGAACGCAGCTTTGGTCCCTGGTTGGGGAACTAAGATCCCACATGCTGGGGGCACCTAAGCCTGCATGCCACAACTACCGAGCACATGGGCCACAGCTAGAGAGCCCTCATGCCATGACTACAGAGTCCACACACTCTGGAGCCCACGCTCCACAACTAGAGAAGCCCACGCACTGCAGTGAGGAGCCCACATGCTGCAACTAAGACCCAATGCAGTCAAAAATAAGAATAAAGAAAAAAAAAGTGAACTGGAGAGCAATTAACCTCCTTATAACTTAACTGGTAAGAAAAATGTTCATTAAAAGTAGGACTGTAACGACTTAAAGAGCTAGTAGAGCTATGGAGACAAAAATGATTAAGATTTCCAGAGAGAAGAGTGCTCCCTTGGTGAGCTGGCTTTACAGACAGAGGTGTCCCAAAAGCATCAGCAGTTGTCATCATGAGACATTTACTGGGCATTGGGCAACATGGGATGTAGAAAGCTGGGATGGAAAAGCAGAGTAAAGTCTTCCACAATCTCTTGGTATTTAGGAGACAAAGTCCGCTAGAACCTAACAAGAGTATTCAGAACTCTTGCCATTGAAACTTGAATCAAAGAAAATTCAATCAAACTATAACTTAGTTGCACCCAGTTCAAAGAAAATTGAATCAAACTATAACTTAGCTGCACCCAGTTCCAGTACTGAATGTACTGCCATGATTAGCCTCTCACCCTGTGGGTCTAACAAATGAACCCCTAAATAAGAGCTCTTTTAAATACAATGCCCAGAATACAATGAAAATTATAAGACATGCAAAGGATCAAGAAAATATGATTAATAAATGAGAAAAAGTAGACAATAGAAGTCAACCCCCCAGATGAGCAAGATGATATGGGCAATCAAAAAAGGTTAAAAAACAAAATGTCAATGAAAACAAAAGGCAGGTAAATGAGAAGATAATTTCAACAAAGATGAAATCTATAAAAAAATTGACATCTTAGAACTAAAAGATATAAGATCTAAAATTAAAAACTCATTTGATGGGCTTAATAGGAGACTGAACATAATATGAGCCTGGATTAATGAACTCAAAGAGAACTCAATAGAAAATATCCAAACTGAAGCACAGATTTTAAAAAATAGGGAAAAACAGAATGGAGCAGAAGAAGTATGTGAACCGCAGTCAGCCTCGCATAAGTGTAACTGGAGTCCCAGAAAGAGACAAAGAAAGAGGATGGTAAAAGAAGTAACAAGTGGGACTTCCCTGGTGGTGCAGTGGTTAAGAATCTGCCAATGCAGGGGACAGAGGTTCAGTCCCTGGTCCAGGAAGATCCCACATGCCACAGAGCACCTAAGCCCATGCACCACAGCTACTGAGCCTATCTTCTAGAGCCCACAAGGCACAACTACTGAAGCCAGCATGCCTAGAGCCCATGCTCCACAACAAGAGAAGCCACTGCAATGAGAAGCCTGCACACCACAACCAAGAGTAGCCCCTGCTCACCACAACTAGAGAAAGCCTGCCCATAGCAGTGAAGCCCCAATGCAGCCAATAAATAAATTAAGAAAAAAAAGAACAAGTGAGAATTTTCCAAACTGTTGAAAGACATCAACCCACACAGATTCAAAAAGCTCAGTAAACTGCAAGCAAGAAAATTGCATTTGAGTGCATTGCAGTTTTGGGAAAAAATCATTATTTTCAGAAAAACCACATTTTCAGCTGATTTTTAATAGAGAAGCTCTGGAAATCAAAAGACAATGGAAAGTCCTGAAGATTGGAGACAAGATGGCAGAATAAAAGGACTTCCTTTCCCAAGCACACCAAAATCACAACTGACTTCTGAATAACTATCGATAAGAAAAGACTGGAACCTACAAAAAAAGATATTCTACATCCAGAGACAGAAAGAAGAAACCATGAGCTGGTAGGAGGGGTGCACTCAAAATATAATCAAATCCTATACGAGCCTGGGGGGTTGACCCACAAACTGGAGAATAATTATATCACACAAGTTCTAACACAGGAGTGAGAGCTCTGAGCCTCATACCAGGCTCCCCAGCCTAGAGATCTGGCATCAGGAAGAGGAGCTCCCAGAGTATTTGGCTTTGAAGGCTAGTAGGGCTTGATTGCAGGAGCTCCACAGGACGGGGGAATTAGAGACTCCACTCTTGGAGGGTGCACACAAGGTCTCGCATGCATCAGGACCCAGAACAAAAGCAGTAACTCTGTAGAAGCCTGGGCCAGATCTACCTGCTGGTCTTGGAGAGTCTCCTGGGGATGCAGGGGGTGGGGTGGCTATGGCTCTCTGGGGTCATAAAAGCTGGAGGCAGACATAGCAGGTACCTACGTGAACTCTGGCTGGAGGCAGACATTTTGGGTCCTTGGTGCTGAGACCTTGCCCCACCCAACAGCCTATAAGCTCCAGTGCTGGGACATCTCAGGCCACACAACCAACAGAGTGAGAACAAAGCCCCACTCATCAGCAGACAGACTGCCTAAAGACTTCCTGAGCCCACAACCACCTCTAGACACACCCATTGACACGACCCTGCCCACCAGAGACCAAGACCCAACTCCACCCATCAGTGTGCAGGCACAACCCTCCCACCCCACCCCAGCCAGGAAGCCTTCACAGGCCTCTAGACCAGCCTTACCCACCAGAGGCCAGACACCAGAAGCAAGAAAACTGCAATCCTGCAGAACTGAGTCCAGAACCTACCCTGGGACAAGCTGGTCTCTGGTCCTAGGGTGACAAGAGAGGAGTGTTCTGCTAGGACACATAGGACATCCCCTAGAGAGGGCCACTTCTCTAAGAAGTGGTCCAGACACATAACTAAGCTATTACTTACATAAAGATACAAATAGAAATTTAAACAAAATGAGACAGCAAAGGAATATGTTCCAGATGAAGGAATAAGATAAAACCCCCAAAAGAGCAACTCAGTGAAGTGGAGATAGACAGTCTACCGGAGAAAGGGTTCAGAGTAGTGATTGTAAAGATGATCCAAGAATTCAAGCAAAAGAACAATGCATAAAGCAAGAAGTTGGAAACGTTTTTAGCAGAGTTAGAAAATGTAAAGAATAACAAAACAGACTTGAAGAATACAGTAACTGAAAAGAAAAATACACTAGAGAGAATAAATAGCAGGATAAATGAGGCAGAAGAATGACTCAGTGAGTTGGAAGACAGAGTGGTGTAAATCACTGCCATGAAACAGGATAAAGAAAAAAGAATGAAAAGAAATGAGAACAATTTAAGAGACCTCTGAGACAACATCAAATGCATCAACATTCACATTATAGGGGTGCCAGAAGAGAATAGGGAGAGAAAGGGCCTGAGAAAATATTTGAAGAGATAATAGCTGAAAAATTCCTTAATGTGGGAAAGGAAACAGTCACCCAAATCCAGGAAGCACAGAATCTCATAGAGGATTAACCCAAGGAGGAACACACTGAGACACATAGTAATCAAATTGACAAAAATTAAAGACAGAAAATATTAGAAGCAAAAAGGGAAAAGCAACAAATAACATACAAGGGAATCCGCATAATAATATCAGCTGATTTTTCGGCAGAAACTCTGCAGGCCAAAAGGGAGTGGCATTATATATTTAAAGTGGTAAAAGGGAAAAACCTACAACCAAGAATACTCTACCCAGCAAGGATCTAGTTCAGATGTGAAAGAGAAATCAAATAGACCAGCAAAAGCTAAAAGAATTCACCAAACCAGCTTTACAACAAATGCTAAAGGAACTTCTCTAAGCAGAAGAGAAAAGGCCACAACTAGAAACAGGAAAATTATGAAGATGTGAAAGCTCACCAGTAAAGGTAAACATACAGTAAAGGTAGGAGACTATCCACATACAAATATCATATCAAAACTAGTAATCATGAGAAGAGGAGAGTACAAATGCAAGATATTTGAAATGCATTTGAAATTAAGAGATCAGCAACCTAAAACAATCATGTATATATATAGACTGCTATATCTAAACCTCATGGTAACCACAAATGAAAAATCAATAATAGATATAAAAAGAAAAAAAAAGGAATCCAAACACAACACTAAAGATAATCATCAAATCACAAGAGAACATAAGAGGAAAGGAAGAAAAAAAGACCTACAAAACAAATCCAAAACAAGTAACAAAATGGCAGTAAAAACATATATATCAACAGTTACCTTAAATGTAAACAAATTAAATGCTCCAACCAAAAGACACAGACTGGCTGAATGGGTACAAAAGCAAGACCCATCTATATGCTGTCTATAAGAGACCTGCTTCAGATTTCGAGACATACAGACTGAAATTGAGGGGCTGGAAAAAGGTATTCCATGCAAATGGACATCAAAAGAAACCTGTCCCTCAAGAGGGAGGGGATATGGGGATATATGTATAAATACAGCTGATTTGCTTTGTTGTATAGCAGAAACCGACACAGCAGTGTAAAGCTATTATACTCCAATAAAGATTGGGGGAAAAAAAGAAGCCTGTCATATCAGACAAAATAAACTTTAAAGTATTGTTTCAAGAGACAAAGAAGGACACTATATTATTATCAAGGTATCAATCCAAGAAGAGGATATAACAATTGTAAATTTATATGCACCCAACACAGGAGCACCTCAATATGTAAGGCATATGTTAAAAGACATAAAAAGAGAAACTGACAATAAAACAATAATAGTGGGGGATTTTAACACCCTACTTATATCAATGGACAGATCATCCAGGCAGAAAATCAGAGGAAACAGAGGGCTTAAATGACACATTAGACCAGATAGACTTAATTGATATTTGCAGAGCATTCAGTCTGAAAGAAGTAAAACAGACATTCTTTTCAAGTGCACGTGGAACATTTTCCAAAATAGATTACATGCTGGACCACAAAGCAAGTCTCAGTAAACTTAAGAAAAGTGAATCATATCAATCATTTTTTTTGGACCACAATCTATGAGATTAGAAATCAACTACAAGGAAAAAAAAATGTAAAAAAACACAAACACATGTAGGCTAAACAATATGCTACTAAACAACCAATGTATCACTTAAGAAATCAAAGAGGAAATCAAAAAATACCTGGAGACAAATGAAAACGAAAACGCAATGATCCAAAACCTGTGGGATGCAACAAAAGAAGTTCTAAAAGGGAGAGGTAAAGCGATACAGGCTTACCTCAGGAAACAAGAAAAATCTCAAATAAACCACCTAACCCTACACCTAAAACAACTAGCGAAAAAAGAACAAAACCCAAAGTTAGTAGAAGGAACAAAATCATAAAGATCAGAGAAGAAGTAAATGAAATAGAGACCAAGAAAACAATACAAAAGATCAATGAAACTAAAAGCTGGTTTTTTGAAAAACTAAAATTGATAAACCTTTAGCCAGACTCATTAAGAAAAAAAGGGAGAGGGCCCAAATCAAAATTAGAAATGAAAAAGAAGTTACATCTGACACCACAGAAATACAAAGGACCATAAGAGACTACTTAAGGCAACTATATGCCAATAAAATTGACAACCTAAAAGAAATGGACAAATTCTTGGAAAAGTACAATCTCCCAAGACTGAACCAGGAAGAAATAGAAAATATGAACAGACCAATTACAAGAACTGAAATTAAATTGGTGATTTAAAAATCCTCAACAGGGGTGGGGGTGGGGAGTGAAGGGGAAGCCAGGATGAAGTGAGAGAGTAGCATTGACATATATACACTACCAAATGTAAGATAGATAGCTAGTGGGAAGTTGGTGCATAACACAGGGAGATAAACTCAGTGATGGGTGATGACTTAGAGGGCTAGGATAGAGAGGGTGGGAGGGAGTTGAGGGAAGGAGGGGATATGGGGATATATGTATAAATACAGCTGATTCACTTTGGTGTACCTCAAAAACTGGCACAACAGTGTAAAGCAGTTATATTCCAATAAAGAGCTTAGAAATAAATAAAATTTAAATAATTAATTAATTAATTAAAAGATAAAAATCCTCAACAAACAAAAGTTCAGGACCAGATGGCTTCACAGGCAAATTCTATTAAACATGTAGAGAAGAGTTAACATCTATCCTTCTGAAACTATTTCAAAAAACTGCATAGGAAGGAACATTTCCAAACTCATTCTGTGAGACCACCATCACCCTGATACCAAAACCAGACAAAGATACCACAAAAAAAGAAAATTACAGGCCAATATAACTGATGAACATAGACGCAAAAATCCTCAACTAAATACTAGCAAACCTAATCCAACAATACATTAAAAGAATCATACACCATAAACAACTGGGATTTATCCCAGGGATGCAAGGACTTTTCAATATCTGCAAATCAGTTGGTCTGATACACCACATTAACAAATTGAAGAATAAAAACCATATGATCATCTCAATAGATGCAGAAAAAACTTTTGATAAAATTCAACATATATTTATGATAAAAATTCTCCAGAAAGTGGCCATAGAAGGAACCTACCTCAACATAATAAAGGCCATATATGACACAGCTAACATCACACTCAACAGTGAAAAGCTAAAGTATTTCCTCTACGATCAGAAGCAAGACAGGGATGTCCACTCTCGCCACTTTCATTCAATATAGTTTTGGAAGTCCTAGCCACAACAATCAGAGAAGAAAAAGGAAATAAAAGGGATACAAATTGGAAAAGAAGTAAAACTGTCACTCTTTGTGGATATCATGATACTATACATAGAAAATCCTAAAGATGCAACCAGAGAACTACTAGGACTTGTCAATGAATTCAGTAAAGTTACAGGATACAAAATTAATGCACAGAAATCTTTTGCATTTCTATTCGCTAACAATGAAAGATCATGAAAGAAAAATTAAGAAAACAATCCCACTTAAAATGGCATCAGAAAGAGTAAAATACCTAGGAATAAACCTACCTAAGGAGGCAAAAGACCTGTACTTCAAAAATTATAAGACACTGATAAAAGAAATTGAAGATGATACAAACATGGAGAAATATACTGTGTTCTTAGATTGGAAGAATCAATATTGTCAAAATGACTATACTACCCAAGGCAATCTACAGATTCAGTGCAATTCCTATCAAATTACTAGTGGCATTTTTCACAGAATTAGAACAAAAAAATTTTAAACTTGTATGGAAACACAAAAGACTCCAAATATCCAAAGCAATGTTGAGAAAGAAAAATGCAACTGGAGGAATCAGGCTCCCTGACTTCAGACTACACTACAAAGCCATAGTCATCAAAACAGTATGGTACTGGCACAAAAGTAGAAATATAGATCAATGGACAGGATAGAAAGCCCAGAAATAAACCCATGCACCTATGGTCAATTAATCTATGACAAAGGAAGCAAGGATATATAATGGAGAAAAGACAATCTCATCAATAAGTGGTGCTGGGAAAACTGGACCACTACATGTAAAAGAATGAAATTATAACACTACCTAACACTATACACAAAAATAAACTCAAAATGGTTAAAGATCTAAATGTAAGACCAGATACTATAAAACTCCTAGAGGAAAGCATAGGCAGAACACTCTGACATAAATCACACCAATATCTTTTTGGATCCATCTCTTAGAGTAATGGAAATAAAAACAAAAATAAACAAATGGGAGTTAATCAAACTTAAAAGGTTCTACCCAGCATAAGAAACCATAAGCAAAATGAAAAGAAAACCCTCAGAAAGGGAGACAATATTTGCAACTGATGCAACTGACAAGGGATTAGTTTCCAAAATATACAAACAGCTTATACAGCTCAATATCAAAAAAAAAAAAAAAAATCGAAAAATGGGCAGAAGACCTAAATAGACATTTTTCCAAAGAAGACATACAAATGACCTAAAAGCACAGAAAAAGATGCTCAACATCACTAATTATTAGAGAAATGCAAATCAAAACTATAATGAGGAATCACCTCATACCGGTCAGAATGTCCATCATCAAAAAAGTCTACAAATAATAAATGCTAGAGAGGGTGTGGAAGAAAAAGAAACTCTCCTACACTGTTGGTGGGAATGTAAATTGGTACAGCCACTGTGTAGAACAGTATGGCGGTCCCTTAAAAAATTAAAAATAGAGCTATCATATGATCCTGTAATCCCACTCCTGGGCATATATCCAGAGAAAACCTTAGTTTGAAAAGATACATGCATGTTCACTGCAGCACTATATATTATAGCCAAGACATGGAAGCAACCCTAATGTCCATCAACAGATGAATGGATAAAGAAGATGTGACACATATATAAAATGGAATATTACTCAGCCATAAAGAGGAACAAAATAATGTCACTTGCAGCAACATGGACCTAGAAATTGTCATGCTTAGTGAAGTCAAGCAAAGACAAATATCATATGATATCACTTATATATGGAATCTAAAAAATGGTGCAAATGAACTTATTTACAAAACAGAAATAGGGTCACAGATGTAGAAAACTTATGGTTACCGGGGGGGGGGGAAGGAAGGGAGGGATAAATTGGGAGATTGTGATTGATATATATACACTACTATATATAAAATAACTTAATAAGGACCTACTGTATAGCACAGGGAACTCTACTTAATACTCTGTAATGACCTATATGGGAAAAGAATCTAAAAAAGAGTGTATATGTGTATAACTGATTCATGTTGCTGTACAGTAGAAACTAACACAACATTGTAAATCAATTATACTCCAATAAAAAAATTATTTTTAATTTAAAAGTCTAAAACAATAAATGCTGGAGAAGGTGTGGAGGGAAAGGATCCCTCCTACACTGTTGCTGGGAACGTAAATTGGTATAGCCAGTATGGATGTTCCTTAAAAAACTAAAAATAGAGCTACCATATGATCCTGCAGTCCCACTCCTGGGTATATGTCTGGAGAAAACCATAGTTTGAAAAGACACATGCACCCCAATGTTTATCACAGCACTATTTACAATAGCTAAGACATGGAAGCAACCTAAATGTCCATCAACAGAGGAATGGATAAAGAATGTTGTGGCAATATATACAATGGAATATTACTCAGCCATAAAAAAGGAAATAATGCCATTTGCAGCAACATGGATGGACCTAGAGATTATCATACTAAGTGAAGTAAATCAAACAGAGAAATACCAATCACATATGATATCACTTATACGTGGAATATTTTTTTAAAAGATACAAATGAACTTATTTCCAAAATAGAGACTCACAGACATAGAAAACAAACTTACCAAAGGGGAAAGGGAGATAGGGGAGGGATAATTGGGAAGTTAGGGTTAACATATACATATTACTGTATATAAAATAGATAACCAATAAGTACCTACTGTATAGCACAGGGAACTGTACTCAATATTTTCTAATAACCTATAAAGAAAGAATATCTGAAGAATATATACTTTCAGATAGATATATATATATCTAAATTGCTGTGCTACAGACCTGAAACTAACACAATATTGTAAATCAACTGTACTTCAATTTTTAAAAATACAATAAAATTAAAAAATAAATTAAAAAATCTAAAAAGAATGGAATGTCAGGTTTCAAGGGCTAAAAGAAAAAATCCAAGCTAGATTCCTATACCTAGTCAAAGTATCCTGCAAATGTGAAGACAAAACTAAGATATTTTCAGACAAAAACAAAGACTTTGTCATCAACTAACCGATTTTTCTCTTCATTTGTGAAAATGACCACAGATAGAAGCTCAAGTCCATAAGAAGGAACTAAAAGCACTAAGAACAGTAAATTGAAAGAATACTGACTGTGCTAAACTACACTAATAATGCTCTGTAGGGATTATAACATGCAAGGAAGCAAAATATAAAGGGCAAAAGGGATAAATATAGTTCACCTCTTTTAAAGATAGTCTTACATTATTTGGGAAATGACAACAGTACAGATTTAAGCTGAACTGTACTAACAATGAGTACTGTAATATCCCTATATATAGGAGAAACACTAAAGAAGAATACAAAAAGATATAAATAAAAAGGTCATGGCAGAGATAAAATAGAATAATAAAAATAATTTAAAAGAAGGCTGAAAAAGAATAAAGAATGGATGAAGAATTTGGAGGAGCGGGAAGACCCTGAGCTCACCTCCTCTCATGGACCTACCAGAATTACAGCTATTGATGAGAAAGACCAGTCTAGCAGAAAAGAACTTCTACAAAGAAAGGATAAAGAAGGAGCGACAATGAGTGGAATGGGTAGGTGCAGCATAGTGAAGACCCATTCCTCAGGGTGGGCAACTTACAAACAGGAGGTTAATTACAATTGCAGAGGTTCTCCCCAAGGAGCAATGGGTCTGAGCCCTGCATTGGCTCCCCATCCCAGGGGTCCTGCACCAGGAAGATGAGTCCCTAGAACAATTGGCTTTGAAGGACAATGGGGCTTAATTTGGGGAGGTCTAGAGGCCTGTGTGGGAAATAGACTCCACGCTTAAAGGTTGTATACAAAATCTCACATGCTCCAGCACCTGGGCAGAAGCAGTAATTTGAAAAAAGCCTGGGTCAGACCACATGCTGATCTTGGAGAGTATCCTGGAGAGGAGAAGGCAACTGAAGCTCACTCTGGGGACACAGACACTGGTGGCAGCCATTTTTAGGAGCTTGTTCTACCACATGTTCACTGGTGCTGGCAGGTGCCATTTTGTAATCCTCCTCTAGCTTATTAGCTTCAGCACCCAGCCCCACCAAGCAGCCTGTAGGTATCATAACTGGGATGCCTCAGGCCAAACAGCTAGCTAGGTGGGGACACAGGCACACTGGGCAGGACCAACCCCAGGAATACCTGGGATCTGACCATACCCACCAGCCTCAGGACCACCACAGCCCCACAGCCAGCCATGGCAGGACCCAGCCCACTTACTAGCTGACCAGCTCAAGAACCCCCAGGGCCTTGCAGCCAGAGAGCCCAGGAACAGACTTTGCCCAGTTAGCTGGCACTAACTGCAGAACACTCTGGCCCTCAGACCCCCATGCAAGCAGTCCAAACCAGCTCTAGGACCTCTAGGACCCTGGGCCCTACAAACCAGAGACCCCCGGATCCAGCTCTGCCTGCTACTGGGCTGTCACTAGCCCTGAGTCCCAGCTTCACCCACCAGTGGGCAGGTAATAGCCCTGGGATTCCCTGGGATCCCAACTCTGCCCACCAGCAGGTGGTCACCATCAGGACCACCACAGCCCCACAGCCTGCCTTGTTAAGACCTAACCAACATACCAGCAAGCTAGCACTATCCCAGGGACCTCCACAGCTCTGGCTCTGACCACAAGCAGGCCAACTCCAGCTTTGAGACACCTTGGGCCCCTCAGTAAGTGTCCTTGGGATCCAGCCCCACCTACCAGGGGCCTGATGCCAGCTTCAGGACCACCAGGGCCCTGCAGCCAGAGACCCTGGTACCCAGCGCCACCAAGCAGTGAGCCAGCACTGGGAACCCCTGCCCCAGTCCCTGGCCCTGCCCACCAGCAGGCCAGCACCAGCTCTGAGTTACCATGGACTCCTCACAGCTAACCACCCAGGGATCCAGTAACACTCACCAACACACCAGCATGAGCTTCAAGACACCCTGAAACCTTCAGCCAGAAGTGTCAGGAACCAGTCCCACCCATAAACAGGCCAACACTAGATCTGGGAACCCCTGCCCTGTAACCACCCACCCTCCCAAACCTGACTCTGCCCACCAGTGAATCACCACTATCCCAGGGACCCACCCCCGGGGTTTCATAGCCAGCCACCTCGTGACCCAGTCCTGCCAACCAGTGGCTGGTAGCCTCTGAACAAGGCAGGGCCTGGCAATCAACCAGACCAGGAGCCAGCCACAGCTACTAGACCTCCTACAGTAGTCAGCCCACCACAACAGAAGGACCATAAGCCCACATAGGGGTACCCCTAGAGCTTATAGCTTTGGTGACCAGAGAGGAGTGTACTGCTGGGAAGCATGTCTGCTACAAATGGCCATTTTTCCCAGGTGAGGAAGCATAACCAACCTACCAGATACATATAAATACAAACAGCATATTAGGCAAAACAAGAGGACAGAGGAACATGTTCCAAATGAAGAAACAAGATAAAACCCCAGAAGAACTAAGTGAAGTGGAGATAGGCAATCTACTCAGTAAAGAGTTCAAGGTAGTGATTTTAAAGATGATCAAAGAACTCAGGAGAAGAATGGATGAACAGAGTGAAAAGTTAGATGTTTTTAACACAGAGTTAGAAAACATGAAGAACCAAATGAATGAAAAATGCAATAACTGAAATCAAAAGTACACTAGAAGGGATCAACAGTAGATTAAATGGTACAGAGAAATGGATCAGTGAGCTTAAAGATAGAGTAATAGAAATCATTGAACAGAAAAAAGAATGAAAAGAAATGAGGACAGGTCAAGAGACTTCTAGCACAATACCAATTGTACTAACACTTGCATTATAGGGTTCCCAAAGGAGAAGTGAGAGAGAAAGGAGCAGAGAACATATTTGAAGACATAGTAGCTGAAAAGTTCCCTAACTTGGGAAAGAAAACAGATATCCAGGTCCAGAAATGACAGCACATCCCAGACAGGATCAACCCAAAAGGGCCAAATCAAGACACGTTCTAATTAAAACAGCAAAAATTAAAGATAAAGAGAGAATATTAAAAGCCGAAAGGGAAAAGTGACAACTTACATACAAGAGAACTCCCATAAGGCTGTCAGCTGACCTTTCAGCAGAAACTCTGCACGCCAGAAGGGAGTGGCACAACATATTTAAAGTGATGAAAGGGAAAAACCTACAACCAAGAATACTCTACCCAGCAAGGCTCTCATTCAGGTTTGATGGAGAGATAAAAAGTTTGACAGACAAGCAAAGGCTAAAAACGTTCAGGACCATCAAACCAGCTTGATAAGGAATGTTAAAGGGATTTCTCTAAGTGAAAAAGAAAAAGCCATAACTAGAGACTTGAAAATTACAAAAGGAAAAATCTCATTAGTAAAGGCAAATAAACAGTAAAGGTAGTAAATCAACCATGAGCAAAGCTTATAGGAAGCCTAAAAGAAAAAAGTAGTAAAATCATTTATACCCACAATAAGCAGTTAAGGCTACACAAACAAAATAATTCAAAATAATGACGTCAAGAACAGTAATCATGGGGGAAGAGGAGTAAAAATTCAGGGTTGTTAAAATGCGTTGTAGATAACTAGTAAGGAACCTACCGTATATAACACAGGGAACTCTTCTCAATACTCTGTAATGACGTATATGGGATAAGAATCTAAAAAAGAGTGGATATACATATAACTGATTCACCTTGCTGTACAGCAGAAACTAACACATTTTAAATTGCCTGTACTCCAATAAAAAATTTTTAAAAAACAGAGGAAGAACAAAAAAATGCATTGGAAAGTAAGAAATCAACTTAAAATTGTGTATGTGTGTGTATACACACACACACACACATATATATTGACATATTGCTATATATAAACATCATGGTAACCACAAACCAAAAATCTCTAATAGATACACACAAAAGAGAAAGGAATCTAAACATAATACTAAAGATAGACATCAAATCACAAGGGAAGAGAGGAAAACAAGAGGAAAGGAACAAAGAAAGAACTACAATACAACCCCAAAGAAATTAACAAAATGGTAATAAGTATACCCTACCAATAATTACTTTAAATATAAAAGGACTAAATACTCCAATCAAATAGAGTGGCTTAATGGATAGAAAAACAAGATGCCCAACATATATGCTGCCTACAAGAGACCCACTTCAGGTCTAAAAACACACAAAAAAGTGAAGACATGGAAAAAGGTATTCCATATAAATAGACAAAGAAGGAAATTACATAATGATCAAGGGATCAATCCAAGAAGATATAACAATTGTAAATATACAAGCACCAAATATAGGAGCACCTAAATACAAACATAAATGGAGAAGTTGACAATAACACAGTAATAGTAGGGGACTTGAACACCCCACTTACATCAATGGAGAGATCATTTAGACAGAAAATCAGTAAGGAAACTCTGGCCTTAAATGGGCTTAATAGATATATATAGAAAATTCCATCCAAAAGCAGCAGAATACACATTCTTTTCAAGTGCATGTGGAACATTCTCCAGGATGGGTCATATGCTAGGTCATAAAATAAATCTCAGTAAATTTAAGAAAATTGAAATCATATTAAGCATCTTTCCTGACCACAACACTATAAGAGTAAAAATAAACCACAAGGGGAAAACTGAAAAAACACAACCATGTGGAAGCTAAACAATATGCTACTAAATAACCAATGGATCACTGAAGAAATCAAAAAATACCTGGAAACAAATGAAAATGAAAACACAATGATCCAAAATCTAGGGCATGCAGCAAAAGCAGTTCTAAGAGGCAAGTTTGTAGCAATAAAAGCCTACCTCAGGAAACTCTCAAACAACCTAACTTTATATCTAAAAAAAACTAGAAAAAGAAGTAAAACCCAAAGTTAGTAGAAGGAAAAGTTAGTAGAAGGAAAGAAATCGTAAAGAACAAAGCAGAAATAAATGAAATGGAGACTGAAAAAAAAATAGAAAAGATCAAAGAAACTAAGAGCTGGTTCATTGAAAAGATAAAACTGATAAACCTTTAACCATACTCATTAAGAAAAAAGGAGAGAGTGCCCAAGTCAATAAAATCAGAAATGAAAAGGAGGAAATTACAACTGACACCATGTAAATACAAAAGATCATAAGAGATTACTACATAAAACCATACTCCAATGAAACAGACAACCTAGAAGAAATGGACAAATTCCTAGAAATGTACAATCTCCCAAAACTGAATCAGGAAGAAATAGAAAATATGAACAGACAAGTTACCAGTAATGAAACAGAATCAGGAATGAGAAAAACTCCCAACAAACAAAAGTCTGGGATCTGATGGCTTCACAGGTGAATTCCACCAAACATTTAGAGAAGAGTTAACACCTGTCCTTCTCAAACTATTCCAAAACATTGCAGAGGAAGGAATGCTTCTTAACTTATTCTATGAAGGCAGTATCCAAGCAAAGATATCACACAAAAAAGAAAATTAAAGGCCAGTATCACTGATGAACATGGATGTAAAAATACTCAATAAAATATTAGCAAAATGAATTCAATGATACATTAAAAGGATCATACACCATGATCAAGTGGGATTTATACCAGGGATGCAAGGAAGGTTCAATATACACAAATCAATTAATGTGATAAACCTTAACAGACAGGAGAATAAAAATCATATGATCAACTCAAAAGCTGTAGAAAAAGGGTTTTGACAAAATTCAACGTCCATTTATGATAAAAATTCTCCACAGCGCACGCAGGGTGGGGGGAGGGAGCGCACGACGTGCGCGCGCCCTCTCCCTCCTTCACCGCTGCCGCCTCCTTCTTCTGCCGCTCCTGGTGCTGCTTGTGTGCTCGTTCGGTGCGGACCTGGTACCTCTTTTGTGAAGCGGCAGCTGAGGAGACTCCGGCGCTCGCCATGGCCGACGAAAAGCCCAAGGAAGGAGTCAAGACTGAGAACAACGATCATATTAATTTGAAGGTGGCGGGGCAGGATGGTTCTGTGGTGCAGTTTAAGATTAAGAGGCATACACCACTTAGTAAACTAATGAAAGCCTATTGTGAACGACAGGGTTTGTCAATGAGGCAGATCAGATTCCGATTTGACGGGCAGCCAATCAATGAAACAGACACACCTGCACAGTTGGAAATGGAGGATGAAGATACAATTGATGTGTTCCAGCAGCAGACAGGAGGTGTCTACTAAAAAGGGAACGTGCTACTTTACTCCAGAATTCTGTTCCTCCAGACCAAGAAGACATTCTCAATTAGAAAACCGCAATTTGGTTCCATCACATCCTGACTACTGCAGTATAGTTTCTCTATTCTTTCATTTTCCCCTTCCCCATTCCTTTATTGTACATAAAGTAACTGGTGTATGTGCACAAGCATATTGCATTTTTTTTTTTAAACTAAATGGCCAATGGTATTTTGATCGACATCAAATGGAGATGGAATGGGGAAAAATACTGGTTCTGTGAAAATACCCCCTTTTCTCCATTAGTGGCATGCTCATCAGCTCTTATCTTTATATTCCAGTAAGTTATTTTGCTCTCACTGTTTAACAAAAAAAGAACAACATAAAAATTCTTGCATACCTTGTTCGATTGGAGAATTTTAATGTTTTTCATTTATCATTGTAAAACCAAGGACAATTTTATAACTTTTTTGTACGTAGCTGTTACATGTAGGGCAATCTGTCTTTAAGTAGGGATAAATTACTCTAAAAGAAATGAATCCTAGATAGTTTTCCCTTCAAGTCAAGTGTCTTGTTGTTTAAATAAACTTCTTGTTTAAAAAAAAAAAAAAAAAAAAAAAAAAAATTCTCCACAATGTGGGTATCAAGTGGAACGTGTCTCAACATAATAAAGGTCACATATGATAAGCCCACAGCTAACATCATACTCAGCAGTGAAAAGTTGAAAGCATTTCCACTAAGATCCAGGAACAAGACAAGGATGCCCACTCTTGCCACTTTTACTCAACACAGTATTGGAAGTCGTAGCTAAAACAATCAGACAAGAAAAATAAAAGGTATCCAAATTGGGAGGGAAGAGGTGAACCTGTCAAGAGGCTAGAAAAAGAGAAAATTAAACCTAAAGAGATTCAAATAAAAAGGCATATTCATCAGAATGTGAAAGCTTTTAAAACATTTTCAAATATTCTCAGTACCATTTGTATACCTTTAAGGATAAAAGAAAGATAGGACTTTAGAGCTGGAAAGAACCTTGAGATCAGTAAGTAATTATGTATTTAAAAATCCTACATTTTACACAGGTGAAAAATTGAGACCCAAAGAAGTGAAGGAATCCAGTATTTCCTGAGCTCCGAAAATACATCAGCGGCTGTTCTGAGCACTTTTCAACACACAGCCCATTGTGAGGCCATTATTCTTCCAGCTCTGTCAATGAGGATGCTGAGACTTAAGTAGTTTCTGAAATTGGCCTAAAGTCTTACAACTAGTAAGAAATGGAGCCAGGACCAACCTAGTCTCTTTAATTCCAAAACCCATACTCTTCCTACAACAAGACCCTAAATGGTTTAATTAGAAGCCATAGTGAGGTCTAGAACCCAAGTCCCTTTTTCCCAGTCTATTTTTACTTCCATTACAAAGTACAAAAAATGGAAAAATAATGCTGTTTGTTTTGTGGAATTGTTCTACATGCAGTTGAATGAGTCAGATAAAATTATCACTGATCTCGTATGCAGTGTGCTTTTCTCCAGTGGGCAATGAAGCTTTGTCGCCCAAGGCTTTATTAAGATTGTTTAAGCCAACCATTACATTCTGTAATAAACTTCGACTTTTTAAATCTTATTTCCCTCTACAGAGAAACTTGAAGCTGCCAAACTCTGTACTTGGAAATGCCATACATGCAAATTGTGAAAACAACATAAAGATTTCTCAGGGTTTTTTTTTTTCTCCTCACACTATCCAGTATCTACTCATAATACAAGGTCCATGTCTAGCATACCAAACCAAACTAAAGTCTCCATGTGATTCTGAATATGCACGTTTCCAGTGCTGTTCAATAAAACAAGCAGCAAATGTAGGTAGTGCCTATCATGCGTAAAAATAACATACTACCTCTATACTCTTAACTACCCACCTGAACAGAGAGGGAACAATAAAAGAGACGTGCATGCAGTTAAATGTTATACAACTTGACAAATTTGAAAATATGATACTAAACAAGTGCTGTGGGAGCCAGGTTGAGAAAGTTGTTCTGACTCTGTGGGTCAGAAGAAACCTCCAAAGGAAGTAAGGTTTGCAGTGAAGCTAGAAGGACTGCTTTCCATCTTTAGATCTAAGGCATGGGATATGAGGTGCCTTGGATGTCCAGAGACCAGCAGTTCCTGAATGTAGTTAGAACCCAGGCTTAATTACAGGGCATTGGAGAACATGAGGCAAGAAGTATAGTTTGAGTCCAGACCTTATAAGTAAGTTTCAGCTTACATTTTTAGCAGTGAGGAAGACTTTCTGTTCAGATGTGTTACTCTGAAAGTAGTGTTGTAAAGAGGCTGGAGGCGAGACACCTAACTAGGAGCCCAGTTAATGTCATGATCCAGGTGAAAGATAATCTGGTGTGGTGAGAGGTAAAATAGAGAGGAGGGCATAGATTAGAGACACTTCAGAAATAAAATTGATGTTGACTATTTAAAATGTGGGGGTTAAAGGAGAAGGATGAGTTAAAGGTGATTATGCCAATACCCAGGGTGTTGGCTTTTCCATCATCATAGATGCTTACGTATACACACAAATCATATTATAGAGGAACCCACAATCCATCTTTATAAAAGCTGATTATTTGCTGGAAATAAAGTCTATACTGACTAGCAAGAATGTATATATTCTTAGTTACTCACAATCTCTGTGTTTTCTGAGTCTTTTCTGTCTTAGTATGGGAAGAGAGTGAAAACGGTAACCAGGAATGAGTAAGGAGCAAGTTGGATCACAGTATCAGTGTGTACCATCAATATTCTATGAATACGTCTCATATTGGTTTTTAATTTTCTTTAAAGTATCAGGGACAGAGCAATTTTGTAAACATTTGTCATGGTTCCAATGCAGAGAAGACTCTGTGGAGTGGAGGTCAAAGCAGGTGTCCCAACTAGAAATATGCAGAGATATAGGACAGCCTTGTGGGTCTTCTGTTTTATGGCCTCTTCTGTATTCTCAGCTGTCCCTAGCAGCCATACAAGTACTAGGATGTGCTGCTTTTCTGCCTGTCCTTTCTCTTCCTTCCTTAGCATCTGAGGATGTGCAGATCTGATTGTGGGGTTATCACTGCTCCTGACTCCTTTCCTGCTTTATCATGACAAGTTGCAAAACCATCTTCCTAGCCATTCTGCAAACCTACTGAATGATTTGAGGCAATTTAAGTATTTTAGCATTTTTATTTATGTACACATGATATTGGAAGAGGTGATAGTTTTAATTATTTAACTTTAACTTGGAGAAAGGGAATCTCTGCTTATTTTTATTTAGTTCAGCATTTATACTTTGTCTACTATACAAAAACATATATTGTTATTAATAAATGCTGCAAGTTTTCCAAACCCACTGTTAAGATTAAATTTCTGGACTAGAATCAAATATTCATATACCACCAGCAATATTATACGTAATTTAAAGTGTATCTTGTCATGCAAATGGATTCACCATGGTGCTTTCCCTTAACTATAAAATTTTTTCTAGCCCCAATGGGAGCAGGCTTGTGGATTTTTACCCAGCATTAGAAGAGGCAGCTGAGTAATCATTTGGAAGATGCTTTGAATTTTGTCCTTGTGAAAATGGAATTAATTGGTCTCCAACTTGAATACATTATAAATATAGAGATGACCAAGATTAACCGACAGGGAAGCAATCATATCTTTAATTGCCTATAGCAGTCTCAGTGAAATATTGGGCTCAACTTTTTCCAGAATGTAGCAGATGAGATAAGTGTAAAAAGAATCTACAGTAGTCATTACATCCATCTCTATACCTCATTTCTTCAAGACAGGAAGAATAATGAGGCTAAATCTTGATTAAAAATGTTCAGCCTAAGCTTAGTTTTTACTAGTTTTGTAACTGTAATCTGGCACAAGCAAACCTACGGATTAAATGAAAGTAGTGTTTGTTTTTTAATCCTCCTGTGGGACCCTTTACACTGTAAGCCAAGAGTCTTGATATTCTCACATGAACCACCACATTTGCCTTTACTTTCTTATTAATCATAATTACTATGTTTTCTTTTCTAATTTCCTCTTAATAGGTGGCCAGAATAGACTGTGAAATAGCTTCTTTAATAAAGTTCAGAGAAAGCTGTTTCTGTATTCATCAATGATGTCATAATAATTTCTGCTTTTATTCTAATTCAACCTGTTGAATTTTCTCAGGAAATTAAGGAGGCAAGAGGCCTCACTTTTCTCATTTTATCATATATAACCGATAATTATGGTTGACACGAACTGGCTCATATTTACTTGAGGGTACCAGGTTTCCCACCCAATTCTCTTTTTTGACTTTACAAACCAGCCAGCTGAATTCAAGTTCCACCTTTTTATTCCCTTGAGAAAATATTAAAATATGTATTCCTATTCTATCTAATTTTGCCCTTTAGTTCAGAATAATTTTTCCTTTCTTAAAAGTTGTTCTAATGCAAATAAATGAATTTTTACAAAGGCAAACTTTTTTAATTTTAACACTGTCCTTCTAAATTGAAGCAGATCTATATTCATGGTAATGACATTCATAAAGTATAAAAAATGAATGCAATACACTTTAGTTTTATTTATTTTTCTTATGGTTTCTTTCCTTTCTTTTTCATTTATTTCTGCTCTGATCTTTACGATTTCTTTCCTTCTGCTCACTTTGGGGTTTCTTTGTTCTTCTTTCTCTAGTTGTTTGAGGTGTAAGGTTAGGTTGTTTATTCGATCATTTTCTTGTTTCTTAAGGTAGGACTGTATTGCTATAAACTTCCCTCTTAGAACTGCTTTTGCTGCGTCCCATAGGTTTTGGGTTGTTGTGTTTTCGTTGTCATTTGTTTCTAGATACTTTTTGATTTCCTCTTTGATTTCTGTAGTGATTCCTTGGTTGTTTAATAGTGAATTGTTTAGCCTCCATGTGTTTGTATTTTTTGCAGTTTTTTTCCTGTAATTGATATCTAGTCTCATGGCGTTGTGGTCTGAGAAGATGCTTGATATGATTTCAATTTTCTTGAATTTGCTGAGGTTTGATTTGTGACCCAAGATGTGATCTATCCTGGAAAATGTTCCGTGTGCACTTGAGAAGAAAGTGTAGTCTGTCGTTTTTGGATGGAATGTCCTATAAATATCAATTAAGTCGAGATGGTCTAATGTGTCATTTAAAGCTTGTGTGTCTTTATTTATTTTCTGTTTGGATGATCTGTCCATTGATGTAAGTGGGGTGTTCAAGTCTCCCACTATAATTGTGTTACTGTCGATGTTCCCTTTTATAGCTGTTAGCATTTGCCTTATGTATTGAGGTGCTCCTATATTGGGGGCATAGATATTTACCATTGTGATATGTTCTTCTTGGATGGATCCCTTGATCATTATGTAGTGCCCTTCCTTGTCTCTTTTAATAGTCTTTACTTTCAAGTCTAATTTGTCTGATATGAGTATTGCTACTCCAGCTTTCTTTTGACTTCCATTTGCATGGAATATCTTTTTCCATCCCTTCACTTTCAGTCTATATGTATCCCTTGGTCTGAAGTGGGTTTCTTGTAGGCAGCATATAGAAGGGTCTTGTTTTTGGATCCATTCAGCCAGTCTGTGTCTTTTGGTTGGAGCATTTAATCCATTGACATTTAAAGTGATTATTGACATGTGTGTTCCAATTACCATTTTCTTAATTGTTTTGGGTTTGTATTTGTAGGTGTTTTCCTTTTCTTGTGTTTCCTACTTAGAGAAGTTCCTTTAGCACTTGTTGTAAGGCTGGTTTGGTGGTGCTGAATTCTCTTAACTTTTGCTTGTCTGGAAAGCTTTTGATTTCTCCCTCAAATCTGAATGAGATTCTTGCTGGGTAAAGTATTCTTGGCTGTAGGTTTCTCTCTTTCAGGACTTTCAGTATATCCTGCCATTCCCTTCTGGCCTGCAGAGTTTCTGTAGAAAGGTCAGCTGTTATCCTGATGGGTTTTCCCTTATATGTTGTTTGTTGCTTTTCTCTTGCTGCTTTTAATATTTTTTCTTTGTGTTGAATTGTCGTTAGTTTGATTAATATGTGTCTTGGTGTATTTCTCCTTGGGTTTATTCTGTATGGGACTCTCTGTGCTTCTTGGACTTGGTGAATTATTTCCTTTCCCATGTTGGGGAAGTTTTCCACTAGAACCTCTTCAAATATTTTCACAGACCCTTTCTTGTTTTCTTCTTCTTCTGGGATGCCTATAATTCGAATGTTGGTACGTTTAAGGTTATCACTGAGGTCTCTGAGGCTGTCTTCTAGTCTTTTTATTTTTTTATCTTTTTCCTGCTCTGTGGCGTTTATTTCTTCCATTCTATCTTCCAACTCACTTATTCGTTCTTCTGCCTCAGTCATTCTGCTGGTTAGAGCATCTAGAGTATTTTTAATTTCAGTTATTTTGTTATCCATTGCTGTTTGTTTTTCTGAGTTCTTATGAACTGTTTCTTGTACTTTCTCTAATTTGTTATCGAGATTTTGTATCATTTTTACTATCATTACTCTAAATTCTTTTTCAGGCATTTTTCCTATTTCCTCCTCATTTATTTGGTCTTGTGGGTTTTTTTCCTGCTCCTTTGCCTGCATGGTGTTTCTTTGTTTCCTCATGGTTGTCCAAGCTTTTGGGGTTGCTTGTCCTGGTGATAGAGGTGTTTATAGAAGACTGTCCAAGCCTCAGACTAATGTCCAAGTATTGGAGTAGACGTATATTCAGTCTAGGAAACACATACATGTATAAGACACACAATTATTGAATCCGTTAGGACATAAGGCTCTAGAAAGACCTGACAGAACCCCAGTGTGCTATCAGATATTCAGAGAGAAACCCAGCAGAAATTGACAGCTGAAACAGAACAAATCAGAGACAAAAGCAAAAGCAAACAAACAACAAATAACACCCTACACATACAAACATCAATCCAGGGAGATTTTGTAAGCTAGGATCAAATATAGAAATGAGCTGGAGTACCACCAGAAAGAATGGAGATTCTCAGAATGTAATTAGACAACTGTACTAAGAACTAAGATAAAGACAAAAGCCTAATATTAATACCAAGGCAGTGCATCATCTGGAGAATAGAGCAAGGAGTCTGAGCAGACCGATAGTGTTGCTTATAAGTATGTTAAGATAAAATACACTTAAAATGGCTGGAAGAAAGGGGAACAGAAGAGCGTAATGTGGTTGGAAATATGCAAAGAAAAAGAAAGGAATAGAAGTGTATAAAAGAAAGGGATGAAAGGAAAGTATGAAAGATATTTTGTCCGTACTACCAAAAACTTAGCTAGATATAGAAGTATTTTAAAAGGCAAAAAAAAAAAAAAAAAAAAAAAAAAAAGAGTAAAAAATATCCTTATAAAATTATGTTGTAAAACTTGTAGATCCCTTAGGGCTAAGATCGTATTTAATAAATCAAAAAAAAAAAAAAAAAAAAGAGAAAGGAAAAAAAAAAAAAAAAAAAAATCCAGAACTGATCCCCGAATGGACCAGTTCAATAGGTATTGATACTACTATTTCTGTTTCCTTAGCGTCTCAGCTGTAAGTGTCCTTTTCCTTGCCTTGGGTTTTTTTTTTTTTGCGTTATTCTGTGACCAGCAGAGGTTCCTTTATTGTTCGTCTGTAAGCCTCGGTGTGTGGGGAGGGAGAGGGTGCAATAGTGGCTCCTTCTCCTGGGAGGGAGTGAGCAGTGGCGCACTGTTGCTTCAGTCAGGCTTGGAGGTGCCTGTTGCAGAGGGCGCTGGTGGCTCAGGCGTACACAGAAAGTCTTAGAGTTGGGCCTCTCTCGGGGTTTTTTCTTTTTGATGCTGGTTTTTTTTTTTTTTTTTCTCTCGGCAGCCTCCCTGCTGCTGGCGTTGCAAGGAGTTTTAATCTAGCCCCGCCCGAGCGCCTGAGGGTGCTTGTTATCCCTGAGCGCCTTATGTGGCCCCGCAGGGCGTCTCTCAGCTGCCTGTTGCAGAGGCGCAGAAAGAGAGAGAGAGGCTATGCGCGCGGCTCCTCCCCCCCGCCCGGGAGCCTGCAGCCTCCAGCCGCCATCATGGCCGGGCAGCTCTCAGGGATCGGCACTCCTCTCCATGGACCTCCTCCCTCCTGTCCTCTCGGTCCGTCACCCTACCGGCAACAATGTTTCTCCCCCGAACCAGCTCTCCGGTTCCCACGCTCCCGCTCCTGGACCCTCCGTTCAGCCGCGGATCGATGTCTCGGTCCGGGAACGCTGAGCTGCGCTGCGGACCCTCCGTATGTTTCTCACTCCCTCCCGTCTGCCACAGCTCCGCCGCTTCACCCTCTTTGAGCCCTTGTAGATGCCTCCCTACCGGCTATGTCAGGTTCTCCGCAGCCCTTTCCGGTGTCCGAGGCCGTCTGCTGGTGTTCAGCTGGTTCTCTGTGGGAATGACTGTGTCCTTCCGTGCATTCCCAATGCATCTGTGGAGAGGGATGCACTCCACGTCTCTCTACTTCGCCGCCATCTTTTTCTCCCGTGCAATACACTTTAGGGGATCAAAGTCATTTCTATTTTTTGAAGTATCATGTATTTAAATAAGGTAATTAATGGTATCATACTCACATACAGTATATTGAAAATTTACTACTAGGATTTCTTTCAAATCATTGTTAGGTGAAATTAAAATGAGTTTTATCTGAATATTAATTGTACATTTGAATAACTTTATTTGGATCTCATTTTACTTACTACCTTTATTATCTCTACCTCAAGACTGTTATTAAAACTAAACACATTTCTTTGACTCATAGTATTCATTTTTAAAAGTGTCCAGCTTCTTATATTTGGCGATTTGAGGTTCTACAGAAACATATAAAACATTAGTGAGATGTATGTAGATTGTACTGTGAGTACTTTATGCAGATAATTCATTCACTCTTCCCAATAGTTTATGAAGAACTTACTCTTGTTATAACCATTGTACAGACAAGGTAACTGAGGAGAAAAAGAGGATTCCTGACTGCTGCCAGGACATACTGCTAGTAAAGAACAACGCAGGACATTAACCTGGATGGTCTGGTGCTAGGATTCACACGTTAACCATTCCACAGTGTTGCTTCTCAATTTGTCTTCACTCAGCTTTTGTTTTCTCTGAATTAAGATGTGTTCGCTTCAGTGTACAAGGTCCCCTTAATCAAAGGGTCTTGAATTCCCCCTGGAGCACAGGCATCTATTAGTATCTCACCCTTTTTAGTGTGTTTTTAGCTCAGATATAGCAAGGTCAAAGAACAGCATTCCTGACTTCCACCCTTCCCCCAATATCAATCCATATTTTTCATTCCTCTTTAAGGCACACTCATGCTACAGCACAGAAAACTGTTCATTTCTAGGAGTGATTAGTTAGTTCATGTTTGTCTCCCGTAGAATCCATCGCCCTTCTAATCCTTGAGGAGAATGTGAATGAAAGAATACAGACTTATATTGTAAATACCCTCTGACTGTCTCAGCTTTACATTGAACTGTGAAGATACAAGGCAAAGAAAAAAATTTACAATACTAAAACCGAGACCAAATCAAGAAGGAAAGTCGACTAGCCATAAGACATGTAGAGTGAAATTAAAATTCACAAACTCAAGATATAATGTTAAGAGCAAACATTTAGTTGACATTATTTATGTGCCAGGCACTGTTCTGCATTGTACATACAGTAATTTGTGTAACCTCATAACAGTAGTAATGAGGTGAGGGTACTAATATTACCCCTATGTTACAGATAAGGAAACAAGCACACAGAGTTGGGATTTGAAGCCAGGCAGACTGACTCTGAAGTTCATGGTCTTAACCACTCTAAACATTTCTCCTGCCACTTGATGAGAGAGGCTTCATTTTGACCATACTACCTACTCTTTGCTTCAAAATCCAGTTCAGTTACATGCAGTACGCTGGGCAGTCATCCATGGCTGTGCACGTACAGCTTTCCAGAAGGGTTTTCCAAGTTCAGTCACTAAAAATTTGGGGGCTGCAAATGACCACAAACAGGAACATGATAGAGGTTTGGTAGCTTATTGTAATTTAGCATGGATATTCCCAATAAACTAGTTGCTGGCTGGAAACACCTTAAAGCACTGCATTCTGAGAATTCTAAATATTCATATACCCTATCACTAAAGACACATAGAGAATTAGCAACAGTTGTGGATAGTAGATCCAGCTCAAGCTACTAAATGCCTGTTAGACACTGGTTTCTAAATTAAAAGAAAGGAGATCAATTTGTTCTCCAGCAACAGATGGAGAAGGATAGTTGACCAACACCCAAATGGACAGAGATCAGGACAAAAGAGCAAGCCAGACATCCTGGATATTCACCAAATCAGGTTTGGGGAAAAAAGCTTTTGAAAAATATTTTACAGATTAATAAAAATGGATTAAGAAGAAGGTAATATATCTGAAAATGATTTTCTACAGAAAACAAAAGACTTTGCCAGAGACATTGGCATTTTAGTAGCATTGGAGACTGAAAAATCATATGAGGAGAACAGACTAACATGAAAATCAGCTAAATGGTAGGGATGGGTGACTTACAAGGAAAACAAAGACTAGAATTAACACAGTGAAAGTCAAGTCAGTCCAGTGACACAGAAAATAAACATGAGATGGTTTCTCGGTATTCAGAAGAAAGAGATTAAAAAATAAAAAGAAGAGAAAAAAAGAGAACAAGAGCAGAGAAAGGAATCCAAACCTAAAATTACAGGTATTTCCAGGAAGGAAAACACTAGAGTCAGAAGCAATAATCAGAAACAATATTGGAGAAAGAAAATCTGGGCAAATGATTTTTACTAGCAATAAAAACATAGATCTTTGACAAATGTAACAAAATCGGGAAAATACATAGAAGTAAAATTAGGAATAAAGAGTGATTTAGCCATAGATATAGAAATAATAACCAACAAAAACACTAATAGGTAGAACTGACTAGATGCCATGAATCTAAGAGTTCTATATATAGAATTTTAAACATTTTCATTCCAAGTAAGAAAACTTTTAAATTGAAAAGAAAATACTATGTAAAACTCAATGCTGAGACGGTTTCAAAGCTGAATATATGAATACTTCTCTGAGAAGTGTTAATTACCAAAGTAGATTCGAGATGATTTGGATAAACTGGTAGTTGTAAAGGAAATTGAAAGTTCATTAAAGCATAACTTCCAGAAATAAGCTTCCTTTTGCTTCCAAAAAAGAGAGAAAGAGAGAGTGAGAGAGAGAAAGGAAGAAACGTGGTTCTACCTGTGTATTCTTCTACGCTTTCAAGGAACATATTCCCATGCTAAATAAATTGTTCCATTGTGAAGACAGAAAAAGGTGTAAACCCATCCTGTTCACTTTTTTAAGCTCTTTATTGAAATATAATTGCTTTACACTCTTGTACCAGTTTTTGAGGTACACCATAGTGAATCAGCTGTATTTATACATATATCCCCATATCCCCTCCCTCCCACGACTTCCTCCCGCCCTCCCTGTCCTGGCCCTCGAAGGCATCACCCATCATCGGGTTGATCTCCCTTTGTTATACAGCAACTTCCTGCTAGCTATCTGTTTTACAGTTGGTAGTGTATATATGTCTATGCTACTCTCTCACTTTGTCCCAGCTTTCCCTTTGCCTCCCCCCACCCAACCCCATGTCCTCAGGTCCATTCTCTGCATCTGCATCTTTATTCTTGCCCTGTCACAGGGTTCATCTGTACCATTTTTTTAGATTCCATGTATATGGGTTAGCATATGGTATTTGTTTTTCCCTTTCTGGCTTACTTCACTCTGTATGACAGACTCTAGGTCTATCCACCTCATTACATATAGCTCCATTTCATTCCTTTTTATGACTGAGTAATATTCCATTGTATATATGTGCTACATCTTTTTTATCCATTCATCTGCTGATGGGCATTTAGGTTGCTTCCATGTCCTGGCTGTTGTAAATAGTGCAACTTAAAAGCTTTTGCACAGCGAAAGAAACCATAAACAAGACAAGAAGACACCCCTCAGAATGGGAGAAAATACTTGCCAATGAAGCAACTGACAAAGGATTAATCTCCAAAATATATAAGCAGCTTATGCAGCTTAATAGCAAGAGAGCAAATAACCCAATCCACAAATGGGCAGAAGACCTAAATAGACTTTTCTCCAAAGAAGACATGCAGATGGCTAACAAACACATGAAAACATGCTCAACATCACTAATCATTAGAGAAATGCAAGTCAAAGCCACAATGAAGTATCTCACACCGGTCAGAATGGCCATCATCAAAACATCTAGAAACAATAAATGTTGGAGAGGGTGTGGAGAAAAGGGAACTCTCCTGCACTGTTGGTGGGAATGTAAGTTGGTACAGCCACTATAGAAAACAGTTTGGAGGTTCCTTAAAAAACTAAAAATGGACCTACCATATGATCCAGTAATCCCACTCCTGGGCATATACCCAGAGAAAACCATAATCCAAGAAGAAACATGTACCATAATGTTCATTGCAGCCCTATTTACAATAGCCAGGATATGGAAGCAACCTATTCACTTTTTTTTTTTTTTTTTTGCAACCTATTCACTTTTTAAGCTGGCATAATCCTGACCCTAAACCTGACAGAGCACAAAAATTAATACCCCTTATCAATTTTAATATAGATTGAAAAATCCTTTGCAAAATAATTACTAAACCAAATTTAGAAGTATGTTTTTAAAAGTATTTGCCATACTTAGGGTTTACCCCAGAAAGAAACAAAGATTATTATTAGAAGGTCCATTAGTAAGTAAATCAATGCTAAAAAATGTTAACTTCAACTGATGCCAGGAAAGGAAGTTAATAAAATTCAACACCCTTTGCTACCAAGTAGTGAATTCTGTAAACCAACCCTGAGATTCTTCCTTTTATTTTAAGAATGTCTACCATACGTAAATAACCAACTCTGTGATTACTGTAGGCATGCCTGTGGCCTATGTCATAATTGTAAAATTAATGCTTATTGACAGGAATTTGCAGATGGCTATAAAATAAAATATAAAAATAACCCGTAATCTCACCATCCAGAGATACATATTTAACTAAGTTAGGGGCACCAACACTCTGCACAGTAGAAAGTCCACATATATAGTCTGCCCATGTATGTACCGTTCCTCCACATCTGCACTTTTGCGTCCATGGACTCAACCAGCCACGGATCATGTAGTAAGTACTATAGTACTTAAATGTTGAAAACAGATTTGTGTATAAGTGAGCCCATGCAGTTCAAACCTGTTTTAAGGGTCAACTAAACTTAACTTTGTTAAGAATATTCTGCCACAGGTATTATTGTTGTAATCCTCATTTTCCTGATGAGGAGACTGGCAGACAGAAAGATTAAGTAGTTTGCCCAAGGTTGCTGAGCAAGCAGTCACATAAGCGAGGTATAAATTCAAGAAGAGTTCCTCTAAAATTCACACCCTTAAACAATGTGCTAAATCGTCTCTTTAGAGAACTTTTTTCCAATATTTTATCATAAGCATTTTCTAATAAGATACAATGTTCTTAATTATTTTAATAACATCATATTCTAGCATATAAATGAACTATTATGTATTTAAAAGTTGCCTATTTTTACATATGTAGGCCATTTTTTATTATTATTATTAAAAATATTAATGCATTTAACATTTTCATATAAATTCAAACTGCCTAATTTTTTCTTTGAGGATAAACTCCAAGATGCAGAATTACTAGGTCAAAAATCATGGGTATTTGTGAACCATCCTTATTTTCTACTTGTTTTCTGGAAAGATTTTGCACTTTGTATTTTTACCCACAAAACATGAGAATGCCCATTTCATAGCAAGCTCAACCTCATCAGCTCAGAATAATACCACTATTTAAAACTTTTGTAAATTTGATAGGTGAAAAAGAGTATCCTATTTCACACCTTTGGCTACTAGGTTTAAAAACCTCTTCATATGTTTATTAGCCACTGCAATATAGTTTTGTGATTTGCTTGTTAATTACTACCTCAGAGAAAGCAGCATAGCTAACAGTTAAGAACAGTCATTTTTGTGAGAGGCTCTGGAGTTCTCAACTTTTAAGAAAGAGAACATCACCGTACTGTATTGTTCTCACACAAAGGCTGACATGGAAAGTTGTCCTGTTATTCCTAGAAATCTAGGTCTGATCCCACAAACCTTACTGAACCTGTTATCTAGTCTTTAAAGTATGGATAATGATAATATTTCACTGGTTTATTGTCAGTATTAAATAAGGTATGATATGAAAAGTGTTTCATGCACAGATAGCAGCCTTCAAATGGTAACTTTTTAAAAATATTGCTCCATGCTTTCATGTCACTTACCTGGAACTCTATTTGGACTTATATTAGAGTTTTGTATGTACTTATCAGTAGACAAATTCTCAGGAGGAATTTATGTTTTTCCTCTGTCCCTAGCACTCCAGTACCTAGCAAAAAGCTTGATATGTGTTAGGAATACATACCTACACGTTGGGCTGAATGTAAAATTACTGTACTTCCAAAGGACACTTTGTGATTAGATGTCATGATTCCATGTAGCTAGCCTGTTAAACATTTCATCATTTTCCTATTGCAGAATTTAAAAAATAGAAAGCCTCAACTTTAAGTTCTCAAAGGCAGCTTTTAGAGTTTTAAGTATTTACTGACCACTTCATTTAGGACAGACTCAATTACATTTAGGCCAAACTCAAGGGCAAATGCAAGAGTGGTGACCACCCCAGTTACAGTTGATTTGATGAACAAAGATAGAGCAACCACAGTGTGGACCTCAGCAAAAGGAGAAGCGCTTGCCCCACTGTGTTCTCTTTCATTGAAAGATAAATGTTTTCTAAACTTTCTCCCAATGTTTGGTGTAGTGAAATACAAAAAAGTGAAACTCACTGATACGGTTTTATAAAGATCTACAAAAATCAACATGGTTTTTACAATTATTTTTGCTATCAAACCAAAGTTATTACAAAAGTTCAGGGGAAAAAAACATTTTTAGATATTTTAGGTTAGAACATTTTTATAATAAAAATATAAATTTGTAAGCCTGCTCTTGGTTATGATGACTAAGAAAATAAATTCTGTATGGCTCCCTGGCCATACACCCCCAGGTCACCCTTCCCAACTTATGAGCCGGTGGCTGCTCCCCACCCCTATCAGGAATCATTTCACAAGATGCTAACTGCAGTGACTGATTCGGAGAATTTTAAGTGTTCTATTATTATCGTCTTCTGATGCCTGAGTTGAAAAAGGCATCTACAAGACTCATCTTTATGGACAGGTTTAAGTTCAATTTTATTAGTTAAGCTTTCTCAAAGAGAAAAGTGAAACACAGGCCAAATAATAATCATAAGCATAGTTATAATAATAAGGCTCTTGGTGAAGGAGGTGAGCAGTGTGATAGGGTGTCAGGGTGTCACTTAGTTCCTTTAGTTGGTCACGTTGGGTGACAGTCCACAATTTCAAGAAAGGTAGGAGGGAACTCCATTTCCCCTTGCAGCCATGGCTGTTGCCCTTCGGATTCTAACCTGATTGTGCATGGATCTTAGGACAATTCCTTGACCTGTTATGTAATTACCTTTCTGCTGGCTTTTGTGTTTTGACTTATTTCCCTAAACATTTTTTTTTGAATGACCTTTAAGTCATAGGGACTTATAATTTGGTGACTGTTGCAAAAGTGTTTCTTTCAATATACCCTCCATGTGTCCTCTCTAAGTGTAATTTTCTAAATCATTTTTTAAAACCCTGCTTTTTCTGTAATGCTGGGCTCAGCAACTGACTTCTTTAAAAATTGAGAAGTTTAAAGAATTGGGTATTTTGCTGAAATTCACGAGGACTTATTTGTTGCTTTAAAGCTGCTGAGGGAACCAATATTTGTTTTTATAGTTTTACAATTATAAACTATAAAACTAATGGAATAGTTTGACTTCATTTGTGTTGAAGTTATAAAACTGGCTACAATTTCAGTTCACATTTTATCACTCAACTTTCAGACTAATTGTATAAAGGAAATCTGGAGCTTAGCAAATGCTTGATAACTTGGGCTCCACCATGTCCCCTACCAGCCCCGCCAAAACCTCTTTTACTCTGGTTGTCATGGTAATTCAGTGGAAAAACACATAACAGTCCATGAATTTGCCCAATCTTTTGTTGTATTTAAGTTGCAGAAAAAGGCAGTGCTTTCTGGTCTGTTTTGCAGGGTTTTCACAGGAAGAAGTGTGATGGATAAAGCTAATGTAGTCATTCAAACCTGAGAGTAACAATAAATATAACAAAACACTTATGTGACAATATTTCCATATTTTCAACCAGTTAGGCCTTCCAACAGCATTATGAAGGTACTGTTATTGCCATTTCACAGAACTGAGGCACAGAGAGGTTGAACGGATCACCCAGAGTCACACAGTAAGAGAGGAAGCCAGAATGCAGACGCAGCAGGTCTAGCTCCAGGATATGTGCACTCTGGTGCCGCGCTTTTGTGTGTTACAGAGCACATTTCATAATATGTTTTATCACTTAATCCTCTTAATATCCCCAGGAAATGTGGAAGTTGTATTATTGTTTGTTCACCTGAGTAAACTGAGATGGAGAAGCCTGAGACAGAGTGGACCAGGGCCATACACCGGAGAGTGCTGACGTCATCTCAACCCCAGGCCCCACGGCAAGCCTCCTACTCCCATCTCATGCCTCTGTCTCTCAGGGGGGTTTGTTTTTGTTTTGCCAAGGAATGTTCTCACTAAATGAAAACTTAAGCTATCTCTTGACCAGACAAATGAAGGCTGACGCGTCCCTGTGGAAGCAGGGCACTTATGCATCCCTCCTACCCGCTCGTTCCCATTCCACCCCCAAGGCCCCTAAGATGGTCCGTGCAACACAGCTGGGAATCCACTGCCTCATGCCCTGTTACCTTTCAAAAGGTACAGGATGGGGCTTACCTGGTGGTGCAGAGGTTAAGACTCCACCTGCCAATGCAGGGGACACAGGTTTGAGCCCTGCTCTGGGAAGATTCCACATGCCACGGAGCAGCTAAGCTCATGCGCCACAACTATTGAGCCTGTGCTCTAGAGCCCGTGAGCCACAACTATTGAGCCCATGTGCTGCAACTACTGAAGCCCACGTGCCTAGGGCCCGTGCTCCACAAGAAGAGAAGCCACTACAATGAGGAGCCCACGCACCACAAGGAAGAGTAGCCCGCGCTCTCAGCAACTAGAGAAAGCCCGTGTGCAGCAACGAAGAACCAACGCAGCCAATAAATAAATAAATAAATTAAAAAAAAAGGTACATAATGGATTTGTTCTCCCCTGGAAGGACTGAGTGGTAATAGTGGAAATCAGCATGGAGAGACCAGAAATTCCTGGAAATAGAAGGAAAAAAAAAGAACATAGAGGAAAAAGCAAGTTTTTGGTTGGATAAGTCAGGGTTTGAACTTGGCACCCGTGAGCTTCAGTCTGTTGTTCATCTGTAAAATGGAAATAAGACTTGATGCCTCTCCTTGAGTGCTTCTAGTAGGCCAAGTTACTAAGTATTCTTTCATTTAATCCTTACAGCAAACCTGTGAGGTGTAGGTATTGTCATCCCTAATATATAGATGAAAACTTGAGGCTCAGAGAGAGGAGCTAACCTCCCCAAGGCTACTAGGCTGGAAAATGGCAGAGCTGGAATTCAAAACCACATCTGTCTGCCTATCAAGTCTATGCCCTTAACCTACATAGGATTGGAGAAATTACAAGATAAAGCTCCTAATGTGTGCCAGGCACAGAGTAGGCAGCCAATGGCAGATGTTATTTTAGGGAGATAGCATATTATTTAAGAGTCTAGACCCTGAATTTAGGGTTCACATATCTGCCTTACTAGACACATAATGTGTGATCATGGAGAAATTTTTTAATCTTCCTAGGCTTCAATTACCTTGTTCATAAAATTGGAATAACATTAGCACCTACTGCACAGTTTTTGTGACAATCAAATGAGATACTGTGCTACTTAGCACCGACCCTTACCCATTGTGTATGTTTAAAAAAAAACACTATTATTTGGAACTCTGTGCCAAGGAACCAGGGACAGGAGACCCAAATAAGTGGATTTTACAGGTAGCCTACATTATTTCGTTTTACCACAGCTTTTATGAAGTGGTGCCACATTATTCCCATTTTACAAATGCTGCTTTGAGAGTTTTAAGTATTTTTTCTCAAATCATAGCCAGTAAGTGATGGAGCTGGAATGTGAGCCCAGGCAGGTGGGATTTTGAGCCCTCCCTGTAATTCTGCAGCAGTTCCGACAAGCGAGTTCTGACAAGACTTTTCCCCAGTGTTGAGGAGTCCAGATGTCAGGGATTTAGCAGATTAGGAGAGTGCACTTCTTTTCCCTGGTTAAATTCAGAACCAGTTGAAAGGTGGTTGCGGGAATCAGGTAGAGAGAGATTAAAATGTTACCTTCTTCATGATAAAGCTGTTGAAGAACATGGCTTAGATTTGATACCAAGGAAAATTATTAAATCTTTTGTGAGGCAGAATTACCCACCCACTGGCCAGCCTAGCACCCCAGCTCCCACCCCCACCCCATGAAGCCTGCCCTGGCTGATTGGAACTGAGTGAAGTCTCAGCAGACAGATCCCAGGAAGAGAGAAGGGCTGACTCATTTGGCCTCCATCCTCTCTCCCACATCCCCAATCGGATAAGTGACTCCTCTCCTGGATGGAGTGAGTGAAGACAGAAAAAGGCCAGGGGTGTTACTCTGATGACTAGGAACGCACTGCGTGGGGTGTGAGATCCCATTTAATATTCCAGACCTGTGTGCTCTCAACTTCACTGGGCTCAACCTTTAAGATTATGGGGCATTTGGGTGTGTGACTACCCCCTCAGGTGAGGTTAGCATCTGTCAGGGCAGGACAGCTCCCAAATCCATGAGGCTACTCTTCCAAAGCAATTACTGCTTCTTTGGGTTTCCTCCCTGGACCCTAGCTAGGCAGTGTTCATTTTGTCCCCAGAATGCTCCAAAAGAGGTCAGAAATATACAATTATTAAATTTATATGAAAACTACTCTGTACCTAAATTTGAAATTCAGTCTGTATTCTATTTCCCATCCCAAATTATGTGCAGCTCTGCTGTCCAAGATAGCCCTTCAGAGGTTCTGTAATGAGGTTAGGAGATAGCTATTCCAATAATGAAATGCTAATAATGTAAACAGTTGTATTGAATATAAATCTCATCCCATTCCTAATTACACAGGGAGAAATTAAAGTTAAAAGATTAATATCCAAAAAATTAAAGTAGAAGGTAAAGTCAGATTTCAAAATTAATTGAAAATTCTTCTGCTTTTGTGGGATAAAATTTGTAAAATTAAAGTTCAAAGTTTGTCTTCTTGAATATCTTATTCTCTTCAGTCTCATTCACAGGCAGTCTTGATACCTAGGAAAAGCTTGGGCTGTCCTAGGAGGGGTGTTGCTACTTCAACATCTCAGAAATGATTAGTCTGTGTTTCCGAAAAGAGAATAAAACATCACTAACCATCGTGGTGCTGATCCCACACCCATGAAATTCAGAAAACAAGCCGACCCCAGGCCCTAAAGAAGGTAGCCCAGGCATCCTCACGTTCCACAAATGCATACTTCGTGCTGCCAGAAACCATAGCAGAGATTCAGTGACAGCAACGGAAAGAGTCAGCAGAAGAGTCCTGGTTTCCACCTTGCCAAGATGCCAGTAGGTCTGTGCGTGCACGCCGGCAACCGTGACCTAGATTCGTTTAGGAGAAAATGCCCATCAAGAGATGAATTTTGGCACTTTGTTTATGAATTCAGGAGGACACTTCTCCTTACGTGTACTGTCTCTCCTCACAGGACATAACACTGAGACATTTCTGCCTTGCAAACTGAGATTTTTGGAATGGTCGCAACCCCAGGCATCAAGCTTTATTTGAGAGTTGCCTGCCTTTCCCAGTGGAAGTATGAACGGGAAAAACGGTGCTGTCCCACATCTCTCCATTTCCCCTTTCAGCCCATGTTTCTGGCACCCCAGTCTGCATTGAGGGTATGGACTCTAGTGATGTAACCACAGCCTTCTGTGAAACTCTTGTGACAAATGTCTGTCACTGTCTCTTGCAATGGCATCACCTACGTCTATGAAATGTGGTTCCTAGGGAAGGTTTTCACAGAATCCACAAATGTTTCAACTGGAGAATTGCCCAAGGAAGATTCCTGAACTGGAAGTCGTGTTGGTATCTAGGGAGCCTGTTGAGAACCATTTCCTCTGCCGAGTTCCCCTTAAACCATTGGCTTCCCTCCGTTTTGGGGTTTGTTTGTTTTTTAATTTATTTTATTTTATTTTTGGCTGTGTTGGGTCTCTTGCTACACGCAGGCTTTCTCTGGCTGAGGTGAGTGGGGGCTACTCTTCCTTGCGGTGCGTGGGTTTCTCATTTCTGTGGCTTCCCTTGTCACAGAGCTCAGGCTTCAGTAGCTGTGGCACATGGGCTCAGTAGTTGTGGCACAGAGGCTTAGTTGCTCCTTGGCATGTGGGATCTTCCCAGACCAGGGATTGAACCCGTGTCCCCTGCATTGGCAGGAGGATTCTTAACCACTGCACCACCACGGAAGCCCTTCCTTCCGTTTCTGACTTAAGCCTGAGGAAAATTTCTCTGTGTGATCTTTCTCTGCAGTGGCATCATCCAGCCTTTTAGGAAATCTCAGGGGAATTCCTAACACTTTCATTCTTAACTTGGTCTCTTCCCTTTTCTAGCACACATGGGACTAGCCCTGGTTACCAAATGTGAGGGCCCTCTTTCCCCTTTGATTTATAGATGAAACAATTGATTTTCTAAGATATCTCTTTAGATCTCATTCTGTGGGTCTCCTATGGTGAGAAATATGAAATTATGAGTTCTTGATACGCCCTAGATTTCTACTTTTCAAACAAATCACACTTCTCTGCCCCTGCTACGTTGGAGAATTCACCTAGGTGATATTCTCCCATGGGGTTAGTGGGGAACCAGGACCTGGACTCGCTCCATTATTGTCCTGACTGTTTGCATGTAGTATGTCTCACCTTGTCTGCAAGTTCTCATCTCATCAGTTTCTCAAGCAAGTCCCTCAGAGTGTAGGAAACACCTGCACACCTCCTACAATGGTTCTATCACCTGAAAACTCACCTAGGAATTCTTTGCTGCCTTCCCCAGTCCTTCCATGACAAATCTTGTAGGTAACTACTTTCTATACTGACCCAGTCATCAGGATATATGGGGCCTCAGTGGCTCTTAGTGGGGACTCTGCAGATTTTAAGGTGTTTGCAAATGTTTTCTGGACTTCAGCACCCTCTAGGGGAGTAATTTCAGGTGGTTTTCTGTCCTTCTACTGGGTTTCCTTGGGCTCAAGACACTTTCTGATCTAATATCAACCTAAATATTTCCCCTTAATAGGAGCAGACAGGCTTAGACAGCTCTCCTTATGTTTCATAGCTGTCTTTTCAGACCTTCAAAGATTTCCTATCTATTTAGCCTGTCTTCTAAGATGTCAGCCTCTGCCTCGAGGAAATCTTTCTTTCCTTCAGCTTTTAATCAGTTTATTTTGTTTTCAGTCTTCCACTGCTTTCTATACAATTGTCACACTGAAGCACACTTTTCAGAGCATTTGAGTTCTTCCTTTATTCCCTCCTTCTTAGTGACAGGCCTTTGGGTTTGTGATCATTTTATTGAGTTGTTCTCTACTTCAACCCAAGAAGATGGCATATTTTATTTATTTATTCTGAATATACTACCTTTCATGGGTGACTCTGGCAAGCCTTGTAATTACAATTACGAGCCTTTGGCAAGCACGTAATTACAAGAGGTTAGCCATATTAATTCCCTCATTTGGCCCTGAATGTAGTTCGTGGATTCTGAGGCAGCCACAATAATGCTGCCTCCCTGGGCCAGGCACTAAAAATTTAAACTTAGGAAGTAAATCAGAAAGAGAAAGACAAATGCCATATGATATCACTTATATGTGGGATCTAAAATATGATACAAATCAATATATCTACAAAACAGACTCACAGACATAGAGAACAGACTTGTGGTTGCGGGGGTCGGTAGGGGAGGGAAAGAATGGGAGTTTGGGATTAGCAGAGGCACACTATTACATGTAGGATGGATAAACAACAAAGTCATACTGTATAGCACAGGGAACTACATTCAATATCCTGTGATAAACCACAACGGGAACGAATATGTACATGTATAACTGAATCTGCTGTACAGAAGAAATTAATACAACATTGTAAATCAACTATACTTCAATAAAATTTAAAATAATAATTTAAAGCTAGGACCTTCCAGTGTTTGCAGTGTACATGGAGCTCAGCTATGTCTGTTCTTTCAAGTCCTGGCCAACAGGCCCAGCTGAGAAACAGCAGCAAAAAGTCACTCAGCTCCTTGACTATCTAAAAGTCCTGTGCCAGACAAACACTTTCCCGATCTTTGCCTCCATGACGACTGCTTTCCAAGGCTAGCAACTACAGTCCTGTCTGCATATAAATATCTTCTTATCCATACAGAAACAGCCATTCACCTGTAAAGAAAGCCATCCTAAGCCAGAGTAGGAATCCCACAAGACCCACACTTGCCAAAGCCTTCTGCGCAGCTGCACTAGTTAAAAGCCAATGGTAAAAACCAGCTGCAGGGCACAGTATAGACACCCGTTGACTACCAAGGTTAAAACATGTGACACACCTCCTGACCCCGACCCCAGAGGCTCCAAAGCCATGTGCCTTGGCCCCACTAAAACCCTCTCTACTCTTGGTCTATTTCTCAAAGGTCCCAGCTGAACACACCAGACGCTGGGAATTTAAGAATATCAGGAAATAACACTCTTCTCATCCGTGCTTAAATTCTGAACCCACTGAGATAAACCCAGGAGTCAGGCAACAATTTAAAAACTCACTTCTTCATGAATTTAGCTGCTGGGAATTCCCAGGTAAGTGTGTGTGTCAAATTTCACAATCTTTACTTACCACCCACAGCTGGACAGTCTCAGGCCACCCCCACAGCAACCTGTGCGTATACAGCTAGCTGCTCAAGCGGGACAGCAGAACAGCTTCTCTCGGCCCACAGGTGGCTTCCAAAAGGAGATGCCCAGCTCCGTCTCCCAAAGCCTGCAGAGTCATTCCCCCAAACTGGAGAGGAGTGACTGGAGGAGGGCGGACACGGAAGGTGTTCCTCTAATGGGGGTCCCTCCACATGAAAACACCAGGAGCACAAAGTTCCACCTTAACACAGAGTCGAAGAACACATCCAGCAGGAACGCGTGTGCTGTATCATCAGAACAAGGGCAGGAAACACATAAACTGGCTTGACATAGTGTTATATGATAACACACCATATATGTGTGCATGTGTGGACACACACAGATCTTCCTCAGCCTAGGATGGGCTTGTGTCCCAATAAATCCATTGTCAGTTGAAAGTATCCTAAGTCAAACATGCACTTAATACACCTAACCTACCGAGCATGGTAAGTTAGCCCAGCCCACCTTCACATGCTCAGAACGCTTAACCTACAGTTGGGCAAGATCATGTGACACAAAGCCTATTTTATAGTGAAGGGTTGAGTATCTCCTGTTATTGAATACTGTACTGCAAGTGAAAACAGAATGGTTGCCTGGGTAAGAATGTAAGTGCACCGGTGGTCCCACGGCTCACTGCCCACGACAAGCATCATGAGGGAGTGTTAGGTGACATATCTGCAGCCCAGGAAAAGATCAAAATTCAGAGTACAGTTCCTACTAAATGGGGAGGGGTAGTTCTGGTAGTATTAATAAGAACAACAGTAATATTTACCAAGTGCTCCCTGCAGGCCAAGAACTCCACTAAGTGCATTTATAATATTAACTCACGTACCTGACTACAAAGTTTGAGCTCTTAACTGTGTGACCATTCATTATCATTTAAAACTGAGTTCCCTAAAGAAATACTTAATTGGGGGATTAAATGAAGTTTCTTAAAATCTCTAAAAATGTGTCCCTCTCTCAGAGAACACATCACCCTACCAAAGTGGTTGGCATGAAGAAGCCGTCACTTGAGCGCTCAATGGGCATTTTTTTCTTCCCTTGATGTTGGATGTTTAGGGATTTTGTGAGATTCATCTACAGCACTTGTTCATCATATTGAGTTTTGTTATTTCTGCATAAAGGAAGAGTTCCAGAGATTTCTGCCACTAACCTGCACTAATATAGTCTAAAAAATAAAAGCAATCCTAAGTGTGTATTGAAATAAACTGCAGTTCACAAAAAACATGAATTCCAAACAAAGGTACATTGACATGAAACCATAATGAATTTATAGGTAGTTTCTTAGCTAGAAAATTGAATGTAGAAAGGTAGCATCTTTTCTGCAATATCTGGCTGCCTATTTCTACCCAGCCCCTAACTGTTGGTGTCTCAGGTCTTGGTCCTGGGTGCTGACTGGTTTTTCCCACCTATAGATTCTCCAGAAAGTGTCTTCAATGTCATCTACAGGCTGAAGGCACCTCCATGTGCAGTGCCAGCCCCAACTTCCACTTCAGGCTCCTCATCTCCACCTGGATATCTCACATACATTGCAAACCTATATGTCCAGAGTATAATTTTTTAATTTTCATCCTTGTCTCCCTCTCTCCTTTTCCAATTCAGTAAATACACCACCATTACTTGCATTGTTCAAGCAAGAAAAACCAGGACATTATCCTAGATCAGCACCTCCAATAGAAATACGTGAACCACATATGTCATTTTACATTTTCTAGTAATTGCATTTAAAAATACAATTAATTTAATATTACAGGCACACCTCCTCTTATTGTGCTTTGCTTTACTGCACTTTGCAGATACTGCCTTTCTTACAAATTGAAGGTTTGTGGCAGATAATGGTTCGTATTTTTTAGCAAGAGAGTATTTTTTAGTTCAGATATGTACATTGTTTAGACATAATGCTGTTACACACAATAGGCTACAGTATAGTATAAACAGAAGTTTTATATGCACTGGGAAACCAAAAAATTCATGTGACTTTATTGTGATATTCCTTTATTATGGTGGTCTGGAACTGAATCTGCAATATCTTTGCCGTATGCCTGTATATTGCATTTATTAATACATTGTATTTAATCCAGTATATCAAAAATATTGCCATTTCTACATCCATATAAAATTTACTCATAAGGTAGTTTACTATTTTGTGCTAAAAGTCTTTGGAACCCAGAATGCATTTTACACTCAACAGTACATCTCATGTCTTACAGCCTCATTTCAAGTGCTCACTAGCTGCGTGTGACCAGTGGCTACCACATTGGACAATGCATTCTTAGGTTGAAGCTTCACCTTTCATTCCTGCAATTAGTTGTCTCTGTCTTGAGATATGTGTAAGCCATCCGCTTGTCTGTACCTCCATGACATTCACATTTCACCTCCTACAGCAGCCTTCCTGCTGCTCCCCAGAGCTCTTCTCACCCTTCCAGTCTTTTCTCAACCAAGCAGCCAAAGTGACCATTTGGAAGTAGTTATTCTTATAACAAATATTAAATAATTACGTGCCAGGCTCTAGTTTAAGTGTTATAGACAGCAATAGTGGGTTAAAAGCAGCTTATCCAGGTATAAATCCTACCTCTACGTATTAGCTGAGTGACCTTGAGCAAATAGCTAAACCAGTCTGTGCCTCAGTTTCCTCATCTGTAAAATGGGAACAATAATACTGTATACCTTACGGGGTTGCCATGAGGATCCACTTCGTTAATAGATCCAAAGTACATGCTTGGTACATAGACAGCATTTCATAAGTGACAGTAATATTTTCCAAGTCATTCTACAGGCTTGAATTTTGGGTTACTTTTTTTTTTAATGATTTTGATTTTTTATTGTGATAAAAGATATATCATAAAATTTGCCATTTTAACCATTGTACAATACTGTGGCATTAATTACATTCACAACATTGTGTGGCCATCACCACTAGCTATTTCCAAAACTTTTTCATTGTCCTGGGTGAACCTCTGTACACATTAAGTGATAACTCCCCATCTCCCCCCTCCCCCAACCTTCAGTATGAGTGTGACTTTTCAACTTTTATTATGCAGTCCACGTCTAGTTGAGGAAAGACTGATTAAATGAAAAGATATTTATCATCATGTCTGCTAATGCTAAATGCTGATGAAAAAAGAAAAACCTCATAAGGGGATGAAGGACAGGAATGTTCTCACCAGTGATCAAGACAGGCCTCTCTGAGAAAACAGATGTTGCCCAAAGAGGGGAATGAAGTGAAGGAGTAGGCTGTGCAAAAATCCCAAGTCCTTCCCTTGTCAAAAAGCCTTCAGTGAGACGCACCGCCCCTGCCACACCCCCCACCTCGAATAAAACCAGAATGTGTTCCCCATCCCAGGAGGCCTCTCATCAGAGCCTCTGCCTCAGGCCCCTCTGCTTCTCCCTATGGTGTGTTTTTACCCCCCTTTTCTTTCAAAGTATGTACTTTGAAGCCTAGATGTACAGAAAAGAAAAAATTCCAGTGTGCTTCTGATTTAATCTGTGTATTGATATTAATGTTAAAAAAAAAAAAACCTTAAATTTCTTACATTTTGTCGTAGTTAGAAGCAAAAGGCGAACACATTTGGACTTAAATTCTGCTTCTCTCTCTTTGTACATTTGTGACTAGATTTCAAACCTTTCTCTGCCCTCTGCTGGCTCCACAGTGGTGGGGATGCCATTTATCAAGGGCAGGTCATGTTACTTCACCTTTCTGGTACTCAGTTTCCTCGACTGGGCAAGGGCTAGAAAACAGACCTTACCAGGTGCTTGTGGTGGTGAAGGAACCAGAGTGATGCCCAGTGTCTAACCTTTCCTTTGATGTTAGTTACCGTTAATATAACTAATATTTTTTTTCAACAGCCACACTCCTTTGCTTATAAAATAAGTAATTTTTGGCCAAATGTAAAATTAATATTAAATCATATGCATGTTTATTTTTCCTTTGCTCTGTGGAGTTCAGAACTGGGCTGTGCTTTCCATTCTTTAAGTACGAGGGTTCCATCTAGTGGCCAAACTGTAGGACATAGCCTGTGGATACTGTGCTTTTCACTGTGTGCGTCTTGAAAAAAAATGTTTTTAATCAGATAAAGTTGAATATAAAGTATCAGAGTGATGAGAATTACTTTATAAAAATTAACAGATACATTCCATGAAATTATTTTATTGAAATATTAAAACATATCCGTGTGTGTACTTAGGCACAATATGAACTGTTTTTTCTGACAGTGACCATTTTTAAAACATTCAGTAAGTCACTGGTTTAGGGAACTTGGTTTATTTTAAGTTAGGAGTGAACACTGGGCTTACCTTGGGCTGAATAGTGGAATTATTAGGGGAGCTTTAAAAATACTGTGGCTTTGTCCCAACTTCAGAGATTGATTTATTTGGTCTGGGGTGTTACCTGGGCATCAGAATTTTTTAAAAGCTACTCAAGTGATTCCCTGTGTAACCAAGATTGGGACTTACCATCTTAGGTCCGTCAAAAATTAGTTTTGTACATGAGAGAGCTATGATCCAGAGTGTTTAAATAACTTGCTAGAAGTCACACTCGTAATTAGAAAAGTTTCATGAAGGACCTTGATGGATATTTTGAACCTGTCAGATATTCAGGAAATGTTTCATTTTATTTTTTGGAATTCTTTTAAAAGAGAGGTAGAGATAAAATGGAGAATATACAATGTCTGTCTAATCTGTTTTCCAAGTTATAAATTGATTTTTGCATTTCAATAAATTTGTAGAGTTTATCTGTTAAATTTTTATTTACAGAGTTAATTCAAATTAGATTCTATGTGTCATACTCTACATCACTGATTTTTTTTTTTTGTTTTCACAATATCTAATTTGAGGGTGTTTTCCACCTACATCCTTGAACATAATATAGTTTCACCTTCCTGTTATTTTCTCAGAAGTTGTGTTTCTGCATTGGTGATGCCTCATCTGTCATCTGCTACTAATAACTAGGAAAGCACTTGTGACCGTCCATCAACAACTGCACACCCTAAAAAGTATAATTAAGTGTGGAGGTGCTCGTATTCTAGAAATCTGTGATCTGCAGAGAGAGAAGATGCACATGTGGGTTTTAGGATTAAAGGGACATACAAAACAGAGCGTTAGAATATATCATGCATATTTGTTACATGTCAAAATGCCCATAGCCAGCTGCTAGGAGAATATGTAGGTACCAGAGCAGTGGGTGTATTGGAGTCAAGGGAGGCTTTGAGAAGACGATTTTTGAGTGGGGAGAAAGAGGGGTTTAGACTTAAATAAAGGCTTGAAATAAAGTTAATAACCATTTTGTTTAAGTTAGAGTAAAAAACTTTTTGTATAGAAAAGGGGAAATTACGGAAGGTGTTTTGGTAGCTGGGAGAGGAGGAAAGAGAAATATCTGGTAAAGACATATGAAAAGGTGAAATGGATGTAGGCTTTCCATTATGAGGAGTTTTTAATGGTAGAAAGTTAGAGCCCCCAAAAGAACTCAGATAAAGTCCATCTTCTTCGCCATTCAGAGGAGGGAGCTGAGACATGGAGACCCCAACACCGTGGCATCATCCCCCCAAGTTCTCCCTCCTGCGCCAGTGTCTTCCTCAGCTGTAGCAGGTGGCCTCACCTCACTGAATTTGAGAGAGAATTAAGAATATATTCTGTACGTATCTTCATCAGCTTAAAACTATTCATTTCATGAATTAAAGTATGAATACACAGAGGTAAAAACCACCTCTTAAACCCATATGCCTATTAAAAGAAATTGAAGCATATTAAATTTTTAAGAATTGGAGCAAAAATCAATTTGAATCAGGGAGCATCTAACCTAGCAGATATAAAGGAGGAGCTGTACAAAATGAAAGACATTTACAGGAGGGAACAGGAACAAGGAAGCTATACTAGGCAAAAAAGCAGGCTGGTTTATTTCAAGGTCACTTTCCTTTAGGGCAAGTCAGGGCTGTATCAGGAAGATTACCTAACTAGTGCCCATCAGGTGATTCCTGATCGACTGGTTTAAGATACCATTTCTAGGAGAGCCAAAACCATAATTCAGTTAAGTCTCAGTTTAGTTACGTGGGGCTTAGCATAAACGACTCCATTTGGGGCCTATTGTTCTGTTTTTAACATACTTCTGAGTGTATTACACAGGCGTGCATCTAGTAAGCCTCCATTAACACTAAAGACTAGAGCATAGATCATAAAACACTATCATTCAACAGCTGAAACCAGACATTTAGATCAGGGTTTGTGGACCTCAGCTCCGTGGACATTTTAGGTTGAGGATCTATGGTGTGCAGTGTAGGATGTTTGACTGCATTCCTAGTCTCTACCCATCAAATACCAGTAGCAACCCTTCCACCACCCCCAAGTAATGACAACTGAAAATGTCTCCTGGAGGCTGAATTCCTTTCCCTCCCTGCACCCACATCCCCCTCCCCCCTCCCCACATTGAGAATCAAGGATGTAGATGATGTAAGAATGCCTGGGATTTCAGTGGGTTGATCTAGGATCTGAGATGAGAAGTGGGCAGGGAGTCTGCAGCAGTGCCCTGCCCTGAACTGTGGTGTCTCCGTTTGTACAGCTCCAGCTCAGCTCTGGCTAATTGCTCCTGCAGAGCTCTGCACTCAGAGGGCTACCCAATACCCGCCTCTGAGAATGGAGACAGACTCAGCAGTTGGCAATTTATCCCCCTCAGCATCACTTCCGCCAACCAGAGTTGTCTGACCTTTCTAGAGTCTCCTTAAAACTACACAAACTGTCTCCCTCTCGGAGAAGTTCCAAGCGCCAAGGAATTCTCATTCACGCTGGGATGTCTGTGAATGTTGTAGCCGCTTCAGAATTCTGACCCCAGTCTCAGCCTGACATCATATCCTTCCCAGCCACACTCCAGTGGCCAGCAGACCCGGGAGCAGGCTGTCTTTCCGTCCTCCTGTCAGAGAATGCATTGGCTCCGACCCACTGAGCCTCAGGAAGTGAGGCCCGGCCGTGAATGTTGGGCCTTTTTCTTAGAAAACAAAGGATCCACTTTAGGCTAGCAAGAAACATCCGGAAAAAAACCTCTGACCTTGGTCATAATCAAAGAAAAGATGGGGTTCAGAGAAAACTTGTCTTTCATGCCATGAATAACCGTCACGTTGTTGGACTTTTTATATCATTTCTGTCATTACCTAATTTGTGAAAGAAGCTGTTGATCCTCAAAGCAAGTTTTTAGAAGAGGTCCTACAAGAATTTCAGTAGTTTTGATTGTTTTAATTAAGACCCTTCATTATTTCCTGGGCTCTGTGTTGTCATAGGAAATGCCTGATCGTCATAAAGAGTGGAGGAAATTCATAATTATACAACTTGAAAATTTCCAGAGGAAACAGTCCAGGCATATTTTTAAAGATGCAGAATGGATACAAATACCACCACAGACACCTTAACAGATCCTAGTGACTCTTAGTAGGGCCCACTATTTTAGTCTTTTTTTTTTTTCCAAAATGCTTAGAAAACCGAATTCTGTACAGCAGCTAGCACTCTGGCTTGAATTTGCCTAAATTCCCTTCTGCCTCCTCTCTTCACAGCTCCTGACGTAACATGGACTTTATCAGTTCCCACTCCTGTGGTTTTCCTCTTAGCCAACATCCGGCTGTCCCGTCAGCCCTTTCTTCTCCTTATGGCTCAAAGCCATGCCTTGGCCACTTGAGTTAGTCCGATTCCCTTCCTCCCCAGGTTGGGAGTACAAGGTTAACCTCTGAAAGAGAATCCTTCACTTTGGTAAAGAATTGCAAAAAGAATGGTCCTCCAATTGCAAAGAATGTCCCTCCAAACAGGAGTATTATTCTCTTCAGGTATCTAAGAAAGAGGAAAAATGAACTGGGGGAAGAGAAACGTTTGAGGTGAATGTGGAAGGCTTTGCCATTCTCCTGTGTTCCATCCCTTAACATAACCACACTGAGCACTGAAATAAATATGTAATTTCACCTCACTGTTAATGCTTAGTATCAGTTTTCATTCTGAGACCTTGCATCATCAGTCTTTTCCTTATGAGTTTGGATTACTTTCATGCAATTAAACAAGAAGGGGTGGGGAAAGGAAACCAAGACTCTTCAAGGGAGATAATAAAATTAGTTCACACCAGAATGACCCAGAACAGAAGCTGGACATAAATAACAGAACTATTGATTCATACAAGCTGCAAAATCAACCTGTTGCCTTGTATCATGTCTAGCACAGCAAGTGAGAGTGCTCCCCAGAAATAGATATTTGTAGACACTCACAAAATAGGGGCAGACCCTCTCCATCTAACTAAAGTACGGGCTACATGTAAGCCACAGCACTAATGTCCTTCAGTCATCACTAACTCCTTTTTCTACTTTAATCACCTGCAAGCTAGTCTAACACTAGAGGAACAGGCAGATTATGGGGTAGTGTTTGCAGTGCAGACACAACCATGCACATGGGAACGGTGCCCCTGATTGGCTGCTTTAGTTGGCACACTGTGCAAATTGGACCCTGTTAGTCTGCTGGGAGCCTTTACCTCAGTTCTTGACCTCATCCTCCTCCTGGCCCTTGGTTGACAGATCCAGTACCCAGACATGTGAAGGGCCACAATGCATTCCAGATCACGGCAGTGTGAGAATCAGGGCAGTGGTGACACGTATTGACTCAGACAGGACTGAGTCTTTTTGAATTTGTGTGACCAGTGTACTGAGAGAGCTGAACTCGACTGAGGACACAAGGAAAGAGAATTTAGTTTTCTCGCATCCCTGCCTTCAAACATGCTTTGCTGCATCCCTTCCCCACCCTGGAAGCTCTTTCATCCAGATGCTTTCAAGACTCACTCTCAAATACTAAAAAGTCCAGGTGAGTCTAAGTCAAAGCGTGCACTTCACACCCAGTCTAAAGCATCTGCTGCTCCTTGGTTCATGTTCTGGGGTCTGGAATAGAGGTAGAAAGGCCTGGTCAGTCCTGCGCCCTGTTTCCTTGTTCTTCCTTCATCCCACACCCAGCCTTGTGGCCCTCAAAATGCTGCATCTGCCTTCAAGTCAATCAAGGGGAGGGAGGATGCAAGAAAAGAACAAAAGCTGACAGAAACTTATCCAACCCTGTCCGCCATCTTGCATTTCCACGTCTGGTGTCCAAGTGCTGGCTCTCTCCCGGAGCTCCTTGTGAGGAGAACTTCAGTAGGACCTCCATCCACCCTGACACGAGTCATATTATCTGATTCCTGCCCCTGCATTGTCTCTTACTGGTGGGGTCCCCACGTTGGCATGCAGCGAAGTCTCATCAAGATGGCTGGAGCCTGGCTATTTGTCCTGATTCCATGATCCCTGAGAAACGCACACATCCTTACCCTTATCTTCCCAGTCTCTGAAGGCACGGGCCTCCCTGTGCCCACTCTGCCTTTGTGGGCAGCTCTCATTAGGCTGTTCCCTCCACAGTTCTCTAGGAGCGAAGTGGGAACTAGTCTCCATGTTTAAAAACCTTCCAAAGCTTCTGGGACCACATCGTGGATTCTCTCAAGAAATCTCTAAGTGTGTTCCACTCGCAGTGTTCCCTGGAGAGCAATCTATGGGGGCGTCTCTAGCTCAGTAGGGCTTAGGGAGTAAAACGTGGTCTCCCGGTTCCCAGATAGAACATGCTACTTCCCTCCTTTCATGGGGGCGTCTCTAGCTCAGTAGGGCTTAGGGAGTAAAACGTGGTCTCCCGGTTCCCAGATAGAACATGCTACTTCCCTCCTTTCATGGGGGCGTCTCTAGCTCAGTAGGGCTTAGGGAGTAAAACGTGGTCTCCCGGTTCCCAGACAGAACATCCTACTTCCCTCCTTTCATGGGGGTGAGGGTGGGGGAGCAGCACTCATCCTGAGGAGAGGCAGAAGCAAAGCAGACTCTCCTCCAGTTGCCTCCAGTGACTCTTTCTAGTCTTCAGTCTTCTGTCACATAGACTGGAGGTGGGTGATGGGGATGAGGGTCACAGGAACAAGGTGATCACGTTCCAGTCAGCCCAGCAGGCATGTCCAGCAACTCCTCTTTACAGTGTTGCAACAGCCCATTGCTTGGATTCCGGGGAAAAATCCTGAGATTTCTGGAAGAGTCCTGGTGATGGCTAATTTTGTGTGTCAAGGTGACTAGACTACAATACCCAGATATTTGGCCAAACATCCATCAAGATGTCACGGTGAGGGTATTTTTAGATGAGATTAACATTTAAATCAGCAGACTGAGTAAAGCAGATTATTCTCCATAATGTGAGTGGGTTTCAACCAGTTGAAAGTTTTATATTTGAAAAAAAAAAAAAAAAAGACTGGTCCTCCAAGGAAGGAGGAATTCTGCCTGCAGATGCCTTCAGACTCAAGCTGTAACATCAACTCTTCCATGGGTCTCCAGCCTACTAGCCTACCCTGCCAGTTTCAGACTTGCTACATCCCCCCTGGCCCCAATCACTGTAAGCCAACTCCTAAAAATAGAGAGAGACACACACACACTGTTGGTTCTAGAAGTTTCTCTGGAGAACCCTGAGTAATACAACCCTATTTAATATTTTACATCAGTTCTACAAAGGATCATAACTTGTTTTGCTCACTCTGGACACCATGATCTCATTGCCTGTAGTCAGTGGATTCTGTCCACTGTAAACATCTGTTTATCTGTACCTGGAACAGTTCTTCAACTCAGAACTTGAAGAAGAAATCATCACCAAGCAATGCCAACACATATGGTGAAATGAGTACAGTTTATAATCGTCTGGCATACAATTTTATACAGCCACATACACTATCCATCTGACTGACATTCATTTCCAAATTGTTTTCCCCAAAATATGAATTAGATCTATCAGGCTCAACTCCAGATTTCCTCTTGTAGCACCCACACTGTTATTGTCTAGTCTTGTGTGACCATATTGTTCTTGCCCTAAAGTAGCCCATGATGGAGTGAGGGTGATTTCAGAAGACTTATTTCCAATTCATCAATATTCTCAGGTTCACATCACGCTTGCTTAAAGTTCACTGTAAGTACAGAGTATTTTCATTAGATGTCGTTCAAGGAAATTGTATTTCTCCAGCACACTTTGCCAAATGCTTGCCCCTAGCAACCTGTTTCCTTGGGAACGGTCTCTCCCTCTCTCTGTGGTGCTGCATCTTTCTGTTGCTCTCTGTCTGCTGCCCCTGGGTTCTGCATTGGCCACACCGTGGCCATAGAAGGTTCTCATCATGAGCACTCATTTGTTGGAATCGTATCTTTCAAATTAAGTCCAAATTAAAACCAGAGCTCCTCAACATCACTAATCATTAGAGAAAGGCAAGTCAAAGCCACAATGAGGTATCACCTCACACTGGTCAGAATGGCCATCATCAAAACATCTAGAAACAATAAATGTTGGAGAGGGTGTGGAGAAAAGGGAACCCTCCTGCACTGTTGGTGGGAATGTAAGTTGGTACAGCCACTATGGAAAACGGTTTGGAGGTTCCCTAAAAAACTAAAAATAGAACTACCACATGATCCAGTAATCCCACTCCTGGGCATATACCCAGAGAAAACCATAATCCAAAAAGAAACATGTACCATAATGTTCATTACAGCCCTATTTACAATAGCCAGGACATGGAAGCAACCTAAATGCCCATCAACAGATGAATGGATAAAGAAGATGTTGCATATATATATACAATGGAATATTACTTAGCCATAAAAAGGAATGAAATGGAGCTATATGTAATGAGGTGGATAGACCTAGAGTCTGTCATACAGAGTGAAGTAAGCCAGAAAGAGAAAAACAAATACTGTATGCTAACTCATATATACGGAATCTGAAAAAAAAAAAAAGTGGTACTGATGAACCCAGTGACAGGGCAAGAAAAAGGATGCAGATGCAGAGAATGGACTGGAGGACAAGGGATTGGGGGAGCGGGGGGCAAAGAGGAGGCTGGGACGAAGTGAGAGAGTAGCATAGACATATATACACTACCAACTGTAAAATAGATAGCTAGTGGGAAGTTGCTGTATAACAAAGAGAGATCAGCTCGATGATGGGTGATGCCTTCAAGGGCCAGGACAGGGAGAGCGGGAGGGAGTCACAGGAGGGAGGGGATATGGGGATATATGTATAAATACAGCTGATTCACTTTGGCATACCTCAAAAGCCGGTACAAGAGTGTAAAGCAATTATATTCCAATAAAGAGCTTAAAAAAAAAAAAAAAGAAAAGAGCTCCCACTGCTCAGAAATGTGAACCTGTGGTTGAAAGGGTACCGCTTAACCCCATGATTGAGTGGGTTGCAAAATCTCATCACCACTGTTTCTAGCTGACAGAGCTAACATTTTCTAAATACTTCCTGTGGTCCTGGCACTGTTCAAAGCACTTTATTCAGAGCGCTAATTAGTCCTCCCAAAAACCTTTGGAGCTTGGCACTGCAATTAGGCCGTTTTACAGATGAGAGACCTGAGGTGCACAGAGGTTAAATAAGGTATCTAGGGTCACACAGCTAGGGGGGCAGGAACAGGCTTCAAAGCCCATGTTCTTTACTGCAATGCTATAGCCCCCCAGACAGAATACCCTGCCCGAGGGTCAGCCTTAGCTTTAGAAACAGAGAAACTTTTATATATTTATTTGTAGCTAAATAGGATTCTATTTTCTATCTATTCTATTATAATTTTAAAAATTCATTATAGGTAACAATGTCTACACCAGAAAAACTTTTAACAGGAATTTACATTACAAGAAAGACTATTTTAAATGAGACCCAAAAAAAATTACTGGCTAAGAACTAAGGGACTAGGGAGAGACAGCTATATCAGAAAAGCATTTCCGAGGAAGCTACCAGACTTGATCAGAAAACTTAGCCCTGGGGTTCCTGGCTGCCATGACCAGAAGAGGAGTATGGTAAATTTCACCTCTTTCATCACGTGATAGAAAAGAATCGCAGCAGTTCATGGAGAACGGTACAAATTTTATCATCTGAATTGTGAGAAGGACCTATCCTGCGTTTTGTTTGGTGGGGCTGGTTGTTAAGGACAGCTTGTGTCTTCAGCTGAGTTTTCAAGACAAGGCAGAAGATGTTCACATAGGAAGATCAATGAGAAGTTTACGTCCTTGTAATTGTCCCACCCAACCCGCTCAAGAAAAATTCTGATAAAGGGAGGGCCAATCATATATTCATTAAATGAGTGGCTCAGGCCCCAGGACTCACTTGTTTAAGCCTCTCTGGCTGTTATCTGGCTGCAGGAATATAGCACGAAGAAACCTGAAATCTGCCAACATGAATTCCTTATGCCAGATTCTTTTTTTTTTTAATTCCCAAAGTCTTGGAATTAAACATAAGTATTTTTAAATCAATTGTTATTTTTTGCTTATTTCAATTGTACTTATTTTATGAGCTGTAAGTCTTAAAGTTAGTACTTTTGAACTAAAATAATGAAAGACTTCCCTTTTAGATCACTCATTAGAAGAATCCATCATTTAACTCTGGTGGCTAAGTATTTCCCTTATACCTAACCTTACAATAGATTTTCTTGACACTTAAGACCACTTTCTCCAATTCTGCCAGTTGTTGATTTGAAGTGAATTTTCTGATGCAGTCCTTCATGCGGGTAAGGCAGTTTGCACCTTCATCCTCTTTCTCCAGAATAAAGTCAATTCCCTTATCCTTTCACTAAAGTCCAGTCTTCACGCTTTTCCTCAGGATTGTAACTTTACTCCTCCTTCTTCAAGTACAGTCCCCTGCCAGCGGCAACTGTATTGCCTGGGAGCTGCTCGGAAACAGATTCTCTGGCCCCACCCCAGACCTACAGAATCAGAAACTCTGGGGTGAGGCTCAGCATTACCATGTCTGAACAAGCCCCCAGGTGATTCTGATGCATGCTTAAGTTCAGCACCACTGCACCAGGCTTGTCTCAAGCTTTTTTTTCTATCTCCTGTGTTTTCTAAACCAGTAAGGAGCAGGTAACTGAAGCTAAGCCAGATTGTAGATTGCATCCCCATTTTAAACCTTGGGAGTTTCAACAACCTTGGAAATCGTTGACTCTAAACCGATACACATTGGTAAATTGCTTCTTTTCAAATTCCTTCTCATTACTTTGGTTTTCCATCCACTCTAAGATTCCTGGTGTTAGTCTCCAAATGTTCTGATCTGTCCTGTAGATCTTAAGTAATGAAGAAGCACAAAGCTAAACAGCTCAATTTCCCCCCGCGATCCTTTCGGTGGGAAAATAAAGAGAAATTACCTTCCTGAGTTGTGTTTTGGGACGTCAGGCTTGCTGTTCAGCACATATTTTTCCATTTGCCTCTGGCTGTTAACCAAACTGCAATAAAGAGGAGTTGCCCAGCCTTAGTCAGAAAATTGGAGGGATGACATGTATTTCCCTTCTCATGGGACAGAGAATGTTCCTAGTCATCATCCATTTGCTTAGAAGGGCCATTTTCAAAATAAAAACAGTCCGGAGTCTTGCCAAGGTTTAGAAAGCTGACTAAAAATTCTCAGAGACTTCATTTCAACTTTGTGATTAATTGCCTTATGTACTGCTCTTGACAAGTGGCTGACAAATGGGCATTTTATGGAAGCCATGATGGAATGTTTTGCTTTATTGTGACTATTAGTGCATTATAAGTAAAATGCAAAGCGCATGTGTTTTAATCTCAATGAATTTGCATTTCTTGAAATGAGACTTGGAAAAGCCAGGTAACCTTTTCCTAAAGAACAATGGTTATATATATATATATAGTTACGGTTCCTATGCTTAGAAGTGAACTTAAAGAGGATTAAGTTGGCAAGGAGGAACCTTAAGGATCCAGTGACCTGCACTATCATTGATGCTGTATAGTCATTCTGTTCAAGGCACTGATATTCGCCAAGCAGAGCAAGTAAGACTACCACTCATATTTTAAATACATATAGATGAGTATCAATAAGTATCTCATTAAGTTAAGGACCACATCTTCTGGAAGAATCCATGATGTATATTTTGTATAATAGCTCTTTTTCACTTAGCCAATCACAAAACCTATCCACTCTCTCTTCCTTAGCAAGAGATCTCCTTTCCCTCTTTACTGAGGGACAGAGGACATCCACCATAAACCCACTGACCACCCCCGTTCTTCTCCTCCTCCTAACTCACCTCCATTTGGCCCAGTCTGTAGAGTGTCTCAGCAAGAAAGCCTTGCTCTCCAAAGACACCACCTCAGCCTCAGTTACCTCAGGATCTTCTCTGCCAATTCTCTTATATCTTCAATCCTGCCCAGTCTGGTGGTATTCCTACATGGTTTACAGAGTCTCTCCTATCTGTTTGGTTGCCAAACAGGTTCAGACCCTCATTTCTTCTCACCTGAACTCTTAACTCGTCCCTCCAACTGCAGCATTTTTTCTTCTTAGCATTTTACACCTGTTTACAAAGTCATGGAATTACCATGTTAAGAGACATATGTGATTATGTTGGTCCCCTACTCAAATACTCAGTGGTATCCAAAAAGAATTCGAAAAAATATTAATATGAATCTCAAGGTCCTCTGCAATGCACCTCAAGACCCTCTGCCTTCCTTTCCAGAATGACTGCCTTCTTTACGCTTCTCTTTCCAGCTCAAGAGGCTGCCTGCTGTTCTTTAAGCATCACTGACTACCTTCAGACCTCTTGCCACTTCCCACCTGCAGTGTCTTTTCTCTGCTTGTTGAAATGCTTGTCCTCAGTGTGCTTCCAGTTCCAGTCAATGGTACCCACCTCTGTGTACCCATTTTACACTTTTATTACAATACTGCCTTCCACTGTGGCCAGTTGTTTGTGCCTGAGATCAGGGACAGTGTCTTTTTCATTTTTTTTTTTATCTTTCACAGTGACAAATGTGGTAATTTACCAAAATCAGATGTTTAGGCACTGAATTACTGTAGATTGTGTGCTGTTAACCAAGTGGATAATCACAGAGGTATTACAGGGAAGCAAAGAATGTTAACTCATTTTTATCAGACATTTCCTCCTTCTGTAATAGTCCTTAAATGAAATGTCCTTCACCCATATCTAGAATACGTGTCCACTGACCAATTAAATTCTCATTTGAGGAAAGCATAATGGAAGCCCTTGTACAAAGTAGAAAGATAAGGCTGGGGTTAGAAATTCAAAGTCCTAGCTCTGGCTTTCTCCACTAACCTAGTTGCATGGGTTCAGGCATGTCACTTAATCTTTGGGGGAAGACAGCTTCCTCATCTATAAAATGAAAAGTTGGTACTATATTCTTCCTAAGGTGTCTATCATGTCCAAGATCTTATCATTGTTAGCCATCACCATTATCTCTTATCACCTTTTGTTATATAACATCTGCTAGTGCAGTTGGACGAACCATTTTCCCTCGCGTAGGTAACTATACGTTGAATGTTATGAGGATTTCTTGACGGCTGAAAGGTCTCAACCCAAGCAGTTAACCCCCTGGGAGAACAGATTAGGCTATTCACTTGCTCCTGGTCTTTCCATGCAATCACCAAGAACAAAGTTTACTGAATGAAAAAGCACTGGGAAGAGTGCTAAGCCCACAGCACACCACTCCCACCAGCTGTCATCTGTTCATCCAGCAGTATCTACTGAACCTTTATTATGTGCCAGGCACTATTCTAGGCATGAGAATATGGTGATAAGCAAGGTAGATAAAGACCCTGCTTTCTTGGAGCTTATAGTAGAGGAGAAAACAGATTATGAACAAGCAAATAAAGGAATTTCTGAAAGGTCATTTTAGCTGGTGATAAGGTACAGTTGGAAACAATAGGACAAGGTGCTGTAACAGGTAATTCAATGGCTAATTTAGCTGGAAGGTCTAGCTGAGGAGGTGACATAGCTGATGGAGGAATTTAGAATGACTGAATCAGTTGTACATGCAAACTCTGGGAACGCCAAGAAAGCTCTCCAGCTGTAAGTCAGGATTTTAGTGGGCCTATCTCAAGGGGAAACAAACTCCTAGGAGTTATCCATTTTCCCCAGTGGAGGTGACTTCTCCAAAGCTGAGGGAACTTTAGACCCAATTCAAAGTTCAAAATTTCTCTAAGGCAGAGCTAAAAGGCATAGATCCTCTTTGATTTCCTGTGGCAGCTGCTCGTACTTGTTTTTCCAATACGCACACAAGATGGGCTTCACGTTTGTAAAACACTCCTATGTGCAGACCCAGGGTTTTTATGGCCCGTGACACAACAGAGATAAGCTTTGGGTCATGAGCAACTTGTAGAACTCTGCCCCTTTTAGTCCCATTCAGAAGTGTGTATCAGAAGGCAAGTTAGTAAGAATGTCACTGTTAGAACCAGTGGCTGCCAGAGGGGAGGCCGGTGGGGGGACGGGCAAAACAGGCGAAGGGGGTTAAGAGGAATGTAGTCAAATAATACTGTAATAACTTGGGATGGTGCGTAAAGTACAAAAGTATCGAATCACTATGTTGTACACCTGAAACTAATATTTAAGTCAACTGATTGCAATTAAAAAGAGAATGTCACTGTTAATATCCCTAATAATTCTCCATTCACAAACTTTAGTAATTCCTTTTCAGTAACATTTGACATCTAGTGGCAGATGAAGTCATAGTAATCAGAGGCCGAAGAATTAGGTCCACATTCCCCAGTCAGTCCACATTCGAACCACCCTTCCTTCAATGCTGTTATATACCATTGCCTGCAGGCTGTTAATGGGACCTCCGTCCTAGTCATGCTCCAGAGCATAATGGATAGGACTATGACCTTGAAGTTCTGTAGACCTGAGCTCAGATCCTTGTTCTGCCATAAACTTGTATTCTCAACCTTGGGAACAATAGTATATAACTCATAACTTCATAGCAAATGCTATTATTATTGATACAGATAAAAGTTTTGTTGTTATTGCCAGGCTTCTAGTTGCCTCTTAAAAGCACCCTCCTCATTTATAACTGCAAGCATTATATCAGTAGAAGGAGGCTGCTAATTACTCCATCTGGAATGTCCTTTCCTACCCTCACCCCAATCTGTCCATTTAAGTCCTTTTTAACCCTCAAGGGCCAGTTCAAGTTTTGCTTCCATCTCCACCCACAGTAAACCTTCTGATTAGTTCCATCTTCTGTGATCTGTGAGCCCTGACTGATACTACCAGGTTCTTTGTCCCTTCATGTCTACTTGCCTGTCCCATGTCCCGTTTTCTTTCCCATCCAGCCTGTAACCTCAGGGAGGGCAGGAATCTTGCTCTGCATTTATTGTGCCTTCCTCTTCACTATAGTGATGAATAAACACATGAATTCTTATCCTCAGTGTGAAGGCTTCCCTTGTGCCTCTAGTTCAGATCAATGGCACTCACCTCTATGAACCTGTTTCTTTCTTTTTTTTTTTTTTTAAACAGCGCCACTTTGCATTACAGTTGGTTGTATGTGCCTGAGATCAGGGGCACTTGTATTCAGGCAACCAAATGATAAGAATGAAGCTATCACTCATACAACTCAATAACAAAAAACAACCAACTAACCCAATGGGCAGAAGACCTAAACAGACATTTCTCTAAAGAAGACATGCAGATGGCCAATAGGTACATGAAAAGATGCTCAACATCGCTAATTATTAGAGAAATGCAAATCAAAACTATAATGAGGTACCACCTCCCACCAGTCAGAATGGCTATCACTAAAAAGTCTACAAATAACAAATGCTGGAAAGGGTGTGGAGCAAAGGGAATTGGTGGGAATGTAAACTGGGGGCAGCCACTATGGAGAACAGTATGGAGGTTCCTCAAAAAACTAAAACTAGAGTTACCATATGATCCAGCAATCCCACTCCTGGGTATATATCCAGACAAAGCTATAATTTGAAAAAATACATGCACCCCTATGTTCATAGCAGCACAATTTACAGTAGCCAAGACATGGAAACAACCTAAATGCCCATCAATAGATGAACGAATAAAGAAGATTTGGTACATATATACAGTGGAATACTACTCAGACATAAAAAGAATGAAATAATGCCATTTCCAGCAACATGGATGGACCTAGAGCTTATCATACTAAGCGAAGTAAGTCAGACAAAGACAAATAACATATGATATCACTTATATGTGGAAGCTAAAGGAGAACACAGATGAACTTATCTACGAAACAGACTCAGACATAGAGAACAGACTTGTGGCTGCCAAGGTGGAGGGTTGGATGGGGAATTTGGGATTAGCAGATGCAAACTATTATATATTGAATGGATAAACTAGGTCCTATTGTATAGTACAGGGAACTATATTCAATATTCTGTAATAAACTATAATAGAAAAGAATATGAAAAGGAAAAAAAAAAAAGAATGAAGCACTTGTGGAGAGTGAGTTTAGAACCATGTAGGGAAAGATGGTTTTTTGGAAATGTGGGTTACAGTCTAATAGTACATCAGGAAATCATTCTAATCCAGCATGTTACCACCAGCAATTAGTGGAACAGAACTGTAGAGAACAAAATGGAAAGCATCAAGGTGGATTGCAGGTAATACAGCTAATTATTGGTGAAACACCTTATGAACCCACTCCCAGAATGTCTGATTCCGTAAGTCTGGGGTAGAGACCAAGATTTCCCATTTCTAAGAATGTGTGTGTGTGTGTGTGTGTGTGTGTGTGTGTGTGTGTGTGTGTGTGTGTGAGAGAGAGAGAGAGAGAGAGAGAGAGAGAACAGAATCACAGTATAAAATGTGTTTTTACTGTAGGTCCCTGTCAAAGTTTGAGAAACATTGCTTTATCTCACAGATAGGAGAGTCAGGTCTAAGAGACACATTTTCATAATTTCACTCAAAATACTCTACATATTTTATATCAGAATATTTTAAAATCCTTATCAGGCAGGTAGGAATATATGATACTATTGTCATCATAGAGTAAAGGTGGCCAAGGCATTTAAACAGAGATTTAAGGAAAAAATCTTGGTTGAGAAGCCTATTTGGCTTAACACAGGCATCCAGGTAGATAGTAATTGCTTCAAAAACAAAACCCAGATTCAAAACAAAGTGTAATTTCTTCACTAATATTAAATACATGCTTTCTAAGCAATTGCAAATCATGCAAATCAGGGGTCTGTGCTTATCATAAGGGTTATGAAAAATTCTATAAAGTTATTTTTAATTTGTAAACAAAGAATCACATTAATTCATACTGCTTTTAAACTGTAAATATGCCATGGATGTTGTCATGGTCCCAAATAAGCAACAAGAACAATAAAAGGCTGCAAATGATTAATAAATACAGAATGGATGATATTAGAAATCTTTATCTCATGATCCCAAAGGAAATAAGTCTGGGCAACAATCAGTGGTTGGTGAAACCATTCAGTAGAGCAGGCATCAGGTGGATACCATCCAAGCACTTGCTGTCTCAGCATCACTAACACTGGGTCAAACAGAGCTTATGTGCCTCATGCTTGATGCAATAGGAGAGCATAACATCACCTGTGAAATATGCGTGCCTTAAAATATGAACCTGAATGTAATCAAGGCTCTAAATCTAATTGCCAATTTATAGGAAATGTAGAGGCCAATTGGAGCAGACAAATGGCAACAGGAGGCAGCCATCAGCCAGATCTATAATGTGAGCTAGTCAACAACAGTGGTACCCAGGTGAGATCCTAGAGTGCTTATTAAAACACAGATTGCTGGGCTGCATTCCCAGTGTCTGTTTCAGTAGGACTGGATGGGGCCTGAGAAGAAATCTGCATTTCTCACATGTTCCCAGGAGATGCTGAAGCTGCTGGTCCACACTTTGAAAACTACTGGCCTACAGGACAAATAACCCACTGTTAACCAGTCAGCGACATGTGAAAGTGGGGAAGTTATAGAATAAAATAAATTTAAAAGGCATACAAACCCAATGCAATATATGGACTTTATCTGGACCTTGATTTTAAAAAAGCAGTAACTACAAAAATTTTTTGAAACAACTGATGAAATCTAAATATGGACTGAAGTTGGGATTAAGCTAATAAATTACACTTAATTCTTTTGAGCATTATAGTGTGTTGATCAAAAACTTTTTTAAAGTTAAAGATACATGCTGAAATTTTTTTGTTTTGTTTTTTGGTAGAATAGGATTCCTAAGGATGGATGAAACAAGATTATCAAAATATTGATAACTGTTGAAACTTAATAGGTATCTAGGGACTGTTATATTACACTCTCTACTTTGCATATTGTTTAAAAGTTTTCACGAGGGTTTTTTTTAATGACCATTGCCTACACTAGACTTCTCCACATTAAAGAATTACATTTTCTAGGCTAGAGATCAGCTTTCCAGTGCCCTCAACACTTCAAAAATAAAAATCTAACACTCAGAAATAAAGATAAATTACCTTTTATGCTCCAGAAGTAGCTGTTATGGAACCATACTAAAGCCATGAAAACTCTTCTTCAGATGACATTTAGACTTAACATATGGTTCTATAAGAATTGGTTGGTCTAGTTTCTGATTCCACATTAGATCTAGTAAAGGAAGACTGCCCAAAAATAGGTATAGAGACAGCAGGAAACGTCACAGCTCACAGCCTGACACAGAACAAAAGAGAAATGTATAAATAAGTTGGATCAATACATTATACTATGGTAGATCAACTAAATCATCAATAAAAAAAAGGAGCATTTATTTATCAGTTACTTTATGATTCCCTTACTTATATTAATGATCTTAATCCACATGACAACCCACAGAAATCGGCACTGTTGTAATCTGCAGTTGACAAAGAAACTGGAGCACAGAGAGGTTAGGTAACATGCCTAAGATTACACAGCAGAGGGCCTGTGCTCTTAACCACTTTCAGGGCCAGCTCATCAACAAAAGTTAAACAGAAGACAATCGGTGAAGCTTAACACATATCTAGGTGAAATGAAGTATAAAAGACAGCTTAGAGATTTTTTTCTATTGAAATTTGTTTAAAGAGGTTTTAAGATGTCTAAATGGATAAACTATTTGGAAGTCTTTCTGAAGAAAGTTTGATAGGGCAGAAAGATCATGGACTCTGGAGTTAGAGACACCTGGGCTCAGAGCTGGGCTCCACCTTTAACCAGCTGTGGGATCTTAAGCAAGTTACTTGACCTCTCTGCTCCTTAGATTTCTCAGCTTTAAGGTGGAGGCAGTAATGGACAATGTTGCCATAAGCATCAAATGAGTTAATGGCTTATAATTAGTTCATATTTTTCCCTTGTGAAAAAACTAGTGGTGCTGGATAAATGAGTTGTTACTTTATAATAAGCACAATCACTGAAATGACGAGAAGATGCATCCTAGAATGATCTTAAATAAACTGCCCTTATCCCAAAATTCAGACAAGTTAGATGAGAGGACTGGTGCAGGGCCTCTTCAAAAGATGCTTACATGAAAAGCCTGTAATAACGTCTTACCTCCAGGAAAGGAAAACCAAGACACGTGAGTTTGGTCCCAGGAAGTGAGCCAGCATGGAAAGGAGAGGTGGGTCTCGGTGCAGCCTGTGTGCTGAGATGGGGACGTGGGAAGGGGAAGGGCTCAGAGCAAATGGAGCTGTTGCAGTGAGCACCTGGAGACCTCAGTAGTGTGGGAGCTGGTGCCTCTGCAGTGACCAGAGAGGGCAGCACCAGCACTGGGGGATGATGGCAGGAGAGAGGGACAACCTGCTGTATCAACACACCTGGCTTTGACATCAGTCACCAGTAACCTTGGCATACATGTCGCCAGGCACCAGCTCCAGCATCATGGTCCATGGTGGGTACTGACGGCAGCTACTGCACATGTTAGGCCTCAACAACCCAGCTGCTGTTTTTGGCAGCTGCTTCTGGAGATGCTGCCTTAGACTGGGAAGGCTTTACAAAGGTAAAACGGCAGAGCAGCAACACCAAGACCACTAGTCCCCAGAGCGTACCTGAAATCCACCCCCACACCCTCCCACCCCATCCCCACCCAACACTTCCCAGAGCTCTTCTGGAGGAATTCAAGGGACTCTGAGCTCCACAGAGGGTAGATGCAAAGCCAATAAATCCTATATTGTGGTCATGATTTTGGCTGTAGTTTATCACCACCTGCTAGAATGTAGGTAATACAGATGACATAAACATTCCCATGTGTAACTCAATATTTTCCATCAGGAAAGAAAGGTAATGTTCAAATATTCCTTTCAATTAAAACCTTTGTAATGTATTTTAAAATACTGGGTCAATTTACTTCCATCTAAGGAAAGAACATTATACAAGATACTAGGACTTTTTAAATTGAATTATAGGTGATTTACAATATTGCATTAGTTTCAGGTGTACAGCACAATAATTCAGGGGCTTTGCAGATTATATCCCATTTTAGGTTAATACAAGATATTGGATATAATCCCCTGTGCTATACAGTAAATCCTTGTTGCTTATTTTAGATATAATATTTTGTATCTATTAATTCTGTACTCCCAATTTGTCCCTCTCACCTTTGGTAACCATAGTATCTTTTCTATATCTGTAAGTCTGTTCCTGCTTTGTGTATAGATTTATTTGTATTATTTTTTAAATTCCACATACAAGTGATATCATATAGTATTTGTCTTTCTGGCTTATTTCACCAAGTATTTCATTCTTTTTTATGGCTGAGTAATATTCCATTGTATATATATGTGTATCTATATATACACACACACTCTACAGCTTCTTAAGCCAATCATCTGCTGATGGGCACTTAGGTTCTTTCCTCATCTTGGCTATTGTAAATAGTGCTTTTATGAACTTTGGGCTGCATGTATCTTTTCAAATTACAGTTTTTAGAAGGACTCACTTGTGGAATTCCAGTTACATGTTAGGCATATACTGAAGGGGACACTTGTAAGTTGCAGTAGGCCTCCATGAGCCCCGGCCTTACTAATGGGTACCCATTAATACACTGCTCTTGGCATTAAGATAGTTAACACTTAATAAGCCAGCTTTCTTCTGTCCAGTTCTCAGGCCCATGGTGCACATGCCAGGCTTCTTCCTAGGCCTGTCTGATCTGTCCCCAGTTCAAAAAAAGAAACTTTTCTTGGAACTGGGGACCAGCAGTATATGCATGGGCAATTCAGCTTCTTTTGTAAGGTTTTCAAAGCAGCACTGAAAGCCCTCAGCAGGATCTGCACATACACACAGGCAGTTCTGAAAGAACCCTTAGACACACTGACCAGGGTTGACCCCTGCAAGGCAGCAGGAGGAACAGTGAGAGCCTGCTGTGGGCTTTGTATTGGACAATGTATCCAGGCTGGGTTAAGGACCCAGCCAGCTGGACAGTGGCCTTAAGAACAAGGCTTCATAGGCACTAAAACATGACTGGAATTCATATTTTTAAGTTTGGATTTAGATATCAAACCCGAGCATGGGATTCTTTTTAACATAAATTAATGCCACTTCTACTGACATAATGCCCTCAATATTTGCTAACTTTATGGGATATTTAGTATGGTATTATAAAACAAAAAAGAAATCGGAAGAATCTAAATACTCATCAGTAAGAAAAGCGGTGAAGAAATGTGGAATATACTTATGATGGAATATTTTGGTTATACAAAGAATGGACTAGGGACTTCCCTGGTGGCACAGTGGTTAAGAATCCGCCTGCCAATGCAGGGGACACGGGTTTGGTCCCTGGTCCGGGAAGGTCTTACATGCCTCAGAGCAACTGAGCCCATGTGCCACAACTCCTGATCCTGCACACCACAACTGCTTAAGTCTGTGTGCCCTAGAGCCTGCATGCCACAACTACTGAGCCCACAAAAAAGAGTAGCCTATGCTCGCTCCCCTGCTTGCCACAACTAGAGAAAGCCTGCGTGCAGCAACAAAGACGCAATGCAGCCAAAAAATTAAAAATTAAAAAAAGAAAAAAAGAATGGACTAGATCTAAATTTACCAACATAAAGTAATCACAAAAAAAATAAGAGTAGAATATGCCCCCTATATAATTTATATAAATTTTAAAATAGAATGCCCATAAATGTATATTTGTGTGTATAAAATATAGAAATAGGCTGAAAGAGTATGTAATATGTGGAAACTTATAATTTGTGCATCTTGAAAAGGAAGAGAAGAATCAGCCTGGATTTGCAGGTCAAAGGGGAATTCAACTTTATTCGCGTTTTATTTCTTTTATTTAAAAAACATCTGTTGGAAATGGAGTCTTTTAAGACTAAAGGCAAAAGGAACTACACTTAAGTACTGTGCTCTTGTCAATTAGACCATTTCCTACAGGCTTATAATTCTGATACTGCTGTCATGTATACTGGAATCGAACAACTAAGTAAATGAATGGCAGATGGTGGCATCCAGGTTTCTCACAGTTGGAGTCGAAATGTACAGATCAGCAAGGGGAGGTGTCTAGAATAACCTGTGTGGTGAGGGGTTAGAGTTGGAGATATTAGGAAGTTTATGGAGAACTCACATTTAACTTTAAAATAGATTTAAGTGTATGATGAACACGGATCACAGATGGTTACCTATGGAAATATTTATTGATATGTGTATACACACTGTTTAGCACACACGCATATAATTCTGAGAGGGCCTAAAAGAAATGAGCTGCAGTAGCAACAAGCACATCAAGCACCCAGATCTTGGTTTCTAATTCCGTTCTCCAATAAAAGGAATAGGGGCTCCTTGGAGAAATGGGTGATTCTGAGACTGGAGCAGGAAATACTCAAGATAAGCCTGGAGCATCTTATGCAGAAAGTAAGTAGTTCTTAAAAAATAAAAATTGCCACAATGATGGGGACATGTTAAAGGGACCCAGGAGCCTCGTGAAAGAGCTTCCGAAGGCCAACGCTGAAAAAAAATTGAGCAAAAAAATAAAGTAGCATTAGATTATAACCCAAAGTGTAAAATAGCCATGACTCCCTACTGATATAAAAAAGTAATTGGATAAATTAATAAATTCTGTGCACAATTCCAAATTATGTAGATTCTGTAAGCTATGTAGATACTCTACCCTAAAGGAGGGGAACATAACTCACCCCTTAAGAGTGGGCTGCACATAGTGACTTCCTTCTAAAGAGGAAGAATATGGCATCTTGGAACAGTATGAAAATGGGGCTTGAGGCGGGTAACCTTACGGTGGAGAAACCCAACAAGTACTACTTCACCCAGGTGACGAAAGTCAGTATCAACATTCAGATTAGGTTGAGAGTAAGTACCATTAATATAAGGAAAATAGCACTTCTGTGATCTTGCTCCCCCAAACCAGTAACTCCAGTCTAATAATGAGAAAAATATCAAGCACGTTCCAATAGGGCGCATCCTACAAAACACGTGACTGACACTCCTCAAAATGATCAGGGTCGTCAGAAACAAAGCAAATGTGAGAAAATGTCACACCCAAGAGGAGCCTAAGGAGAAATGACAACTAAATGTATTCAATAACATGGCATCCTGGAACAGGAAAAAACATTACATCAAGTAAAACTAAGGAAATCTAAATAAACTGTTTTAGCTCATAAAATGTACCAATATTAGTCCAATAATTGTAGCAAATGTACCATACTAATGGAAGATGTGAAAATCAGGGAAAAATGAGGGAGAGAGGTGATATATGTGGACTCGCAGTACCCTGTTCGATTTGTCCATAGGTCTAAAACTGTTCTAAAAAATAATCAATTAATTTTTTAAAAGTCACTTGCATGGACTGGAGAACTCGAGGTATGGGAGGGGGCGGGGGGTGAAGGGGAAACTGAGAAGAAGCGGGAGAGTAGTACAGACATATATATACTACCAACTGTAAAATAGTCAGTGGGAAGTTGTTGTATAACAAAGGGAGTCCAACTCGAGGATGGAAGATGCCTTAGAGGACTGGGGCAGGGAGGGTGGGGGGGAATCGAGGGGGGGGCGTCAAGGAAGGGAGGGAATATGGGGATATGTGTATAAAAACAGTTGATTGAACCTGGTGTACCCCCAAAAAAAATAAAATAAAATAATAATTAAAAAAAAAAAAAAAAAAAGTCACTTGCAAATATGACCAGATGTTGAGTTTTCAAGCTGAGCTGTGGGGATAGTCATCTTTATGCTTTGTATGTTTCTCTATCTTTTAATTTCTCAGAATTAGAAACATAGAAGCTGAGCAGACTTCTGCCCCATCGTGTGAATTGGTAATTATAGTCAGTAATTTTACTCTGTTTTGTTTATATTAACACTGATAAATTAAAAGTCTCTTATGGAATAAGGCCAAGATATAAGCTAAACATTGCTGAACTTCTTTGTACACACGTCTTTATATAAGTAGTAGGATGGATTTCTAGAAGCGGAATTTTATACCTACTGCCAACTTACATTCTCAGCAAGGTTCTCCCCATCTTTACTGGCACTCTGTGTCTGAGTGCCCATTTCCTTATTGCCTGGACACCACTAAGTATTATTATTCTCCTCTATCAGTTTGATGAGAAAACGATCTGATCACGTTTGCATTTGCAGTCCCATGAGTATTAATAGAGGTGAGCGTCATCTTTCATGCTCACGGGCATTAGCTCTTCTGCTTCTGTGAATTATCTGTCCGTGTGCTTTGTCCATCTTTCCATTGCTTTATAAGAGCTCCGTACAAATGTTTGGAATATGACCATTCTCTCCTCTCTGGTCTTCTGTGACACCATTCCACGCTTCCTCCTCCTGCTTCCGTGCCCACACAAAGGTTGGTGGTCCTTAGCCCTATGCTCTTTCCATTTATTCCTTCTTGAGCTATCTAGTCCATCCAGATCTCTGACTACTTTTCCAGAATGAAAGCTCAAAAGGAATAGGGACCATGACTATCTTGATAGAGTCATCCACCGTCCTGCCTTGCCTGGGAATGAGGGGGCTCCTGGGACTCTCGGTGCTCAAACTGGGACAGTCCTGCGCAAATGGTCAGTCACCCTGCGAGTCAGGTGCTCGATAAAAGGAATCCTTACACATTTCTCAGTTCTCAGTTTCATAACGCAACTGTTTGGGGTTAGAGTTGCAACTTGTATTGATACTTTGGAACTGATTAAATTAACTGCAAATCCCAGAATGGTTCCATTCCCTGCAGTTCTGTTACCCAACCCTTTTCACCCTTTTGGTTGCTTTCTTTGCTCCAATGTTTCTAGAGAACTGTCAACCTAAATAAAAGAGTAAAATGAGGCAAGCTCGAAATTGTAAAAAGGCGGATTTATTCGGGAATTGCAGGACAATTGCATTTGGAGACACGTAAACTGTAGCAAGCTACAGGTGAGTCCGTTGAGGGTTTGAGGGAGGCTGTCTTTATGGGCAGGGAAGGTTAAGGAGGGGAGAGTTCAGGGACAGTCTGTTAAAGTCAAAAACAAATGGAGACCAGCTCTGAAAATTCCCTAAGAAGACAAAAAACAGTCCAGTCATACAAACAAAGCTCAATTCAGCTTATTTTGCAAGACCAACCGCACCTGGGTCATATCTTGTCCATGCCTCTGGAAACCATAAGCCTAATTTCCCAAGGTTGATTCAAGGCTATTCCTGACCAACTCCCTATCGTTTAAGAAAATTCCAATATTATCAGTTTTCTGTAAATCAGGCTTTTACAAGAAAACGGTCTGCTAGTCCTTAAGATTTGTTTTCCTAAGGGCACATGTGTGAGATTTTCCTTTTATATCCTCTGGTTCCATTTTAGATTGAAATTCTTTCACAGACTAATAGCTGTGTTCAGTATTTTCCAGGTAATGAAACTTTGTTACAGAGAAAAGCACATTGCAGTAAGTAAAAGGTAGCAGAATCACTATTGATATAAGTAAATATTATGGATATCAATTAAGTTCAGTAGTGGGTTTTAGCACGTAGATTTCATAACCGTAGTTAAACCATGAATATCAGTTTCAAGAAAAAAGGTAAAATTATAATTTTATATGAGCTGAGACTCTCAAAGAAACTAGATAGAAGCATTAACTTAGTTATTCTGTTGTATAGTAAATGAAATTGGTAAATCACTTAATCTATGTCTTTACCCCCACCTCATACACTTTAGGATGAATTGCCAAAGATACCAGATCTTATGTTAACAAAAACTGGTTCATTTTGTTCATCTTTACACTTGTATTAGTTAACTCAGGCTGCCGTAACAAAAAAACATAGAATGGTGGCTTAAACAACATAAACTTATTTTCTCACAGTTCTGGAGTTTGGAAGTCTGAGATCAAGGTGCCAGCGTGGTCCGAGCGCTCTTCCTGGCTTGAAGACACCTGCCTTCTCTCTGTGCTCTTGTTTAGCAAAGAGGTCCTAGTCTCCCTTCCTCCTCTTATAAGGGCACCAGTTCTGCTGGATTAAGGCTCCACCCCTTATGACCTCACTTAACCTTAATCACCTATTTAAAGGCCCTATCTCATTCACATGGGGTGGGGGGTGTCAGGTTTTCAACATGAATTTGGGGGGAGGCTGATCTTTTTTCAGAAGAGTTGAATTTAAATAACTCAAACCTGGTTATTAACACACAATAATAATACAAATCGCTTCATTTTTCAACATTTCTATTTTATGTGTGGGTTGTCAGCTCCCCCTGAAGCGTTGCCTGTGTTCTCCGTAAAGGTTAACTCCACACCTCTGTTGCTGTTCTAGGCAGCTAACTCAGCGAACCCAGGTTAATTCTTTTAAGCCTTTTTTTCTCCACCCTAGAGGGTGGAGGAGGAGTTTGTTCTTATCTCAACACACATTGTCTCACTTTCCTACCACTTGTAAACAACCATTTACCCATTCTTGTCTCCTTTCTATCCTCTGTTTCTCTTTCTTAAATCAAGAGATGTTTCTTTCCCCTCTCTATCTATCCATCTGTACTTTTCAGTATTTATTTCTATCACATGCATGTACGGTTGAATGTGCTGAGTGTGTATGTTTCTGTATAAACTATGTTTAAGTAAAGTAGTGGTGCCTTCTATCTTGCCAAGTGCTTTACATTTCAGAGTGCCTTCACCTGGAGTAACCATTTGATTCTCACAAGAAACCAGAGTGGGTATGTGACCTGATAAGTCTACAAGAGTACAATATTATCTCCGCTTACAGATGTGAAAGCTGATATTTTATATTTAAAAATGTTTTAAATCAGTTGTGAAGATGTTTCTTGACTCTGGAAAAACATTGAGAAAATAACATCAAGTATGTGAAGCAGGTTCAGCTGACTCTTGGAACAGTTTAATTGGTCTCACTCTGCAACAGAGAGCTGACTACAAAGGTTGGCTGTGAGCTCCAGGGAATACATCACAACCATCTTTGTCTCTCCACCCAATGTCAGATGAAAAGAATGCCGACACCCAGGGCCATAACACTAAACACTGCAGTCCTTGTGAACAGTGCCCTCCGGAGGTGTGCAGTGCACAGCTTGCACAGACATGCATGGTGGCCTGGCCAGGAGCGCTGGCTAGAAGAGCCATCACAAGGAAGTAAGCCATCTGCAGGCACTTTCAGGAGGGAGCACAGCACAATACCCTGATGAAGTGGAACGAATGCAGTTGTTTTTTTTTTTAAAGATTTATTTTATTATTTATTTTATTTTTGGCTGCATTGGGTCTTCATTGCTGCATGCAGGCTTTCTCTAGTTGTGGTGAGCAGGGGCTACTCTTCATTGCAGTGCGTGAGTTTCTCATTGCGGTGGCTTCTCTTGTGGCAGAGCACGGGCTCTAGGCACGCGGGCTTCCGTAGTTGTGGTGCGTGGGCTCAGTAGTTGTGGAGTACGGGCTCTGGCGCATAGGCCCAGTAGTAGTGGCGCACGGGCTTAGTTGCTCCGCAGCATGTGGGATCTTCCCAGCCCAGGGACCGATCGTGTCCCCTGCAATTCTTAACCACTGTGCCGCCAGGGAAGCCCAAGAATGCAGTTATTGAAAGCCCCATATTCAAGTGCTCGTATCTCCATGTCTTCTTAGAGAAGTGCTTTGGGCAAGCCAGGTGACGTCCGTGAGCTTCGCTGTTCTCTTCTGCAAGTCGCCCTATTTCCTAGAATCGTGAACGTTAAATGAGATCATGTACAAGAGAAAATTGTATATACAAATGTGGATTTTATTTTAATAAATAAAAGAGACGCTTATAGAAAGGAAGGAAGCGTGCCACCTGCCTTGCATTAGTCACTGGGTTGGAAGGAAGAGGGCATTTACAGAGTACGGCTTCAGCTTGTTATAGCAGCAGTGGCAGTGGGGAGGGTGGTGGCATCTCTCCTTTCCCTTCCAGCTTCCCCATGAGTGATACTCATCAACAGCAGCCCAGGGAGCACCTGCCCGCCTGCCTAGGAAGCCCAGCCTCCTTAACCCCCAAAAGACTGCCCTCACCTGTCTTTCCTGATATCCCGCGACAGAGTAAAAGCAAAGACACGCTGAGATCACCAACACCATCGAGAATACATCAACCCCTTTGTTCTGTGTGCTGCAAGAAAAACTGCATAGCGTCACACTCAGACCCCAAAGATTCTCAGTTGCAAGCCCAGGCACAACTAACTGTACCTAAACAGCTGGGGGGTGGGGGAGGTGGAGGGCAGGGGAAAGGATCAATGTTTGCACAAGGGAAAAGAAAAATCAATTGAGGGCAAAGACAATGTTATCTCTAAGCCCTTGAAAGCAGTGGCTTAGATGTATCTATATCAGCAGATAAAGAAGGAAAGGATGATAGAAAGAGTATAGATTCCTTTTCCATTTAAGTTCTCAGTTATAAGGAAATCAATAGTTCAAAAGGTATTTCTTTTTTTAAAAAAATGGGGGTGAAATTCATACAGCATAAAATTCACCAGGACAAAGTGAACGCTTCAGTGGCATTAGTACATTTACAATGCTGTGCAACCACCACCTCGATCTAGTTCCAACGCATCTGGAAGTATCTCAAGTACTAGAATTTTATACACAGACGCTACTGTTAAAAACATTGGAAATTTTTCTTAGACTTTTCAACCATTTGGGCTTAATGCCAAGATTGTATTCAAGTACTCAACTGGATTGTTGCTTCTTGCCCAACTAATGTATCTTCAATGTTTCAGGATGGGCCAAATTAAATGTTCTCACATTTGATTAGGTGGGTGGGAGAGGCAGTTATGGATTTCTGAAGACAGGAGACATCCCGTATGTTTACGTTCATATGTGTATTGACAGCATGTTTAAACAATTCAATGAAAAGTCAAAAATTATTTCAGCCACATGCATTTCTTCCAGACACGATCACGCAGGCAGGTTGCTCAGTGGTATAACCAATAAACATGGACCTCAGTGCAAAATCAAATATAGTCCCTCAGCTCTCCATCAGATTTCTCCAAAAACTGGCAAAGCTGGTTTAACCAAGCCAAAAAAAAAAAAAAAATGAACTTCTTGAACATTGGGGTCAGAAGGATGCAGAAAATCTGATTCTTCTGACAGTGAATATTCTACTGACAGTGAACAGAAAAGAATGCTCTCTTATGCATAGCTTCTCTAGCTGCCCTAGTGTCGTTCACGTATACTCCCCATGGCTAAAGGGCTAAGGAATAGTCTGCCCTATTAGGTTTCCTAGGTTTCCTATTAGGAAACCAAGACTGGACCTCCATCTTGCCGCCTCCACTTTTACTTCCAGCATTTTAGACTTGGTCCTGCATCTCTACCCCTGCTCTGGGCCAGTGACCACAGGAGCTGGACTTTGCAACTGAGTTGGACTCTGTCTTCCTCTAAATTGACTGTTGCCAGCCCTGGCGGATACAGGCATGCTTTGTGTGTTATTTTATAACTGTAGCCACATAGAACCCCAAAAGTCTTCCTGAAAAATGTGGTAGCAAACTTCCCCTTTTCTGTTACTCTTTTTGCTATTTCTCAAATAGGGAGGCAAGATTGAGACAGAATGCTATTTTGGACTCCTGAAAAGTAACTGTTTCATGATTTATGAGCATTCCACCCAGAGGAAGAATCAATAGAGAGAAGGAAAGGACTTGAGGAGAACAATCCAATAAGTAACTTTAAGCCTATCTCACATTATTACTTTTCTGAAGTTCTGTATTACCACTTTATATATAGTAGGTGCTCGATATAATTTATTTGAATTGGATGAGGATATTTTTTCTTCTTTAGTAATCTCTACTCTAAGGGACATTTTGCCTTACTATATTGATCAACTAATTCTAGTATTTGGTGCCAGCTGTTCAACTCCAGCAATTATTTTTAAACAGCCTTCAATTTTTTTTTAAGATTTATTTTTATTTTTTAATTAATTAATTAATTTTATTGGCTGTGTTGGGTCTTTTTTGCTGTGTGTGGGCTTTCTTTTTAGTTGTGGTGAGTGGGGGCTACCCTTCGTTTTGGTACACGGGTTCCTCATTGCCGTGGCTTCTCTTGCCGTGGAGCACGGGCTCTAGGCACGTGGGCTCCAGTAGTTGCAGCACATGGGCTCAGTAGTTGTGGCTCATGGGCTCTAAAGCACAGGCTCAGCATAGCCTTCAATTTCTTGTAATGATCTGCTGCGCTCCCTGTCCTGTCCCTTCAGTGCCTGCTAGCCGTTACTCATGAGACCACATACACATTGCCCATAGCAAGTGGACCTCAAGTGCTAGATTCATTTGTAACTGCATTTTAAAATCCAGATTCCTGGGCTCCCCAAGCACTGTGGTCCTTAGGTCTGAGAAGGGATCTTGTAACTTACATTTTAACAAACACTCTGGGTGATCCAGGTGCATGACATCATAAAGCACATTTCAGAAACCGAAACATAAATTCCATCCTGCCCTAGCCTCTGAGACCACCCTTATTTAAAGCAGAGCGAAGATGCAGAACCAACAGTAAATTGCTAATACAGAGATGACAGTCCTTCCTTGGGACGTGATCTTGTTTCACTAGTCGCTATTTTGTCCTCTTTCCTGCTTCATGCCTGAAATCCAGCTGGTGGTACCCTGGATCTTGGTTGCTGGGTCCATCATATTCCCGGGCTTCACTGGCTGCTAGATGAAGAACTGTCAATTACTAAATCCCATATTTAATATTCTGCCTGTTCATCAAGTCGTTCATCCAGTGGCCAGACTCCACTGTTTGCCTTTGGGGATTCCTCCAGAAAGTCCTACTTCTACTGCTTAGAATTCTACTTAGTCCCTTCCCAGCCCAGCAAGGTTTTCTCGGTAACTCTTCCCAGCACTAAAACCTCACTCTTCATGGCAGATATTTCTGACTGAGGGCGCTGACTGTTCTTATCCAGAAGTAGCCAAGAGGAATAGGATACTCACCAAGCTGGCTCCCCTTAAAAAGATCATCTCCCTCTGTATCTGTGGTCGAGTAAGAGGTTGTGCCTGCTCATTTACCCAAGTTTAACATGAGAGATTTTTAGAAGAGTAATTTTTAAGTGAAAAACAACTCGAAATCATATTTTTGTTGCGTACAACCTGTTGTCAAGAATAGCCCCAAACAAATGCAGATTAAAATAAAAGTGCTCTTAATTGGCATTTAGGGCTGAAGTTAAGTTTGCTGACAAAACTGGTGCTTTCCCAAATTGTTACTCTACCTGCTGAGATCTGAAATATTATCTTTGAACCAAAGAAGTTTCAGATAAGAATAGAACAGATGCTAAGGATTTTTTTCTCTGTCTTGGTTCATTCATTTATTCAACAAATATGTTTTTTAACATTTTCTATGTGCTAGAAATAAACAGCTCTGGTCTCTGCCCTCATGGGGCTTACTGTCTCATAGTAGAGTTTAGGACACGGATTTATTTTGGAAACAGGTCTACAGGACTTTTACTCTCTCACATGACCACATGAGATGAAAAGAATACTGTGGGTTATAGAGGTAGTAAGAAATGCCCCCAAGGAAGCCAAACCACAGTTCATCTTCCAACAGATACACAAGGCTGGAAGTTCATTGTCAAGGTGCTAGTCAACAGGAGCAAAGGATGAAGGCGCCCACAAGTGAAACAGAAATCTTCCCATGGATGCTATAAAGCAGACCAGCCTTGCCTTAGATAGTATAAACCTTTGTTGGAGTTCTGTACATTCCTTCTGTGTTTCTATTCGATAAGACATTGAAGATTAATTGAAATACCAGGTGCTATATACAAGCTGATATTTTTGCTAGCTTAAGTCAGTGGATCAGGCACCTGGAGGGCTTGCTGAAACAGATTTCTCAGCCCTATCACCAGAGTTTCTGATTCAGGAGGTCTGGGATGGGCCCTGAGAACTTGCAAGCCTAACAAATTCCCAGGTAACACAGATGCTGCAGGTCGGAGGGCCACACGTTTGGAACCACGGGCTTAAGCAAACACTTAGAGGAGCCTTGAACGTGTTGCTCCACAAAGGAGGATAGACAGCATCATCAGGTTTAAAATTTTTAAATACCTGTTGTTTTTCTCACTGCAAAAGAATACATACGTATTGAAAAAAAAAAAAAAGTTTTAATAAAACACAATAAATTCATAAAACAACCAAAGTAAATTCAAAACCATGCACTGAAAGAGCCATTACTAACCTTGCTGTGCATTCTTATCAAATCTCTATGTGTATGTGCTATGTTTATGTCTACAAATATATACGATCTCTCTCTCATATATATAATGTATATACAACATTGGATTCATCTTATCCATACTGTTTCATAACTTACCTTTTCACTCACTAGTATATTATAAACATCTTTCTACATCAATACAGTTCTAAAACATAATTTGGCAATTATTCATGGGTAATTCACATTACCCATGAATAATGGTACCAAAACATATATAAATATATTTAAATGTTCCTACTTGCTGGACACTTAGGTTTAACTCTTTCCTGTTCAAACAGGTTCAGCATAAATATGCTGATAAGTGATTATATACATCCTTAATTATTTTCTAAAGACGGATTTCCAGAAAAAAAATTGCCAAAACTCATGTATGTTAAAGTCTTTTAGTACATATTGCCAGCATAGCCTTCAAAGAAATACTGGATCGATTTACATACCCATCAGCTCTCTAGAGGTATTTTCTCACACGTCCACATGACACTGAGCATGTGCTTTCCTTTGCCGATTTAATAAGGAGAAAATTATATCTTTGTTTATCTTTTGAATTTTTTCCAGTTACCAGCTGGGATTTATGGTCACATCACATTCAATGATTTCATACTTCTTTCATTTGTAGCTGTGTAAATCTGGGGCTTAGAATCAGACTATAAATTCTATACCAAGCAATTTTTTTGTTTGTGAGTTTACATGTTTGATATTTCATAGAGTCCAGCGTGTCATTTTTCTTTGTCACAAACAAACAAAAAATCTCAAAACAGACAACTTTTGTTATATCATGTAAACTTTGGGAAATTTTCTTTGCTACAAAATTCTGCATTTTCGATTTGTCTATTGTGATATGCAAGCTCAGTAGGTGAATTTATTATACTACTATATAAATGGTCTGATTTTACTTATGAAATAATCCATGTGAAAATGTATGCACTGTGATTAAAAGAGACAGTTGATGGAACAGAGTATCTTGTTATCTATTTATTAATATTTATTGAGTGGCCACGTGATGTGAATACTAAAATGGACTTTCTTGGTGATACACTAAACTGAACTTTCTTGGTGATACACAGGGACTATTAGGTGAAAAATATGGGAACATACGAATCCCTGGAGAAGTTGAAGCCTCAGAGTTTGAGATGATTTTGGATGCTGCCGTAGAGGCGAAGCTGGAGACCAAGTTGCTGGAAGAGTGGTACTGTCGGGACGAGAACTCCGTGCCAGCAGCTTACATCCTCAGACCTAAGTCGGAAATGCTGAAAAGCAATAAAAATGCAGTGAGTTATACTTCTCTCCATGGAGTCTCTCTCCATGACTTTAAACTGTTCATGTCATCCAGGGGTGGTTTTCTCCACAGAAAAGGCACAGTAGACAGCAAAGTATTCTGCCCTGGACCCTGAATTTCCTTTTCACAACCAAATCCAAAGCTAAGAAATCTTCCAATTTTTGATCCACCTTTCTTTTTCGGCATCTCAGAATTTTCTTCTGGGGTCATTTCCTTCTTCCTGAAGTATATCTTTTAGAAGTTCCATTAATGGAAGTCTACTAGTGATAAATTCTCCCTGTTTATCTGGAAATAGTTGTGTTTTTCTCATTTCACTATAACGTGTCTATATATGTTCTGATTGGTATATGTTGTGCTTCCTACATTTGCGAATTTGTGTATTCTGTCAGTTTGGGAAAATGCTCAGCCATCATCTGAGCAAATGATGCCTCTCTGTTCCTTCTGTTCTTTCCTTTGAGCTCTTTAATTAGATGTTCAAAAGATTGCCTCAGTCTATCCTCTGTTTCTTTTTAAATTTTTAAAATTTTATTCTTTTAAATTTTATTGAAGTATAGTTGATTTACAATGTGTTAATTTCTGCTGTACAGCAAAGTGATTCAGTTATGCATGTATATACATTCTTTTTCATTTTCTTTTCCATTATGGTTTATCACAAGATATTGAATATAGTTCCCTGTGCTTTACAGTAGGACCCTGTTGTTTATGCATCCTGTATATAATAGTTTGCATCTGTATCCTGAATGTCTCTTAATTGTCTTTCACATTATCAATTTCCTTATCTTTCTGTGCTGCTGTCCAGAAAATTACTTTAGATCTTTTTTCCAGTTCATCAACTTTCTTCTTTAGCTGTGTCCATGCTGTTCAAACACTGAGTTTTCAAGTTTAACAGTTATATTTTTAATTTGTGAGGTATGGTCTTTTAAAAACCTGCCTAGCAAAAAAAAAAACCTTCCTAGCTATTTTTTATAGTCTCTAGTTTTTTAATTCAGTATGTTCCTTTAACATTTCATATATTGTTAATTTATATTCTTATGTCTTATGCATAATCTTGCAGTGAAGTTGAGTCATGCATGAATATGATGGAAACATTATCATTGTCTGTTCTCCGACTTTGTTCCCAAATGTATCAGTCGTGTGTGCCCTGAAACTGAATGAAGGAGGTAGAGAAAATGGATGCGCCTCTTCACTGCGTATTCTTTTTAGAGATTAAAAGAAGGCATAGCTATCCATCCCTCTTCCAAAGAGAACATGCTTGATACATTCAGCACCCAGGCAGCTCTGAGAGGAGGAGAGCCCTGGGTTAGCAGCAGCTCTTCATTTAAGAACCCTGTGTCTTTGTCATTCTGTCATTCAACATGAAGCATTTCTCCATGCGAAACGAAGTCATGTCAGATGCCTCGATTTTTCTTCTTCTTCCTCACATGCATTTTTCCAAGTAATTATCTGTAAGAATATGGAGATGAATTTGGGGGTAAACCACAAACATTCTCTAGGTAAATATGCCAGAAGTAAAGGTAGTAGCTGGTAAAGTAGATACCAAAAAACATGATACCTCAAGAAACCAGTTTTATAAAGTTGTAAAATTTACGCATACATTACCATTTAATTGGCTTCAGTTGTTCCTTCTTCATTTGATTCCATGATCATCTAGGGAAATTTAAAGTATTCTCTAAACCCCACAGGATATTTCTGCATAAATTATGTTAAGTAAATGAACGTTTGAATAAGATTATCAGCAAGAGTCTATACATGTTACTTTCTTGGTAGGCACTCCTATTTATTTCCTAGAGGATCATAAAAATAAATGAGGAAGAAACAACTAAAGATAATTAAATAGTAACATATGAGTACCTTCCCATAAACTGTCTCTCCTTTTTAGAGGGTATTGAAGGTATGATTTTGTTATGACATTTGTATCAAAACTCAAGCAGGAAATACATGGTATATTAAGAAATCCCAACAAACAAATCCTCTTTGGATTCCGTTGTGTCACTTGGGCAAGTTCACATCACCGTCAGGCTATTGGGGAGGGGAAATGAGATACGATCTGTTAAGCACCTATCATGATAAGGCATATAGCAGACTTTCAAAGAACGAGTTCTTTTACTCTTAAATACCGGGTTTTCTATGATGATTTTAAGACCAATATCTCACTTTTACATTCCCGTAGATGCAGCCCTCTGCTAATGCTGAGAATGAGAAGACCTGGCAAGAGATATCAGATGAGATCAAGAAGGTATTTAAGGCTGCTGTTAAACTGTTACATGAAAAGGGGAAAATGAAACACAGCCAAGCCAAGAGGTACCTGTTCTCAGGTAATTTTTATGCATCTTCAGTAAACTGAGGAATAGATAAATAATAGATGTATTCCCTGCTTCCCTCTTATGGTTCTGCAAATTTAACTGCATTTACTGCCTGATGAAATTTTTCTAAATGTTTCCATCTCCTGGAGAGACAAGTATTCTTTTTACTCAGAGATAAGCCTTTACTTAACTTGAGGAATTCTCCAAAAATGTAACTTTAAAAGAACTCAGAGGAGGCTGGATATAATAGATCAGACACTGTGAGTTTCTGGGATGAGCTGTTCATTCATTCACTCTTGCTCACTCAGCAAACGCTTACTGACTGCATACTATATGCCAGGCCCTGGGGTTACAGTGACAAAGAAGGCAAGGTCTCTGCTCTCCTGGAACTTACTTTTTTGGTGGGGGGCAGGGGGGGAATAAGTGATGGGCAAGTAATCAGATAAATGAATAATATCATTTCAGAAAGGATAAGTGCTATGAATAAAACAAAACACAGTAATTAGATAATAGAGACTGATGAAGGATACAGGGGTCCACATTAGATGGGGCAGGCAATAAGGAAATGACTTTTGAGCTAAATGACAGAATGAATCGGAGCTGGCACTGCCATATCTAAAATAGAGAATTCCAGGCAGAGGGATTACCAGGTTCAAGATCCCTGAGACAGGAGTGTGCCTAGCAAGTTCTAGGAGCAGGAAGAAGGTAAAGGTAGCCAGGTTCAGAGAAGGAGGGATGAGGTCAGAAGATGGGCACAGGCCATCATAAGGACCTTATGTTTTATTCTGGTGTCAATGGAAATAATCAATAAGCAATCTATACTAGGAACAGAAAAGAATTTTGAGCCAAACCGAGGACTATAGCCCAAGAGACACAGATTTAAGAAGCACTTAAACTGCATTCCACCTAGCTACAAAATGGGGGAGGCTTATATAGGCAAAAATCACAAAGTTACAGTTAGTCACATGAGTCGTTTATCAAAAATTATCATTGGAGCTCACAAAAAGTCAGGATGCTTGTCAAATAAGGATTGGCTGGGGTCCGAAGTGGTTGCACGGTTACAAGGGGAGCCCCTGAGACCTAGGCAGCTGCTAGCAGATACTGTTTTGAGAACAACTAGTGGTGTCCTTGCGTCCTTGTGTCTGATACAGTTCAGAGAATTCAAGTTCTCAGTGATGCAGCGTGGTTTCATGTCTGAAACCACATCCACAATGGCCCGAACCATTTTGAATGCCCGAAACACAGTTATTCCATTTTGATTTTGATTTATTAACTTATTGATTTCTCTTTATTTGGTTGTGCCAGGTCTTAGTTGCAGCAGGTGGGCTTCTTAGTTACAGCTCATGGGCTCCTTCGTTGTGGCACGTGGGCTCCTTAGTTGCAGTTCACAGGCTCCTTAGTTGTGGTGTGTGAACTCTTAGTTGCAGCAGGTATGTGGGATCTAGTTAGTGTCCTGACCAGGGATCAAACCCGGGCCCCCTGCATTGGAAGCATGGGGTCTTAACCACTGTGCAACCAAGGAAGTCCCCATTTTTGATTTTTAAATGGTTAAATCAGATTTTAGTGGTTAAATGAGATGTACAATGCATGCTTGACAGGCCATAAGACAGGCTGTTGTAGTTAGCATAAAGGTCAAGCCAAGTCATGTGTAACCCAGAATGACCTCCCATACCTGTGACACTTTCCTCCACCACTGGCGAAGATGGGAAGCCATCAGAAGTTGGGAAGTAAGGGAGTGGCAGGATCTAATTTAACCTTAAAACAAACATCTCCCCAGCTACCTAGCAGAGACTCACTTGTGGGCCTTTCTCAGCCGTGGAAAAGAGGCGTTATTTTCAGGAATTGCACAGGAAACCACATATCTAAAGGAATATGTCATAGTTTCCAGGGGACAAACACTCCTCGGTAAAAGTAATCAGGTAAGGAGCATTTACTTTGAGAGTTGATAGTAAAGAATTATTGAAGAAAAAGCAATAGCAGTTGCGTTCTCATATTGCTTTTGTGAATGACATAGCAAAACGTTTGTGAAAACCTAAGAAGCACTAGATACCACTCTCCTTGGATATACATGTATTTCAAGCTCAGAGAAATTATAATTTTGACAAATTCATTCTCCAGAAGCTGTCAAAAAATTCGGTCTAATGTTAGGTCTCCCTAAAAATATTAAAATTGGCAGGAATAAGTACTATCTTTAGAATATTCAGGTTAACACATATCCTTATTCCTTTGGGATCTTTTCGATCCATTTCAGAAGTCCTGGTTCTTCATTTTTATCAAGGGCAAAACTACCCGATTTTTAAAAATGTGCTGTATTAGGAAAAATATACCAAGAGCAAAAACTTTCCTATTCTTGATGTAAGAGACACTAGTTAGCAGAGGGCATCCTCTCACTTAGAGTCAGACACCTCGAGTGTTCAAATATTTATTAATTTTCTCTTAATTTTCTCCACAGTAAAGAATATGGTCCACATAGATAGCCATGTGAAGGTTCATAATTTCATACTATGTAGTATGAACTACTACATGAGGACTGTTTTCTACTTGGGGTTACATCTCCTAAAGATATGCATGCTCATGAAATCCATGTGAAGTTTCATAATTTCATACTATGTAGTATGAACTACTACATGAGGACTGTTTTCTACTTGGGGTTACATCTCCTAAAGATATGCATGCTCATGAAATCCATGTGAAGGTTCATAATTTCATACTATGTAGTATGAACTACTACATGAGGACTGTTTTCTACTTGGGGTTACATCTCCTAAAGATATGCATGCTCATGAAATCCATGTGAAGGATCATAATTTCATACTATGTAGTATGAACTACTACATGAGGACTGTTTTCTACTTGGGGTTACATCTCCTAAAGATATGCATGCTCATGAAATCCATGTGAAGGTTCATAATTTCATACTATGTAGTATGAACTACTACATGAGGACTGTTTTCTACTTGGGGTTACATCTCCTAAAGATATGCATGCTCATGAAATCCATGTGAAGGTTCATAATTTCATACTATGTAGTATGAACTACTACATGAGGACTGTTTTCTACTTGGGGTTACATCTCCTAAAGATATGCATGCTCATGAAATCCATGTGAAGGATCATAATTTCATACTATGTAGTATGAACTACTACATGAGGACTGTTTTCTACTTGGGGTTACATCTCCTAAAGATATGCACGCTCATGAAATTTTTATTTACTTTACATTCCAAACTCATTTTAAGACGATGTCTGCACAATGAAAATTGCTGGTGATGGGCCAGCTCTTTGAAATGAATAGAGTATATTTGTTTTGGGCCAGTCTCCAGCCTATCAATAACCAATGTTGTGGCTGGACTAGCCCCTGTGCTTCTTACTGTGATTGCAAGATAACACTCAGCAATCACCATCAGGAAACTGCAAAAATAAAGCCTTATTACTTACGGGAGCTGGCAATTGCACAGCACACCTGGGGCCACACAGTGAGGTCACAAGTAGAGAGGGAGAAAGAGAGAGAGAGAACATGAACATGGAGTTTCGCTTTTACTGGGCTTACGCTTCATTGGTGAATTTAAAACATAAGAGCGGGACTTCCCTGGTGACTCAGTGGTTAAGAATCCACCTGCCAATGCAGGGGACACGGGTTCAATCCCTGCCACGAGCGACTAAGCCCATGCGCCACAACTACTGAGCCTGTGCTCCAGAGCCTGTGAGCCACAACTACTGAAGCCCACACACTCTAGGGCCTGTGCTCCACAACAAGGGAAGCCACTGCACCAGAAGCCTGCACACCAAAACAAAGAGTAGCCCCGCTCGCCACAACTAGAGAAAGCCTGAGCACAGCAAAGAAGACCTAACACAGCCAAAAATGAAAAATAAATTTAAAAAAATAAAAAATAAAGTACACACTATTAAAAACAAATAAATAAATAAAACATAAGAGTGGGAATTTAAAGCACAGGAAGAGAAAAAAAACAAGTGGCCCACAAGGTTCGTTACTGAAATCAACCAAGATCTCTAAAACAAAGGAACCTCAGTGAGGGGAGGTGGCCTGGCTCTGTGTGTGCAGCTGGTAATGAGTTTATTTAAGACAGCCATCCTTGAAGTGGATGCCTCAGCAATCAAAGCTCAAGTCAGACACTTACATGACAAACAAAAAACAAACAAAACCCCCCAAAACGGTCAGGGTTTACACTACAATATTATGTTAACGTTTTCAGAAATCTTGAAAATAAGCATACCAGATGGAATCTGGAAATGTGTACTGTCTATATTCGAATGTATTTTTTCACAATACTTCCAGTTTTACCTTTTTAAATAACAGGAGAGGAGGAGAAGTAAATGAGACTCTAGAACAGTGCCTTACTGTGAATGCCACAACTGAGGGGTCTTGGGAATAGCAGAGAGATGAGTGTCTCATGAATGATAGTTGCCAGGGCTGGGCATCTCCCCCTTCGTCAGGTGCTGTGATGGTTAAACTTGAGGATATTAAGGAAAATGCAAAGACAGAAAACAAATACAGTATTCAAGTAAGGAGGGGGGATGTTTATAATATTAATCGGCACATAAATATCAGGAATTATTAATAAAAGTCCCCCAAAATGATGAGGATGCACTTTGTTTCTAAAAATAACTCTGCAGAGTTGATTTTGTCTCACATGACTCACGTATTCAGGTATGTTTATTCAGTCTCTACCATCAACCAGACACTCTTATATATACAGCCTCTTTTTATCCCCCAAGCCAAGCTTGGATGGGCTCTACCAGCTTGACTTGTCTGTATCTCTTTCCATGTTGCATGTATGATCTACACGCCTGGTTGACATCCTCTTTCCATAGAGGTGATAACAAAGTCAGGTTACAGTTGGTTTGTTTTCTGGGAGTCAGAGGTGACAGTGCTTATCTCTAATTATCATCCATTACATATAGATACTGCAGGTGGATCACGTCCTTTCTCTTCATGTTACTCGGTATACAGCACCGGCTAACCAAGGGTGCCCCTAGCATTGTAGCCAGATGGCTGGGAAAGAGATGGGCCAAAGGCTGCTTTGTGCAGGAGCTCATAATGTCCAGATTTCTTGCATCTTCGCTTGTCCTCATTATAACAAGTTCTTACTCTGCTATAAAAAGAAGAGTAGACATATGTCATAAATGCTCCTTTAACTGGCCTTCTGAACCAACCTGCCTAAATAAAGCCCTTTGTAAAACATGCTGATGTGAATGGCACAGTTCATTTAACACTGGTGGCTATAAACACGTCTTTTTTTTTTTTAATTGACTGTGTTGTGTCTTCATTGCTGTGCACGGGCTTTCTGTAGCTGTGGAGAGCAGGGGCTACTCTTCATTGCAGTGCGCAGGCTTCTTATTTCGGTGACTTCTCTTGTTGCAGAGCACGGGCTCTAGGTGTGCGGGCTTCAGTAGTTGCGATGTGTGGGCTCAGTAGTTGTGGTGCACGGGCTTAGGTGCTCCGCGGCACGTGGGATCTTCCCGGACCAGGGCTCGAACCCGTGTGCCCTGCATTGACAGGTGCATTCTTAACCACTGCGCCACCAGGGAAGCCCAAACACGTCTTTTTTACCTAAGTCACAAATTTTTATCAGTTGCTTTCATTACTGAAAAAAAATAGTATCACAGAAGTTCCACTAAAAGGCATCCATTGTACTATAAAATTCCCACCTTTCCTTCATAGTTACTCTAGAGCATACACCTGTGTTTTGGGTTTTGCTTGACGTTGGAGTTGTGGCCAGCACATTGAGATGTTCTCAGTTCCAACCAGCCCCACCCGCTCCCCCTGTGCTTCCACCAGATGCCAGCCCAGTAGTCACCCCTTAAGAAAGCCTCCCCTGGCTTCTCCAAGTGGGTTATACCTCCACGCGGGTTTGCTCTCATGGCGCCGTGTTATTCACCTTCATGGGTCTAAAAATAATCGTACTATGTTTCTTTGTGGGACTCTGTGATTCATGGCTGCCATCCTGCACTGGACTGGAAGCTTCATAATGGCCTCGCTCAGTGGTCTCAGTTTTCTCTTACCATTGTATCCTAAGAAACGAGCAGCATGCCTGGAACACAGTAGCTGCTCAGTTAAGACCAACTGGATGAAGAAAAGCAGGAGGGCAGGGAGGAAGGGAGGGCAGCCGGTTTTGAAAGGCCTGCTTGCCTTAAAATTCATTTCCATTGGTTTCTTTTATTTATTTTGTATTTGACTTCCCTAAAACCATGCACAGGTGATATTTTTATTACTACTGATCCAACTTTAAGTGTTCTTATGGGGCCTCAGATGATTTAGAATGACTGTTTACTTCCATGGGAGCCTATGTATTGCAAGCCCTAATGTGGTTTACCTCACAAGAAATAAAGTTACATACTAAGTCATTTTTCTGTACCTGCTCTGATGGGTATAATGGGATTTAGCAGTGACATGGATAATGGATAAATAAAATCAGCACATAATTATATTTTGAACATGCTTTTATATTTATATTTACACGTATCTGTCTGGGGTACAACGCATCTCAAACAAAATGGTGAAACCACGTTGTAAGGAGAGACTGAGAAGGAAGAAATAGACCAGATACATCATTTGGCCTCTTCCTCATTCTCTCCTGGCCCCCGTTAGTTCCTGCTCTCCACTCTTAGAACCCCTGAAGTCTGGGAGGGAAGCCAAGCAGGAACTTAGAAGAATCGACTATAAACTTGGGATGCTTTCTTTCTTATGCTTATGTTCAACCTCTCCCTCGGGTTGTGGAAGAAGTTAAATAACTTTATTTAGAACCCATTGTTCTGGGCTCCAGACTGTTTAGAAAAAGACAAATAGGAAATTAAAGAATTCAGAAATTATTCTAGAGATGACTCTGCTACACACCATAAGCAAAATAAACTACCACTAGTGACCGGAGAGTTAGATACTCCGAACATGGGTGCGTTGCTTCTTTGTTTTAGGCAATAAACTCCTTGTTGTGTTTTCTTTCAGCTATAGAGGATGAGTTTGACTTCGCTCTAGGGAAGCAAACTCCAGCATTCCTGAAGAAGTGTGTTTGCTATATTAGGAAAATTGCTAACATTGAGCGTTTCGTGAAAATCCCAGAGATGGGAAAGTACATGGATATAACTGGAGCAGAACCAAGGATTACTCGGGACCCAGAAGCCCAAGAGAAGCTGATGAAACTCAGGGATGAATTTATTCCTACCATTGTTGCATCATCTAATCTGAGAGTGTACACGTCAGTTACTCATTGTGACATGAAACTAGGCTATTCCCAAGAAATAGAAAACCATTACATAGAAGGACTCGGTAAACAATTTTATGAGGACATGATTGACATAATTCAGGCCACGGTACAACAGAATTTTGACACAGAAACTGATACACTCTACGACGAAATCCTTCAGCATTCATCATTATGTAAAACGTATGCCTCCTTCTACGAGTACAAATGTGAATCTCTAAACATCGTGCATAAATACATTCTTCCAAGCAAAATCGGGCGTATCAACCCGCTTATTATATACGGTGGACCATGCACTGGGAAGACCCTTCTGCTAGCTGAAGTAGCAAAGAAGGTAAAAGCCTATTCTTCTACCTGTATATTTGTAAAAACTTTTACTTTGGGGAAAAGATCAATTGATCGCATTCACTTCCATTTTCTGTGTTTACTATCTGAATTATAATTGATCCTTTTGGAATGGATACTTCAGCATTTCTCTTTTGATAGTGTAACAGTTCTATTGAAAGAATAGAACTCATGCGGTGCAATTCTAGAACAGCTTTGTTGTGTCTCCTGCTGTTCAAACTCATGTTGTGGGGCTACTTCTCATCTGGACCGAAACTAGGACAGATCTCACAACTCTCAGCAGAGACAAGCACTCCAATCACTTCTGGATGTTAAATCCATCTCAGTTCAGCAATTACTATGTCCAGTCGAAGACGATAATTAAAACTTCAGTCTACATCGCCCTCCCCCAGCTGAGGTCGACCATACACGAGGCACCTCCAGTGGGAAATAGGGGCATGGCCATCTATCAGCACACAGCACTTCTTCCCCTCCGTCCCTAACCCCAACCACACTTCTGACCCTTATAGGGTTGTGGTTTAAGGGAGGTAGGAAAGATAAGGTCGCTGGAACATTCTTACATGACCAGTATTGTTTTGACCTGGGTTCTGCACTCTGGTCTTAGCAGATGTTTAATGGTTTCATGGTTTCCTGAAGGTCCTTTCCCTGCTGCATCCCCCACCTTGTCGTCAATGAGCATCTCTCACCTACAGTTCCCTAGGGTGACACAGGGAACTGCATTGCTTTTCTAGCTGGTTACCTCCGTGTCTCCTAGGTATCCAGCAACACACATTTCTAGTATCTTTCTGCCAAGAGCCTCTCCATACCACAGCAAACTCCCTTAGACAGGACCTGGCACAAACAGAGCTGAGAGAAACCCTCGTCAGCTCACGCTTGCCAGTGCCCCACATCTGATACATGGGAAACACTCAGGCATTGTTTTGCCCTAAGAAATTCCAGTTCCAATACAGCAGCTCTCTATCACTCCTCCATCAGAGCAGCTAGCCAGCCTCACTCATTCAACCTCCAAATTCCTCAGATGTCATCAGACACAGATGGCCATGTCTCCCAAGCCCTAGGGTACATGCTATAAGTGGTCCACTGCAGCCCCTTTCCCTAGGCTAGAAGTGAGGGGTGGGCATCTCTCAGCCCTCCCCTTTGGGAGTGGGGTGGTGGTGCTGTGATACAACCCAAGCATCCTCATCTCCCACCTTTTTTTTTTTTTTTTTGGCCTCTTGAATCTCTTTTTCAGGCTGCAGGTGGGTAGTCCACCAAAGGTAGCAAAACTAGTTTTCAAAACTCCCTTTCAAGTCTTGCAAGATGGTCTGGAGCTTCACTCTGGAATGTGGTATCTATTGTATAAACTGGATGAACCTAGTACCAGTTTTAACCTCCTGTTACACTTGATATCAAAGTCTGATGGTTTATATTATGCTGGTGTTACTTCAGAATCTTTGTATTGTTCTTCCTGTGGTTACTCTCTTAGGAACAGAGCTTTCTTCAACTTTGTGAACATTCTCGTGATCTATCATGTGCTATACAATCTCAGGTAGGTCATCTTGAGGACAAGAACAGGGATAATTGTGTTGCACTTATGGGGGGTATTAGGTTCCAAAGTAAGGTCATGGGTGACAATCAAGTACATCAAACTTACTTTAAAAAGCCCTTAGGAAGGTCCATTTACCATTTCTCAATCTGCCAAGCTCAGCTGCTGGTTTTTCTTTTTATGTTAGGATATGCAGCTCTTTCTTTAATTGAACACCCAATGAAATAGCAGACATTACATTTAGGGGTCACATTGCATCAAAATAAATGTGTGCATGTGTATGACTGTCTGCCTGTCTTTGTACACTACTCTGTATGTGTATCTTCAAACTTTAGAATTATTCCAAATAAGCAAGATAGTTACGCTCCAAGGGGAATGGAAATCAAATGAGAAAACATTGGTGTATCCATTTCACACTCACTCTGGGGCTTTCTCCTTGTGAAGGAGGGGAGGGTAAAAGTGGTTGGAGGGACAAGGCGTATGTGATGCAACCCTACGCGTCTAGCACAGGAGTCACATGACGTGTGCTGATGTGCCTGCACACATACACAGTTCCCGTGGGCAGAGTGTGGTGACCGTTAATCAGCTTGAAAAATGGCTTTCCGAGCACTCGCTGTTCTGCACATGTTGTCCAACCACCATGGCCCCTGAGGAGCCTTACCTATTTTTAGGTCTCTGCCTGGATTCTGCGTGCGTCTCCTCCCTCCTGGGAACATCTGCCCCCCTCTCCCCGCCCCCGCCCCCTCCACCAACAACCACCTATGCTCTCGTGACCTTGTGTCCCTTGTAAGGATGCAGACAGGCATCTCGTGTTTATCTCCAGGTTCTCTCCTGTGCAACCAACATTTCCTCGGTCAGGAGCTCAAGGGCAGAGGGCCGTTCTTTCCAGATATCGCACACCCCACAACCCGTGACTGGGAGGGGGGAGGACAATGCATGAAGCCACCATAAGCCACCCACACGGGGACAAACTGTGTTCTGTCTCCCATTTGCCACCGAAGGACAACTATAAAATGGCAGGATTACCTTCCTCCAAGTTAGCTTCAAATGGGGCCAAATACCGACAAGGAGTTGCTTATTTTCCTTAACAGCGCGTTCTGAAACTGACATCCCTGAATCTCTTCTAAACTTACTTATACTTCACCTGAACTACCTACTGGGGAACCAAGTTTCATAAACTTACCTCTTAGTGTGTTAAATAATGTGTCCTTTTCTAAGGAGTATCCTTAGTGAATTCCAGGGATTACTGAAAAAATATTATCTCCCTAAACATATGCTTTGGAGTGTTTTACATTTTGATCATAACTCTTTTCTGTCCTTGCCTTTCTAGACAGGAAAATACTAAACTGAGCAGCCCTCTTATATGTTTTCTCTCTTTAATTGTACAATTTAAAAAGAGAGTGGGAGAGAGAGAACACTAGAATGAAAGTCAGATGTGTCTTCTACTCCATTTTCATCTCTTGATAATCATTTAACTCCAAGCAAGCTATTTATCTGACTTGGGACTCAGTGTCCTCTTCTGTTACATGATACTGTAAGCCCATGTGCCCCACAGAGACATAATATGAGGCCTGATGACTGCCTGTTTATATAGTAAACTATTTGTTATAAAGCACAAATTCAGCAAGACTCATTTAACCGGCATTATGTAGATTTTTATGGTAATGATAAAAATAATCATGATGATGACCCTACAGCATCACAATAGAGTAAAATGTCTCTGAATCATAAAAGATTATATTCAATATCATTTTAGTGCTGAGTATTTTTACTGCATTCTAATTAACTAGAAGTTTGGCCAGCCACATATATAGCTTTATGTGATCTCGATTAAGAACTCAACGTCATGTGTAGGTCATTATTTAATCTATTCATTAAACAAATACTTACCAAGCACCTACCACGTGCCAACAACCATGCTAAGAAGTGGAAATTCAGCAATGAGAAACTAAGCATACTAGACATTCAGATTTATGGTTTGTGAAATGCTTTGTAACTTTTAGAATACGAACTAAATGCTGCCTTGTGACTAATATGGTTATCACTGCTTTATTACCTTTAGTAGAGTGATTCTGAGGGTCTCACCCATAGACTTGAGTGCATGAACTTTGTGGGAGCTCTCTGACCATTTTAGGTTTTTCCTTTTCCTGGTTCTAGGCCACGTTCTGCCTGGTCAGGGTTACCAGAAGTCTGATCTCTGCAGAGAGGAAGTGTTGTTGCACGTGACCTTGTGAATGTACCTCTCCATTCTAAACGCCACCTTTATGTTTTAGGCTTACGGCTGGCTACAAGACGACACGGGACCAGAATCTGACCCAGTCGTGGTCGTGAGGTTTCTAGGAACCACAGACCTGAGTACTGATCTTAGGACTCTCCTCCTAAGTGTTTGTGAACAGTTGGCCATGAACTACCGGTGCCTGGTTCAGAGCTACCCTAAGAAGATCCACGACCTCCGCGACTTATTTATAAACCTTTTGAACGAGTCTTCGTTGCAGAGACCCCTCGTGGTCATATTCGACGCCCTGGAGCAGCTCTCAGAGAGCGACGAGGCCAGGAAGCTCTGGTGGCTCCCGGTTCACCTTCCCCGCTTCGTCCGGATCGTCCTCTCCACGCTGCCCAGCAAACACGGGATCCTGCAGAAACTAAGGTGCCTTATCCACGAGGAAGACAACTACATCGAGCTGATTCCCCGCGACAGGAAGATGTGCAGCCAGGTGCTCAAACACCAGCTGCTGCGGGTCAAGAGGAAGGTCACGTCGGGACAGCAGATTTACGTGAACAACGCCTTCTCCAAGTGCACGCTGCCCATGTTCGTGAACCTGACCTTCAGGGAGGTGAGACACTGGCGGTCTCACAGGGACGTCGACGAGTCCTCCCTCTGTGTCACCGTGCACGAAGGCATAGAGCAGCTCTTCTGCTCCCTGGAGAGGAAGTGTGGGCAGACACTCGTCTCCCGGGCGCTCGGTTACATCACCATGGCCAAAATGGGTTTGAGTGAGATGGAACTGGAGGACGTGCTGGCCCTTGACAACAGCGTGATGAACGAGCTCAACGTGAGTGCCAGGCCCAGCAATCCCCTGAGAGTACCTTATCTATACATCGCCAGGCTCAAGGAAGGGCTCAGCGGATACTTAATCGAGAGACACGTGAAGAACGTCACCCTCCTGGTCTGGGCCAACAGACACCTGCAGCTGATAGCCCAGAAGCTGTATCTGCAGGACAACAGGGACCTGCGTGAAATGCACACCATCCTGGCAGACTATTTCCTGGGGGTCTGGTCAGGGGGCAGGAGGAAAGCTTTCTGCCTCGAAGACCCCTTCCTGAATGGCTGCCTTGACTTGGAGAGCAGAAGCCTGCTTGAGGAGGAAAAGCACTTCATGGAGCAGGCTTCCTTTGACAGGCAGGCCCCGGACCAGCCCTGGGTCTTCCAGTGCAATCCACTGGAGCCTGACATCTTTTTCGTCAACCATCGGAAAATGTGTGAGCTCCTGCACCACCTGACGAGGTGTGGGAAAACCGATGACCTGCTCTATGGCATCATCATGAACTTCAGCTGGCTTTACACCATGATCAAAATCGGCCAGTTCGACAAAGTGCTCTCGGACATCGAGCTGGCCTACAACTACTCACAGGAGAAGGAGCTGAAGTTCCTGGCAAGCACCCTCCGCGGCATCAAAACCAAGGTCGTGGCGTTCCCTGGCTCCCTTTCCGCAGAGCTGCAGCAAAGACTGCTGCCTGTCGTGAGTTCCCTGCCCAAACTCAGACACCTTCTTTTAGAATGTGACAAAGACGGGCCCAAATACTGTTCCATCGTGCCGTTACACTCGTCCATGGACGTGACCTACAGCCCGGAGCGTCTTCCCTTGTCCTCTAGTCACCTGCACGTCACCGAGATTCTGCCCACCTGTAACCCCAGTACGGTCCTCACAGCTTTAGAAAACGGTTCCATCAGCACATGGGACGTGGAAACGCGTCAACTACTCAGGCAAATCACGACAGCCCAGTCTGTCATCCTGGGCATGAAACTCACCAGTGACGAAAAGTATCTCGTGGTGGCAACGACAAATAACACCTTGTTGGTTTACGACAACGTAAATTCTTGCCTCCTGTCTGAAGTGGAAATCAAAGGCACCAAGCATGGAAGCAGCGCCACCTACATCAATGGGTTTACCCTGTCTGTCAAACACGCTCTGGCCTGGCTCGAAGCCAGCAAAGATGTCACTGTCATCGATCTCCTCTACGGATGGCCCCTGTACCAGTTCCACTGCTGGTATGAAGTGACCTGTGTCCAGTGCTCGCTGGATGGCGTGTATGCCTTCTGTGGACAGTACCTGAACACCACTACCATCTTTCATTTAGGGAGCGGAGAAAAGTTATGTACGGTGACATCTGAATTTTCAGGTGGGTTTGTGAAGTTCCTTCTTATCTTGGACACGGCTCAGGAAATGGTCATGGTAGATAGTGAGGGAAGCCTTTCTGTTTGGAACACTGAGGACATCTCTAACCCCCAGCTGACCGATGACGTTGACTGCCGAAGAGAAGACAGTGAGGTGGTCAGCGTTGAACTTTCAGAGGACCAAAGTGCAGTTCTGATCTGTAAAGCCCTCAGCATCGAGCTCTTAGACACCGGCATGTGGAAGGTGGCTGAAAAGTTCAGAGCGAAGCACAATGAACGCTTTATATCGGCTGTGCTGTCCAAGAACGGGGACTGCATCATCGCGACCATGGAGAACACCTCGGCCGTGTTTTTTTGGAGGAGGGACACGGGACAGTGTATGGCGAGCTTACGGGAGATCTCAGGTACCATAGTCAAGTTGGTGAAATCCAGTCATCACAACATGCTGCTATCTTTATCCACCAGTGGTGTTCTTTCTATCTGGGACATAGATATAATCACAGCTATGTCTAACATAGACAAGACTGGAAAGCCCATCCAAAGTCTGGTGTTACCGGTGAGGGGGGAAATCATCTACTCCCTCGATGGCTCTGATTGTGTCCACAGGTGGAACTTCAGCAGTGGGTTCCTTGAAGCAGTGTTTAAGCACGAAGGAATAGTCGAACACTGTGTACTGACATCCTCTGGGGACGTCATGGTGACATCGGATGACAAGAGCAGCCAGTACGTCTGGCACACCAGCCGCGGTGAAAACCTCTTCCGAATTAATGGGCAGAGAATATCTCAGCTGCTGATTACCCACAATGACCAGTTCGTGGTCTCGCTCTGCGAGGAAAATGCCTCCAGGGTTTGGAGACTGGCCACGGGCCACAGGGTATGCAACATCCTGACCGCTCTGCAGAACGCCTTCATAACCTCCGCAAACACCTTCGTGGTGGGCATGACCAAAAGCAAGGTGCTGGCAGTCAGTCTCTGGACAGGAAGCATCACCAAGAAATTCTGCTGTGAAGACGGCACCACCATTGTGAATTTTAAGTTGATCCCTGACTGTCCAGACATTGTCGTGTTTATCACGTCGGCCGAGACGGTGAATGTCTGGAGTCTGACAGAGGAAGCCATCTGTCGCCGTGTGCAACTTCCAAACAACTTCCTGAAAAATCTAGAAGATTTTGAAATTTCCCCCAATGGAAAGCTAGGCATTATTTCCAGGGGCGATGAAAATATCAACGTGCTGGATTTACACAGCGGTAAATTACGGGTGGTTCACGCCTCTGGGGTCATCTGGAGGCAGAGGTTGTCTCGAGACGGTCGCTACCTGGTGTACATTTGTTTCCGAAACGGGGAGGAAGAGGATGAAAATGGTGCGATATCCAGTTTGATTGTCATGAGACTGGCCGACGGCAAAAATATCGGTGCTTGTTCCCTTTACAAAACTCCAACTTTCCTTGCCCTCTCCCAGCGGCACCTGAACATTATTGTGGGTTTTGACGACGGCAGTATCGGGATATACACGGTGGTGGACCGCGTAGATGCCGCGCTGAAAATTAAAATCGCCACTTCAAATAGCAGACAAATTTTCAACAATGCGACACAGACATCCAGGCCAAAGTGTAATAGTTACTGTTTTAAAGTGTCTGTGGATTGCCTGTGGAGAGAGTCCACTGAGGTCTTTGCAAGAGACAGTCCCATCACAGTGAGTGACTCCACGGAGCCCCATGACGCCACGCCCTCCAAGAAACACAACTCCTGCTATGACCGGGTGTGCTCTGCCCTGGAATCCAGGGGCCACAGCTATGCCCCTGACAACTGACAAAATGTTTTTCCAGCTCGGCAGAAATACATGATACACACATAAAAGAAAAAAAAGTCTCTTCTGTTTCCCAGATGGTGAACACTCATTTTTAAAAGACAGGAAAGATGCTGGAGTTCCAGTGTTAATTATTGCTATGCTCATGAAATGTACAGAAGTGTGAAATTGGTTGTGAGGTCGGTCTTCTTGACAAAGTTTATCCAGGAACGAAGTCTTGACAGAGACTTCCTACAAATCGTATTCACGTGGCTATATCAACTGGAAGTCCGAGGGTAGTTTTTAAACTAACTGGGCAGGAAGAAGCAGCTTCACTCATTGTCCAGGTGAGAGAGACTAGAGCTACATACAGACCATGAGGACTGGAGGTAGTTCTACAGCAACTGGTTGAAATTATAAACACACATGGCTGTTGGACTTCAAACGATTGTGTGGATAACGAAACACAGCCTTAATCTCTCCTTACATTTTATGATCCTGACAACTGTGTCAATCCAGTCTGCAGATGAAAGGTCTAAAGGTGCAAAATAATGTAACAAAAATGCCCAGATGTACTTCCGGTTTCCCAAGAGAAAGTATGTGAAGTGTGAGGCCACGGACTGGACTGGGGCAAGAGCTATCCACCGCTATCATAGGGCTACTGAACACGCAAGAGTCAGTCTTCATTAAAATACAGTTGTGACAACTGCCTGCACGGGTTTCTGTATAATGGAAGACATGATTTTTAAACTATTTTCTGGGCTGCGAAAGAACACATTTAATAAGAAACCACAATCTTTTCATGTCATTTTGAAATGTCTGTGTGTGCTGGGTGTAAAGAAGTGTTACAGAAAGGGCATTACAAATTTGCTCAAAACACCTGTTCATTTCTATCATTGTACAAACAAAAGGCTGCGCTATGGAAGTCAGTTGTACCGAAGCATACGTTATTTCCTGAATCCCTGCAGTAAATCTTAATAGAAGGAACGCTTTCTCGACACGCCATCTACAGAATACTGATGACATTTGCCTTACTCTCATTCCTCCTCTTTCCTGTGTAAAACGCAGATAGCTGACCAAATACTCTGGGACAAACTGAACATGCCTGTCTTTGTGTTAAAATAGTCCATAAATCTTAAGAGTGTCCAAAGGCTCTTTATTGTCCCTGTTTGTAATCACTTTCTTACTTCTACACACTGTATGTATCCTTCTTTATCTGTCACCCTTTCCGCCTGAGGACTCTCTAGAACCTTTTATATAGTCTTATCCGTTTCAAAGCAGAGGCTGTGAAATTGGTAGTCAATGTTTTTTAAAACTTCTCCTATCTAAAAGAAAATATTACATCTCCAAAGGGGAATGATTTTCTTCCTTCCATATCCTCCTCATGGCATATCCTAGGATGACTTTCCAAAGGGTGTCAGCAGTGGTTTGGTTTGAAAGGGACAGCGGTGACTTGAAAAGGCAGAATAATGAACAAGGAACTGACTTGCTTTCAGTCCAGCTCTGCCATGAACTCATCAAGTATCCACAGACAGATCTTTAACCTTCCAAATGTATTGTTTTTATAAACTGCAGAGTAAAGGTAGTGATAGCTTCTGCTATTGCCTGCATAGGGATGTGGGGGAGAAATGGGAGAAAAAGGACAGCAACATCTTAAAGGGATCTAACCCACAGGGAATCCAAGCTGAGTGTATTTCACTTTGGAAAGTGGTTTGACACATAAGCATACAGAGATGTGATTCTAATATAAACACCCACTCCCTCATGAAAGACTTTTTTTCAGTATGTTCCTCCTGGTCTAGCTACCAGCCGGGGAGGTGGGAGCCCAGAGAAGGCTCAGCCCAGTACAGACCACCTGGAGATGATAGTTTGAGTCAATGCTTTTTTCAGTTCTTGGGAGGCAACACATTCTTCTTATTCCTGTCATTATCAGCTGTACCTCCTTGCTACACATTTCTAAGAAATAAATGCCTAGATGGATTAAATGTAGTGTGTGAATGTTCTATGTAACAGCCAATAGCATTTAACAAGTGACTTGAATGATTTTTCCTAACTTGTTTGCAACGGATAGCTCATATTGAATGTTTTTATGTAAACTTTGTATTGTTGGGAAGAATTACCCAATCAGAGATTTATATTTTCATAAATGTTACATTTAGTTAAATTTTGTTACAGAGTTGTTACACTAGAAAATTACTGCAGTCTTCAAAAAATGTACAGTCTTGTGTATGTATTGTTTGTATGAATAAAAGGTAAACGACTTAGATTTGTGTGGTGTTTGTTTTTCTCCCCCAACTTTGGCAGATGTAGTTAGAGAGCTTCAGTAATAATAATAATAATTGTTCATACTTACTGAGTGCTTACTAGTAGTTCACGAGGCACTTTTTGGAGCTTTGCATGTACTAAGCCATGTAATCTTTACAACCATATGAGGTAGGTACTGTTAATATTCCAAATGTACAGATGAAGAAACCTAAAAACGGAGGTCCAGAGGGAATCGCTAAACAGGATTTCAATACACCATCAATGTTTTTTTGTTAATATCTCAAAGCACATAAAAATAAAGCACTGACTATCCCACAGGCACTTACTGATAATGACCTAGAAGATATTTTCTAATTTGCAGATTAGAAACCAGGCTAGAGGTGGCTCTGTAGCGCAATGGATAGCGCATTGGACTTCTAGAAACCAGGCTAGGCTCTGAAGATCACTGGAGGTCTTTGCAAACTCCCAGAATTATCAGGTATAACCACAACTGCAACAGTTGAAGTATTCATCCAGCAAATATTTACTTGGACATGCATTTTGCCAGGAATACAAAGATTAATAAATAGTTTATACTTTCTAGGGTTTCAGTGTTAATAGGAAAACAGGAAACAAGTTCTGTGTGTAGTACACAAAGTTCAGTTCTCAGAGAAAACGTAGAGGCGTGGATCATTATTATTTGCATAAAAGCATTTCATATATATACATGGAGTTTGTTTTTTAATTAAATATCTTCCTTCCTAGGAGCAAGAACACAACAAACACTGTGCTTGCTATGTCCGAGGCATCATGCTATGCCTAGGATGATTTAAAAATTAGTCATGTAATTTTTAAATGACTAATAAATTCTGCCCTCCAGAATCCTATAATCTAAGGGAGGCGCAACTAAATTAGATGTAAGACAGTGATTTTTAAAAGAGTTGTTAATAAAAGTGAAAGCCAGGTGCTGAGGATACACTGCAGAGGAGCAATTAACCCTAATTGGGAATCAAAAAGGATGACCAAGAGGAGGTGACAGGGAGCAGTGGCTTAAAGGATAAGTAGGACTTAGCTGTCAGAATGTCAGAAAGACATTTCAGGTGGAGGAAGCTGCATGAGCAAAAATAGGGAGAGTCAAAGTATACTTGGATGACTTCAAATGCTATGTGGGGATTTTAAACTTTATTTGGTAGCCAACAGGGAATCATGAAAAAGTTTTTGAGAAGGGGAATGGCCTGATCGAAATGGTATTTTAGCATAACTGGGGCAGTACTATGTCAGATAGATTAGAGATGAAAGAGACTGTAAGCTGAGAGTCCAGTAAAGAGACTATTGCAAAGATCTGAGATAGAAAGTATAAGAACTTGATCTTAGGGCAGTGGCAGTGAAATTGCTAAGAGCAGTGACTTCAGGATGTTACTGAGACAGGTGGGTGATGAAAGAGTAGGAAAACTCTAATTCCAGTTCCAACTGAAATTGAGTGGAGAGTAGAGGTACAAATGTAAAATGAATAGGTTAGGAGATGAAAATGACGGAAATAATAAAGTTGGACCCAGACGGTTTAAAGGCTAAGACATCCATCCAGGCAACTGGAAATACACAATCCATCCAGTGGAGAAACCTGAGCTAAAGATAAAGAATCTAACAAGTAATCTCTTTCACAAAAGTCTAAAATAGCTAATATGGCGCTTGTTTGGTTATAAGGTAAGCCAACACCGTAACCTTTTTAAAAGTTTGCCTCTTCTCTTCTTTAGAACTATACACAAATTTAGAACTATATTGACAAATCCACTCAAACAAATTAGCTTTCTTAGCTTCCATGACTCATCAACGGAGAACAATTTATACACCAATGAAAACATAAATACACCTAAAAAACTAAGTGAATCGTGGTGTTTCATTCCCACATACATGAGGAAATCATAGGTTTTTCTTCCATATTTTTTATGAGGGTCCCCTCTGAGTTCCATTTGGCATTCCATGTGATCTGCATGAAATACAGATTACACTTTGTACAGACACATCAGAGGGTTCCGTTTCAGTGTATCAACACGACAAATAATGTAAAACTGGTCATGTGAGGTTACCAATAACACCACCACCTGTGGCTTTATAGAATCCCAGCCTTTAGGAGATGAGGGTAATTTAGCCAGCTGCTTGAGCACACTCAGGGCGACGGTGCATCATTTGTTAAAACACAGATTACTTCACCCTCTCTGCTCCCCTATTTTTGAACCCATATGTCTGGGGTGGGATCCAAGAATCTGCATTTTTACGAAACTCCCCCATATGATGCTGATTCTGCTAGTCTGGGAAACACGCTTTAAAACCCATGATAAATATCTAAGTCTTTTTGGTCAAAATACCCAAGTGATAAACTTACCAGTGGACATCTCCAACGCATGGGCTAGAAGCTGGACAACAGGGTCCTTTATTGTGACAAAGAGTTGTATCAGAAAGTGATGTAAAACAGCATGCAAACGTCCCCCCGTAAATCTATCGTTTTAAAGCATGCAGCTACTACACAAGCGGAAAGACTCAAAAAACGAGTTTTCCCACATACAGCGTGACACACGTCGTCATGTAAATGGCGCTGTTATCACTAGAGTGGACACATTAAGAACTCAGGGCAGCGTGTCCATCTTTCAGCAGTATCCTGTCCTGTTGCATCTCCAGCATCCTGTTTTATCTCGCTGAATGAATGAAGGGGAAAGAGAGGCGAGGGCGAGCCAGGTGGCGCCGTTGCTTCACACATTTTCCTGTCAAGCCCAACACGGACGCCCTTCGGAGCACAGGTACAAAGAATCTCCGACCCTGATGTGCTGTTTTAGAGTAAAGCAACCCACCTGACATGCGCGCGCGTGGAGCTCAGGAGGGTAGACGGGGTGCGGCAGCCGAGGCTCCAGCACCCCAGGAACACAAAGGGAAGATGAGGGGGAGGGGGGGAGCGTGACTTCGTTGAACTCCCCCCGCGGTCTTGAGGGTGCAGGCGAGGCTGTGCGACTTCCCTGGGAGTTCTCATCCTAGTAGCGCCCGCGCTCCTTCCCAGACCACCTATCCCGGAAAGGCAGGCGACAAGCGCACACACCAAGTGTAAGCGGCTAACGCCACAGCTGGGGAGGAAACAAAACCGCAAGTTCACGGCGGGGAAGGGGGGACAGATCTCTTTGCCAGGGAGTGCATGCATGTGTCTCCCCCCCGCCCCAATTACATCCCGAACTTTAGGAAGCTCCCTTCTCCCTGCAGCACGACGGCAGCGTAGGCACCAAAAAGTTTCCCCGCGCGCGCAGGCGGCGGGCACGCAGCCTGGGTGTCGGCGATCAGAGGCCGAGCTCCGGGGTCTTCTGCTCGGCCGCGCCGCGCCCGCCAGCCCGGGCTCGGGGGGCTCGGCCGTGGCGCTCCGGGGGCCCCCGCGCGGCGCGGGCGGCGCGGGGAAAGGGTTACGCGGGCCCGGGGAGGCTCGCCCGCCGGCCGGGCCACGTGACGCGCCGGCCCAATGACGGCGCCGGGGCGGCCGCTGCGAGCGCGGCGGGTCCGGGCGGCGCTGAGCCGCCGGCGTCTCCCGGCGCGGCCGCCCGAGGCCGGCGAAGCCATGGGCGCCGCGACCCCGCCGCCGCCGCCGCCGCCGCCCGGCCCCAGGTAGGGACCGCCTCCCGCCCCGCGCGCCGGGCCCCGCCGCGGGCAGCACGGGCGCCTGACTCCCAGGGAGCTCGGCTTTGGGGCGTGAGGTCCCCGGCTTCCCGCACGGGGCATTTTTATTTCTTTATTTCCTTCTGCCGTGGGGGAAAAAAAAGAAAAAAGAAAAGTGGGGGATGGGGGTGAGGCGGCTCTCAGTGTGGTCGCTTCGGGGAAGTCAGGTCATTCCGCACAGGCTCTGAAAGAGGCGAAATCCAGGATGGGGGGAGGTGGGGGGACGTGTGCAAACTCCCCCAAACTAAAGACCAAGACAGTTGGCAAAGCTTGGCAGCTGACTGGTGCATGAAACGCTCTTGTTTTTCAATATCTCATTAATGAACTTTCAATAGTGCCGGAGAACTTGAACTGGGAAAACTGCAAACGATTTCCCCCTTATGTCTGAGTCCCCCCTCCTTCCCCCATGTTTAAGCATCTGAGTGTTGTTCAGTAAAAACGGAAATGGAAGGTGACGGCCGCTGTTTCTCTGAAATGCCCTTGGGTCCCAGGATGTGCCCCCTTCGGGGTGCTGGCGCCCTGGGTGGCGGTGAGACGGGGTGGAGGGGAGAGGACGCAGTGCTAGGAAGCAGCGCGTGTGGAAGGAGGGTCCCAGGTGCATGCGGTTAAATGGTCACACGCTGTTTGCTGAATATTTCATAATCCGGCAAGTATCTCCCAGGTCGATGACTTGGGTCTCAGTGACCTTGGCAGTCCGGATGAGGTGAGATTTTCACAAACCACCACTGAACACATTTTCCAATGATAAAAGACAAAAATCAATGTTTTTTTTTTTTTTTCTCAAACACTGTAATTAACCTTAGAAACAAGACAAAAACTCCCTTTAGTAATTTAGTACATTTTATTTTCCATTGTGGTATAGATGTTTGCCCAGTGAATTTAGAGGAAGTGTTCCATGAGGTGGTTCAAATCATTGAAGAATAAGGTGTTTATTTTCTTCCTGTCACCATGAGAGAGGATAACCGATGGCATTTCTCACCATGGCTTGTGAATGTTCCTGGGTGATTGTAAACAAGCTATTTAAGAAACATTTGAGAGTTGAATGAGAAAGAAGTGGAAAGTGGTTCGTGCTTTTAAAGACAATAAATTCTGTATTTGCACTTATTCTCACATTGAATCCTCCAGTTAACACTCTTTTGAGAAGGAGACATGTTAAGGCTAAGCACCCAGGTCTGTAGAACATTCTAACAGTCATGAGGCAGATCACTGAGACAGTAACAAAGCTCTGAAAGTAGAGTTCTGGGGTTATTTGTATTTCTCTAAATTGTAAAAGAGTCAGTTATAGAAAGCTGCCTTGATCACAGAGGCCAATGGAGCAGAAACTGGTAGAAGAAGGCAGGGTTCGGCTTCTGTCTCTTCGCTCACTCTGTGTCCATCCTGATCCTGTTCTTTGATTCAGCAAGTATGTGATAAGCTCCTATCTCATGGCATCTGGCCTCAGGGCCTGGTCCTCAAAGGTTCTCAAGATTTAGATATGTAATGACACCTGAAGATCAAGGCAGCCAATCTTAGCTATGTTCTAAGAGCTTTTGTATATCTGGAATTTAAAACAAAACAATAACTTGCATATCAGCTAAACATGTTCATTAGCCTGGAATGGAACAATCCCCTTGACTTTCCACCCAGTCCCTGTCTGAGCCTGGAAACATAACCTGGCTAAGCTCCGGCCAGAATCCAGTGTCAGCCCCCGGGGCAGAGCAGGTACTGCCCTCCTTGCTCTGGGACCTTCCCAGCTCTTGGTGCCCTGAGAGCCCATTGACTGTGCTTCCAGGAATGGACTCAAGTTTCCAAATAATTGAATACCAACCTCTTGATCAGTGGGTTTCCTCCACCTGAACTGTTTCAAATTCCCCTAGTTCCGCAATTTTTTCAATAACCCAGAACCTTGGGCTCTTTTTTGGCTCTTGGTAAAATAGTACCTAGCTCCTGCCTATTATTTTCTTTCTTTCTTTCTTTCGTTTGTTCTTTCTTCCGGCATTAGATTGAGTATTGGTTGCAAATAGACTTCCTAGATACCTAGGAAAGAGGAACTGGTAGGCTTATCCTAGGGGAAAGTACAGACCTAAGTGAGCCCTCACCCATCCGCAGGTCAGACAGGTCACCCTGATATCACCTGAATGCTATGTAAGAAAATAAAATGAAAAGGAAATCTTTTACCCACTCTCACCCTTCTCACATGAGAATGTCATGGTCCCGATGGGATTGGAATCTTCAAAAGGACCATATATCACCAAAATGACCCTAACCCTAAAGCATGCTTACAACACACCCATCAGGAGAATATGTATCCTTCAAACAGAGACAAAAAAAAACCTCAAAATACTGACTCTGTCGTCAAGCATCTTAGAAAAGACTCTGCTGAGCTGCAGTAAATATCAGTAGTATTAGCATAAGGCAGAAGAAATATCATGTCTCAAATTTTACCACAAGCAGTGAACTTTGTTCTATTCCGTGTACAAGTAGCTCTCTAAAATGAAATGAAACCCTGACCTGGCCAGGGTTTGTAGACACTCCACCAGGTGCTAGGGACGCAGTCCTTTCCTTTGGGAGTCTTACAGCCTTCAGGGAAGCCATTGGAGGATTTCAAGCAGAGCTAATCTGTATTTTAAAAAGTTCACTAGGGCTGCAGTGAGGAGAATGAAATGGGTAAGATACAAGCAAAGCAGCTGCTGAGAAAATCCCCACGAGAGGAGAGAGAGAACTGAATTGATTCGAAAGACACTTAGGGAAAAGTATTTAAGATATTAACTCAAAGAAAATATTAGGTGACTCAAGTCTCTGAAGTTAATTTACATGTCATTTCAAAATACATGTGTTCCAGGTAGATAACCAGAAGACTTGTTTCATTACAGACAGTGCTGTGCCTGTTGACTGTAGGTACCCTAAGGCCCCACATAGTTTGTTTCTACCACAGAAAAAAGTTTTTCTTAAAGAGTGAGCCTATTTTTTTTCACACTTTCAACAGCCTGGTGCTTCTTTATGCAGACTTAACTGTGTCTATATATATATCTGAAGGCAAAGTTAAGCTGTTGCCCTCATATTGTACATGCATTCTCTGATTTAGCTTAATTCCTCCCAGAAATAGAAATACCCTGACTTCCCATTGTGTAACAGTAATGGAAGTGGGCAGTAGGACAGTTTTTTTTTGTTGTTTTTTCTTTTTTTTCCCCTTGAGTTGGCCACAATATGGCCTGCTGTATGTCACATGGAAAACAATTATATTTGCAGAGGGCACTGTTAGAGCATGTACTAGTGGTATGTGAGAGGCACTGAATGCCCGTGAAAGAGGAAAAGCCACCCTAGTCACTGCCACATATTTAGCTTTTTAATATAAATGTATTTGGATATATTTGCAGTTTACTTGTTTATTAATTCCAGAGTCAATCTCTACACGAGAATTTTGAAACTTTTTAAATTTTGGTGTTAAATCTTTCTCCCCGCCCCCCCATTTGATAATTGACTGTGTATCTTGGGTCATTTATGTGCAATAAATGCAAATTTGATTTGTACTTTATGGCTGTAAAACAGTCTCCTCCTTGTTTGGTGATCACCCTGCACAACTTCAGTTCTCCAGAATCTTTATTTCAACCTAGAAATGAGTGAAAGAAGTCCACCTGCACCTACAGAGAGTTAAGAGCCACATGACTTCAATTCTCACTAGAACTTACATGGCATTATTCATCTTTTGATTCCTAATGAGCTTGGCTATCTGGGTTCCTGGTCCACAGTAAGGAGGTCCACCTTCTAGATTCAGAGCATGGCTATTAGAATAAGTGTGGTACGTAGTCATAACCATCTGCTGAACAGTGAAGACAATACAGGGAGGGGTGTCTTGTGATTAAATCCTAAGTCTACGAGAAAAGAAAAGTTGGGTTCAGAACTATCTGTTAGCAAGGAAATAACTATTGCCTCTTGGAAAAATGGATCCTTAATCCTTTTTAGAGCTAGAAAAAACCTTAAAAGTCATTTGGTCTAACCACCTTAATTTACAGAAAAGGAAACAGAGGCTCAAAGAGGGTAAATGATGTCTCCAAGGTTATATGGCTGCCAACTGGAAAAGCTACTTGGACCAGAATCTGTGAGTCCCAGTTTCCAGTTCAGCCATCTTTCTACTGCTGACCAAAAAGTAGAAATTTTAATGGTATGGGAAATTCATTATCTGTTGCTATTGTACCTTTTTCTCAAAATATTGTAATAACCACTATTTATGGAAAAATTACTTACGTATACACAGTATCAGTTATCTATTGCTATACAACAAACCACTCCAAAACATAATGGCTTAACACAACCACCATTTATTTAGTTTATGACTGTGGATCAGCAGTCTGGACCTGGTGAACCTACTGGTCTTGTCCACGCTCCCTTATGTGTCTCTGGTCACCAAGGTGGCTCTGCCTCTGGGTGTTGGCGGACTGTTGGCCGAGTCCTCTGGGGAGCAGCTGGGCCTCAGGCTTCCCGTCACTGGACAGGCTGGCCTGGGCTCGGTCACATGTCTGCTCAGCGTGGCTGTGAGCAGGAGCATGGGAGCAAGGCTCCCTGAGGCCTAGGCTGAAATGGACACAGGTTGCTTCTCCTCCAGTCTACTTTGTGAAGAAACAGACTCTACCTTTTGACGGGTGGAACTGCAGAGTCATTAGAGAATGGCATGGATTCAGGGAGGGGTGGAGAGCTGTGGCCATTTTTGCAATCTGCCGTATTGGCAGTTCTCTTTCTAGAACGTACCTTATTCGCATAACAGGAGACGAAGGCAGAATTTTACAGGTGAAGTACTTGAAACCCAGACGTGTTCGTTCACACGAGGCAGAGGACGCAGCTGGTGAGGGACGCAGCCAGCACTGGAACTCAGATCTGATCTGAAGCCCATGTCTGTAACCACGGTGCAGCTCTGCCTCTGTGCCTCTCTGTGTGATGCTGCAGGGGAGGATGGTATTATTAAGTATCAGAACCTCAGAGTTGTATGAACAAAATTTAACTTTAAGAATCCTTTTTCTTGATTTATGCGCTAAAAGAAATAAAATCAGGTAAGATTCAGAGTAAAGAGAAACTGGATTATCAGAGAAGCATAGTAGGGGACAAGTTGATGAGCTCAGGGGAGCCAAGGGAAAGACAGATTTGGAAAGGATAGTACCTATTTATAGTCAAAGATGCTCCTGTCACTTACATAAAATGGGTAATATTCCCGCTATACAGATGAAGATGTTTGCCTGATAAAGACTGCATTCAAACCCACGTCTGTCTATCTCCAAAAACTACCCCCTCCCCATTTTTTTCCCACGGGGCCAATAGGTTTTGCTACTCAAAGTGGGGTCCATGGACCAGCAGCACGATGGTCACCTGGGAGCTGGTTAGAATTGCAGAGTTGCCCCCACATCAGATCTCTTGAATCAGAATCTGCGTTGTAAGAAGATCCTCAGATGCTTCGTACGCGCAGTAAAATCTGAAGAGCCCCGCACTGAAGGGGCCCTGCAGGAAATGATTTGCAATAAGATGGGCTGGTGGAAGGGCATGGGAGGCAGAGAGAACAGCAAGAGCAAAGGCCCTGAGGCTGGAGTCTGTGGGCAGGTGAAGGCATTCCTGGACTAGAGGAGGGGCGTGTTTCTGGCGTAGAAGGAAATAGGGTGAGACTGATGGAATCCCTGTGGATCCTGAGGAAGTCTGCTTTTTAGGAAGGCTAATCAGGCAGCACTGAGGATGGCCGGAGAGCCTGGTGGCTGTGAACCCAGTTGTGAAGCGTGCCGTGGGGAGGGCTCAGACTGAGGCAAGGATGGCGGAAGTAGAGAAGAAAGGTCCAGTCTGGGAGGTATTTCAAAGCACGTCCCACGGGACTCGTTGCCCATTGGATTCTAAGGAAAGAAAGAGGAAGTGAAGATGGTTCTCGACTGCCAAGTTCTGAATTGTGCTTCCCAAACTTTAAGTTGGGGCGTTATCTTTGCATTCTTTACTACTGAAAAAGAAGATACTTTTTGGTGGTAATGGTGGTTTGGGTTTTTTTGTTTTGTTTTCAGGCAGCTTTCCCCATTCCTTTGAATTGTGGCAGTTTTTCACCTTTTACTAAGAGGCAGTTCAAACGTTAAAGTTCCAAATCAGTGTGCCCGTGTGAATTTCGTGTGTGTGTGTGTGTGTGTGTGTGTGTGTGTGTGTGTAGTAAAAAAATTTCTTTGGCAGGCAATTAGTTATAGTGAACACTTCTTCATATAGTTCTTCAGTTTATTAGACCTTCAACTGTCCTGTGACCTTTATATAGGTAGAGTGATTATGTCCCTTTCACAGTTAAGGACTCTGAGATTTAGCGATGTCACCCAGCCAAAGTTTGAACCCAGGTCTATTGACTCCAAGCCCAATCTTCTATCCACTGAAGCACTCTGCAGGTTTTGTATTTGGTCTTTGGAGGAAATTATCAGTCTGATCAGTTTTAAGTTTTGGTTTATTTTTTTTCCGTCATATATAGTGTCAAACAGAAAGATGCTTGAAAGTTTATGTTGGTGATTTCGAAGTAACTATTTCATGGAAACTTGAAAATGCCTCATAGAAACTGATTTCCTCCCCTGCCTGATTTTCTTATTTCATTGAATCCATATGTTGATTCTAATAGCAGCAAACCAACCTATACAAATGATATGAATTATTTTGCTGCCTTTCCCTTTGATTCTTTGAGTGATAAAGATTTTGGTATTTTTCTAAATAAATTTTTAAGCCTGTTTCTTACGCGACTAAGCTAAGGCTTTTAAAGTATCTGTGGATTATAAAATCCTGACCTGGAAGTGGGCTTCACTGAGCCAAACACCTCATTTTATGGATAAGAAAACAGAGGCCTGGAGAGAGACGGGGCCTTGTTCAAAAATACCCCGCAAGTCGGAGGCAAAACTAGGGCTGGAAGCCTTGTTTCTAACCCCCAGTCCTGTCCCACACTCTTTGACTAAACTACTTCAAAGCAATTCCTTTCCCTATTGTTGTGTTTGCCAGTGTGGGGAAGTTGGGAGAGCTCAAAGACAAGATGACCTAGGTTTGAATCCTGGTGTGCTGGCTCTGTAGCATGGAACAAAATGCATTTACTGCTACCGTCATTTCTAAAGAGAATCATAAAACAGAGTTAATTGACTAGGCAGTCAAGATTTAGTTTACAAAGTACAATTTTTGTGCATTCTCTTTTGAACCTGATGGGACAAGTTTTATGATCCTTACCGGGATTTGGTTTTAATGAAGGAAGCCAAGTGTTCTAGGAGTGGACATGATACGAGCTTCAGGGAGACACTGCAACGTAGGCCGAGGTCCAGCCCCAGAAGACCACTGATGGAGTCCTGATCCCTCTTCCTTAAAATGAGTTCCATCTCTATTACTGATGCAACACTTTCTCTTCAAAGCTAAAAGACAAGTGTTTCCTGGTGCTGAAGCCCAGGCAAAATTGTGTCTCTGGGGAGGGAGCTCAAAAACAAAGGAGGGTGCGGAAAAGTCACAGCGCACTGGCATGGAGAGAACTAGAAGGTTGTTTCTGTAATACCCTGCCTACAGTCAAAGGTTTAATGGGGCAAAAGGAGTGTGGCCTGTATGTAATTAAAACTAAAAGTAAAATATAAAAAGCTAAAATAGCTTTAGAGAAAATAAAATTACTGAAATTACAGCCCTGGACCGGCGATTGTCCTGTAAAAGTTAATTAGACAAAGAAAAAGCAGAATAAGCAAACAAACAAAATCTGCAGAATTCGCCACCCCAGCACCTTGCAGGGCTTTACTGGCAGGTGTGACTGGGCGAGACACCAAAGTCGTCAGAATCACCCTCACCGTCACAGATGGCAACATCATATGCATGTTTGGTCCCATTAAATGTCTTTAATCATTCTGTTTGCAGGTGCTTTCCGTCTGTTTAGTTTATGGGAGCCCTTAAAAGAAACCAAGGGCGGGGTTGTACTTTCTTCCATCGTTAAGCCAGTGGGTCAACGGTGCTTCTCGGGTGAGTCTCGAGGAAGAAAAAATGTGAGCCCTTTGGAGTCAGGCCTGGCTTTCCCAGAAGAGACCGGAATGAGGGCTGGACTCCCGTCAGGTTTGAGTCCCCACTCTGCCATTTGTTAAGGGACCTCAGATATTTCCTCTATCCTCCCTGGGTTTCAGTTTCCGCATCTGTAAAGCTGCATGTGTCTGCACTTAGTATATGCTTAATAAACCTGATTCTCAGCCTCTGTGGCCTTCAGTTTTCTCGAATGTGAAATGAGAGGCTTGGACCAGAGCAGCGCCATGAGATACAGAATGCAAGGAAGACTCAGGGTGGGGGAGGTGTTCAAACAACACATTTCTCCTCCCAGCTCACCTCATCTTTACTTTGGATAAAAGCCACATGAAATAACAGGAAACTTCAAACTTAAACTTATGGGATTTCCCTGTAACTTCTAACTAGAGATATAACTTTCCATACTATAAAATTGCCTTCTTAAATATATGTCCAGGGGTAGTTTTAAATCCTCCCCAGACCTCAGGCATGTATAGAAGTTTGGGTGAAATGTATTCCATGTTTGTATTACTAGGAAGTAGGGAGGATGCCAAGGACTTGACGCGTGGAAACAAAGTAAAAATGGAGTCCTTTGAGAAAGCAGAACTTATTTGCATACTAAAATGATCCTGCTGTAAGTGTTGAGATGAAAGGAAACTATGAAATATGCAGAAGTAAGTGATGAGGAAGGTGCCTTTCGTTTGGTCCTCCTGTCCTTGAAGGATTTTCAGCAGAGCTAAGTTGGTGTGTATAGTCTTTCAAAGAAAAGGTCATTGCTTCACCTCTGTACTTTATATATTCTTCATCCTTCACTTTGTGAGTTCAGTTGGATTTTTTGAAAAAATATTGTAAAGTGTTTTCATTATGGAAGGCCCACTCCACTTCGTGAACCTAGTGCCCTAAAAAGCTTTTTTTTTTTTTTTTTTTTTAATTCTGATACTGTGGGGACTAAAATCTAAATGCTATTTGTCTAATGAACGAATGTCCATGGAGGCTGTGCCAGGCGGTGGGGATACCAAGGTGATTAATACAGACCTGGACACAGTGCCGTAGGGCTCAATGCAGTCAGCATATGGACATATCACCCTCCATTCCCGTAGGGACCGTGGGGAGGGACACCCTGGGCACTGTGAGGGGTAGGCTGGGAGCGTGACCTGGACTGAGAGGCAAGAAGGGCTTCTCTGAGGAAGGGCTGTCCCGCCCAGCTGCCAAGGGTGAGAGGGATCTGGCCCAGCAAAGGGAGACGTTGGGTGGGAAGGCACGCTGCACACTCACGCATCCCGGGGTGGCAGTGTTTCCGGAAGTGTCCTGGGTGCAAGGAGTGCCAGGAGAGGTGACAGAAGGAAGATTGTGTGGGGTCTTGCAAGCTACATACTATAATCTGACCTCAACCAACCTGATCCTTCTTATTTATGTAGGATTTTTTTTGGTGTTTGTTGAAACCTGCAATATTTAGAGGTGGCTGAGGGTACATGTCTCCTTCCCCACAGCCTCACACTTGGTCCCAAAGCCAATCTCAACCTAGCCTCACATTGTAACATTGATAAGTAAGCAGGAATTGAAACAGTCACACAGCTTGTTTTGTAAGCTTGGTGAAGTCCCCTGTTCTGTTCTTTTCGTTTCTCCAACTAGATCTTTCATGGGAAGGTCATTAGAGGCAAATGGGACTCCTCTCAAGGCAGGGTTCAGCTAACCTAAGGGTTTAATTAAGCAACAAGAGCTAGACAAGGCATTTTTCACAAGCACGTAGTGGGAACCACTAGGAAGGGCACGGGTACTGGATCACTACCGTGCAGCATTTGGTACAAGAGTGGGGATGCCGCGACAGTTTTTCTAGCTAGTCCACACATCCAATACAAAACTGATTTCACCAAGGAAAAATAACTGCTAACATTTGTTTGCTAATTAATCAAGTCCTTTTTGTTGATTGGAGATAAGGAAGCTAACTTACCATTAGAGACTACCTCTGGATTAGAGCCTTCTGATAACATTTTTACTAACCATCTCTGAAGTGTGTATTCCTGACTGGGGTAACTAACTTAATCTACATCTTAGAGTGCAGATGAAACACACACTCATAAATTCCAGACTGTCTACGCTGATGTATCTTAAAGTGCATTATAGTCAATAGAACAATTTTGGGGCAGTGGTCCTTATCTCAGGAACAGAGAGAAGCTATTGAAGATCATAAACTGGGAAATAAGAAGATGTGAATCTCTGGCTGCAGGTTGGGAAATTGGAAGGAAGACATGGGGAAAGAGGAGACCAAATAAGGGGCTGTTGCAAGAGATGTTCTTGAATCTGCACTTGAATAAAGTGGAGGTGATTCAATGGAGAGAAGTGGCTGGGTTCCTGAGATATTAGGTGAAATCACCAGGAGCTGGTGATGGATTGAAAGTGGAAAGTAAGGGAGGAGGCGTCAAGATTAAATTTTCGTACAGGGTATACAGAGGAATTTTGTTGCAGTGTTGTTTGTGATCGAAAAGAAAAACAGTGTATCTGTTGTCAGTATACGTTAGTTAAATGAAGTACACTTTATAGATACAATGCAGTACTCTGCACTGATGAAAAAAATGAGATATATATATACGTGGCAACATAGTGGAAAGATATCCAGAATACAGTCTGGATAAAGAAACATGCTTTTATTGTTCCATTTTAATACAATTAGTAATGATTATAATTGGCACTTATATCCAGAAGAAAAAATTTCTAGCAGTGGGTATCTGTGAGGCAGAGAGTACCAGGGCCATTTGCAAATCAGATTTTGCAGAAAATGAGCAAACCACCCTTCTCTCATGAAAACTCCTGATCATTCTGTCCCAGCATGTTTACTCTCTTTTGAATACACAGTCCACAGTCACTCTGGAATGTTAGATTCAAAAAGGCCTTACGGGTCATTTAGTTCAACAGCTCCATTTCACAGCTAAGGGAATTGAGGCGCAGAGAGGTTAATAGCTTAGCTGAAGTCATATAACCCTAAACTAATCACAGGGCCAAGACTAGAACCCAGGGATTGTGATAACTGAGAGTCTGGAATTCTTTACGCTAAAGCAAGTGAAGTCTCCTCCAGCACTCACTGTATCTGTGAATACCTTGGCCTTTATGGATGGTCCAGTGAATAAATCTGTCTCCTGCCATAAACGATGTGCTCAGACTCAGGGAGTGTTCAGCCTCATGCTCAACAGACTGTAAAACACTCATTAAAGCAATCGATGGAGGAAACTTCAGATCCTAGAAGCCGGACAAATTAGGGCAGGAGAAAGACTCCCACACTCAGCTTGCACTCAACACAGGGCAAGCTGTCCACCCCCGATTCCCTACTCCCCCACCCCGCACCCCCACACACATTAAGAATAAGTCCAAGTTTCCAGAACTCCACTGCCGCATTGGTTATGCTGGGGAAATGGACCTTGGATTTAAGTGAGGGTCAACAATACACCGATATCCTGAACTTCCTAAAGGAAGTGGCATGGTTCTTGAAGGATGCTTTGAATTTGTTGATAAGGTAGTGATGATTTCTCACAGCTGTCTTCAGAACGCTCGCTTCCTACAACTCTAATAGCCCCTTTTCACAGAGTGTGTTTTGGGGACTGTTCCTTATCTTAGAGAAATGCAGCTGATTGTGGGCCCAGAGCAGTGCTGCAGGTTGTTCCCTCTCACACGGCAGTGGCCCGAAGAACCGGACACGTGTAGATGGCAGTTCACTGACAGTAAGGAGGATAGAGGTCTACCTTGTCCTTAGACCAGGAGTTACCCAGGGGCCATTAGGAAGCCACATGCCCCAGTCTGTGAAGGGCTGTTTGGCGTTCCCATCTTTGGTACCTGGTTCTTTTCTCCTTCTCCCCTGAAGCTAATCAGAATACTTTTGTTTATACTGAACTACACTTGGCACCTGGTGTTCATCACCTAAATGGGCCGCTATCTTTTGAAAACTATTCTGCTCCCACTTTGCAAATTCGGTGAGCTTGTTTCCAGTGTTTTATTAATTTATTTCAACTCAGCATTTTCCGTATCGTAAACGTTGCCATTTTTTAAGTTACCATCTGTTGTATTTTTTTAGACTCTACACACACACACACACGTTTATATAGAGCTTAGTTTTAAACGCCTTCAAATCACTTTTTCTTTCTCCTATTGTTAATCTTGTGTGGGTTCACAATGCTTTAAGTATTTAAGGTTCCATGTGATGCATTTGTACATTTTATCTTAAAATTGGGGAAAACCAAAAATAGTTGAGTCACAACTGTAATGTACCTTTAAATTGTATTAAGCAAACTTTGATGTAATGAAAGAAAGGATAAATTTAAAGTACTAATAATTATTTCCCCTTGGTCAACTATATGTCTGCCTTCCAGTAGGCTCACATTTTGCTTTTCACAAAGGTAGAAATTTAGCTTCCTGAATACTAGGAGTACTTGCAGAGGCTGAGAGTATAGGCAAGGAGGGAATGTATAACCTTCCACAGACCTTCATTGCACATAGAACAGGAAGGAATGTGAGCGAACTCAACAGATCTTAAGCGTCAGAAAATTCCAAGATGACAGGATAGCGGAGCCCTAGAGGTATTATTAGCAATCATAACCCAACTCTGGCCTGTGTGTGTGCCTTCAGAAATATCTGGAAAAAGTTATATTTCTCATTGTTCAGCTATGGCCAGTCCAAGCCATCATCCATCTGACAGGTAGTAATTTTGGTAGGAGATACAGTTACTGAATCTTCTAGTAAAATGCAGAACACTTTGGATGGACAACAAGATAGACTATTTGAAGTCAGTCTTTCCTGAAAACTCAAGAATTCATATTCCCCTTAACTTGCCCAAATGACTACTACGACAAAGCATTTTTATTCTGTGTTCCCTATAACTTGCCCAAATGACTATGACAAGGTATTTTTATGACAACACTATGACACTGTGTACGCCTAAACACTGAAACGTTTTAATTATTAACAGGGATAATAGGCTCTCTGGGAAATTAAAAGTTCCATGGGGAAAGAATTAGAATCTAAGGGTCTGTAGGTATAATTAAAGGCCAGGCCAGGTAGAATCACTAATGTCTTCTAATATCCATAATGAACAAACATTTGAGTGCTTTCCATGTTTTTCTTTTCTTTTGCTTTATAAAGTTTTGAAAGTAAAGAAATGTGAGACAAAAATTAACTACCTCACAATCAAAAGAGCAGAAATGTTTTCCTGCTAGAATTTCTCGATTACAACTGATTAAGGACTACTTATTTCTGATAAAAGTATAGAGGAAAGCCAAAGGAGAAAAGGATGCTGTGTCTTTAAATTTAGAGATATTTTACAGTTGCCCTTGAAGTTTCTATTTTCATTTGTTTGCTTTGGGTGGGACATGGAAAAATATTTGCCTACTGTATGGTACTAATCTTCACACATGTGTTCATGACTTTCCTGAGAAAGGTGGTAGGCAATTCACTGGTCGTGACTATGATTTTTAAGTGTTTGCAAATGCATGAATTTCTGTCCTAAAAATCAATAAGTTCAGATTCATTTAGTATCAGAAGATGTCTCTGAGACACTACAAAAGTGTGAAACTTTAGGAATTAAATGTTGAGTTTTCTAGTTACATATTATCCCAGAAGCTTCCTTAATTATGTGGTCAGTATTTTCATCATAAATTGGTTATTAACAAAGTACTGATGAACTCTGATAAATAACATTGGAAAATCTTAATTTACTTGTTTAAATAATTTTTTTTTTTAATGCTTAGGTAGTGTCTTTATTTTCAGTGCCTTGGAGGCAAGGTATATTGTTGTTTTTCTTAAGGGAATGAAGATTCCAGTAGTGCAGAAATTCTTGTTCACTCAACAACTGTATATTGAGCATTTCCCATATACCTGACCTACACGAAAAATATCAATTAGCCTTCTTGCCACCCCACAGTGGACTTTTTTCACAAGTGCAGAACTTTAATTTGCAAATAAAATTCTTGAATGCTATACTCCTACACCATATAGGAATATCAATTCATTCATCATATTTAGTGAGTACTAACTCCATGCTAGGCTTTGAGCCATGTGCTGACCAGGAAACAGAAGTGAGCAAATAGTCTCTGTCCTCATGTGGCTTATAATATCTGCTGGGAAAGAGGAACATTAAATAAGCATGTCAATAAAACTAGATTTTCAACTTGTTCAGCTAGTTGCAACAAAGAAAAAGTAAAAGGGACAGTGTTTATGGGAACTGGTTTAGGGGAAGGGGAGAGGCCAGGGAAGGCTTTTCAGAGAAAGGGATGTGCTCACAGCAGAAGAATGAGGGAAAGTTAGCCAGGGAGAGAGGTAGAGAAAATTGAGTCGTGTATGTTTTTATAAAGGCGGAGGGAGGTATCAGCCAAGAAGCCCAGTTTGTGGTTTGAGAGCCACCAGTAACTGCTGTTGAGCGTGTCTTTATCTCTGATCTCATTGTCTTTACCTGAGAAATCCGAGTTGAATAGAAACCTCTAGATTCCTCTGTGACCTGTGATCCATGTGAACTGCTAGCTTATTGGGAATCCCTCCGATGGCTCCATTTGGGCCATATCTGGAGCTGTCATCATCCCAGCCCAGATTCCTTCTGTTCCCGGGAACCGTGTGCTGAATCCCTGCCAGGCTGGCCAGGGCAGGCCAGATTGAGGCAGTTCAGCTGGGCTACCTCCACTTCCTGCCCAGCCTCCACCCATACCTGTCTCCCTCTGTATCAATCCTTTCCTCATTCCCTCCATTCTCAGAGGATAAGGTGTTCCTTTTCCTGTTCAAGGTCAATCTTTTAATGGGGCATCCTTTCCTTTTAGCCCAGATCACCTGGCACACTGCCTCAGCAATTAATCCAGCATCCGTCCTGAATCTTCAGACTTAGTACTCCAACCCTCCCCCCAAAAAGGAGTCAACTCTCTCCTCAGGAAACACACTCAAATCTTTTTTTTAATTAAAATAAAATATAGAACAAATTATCTCTTCCTTTGAGCCTCATTCTTCCACTTTTTAGCGACCCCTCCATCCCTCTGTCCCTCTCTCTCCCCCTTTCTCTCTGTTTCCCTTATTAAAATGCTAAGTTAAATGAAAAGGTCTTAGAGAATTCTGAGTTGTTACTACCTTTAAATGCAATTCCTAACTTCTCACTTCTAGCTCACTCTTCATATTTTGCTCTGTTTTCTATGCACATCATGACATGAACATGTCACTGATGAAATTTGAACCTTAAATTTAAATGTATGACAAATCTAATGGTCCCATTTCATCCCCTTGCCTTATAAACTTCCCTGCTGCATTTCAAACTACTGGTATTGATGATGCCTTCCTTATGGAAATTCTCTCTTTCATTTGACTTCTGTTATGCTATTACACATTTCTCCCCGCTGGTTCTTCTTCTCCTTCTGTGACCAGTCCCTCTTCGTCTGCCACCATCATCTGGATGTTGATGCAGAATCTGTTTGCAGGTCCTGTGCACACCTGTGAGTGATGACTGTCATCAGGGATGAGGGTACAGAGAATTCAGAGTAGGATGAAACAGTGACTAGATTCATTGATTTGGGTCAGTTGGCAAGGCAGCCTGTGTGGGAGATGAAAGAATCAAAGAGGTCTTTTTTCTTTTTTTAATAAATTTATTTACTTTAATTTATTGGCTGCATGTGGGCTTTCTCTAGTTGCGGCGCACAGGCTTCTCATTGCAGTGGCTTCTCTTGTTGTGGAGCACAGGCTCTAGGTGCGCAGGCTTCAGTAGTCATGGCACGCAGGCTCAGTAGTTGTGGCACACAGGCTTAGTTGCTCTGTGGCATGTGGGATCTTCCCAGAGCAGGGCTTAAACCCGTGCCCCCTGCATTGGGATTCTTAACCACTGCGCCACCAAGGAAGTCCCCAAAGAGGTCTTGAGAATTAGGTGACTAGTAATTGGAATCTTGGGGACAGAAGTGAGACGACAGTACCCATTATCAGGTCTGGGTCCCATGTTAAAACAAATTATTTCCTTACAAAATAGTATTTTAACTCTGGGAAGGTATAGAATCAAAGACAAATGTGATGGGCTAAATAAAACCCAAAGTATTTATATTTTTAGATAAATTTGTGGGGAAATCTGTCTCTAATACTGTAAATACGTGCAACATTCACAATGTTTAAGATAATTTGTTAATTAACATGAGTATCCTTGTGATTCCAGTTTAAAATATATCATTGAATGATTGATTTAGACCTTGGATCTGTAAGTTGAAACTTTTAAGATAATTTCACTGTTTTATACTCAATTGAAACGTTTAAGAGAAACAGAGATCCACCTTATTTGTGAGTTTATTGGTTTTATAAAATGACTGAAGTACTAGGGAAGGGTTTGTTTACTGGTCAGAAAACTGCAATAACTTAAAAAAGAAAACCCAGTGTATTACATCACTCTTAAAAGGACTGACAAAGTGTAGAGAATTTTAAATAGAATGTAAGATTTATGGTTGATCCCAACTTCGGAGAAAATTACTTTTTCGGGTTTGTCATTTTAATGACTTACACATTAATTTAAAAAATCTAAGCAGCCTCGCAGGATGTCTTTTGGGGCCCTAGGGGACACCCGGAAAGCCCTGTGGCCATCTCCCACCCCCGAGCGTGGGTGTGCTCCGGGCTCCCTCCACACCCCGTGGCTCCTCGGGAGCCAGACCAGCCTCGGGCAGTGTCAGAGTGTGCGTTCCCCTCCGAGCACCCCACCTGCACAGGGCACCAAATGCATCCCTCCAGCCCTGCTCTCCCCACAGCTAGGGATCCACTGAAAACAGCCGCCTGCAGGGCAGACCTACGGGCGCACCCCCAGGCCCCTTTAAACTTAACCCATCTGACCAGCCTGGGTGCACCACTGCCCCACTCCCACCTCCACCCTCACTGATTTGCTCTCCCTCTTGTGTTTCTGTCTTGGCGGATGACACACCATCTGATTTCCCTTCCCCTCACGATCAAGGACCGCGATCGTGGCTGACGCATCCCTGACTCCTCGGTGCCCACTCCCCGACAACAGTAGGCACTCAGAAACTCCATCTGTGAATACAAAGACCAAATAAAATATGGGGTGGCACAAATACCTGTTTGAGGATGCGTGGATGGGAAAGACCCCGTATCATGTGGGTGTTCCTTAAGATCTCTGTCAGGAGAGCAGGAATAGCTAACATGTCTTGAGCACCTGCTGCGTGCCGGGCACTCCAAGAGGTTTATACACATCATCTCACTTAAAGGGGTGGGCTCAGAGAGGTTAGGCAAGCTGTTCAAGATGTCAGAGCTCGTAAGGGACAGAGCTGGGACTCAGTCAAGGTTTGTGTGAGTCTCGAACGCGCCCTCTTAGCCAGCAGACTGCATCCTCAGTGTTACCCCCCTCACCTCAGAGTCGCTGCTTTCACATCAGGCTCGATTTCCTCAAACTGATTTTTGTGCGGTGATGTTACTGATGACGCTCAAGTGATACTTAGAAACTAAGAAATTAGTTTAAAATCATTTAGTCCATTTTTTTTTTCACTTCCTTGTGAAAGAACTTGCTTTACATTTTTAGAGCAAAACACCCAAATGTAATGATTTCAAAGATCAATCCTGTCACTTATTGAAGATACATCAGCAGAAGCAGTTCTCCCAGCTTTGTGGCCTGACCTTCTGCTGCTTTAGGAAAACTCCTTCTTGATCTTTCCATGTACTGCCCGACCAAGAAGGATGTGTCTCAGTCCAACTGGACACAAAACATTGGGTTTAGGAGGAAATGCAGCCACAAGAGTGCCTTTTAAGAAATAAAATTGAGAAATCATCCTTCTCACATTTCCTCCTTCCCTCTCCTTTATATAGTTCATAGAAACAGTGCTCTTTTTCCCCACTGCGTGCTTCAACCCTAGTACAAAATTAATGAGTGGTAAAGCTGGAACTGCTATCTCATCCACATCCACCCCACCCGTGGCCCCACCCCTCACCCCCTGGAGAATAAGCCACTTTAATGCAGGCTGCCAAGTGCACATTAAAGATCATGATAACAAAGATCCCTTGCTCAAAATAAACATTTCAAAAATAATTAGCACTCTGGTCTCTATTTCTCATTCCCGAATTAACTCTGTCCCGTCCAAAACTAGTGTGCTTTTTTTTTTTTAAATTAAGATTCTTGAAGTTGGAGGAAATTCTGTCCAGTTTCTTTACAGAAAATTATGTGTAAAAATTTGCCACCTTTAGCAATGTTTATGAATTCGTTATTTAGAAGATCGACTCCCTGAGCTCTTCTATTTAATTGAGTCGCATGTATAAATTAAAAAATTGGAAGGAGCCTCGATAAAGATATAATCATTATATATGTCGTGCCATGAATACGTTTCTAGAAACAGGTTGCAGTGAGCAGGAACTTTTTACCGATAATGTTTAACTACAGCCTGAGGAATTTTAATTTCCGGAATTGCTTGTGATTGTGGCCAATCTGCAAAATCTTTTTTCCTCAATTACAAGGAGTTGAAAAAGAAAAAAGGAACTACTTTATATAAGGTGGAAAATAATTGCAAGACTGAATCACCTCTCTGGCCTCATTCAGAGGATGCAATGACTCAAGAGTACCTGGCCTCGGTCTCTCAAGTGCACAGACCGAAAGGTAAATACATTTAGCACGTGTTTCAGTGCTATTTATCACCACAGCCCTAGGACAATTCATGTTCTCCTTTTTCCAGGGCGTGGGTGGGGGGTGATAAAGGCAGTAATTTACCCAAGGTGACGTGGGACTGCTTAGTTTCAGGTATTCCTTTAAATTGCTCTGTGGTCACGGAAGTCACTTCTCTGTTCCTTAATCTCTCAACAGATAACGTGTCACCTGTTGCTATAATGCAAAAGCCATGTCCCTTCAGCAGCATACTCATCATCACTAGGAGTTTTAAATTCACAAAGTTTAGTTACTTCCAATACCACTTGATCGCTGTGGGGTTATATGTGCACATAGTAGCTACTGAAACAGATTAAAACCTTGGTGAAAAGCATAAGCTTGTAGACACACCTGGGTCCAAATCCCAGCTCTAGAGCTTCTTAAGCTCTGTGAGCCTCCACTTCTTCGTAAAACAGGGATAATAATTGTGCTGATACATAGACAGGATTGATTCCTAGAAGCTGGGAATCAAATTGATGCAAACGTGAAGAAATTTTCGGTGTTAACTTGCATGACTTCTGTAATCAGACAGAAAACAGTTCTTGAAAAACACATTAAAAGTAATGAAGGGTAGCACTTCAGGATAGCTACCCACGGAAATGGCTAGTATCAAGAAGATGGGCCATGCCAGGTGTTGGCATGCATGTGGAGAAATTGGAACCCTCTTGCACTGCCGGTGGGAATGTAAAATGGTGCATCCCACTTTGGAAAACCGTTGGGCGGTTTGTTAAAAGTTTAAACATAGAACTACTGTACTACCCGGCAATATGCTCCCAGGTATAAACCCAAGAAAAATGAAAACACAAATATGTCCACACAAAAATGTGTGTACAGATTTCATAGCAGCATGATTCATGATAGCCAGAAAGTGCCCACTGACTGATGGGTAGACAAATAAAATGTGATACATCCATACATTACACTATCGTATGGCCATAGAAAGGAACGACGTATTGATACATGCTACAACATGGGTAAACCTTGAAAATACCACGCTCAGTGAAGGAAAGCAGACGTAAAAGTCCACATATTGTATGATTCCATTGATATGAAAGGCCCAGAATAGACAAATACGCAGAAAGTATATTGGTGATTGCCTGGTGCTGAGTAGGATGGGGAATCAGGAATTGTTGCCTTAAAGATACAGGATTTCTTCCGAGGGCGATAAACATGTTCTAAAATTAATTGCGTGTAACTCCATTAATATACTAAAAACCATTGAATTGTATACTTTACGTGGGTGAATGGTAAGGTATGGGGATTATATCTCAGAACTGTTAAAAAATAGTAAAGTAACAGACTTCTAATTAATTATCCTTTGAGGCTTAAAAGTTTTTAGGCAAGAGGTCAGTAGGCATCTGTTAATCACCCCGTCAGAGGTGTGTCCCCAAATCCATGGCCTTGGACTGGCTGGTAGCTTTTGAGACTCTTCCTCCCCCACAGCAGCAGTTTTCTCATGTGTGAAAATGAGAATCTTCAGCTGTGATCTTTGTTTAATAGTTCTATTGTTTTTTTTCCTGATTGTAAAATTAACATAAATACATTGGGGAAAACTCAAATAAGTAGGAGTTCAAGGCACAAATTAAAGAACACAGGTAATGCTGTGACTTTGAGAGCAGTACCCCTTCCTGACTCCTTTCCAGGTTGGAAAATCAGATCTAGAATTGAGGTTTTAGAGAACCAAGTTCTCATACCAAGTCCATATGTGAACTGCATTTTGGCAGAACCTCCTCAAAAATGATCACTTGAACCTGAAGATCTCATCTTTCTGAAGGCAAGTTTCTAGTCTAGTATAGGTTAGATGGTGCCCAAATGCAGTGAACAGCTTGTATTAATTTAAAAACACATCCCCACTCACTTTACCGTGCTGTTAGTGGTCTTCCCTCCCCGCCACGTGTGTACCAGGTTGTGCTCGTATTCATTGTTTGCCTGGTTCTAATTTCTCTAGACCTGCATGCGGAGCTCTGGAAATAATGGGTTAAGAGGCAAATGCTGCCCGGATCTCTAGGCCGAGGGGCCAGTTCACTGGGAGGCACACCCTCCCCAGGGCAGGTCTTAGTGTGAGGCTGACTAAATACGTCAGGTGAATATAGTAGCCTATTCTTTGTCAGGGAAAAACACTGGATTAATTATTTGGCTTAAGTCCACCAACTTGGTTGACCCTTAAAGGAACAAATACTTCCCTGAGCTTTGGCTTGGCCTTCTAGTAAAGAACTAAAATAATTGTAAATATCGCTCAGATAAGCAATCAGACCTTTTACCCTGCGTGTATGTGTGTGCTCACGAAAGACACACTTACTTACAATTTGCCTTATAAAATTAGTTTCCCAAGTTGTTATTTTAGTACAAGGAAATTAACTGATAGCAAGATGTGCTACTTTCCGTAAGGAATCCTTTTCTGTGAAGAAACACAACTATAAACAGTCTTATCCTTTTCCCGCTCTCAGTGCTTTCTGCCTCCCCCTCAGTCAACACTTACCTGTTATTTTTATTGCTGGCTATTCTTTCATTTGAAAGTGTTTTGTTTTCTCAGGTGGCTGTAAATTTTTAAAAAGTATGTCCCATAACCGTCATTTTATCTCCCACAGTACCTTATTTAAGATCGTGCCCTAAATATTTCTTAATTATTTGCCAGCAGGCATGTCTAGTCTTCCTGAGATATAAGCATTTGTGATCTAATTACATAGTCATATCTTTCTGAAGGCACTATCAGAATTACACTGACTACAGTAAAGCAGAAAAGAGCAGCTTCTCCGGAGCAAAATCAAATCATTAAACAGATTGCTTGAAAGTATACGGCTGATCCTTGTGCTAGCCTTCCAAGTCTTCTGTAGGTTTGAAAATTTTCAAAATCAAAAGTTTTTTTTCTTAAACATCCACATATACCTCCAGAACTTAGACCCAATATCATATTTTTTCCATATTCAACTTTTCAGATGTGTTGTTTATTTCAAAAGATGTTAAACTATAGCAAACAACTGCCTGATTCTAAGGACCCAAAACCTTTCTTCTTGAACCCTGTTCATTGTCTTTCTTCAAAGAAATTCTTCACAGTGTGTTTCAGAGGTGTCCTCCCCAAACCTATCAATAATTTAACTGAGTATTTCACAAAAGATGTTCTACAAACTCAGAGTTTACAGCACAGAAGAGAAAGATTCAGGTATCAACCAAATAATCACATGCATGTAAAATTTCAGTAGCAACAAGCGCAATGTGAGTCAATGGTAGAGGGTTTTGACCCAAGGAGGGAAGTAAGAGAAAGCTTCCCTGAGGAAGATCATGATGTTAACCAGAGAGAAGAGATGGCATGAGCAAAGGCCCTGTGGTGGCTGGAGGCAGAACCATGTGGGACTAGAAGAAAACCTGTAAGGATGGAGCCCAGGGAGGATGATGGTTCAATATCCTTGTAGAAATGGATAGGAAATTTGTCTTCTCCTTTTGAGAACAGTGGGACGCTACTGAAGTGTCTTTACAATCAGGGAACTGGCATAATCCAGCCTGTGTTTGGGAAAGTTTCCTGCGATTGTATTGTGGGTAGCTGCCTGGAGAGCACCCAGTGGGTGTGGGCAGACCTGTCAGAAAGGTCTTGCAGTGGACTAAGGAAGAGACACAGGTATTTCAGTCCAGGTTTTGATGGCAGTTCAGTAGAGAGAAGTGAACTAACTCTAGAAATATTTAGAAAATGAAATTGTCGGGCGATGTTGGTACAACCCAGGTTTCATGAGGGTTCAGATAGAAGTGAACTAGTTCAAGAAATATGGAAAACATAAAGTCATCAGGAACTGGTCATGGATTGAAAATGAAAAGTGAGGAAAAGAGGTGTCAAGGATGGCACACAGATCACGTGAGTCAGACTCATAATATGCACCTGAGCGCATTAAAGGCTCTGAGAAGTTCTGTAGCAAAGAAACCTGGCTGACTGTCTTATCCAGCATTTCCCAAATTCACTTGAGCCCAGAATCCCCCTTTCATTTTTTGGGTAACTGTTACTAACTTCCTGGGAAGGCACTTCGGACAACTCCGAGTTAGCCTAAATAGGCTCTTGTACTTTGAACAGTTCCAAAATTTCTTCACATGTCCTTTGTCAACTCCCGTATTAGACCACTGGGGCTGCCATAACAAAATAGCACAACAGACATGTAATTCCTCACCATTCTGGAGGCTGGAAGTCCAAGGTCAGGGTGTCTGCAGATTTGGTTTCTCCTGAGGCCTCTCTCCTTACTGCCTCTTCACATGGTCCTCCCACAGTCTGTGCTGTCTGTGTGTCCTAATCTCCTCTTCTAATAAAGACACTAGTTGGATTGGATTAGGGCCCATCCTAATGACCTCATTTTACTTTAATTACCTCTTTAAAGGCCCTCTGTCTAAAAACGGTCCTGTGCTGTGGGTTAGGGATACAGTTTAGCCCAGGACAACCCCAGAAGCGTAAGCTTTTGTGCTAGAGCTGAAGCCACCACTGAACATCCATGGCCTGTACCACATCCGAGGTCTGGTGGTCCTGTGTTGTGAGGGGTCGTCTGTCATCAGCACTCTCCATGGAGAAGTCACAATACGTGCTGGGACAAGATTTTCGTTACTTAGATTTCTTATTAGTAATCCTATAAAATACCAATAAAGGGTAAGAAAAGTGCAACAAACTCTATCCCTCTTATCAACCGCATGCCCAAGTCATCAAAGATGGAAATGTTAGCGGAGGAGGGAGAATGCTTCTGGATTTTTCTTCTTACCTGACGAGACCAGCATTTCACCTTGGAGCAGCAGAGCACCTAAGCCAGGTGAGAACTGGTCTGCTCCGTTCCACTATACCAGCCAGTCTGTAGCCCAGCACCCCTGTAGCCAGGTCTCATAAGTGCACAGTGGGGGGCAGAAGTGTATGAGATGCATGGGGACTAAAGTTCAAATTCATACTTCTCTCTCTGCTCGGAAAGCAAGCCATTCAACTGTTCTCTGTTTCTTATCCTGGGAGAATGGCCAAGAAGGTTATGTTGATAGATCATTCTATCTTAAAAAACAAAAACCACTCTGTGCATGTAAAAGCAAGGCAGTCACTCATCCCACACCATCAGACTGGCAGAGTAGTCAGATGGCCAAAACAATATGGATGTATTGAATCAGCAATTCATAAAAACCCACCCAACGAGTGAACATTTTATTATTTTACGTGCTATTCTGTATTCTATATTCTCCACCAGTCACCTTCGGTTTTCCTATGTTTTTAACTTCAGCCCAGCTTTTAAACGTCACCACATCATCTTTATTGGAATTAAGTCCCAAGTGAGTCACACACCAATGAAAACTACCTGCTGATTTGCTGATTATATACAATTTATGTTAAGGAAGGAGCCAGGATTTTTTTTCCTCCTCAATCCTATTAAGTTTCAAAGTCTGTCTGCTACTTTTTGGGACCTGGGTACCACTAACTGAGTCATTGTATGAAACATGTCTACTATATTATTCCAATGAGACAAGCAGAAGATACTTGGTTTGCACGTCAGTCAGCTGCTTCTCAAGAAGAGATGGTTTGACCTGGCTTTACAGAAAACCACCCTTCTCTCCCTAACGACAGCATGGAGGCGACCACACAAATAAAATGAACCGTAAAGATCTCCCTGAACTTATTCAGTATGGGGTTACTGTAGCTAATCTAGTTCTGATACGTGTTCCCCTCCCCCCCGCCCCCCCTCCCCCCCCAGTCCACAGCCAGAATTGTTAGACACTGATGAATCAGATTTGAATTATGGCCTCCATCCGGAATAAAGTTAATCAGAAACTGGTGTGTCTTTGTTCAAGAAACTGCCTTATTGTCTTTTTTTTTTCCTAGTAGATATTTACCTAATTCATACATTCTTTCCAGCACCGGCACAGCTGCACTAGGGCTCCTGAGATCCCTTTAGTTCAAGCCCGGCTTCTGCCACTTTAGCACCTTGGCATTTTGTCAGTTTGCGTTGAAGTTCAAAGCCTGACTCCTGGTTTCAGGTGAAGACATTTTATCCCTGCCCTCTTCTTAAATACGTGGTTCTGCAGGTATCAAGAGCCGCAGGGGCTAGGCAGCCTGGTAATTACATTGTTTACCTACTCGTTTCACACAAAACCAAACCAATCCCAGGCACGCCACCAAGCAGCCTTCAGGGAAATAGATTCCAAAAAGCATCAGTGAAACCACTTATTTATTGACACTCAGAGACATTTAATCATTCTGCTGAGCAAGAAACACTTTAACCAAACAAGGAAAAACCCAGCCTTTCAAACACCTGACCTTTGTCAAAGGTTTATTGAGAAAGGGAAGCTAGGAAAGAGCTGGAGGGGCCAAATCCAGGCAGACTTTGTCACACCCCTTTGCCAGGTGACAGTGTCATATGGCATTGAATATGAGCTTAAGAAAAAAGAGAGAAGGAAAAAGGTTTCTCTCTGTATAGAATTTGGATTAAAGTCACTATTCCTTTTTATGACTTATGTGTATTTTCTTTCTAAAATATATTTTCATTCTCCCACTTCTGGATCAGTACCCATAAACACACGCACAGTCCCACACCTTCATAACGTATTTGAATAATACGTTCTGCTAAAAATATCCACCATCACAGACATAATCTTCCTCTTGGACATCTGTTCTAGTTCCTGGCTGTCTGGAAATTCTGCAGATGAGACTCAGCCTAGAGCTTTTTGTTAGAAGATAAAGAAAACCATTAAGTTCTCTATGGGAGGCTGACATGTGTAAGGTAATGAGCCCAGAGGTGCCAGGACAGCCCCGGCAACCCAGAGATGATGGTGACAACGTCATGAGTGATTGTTGTTTTTAATGGACCGGAGATGCCATGTGCAGCATTTTAGGTTGCATTCATTAAAATAAAGAACCATATGAAATGCTTTGCTGGTTTTCAATGAGCTTTTTTGGCCTGAAGGTTAATGAAATACTTCACAAAGGCAAAAAGAGATACGCTGCCGTACACTCACGTTCTTTAGCGTGAACACTTTCAAGCTACAGAAAAATTTGAAGAATTGTACATTTCACCACCGAGAAGCTACAGTTAACGTTATTTGTCTTTTCTTTATCACATATCTAACCACCTGGCAAACCACCAGTCCCTCCCCCGCCACCCCCTCCTTTTTTTTGGACTACATCTCAGAGTGTATTACAGACATCATTTCATCTCAAACATTTCAGCATGTGTTTTGTTGACGATGAGTTCAGTTTTTATTTGCCGTTCTCTTCCTCTTCTCATTCACCTTCCCCTGTCCTTCCTTCTCCCCTTCCTCTGGTATAATTTACATGCAGTGAAATGCACAAATCCAAGCATACAATTTGGTGAGTTTTGGCAACTGCATACAACTGCATAACCCAACTCCTCATCAAGAAATATAGAGAACATCATCACCCAGGAAAAATTTCTTGTGCTGCTTCCCAATCAATTCTTGTCCCCACCCCGAAGGAGTCAGTCACTATTCTGATTTTTTTAATCACCATAGATTAATTTAGCCTATTTAAAACTTATATAAGTGAATCATAGTCTGTAAGAATGTATGTTCTCTTTTGTGGAAGGCTGCTTTTACTCAGCATGTTCTTGAGTTTCATCCGTGTTGTTGCATATATCAGCAGTTCATTCTTTTTTCTTGCTTAGTAGTATTTCATTGTATAACCACACCACAGGGTATTATACTGTTGATGGACATTAGTGTTATTTCCAGCTTGGGATTACTCTGAATAAAGCTGCTATCAACACTCTCGGACAAGTTTTTACATGGCTATATATGAGGGTGAGTCAAAAATTATCCACAGTCTGCTTATATTAAAACTTATATAAATTCTACAGCCAGAGTGCGGATAATTTGTGACTCGCCCTAGTATATTTTCTTTTTTTTTTTTTAAATAAATTTAGTTATTTATTTATTGGCTGCGTTGGCTCTTTGTTGCTGCACATGGGCTTTCTCTAGTTGCAGCGAGCAGAGTTACTCTTCATTGTGGTACACGGGCTCCTTATTGTGGTGGCTTCTCTTGTTGCGGAGCATGGGCTCTAGGCACACGTGCTTCAGTAGTTGCAGCACACGGGCTCAAGAGTTGTGGCTCACGGGCTCTAGAGCACAGGCTCAGTAGCTGTGGCACATGTGCTTCGTTGCTCCATGGCATGTGGGATCTACCTGGGGCAGGAATCGAACCCAAGTCCCCTGCATTAGCAGGTGGATTCTTAACCACTGCACCACCTAGGAAACCCCACCCTCGTATATTTTCGTTGCTCCTGGGTATATGCCCCAGGAGTCAAACTTCTGGATTATAGAGTTGCTCCAAGTCCTTCACAGCCATGGCAGCTGGCCTCAGATTTTCTTGGAGCAGCAACCTCCTGATCCACTCAAGTCCAGGATGTCCCCACTCTGCTTCCTGTTGCTGCTGTTCTAGACAAGAGCAGAAGAAGGGGCAATAGCAGTTATTTTAGGTTCTAAACGTTCTTGTTATCCTTCTTCTTAAAAAAAGTGTTTTTTTTTTCCAACCAGCATTTTAAGACATGTTAGCATTGGGATCAGTGGAAGAAATAGTACTTTGGACATTGTAGGTAACCCCAGCCCATCTCATTTGTGAATCAGCACCTATATCACAAATGCTGTTGATGGTAGACTGTCCATCACTGGAATATTCATCACGTATGGCGAGTACAAGCAAACAACTTGAAAAACCTCTTCTCTTATCCGTGGGCTACTCTATACATTCAGCCCTCTATATTGGCAGGTTCTGCACCTGTGGATTCAACCCGCTGCAGATCAAAAATATTTGAAAAAAGTAAGTTCCAGAAAGTTCCAAAAAGCAAACCTTGAATTTGCCACACACCAGCAACTATTTACGTAGCACTTACATTGTATTTACAGTTATTTACATAGCATTTATGTTGTATTAGGTATTATAAATAACCTAGGGATGATTTAAAGTATATGGGTGAGTGTGCATAGGTTATATGCAAATACTCTGCCTTTTTATATAAGGGACTTGAGCGTCTCGGATGTTAGTATCCGTGGGGCTCCTTGATCCCCCAAGGATACTGAGGGATGACCATAGTGGACTTCAGCTGGTCCCCCAACATCACTCAATTTCATGTTTCCTTAGTAACTTCTCTCTGTTACATCCATTTTAAGCCCTCTCTCCTCGAATCAGATCTTAGACCCAGTCACCTTCCTCACACTTAGCACTACTTTACAGTAGTGGTTCGCAACCAGGGTGACTTTTACCCCCCAGGTGACAATGTCTTTGATTGTCATGTGGTCAACAAGGGTGCTACTAGCATAGTAGTCCCCCAAAAGAAAGAATTATCCACCCTAAAATGTCACTCTTGCCAAAGTTTAGAGACCCTGCTTTACAGGCATAATAAGAGACATTAGAACAGGCTTCTTAACATGTTTTCTGCTATGGACTGTTTTACCAGTCTCTGGAAGCCTATGGATCCCTTTTCAGGATGATGTTTTTAAATGCATAAAATAAAATACATAGGATTACAAAGCAAATAGAGTTATCAATTTTTAAAAATTGTGGTATAGTGATGCTTTTTTTATATTCCATCTTTTAAATTGAAATATAGTTGATTTACACTATTACATTTGTTTCAGGTATACAGCATAATGATTCAGTATTTTTACAGATTATACTCCATTAAAAGTTATTGCAAGATAAAAGGGAGATCAACTAGATGATGGGGGATGCCTTAGAGGGCCAGGACGGGGAAGGTGGCGGGGAGTCGCGGGAGGGAGGGAATGTGGGGATATGTGTATAAACACAGCTGATTCACTTTGGTGTACCTCATAAGCTGGTACAAGAATGTAGAACAATTATATTCCAATAAAGAGCTTAAAATAAAATGTTATTGCAAGATAATGGCTATAATTCCTTGTGCTATACAATATTTCCTTGTTGCTTATCTATTTTACACACAGCAGTTTGTATCTCTTAATCCCATACCCCTGTTTTGTCCTTCCCACTTCCCTCTCCCCTTTGGTAACCACTAGTTTATTTTCTATATCTGTGAGTCTGTTTCTGTTTTGCATACACAGTCACTTGTGTTATTTTTTAGATTCCATATATAAGTGATATCATATAGGATTTGCTAACTCTGACTTATACCACTAGGTATAATATTCGCTAGGTTCATTCAAGTTGTGGCAAAGGGCAGAATTTAATTCTTTTTTTTTTTTACGGCTAATATTCCATTGTGTGTGTGTGTGTGTGTGTGTGTGTGTGTGTGTATCTTGTCCTTTCATCTGTTGATGGACACTTGGGTTTCAGCTATTGTAAATAATGCTGCTGTGAGCATTGGGGTGCCATGTATCTTTTTGAATTAGTGTTTTCTTTTCGCTTTTTGGGTTTTGGCTTTTTTTTTTTTTTTTAATATACCCAGGAGTGGGATTGCTGGGTCATATGGTGGTTCCATTTTTAGTTTTTTAAGGAAACTCCATACTGTTTTCTGTAGTGGCTGCACCAATTTACATTCCCACCAACAGTGTATGAGGGTTCCCTTTTCTCCACATCTTCTCCAACATTTGTTATTTGTAGATTTTTTTTAATGATAGCCATTCTGACAGGTGTGAGGTGATGTCTCATAGTTGTTTTGACTTGCATTTCTCTAATAATTAGTGACGCTGAGCTTCTTTTCATGTGCCTGTTAGCCATCTATATTTCATCTTTGGAAAAATGTCGGTGTGTGTTTCTTTATAAATGTATTATAGAACAGGATCTAACGGGAGTCTAATACATACCATAGTTATGAGCATAAACAGTGTGTTGAGGTCTACAACAGCTCTAATATAATAGGAAAATATCTGCTTTCTATTAGAGGCAAACTCACAGGAACTGCCAATGGTGCTATAGTTTGATGCCTACATTCAGAATTGAAGAAAATACTAAATTTAAGTTAGCGGTTAGGGAAGAAGATGTACATCCATCCTTCCTTCCGTCCTGATACAAGAGTAGATGTGCCTCTCAATGAGAGTTCACTTGCAGGAAACAGAAATTACATTAGGTATTTCAAGCAAAAGGAAATTTAATACAGGGAATTCAGCGCTTATAGTATCCCTGGAAAGGCTTGAGTAGCGGGCTCAATGACTCTAAAAACAAAAACAACAACAAAAAAACCACAACAGAACTCACCCTTCCAGGGAGGTACCTCCTCTTACACAACCAAAAAGAGGGGGAATTGGAAATGATCAGTGGAACACTGCCTGAGCTGGGATTCGCTGGTGAGCTGTTACAAGTGGTGGCCCTAAAGTCACGCCATGCCTCATGGATCTGCACAGACAAGAAAACAAATGGCCTACATTCTGCCTCTTGACATCCACAAAGCACCAGGATGCTGGAACACTGTTAACATGCTAATGGAAGACCGAGTGCGTCCCTGTGGGGCTTGCCAGCAGAAAAAGCAGGAGTAGCCAAAGTACAACCTCTGCCTCCCTTTCTTCTACATTTCTCATCCTGCATAGGATTGTCTGAATCTAAGTTGGTATGGGAACCCTACTGCAAGAGGGGCTGGGAGCTCTTTTTCTGCCTCTGCAAAACAGGAAGACACGTAAAATGAAGATGCTGAGCACAGGTCCGCCTTATTCCCCACCATCTCCTATCTGAGGCTAATCCTTCGTTTTTCCCTCCTGCCTGCTAACAGACCTGACTCAAGCCATGATCCTATCTATTTCCTCTGTCTTCAACTTCTTCCTTTCTTCCAACTATCTCCTACCAACACATGCAAATGACTTGAAAACTCCCAACTTAAGCAAACCTTCCCTTAATCCTATTTTCTTTCTCACTCTCTCAGCTTCCATTCACAGCCCATTTCCTTCTAAGGGTTTTTATGCCTAATGTGTCCACTTCCTCACCTCCTACTACTGGTTAACCCATAGCAATCTAGCTTCCAGATTCACCACTGTACCAAAATTGCCTTTGCCAAGGTCACCAGTTACCTTCTTGGTAACTTCTTGGTGCTAAACCTGAGAGGCATTCACAGTCCTTTGCTTACCTGACCCTTGAGTGTCATTTAACACTGCTGGTCAGTCCTCCTCCCTGAAACTCTTTACCTGCTTCATTACCAAACTCACTTCTTTATGTATTTGATCGTTTGTTTTTCAAATGAAAGATCTCACGTATTTATTACTGAACCAACCTACTAGTACAGAAGTATAGAAATATTGTTTTCCCAATAAGACTTGTCCAGCTGTTCAGATAATGGTGGTTTTTCCAGCTTGATTTAGAAAGATGTTAGTGACCTTGATACGGCATAAACATGGTGCCATCTCACGTGCAATTCCGTATAGACCCAGCTTGGTTCTTCTCCAGTGTCTCCTCTTGGAGTTGTATCTGGTTTTGTCACCAGTTTTTACCTGAAACCATTGCAGAATGGATGATTCTCCTTTTGTTTCTTGGCCAGAAATTACTTGATCCTGAAAGTCTCATGAGAAGACATGGCAAGGATTGGAGTGAACCTTCTTTATTTTTTTTCCTACCCTCTGGCTGCAATTTATGAATCTCCTTTGTAGTTTTTTCTTTCTTTTTTTACATTAAGCAGTGTTTGTCAGAATTCAGTCTTTTCTTTAACACTACACACTTATTGCCTCTATTTTGTTATTCAGTCTCATGGCCCAAAATGACTCTGAAATCTTTATATTGAGCCCAAAGCTTTCTTCTAAGTTCTGGCCAATACATACAACTGCCAATAGACTACCTCCCTTTGAATGTTCATCAGCCACTTTAGGGACAGAATACACCAAAGCAAAATCTTCTACCCACCCCAAGCCTGCACCTCCTTTCTCCTATCACCCAGAGATAGGATGACTAACCAACCTGTTTGCCCAAAATCCTTCCAGTTGACACCTATTGTCCTTGCATAATTAGTATAAGGGCTGCCTTTATCCTCAAAAGTGACACAATCAGTGTTGAACTAGAAAGCTTGTATTAAAACTTCATTTGGGTACCACTTCATGTAAATAATGCTTTTTAAAGAGGAGGATAAAAGAAGAATGTTTTCTCTCATGCGGAGAATTTTTGAAACACTACTTACACCTTGCAACATGCTGAAGGAAATTTAAAACAAAGCAGAAAGTAAAAGCAGAAGTCTGAAAACAAAAGAAACAACGAGGAGGCATTAAGAAAATGGCAAAATAAGACAACAGAAGAGAGGTTCAGTGCACAGCATAAATGTAAATAGTTTAAACTTCTCTATTAAAAGACAGAGACTCTTAGAGACTCTTAGGCTGGGTCAGAAAAGAAGTAAAGTCAATTGCTGTTCACCCAGAATAATGTGACAAAGAAAATAAATAATAAAAAGAGAGGCCAAGATAAGGCAAACAAATGCAACAGAGAGAAATCAGGGGCTGCATACTAGTATCAGAAGGAAATACATTCAAAGTGAAAAAAAACATAAAATAATAAATATGGTCTTTCAATTTTTTATCTAGGGTATAGTTTCCAACAAAAAATAAAAGTATGATTTTTTATGTCAAAATAACGCAGCTTCAAATATAAGCAAAAAATATAAAGGGATTTCCTAGGTAGCTCAGTGGTTGGGAATCCACCTGCTAATGCAGGGGACACGGGTTCAATCCCTGCTCCAGGAAGATCCCACATGCCGCAGAGCAACTAAGCCCACGTGCCACGACTATTGAGCCTGTACTCTAGAGCCCATGAGCCACAACTGTTGAGCCTATGTGCTGCAACTACTGAAGCCTGCACACCCAGAGCCCATGAGCCACAACAAGAGAAGCCACTGCAATGAGAAGCCCACTCATCACAGTGAAGAGTAGCCCCGACTTGCCATAACTACAGAAAGCCTATGTGCAGCAACGAAAACCCAACGCAACCAATAAATAAATAAATAACTTCAAATAGATAGATAGATAGATAGATAAAGGAGAAGTTGAAAAAGGCAAATGTGGAGGAAGCATTTAACACAACTCTCCCTGTATTCCAAGATATTCCCTGAGTCTGCAGGATAGACATATATTTTTAACATCATGCTTATTAAGCCTTTCCAAAATGTGCTTTAGAAGAATATTCCTTTCCAGCATCATATGATACCTGCTCTCTTTATGTAGCAAATCATTGAAGTCTAAAATAAAATCTACTATGGAAAGACTGCCAATAAATATATCTCATGGTTTTTAAAGAAATCTGATCCAATTTTGACAAAAATCATAAGCTTATCCTACTACTTACCCCAAGATGACCTCTGTTTTCATTTAAGTATATCCCCTTTGATTATATATGTGGCAATTTGTTTATAATAAAATTTATATTACATTTTATATATACACCCAGCTTTTTTTCACTTAGTCTCATACACGACTTTTTTTTTTAATTAATTAATTTATTTATTGGCTGTGTTGGGTCTTTGTTGCTGTGCATGGACTTTCTGTAGTGCGGTGCACGGGGGCTACTCTTCATTGCGGGTGTGCAGCCTTCTCATTGCAATGGCTTCTCTTGTTGCAGAGCACAAGCTTTAGGCGGGCGGGCTTTAGTAGCTATGGCACGTGGGCTCAAGTGTGGCTCGTGGGCCCTAGAGCACAGGCTCAGTAGTTGTGGCACATGGGCTTGATTGCTCTGCGGCATGTGGGATCTTCCCGAACCAGGGATCTAACCCGTGTCCCATGCGTTGGCAGGCAGGCAGATTCTTAACCACTGCACCACCAGGGAAGTCCCACCCTACTTTTTTTTAACTTAGTGTTTTCTTTTTTCCAATTTATGGCTGTATCATAATTTATCAAAGGATAATTCCAAGTGGAACACTTTTTAAAAGATCTTTGCTTATACTTCTCTGATTCTGTGATTACATTCTTTGGTTAGACTCCAAGGACTAGAATTTTTGGAGCAAAAGTTATTATCTTAAAGCTTTTTAACACTGGCTCTTATCATTTTTTTAAAAGTTCAGTTTACTAGACAGAACTGTTATCCAGTTATTTGCATTTATTTCTGTAACTGAATAATTTTTCATGATCATTGCCTTTAGTATTTATTCTTTTCTCAATTGGTTGATCATGTCCTTTGTTTTTTTTTTTTTTGTTTTGTTTTTTTTTTGGTATCTTTAATAAGCATCCTATTGAATTATGAACGCTTTTAAAGTTAAAGGTAATAACTATCATCTGTGTCACAAGCATTGTTCCATTTAGTCTTTGCAGTTTTGTTGATGGTATCCTTTAAGGTGAAAAATATTTACTTCTTATGTAATCTATTAATTTTTACTTTGTGTTTCTTCCAGACCTTTAGTAACTGAAAAGTCCTTCCTTATTCTTAAAGTAGATAAATATTCACTTGTATTTTCCTCCAAATTTTTTTGTTCTCACTTAATTCAGGATCTGACCTTTTCCTAACAATCTATTGTCCTAGAACCATTTATGAAATAATTATAAAATCCACAGGATCTTACATGTAGAAAAGCCTAAAGATTTTACACACACACACACACACACACACACACACACACAAATTAGAACTAATAGGTGAATTCAGTACAGTCACAGGATATAGAATCAACATACAAAAATGAGTTGCATGTCTGTGTGCCAACAACAAACTATCCAAAAAGGGAATTAAGAAAACAATCCCAATTACAGTAGCATCACAAAGAATTAAATATTTTTATAGGAATAAGTTTAACCAAGCAAGTGAAAGATCTGTACACTGAAAACTACAAAACATTGATGAAAGAAATAAAGAAGACAGAAATAAACAGGAAGACATCTCATGTTCATGGATTGGAAGACTTAATATGGTTAAAATGTCCATATTACCCAAAGTGACCTGCAGATTCAATGCAATATCTGTCAAAATCTCAATGGCAGTTTTTCAGGAAAAGAAAAAACAATTCTAAAATTCATTTGGAACCAAAAAAAGACCCAGAATAGCCAAAGCAAATTTGAGAAAGAACAAGCTTGGGGTATCACACTTTCTGATTTCAAAATTTATTACAAAGCTACAGTAATTAAAACAGTGTGGTACTAGCATAAAAACAGACATATAGACAAATGGAACAGAATAAAATTCCCAGAAATAAGTTTATAAATATATGGCATCTTAGTCCATCCAGGCTGCTATAACAGAATAGCATAGAGTGGGTGGCTTATAAGCAACAGAAATTTATTTCTCACTTCTGGAGGCTGGAAAATCCGGGTTCAATGTATTGGGATTCAGTATTTGGTGAAATCTCACTTCCTGGTTCATAGAGAACAGTGTTCTCACCATAACTTCATGTGGCATAAGAGGCAGGGGAGCTTGCTGGGGTCTCTTTTATAAAGGCACTAATCCCATTCATTAGGGCATACAGACCTGTAGTCTACACCATAGGGTCAACTAATCTTCGACAAGGGTGCCAAGAGTCACAAGGAGAAAAAGACAATTGGGAAAACTGGGTATCCACATGCAAAAGAATGAAATTGGACCCTTATCTTACACTATACACAAAAATCAACTCACAGTGCACTAAAGATGTAAACCTAAGACCTAAAACTATAGAACTCCAAAAAGGAAATATAACAGAAGATCTTCATGACATTAATCTTGGCAATGGTTTCTGGGATCTGACACCAAAAGCACAAGCAACAAAAGCAAAAATAGACAAATGAGACTATATCAAGCTAAAAAGCTGCATAGCAAAGGAAATGACAAGAGTGAAAAGGCAACCTGTGAAATGGGAGAAAATATTTGCAAACCATATATCTGATAAGGAATTAATATTCTTTGGGGTTTTTGAGGCAAAAATAGCTCACAATTAAATACTACTACTTCCCTAGGATGACAGTCTTCTTTATTAATTTATTTTAATGTAAATTACATATACTGTAATATGATATAGTAACATTCCATTTAATATAGTGGTTTCACCTATAAAACTTTTAGTATAAACAGAAAAAATGAATGCGAAAAATAAGACTGCATTCTTAGATGAGAGGATCGTGGGTGATTATAAGGTATGGTTATATAATTTTGACTATGGGAAGCATACCAATGTATTTTTTTTTTCATTTTAAATTCAACAAACGAGTACCTTCTCTGTATGCCAGGTATTGTTGAGGACCTGGATAACAAAAAAGAATGAGGGCATGTCCCAAACCAGTTGTTGGACTCCTTGGCTTGGCATTAGCGCAGTTTGTCCAGCACATTCAGAGTGCCAAATACATCTGGCAACCAAAGGAAAGCTTCAGTGTCAGATACTAAGTGTTAGTGCAAGTAAATGTAACCTGAGATTTTACCAAACAGGATTACTATGATCAGTGAACAATATGTCCCTTGACTTTTTGAGATTGACTTGACCAAATTTGTCATGGGAAATTCTCTCTTAGGTCTTCCATTATACTGAAGACCAGGTTACATAAATAAAGACCAGGTTAAAAAGAGAGAGAGAGAAAGAGAGCTCATTGCAAATGCACAGCAGCCATGAATCCAAGGCCCCTGTAAGTCAGTATGTTCTTTGCATCTGTTTTAAGAGAAGATGTATCAAGGCACTGTTTTCAGTGGTCTACAGGTGTTAACACATACGCTTCTCCTAACAGCCACATGGAATAGGTATTCATAAATATACATGTTCCCTGTATATTTACACATGGTGAAGAATCCAGGGCATAGAGAGATTAAGTGATTTACCAGTCAGCAAGCTAGGAAGAAATGGGAGGTGGTTTGAACTGGACAGTCTTCATATTTCTCTTTAATTCATAGCTCCATACCCAGCCCTCCTACGTTAGTGTTGGTTTTCTTGAAGGGCTTCCCATGTTCTTCCTTGGCAAGTGCCAGAGAGGATGCAAGTGACTTGGCTGTGCTACCAAGATTAATATTGACTTGAGCACAAATCTCTACCTAAGTTTGTAGCACTTTCCTCCCCTCCTCCCCAACCCCAAGTTCTCAAGCCAAGTTTAACTCCCTGAGATGGATAAATATTAACCTTTAGGTCAGCATCACTGTGCATGCGTCACAGGCCAGAGTCTAAACAGCAGGGAACTTTAGTCTCTTCCTCTCACATGAACAGAGGAAGACAAATGCAGCCTCAGGTGTTTCTCTACAAATCCATAGATGGTTGGGCCGCCTTGTTCTCCTTCATTCGGTAGGATGGGGTTGTGTCTTTGTAGATATGTGGATAATACATATTAATTTTTAATGATCAAATAAATAATCAGGGGAGTTCCACTGTTGATTCGCAGATCTCTGTGTGTTTGTGTTCACAAGTCCACACACTTGTACAAAGAGATAAAAAAACATACAGGTGTAGAGGTCAAGGGACCTTAGAAGTTATTTAGTCCAAGCCTCTCAATGTATTCAAAAGGAAATTCAACACCCAAAATATTATTTACCAAAATCACATAAATATTATTTTGAAAAAGCAGTCTCTCTATTTACTATTACACTTCATTTTTTAAAAATTTTCTTCAAAGTTACATATAGGGTACAGTTTAAAAGACCTGCTAGTTCTACAAGATTTCTTAAGAAGAAGAACAGGTCCCAGACGCCCTGCTCCTCATTTCCGTTCCCCAGAGAAACTACTTTCAACTCTGTCTAGTCTTTACCTCCACATACCTTAACGGCAAGTTAAGTACTGCCGCCTCCTGGCTTTTTTCAGTTAGGGGCGTTGTACCTTGACTTTCCCCGAGGAACGTGAGGACTTAGCCCTTTATTCTCCTGGTCTACACCATGTGCAATTGCCATCCTTACAGTGTAGTTATATCTCAGTTTTGATTAGAAAAATACTCAAAGTTTACCTTATTATGACTATATATGCTATTCTGAAATGGGGCATATACTAAACTACTTTTTTTCTTATCAGCACAGGAGTTAATAATTTTCTTTTTACTTGTTTATTTTTGTCTGTTTGGTTTGTGTGTGTGTTTTACAGAGTTAACGTTCATTCAGTATTGAAATATTTGCCAGTTGTCTAAATAGTCTCTGCAGGTGTTTCATGATTCTATCGGTTTCATATCAGATGTTAGTTTCTGAAGAAGTCTCTCTCAGAGACTGCCAACCTGCTTATCTAGACTGGTTGCTCCCTCTGCCTGGTTATCTGAGATCTGTCATTACCATCTACAGAGTGCCTTTACTTCTCTCCTATGTTGGAGCTTCTAGTTCCTAGACCTCATGTCTTCTTTTTTTTTCCCCTTGTTTTGTTGCTTCATTTGCATGGACCACATCCTACAGAAGCTCCCTAAGAAAAAGCATATGGAGGTTAAAAATTATGTAAGAACCTGCCTGTCTAAAAATGTCTGTATACTACGTCACTTGACTGATAGCATGATTGCATAGAAAGTTCTATGTTGGAAATTATTTTCGCTGAAATTTTTTTTGTTTTTTGTTTTCTTCAGAATTTTGAAGACATTGCTCCACTGTTTCCTTGTTCACAGTATGGCTGTTAAAAAAGTATTCTAATTCCAGCCACCATTTCAATTCCCAGTCCTTTATATATGTATAAAACTGTATATTCTTCTCTGAAAGTTGGTTGAATATGTTGGGAAATTTCACAATAATATACCTCAGTGCCAGTTGTTGTTTTTTTTTAACCCACTGTACTGGACACTCAGTGGGCCCTTTAAATCTAGAAAATCTATCCTCCAGTTTTGAGAAATTTTCTTGAATTATTTCGTTGGTGTTTTCCTCTCTGGTGAGTGTTTTATTTTGTTTTGTTTTACTTTCTAGATCTCCTGGAATTCCTGGATTATTTATCTGCTTTTCTTATTCTTCCTCTCATTATTTCTTTGTCTTTTCACTCTAATTTCTTCAATTTTAACTTTTCCTTCAACTTCAATTGAAGTTTTTATTTATGCTGTTGTGTTTTTAATTCCTAAGAGGTCTTTTTTGTCCTCTGAATGATCTTTTTTAACAGTATAGTTTTCTTGCTTCATGAGACAATGTATTCCTCTTATCTCTATGAACTTTTTAATAATTTTTTATCTCTCCATATTGTTTTTTGGTTTTCCTCAGCTATTTGACAATCATTAGTGTTCTCAGATATAAGAGTAAGGGACTAAAACCTGAAGTTCTGAACAAGAACGTGAGGGTGGGGGGAAGGTTGCACTTTTGTTGTAATGAGCTGGCTGAGCCAGTTATTAGGGAAATTCTAATGTCAGTGTCTTTAGGCCTTTCCTCATGTGTTGGCCAGATCCCCTAAGAAAATGCCTGCAAACTCTTTTTTTTTTTGAAAATCAATTTTTTATTAGCTATTTATTTTATACAGATTAGCGTATATATGTCAACCCCAATCTCCCAATTCATCCCATCACCCCAGAGGGTAAGGGCCTAGCTGCTGGTGTTTAGGAAACTGAGAGTGAGAAGTAGACTGGAGAAATCCTGGGATGCTTCATACATGTTTACTCCATCCTTCTATCTTTATATGGTACCCAACCTGAATATTACCTGAACATCCCCTGATTCAGAGACCCGAGGCACCTGCTGCTGCCAGAAAGCAGGTGGATGAGTGGCCACAAACTCAGAGGACCTGAGAAAGCTGAGCCAGAAGCTGGAAGTGGGACAGATGAGCCCCACCAATTTTCAGGGCAGGGTCCTCAAAAGGCTCCAGGACTGGAGCATCAGGGTCCTCAGGCTGAGGGGCGGATGAGGCCAGGATGGCAGGAGTGGTTGAACTGGGTTTAAGAAGCCAGCCTCTTAAACACCCCGCCTCCTTTTCCTACTGTAAGCAACTAGTAGCAGCACGCCCTCCACCTCAGCAGAAGCCTGGAAGTTTATCCTGTGGTGAGAGCAAGAGAGGGTCACGAATTTGAGAGTGGCCAGGTGTGTCTCTCTGGCTTGGGGTCTCTCCTAAGATTGCAGGCAGGTGTCTGGCTGTGCCTTCAGTCACTGAGGCTTGACTGGTCCTGGAGGATGTACTTCCAAGGTGACTCAGGTGGGTTCCTCCCCACAGGATCTGTCCACTGCGTCAGTGTCCTCACAGCACGCAGCTGGCTTCCCTCAGAGTGAACCACTTGAGAGACCGTTACAGAGGCAGTTGTGCCTTTTCTAACCTAATGTTGACAATCACGCATCATCATTCCTGCCATGTGTACTGAACTCGCAGCCTTGATTCAGTGTGGGAAGAGGACTACAATAGGATGTGATGCTAGGAGGTAAAGATCATAGGGGCCCAGCTGGGAGGCTGGCTACCATACCTAAAACCATTCTGTGATAACTTCTCATCTTTCACTGCTTAGTGAAGAGAGGAGTTTTTAAGTGAAATGAAGGCTAAATAGATACCCTCTTCTGAAGTGTATCGAAGGCAAGTGACAGGTGATTTGAGAGAGGCCAAAGCAGTAACTACCCATGGAGAGCCCAAGAACAGTGAATGGGCACAGTGGGTTCCAGAAGTGGGTGAGGAAGGACCCTGGGTGCTAGAAAAGGAAGAAAAGGAAGGGAATGGCCAGAGGACTTCAGCCTCTCTGATGATTCAAGTCATCCAGGTTTAAGTTGGAGTAATTATAGGCACCAGGTTTACAATTCTGAACTTTGTTCAGTCCAAAGAAACCAAAACAGAATAGAGAGAAAAATTATTCATTTCAGTTCTACAAACATTTGTGTGTTTCCTCTGGGATAGGAAAACGAAAACAACGGGACAGTAATGCAGAGGAAAGAAACTAAGAATGAACGAACAGCTGACAGGGCTCTGTACATAATTGTTTTAAATTTTGTGGTAACCTTGGGAGGTAGGTTTTATCCTCATTTAATGGGAGTAAAATTAAACCTAGAGGATTTATGGTCAGCCACATAACCAGTCAGTAAGGGCCAAAATTGCACTTGGCTTTAAAGTAGTTCTTTCCAGCATCTAAAAATCAAACTAAATTGGATCCAGCTTAGAGAACAGTAGCCAGAAGAAAGTTTGAGGTGGATGAGAATTAGCCATTCTCCAACATCACCCCTGTTAGGATGTAATGAAAGCAAGTCTCAGGCCAAATTCTCCACGTATATATTTTTATTAGCAAGCAGGCACAAAGCAATGTAGAATTTTTTTTTTTAATTTTATTTATTTATTTATTTTATTTTTGACTGCATTGGGTCTTCATTGCTGCACATGGGCTTTCTCTAGTTGCGGAGAGCCGGGACTACTCTTCCTTGCGGTGTGAGGGCTTATTGTGGTGGCTTCTCTTGTTGCGGAGTACAGGCTCTAGGTGCTTGGGCTTCGGTAGTTGTGGCTTGTGGGCTCTAGATCACAGGCTCAGTAGTTGTGGCACACCGGCTTAGTTGCTTCGTGGCATATGGGATCTTCCTGGAGCAGGGATCGAACCCGTGTCCCCTGCATTGGCAGGTGCATTTGTAACCCCTGTGCCACCAGGGAAATCCCAGTATAGCAATCTGTTTTGTAAACTTGAAGCCGCAATCCTCTGTCCTTCTAGGTTCTCTTACCACCACCCTGCAGAAAAGATACTTGAGTCAGGCTTGACAGTGTTCCATACATAGGATTCTGTTACTCCTAGAGTCAGCATCAGGCACCAGAAACCATGTAATCCAGTGGCAGCTCACGGAACCAGGAATCCAGCTTCATGCAACACGCCTAACAGTGTAAACCCTAGATTCTACTCCCTGTTCATACAAGGCCAAGGAAGCCATCTGCATACCTCGAATCCTGCAAGTAGTGTCTATTTCTAACATTTATTTTCCTGGTTAATAAGCCACTGACTTCACCAATGAAACCCCATTTATGCCATTCACTAGTTCATCTCTCTCTCTTTTTTTTTTTTACTATTTATTTATTTATTTACTTACTTATTTATTTATTTATTGGCTGTGTTGGGACCAGGAAAGTTCCACTAATTCATATCTTCATCAATGTACAGCTGGAGTTGCACTTAATGACCCCTTCTATGTCTGGTCTTCCTGACGAGGTACTAGTTGATCACCCTGAAGTGTAAATTTCTAACTACCCCCTAAAGTTTGATGAACTAAACATTTATATCAGGCTGCTTATGGTGAAGTAAAATAAATTACAGACCGTAAAGCAAAGAGGACATGTAAATTCTTAGCCCAGAGAGTGGATGCAGGCAGAGCTAAGCTGAGGACTGGCAGCTACTGCCACAGTGGACTCCAGTGCCATGTTGTTTTGTTTAGTTATTGTCAGCTTGCTTTATGTATTGGATTTGGCATCTTAATCAGATTATAAAATTCTCAGAAAAAGTGAGTCATATACTTTTTAATTTTTCCACAATGGCCAGCACAGTTCTAAATAAGTGTATAGAGATGGACAATACCTTTTAATTGTTAAAATTGGTGGAAATATTTTACCAGATATCGGGGCCTGAGGATTCTGTATTTGCATCAAAGTTCTAAAGTGCCTCGATAAACTAAAAACCTAACGACACTCTAGAAAGTGGGAACAGAGGGAACATAAAAAAATAAATAAAAATAAATAAAAACCTAACGACATTAAAAAACTGCCTAGCTCACTTGAAATGATTCAGGGCAATTTTCAGTGAAATGGTATACATTTTGTATAGTATTTTTTTTTAATGTCAACTCATAGCCTTGTCTCATACATTAAGCTTCATCAGGAGTTAAGTCTAAAGTGTGAATCATACTATACAAATAGAAATGGTGACATCTGGCTTCATTCAGAATTTGTTAAGTTGCGTTTGTCCGTTTCTACCGAATTTAATGACGTCGAGCATCTGTTCCAGGAGAGTGAGCACTGGGTTTGTTTTTATTCCAGATACTGCTGGAATACTAACGGTTGAAAAGCCTGTAATAGTTGAAGACCTTTGACTAAAGGGATTTCATGCTTTCGTTCCGTCTGCAGCAAGGAGAGGCATACAACTCCTTCTCTTGCCTGTATAATCACTTGCCTGTATAATTGGCAGCAGTTAGGGCTGTGGTTTGGTTTTGTTAGCAGTAGTGATCAGCCACACAGCTAACCTGGGGCCACACCCCAGCCTAGAGGGCCCAGGGCTGGGTTTTCCATTTGGCTTTTAACCATTGCACAGCTGTGTAAAGTTCTAAGAACATGCTAGGATTTTAACCTTGGGATGTAAGCTTCTAGGGCGCCTCTCTGGTGAAAAGAACTAGCAGAACCACTGCAGTGCACATCTGATGAGGTCAAAAGCCTGGTGAAGCAAAAAAAAAAAAAAGCTTCAGAAAAAATACAAACAAACAAACAAAATACCCAATTCCTCCTTCAGGTGCCCAAAGAGGAAGCCTGTATTGATTCACCACAGTGTCTCTCGGGCAGGAAATGTGCCCACTACACTACTACAGGCTGGGGAAGAAGGGTTCAAGGATTGAAGAGAAAGGCTGATCCTATAAATTTACTCTGCATTCCTTCCAAATTTACATTATATGGTGTAGCGAAGTGTATTCAAATTTAAAGACTATAGTTAAAGGAACTGTTTTTATGAACAGTTCTAGCCCTCGTACACATTAGGTAAACTCCACCAGGAGAGAAAAACTTCCCACTTTCTTTGAGCTTAAGTTTGTGTGTGTACACACACACACACACACACACACACACATATTTTATTATTATTACTTTAAAAAATTCAATTTAGGTAATCTGGTTTAGTGCTCATAGTTTGAGATTTTAATTCTGACAACTAGTCATATTTGGTTTATCATATTTTGTGCTTTTTTTCCATTGAGAATGTTTCCCACCCAAGAACCTAGTTTGAGTTTTTATGAAACACGATGATATAGCAGCTCTACCTGAAATCTCTGAATTTGAGTGATGCTAAATTTAACAATATATTACCTGAAGTCCTTGTACTTAAAATGTTTCTAGTCTAAATACTGTGATTGTCCCAGAAACATATATCAAATTGTCTTCAATCATGCACTACATAAATATATTTATTATAGCTCTAGGTACTTTAAGTTACAGCTGTTAATTATTTTCTTTTAATATTTCTAGCTTTGAGATTCATATGTGCTTCTTCCTTTGTGTCTTCTCCTTAACCATATGATCGTGTATTATTGATGCTATAATTATCTTATATCTTGAGATTAAGCTGACTCCCAGTAGCTCTGTTATCCCTTCTGTGCTTGAAATGCTTGATATTTGCTGCAATTGTCTGTGGCTTGACAGTTAATCCTTGGTGCCCCTGAAATCCAGAATAAAGAATAGTGTTTCTAAATGCACATAAAATAAAAGGACAAGTGAGGTCTTAGAATCTGTGACTTCCTTGAGATTTGATCTAGTTAATAACTATCACAGGTGGGCTGTTCTTTTTATTCTTGGAGGAAAATGCTATATTCTGGGAGTGGGGGCAGGGGGGAAATGGAATCAATTCAGCCTGTTTACCTGCCCATTTAGAAGGCAGGAGGAAGCTGGCCTCTTCGTCGGTGTCCCCCCACCCCCACTCTGTCCCCAGCCAATAAAGTTTGAGTTGATTTGAAAGGGGGAAAGAATGCAGTGAGTTTGCAGTATACATGTGTACCCCAGGCCACTTGCTAGACACTCTCTATGAACTAAATCCCTTCGTTCATTTAATACAAGCCTTTATGATAGGTTCTATTACTCTTATTCCACACATTAAATAAAAAAAGTAAGCCTTTCTGTATTTGTATTGGTTTGTTGTTGTTGCTTTTAAATATCTGTTTTTTTTAAAAAAAAAAAGTAAAGAAAGGATCTAAAGAGGCTTGGAATCCCAAAGGTAATGATAGATGTTCTAGGGCAGCATATTTTTGAAAGTATCAAACACTCTTTAAGAGATTTTATCATTCATCTAAACAGTACCCTCCCCAAGTGACGAATCTATGCTGATTTTGCAGAATACAACTCACTACTAGCCCATGATTCAATGTAAAATATTTACTGTTAGAAGTTACCCTTTGGGTCTGTGCTAAAACTCTTCAATTACAAGTTTCCCTTCACTTTTTTTTTTTTAATTTCCTGAGAAGAGATGAAATAGTGATTTGGGGAGCCAGGTAACTTCTTCCATTTACTCAAGAAATCTGATTGTGACCTGGCTTGCTCTCAGACTTGCTCATCTTTCAGTCACATTTGAAAAATGCTTTTCTGTTAGAGAGGAAGCAGCTTCCTGATGATCTATGTGTGTCCAGAAAAGGAATCTTTTACTGTGATCCTGCCACCATCTTAACGATAAACACTTAGTTTTATTTGAGGCATTATTTTAGGACTTTTGTATGCCTTACATCTAATCCTTGTAATGGTGCTAGAAACAGCATTATCCCCATTCTACAGATGAGGAAACCGAGTACTGCCTCAGAGTCATATGACTGTGCTGAAGTCATTTCCTCCCTCCCTAAATGTTAATACTCTACTGGGAACTTAATGCCTGACACCCCACTGCTGGAGATTCATTAACTCCTAGCAGGGGAAGTTGGGCCTGAGGGTCACTGTTAATTGGAGGTTAGTGGTGTGTAGCTGAGGGTAAATTGTCTGAGAAATGTGTTTGCCCTTCAGGCTCAGAACCCTGAAACCTTGTGCTCTGGGAGCCGCCAGGACTGGCTGAGGAATTTTGGAATTTCAGAAATGTCATGAGGTGATACAAAAAGTTTAATTCTATTAAAGTATAATTAAAGTAAAAAGTTAATAAATGCTCAGAACTCATCACTTCCTAATTATTTTACCGTTTTGTGTGTTCTTGAGGGTGTTTACATCTATCGTATCTGTATGGTAGAAACACTGTGTGTAATGGGGTAAAACCATACATCGCTCCAGCTTTGTGTTCAGGGACCTAACACTGCTAGCTAGAAATCAGCCGTAACAGGAGCATTTACACCACAGAAAGTGGCAAATGCTATAAACTTGGGCTTTATCTGGTGTTTAGTTGCTTGACAACACTTAAGACATGATGAAGAAAATGTTAATGCAAGTTAAACATAAAAGTTGCTGAGTCTGTAGCTGTGACATGAGGATAACAGAAAATTCCTGGAGGAAGTTTTCTTCTAGTATTCAAAAGCTGTTGTCTGATTCAACAAAGAACTAGTCATTGACAACCAAGTGAAATTCCAAGACATGTGTTCCTTGTTTCACTTTCATCTAACTTATTAACTCAAATGAAAATATCAACTAACATTCACATCAGATCTATACTTACTTGTCAGTTGCAGCCATAGTTTGACTACAGATAAAAGAGTCTGGCAAAACTCAGTTAAAGCATTCTGTGAAAATCAGTTGTCCCTATGGAATTCACTATAAAAAGAAAGTATTGGGTTTTTTATTATTACTTATAAACTGTATGCTACACATGCTTTATTTATAATAGTTTTTTTTTCCTGTAGAACCAGTTGTTAAATATTGCCAGTGTACCACTGCCTGTGGGGTATAATTGGTCTACAAATTTTGCACCTGCCAGAACCACAGAGTAAAATTCATGCCTTCCCACAAAGCATTGGCACCATTCTGAACATAGTTGAAGGAACACAACTTTTTGTCCCATTGTTAAAAAAGAGAAGCTAAAAAGCATGCCAACTCCTAGTGTTAAATTTTCTGCATGAGTCCACCAGCCAGAGGGAATAATGTCAAGAAATCGTCAAACTACCCCAAAGCAGCTTACAGATAAATGTTTCCTCGTGGATTTTGTTGCCGTGCATGCATGTACCTTTTTTTGCTAATGAAGATTGTAGGATCCTTTTCCAGCTATCTCTGGTTTAAGCAGCAGTATTTTTCCCCCAAAGACAGTAAGTTAATACACTTTTACCTGTTTCTATATCAGGCTAAGAAAACATTAAGGATTGAAAATTTGGGAATTTAAGCCAGTTTCATATTTACTTAGTTGACTGAATTAAAAGTAGGTTAAGAGCTTATCAGTTCTGGTTTTGTTTTCCATCTACCCTGTACCACTCTCTAGAAATACTCTAGAAATCTGTGGATTGCCATGCATATTTTCATATGCTCAGTTACTTAAATCTACTTTAATTGGTTTTGGACTGTTTCCACAAACTGGGTTTCCATGTTGCACTCCACACTGGAAGGTGGGGCTGGCTGTTGATTTTAGCTTACAAATAAGCAGATTTCCTTTCACCAGTTTTTTATTTTCTTTGAGCAAACTTTAATATGCAAAATTTTGAAAACTGCCATCCTTCCTACCTTAATCTTACAGACATCGAATATTTATTAATGAACAAAAGTGAAGGAAGGAAAAAAACAGCAGCTAGGATTATGAATGCTTAAATGGAAGAGATAAAAATAATAACTGGGCAAGATATATTTGACTCAGGTCTGAACAGGCATCTTAATGGAGACAGACCATGTCTGCAGAGTTCTTGGTTGCCTTAGAAAAGCAGGTGGATTGCCAAGTAATGGTGGGAAATACTTACAATGCACATTTTCTGGGTGATTAGGCAGCATTTTTCTCTGGGTTTGATATTAAGAATGTTTTCTTATTTTCTTGGGATGTCCAGTTTACCTAACTTACCAGAACTAATACTGAGGAAGTAAGTTGTTGGTCTCTTGGGATTGTGTTGTTGGTTAGAAGGGAAGCAATGTTTTTTTTAGTATTTGTGTGTGTGTGTGTGTGTGTGTGTGTGTGTATGAGTGGCACTTAAAGAAGCAAGATGAAATAGGTAGTCCATGCAGAAGTAGCCATCTTTTTTTTTCAACTTTGGAATATCACTGCTCCAAGAAACATACAATTTAAACCCGAGGTCGTTTGGCTGCAGTCTGAGCAGAATAGATAGATGATACTTTTCAGGGAGGATGAGTGCACGCACTGATGTTATGGCATCGTGAAGTCTTGAAATTTCAATCATGAGAACTCATGTCCGGGAAGGTCTTGGGAGTCCAGCTGAGTGTGGCCACAGTTGGGATGTCTTCTGAACCTTGAAGTCATTCCTTGAACTCAGTTCCCTTTAATCAAACCATACTGCCCTGGATCTAGTAGGATGAGGCCAGACATTCAGGGCCAGCTGGTTAACAAATACTTATTGAGCTCCCACTACATGCCTGGCACTGGATTGAGCACCAGGCAGTTTCCTTATGGAGTGTACATTCTAGCACAGAACAGCCTTAGAAGTGGGTGAAAATTCTTTCTTTCATTTATCTGAAATCAATCGAATGTATGTCAAGCACTCTTCTACACACCAAGGATGCAACTGTGGAAAATGCAGACTCTTGTATGTGAGGTACGGCAGGTACTGTGGGAGTTCAGAATCAGGACCAGTAGTCCAGCTTGGGGGATCCAGGATGCTTTTCTTTCTGGAAGAGGCCAAGATGGAGTGAGAAATCGGGGTCAACCAGATAATATGAAGAGGGCTTTCCAGGGAGGAGATCGCCCAGGGCAGTCCCAATAAAAACTTCCAAAGTGTGAAAGAACGGAGGATTTCTCCTCATTATCAATCCTGCCACTGTTTGGGGGATTTTTGCAGATGGGGCTCAGGGGCTGCAATGATACCAAGAGCAGGAGAGGGAGGAACAGGAAATGGGAAGGGATGCTGGAAGCAGATTCCAGTGTCCCTTTTCCCCTCCCTCTGGCTCTTCCCTGAAGTGCCCTCCCACCTCTGTCCATCTCTGCTTGTTTTCCTGATCTTCTTTTAGGTCTGCCATGGGTGCCTGGTCAAAGGTCAGGAAATCACTTCATTTTGATTCCACATTTGCTGTGAACTAAAAATCAGTATTTTAGGGCATGTGCTGTTTCTCGCAGTAACTCTGAGAGATAGGAAAGGGGCTTCAGCATCATCACTGCCACTTTACGAATGAGGACACTGATGTCCTCTGCGTGAGTGACTTTTCTGGGTCCACAGTTAAATGTGGCAGTGCCAAGACTGGAGCCACATATCCTGGGATTTTGGGTCCCAGTCAATAGGATGTGGCAGCTTTGGGGTCAGTCAGAGCTCAGTCTTGGTTCTCCCACTTGCTCACTAGAGAATAAAAGGGAGATTGCTTAACCTCTTTAAACTTTGCTCCCTCCCCTATTAAACAGGCTTAAAAATAGCATCTACCTCCTAAGGTGGTTCGTGAGGGTTAAATGAGATAATGCACATAAAGTGCTTGATGTATAATAAGCACTCAGTAATAACAATATTAATATTATTATCCCATTATGAATATAGGTACTAAATCAAGTTCTGTGGTTACAAAACTGAATGAGACATAGCACCAGCCAGAGATACAGACATCTGCGTAACTGACCATAAGGCCTAGGGATAGACTCTGAGTAAAGCAGTTGGCACAGATGGTTCCATTTGGAGTTGAGGACCAGGGGTCCAAAAGACTCCACAGAGCAGATCGCAATGGGACTTTGACCCAGGAGGTAGAATTTCACTCACCTTGAAAAGGTGAGCCCAGCTAATGAGACACCATTGTATTAGTTATCTATTGCTGTGTAACAAAGTAACCCCCACCCAATTATCAGCTTAACACAACAAATATTTGTTATCTCACAGGAACCCAGGCACAGCTTAGCGGGGCACCTCTGGTTCAGGGTTTCTCATGGGATTATAGTCAAGCTGTTGGCCAGGGCCAGTTAAGCCTCATCTCCAGGCTGCATGTGAGCTGGAGAGAGAACCTGCTTCCAAGCTTACATAGGTGCCCACTGGCAGGCCTCCAAAGACCCACTTCCAAGTTCACTCACATGGTTCTGGCAGGGCTTGGTTCCTCCTCATCTGCTTTGTTCATCCTGTAGAGCTAGAGTCAGCGCTTTTTCTGTAGAGGGCCAGAGAATAAGTATTTTAGGTTTTGCGGGTCATACGACGTCTAACATGACAACTCAGCCCTGCTGTGTAGCTCGAAAGAAGCCATAGACAACCTCGTAAGTGAATGGGCGTAGCTGTATTCCAGTAAAACTTTACTTAGCAAAACAGGTGGCCTGACCCCTGCTCTAGATCTCTACAAGGACGGCAGCATAGTTTAGCAAAAATAATACTAGCAGTCACTTAGCTTCTCAGGGCTGCAGTTCCCAGTCTGTAATACATGTGGGCTAGAGTAATATTTTCTCAGGGGCTTCCCACCCCAAAATGCTGTGATTCTAACTTTAATCTTTTTTTTTTATCCTTATTTACTTTAATGATGTTCATTATCTGGTGGTTATTTCATAATAGAGAAAGTTGATTTAGGGTGGAAAGCTTAGAAAGTAAATTGACAATTGCTATGATTTATATACAAATTCATCTAAAATGTGCATTGTAATTTCTTTTTAATTTTAGGAATATGAAAACTGCTAAGAAACACACTTAGTAAATGAGATCACCAGGGAATGACTGCAAAGAAACAAGAGTAAGAGATAACATGAAACACTGTTAAATCCAAAGAATGAGGGGATATATATTAGAAATGAGGACATGAAAGTGGAGAATAAATTCAGGAATGTTCTTTTTTGCCTGATTTTCTCCATAAAAAAGGTAAAATATTTTGGACTAATAATATTTAGTCAGTTCTAAATATGTGTTGTGAATTATTTTCCAAAGCATAGCAGATGCATGAACAAAATTCAGTAATAGAAATAACTATTAAATACTGTATACAAATATAAATAAGACCTTCCATTACATACTGAGTCCAGTTCAAAGTACTGATTGTAGAATGAGGCATACTTGGGTTATTGTTCCATGTTCTGCTACTTATTAGCTGTGGCACCTTGGGCAAGTAAATTACATTTATTTTATTTTATTTTATTTGAATTCCCAAACTCTTATCTCTAGTTTGACCTCTCTTCTGACTTACTTTATTTTTTTTTTTTATTTTTTTACAATGAACTGCATGTATTCAGAGTGTACAATTTGATATACCAATCTTCCAATTCATTCCCCCCACCAACCCTCCCCGCTTTCCCCACTTGGTGTCCATATGTTTGTTCTCTACATCTGGGTCTCTATTTCTGCCTTGCAAACAGGTTGATTTGTACCATTTTTCTATAGTCCACATATATGTGTTAATACACAATATTTGTTTTTCTCTTTCTGACTCACTTCACTCTGTATGACAGTCTCTAGGTCCATCCATGTCTCTACAAATGTCCCAGTTTCCTTGCTTTTCACAGCTGAGTAATATTCCATTGTATGTATGTACCACATCTTCTTTATCCATTCATCTGTTGATGGACATTTAGGTTGTTTCCATGTCCTGGCTATTGTAAATAGTGGTGCAATGAACATTGGAGTGCATGTGTCTTTTTGAATTATGGTGTTCTCTGGGTGTATGCCCAGTAGTGGGATTCCTGGGTCATATGGTAGTTCTATTTTTAGTTTTGCAAGGAACATCCATACTGTTTTCCATAGTGGCTGTATCAATTTACATTCCCACCAGCAATGCAAGAGTGTTCCCTTTTCTCCACACGCTCTCCAGCATTTACTGTGTAGATTTTCTGATGATGCCCATTCTAACTGGTGTGAGGTGATACCTCATTGTAGTTTTGACTTGCATTTCTCTAATAATTAGTGATGTGGAGCAGCTTTTCATGTGCCTCTTGGCCATCTGTATGTCTTCTTTGGAGAAATGCCTATTTAGGTCTTCTGCCCATTTTTGGAGTGGGCTGTTTGTTTTTTTGATACTGAGCTGGATGAACTGTTTATATATTTTGGAGATGAATCCTTTGTCTGTTGATTCGTTTGCAAATCTTTTCTCCCATTCTGAGGGTTGTCTTTTCATCTTGCTTATAGTTTCCTTTGCTGTGCAGAAGCTTTGAAGTTTCATTAGGTCCCACTTATTTATTTTTGTTTTTATTTCCATTACTCTAGGAGGTGGATCAAAAAAGATCTTGCTGTGATTTACGTCAAAGAGTGTTCTTCCTATGTTTTCCTCTAGGAGTTTTATAGTGTCTGGCCTTACATTTAGGTCTTTAATCCATTTGGAGTTTATTTTTGTGTATGGTGTTAAGGTGTGTTCTAATTTCATTCTTTTACATGTAGCTGTCCAGTTTTCCCAGCACCACTTATTGAAGAGCCTGCCTTTTCTCCATTGTATATCCTTGCCTCCTTTGTCATAGATTAGTTGACCACAGTTTATCTCTGCGCTTTCTATCCTGTTCCATTGATCTATATTTCTGTTTTTGTGCCAGTACCATACTGTCTTGATCACTGTAGCCTTGTAGTATAGCCTGAAGTCAGGAAGCCTGATTCCACCAACTCTGTCTTTCCTTCTCAAGATTGCTTTGGCTACTCGGGGTCTTTTGTGTTTCCATACAAATCATAAAATTTCTTGTTCTAATTCTGTGAAAAATGCCATTGGTAATTTGATCGGGATTGCATTGAATCTGTAAATTGCTTTTGGTAATATAGTCATTTTCACAATGTTGATTCTTCCAATCCAGGAACATGGTATGTCCCTCCATCTGTTTGTGTCATCTTTGATTTCTTTCATTAGTGTCTTATAGTTTTCTGAGTACAGGTCTTTTACCTCCTTGGTTAGGTTTATTCCTAGGTATTTTCTTCTTTTTGTTGCAATGGTGAATGGGATTGTTTCCTTAATTTCTCTTTCTGATCTTTTATTGTTGGTGTATAGAAGTGCAAGAGATTTCTGTGTGTTAATTTTGTATCCTGCAACTTTACCGAATGCATTGATTAGCTCCAGTAGTTTTCTGGTGGCATCTTTAGGATTTTCTATGTGTAGTATCATGTCATCTGCAAATAGTGACAGTTTTACTTCTTTTCCAATTTGGATTTCTTTTGTTTCTTTTTCTTCTCTGATTGCTGTGGCAAGGACTTCCAAAACTATGTTGAATAGTAGTGGCGAGAGTGGACATCCTTGTCTTGTTCCTGATCTTAGAGGGAAGGCTTATAGTTTTTCACCATTGAGAATGATGTTTGCTGTGGGTTTGTCATACATGGCCTTTATTATGTTGAGGTAGGGTCCCTCTATGCCCACCTTCTGGAGAGTTTTTATCATAACTGGGTGTTGAATTTTGTCAAAAGCTTATTCTGCATCTGTTGAGATGATCATGTGGTTTTTATCCTTCAATTTGTTAATATGGTGTATCACATTGATTGATTTGCATGTATTGAAGAATCCTTGCATTCCAGGGATAAACCCCACTTGATCATGGTGTATGATCCTTTTAATGTGTTGTTGGATTCTGTTGGCTACTATTTTGTTGAGGATTCTAACTTTAATCTTTATTCACAGTAGTTTAATAGCCATTTATTTGTTCTCACTGTCTCTACTAAGACTAATAGCTTAACCAGGGTGTCAAAACACTTCACAGATCTCACTGTAGAATGGGAGAAATTTAGCCAGAGACAACTTAATTGACATGTTCAAATCCCTCCTTTAATACATGTAGTCTCGGTCAGTTGTGGTGTGGCTGCCAGCTTGGGGCAGAGAGTGATGGCCTCTTGGCAGCAGGACCCTTGCCTGCCTACACGAGAAAGGAGAGGCCCAGGAGCTGAAGGACCAGTAGCATCATAATAAAAGCTATTGGTGATCGACTGCTTACCTGTACCAATACTAAGTATGTAGTCCATGGGATAACAGCTCTTAAGGTTCTTAAGGTGCAGATACTTAAGGAATCACAAGTAGTAGAGTCTCTACAAGAGGTACGTGAGAGTTGACCCCCCGCCCCTGAAAATTTCCCTTGAAGTAATTGCACGGAAACCTGTCCCTAACATTTCTTTTTGCATTAGACTTACGGTGAATATACAATGGGCTTTTCTAGAACAACCATAATGTCAGATCAGGGTCACTCAGAGGTTGAAAGAGGTCTGGATTACATTTTTGTTGCTTTCAAGGCTCTTGGTATATTAAAGTCGTAAAATAATGACAAAGTGGGATTATGAAAATTGAAGAATATTTTAAATGCTTATCTGTACAAATTTGCAATATTGCACACATGCATAAAGGTGATAAAGTTTTCCTATTCTGAAGGTGAAGTGTTAGTTCATAGGGAGCTGCAGGTGATTTACTATGGAAACATGGGGCTGAAGTTCAAAGCTGTGTGGTGAACATTGGCTTTTTTCCATCCTGGCCATGTAGCTCTGGGCGTATGTTTGGAGATGCTCGTCAAGGGTCTACACTGAGGCCCTTCATGAATGGGAAACCCGGGTTAGTTGACCTCCTGTATCCCTTATTCCCACGTTTCCTACCTGCCCCCATAATCTTGATGACGTAAATCCTGTCATTTTTAAGACTTTATGGTATGAATAAAAAGGCTTGAACTCTGAATCCTGGCTTCACTATTACTAGTTGTGTAACTTTATATGAGTTAGTTAAGCTTCCTGAATCAGTCTCCACATTCATAAGACGGAGCTTAACACTCCAAGTATTACTAACACCTACATCACAGAATTGATAGGAAGAAAATGAAATAATGAGTGTCAAGTACCAAACCATACTGGATGTTCAAGTGTCAGATAGCATCACTGTCACCAACACACACACACACACACACACACACACACACTCACTCGCTCACTCACTTACTCATCAGATCCAGAGCCCAAGTTTGGATTTTGTTAGCCTGTGGTTTGGTTTGGTTTGGTTCGGTTCGGTTCGGTTCGGTTTGGTTTTTCTTTGGTTTTGTTCTCACCATGAGACGTGGAATCTTAATTCCCAGACCAGGGATCGGACCCATGCCCTCTGCATGGGAAGTGTGGAGTCTTAACCACTGGACCTCCAGGGAGGTCCCCAAGTTTGGGTTTTGAGCATCTGTTGAGTGTAACTGTAGTGCCTGCCTGGGCCCAGTGAAGAGTCCTGTGCCTACAACCTCCCCGAGCTCCTACTCACAAATGAACTGACAGCCCCACAGCTGTGGCAGTTTGGCCCCCGGGTTCCACCTCCCATTTCATCCCCCTCACCTGCTCTTGGTAAATGGAAGTGTGAGAGAGCATGCAGATCTGAGACACATTTCTTAGGCCACTTATGTGAGAAAACTGAGCCAGAACTTTGTAAAGAGAAAAGGTAATACCAAAGGGCACTGGAGCACCTACAGGTTTACAGGATGACTGTCAGCCATTTCTTCTGGGGCCCCTGTACCTTGCGGCCTCTGCCTGGGAAGAGCTTGTGCTGCAAAAGAGAGAAAAAAACAGATTAATTTAATAGAAGTTAAAAATTTGGGTCTGATTCCCTGGCACCTATTGTTCAGGGTCTTTAACTGTTTGGGAAGAGAGGATTTCTGCCTGGATAGGTAATTGCTGGGCAGGTTTTCCTTGGTCTTTTACGCGTATAGAGCTCTGAATTTCAAGAGCGGAGATGCCTTGTAGATGCAGCATTTCCTGGTTTGTGATGGAGAAACAGCCTCCTGGCAGTCTCTAACCAATGGGGCCTATAGATCGTCTTTACTTCGTATCAGAAGAAAATTAGGGAATGGAAAGGCAAGGAAAATCAAAATCACATCACACGTTACAGTTTTGTAAAGTGTATAGTCAGCACCACAGACATTGAACTTGGAAACTGCAAGGAGGGTGACTTTACTGAAAATGGAAAGTTCCAAAAATGTTAAGCGATGGAAATGGTTAATCAGCTGGCATAATTAATTGGAATAATTTGCAGCCATTTAAAACCATCGTTATGGGGACTTCCCTGGCGGTCCAGTGGTTGAGACTTCACCTTCCAGTGCAGGGGGTGCAGGTTCAATCCCCGGTCTGGGAGGTAAGAGCCGACATGCCCCGCGGCCTAAACACCAAAAAACGTAAAACAGAAGCATTATCATAACAAATTCAATAAAGACTTTAAAAATGGTCCACATCAAAAAAATCTTTAAAAAATTTTTTTTCAAATAAAACAATCATTAGGGACATTATGGATTGCCATGGAAAAGGCTCGAAACATCATGTTAAACATAATGTTAAAGGGGAAAAAAGCAGGAAGTGAAATTGTTTATATTGTGTGAAACATTTATGCAGATGGACAGAAACTAAAACAAATCCTGGGAAAAAATTGAACACCTATCACAGGTTAGATTGCTATGATAACGGCTGGCTTTTTCTGCCCTTTTCCCAAACTTTGTGTGCTTGTATATATTTGTGCATGTGCGTGTACATCAATTTTATATATATGTATTTTATATATAAATATGTACACATACAAACATATCTTTTTTAATGAAAAAAGTTCTTTAAGCATTTGAAAAAGATTGGAGATATTTGTGAGCAGAGCAGCTGCAAAAGAAAAAAAGAGTTTTTACACTTAAAAAAAAAGTACTTAGACTTTGTACCAAGGACAGAACTTTAAAATCCCTCCATAGATGAGTGCATTTTACACTTTATACTGCAGAATGATCCTGGTTTCCTGAAGTCTTTCTTTTTTCCCCGTAGAGGTTCTAGATATCAATCAGGGTTTTGTTTTCCCTCGGTTTAAATGGCATTCCTCTTTGATCATGACTTTGCGCTGGGAAAAGATATTTCCTTGTGCGAAGTGGTGGTTAACTTCTCATAACCTCAGACAACAAAGGGCCCCTGTGTGAGGACGCAGGAATTCCTCTTGGAAGACAGGGAAGGCCCCCAGCTGAATCGTATCCGAGGAAGATGCTGCAACGCTTGCAAAGCTTGTTCCGAGAAAGGAGCCCAGCTGGAGATCTTTTCTTTCCATTCAGATATTGGCCCTGCTTGGGGGGTGGGGGTGGGGGGGAACCCTTAAAAGAAAACCCGAAAACAAGCCTGAATGCGTTTACAAATTACAAGGAAAAGTTAATTGTGGCAACCAGTGTTGGTGCCAACTCAAGCTTATGTATCATATTTAGAATTTAACTCCACTTGGGAAGGAACTTTGTTTTTCTTCTCATGGAAGTTAAAGAAGGCAGCAGAGATGGACTGTATGGTGTAACATCTGAATAAATTCCACCGCCCACAAGCCTCTTCCCCTCCAGCCACCTTCTCATGCCCTTCAGCTTCTCCTTGACCTTGGGAGGGTTTATACAATGACACATAGAACCTGCGGGTGGGCCCAGCACATCCTGGGCTTTGTGTAAAGTGCCCTTTCCCCTTCTTCTCTTTGCCCTTCTGTGAACTTAAATTCCTCTTCCTGTCATAGGTACTCAAGTTCCTGGTCAATGATAGATGCTTTCACGAAAGCCAGAAATCAGGGCAGTGATGAGAATAAATGAGAGGTGAGGAGAGCCAGCCCTCTGCGTCACTGAGGGCCCTTTTCACCTGTAGCTTAAGGATGACGAGAAAAATAGCAGCTGCCGTGTTTGTGCTTCTGCCACCTGCTTATCCTGATTCATGCACTATCTGTGTACCTCACATCTGAGAAAACAAAGGCCCAGAGAGGTTGAAAGCTTTGCTCGAGGCCACACAGCTAATAAGTAGTGGATCTAAAATGCAAACTCAGGAGTTTCTGAGTTCTCCAGAACGCTCCCCTTCCCACTACACAAAAGTGCTTTCCCAAAGACTCAAAGACTGTTAGTCACCAGCAGCATTTGCCCCCAACATCTGTGGTCAAACAGTATCAGGACATGTAAGAAATACCCCTTTCGGCGATCAACTCCATGATGGGTGATGCCTTAAAGGGCCAGGACAGGGAGGGTGGGAGGGAGTCGTGGGAGGAAGGGGATATGGGGATATATGTATAAATACAGCTGATTCACTTTGGTGTACCTCAAAAGCTGGTACAAGAGTGTAAAGCAATTATATTCCAATAAAGAGCTAAAAAAAAAAAAAAAATCCCTTTGCAGCTCCAGTCATGGCTCCAACTGAAAACTAAACTTAGAGTAAAAATTCCACTCCGTGTACAGATAGCTAGTTAAATATCAAACTCAGCAAGGCTCTACTTACTAATAGCCCTATGGAATGTGATCCCTTCAGGGGTCTGATGAACTTGAAAGCAGTATAAAAATCACCATGTAAGAACCTGTAGACCAGCACCATCTAATAGAACTTTCTGCGTTGAGAAAAATGCTCTATGTCTACACTGTCTGATACGATAGCCACTAGCCACACATGGCTTTCAAACGCTTGAAATGTGGCTGGCTGGTGTAACCAAGGAACTGAACTTTTAACATATTTAAGTTTTAGTAATTTAAATAGTCACACATGGCTAGTAGTTACCGTATGGGACTGTGTGGCTCTAGAATATTCTGACAGGTTGGTCCCCACATTTTCATGATGCTTTGCCTATAAGCTCTGTTATATCACTGGATCATAATTATTTTTGTTTCACCCACCTCCCCAGGTTGTAAGCTGTTCATCCTGCTAGATCGTCTATTATTAGCACATGACCTGGCCCACAGTCCTAGGCATTAAATAATTAATGTAGGTTAAATAAACGGATGGGAATCAGCCTTTTTCAGAAGCATCATTATTATTGCCCACTGCCATCTAGTTTGCCCTTTCTCATGACTGCTCTTAGGACTAAATTTGTTCCCAAATTTTTAGACGAAGCCTAGACTGCTCACTTGTGAGCACATCTTTCTTTCCTCAAAGGAAATCACTTCTTTGGCTGATTATTTTTGTTATTTGCCTCATTTTCCCTAAGTGAATGTTTCTAGTACCATTTCTTGATTTTTTTTTCAATTTTAGACATTTCTCTTCCACTATGGAAGAAGATGGTTCAGCTTTCACTCCCTGCCCCACCACACGTAAGAAATGTTCCCACTCCCTACTGAACCCCACCTCCAGTTTTAGAAGAAAAACTAGTATTTATTGTAACTACGTAAATGCTGTTCACAGCTAAGCCAGGTAGAGAATTATATTTCCTTTCCTGCACAGCTTTTTCTCTGGAGGTAGCAAATGGCTCATTTTTTTCATTTGTTCAGTATTCTGCATTCTTACCATGGATTTGACCCCAAATTCGTTCCCATTGTATATATCTTTCTCTTTGGGACACTTCAGTGCTTCTATGAATTCCATCTCTTCAGAGAAAACTGCCCAGAGGCTTCTTACCTTCTCCAGTCGGAATGAGCTGTCCTCCGGGCTGTATACATTGTTGGCATTCTGGAATCTTCCATCACTGTCATCCTGGGGGTGACTTTCATCTCTCTCCTGTGTTTAATGCCCTGTTTCCTGTATTCCTTGACTTCCCCTCTTGATTTACTACCTCATTTGTTTGTTACATCTTCTAATAGCCTCCTTCCCAGGAGGGGAAGGTATATGAATGGTAAAATTTTTGAGACCTTTCTTATCTGAAAATGTCTTTATCGTACCCTCTCACTTCGTTGGTAGTTTGGCCACGTTTAGAATAGTGTGTGTGTGTGTGTGTGTGTGTGTGTGTGTTTAAGAAGTCTAAAACCATGCTGATCCCCAGCTCTTTGTATATGATTGGTTTTTTTTTTCTACAAGCCTGTAGGAGCTTCACTTTTACCTCAATTCTGTATAATTCTTTGTCTTTACCTCTTTTACAAATTTATATGAGATTTCTTCATGTTTCTGTTCTAGACTTTCCATTGAAATATTCACTTTTGCTGTCTTGTTTTAATTTCCAAAAACTTTTTATTGTCGTTCTCTGATTATTTTTTTATTGAAGTATAGTTGATTTACAATGTTTCAGGTATACAGTAAAGTAATTCAGTTATACATATGTGTATATATATTCTTTTTTAGATTCTTCTCCATGATAGGTTATTACAAGACATTGAATATAGTTCCCTGTGCTCTACAGTAGGTCATTGTTGTTTATTTGTTTTATATGGTAGTGTGTATCTGTTCATCCCCAAATCCTAATTTATCCTTCCCCTTCCTTTCTCCTTTGGTTTGTTTCCTGTCTGTGAGTCATTTTCTGTTTTGTAAATAAGTTCATTTGTATCACTTTTTTTTCAGATTTCACATGTAAGTGATATATGATATTTGTCTTTGTCTGGCTTACTTCACTTAGTGTGATAATCTCTAAGTCCATCCATGTTGCTGCATCTTCTTTATCCATTCCTCTGCCAATGGACATTTAGTTTGCTTCCATGCCTTAGCTATTGTAAATGGTGCCCCTGTGAACATTGGGGTGCATGTATCTTTTTGAGTTAGAGTATTCTCTAGATATATATGCCTAGGAGTGGAATTGCTGAATCATATGGTAGTTCTATTTTTGGTTTTTAAGGAACCTCCATACTGTTCTCTATAATGGCTCCACCAATTTATGTTCCCACCAACAGTGTAGGAGAGTTCCCTTTTCTCTGCACTCTCTCCTCCACTGAAGTCTTGAACTCCTCAAAGTCATCCACGAGGGTTGGGATCTGCTTTTTCCGCATTCCTGTGTTTGTTGATATTTTGACAACTTCCCATGGATCACAGATGTTCTCAATGGCATCTAGAATGGTGAATCCTTCCCAGACTTTTCAATTGACTGTGCCCAGATCTACCAGAGCAATCACTGTGTATGGTAGTTATAGCCTTTCAAAACATATTTCTTAAATAATAAGACTAGAAATTTGAAATTACTTTCTGATCCATGGGCTGCAGAACGGATGTTGTGTTAGCAGACATGAAAACAACATCAATCTCATTGTACATCTCCATCAAAGCTCTTGGGTGACCAGGTGCATTGTCAGTGAATAATAATGTTTTGAAAGGAATCTTTTTTTCTGAGCAGCAGGTCTCAACAGTGGGCTTAAGATAGTCAGCAAACCATATTGGAAACAGATGTGCTGGCATCCAGGCTTTGTTGTTCTATGTATAGAGCACAGGCAAAGTAGATAGAGCTTAACTTTTAAGGGCCCTAGGATGTTTGGAATGGTAAATGAGCATTGGCTTCAACTTAAAGTCACCAGCTGCAGTAGGCCCTAATAAGGGAGGCAGCCTGTCCTTTGAAGCTTTGGAGCCAGGCGTTGACTTCTCTTTAGCTGTGAAAGTCTTAGATGGCATCTTCTTCCAGTGTAAAGCTGTTTCATCTACATTAAAAATCTGGTTGTTTAGTGTGGCCACCTTCATGAAGTATCTTAGCTAGATCTTCTGGGTCACTTGCAGCAGCCTCTACATCAGAACTTGCAGCCTCACCTTGCACTTTTCTATTATGGAGATGGCTTCTTTCCTAAACCTCGTGAACCAGCCCCTGCTAGCTTCAAACTTTTCTTCTACTGCTTCCTCATCTCTCTCAGCCTTCATAGAATTGAAGAGAATTAGAGCCTTGCCTTGGGTTAGGCTTTGGCTTAAGGGATTGTTGTGGCTAACTTGATCTTCTGCTCAGACCACTACAACTTTCTCCATGTCAGCAATAAGCCTGTTTCACTTTCTTATCACCTGTGTGTTCACTGAAGTAGCATTTTTGATTTCCTTTCAGAACTTTTCCTTTGCATTTACAACTTGGCTAGCTGTTTGGCGCAAGAAGCCCAGCTTTCAGCTTATCTGAGCTTTCAGCACGCCTGCATCCCTAAGCTTAATCATTTCCAGCTTTTGACTTAAAGTGAGAGAGGTGGGACTCTTCCTTTCACTTGAACACTTAGGGACCATTGTAGGGTTATTAATTGGCCTAATTTCAGTATTGTTGTGTCTCAGTGGATGGGGAAGGGGAGATAAGTTTGCTGTTCACATCAGTTTGTGGCACCGCAAAACAGTTACATCAAAGATCACTAATCAGAGATCACCATAACAAATATAATAATGAAAACGTTTGAAATATTGTGAGAATTACCAAAATGTGACACAAAGACTCAAAATGAGCAAATGCTGTTAGAAAAATGGTGCCGATAGACTCGCTCGACGTGGGGTTACCACAGACCTTCAGTTTGTAAGAACAACACAAAACAAAAACCCACAATATTTACAAAGCACAGTAAAACGAGGTGTGCCTGTACGGTAATCCACGTGGTTAAAGATTCTATAGAAATTAGAAGAATGGAGTAATTACCTTTAGGCGGGATTTTTAAAAAATCTTCATGGAGTTTTGAAGGATCAATATAATTCTGCAAAATACCAATGGGCACAGAGGCATGCCAACTGGGGGAAATACTGTGTGCAAAGGCATAGAAATAAAGTGTAAATAGGCATGTTTAGAAAGCAGTGAAAAATCCAGGTTGGCTGGAAATAGTAGTGGCTAGAGGAGTTTCGGGGATAATCTAGGAAGGCCATTGGTACCATGTTGTAGCAGGTCTTGAATGCATAGCCAGGGACATTAAAGATCGGTAGGCAATGCAGAGCCACTTAAGGCTTCTTAAAGGGGGGTGGCTTGTTGAGAGCTATTCTTTGCATGGCTGGCTCTGTCTCATTCTTTGGGTCCCAGTATAAATGCTCCCTCTTCAAAGAGCATCCCTCACTCTAAGGAAGTTCACTTGTAGCTCTGAATTGCCACATCCCATTGGTTTCCTACAAAACCAACTTGTAGGAAACCTTGTAGGAAAGTTGTAATATCTGTCTACCAACCACATGGCGGGGTCCAAGTTCTTCAAACACCAGCCAACCCAGAATATTCACCTTTCTGCACATAGGGCTATCATTCTGCAGGGTACACAGCATGGTGTCCCATTCTCTGCAGTTTAGTGGTGCCTTCCAGACAGCAGGGGCTGAACTATTTGTTGACTGAATAATACTCCATCCTTTCCTGACTCCTCCACGTCACATTCCCTCTGCCTAAAAGACCTTCGCATCACCTCGCCCTCATCGTTTTTTCATCTGCCACGGTTCTTCCCATCTTTCTATGGAGGTGTGGTTCAGGTGCTGTCAGCCCAGTGACACAACCTCCCGGTCCTGAACTCCCTCAGCTCTTGTGTTCCTTGGATGACACTATTTGTACCCTGCCTAATATTTTAGTGATTTGTAACCTCTTCTCATCTCCTTGCCCTTCCCAATAGATGGTTAGCTCCCTGAGGGCCTGGACTTTGTCTTTCTTGTGTCTTCCTTTTCAAATAATATTTGGGTTGAATTATAAGTACTTGGTAAAAATCAAGAATAACAGAATCATGTTACATTTGAGCAATGTATTAGATTTTAAGGAATTATTAAACAGTAAGAGGTAATACTGAGTGAAGACATGGCTGACAGAATATGAAATTGTATTTTCAAAAGGATGTAATGGCTATAATATTATGTGATAAATTTAAGGCAGAATCCATTATCCCAAGATGTAATTTACTTGGGAGTGGGCTAAGAGCATTTCTCTAAAAAGTTTTGTCTATATATAGTGAATTACCCTAATAATCACAGAGAAGTTCGTAGAAATCTATTTGCTTTACTTTCTCAAATTCTGTACATTGTTATTTTCATTATAAGCAAAGCTATTTTCTAAATTAAGTATTTTATTGAAATATTGTGCATGTATTCATTGAAACCTTAATGGTTTGATATGTCTCCAAGCAGTAAATTTCTTGAATTATTTTTTGGCTTAGTTGAAACTTTACCCATCAGAAAAGAGGTGTATTGTCACATTATGTTTATCAACAGCAATAACTAACAACAGCTTCTGGTTGTTGAACAATTCCAACATGCCCAGCATGTGATAAACAGCTTTCCTGTTGTGCCGTTTAAATCTCACTACAGTCTTCTCTTATAGACGAAACACTTACATTTGGGTAAATTGTTAATTGATTGTTAATTGAGTATCAGAAGCTGGGCTGCAAACTCAGGCCTGGCAAATTTCAAAGCCCTTATCTGCCTGGGCTAACTGTTCCAGGCCAGGAAATCCATTCCTCGCCGCCCCACCTCCCCCTGCCCCGGAAATGCTTTCTGCTGTCACTTTTAAGATGCAAGGTAGCTGTGAAAGAGAGGCAACTTGCAGACCTCAACTTTCAACTTTTTTTTTTTTTTGGTTACAGGAAGAGAAGTTAAACTTCTAGAGAAACCTCATGGACAATCTCCACAACAGGTAAGCTGTTCTTTTTTTTTTTTTATACTTTGGGAAGAAAGTCTGTTTTTTCCACTTTCCATTACATTTTGTATTATCTGGTCTTCCACTACAGGTTCCTATTACGTGAAACATTAAAGCCAGTAGACAGAACAATCCCCAAAATCTATTTTTCTCTGACTCATTCAGGTTTGAGTAGAATTGTTATTTCCTTTCTCCTTTTGTTGTTTAGGGGATACAGTTCTAAAACATGTGACAAACAGTGTGATGCATCTAAGTCTTCACCCTTAGAATAGTTTACAATATGGGGCTGAATCAAGAAGGCTGAGTATTACCTTGTTTGAGCTTAGCTAGAAACGTGCACCTCAAACAATTAACATTTTTTCAACACTCTGCACATGCCCCAAAATGACCTCCAAAGCACAGCAAGTATTAATCTGGGACTTACAATTGAATTTTAGCCAATAGATAAATTCACAACTATGGAATCCACAAACAATGAGGATCGACTGTACACATGAATCATGTGGGTTAACACCTCGTACACAGGAAGCTCTGTGTAAGTTTGCTATTTTTATCACCATCTTTATTAATCTATGCTATTAAATATCCTGAGGGTCTTGGACACCTTTGAAAAGTTTGAGGCCGGGGGGTATGATAAGATTCAGATTTGTATCTTAGATCATGTGGCTTCCGTGTGGCAAATGTATTATATTAGAAGATACAGGTGGATGCAGGAGACAAGAGGATTTTGCAGGAATTCAGGTAGGAAAGAAGTGATCATGTTTTAGGACAAGGCAAGGGCAGTGCACATGGAGAGGAAAGAGTGGGCCTAAGAGAGAGTGTGTTAGTGATAGCATCCCCTGGAATGTGGTCCGGAACACCACCAGCCCCATGGTCTGAGCGCCTTTGGCCCCAAGTCTTCTCCAATATTTTCCCAAGATTCCTCAGGCTTTCCTTGCTTTATGTAACATATTGCATGACATAGTTTAACCTCATACTTTTAACACTCTGTTAGTCATGTATGTATATATCTGTCTTCCTTGCTAGACTGTGAACTCTCTTCAGCTCTCTGGAGTCTGGTTCGGTACTTGTACATGGTAGGTGCTCAGGAAATATTTGGTGCATGAATGGGTGGTGAGCCCTTTAACAAACAGCAGCGATCTCTACCTCTTTGTGTCCTAGTTACTAGCAGAGTGTGTTGTCCTCAGTTAGGTGCTCAGGGATATTGGAGACCTCAGAACCATCTCAGTCTGAGATTTTCAAGTGCAAAAGCTATTTTTACTGTACTTCAAAGAAACATTGAGGACCCAATCCTGCACGTACAGGGTTTTCTACAAACATGGGACAATCTGTTTTTTCTTGTCCTCTGACCAGTCCATGCTTCTGGTCTTGAGTCCAGAAGTACATTTATAAAATAAGGGGATGGGGTTGTCAGATGTTCTCTAAGATTTGCTGAGGTTTGGGCACCTAGGATGCTGGGAATTACCTAGAACTAGTTCGTTCCAAGCATCCAGGCTTGAGCTGTGCTTGCTTTTAAGGCTATCATTATTTGTAGCTTTACAAGACTGTCTGTCCACATCACCTCCTCTGCAACTTTCTCATCATTTCCAGAACTTAACTTTTTCTAAATTGCTTCAGGTTTCTTCCAGACTTCTCCCACCTTCCAGATAAGGCTACTTCCCAATGTTGGAGACATACTGTGTGTTGGAGACACGCCCAGTTCCCATGGGGTTCCAGGGAAGATTTGGTCAGAACATCACCCATTTCTATCCACAGTGTCTAAAAGTCACTAGGCCAGTGGTTAAATAATATTCTCATAGATGATGGTCACGAAGTTGAGAGCAGCCCACATTTTATTAAGAACCTACTACTTGCCAGTCACACTTTGCTAAGCCCATCACGTGTGTAAACCGTGTGATTCTCGAGGAACCCTGCACAACTAGATGTTACTGTTTCCCCTGTCTTATGGTTGGCAAAGCTGAGATTCAGAGAAGTTAAGCAGCTTACTCAGGATCATCCAGCTTAGAACAGGCCAATCCAGATTTTGACTCCAGAGCCCACTCCCTTATTTACAAGAGACAGACTGTCTTCTGTGTACTGGATCTTAAAATTCTTCCTCCTCTTCTTCTAGACCCATGTATGATTTTATACATGTTCTTTGACTAGTCCTTTTGTTAATATGGCTGTAAAAATGAAATCAATCATACACTAATGCAAGGGTGTCTCAGGTGTTTTTTTGTTTTTTGTTTTGTGGTTTTTTAAAGAATTTTATTGAGATACAATTGACATACAATAAACTGCATGTATTTAATGTGTACAATTTGATTTTTTTTTCTTATTAGTAATGTATATATGGCAATCCCAATCTCCCAATTCATTTCTCCCCAACCCCCCCCCCCCCACCCCGCTTCCCCACTTGGTGTCTATATGTTTGTTCTCTACATCTGGGTCTCTATTTCTGCCTTGCAAACTGGTTGATTTGTATCATTTTTCTATAGTCCACATATATGTGTTAATATACGAAATTTGTTTTTCTCTTTCTGACTCACTTCACTCTGTATGACAGTCTCTAGGTCCATCCATGTCTCTACAAATGTCCCAATTCTGTTCCTTTCTACAGCTGAGTAATATTCCATTGTATATGTGTGCCACATCTTCTTTATCCATTCATCTGTTGATGGGCATTTAGGTTGCTTCCATATCCTGGCTATTGTAAATAGTGCTGCAGTGAACATTGGGGTGCATGTGTCTTTTTGAATTATGGTGTTCTCTGGGTGTATGCCCAGTAGTGGGATTGCTGGGTCATATGGTAACTATTTTTAGTTTTGCAAGGAATCTCCATACTGTTCTCCATAGTGGCTGTATCAATTTACATTCCCACCAACAGTGCAAGAGCGTTGCCTTTTCTCCACACCCTCTCCAGCATTTACTGTTTGTAGATTTTCTGATGATGCCCATTCTAACCGGTGTGAGGTGATACCTCATTGTAGTTTTGACTTGCATTTCTCTAATAATTAGTGATGTGGAGCAGCTTTTCATGTGCCTCTTGGCCATCCGTATGTCTTCTTTGGAGAAATGCCTATTTAGGTCTTCTGCCCATTTTTGGATTGGGCTGTTTGTTTTTTGATATTGAGCTGGATGAACTGTTTATATATTTTGGAGATGAATCCTTTGTCTGTTGATTCGTTTGCAAATATTTTGTCCCATTCTGAGGGTTGTCTTTTCGTCTTGCTTATAGTTTCCTTTGCTGTGCAGAAGCTTTGAAGTTTCATTAGGTCCCACTTATTTATTTTTGTTTTTATTTCCATTACTCTAGGAGGTGGATCAAAAAAGATCTTGCTGTGATTTATGTCAAAGAGTGTTCCTCCTATGTTTTCCTCTAGGAGTTTCATAGTGTCTGGCCTTACCTTTAGGTCTTTAATCCATTTTGAGTTCATTTTTGTGTATGGTGTTAGGGAGTAGTGTTCTTTTCTTTTTTTTCTTTTCTTTTCTTTTTTTTTTTTTAGGGAGTGTTCTGATTTCATTCTTTTCCATGTAGCTGTCCAGTTTTCCGAGCCCCACTTATTGAAGAGGCTGCCTTTCCTCCATTGTATGTCTCAGATGTTTTTAAGCAGATTCCCTATGAAGATTGCTGACACTGAGCTTCCTCTGTAACTTGAGCTAAAGTCAAGACGATCAGCCCAACAAGTTAAGTTGAGGTGTTTTGTCAGATGATATGGTTCCTATGGTGGTCAAGAGTATGATGGAAGGGGGCCACTGAATCCCACGTGAGCAAGACATAGAACGGCACACGTTAAGTGAAAACACATCATCTTCACTTCAGATTTTTAAAACCTTCTTCTCAAATGAACTCTGTTTGTATTATCTGAAGATTCTCCAGAGTGTACTTGTTCATATTCTCAGAAACGAAAGGCCACCCAGAAGGTCATGGCTTACCCCCATGTTCAGCTGGGTCTTCATCTTGGAGCTGTGGCCATCATCCCTGATGATGGTTTGGTTTTCAATGACATGGTATATTGGTTCATCAGTGAACAAGATTCTTTAGCGGAATTCAGGGTAAACACCTAATCCTGTACCATTGATGACAATCTGTCATTGTAAGTCAGCTCGTGTGTGTGAGTAGCTGAGCTCTCTGTAAGGCTCTTTCACTTCAGAGCTGTCTGTGATTATTTGCATGACTTCCTCAAATCATACTTCAAAAGCAGTTGATAAGCACATGGTGATACCTGGATTACCAACACTAAGAGTTTTAGATATTTGTCCTAAACTGTTGAAGTAGAGACTCCCTGAAGGACTTAGGGGCATATTAAACATAAACTTCCTGCCGCTACACTGATCATGGGGACTGGGTTAATACGGCTCAGCGCCCATGTGAATAATAGGGAATCCCTTTCGTATTTTAGCAGATGTGAGGAACATTGAAAATTATTTATCAGCCGCCGTCACCCACACGCATGAATGATGTTGAGTACTTTCATGAGATTACTAAAAATAGTTCGAAGGTCCCTATGTCCCCTATACTTTGTCCAGTTGCAGTTTTAGAATATATATATATATATGAGGAGTTTAAGAGCTTGAACGGGGAGATAGGAGATGTCTGGAAGTTACATTGCACAGCAAACAGACTGATTTTGGGCGGGAAAGGGAAGAGAACTTGATGGAGGTGATGGAGGGGCTAAAGCTCCTTCCCCAGGCACCACTGACACCTCCCCCCATGTCAAGCATGCAACAAGTAGCAACCTGTACATTAGATAATATCAATTTTGGCACAGTCCAATACTGTTACTCTATATTACTTAGTAACTTAGCTGGAAAGCCATTGACCAGGGTATTATTTGTATTCGGCAAGGTCCAGCCAGGATTGGGAACTCTTCCTTTCTGACAGAGGGACGTTATAATCAGTGGGTTGTGTGGGTGTTGGAAGAGCTGGGAAACCAGATGAGATGGCTGAGGCAACACAGAGATGATCAAGGCAGAAGACATTACCACCCCAAGGTGAGACACAGAACCAGATGCTGGGGCCATGGCTGGAGCCATGGTGAGGTACCACGGTTCTAGCTGGCACCATGGAGGGTGGGGCTCTTGGGCATCTATTGCTGTGGAGGAGATTTGGCCACTATGAACAGAATGCAGTCAAAAGTAGAGCAAAAGGGAAACATACCCTGACATCCCCCATCCTCCCCCTCTAGTCTTCCGCCATCACTTTCCACTGGTGGGACCTACCCAGATCCAGAGGGCAAGGGTTCCTCGCATTATGGTGCCCTGAGCAACGGAGTGGGCAGAGGGAGGCAGGCACCCATCTAAGAGCAGCAGGCAGTGCACCAGCCCAGTGGCTTGGGTTTGTTTCAACTATTCCTCAGTCAGTAAACATTTAGGTTGTCCAAATTGATCCCATATTATTGGACATATGGTTTATTTTATAACACCCATAGAGAAAGATAAAAGAACATAAATTAACAACTGTGAAAAAGCAAATTCTGAAAAACAGACAAAAATTTTTGAAACTTAACAGGATTGTAAAACTGCACCAATTGGGAATGCAATTGGGAAAAGTGACTGCAGATACTAGTTTCAGCCAACTTGTTGGGGCCATATCGTCTATCATCGAAAGGGGCCAGTGGTAATGGTAGCTCCCTCACTGGTAGCCACCTCACCTCAGTGGTTGCCAGGGGCTCCCCAAGCCACAAGAGTTCTTAGGGTGTTCGTCCTTCCCCTTTACGCAGAGCTCACCTAGACCAACCAGCAACATAGCAAGACAAAAAGGCCTGCCTGCCTTCATTTCCTTAAAGCTGTAAAGCAGTAACTCTCAAAGTGTGGTCCCCGGACAGCAGCGTTAGCACCACCCAGGAGCGTGATCGAAATGCAAGTTATCGGGCCCCACACAGATCCCGGAGGATGCCTTATGGACCCCGTGCCCTCAGTCTCTCAGTGTGCCCAGCAGGATCCCCACCCCGTCACCCGCACACCCTAGTCTTTATTCAGTAATGAACTGCGGGACTTCCCTGGTGGTACAGTGGATGAGACTCCATGTTCCCAATGCAGGGGGCCTGGGTTTGATCCCTGGTCAGGGAACTAGATCCTACATGCATGCCGCAACTGAGAGTTCACATGCCACAACTAAGGAGCCCACGTGCTGCAACTAAGGAGCCCGCCTGTCACACTAAGACCCAGTGCAACCAAATAAATAAATATTAAAATAATAATAATAATAATGAATTGCATCTCATCTGATCCAGACTGGAGACTGCTCCCAGGAATTTACAGTCCACAGAATAGTGGCATAGCTTCTCAAACTTTTCCTAGAACAGTTCCCACCAAGGGTAAAGGAAGAAGGAATGGTCTAGAGGGCTGACCGCAAGCTACCAACAGAAGTTGAAATTTTCTGTATGCCTTCTGTTAAATTCTAATAATTCATGCAAATTTTGCCTTTTCAAATACAATATTCTGAATTTATTTTAAATTAAAACTAATGGGCTTCTTCCCCCAAAACCTTCAAATCGGGCCACATTTCTTTTATAGCTTATCTTTGCCTCCTAGATCATGGCCACACACCCTCATCCAGAAGCTGGGGCCCCAAGACCAGCTCACACCTTGGGCAGCCCACGGGGGCCTGGGGCGAGCCCGTGGATGGCCATGGGGAAGGAAGAGTGAACCAGGCAGGTCCAGCGGCATCAGAGCTGACGTGGGAGAAACTGAACCCCTCCACACCCTACAGGCTCCTTCCTCCCACAGCCTCTTCCACAGAATTACGGTCCAGACAGACAGATCCCATGTGTGTGAAGAGGCGTCTGTAGAACTGCAGGAGTCTTTTGACCCCGCCGTGGTCTGGCCAGGCTACAGAATAAATCCCACGTCCAGCCAGAGCTGGAGAAAACCCTGCCATAAGGTGGTGGCGTGGCCACCAGGACTTAAACAATAATTGTCTGAATATTTACCACGTTACCTACGCCCCAATGTCGCCACATGGCAAAGTACGCACACTGTGCCCTAATTCTGCTGTGTTTGAGGGCTTTTCCATACCAAGTCCCTCCCTTGAAATTAAATAACCATCATATACTGCCATCTGGTGGCGAATAGGTGAAACCACACCTATGGAATTCTATCAGAGCCCCAATCAGGAGGATCCAGTTCCCTTTTGCAAAAGCTACTTCTTATTGTGTAATGCAGAAAACAGACTCAGAAAACAACAGAACCTACAAGAGGTATTATATTAATATAATATGAAATATATAATATGTAAATATTATATAATAAGTAATATATAATCAGGAAATAATAATAATGAAAACGATAACAATAGCATTAAAAATAGCTACACCGTACCACTTTCTAACTTTTATATCCATTTACTTATCTAAAATATACTGACTCCCAACCATTGTACACTGTTGGTGGGAATGTAAATTGGCGCAGCCACTATGGAAAACAGTATGGAAGATCCTCAAAAAACTAAAAATAGAGCTACCATAGGACCCAGCAATTCCACTCCAGGATGTATATCCCCCACCAAAAAAAAATGAAAACACTAATTTGAAGAGATTCATGCACTCCAATGTTCACAGCAGCACTATTTACAATAGCCAAGAAATGGAAACAACCTAAGTGTCCATCAACAGATGAATGGATAAAGAAGGTGTGATATATATAATGGGATATTATTCAGCCATAAAAAAAGAATGAAATTCTGCTATTTACAACAACATGGATGGACCTAGAGAGTATGATGCTTAGTGAAAGAAGTCAAACAGAGAAAAACAAATACCTAATGATCATATATATGTGGAATCTAAAAAATAAAAACAAATGAATGAATATAGCAAAACAGAAACAGACTCACAGATACAGAAAACAAACTCGTGGTTACCAGTGGGGAGAAGGAAGGAGGAGGGGCAAGACAGTGATATGGGATTAAAACTATGATGTATAAAATAGATAAGCAATGAGGATATATTGTACAGCACAGGAAAATATAACCATTATTTTGTGATTATTTTTTTAAGAACTTTTATTGAGATACGGTTAACAGACAATAAACTGCATATATTTAGAGTGTACACTTTGGTATCCCAGTCTCCCAGTCCATTCCCCCCAACCCTCCCCACTTTCTCCACTTGGTGTCCATATGTTTGTTCTCTACATCTGGGTCTCTATTTCTGCCTTGCAAACTGGTTGATTTGTAGCATTTTTCTATATTTCGCATATGTGTTAATATACAAAATTTGTTTTTCTCTTTCTGACTCAATTCACTCTGTATGACAGTCTCTAGGTCCATCCATGTCTCTACAAATGTCCCAGTTTCATTGCTGTTTACAGCTAAGTAATATTCCATTGTATATATGTACCACATCTTCTTTATCCATTCATCTGTGGATGAACATTTAGGTTGCTTCCATGTCCTGGCTATTGTAAATAGTGCTGCAATGGATATTGGGGTGCATGTGTCTTTCTGAATTATGGTAGTCTCTGAGTATATGCCCAGCAATGGGATTTTTAGTTTTGCAAGGAATCTCCATACTGTTCTCCATAGTGGCTGTATCAGTTTACATTCCCACCAACAGTGCAAGAGCGTTGCCTTTTCTCCACACCCTCTCCAGCATTTACTGTTTGTAGACTTTCTGATGATGCTCATTCTAACTGATGTGAGGCGATACCTCATTGTAGTTTTGATTTGCATTTCTCTAATAATTAGTGATGTGGAGCAGCTTTTCACGTACCTCTTGGCCATCGTATGTCTTCTTTGGAGAAATGCCTATTTAGGTCTTCTGCCCATTTTTGGACTGGGGTTGTTTTTTTGATATTGAGCTGGATGAACTGTTTATATATTTTGGAGATTAATCCTTTGTTGATTCGTTTGCAAATCTTTTCTCCCATTCTGCGGGTTGTCTTTTCGCCTTGCTTATAGTTTCCTTTGCTGTGCAGAAGCTTTGAAGTTTCATTAGGTCCCACTTATTTATTTTTGTTTTTATTGCCATTACTCTAGGGGGTGTGTGATAACTTTAAATGAGTATAATCTATAAAATATTGAATCACTATGCTGTACACCTGAAACGGATGTAATATTGTAAATCAACGCTACTTCAATCAAAAAAATAATAGGGAATTCCCTGGTGGTCCAGTGGTTAGGACTCGGCACTTTCACTGCCATGGCCTGGGTTCAATCCCTGGTCGGGGAACTAAGATACCACAAGCTGCGCAGCACGGCCATAATAATAATAACAATAATAGTAAATATTATTATTATTATTACTGGATTCCACCTTCAAGGATTATTGTAAAGTTGAAATGAATACATGAAGCTTTTTTTTTTTTTATGTATTTATTTATTTATCTATCTGTTGGCTGTGTTGGGTCTTCGTTGATGCGTGAGGGCTTTCTCTAGCTGCGCGAGCAGGGGCTACTCTTCATTGCAGTGCGTGGGCTTCTCATTGCAGTGGCTTCTCTTGTTGCAGAGAGCTCTAGGCACTTCAGTACACATGGCACATGGGCTCAGTAGTTGTGGCCCACGGGCTTAGTGGCTCCTCGGCATGTGGGATCTTCCCGGCCCAGGGATCACTGGCAGGCGGATTCTAAACCACTGTGCCACCAGGGAAGTCCAAAAGTGAATACATGAAACTTCTTAAAACAGTGCTTGATACATATTAAAAACTCAAGTGTTAACTACTTGCAATCATTAATAAGTACTGGCAGGATGCCAGACATTGTAGCAAATGCCATACATGCTTCTATCTCATTTAATTTTCAAAACAATCCTGGTAAGCAGGAACTGTTATCATTCCCACTTTGCAGATTAGACAGCTAAAGGTCACAGAGGCTAGGAAATTTGCCTGGAGGTCACAAGGCTAATAAATGGTGGGGGTAGAATTGGAACCCACAACTCTGACCCTAAATTACTCATTTAACCACTGTGCTGAATTGGTGGTGTGATAAATCTTCTTAAATGCTTATAAATTCCATCCCACCTCACACACATACCCCAGCCCCACCACACACACACACACACACGCACACGCACACACACACTCCCCCAGCCCCTTCCAGTGAAGGAGATCCAGCAGGTGCACCTCCCTCCCTGAGTCACCCTGACCTGAGTCCTCACCCCTCCCAGGGAAGTTGCTGTTGTACACACTCTCCCCATCTCAAGGCTCCAGGGCATTAGCCAGCAAGCAGTACCCTCTGGCAAAGAAGCCAAGGAGACCTTTTCAAAGAGCTACAGACCTGAGGAATGAGATGAGAGCTCGGGGCCTGAAGGGAGGAAACAGGAGGGGAAGCTTTGCGCATTTAGTCAGGATCATGGGTTGGGGTGATTTTGGACTTGGGACCCAAACGCACCCCATCAGTATCGGGATGGGGTAGTTCACACTCCACTGAGCAGGGCTCCCGCCCTGCAAAAGGGTCCCATGAGTGCTGGCTGTGTCTCAGTGTTCGATGTAACCGTGTTTGAGCCAAGTCAGATACAGAGGGTCATGAGGGGAGGACGCTTCCTTCACGGATTCACCATTTCAATTGTTAGATTTGGAAGAAAGCTTTGATGTCATGGACTCATTGGGCAGATAAACTGAGGGATCAGAAGATTACACAACTTTCCCACATCCACGTGGTTGATGATGAAGCCACTGCTAGAAGGTAGACTCCTTACACCTGGCACGGACTTTGCCTGGCTGAGTTCACCCAAACACCAACCACCACCTGACAGTATTAGTTTGGGGCACAAAACCCTCCTGATAATTAGGACTGTCATGACAGCTGTTTTTCCCAAAGTTTCACAGAACGCAAGTTCTGCTGATTGTTAATATCTTTTATGGGGGGAGAAAAAGTTCTGTGATCAAATAATTTTGGGAAATACTTGAGTTAAACAAGGTGAAATTGTTCTTTTTCATAACTATGAATGTCTTCCTCTTTCATCTCTGCTGTTTCCAGACCTGTTTGACCGGGGAACCCTTTGGCAGGGGTGGCGGGGTGGATATCTGAACACACCTCTGCACAGATATCCCATCAAACCCGGTTGCAGGTGATGCTGACATGTATATGGTAGCACATTGGCTACTGGGAGTGCATCAAATGCACTGTTTGATGGTGCTGATAATAACAGTCTTCTTATAGTCTGTCCAGTTCTCCAAAATCACGAAGTTCATCCTCTTTAGGAGAACAGGGAACATACCAGAAAATTTTGTCCCAGAGGGTTCTCAAAGCCTGCCTGGAAAAGAGGATATGATTCTGCTGAGGAAATAGATTGAGTAGTAGTCAAGAATTATCTTCTTGTCCTTTCTCCACTATAGATTCAATACTGTCTGTGGAGTTGGGCAGGCAGTCTTTAATATCTTTTATAAAGTACCTGGTGGTTTCTTCAGTGTGTGGTAGTTATTTTTATCCAATCCTCTGGAGTCTAAGAAGACAGTACTCAGAAGTGGCTCACTACATATTTTACAACTTCACCTGCTGGCCAGATTAAGTTGAAATCCTGGACTGTTTTCTAAACATTGGCAAGTTGGTTTTTTAAAACGAAGTTGACATTTAAATGTTTAATTTTATTGTTCTCTTCCAAGCACTCCAACTTCCATCAACTCAAACCACTTGCCAGCAGCTGCTCTGAAAGCTCGTTGACTAGAGCCCTCAAAGCAGGACATCCTTAGCCTTGGAATTGCATTACTCATTCCCAAGCTGGGAAGAAGAACCACGGTCCCTTCCATATCTCTCAGCTTGTGTCATGCACTTGGCTTTTGGTTTTGGACCACTGAATGGAGTGAGATGTGATCATGGAAAGGGGTAGACCTGCTAGAATAATTTATAAAATCTCATACTCACCATTGATTCATTCACATCTGTCACTCACCAGTCATTCCTTCATTTGAATAACAGGCGTGATGTGCTCCTTGCAAGCTGGATGGTGCCCTGGGCTAGGCATTGCCTCTGAGGGGCATGTGTTCAGTAAGGGAGGCAGACAGCTGGTGAACACCAAATCCCTGGACTGTACATCCCCCTCTGAGATGGAACAGCCCAAGGACAGGAAACATCTTCTTTGCCTTCAGAGTTCTAGTGCCTGGGGCTGGCTATTGGCTTTAGTACATACATAGAATGACAGCTAAATCCAGAAAGGTCAGTGTGCTTTTGATGAGCTCCTTTCCAAGACCTTTCTCCATATGCTTCTTTATAGGGAATCGTTTAATAGCAGTGGTTTTCTGTAGGTAACAGGTCCTTGCCCAGAGACAAGCAGAACAAGAACTAACATCAGATTAGCGCTTCTTTTTTGTTTTTTTAACTTCCTTCTTTTATACTTCCTTTTAACTTTTGATTTTGACATCATATCAGACTTACTGAAAAGTACAAAGGACCGTCATATATTCACATTCCCAAATGTTAACATTTACCACATTTGCTTTATTCTTCTCCCTTTCTCTACACATACATGCACAATTTTTTTCCTGAATCATTTTAATAAGTTACAGATACCATGCCCCTCTAGTCCTAAATACTTCACTCTGAATTTCCTAAGAACAAGGGCATGCTTTTATATAACTCCAGTACAATGATCAAAATCAGGACATTAGGGGACTTCCCTGGTAACACAGTGGTTAGGACTCCACTCTCCCAATGCAGGGGCCCGGATTCAACCCCTGGTTGGGGAACTAGATCCCACGTGCATGCCGCAACTAAGAGTTCACATGCCACAACTAGGGAGCCCACTGGCTGCAACTAAGGAGCACACATGCTGCAACTAAGACCCCACACAACCAAATAAATAAAATAAATATAAAAATGGTTAAAATGGCAAATTTTTTGTGAAAAAAAATCAGGACCTTAACATTGATTTAATACTACTGCCTAATACAGACCTTATTCAGATTTCACCAGTTGTGTCAATAATGACCTCTTAAAAAAAGACCGTGCATTGCGTTTGGTTGTCATGTCTCTTCTGTCTCCTTTAATCTTGAATCTGTCTTTGTTTTGCACAAAGTTACATTTTTTTTAAAGAGTACTGTCCCATTGTTTTGCAGAATATCCCTTAATTTGGGTTTGACTGATGTTGCCTCCTGCTGCAATCCAGATTCTACTCTTTTGGCAGAAAAATCGCAGCAGTGATGCCGAGTTCCCAGTGCACCACATCCAAGGCTGCTGACGAGTCTTGTTGCTCACAATGTGTTACCCTTGATTATTTGATTCAGGTGCTGTGAGCCAGGTTTCCCCACTGTAAGGATACTGTTTTACCCTTAGCATGTGATGAGGAGCTACTTTGAGACTAAATATCCCATTCTCTTCAACTTTTCACCCACTGGTCTCAGCATCTGTTGATGATTCTTGCTTAAATCAGGTATTACTGTGATGGCTGTCAAATGGTGACTTCTCTAGTTTCATTATTCCTTGTATGTTGGTTAACTGTCTATGTGTAAGTCAGAGCTTTCGCCTTTTTAGATGTATATCCTAAGGATTCATAGATCCTTGTTTTATTCAGTGGATTATAATCCTTTATATTAGTATTTATTGTGATGCTCATGTGGTTGCATATTCGGCCAGTAGAACCCCTACAAGCTGGTCCTGTGTCCATTTGACCTGTCCCTGTCATTCTTTAAGATCATCACTACTCAAAGGCAGCCCTTCCCGGCTGGGTTGAGCCTTCTTCTATATTCCTTGACTTCCTTATAGATAGTCAATTTCTCTGCCTGGCTGCAAAACTTCTGCCTCCCCCAAGTCTTCCCATTTCTCCCCACCTCCATCACTAACTCCCTTGTGAAACCGGCTTTTCCAGCAAGGAGACTTGACTAGTGACTGATGGGGCCTTACTTAGCATGCCCATCGTCAAACACAGGACTGTTTAATTTCAACACAAAACACAGGACAAGAGTCAACCTCCGACAAAGGACTCCAGGAGCAGGCAGGCGCCAGTGGTGGGTGGACACACCATCCTAATCGGGTTTGCTTTTCTCCTGTGGAAACCAGATGATGGTTGCAAAGTCTTTGCCTTTTGCTTCTCTGTTGCTCTTCTCTACTCCAAAGAGAAAGCAAATTCTGATTCTGCTCCCTAATAAAAGGCACTGGACAACGGAGTTCTCACCTTTAAACCAGCCGTTGTCCAGGTGAGGGGGGGGAAGGAAGAGACAGACTGCCCGTTTTGAACTCGGTTTTACTTCCAAAGAGCATATATATTTTTTCGCATGTCCATGTTTCACGCGGGCCATGGAGTATTTCCTTTTTGCACCTGGAAATGGGAGAGCTCACTGAAAGCAAGATGTGGGTGTGGGAGTGACACATGAACAGAGGCACAAATCGGATCTGATGCTGGGAATCATCATATAAGGGAGAATCATCGCAGACGCGGGCAGGCAGGGGTTGCGTGTAAAGGCGTTAGTTCCCTCCCTTTACGTCAGCCGTCACCCAACCTTGGACGCGGGGATCCTATCTCATTGAGAAAAGGAATGTCGCTGGGGAAGGAAAACACAGGGTGGTGTGAAAGAGGGCAGGACCTCGAACCAGGAAGAGGCTGCCTCGGCCGGGTTGGGGAGAGACCAGAGCATGGCCCTCAGGTTCAGGACCAGGTCTGTAGAAACCCAGGGGGTGCACCCCAAAGGAAGGCAGCAGGGGAGGAGGAGACTGGAAACTTGACTTGAGAGGGGAGAGTCATCAAAGCCCCTTTTATAATTACATGGCTTTGAAGAAAAATACAGATCCTGCGGTTTCCCAGGGAAGGTGTGGGGCCAGGTCGGGGAGAAGCCACATATCCGTTCTCTGAGAGCAGAGGCTCTCAAGTTGGGCTCTTAAATCTCAGCAGTTGTCTCACTTCCGGGCACATTGCTTGTGTGGCCACAGCCACAGCAGCAGAGGGTGGGCACTGCCAGCCAGGCTGGCGAGGATGCTTCAGGGTCAGGATGACCTTGGTCGGCCTTGGAGACGCTGGGAAAGCAAGGTGTCACTCGAGACAAGCCTCTTTGGTTTTCTTTTTTTCGGAAGAAAACCTTCCTCACCTACAACTCTCAAACCCACCTGCCTGACATTTTTCAATGATTCATATGTCATGACCACTTCAATTATATTATTAAGACCTGGAGTCTGCCCTCTCTCAACCACTCCAAAGCCCTTTCTTTTTTTTTCTTTCCTTTGACTCTTTCTTGCCTCCTAGCCTCCTGACTTTTTAAAAACAGATTCCAAGATAAATAAAGGTGCCGCAAGCATGGAAAGTGGCCAGATCTTAAAGCAGGTTGTGGAGGGGGAGGGAGCAAGGGGGGAGGGGAGGGGCTGATGGTGGGGAGGAGGTACACATGGGGCTCTTGAACTTGTGTATCCAGATGATATATAAATTATTTGCAGCAAATGGACGTAAATGTGGAGTGAAGGCTGGAAACAAAATCCTGGGCTGGGAAAATGGGGTAATTTCATTGAGAGTGCATTGAAAAAGGAAAAGGTTGTACACATATTGCTGGCTAAGCCACCAATGATTTCTCTCTCTGTGGAACCCTTGTTGCATTTGGGGTATGTGTCTTTCAGTTGGTGTCACAATTGAGAGAAATATACCATTTGACCCTTATTGTGGAAACCATTATTACTTGGTATTGTTAATGCTCTTGTCTGTATGTGTAGGTATGTCATGACAACTAGATTGTTTCTTTCTTAGGTGCAAAGCTTCCATCTTTTTTTTTTTTTTTTAAACATGCTGTATCCAGACAGAGCTGAGTAATAAGTATATGCTTATTATGAATTTTAACACATATAATCCCCAGCAAAGCAATGTGGTAGATATACCATTATCCCCTTTTACAGATGAAATAGCTGAGGCCCAAAGTTACACGGCAGAGCTGGGACCAGATAATCCAGGCACTCTCCCCATCGCAAATCTGTAATCACACCTGCAAAGACTTGTTTGTTTGTTTTTATTTTTGTTTTGGTCGTATGAAGTAGCAGTTACAAATTCCAGAGATTAGGATGTAGATGTGGGATATCTTTGGGTAGGGAGGGGGATGAGCTGTAAATCTAGTTTCCTCTAACCAACCGACTAGTCTATACTTCTTAAAAGGCACCAGTCATTTTCTCTGTGCTTAAAGGCTTATGAAGTAGCATCCTGGGAAATTCATCCATGATTGAAATGAAGGAGAGAGAACAGAGGAAGCAGTGACACAGCCGACAGGGAGTGGTCCCTCTCTCTCCCCAACCCCAGCATCTTACCGAGACAAAGGGACTGGAGCTTTAGATTCTGTCACTGGCTTGTCTTCTTAAAGGTTGTCGCCATTAGAGATGGAGGGTGACTTAAAGATTCTTCCACACTAGTTTTTAGGGTTTTCAAAGAAAAGACCAGAACAGTGTGGTCAGTTTTACATGAAGAGAAGGTTTTATTCAGAGGGCAATCATGAGGAAAAAAAGCAACTTGAGAAAGGGCAGGGGACAGAGGGCAGGTGGGAAATGAAAGAAGCACAGACGAGAGTCCATCTGTCACCAGCAAGCCTGAAGGGGCGTGTCCTTAGTCTAAGTAAACTTGTGATGATGCCTCCAGCTGTAACCTCCTCAGGTCTGTAACATGGAACACACACATCAGCTGTCATATCCTGACATCCTTTAATACAGGGTAGCTAATCTCCTGGCATGGAAGCCTCTCTACTCTCTTACACCGCCTGCCACTGCACGGGGGAGCTGCACCCTGGTTAAGTCCATGTCCCCCATGGAAGGCAATGGAAGAGAAAACACACAGGTCCTTTCCAATCCCACCCTTCTCTCCCTAGCATTCGTCAACCTATTTTTCTTCATTTGCAAAATGGGGATGACATATATAACTTCCAGGGTTGGGGAAAGGTCTTGTACAGAGACAGGTGTCAATAAATGTGTGAGAACTCTGCATGGGTGATTTTAGATAAGTGAAGGTATTCCGGGTAACCAGTGCCCTCCCTGACTCACATGTTATCCTTTTGCCAAAAACTGTAACTCTACTAACTTTGAGTATCTAAGAAAGAAAAAGCAAACTTAATTCCTATTAAAATGTCATTCTGCCACACCGGCCCACTGCAGGCCACGAGCGCCCACTAACTGCTTGCACGCTGGGCGCAGGGGCGGCAGCTCCGCCGCGAGATAGTGGTGGGGCCCGGAGAAGAGCGGGTACCGCGGGCCAGGATGGTGCTGGAGAGCATGCTGGTGAAGGTGCAGCTCCCCGCGTATCTTAAGCAGCTCCCAGTCCCCAAGAGAGAGTCACCTGGCTCACGGTTTCAGCATGGCTTCTGTTATTGCCTTTCCTTGGTGTACTTTCACTACTTTGCGGTTTGTCCATTCCTCCCAAAGAAAAAGCAACAGAAGGATAGCTTGATTAATCTTAAAATACAAAAGGAAAATCCCAACGTGGTGAATGAAATAAACATTGAAGATCTGTGTCATACTAAAGCAGCTTACTGTAGGTATTGGCGTTCTAAGAGGTTTCCTGCCTGTGATGGTTCACATAATAAACACAATGAATTGACAGGAAATAATGTGGGTCCGCTAGTACTGAAGAAGTATAACAGGAATTAGGATGGAATCCAGTGCTGTGCTGTAAAAATCTTATAACAATATTTTTCATTCTTTGTTTATAGAAGATCTTTCAAATGGTAGTCTTAATTATTGCTACTGGTTGAATAATTTTCTGCCAATTTATTTTACACTACTGTTTATACTGGATATTTTGTATATTCAATCCTTTATATAGAATTAAATTGTGCAACCCTTTCATTCTGATTTCAAAGAACTAACGTATCTTCCTACAATAAAACCAACGCTTTTTATTTAAAAAAGAAAAGGAAATGTCATTCACTCTGTTCTCTTTTTATGCCTTTTTTTCCCAGATGATAACAAAAAATAATCCAGATGGGGTGCAGGTGCTGTAAAATGCTACAAAGGTAAAGTGGAAAAACTTATCTCATCCGAATGGAGGGATTTGTGATTACCATGGAAGCACTTCAAACACCCTGCATGGATTCAATGCATTTGTCCAGCTTGGGGCATGACCAACCTTGCCAGGAAATTAAGAGTTTGTAACTGCTTTAATGTTATTTAAGAGAACACAGGGACTGGCTTTTTATACTTTTTTTGTGCAATACTCAGAGCGTTTTGGGAATGCCATCTTTTTCTGAGGCTGAATTTGGTTTGGGTTGAATTTACATTTCTCCAAAGAGCTTCAATGCAAAGAAAAGCTTGGGTTTTAGAAGATGCCTGAAATGGCATCACCGAAAATAAATCACCCTGGTCACATATGTGCTTTTAATTTTGTCCAGATTTATTTCATATAAATTTGGGCAACATGAATATAATTCTATATAAAATAACAGGGAAAAATTAACTGATGATTTTGCTTCCCTAACAAAACTATATTATGTTAGTTCTATTCCTTGTCTATCTGTATATAGACATAGATAAGGAATAGATATAGATATCTATCTATATACAGATATAGATAGATATATATAGATAAACTATATACAGATATGTCTAGATATATATCTGTATACAGATAGACACACACATACCTACATACATATATGTTTTATTCCACTATAATTATAATCTGATGTTAGGCTCTATTCAAAAAGTATTTATTATATCTTTCATGATAGTCCAGACTTCATACTTTTAATTTAATCACTACATGATATTCCGTTGAGGGGTTGAACTATCAGTTGGTAACCACTTATTTTCCTACTGTTGGACATTTGTTTTATTTATTTACTTTTTGTTTTTTAAATTTCATGACCCACTTTGTTCTTTAGCTTCTTCCTGACCTTTTTTGAATCCCTTCTTAAGATCTATTTCCAGTTAGTAGAACATTTTTATACCAACTATATATATTTAATGAGGCACACACATATAGGCTTAAAAGAGTAATCACAGAAATTAACAGGAATCGTAGAAAACAGCAGAGCCTGTAGTAGAAATGTTAATAATGAAAGTTAGTTCTTAATAAAGTTAATTTTTAACCTGACTGCTCTCGGGTCTTCTCACCCCAGCTATCTCTTCGATCCAGTTCAAGTGCCCTCCCCTGGTTACGTCAACGAAGTAAACAGCTGCAAGTTAGATGAAGACGATGCTGTTAAGTTAAAAGGCAAGCAGAGCGAAGAGGTGCTGGTGCACAAGGATGCCCTTGCGAGCGAGGTCTCCAAGAGGCCCGGGAGCGGGAGCAGAACATCGGCGCCGCAGGAGCCCTGCGGGCCGCCCCGAGGACCGCTCCTCCCGGCGGACACGGCGGGGGTACCCTGCGCTGAGAAGGCTGGCGGGGCTGCCAATGGCCTGGGCCCCGCTGCCGCGCTGCAGCTCACTGGCGATCCCGGGTGCCCCCAGGGGTACAGGGTCTCCTGGGCCAGTGCCGCAAACAAGGGTCACGCGACTCAGACCTTCCTCGAAGGAGGGAGTGCCAGGGAACCGGACTGCGTGCTGCTGGCTTCAGGAGAGACCTGCGTCATCGGAAAGAGGGACCCCAACGCGTCTTCCGCGGCCGGGCATCCCGCCTGGGACGTCCCAGACCACGTGCTCCAGATACCCGCCCCGGATTACCCTCAGCCGTGCTGCTCAGCTGAAGACAACGCCGACCACGTGGATCACGAAGAAAAGCACTGCCTTTTCCAAATGAGCCACACGGAGGAAGAGCCCCCGCAGGGCGCTCGCCCCAGGGCGCGGGAGCAGTGTTTGAATATGCCCTTCTCCGGGAAGAGAAGCTGGGATGCATTAAACGAGGCCGTGGCAACTGAAGTTCTAAATGTCTACTTTAAAGAAGAGGATCCTGCCCAGGACGTGCCTGTGGTCGCTTCGAGAAACGGGTGGGAGGAGACCCATAGCTCCCCTGGCCACGCGAGCCGGGAGACGGCGGATGAGGACGCGGAGGTGGCCGAAGCCCTCGCCGCTTTAGAAGCAGCTACTGCGGGAGAAGATGAGGACGAGGCAGCGTAGGCGAGGGCACTTGCGCAGGCACATAAGCCAGCGTTGCGCTGGGCGTGTGAGGCTGGGCTTGCTTTTTAGGCACAGCTGATGACTCTACCTTGCATATGGGTGCAGCCTTACCGGTGGTTGACACCCACTACCTGTTCTGATGGCTGTGCGCGCCTGTGCCACGCCGCTTGTTAATTAAATATGGAGAGTACCACCTTCTAGATGGGCTAAACCTTGAGACACGAGAATAAAAGTCAGAGTGGGCCGCAGAGCTGGTGTCCACAGCACGTGCAGACATTAAACAGCCTGCTCGGCCACGCGCACGACGTCCCCCAGAGCATCAGGTGCAGGTGTTCTTGAGAAGGCGCTGGAATCCCAGCGCTTAATCCCAGGGGCACAGATTCACGGGACATTCTATCTGACTGTAAATTCTTTACCTTGCTTTTGAGAGCCAAACGGTATACCCAACCCGAGAAAGGTAACTGCCCCCACTTAAAGTGCCTCATGTGTCCCCAGAGCACGGCTTACCTTCAGGGACATTCACCCAGGGAACTAAAAACTAACCACGTGTTAGACAGAAAAGGAAGCTCAGCGGCTTTCAGGGTGGAGCAGGGGCCGCCTGTAAACAAATGGTTAGTCATTAGCTGTGATATCAGGACACCTTGACCTTAACTTTTTTACATTCTTACTTTTTAATCTCCTGTGGGATTGGGGAGTCTGGTCAAAATAATTCTTTAAACTGTTTGTGTCAAAGTCAGGTTTTGAGTTTGTGAGATTTGGAACAGGAAAGAGATGGATGGAGTGGTTCGTGCCATGTAATGTCTGATTGTGATTAAAATGTAACAACATATGTGTCTGTGTGTCTTAACTCAAAAGTGCTCCTAATTTTCCCAGAATGAGCATTGGTGACCCTTGACATTTCTTTCAATTTAAAGAGCTAGACTGTTAAATTACAGATGAAGAGGAGGCCAGGTTGGTTTGCCAAAAATGGCTTTGACTTTCTGTCCCTGTAACTCAAACTCTTGACACCATGACCGCCTGTGCAGATTTTACCTTAAGGATAAATAACCCTCTCTGGGTTTCAGCCTTCTAATTTTTAAAGAAGGACAGCCATTCTGACATGGCTTGATGGAAAATTTAGAGGATGGTCAAGAGTATCTAGAAAAATATGAACATGGAGAATGCTTTATTATGGTGTTTTGTAACACAGGCTCTAAAATCTGAACTTGGTTGGATTTCCAGCTTTGCCACGTGACCTTGGGCAAGTAATGTATCCCTTCTATCACCCATCAATTAAGGGAGAATAATAATATGTATTTTTAGAGATTGTCATAATGTCATAGGTCCATTTTGGTAATTGTTTAACATAAAACATGATTTCTGAGTCTAACAGACAGACATTTCCCTGGATTTGCTTGATGACAAGCCATCCGTACATACAAGGTCCGTCAGAGCTTTTAAACCGTTGGCATTGCTAACTGCATTGTAGGTGTGTTTGCTATTCTATTTAGTACACCAGATGCTTAATATTTCAGAGTGGTTCCTTCAACAGTTTCTTAAGTGTATCTGTTGGGATTAGGTCCAGCTGCATGTGATAAATGTCTTATGAAAATAGAGATTTACTTATCTTTTATGTAGAGGAAGTCTGGAGGTAGCAGTCCAGGCTAGTAGAGGATTCCATGGTATAAGCGACTTATGTTCCTGCTATCATTTGGCTTCCTTCTCAAGATTACTGCATGGTCCACAATGGCTGCTGGGGCTCCAATCATTACATTTGTTTTCTATGCAGGAAAAAGAATAATGGGTCAGAAGGTCTCACTCCCTCTCTATTAACGACTTTCTAGAGGTATAATTCAGCCTTTCCACTTATACTTCATTGGTCAACATCTGGTTACTTGGTCACATACAGCTGCCAAAAAGGCTAGGAAGACTTACCTTTCTAGCTGTGAGCATGGCTTTCCCAACTAAATTCAGGATTCCGTTACTGAGAAAGGGGAGAATGGACATTGAGTTTTGAGATGGTCCACTCACAGTCTGCTGCACCAGGTCCTCAAAACGCAAAAGCCTGGGATAGGGCTGATTTGCAAGAGATTGAAATATACTGTTCACATTCAGTATGACACGGGAAGCATCTAAACCTCTGGTCCAAGGAGTAAGGAGGACTGGACAGCTACAGCCACACGACCATAGGCGCTAAGATTTTCATGACAAAAGCCATTGGCCAGGAGACAAACCAAGGACTATTACAGCATTTAAATTACAAGTTTATCGGGGAAAACTTTTATAACAAGAAAAACATATCTGCAAAGACACATTCAAAATAATTTGCCAAATAATGCAATTATTGATACAGAAATTTTATTCAGTAATAATTTCTGAGCCATCAAGTTACAATTTTTGTTTTTATAGGTGCAAATATAGCTTAACTTTTTAAAAAAACTACCATTTATTAAGCACTTAATACAGGTTAAGTTCTGCACGTGCATTATCTTGAGTAAGTCCACCATGACCCTATGAGTTGTAGGTATAATTATCCCCATTTCACAGATGGGGAAATGGAGGCTCAAAAAGCTATCTAACTCATCCATGGTCACACAGACAGTCAGTGGCAGAATCTCAACTGAACTCAGATTGAACAACAAGCTGGGCCTTTTAAGGAATATGTAATACAGCCTCTCTGTGGAGACAGCCACATTGCCATCATAAAAAAAGAAGGGATGAATCAAAATGTGAATTTTTCTAAGAAAAAAAGCCTTTGGTCTCTATTATTTCAGGGAATGCAGCAGTTACAACAATCAAGTGAATTCTAGTGAATTCTGAGATCTGAAAGTTGGGGGAACTTTAAACCAAGGTGGTGGAGATCGGAATAGTCCAATTTTGGAAAAGTAAACTTACTTTTGTCAATTTGGAAAGAAAGGTTTTGGATTTTTTTGTTTTTGTTTTGTTCTTGTTCTGAGGAAGGTTTTAATACAGAATTGATAAGTTAGTCAAGGCCTTATCTGTAAAGTCTCTGAGATTGTCTACTATCAATGATATTTGTGTTTTTGCAATGATCATATGAACAGACAGTGCAAAGTATCTTGAAATTCCTTTCTTCAGTTTTGTCACCTGTAAAATGGAAGTGGTGGCCATGCCTCCCTTGAGCTATAATGCAACTTACAGGAGATACAGAATATAAAGTGCTTAGCACATACGTAACACCAGGTAAATAATAAATGTTAGATGTGACTTTATTACCCAGTGAAGGTCATCTCACACTGGACCACTTTTTTATGAGTAGCGTTTACGCTTTTTTTAATAACAAAATTTTTATTTCTATGGCCACCAAAGCTTTCTGCACCACTTCTAACAATATTGAACTATTTCTAAACTAGATAAGTCCTTTTCTACCTAAATTATTAACAATCATCTCAAGGCAAACATGCATCTTGGGGGCACTTCAAATTTAATACATTTTGTATTCGCATCATTATTATTTATTTTCATTATTTTCATCATTTAACCACTGGAGGATACATAGTAATTTATGCCTAGCCACAATTTTGTCACAATATGTTTGAAATGAATATTTGAGGCATTAAAACATCTATTTCTTTTATCCTCCCTTGCCACAAATACATTTGTATGCAATAAAATGCATTTTTAATGCAAGATAGAAATCTTGGGTTTGGTAGGGTTGGTAGTTATTTCAGAGGGATTGTTTTGTTTGGTGCTTTTTCCTATTTGGTCAACATTAAAATACTCATCCATAACCAAACCCACAAAATGTTGTAATTTGGGTATCATGGTATGATTCCAAGAGCATTTTCTCTTTAATTTCTCAGTTAGATTGACTTGCAAATAAAAAGAAATCAAGTTCTTTTTAAGACTATACTACATTCATGTCTTATCCTAAGAGTGATAAGATAAAATGACAGCCTGAACAGGCAGAGAAAAAACACACCCCTTGTCTTGTAGATATGGGTCCATTTAACGTCAGAGCAGTGAGATCATCCTCTCACTTAAGGTATTTGACCTGGTTCCAGAAGAAGCTCAGGCCTAGAAAGAATCTCAGAAGTTGCCTCTTCTACCCACATCCTCCTACTCTCCAATCCCCCCATCCCCACCCCAGATCCATCATCAATGTTAAGCAATTTGAATACAGCATCAAGAACCCAGCCTCAAATGGCCAAACTCTCATCACTCTATCATTTATTTCACTAAAGAGGAGCTGTGTTTGGCAACTCTGAGGCAGCTCATTGAGTAAGAGCCCAGCCCCTTGCTAAGTGCACTACCTGCCCACGCTCAGATAATCCTCACAGCCACCCTAAAAGGCGCATATTATCTTCAGTCTATAGTTAGAAGATTGGGATCTGAAAAACTTAAGGTCATAGATGGTCAAAGTCATCTGAATGCCAAAGTTGTGCTCTTACGGGAGCTACAGTCACGCGCGCTATGGTAAATCAAGGAAAGATGGTGGAAGGGAGGTTATCCCAAGGCAATGAAGTCAGGAGAGGGTTTGCAAGAGCATTTCAGAGCAGACGCCACACCAGGGCCAGGGCCCCCGGTCGTGGATCCAAGGCAGCTCTGGGCAGTCACAGCTGTAGGGCTGGAGGTCTGGGCTCCACTAAGCATGTGACTCGGATACTCCTCATTCGTCTGCTTCTCTGAGAATAACTGCATTGGCCGTGGGGTTTTGTGGTTGTTGTTGCAAGTAGTAGAAACTCAACCCAAAGGCGCTAAGACAAAAGAGGAATGTCCTTGGAATGTTCATAAAACTCAGAAGGGCAGCTGGGCCTCAGGGTCAAGTGAATCTAGACCTTGACAGCAACCAGAACTGCTTCTCTTCCCTCTGCATGTTCCCTTCCTTTCTTTAGACCAGCTTCCTCGGTCACGTGCAGCTGCAGTCAGGGGAGTAGAGCACCTGGCTGGGTTTTAAGAGGGAGGAGAAGAGTTCTCCAAAGGAGAGGGCAGCATCCCAGCGGGAGAGGCACTGGGCTGATGGAGCTTCAGCTGCCCCCTGCACACACGGCGTCTTCGTCCTCAGCTCTTTCTTCTACCTCTGTACTTCTGCTTCCTCAAAATTGGGACTCTCCTCTACTCCGTGGATCTTCTATGAGGCTTCTGAACTCTAACTGCGATTCAGCTTCAGAGAAAAAGTTCCCTGGCTCAGCTCCACACCTGGATGGAGCTGTGTGTGCCTGGCCTCTTCACAGGCCACCGTGATCGGCTGTGGTGGGACAGACACACGCAGTCCCATCACCAAGCTACCAAGCCTGCCTGCTGACAACGACAGCGCACTCCATCAGGGTGGCCATGGAGACCAGGGCAGGCGCCATGACTTTGCATGCATTTTGCTAGTCCTTAAAAGTCCTGTGAGATAGGTCATTTTACAGATGAGGAAATTGCATCTCAGAAGGTAAGGTTAAGGGACTTCCCTGGTGGTCCAGTGGCTAAGACTCTGTGCTCCCAATGCAGGGGGCCCAGGTTCAATCCCTGGTCAGGGAACTAGATTTCACATGCCACAACTAAGAGTTCGCATGCCGCAACTAAAGATCCAGAACAGCCAAATTAATTAATAAATATTTTTTTAAAAAGAAGAGGGTAAGGTAATTTCCTAACATTACACAGCAGCAAGTGAGAGAGTCAGGATTCAAACCAGGGCTACTTCTCTGCGACCACACGGCTTCTCATAGTGATACCACTTCCATGGCAGGTTTCAGGGCATGGGGTTTCCTCCAAAGCGGAACTCAGTTACTTCTGCCAGCATCCACACGTGGCAGGCACACAAGTTCACAGGGGAGAAACTGGGATTTCCTATGAGAAAGACAAGAGAGACCAGCTGGTAGGGTGAGAAAATGAGTTAGGAAAAATTCAAACTTGAATTTTTACTCCCATAAAATAGCGAGTTATAATCTTTCATTTTTAAAGGTATACTTCTGTTTATTTATTCACTCAACAAATCATCATGAAATCATGCATACGTGCTTTCTGTGCGCCAGACCCTGAAAGAAGATGCACCCCCACCAATAAATGGCCGTTATGCTGCCTGCAGTTCTCGCATTCGGCCGGCAGAGGGAGCAAGTGCCAGCTCTGTGCGAAGCGGACACCCGCCTGTCTGGGCCGCAGCTGAATCGGATGGGCAGCGGCACCAGCTGCGCGGCCGCAGGATGCCGGGGACAGAGGCCCAGGTGCCCTTGCAGGTGTTTGGAGCTACCAGGCGGGATCTCCAGGGATAGCGGAGAACACTCCCGGAGAATGGTCCTGGGAAGATGAGGCGTGAACAAAGGAAGCCCTGGGTAGAACCTGACCCACAGACAGAAGGGTCGGAGGATTTAAGAACCCGCAAGGACCTCGGGTGATAAACGGACTCTCCTTTGACCACAGCCAAGCCCTGAACGGTGGGACCCCACTTCCAAAGCGCCAACATCCTGCTGTCCTCAGTGGGAGGGCAGGACGGGTTCCTCCACGTTTCCACTGTATGCGATGGGGAGGGAGGAAGCCTCGATGTCTGGGTTTGAGAAGCAAGTGCAGGAGCATACCAGGCCACGGACGGTCAGTCCCCTCGGCACATTCACCCGGGACCTGCTGGTGAGAGAGCTGAATCCTAGGGAGGACGCTAGAGGGGATATCAAAAGGCTGATTAGTGAAGAACAAAACCCGTGGGAACGTGCAGCCCGGGGGAAGGGCTGTGCCATGAGCCGTGCAGAAGGGGCCGGTTCCGGAGGAAACCGTGCCGCCGCAGCGGTGGAGCGGGGCGCAGGAGCTCGCCCTGCCAGCGCCCTTTTCGCGGGTTCCGGGCCTTGGGGCTTTTCAGCCACGACATTCCACGGTCCAGTGCTCTGCAGCGCCGATTCTATGTGACGACGTGCGTGGGCAAAAGCTTCCACACCTACGACGTTCAGAAACTTAGGCTGGTCGCGGTAAGCAACTCCCTTCCACAGGGTATCTGCTGTATGGTAGCTGATGGGAGGCTAGTCTTTGCCGTTTATGGGAATGTTTTCTCTGCATTTGCCCGTAATCAAGAGGTAGTACATACTTTCAAGGATCATAACGCAGAAATCCATCTTTTGCAACCCTTTGGGGATCACGTTATCTCTGTTGATACTGACAGCATTCTTATTACTTGGCACATATATTCAGAAGAGGAATACCTTCAACTGTCTTTCGTTGAATCAGTATTTAAAATTTCTGCAATATTGCATCCAAGTACCCACTTGAATAAAATACTTCTTGGCAGCGAACAAGGAAGCCTCCAGTTGTGGAATGTAAAATCCAATAAACCTCCATATACGTTTGCGGGATGGAAGGCCGGAGTGACGGCACTTCAGCAGACACCAGCTGCGGATGTTGTTGCTGTTGGTCTCATGTGGGGTCAGGTTATCAATCACAACATTAAGTTTGATGAAACATTAATGAAGTTTCATCAAGACTGGGGACCTATTACTTCTATTTCATTTCACACAGATGGTCATCCAGTAATGGCAGCTGGACGCCCATGTGGCCATACTGGACTCTGGGATCTAGAAGACAAAAAAGTTAATCGATCAAATGAGAAATGCACATTCTACAGCAATTGCCGGAGTGACATTTCTCCATAGAGAGCCACTTCTTGTCACAAACGGTGCTGACAATGCTCTCAGAATATGGATATTCGATGGTCCCACAGGTGAAGGCCGGCTTTTGCGATTCAGAATGGAACATAGTGCTCCTCTTACCAAAATAAGATATCATGGACAAAACGGACAACAAATTCTTAGTGCAAGTCAGGATGGAACTCTTCAGTCCTTTTCCACGATACATGAAAAATTTAACAAGAGCTTGGGACATGGATTAATAAGTAAAAAGAGAGTCAAACGTAAAGGAGTTCAGAATGCCGCGTCAGTGAGACTTCCACCCAACACAAAGTTTGCAGCTGAGGAAGCTCGTGAAAGTGACTGGGATGGTATCATTGCTTGCCATCAAGGTAAGCTATCTTGCTCAACCTGGAACTATCAAAGATCTACAATAGGTGCTTACTCTCTCAAGCCAAAAGAGCTGGAGAAAGATGACATAACTGCGACAGCAGTGGATATAACTTCTTGTGGAAACTTTGCTGTAATTGGTCTCTCATCAGGAACTGTAGATGTATATAACACGCAGTCGGGTACACACTGAGGAAGTTTGAGCAAGGATCAAGCCCATAAAGGATCTGTTAGAGGTGTTGCAGTGGATGGATTAAACCAGTAGACAATTACAACTGGTAGTGAAGGAGTACTCAAGTTCTGGAACTTTAAAAACAAAGTTTTAATTCATTCTATGAGCCTTGATTCATCTCCAAATATGACACTGCTACACAGAGACAGGGGCATCCTGGGACTCGCCTTGGACGACTTCTCCATTAATGTTTTGGACATAGAAACTAGGAAGATTGTCAGAGAGTTTTCTGGACACTGAGGCTAAATAAATGACATGGCTTTCAGTCCTGATGGTCATTGGTTAATAAGTGCTTCAATGGATTGCTCTATTAGAACTTGGGACCTTCCATCTGGGTGCCTTATAGACAGCTTTTTGTTGGACTCAGCTCCTTTTAATGTTACTGTGTCCCCTGCTGGAGACTTTCTGGCCACTTCCCACGTGGACCACCTTGGAATTTATCTATGGTCCAATATCTCCCTGTATTCAGTTGTTTCATTACAGCCACTTCCCACAGATTATGTTCCTTCAGCACTGATGCTTCCTGGTACTTGTCAAACTCAAGATGTAGAATTATCAGAAGAAACCATAGAACTGAGTGATGAAATGATAGAGTATGACTCTCCAGAACCGTTGAATGAGCAGTTGGTGACTCTATCACTCCTTCCTGAATCCTGGTGGGAAAATCTTCTTAATCTTGATCTTATGAAGAAAAAGAATCAACCAAAGGAACCACCTAAAGTACCCAAATCAGAACCAGTTTTCATTCCAACAGTTCCTGGCCTTGTACCCAGATACGCTGCACCGGAACAAAATAATGACCCTCAACAGTCTAAACCAGTACATCTTGGAATTTTGGCTCAAAAATCAGATTTCTGCTTGAAACTTGAGGAAGGACTGGTAAGGCTGCTCTTAACCTTCTGAAAGAATTAGGCCCATCAGGAATTGAAACAGAGCTGCAAAGTTTGTCTCCTGATTATGGTGGTACTATGGACGTTATGAAGAGCTTCTGGAAAATGATTGGGATGATGTTGGAGAGAAAGTGTGATTTTGAGTTAGCCCAGGCATACCTTGCATTGTTTTTAAAGTTACACCTTAAAATGCTTCCTTCAGAGCCAGTACTTCTAGAAGCAATGACAAAGCTGTCATCACAGTTGGAAAAAAAAAACTGGATCCATTTACAATCACTCTTCAATCAAAGCATGTGTGTTTTAAATTACATTAAAAGTGCTTTGTTACACAGACATATATATACTACCAATTGTAAAATAGATAGCCAGTGGGAAGTTGTTGTATAACAAAGGGAGTTCAACTGGAGGATGGAAGATGCCTTAGAGGACTAGGATGAGGAGGGTGGGGGGGACTCGAGGAGGGGGGGGGAGTCAAGGGAGGGAGGGAATACGGGGATATGTGTATAAAAACAGATGATTGAACTTGGTGTACCCCCCCAAAAATAATAAATAAATAAATAAAATTTTTTTAAAAAGTGCTTTGTTAGAAAAATAAACTTAGGTGACTAAGTAAAGACTTTTATATTAAAGAGGTTAACTTATAATCTTGTTTTCCAAGTTTCAGCGTGAAAAGAAAGTAAATGCCAGCACTACTGACTAGTCATTCTCCACTTTAAATGCTAAATACGTTCTTAAAATAAAATTATACCTATATTTTGCTTTAACGACATAAAGAATATTCTCAAATGATTTATTTTCTGAGTCTCTTCACATCAGTTACTTGCATATGACTTTTTTTGAACTGTCATCACCAAGCTCATGTTTTTTGAATATTAGTAACATATGGGGTATGCTGGATGTTTCATGTACAGTATTGCTGAATTAAACTGAAGATAAAACTGATACATAATATAGTTATAAAAGTGCCTTTATGTTATGAGGTAAAAAGACATGTTTCCTTCCTTGATGACCTTTGATGAAAACATAGTTAGAGCTGGAAGGCATGTCAGACAGTGCAGCCCTCTTGCATTGCAGAAGAGGAAACTGCTGAGGTCTGCCCAGGATCTCAGGGACAGATCCAGATTTTCTAACACTGGCCTAGTTAGTCCTCTCTCCATTGTAGCCTTTCTAAAGGAAGTTATTCTTTTATATGAGAGGCGCTTTCACAACACAGCTTGCTGTAGGAGGCAGTTGAACAGATACCTAGGATAGGAGAGGGAAGGTCCAAATTACATTGAAGATATTCTTCAAAGGTTTTTCTTCCCCACTGATGACCTTTTTATTTGGGAAGAAACTGCTGACTATACTTTTCTGTCATAACCATTGTGAAAGCAGATGGCTCTGGCACTTTCTCTTTTCTCATCATGATTGTTTTTTTGTGGTTCAAGACTTCATTCAGTATGTGAGTTAAAAATAAGCAATTCTTAAAAGCACACTGTTCTAAAAACTTGTTAGTTTTTACACTCAAAAGTAGTGTCATTCATAAAATTCAGCTGGTTGTACTTGAAGGCCAATACCATTCTAATTAGGAGGTAGCTTTACAGAATAATCTCCAGAAGAAATAGTCCTCACAAGGAGTTGATGAACGATAACTCTTTAACTATCAAAGTGTTTTTGTTTAATGGTGAAAGGTAGAAATTAGTAAACTGCTAAAGAAATAAGCCAATCTGGTTTTATATTTTGTTCTTTTAGAAATATATATAAACTTAAGCCACTGACTGAAATGTTAATAATGACTTAAGTTCTAACTTTGAAAACTGTACTTCCTCTTGCCCCAAATACTATCTTCTAAAGATAATGGCAAAATCTCAGTATACAACTATGTGCTATGTGAAGATTGGAAATATCTAAAACGATAAGAGTTCTAAACTGAAATTGTTTTGCTGTGACAAATCTTGAACAGAGCTTTCTTTTTCAGATGACAATACAGTAGTTGAGTGTATTGTTTTTATTGGAAATAGCTTTAGATGGTACTAAAGCATTATTTTGGCAGGTAACCTTCCAGAGCCTTTCCTGTATATTTGCCATCGAGAAAGCCGGAGGGGTGGGGGGGATGAAAGAAATAGAAAGGATAATTTTTTGTGTATATTTTTTCTTAAAATGTATCAGTCTGTGCATATTGATTTTTCTTTACATTTTAAATTACAAATGTCATATATGGCTACATTTTACTTGTAAAACCATCAAAGACAAGCCTATTTCTGATAATCACCTTCAATCCCAACACCTCCCCTTGAAGTAACAGTTGTTAACTATCTAGATCTTTTTCTGTGAATGTATATGCACGTTATACATAGCCACAGGAAATAAAATGTATAGCTTCAGTTTCTACATAAAACAAAAAAGAACAAAACCTGTAACCCCAAATGACCCCTTTCTCCTGTAAAATGAGAGATTTGGGGGAATTTCTAACATCCTCCCCGGTGCATACATCACGGGTTTCCTGGTTTTCATGAGCTAAACATTGTGAAATCAGCTCTTCCACTTCTTTAGCATAAGCTGTTATTGATCATCTTGTTTTCAAGGAAAACACACACACACACACACACACGAAAATTCTAAAATCAGAATCCAGGGAGGCACCACAAAAAGTGAAGTTTGCTGTATATAAATTTTAAGATTTTTAACCAGGATATGAAGATGGAACACAGACAATGACAAATGACTCTGGTTTAAAACTGAATCACATACCCACGCGGAAGGGGTGGGGAACAAAGGCACTGACCTACGTACGCTTGGCAAACAGGCTCCGGGCTGGACTCTCTACGGCTCAAAACGAGAAGAGTACACAGCACTGTGCTCTAGTTGGAAAGTATTTCTCACAGGAGTAGGTTTTCAAACTATTTTATATGTATGCTAGGGTTGAGCCATACGTAAAAATATTACCGATCATGAGAGCCAGGTTTCTCTTCTGTTGGAGAAAAGTTACAAAGAAGGAAAGTGGGAAGGTTAGAGGGAACCCTGTGGAGCTAGACTAGGGTCAGAGGCAGCAGTCATGACTCATGCTTTTGTTCTAAAGATAGTTACATAAATAAAGATGTGTGTATATGTAGGGGTGTGTGTGTGTGTGTGTGTGTGTGTGTGCCCAGAAGCAGTAACACCCCCAGTATCAATGAGCACACTTAGTCCTCGGATGTTTATTTCTAAACACCATTCTTCGATAAAAGGAACAGGGGCTCCTTGATTAGTGGTGGATTCCAAAGCTAAGACAAGGAACACACAAGATGAGAAGATGAGCCTGGAGCATCTCGTGGTTCCAGAAAGTAAGAAAGGGCAAAAGGGATAAAGAGAGGAAGGAGGAAGAAATAAAGAGAAGGAGCCATATCGAAAGGACACAGGCATCAACCTAAAAGAGTTTCTCCCACAGTAAAAGCCAGCTGCAGGCAAAGTCCACCAATGGATGGTGTAGTGGGCTGAACTGTGTCCCCTAAAAAGGTACGTTGACGTCTTAACTCCAGGTTCCTGTGAAGATGATCGTATTTGGAATTAAGATCTTTGCAAACGTGATCAAGGTACGATGTCATCATCCTAGGTTACAGTAGGCCCTATATCCAATGACTGGTGTCCCCATGAGAAGACACGTGGACAGAGGCCCACACACAGGGAAGACGACCATGGGAGGACAGAGGCACACAACTGGAGGGAAGCAGCTACAGAGCGAGGAACCGAGGACTGCCAGCTACCACCAGGAGACAGGAGGGGGAAGGGGACAGTCTCCCCTGGGGACTTCAGAAGGAACCAACCCTGCAGACACTTCGCTTTCAAACTTTTGGCCTCCTGAGCTGTGAAAGAACACATTTCTCTTGTCTTCCACCCAGTTTGTTTTTTACAGGAGCCCAAAGAAACTAACACAGAGGGTAAAATTAAAGGATGAAAGTTTAAGTGGAAATAGGATATGTGCCTAATCTCAAAGTATCTCTCCTCAAATACATATTAATTACAAAGGGAAATGTGGTGACTTCATCAAAATGAAAGCTGGTGGCACCACCTGGACCAAATGGTGGAGGTCAACATCACTAGCGGTACAAGGCCTCCCCCAGCAGCCCTCCATACTGGAGCAACAGGCAGGGCATCCTTTTCATAATGCAAACCCTCAGCCTAATCAGGAGAAACAGCTGGTACACTGAGGCTGCAGGGCCTTCTACAGCATGACTGACCCGTACACGCTATAACGTGTCAAGATCACGAAAAACAAGACTGAGGGACAGTCACAGGCCAGAGGAGATTAAGGAGGTGGACAACTAAATGCAGTGGGAAATCTGGAACAGGACAAGGATGTTAGTGGGATAACTGGTGAGACCCCAAATAATGTTGTGACTTAATCCATAGTATTATACGGATGTTAATTTCTTCGTTTTGATCATTGTTCTGTGGTTATGTAAGATGATACCGTAAGGGAATGTGGGGTGAAGAGTATAAAAGAACCCTTTGTACTGCTTTTGCCACTGTTCCATACATCCAAAATTATCTACAAATTTAAAAAATAATACTCAGGGGATGAGGGTGGTATTACTATGCGGGGGAAGGAGGAATCCCATGAGAGAAGTCAGCCAAATGATCACTTGACAATTCAGACATAAGAAATCAGGTACTGTAATGTTAAGCTTGATAAATTACACCAACCACAACTGTACTTTCAGTACCCAAGACACCAACAATTGGATCATTCAAAAACAACTCACTGTGTTTAACATTTTTTATTTGTAACTCTGCTTTGGTAGTACAAAAGTCATAGAAGTACAAACCAGACAGTTAAAAACACATTTGACACTCAAAATGGTGAAAATTTTCCTTTACAAATTTTTACATCGAGGTGGTAGCCAACTCATTTATTACATCAGAAGTTAGGCCATCATTAGTGTTTTACATATTAACTTTGCTGTGGATCCCCAAGCCTTCTAGAGAAGGAGGAAAAGACACAAAAGGCCTGTAAACATCAGTTGCTTTGGGAACACTTAAAGATTCTTATTAGAGAATATAAACCAGTAAAAAGCATACATGTTGAAAATATTGAATGCTTAACTTTTGGCATATTTGGAAGCCAGTCAGACAACAACTGCTCAAGTATTAGAAAATATTTAAAACGTACTCTTGGTATAAATACAATTTTAAATATTCTGAGTATTCTCTTGCCTGTTATATTGCTATTAAAAAAAGTGCTCTGACCTGAATAAAATTAAAAAATAATTAAAGCTGAAGAATATCTTACACTTTATCCCTCACCATTTTGAGGGCATAATATTTTTAAAACAAAAAATGATTCCTTTTTATAAAACTAAAACTATTTGTCTGGACTGCACGTATATTATTTACACTAATACACACCCCCCAAATTCCTATATTGCTACCTTCTGGACCACAGTGAAATTTATTTCCATACTGCCTTCCCCTGGTCCACTGTGTGTATGGATGTACACACGTACAGCTTGTAATTAGTTGTCAGCAAAAATTCACATGAAATTGAACCTACCATTCATTTAAAAGGTTAGAAGTTTTTAGTCTGGTGCCAGAAAAGAATGGGATGAGTATATTGACAGTAAATACTTTAAAGTACATTTTCATGAGAATCATCTTTTGGGAGTCAAATGAGAATTATGTTTTCTTTTCGAAATAAAGGAAGTGTCCAAGGCACCACATGAACACAGACCTGGAGGCAGGTCTTGGAGATTTCCCTATACTTGGACTCCCCTACCTCTTGGCCCAGACCTACCATAAAAGTCCTACTACCTTCACCTCCAGGTTCTTACAGCTGTCTGGTAAACTGTAAAGCTTTAAAAAAAGAAGAAAAAAAAGTGGGGTATTCCATGCCACTTGAGGGGAGAGTAACCCTCAAGAATCCTTTAAATAACAGGCACTAGTTACAAAATGGAGAACAGGAAGAATACCAAGGAAAACATACCAGAGGAAGGTGTGGGCCCATCCTGCACCAGAAGTGGAGATTGTCTTGTTTTGGTCTTGGGTTGTCAAAACAAGACTTTTTTTTTAAGTGACTTTAAACCACTTCCCCCTTTATTCAATGGCTAAATAAGATTTGCTTAGCTTGAGTTACAAAAAAAACAAGACAAACAAACAAACAAAAATAAAAACTCAGTATTTTGTAAGTGAACTAGGAGTGGCATACTGGTAGCAGGTCACTGCTGATTTCTGGTCTCTGAATCCAAAGTCCAGCATCTGCTTCCCTCTGACTCCATGATCTCTTAGGGGATCAACTGCCCAGGGCTAGACTATATCCTCAAGGAGCCTTCACCACCGAAGATTCATCTTTTATCTTTTGTAACAGTTAAACTGTAAGAGGATCTTCTTAACAACCAGTAGCAAAATGAGATCTAAGGGTTGGGGGGAACAAAAACACAGGCACACAGACGTGTGTACACACACATGCACACACATAGACACACACACCCTCTGAGCATTAGCTCAGACTGTATACATATAGTTCCACTGTACATAGTTATCATACTGGAAAAATTGCAGTGTGTGCACCAAGGCCACAAATGGGGGATTGGGAGGGGTGGTGGTTGGGAAGATAAAAAAAAGGAGCTCTTTTCCTCCCTGGAAATGTAATAAATTTTTCATCAGATGTTTTTTAAACCAAAACTTGTTTCAAAGCAAAATGAATTCTGTATCCAGCATAGCAACACTATTCCCTTTTAGCTTCCATCCACATGCCTGCAGACTCCACTATAGAAATTGTATAAAAGATAAAAAAATAATTCCCTAGGCAACTTCATATGTCATAAGTTTTCAGTCTCTTAGAACTCGTCAAAGTCACTCCTGCAAGAGAAAACAAAAAAGGTAAAGCTTTATAAAAGGCAAGCATCATATATATTAATCTGGCCTAAATATTTAAGAACACAGAGGACTTGTAATCCCTCCTCACCCTGCCCCACCTCATCCTACTCCATCCCACTGCGTTCCCTCCCCCATTACACACTGCTTCTTTGAATTCAGCCTAAGGAAATTTAAGTACCAAAATCTCCAAAGGACCTCTTTATTGAGGTTTTATAAACCAAGAGAGAACAGAACTTGAGAACCACAGTAGACTGACGGCATCAGTCTGCTTTAACACAAGTGTCTGGGGAGACTGGTGGGCATCGTCCCTGTGAGTTTTTTATCACTTCTTCTCAGGAATCTGTTCTTTAACTCTTCAGCTACATTCTGTTGAGTAATAAGCAACAGGGTGAATGGTGAGTCACAAGGAATCTTGTATGTGTCATGCAACGTGACTTTCTCAAGCCACACCAAATTGAGTTAACTCTGCATCTCCATTGAGCAAACAGGGCAGCTTGGCTGGGACTTCACTGGGTGGGTAAGAATGAAATGATAAAATGTTCAACCTTTGGTCTTCACTGTACCTTAGAAGGCTCTGTACTATATTTTTAAGCATTTCTAACAACTGGCCCATGTCAATGTTTATGTTTACATTACAAATGAAGCCCCCTGTAAAGCTGCAAAATAATTTTTTACTTTTCGAAAGTTTCTGTTTGTTTTTTTGTTTTTTTTACAGTGGCCTCATCTAAGTGACAGACAGTTATGTGCCCCTTTACTTTCCTATTCTGAAGACCCAGGACAGGACTAAAATTCTACACCTGCCTTACTGAAACATACACACCACACAGGCCGAACCACACCAGGTTAGGGAACAAAACGTTCTCTTGTCTCCCCAGCTTGTGTTTGGCTATAAATGCTAAACAAAAACAGAGATGAAACCAGTTTACAGAAATATGAATAGCAAAAAGTCAATAGGATGTCTTTATTGAAGTATTACTTTGTACTCATTTTACAGCTAATCCTTCAAGATATGTAGGCTAATATTATTCTTTTCTGTCACTGTGTCATTTATAATATTCATAGTGGTTGTGTGTGTGTACATGAAGGAGAGAGAGAGAGACAAAGATTTCCCAAACTAAATGGGTTGGGGAAAAGACCCTCAGCCCCTTAGCTGAAAAGGAAATAAAACATTGTCCTCTAAAACAGCATGAACCAAGTTCTTAATTATCGATGAATAAGTAATTCCCTGCACTGCATTGCTACAACCTAGCAGGGCTAAACTAGGGATCTATACCATAAAACTCAAAAAAGTCAAGTCTGGGAATAGTCATGTAGAGTGGATTAATGTGGAAGACAGCAGCAGGGGAAAAAGTAGAAAAGCCAGAGGTGAAAAAATAGAAAAACTGTCCTAAAAGAAAAAAAAAGTTAAAAAAAAAAAAAAAAAAGAATTTTCCTAGGAAAACCTCAAACTAGGCCATTATCTAGAAAATAAGCATTCAACTATTTTTATGTCTCCTCTTTTTATCAGCTGCTCCCTTAGACCTGGACTTTTGTGCATCAAGGATAACAAGAAGGTCAAGAGCAAGAGATGTCAGAATGAAACGTTTCATCACAGTAAGCGTTTTCATTCCAACGTAGTAGAACTTCCCATTCAGAGTTCTTTGCACAGGTCTGACCAACTTCAAGGAGTGGGCATGCAAGACTGAGGCTGGGCTACGAAGAAGGGGTCTGGAGCCAGTAGCCTGCCCCCACATCCAGACCCCTGTGACTAGCTGTTGAACCTTGGCCTCTCTGCAGCAACCCTCACAGGGCTGTTGGGGGTTTTACGTAAGATGGTATATGTACAATGCTTAATACAGGGCCAAGTAGTCAGCACCCTCCTAAAAGTTAGCTATCATGACCACTTCCCTCATCCCAACACAGAGGCTCTCTTCCAGGACGGCCTTCTGTGGCTGACTACAACTGTGCTGTGTACAATCTCTTTAAAAGAGGATGTGAAAAATACAAACTGCTGCTTAAAGTCTTGATGACTAATACCAGAAACAAGGCAGAAAAAAAGAAAGTTATCTTTTCAGGCTCTACTGAAAACTACCCAGCACTGATTCACAGTTCTGGGCTCTCCCTGGTCACAAACACACACTTAACAAAAGGAACACCTAACCAGCTCAGCAGCTATCAATTTCCAGGTCAATGTCTTATCTGAGTGATAATCTACAGGAAAGAAGACACCACGTTCATGTTCTGTACGGCTTGTAAATTTCCAACTACAGCCTTATTTCCGGGACTGTGTCATGGTGCATTTGACATTGTTAAATTTCTTCTCATTTCATCCTACAGCTGTGAATATGACCGCACTGATAGACAAACACATCCTTTAAAATAGTATTTCTTTACCACAACACACTAATGTTAAAAGGTGCCTTCTCTGAGGGCACAGTCGGAAGCCAGGAGTGGGCTGGCATGAGTGCTAGGGAAGGCTAGCAGACTGATAGGAGAGAAAACACCCACCCGTCATTCTCAGGTCCCATCACCATGGGACCCCACCACACTTAACAAGACCAACCCATCTTTTTTGGGTGAGATGGGGTGGGGAAACGGCGATTATTGTCTTACACAGTGAGTACTTAAGCTGGCAGAAATGAAGCAAAACTTCCTTACACTGAAAACACGATTCAAAAATCCCAAGTGTGTCCACTTCCATCAGATAACAAGACTGATGGAGAAAAATGAAGAACTTCAGGGAAAATTTATCTGGAAAGAAAAGGTCAACTTCTCTAAAGTTTATTGCTTTTTACACAATTCTAAAGATAAAGCTAGAATTCCATTATTATGTTAAGTTTCCACAGCAGCCACAATAGAGCTTTGATTAGGACATGTATGTGCCTTGTTAGAAAGGATTCTCTAGAAAAAACGATCTGGCCCCTTTAAAAATGAGAACCATGTTTTAAGAAACTAGAAGCCTAAACAGATTAATGGAGGGTGAACACTAAGACCTCAAAGGGCAGGGGATTAAAGAAGGAAGACTATCTGATTAATAACAACAGTGGCTGACTTTTGCAGAGTGCTTTCTATGCACCAGGCACTGCCGTGCTAGCACTCTAGAATCAGTAACTCAGTCTTTTCAATGACTCCATGAGTCAATGACGATTCTCATTTTCATACGTGGAAACTGAGGCTTGCAGGTTCAATAGCTTGCCCAAGGCCACGCAATTAATAATAGGAAAGCAGTGATTCCAGCCCAGGCAGTCACATCTGGAAGCCACGCAGTTACCGCCACCCCAATCACGTGGAGACATCCACTGCGCCACGAGGTCTTCTGATGCCCATTCTTTTTTTTTTTTTAAATTTTATGTATTTGTTTGTTTGTTTGTTTATTCACTTATTGGCTGTTGGGTCTTCGTTGCTGCGTGCGGGCTTTCTCTAGTTGTGTTATGCGGGGGTTACTCTTCATTGCAGTGTGTGGGCTTTGCATTGTGGTGGCTTCTCTTGTGGAGCACAGGCTCCAGGCATGCGGGTCTCAGAAGTTACAGCACATGGGCTCAACAGTTGTGGCTCACAGGCTTTAGAGCACAGTTGTGGCACACAGGCTTAGCTGTTCCGAGGCACATGGAATCTTCCTGGACCAGGGATTGAACCGGTGTCCCTTGCACTGGCAGGCAGACTCTTAACTGCTGCGCCACCAGGGAAGCCCTGATGTCCATTCTTCTCTGCTCATGAATAATGCCAATGGGAAATTGTGCACTCCTTGCAGCTTTGAATTTTCTCACATGAGATATGGATCTTACTGGGAAGTCTGAAAGTTGCTCTTACTGAGTTATAGCTTCACAACAATTTAAATGTGTTCATATATTTAGCAATAACGGGCTTCCCAAGTGACATTCAGAGCACTTTATTCCAAGTAAAATGTAACGGACATCAAAGGTTATTCTGTATCTGGAAAAACAACGGTTGCCTGGGAAGGATTTCAATGCAATTCAGCAGTTCCCTCTTAGTCTCAATACACCTCTGATTCAATGTCTATACTAAGCTACAGGTAAAATAACTTACGACTCTGAATTGTCCCACCTCCTTCTAATAAGGAAAACAAAACAAGTTAAACGTTGCCTCTCCACTGCCTTGTGAGCGAGAGTCCAGCTGCCTGCGTTCAGGAAGTCTCTACCTGAGTGGCTTATAGGTTATGTCCTACAACATCTTATAGGTTATGTCCAACCTGCCTCTCTGAGCCTCAGGAAAATTAAAAAATATCGAAAACCATTACTTTTTCACATTTTTATTTTCTAAGTGCTTAAATACGTCTCACTTGACATAATATTGTAATAATAACATCAAGTATTTGCCTATTTAGCACTTGCTAAACGCCAAGGAACAACATCCCTATGAGGTAGGTGATATTATTATTAAGCCCACTTTACAGATGGACAGGCTGAGGCATCAGAGGCCATGGAACTTGTCCAAGATTACACAGCTAAAAAGTGACAGGCCAGGACTTCGGCACAAGGAGTATGATTCCAGAACCTATACTGTGGAGCTACTACAGCATCGTACATCCTGGTAGAAAATAGACAACGTACAGAAAAGAAGTACTACTATTCACTTAGCGATTTAATGTTAGCAGACTCAAAGTCTCAAGTTACAAATTAAGGAAAATAAAAATCCTGATTATAACTATTAATTCCCTCTCTTTTCTCATTCTAGGCCAAAATGTCTCCAAAGGCATTTCATTTTCTGCTTCCCTCGAGCCCCTCAGGTCTGCCTTTTCACCCTCCAAAGTCTCCATGAGCCTCCAACGCCGCAGTCTCTGCGGTGAAAGGGGAGATGTCGCAGCCCTCTTTCCTAAGCCTTGTCAGAGGGCTGGCAGGGCCACCAGGGAGGACAGATAAGCTCCCTGAGGGGTCACCTCCTGGTCAGCACTAGGGGGGCGCCCTGAAGCAGACCCTGCCAAGGGAGGTAACTGAGGAGGGGACGCAGTTAGCTTTGGTGGCAATTCAAAACCAAACCAAACCCTCTGGGCCCCCATGTTATCTGAATTCTGGGAATACTCACAAATATGTTTCAGTCTCTTCTGTACACAGAACAAGGCTGTGCAAGAAAAATGTAGGGCATCATAGTTGATGATAGCAAATTATGTTTTGGGGGCCACCCAGACCTCTCAGATTATGTCCATAAATGCTTTGGGGGCTATTCCCAAGGAGACACGCTGTTTTAAGTGTGTCCAGCATTTTCACAAATCGTGGCTCAGTCAATGTGGGAGCACAAAAAATAGTCCACGGAACTTATCAGTTATCAAATTCAATAAAAAGCAAGGTGCAGACAAGTATCTAAGCTCTCATTTGTGGAAGGGCAAAGGAGGGGGCTGTAGACACGTACATATGTTGTATAAGCAGGTATATGCATAGCAAAGTCCTGAAAGGATATAGAGGACACGAATACCTGTGGTCCCCTCTTGGGACGGGGACTGGGAGATGACATGTGTGTGGTAGGGGAGAAGGGCTGTAAATGGGGTGAAGTTTTTTTTTTAAAGATATTTTTCACCCTGCAGCCTTTTATTATGGTGCTTAAATATTGTATTGTGTTCATGTCTTATTTTCCAATTTTTAAAAGTGATTCAATTTCAAACACTTGCAATATCCAGGACCTCAGAGACAGTGAAGGGACTGAACTATCAGGAAGCCCAAGTCCAGGCTCTGGAATGAACCATCCACATGACCTTGAACAACATACATGATGTCCTAGGGCCTCCTTACTCTAAGACTAAGGGACCATGGGGGCATAGGGAGAAAAAAATTACTACAAAAACTAGAACAGAAGATCCAGGAGAGCATGGCCCTTGTCTGTCCCTTTTCCACACTGCTGTATCCCTAAGGCCTGGCACAAAGTAGGGGCTCAATAAATACTTTTAAAAGATGTAACTGTACTTGCATTGACCTGAACTAGCCCTCGCAGCTTCTCTAAGAGCTCACAGTCTATGATCTTAGTCAGCCTGTCAGAAAACAGAATAGCTCACAAACCTGGACTGATCCAGGCACAGCTCTAACAGCCAAAAGACATCAGATGGTCCCCATAGGAGACCAAGCCTGGCTGGTAATGTTGAAATGATCACCGCTGTGAGTTACCAGGCTAAACTGAATGCAGATTTTTTTCTTTGTTCAAGCAAAGCTCCCTTGAACTTCAAAGCCGTTGAGCATATTGGCCCCAAAGTGTGGATTTCTTTCCACCCACGCCCTCTCCCTACCTAGCCCAGGGATCTGGGAAAAATTCATCCTTCTGAGCCTGGCGCTTCAACGGTAATGTGGAGAGATGATCACCCATAATCCATCAGGTTGTATGTAAACTTCTGTCCCCACCCAGCTCTTCTCCTCGTCTGCCTGCTTCCACGGCCTAGGCTGTGCAGAGACAGTGAACGGTCAGCCGACCTGAACCTCCCTCCACTTCCATATTTAAGATTGTCTCAGCGGGACTGGTCTTCCACATAAGAACAACACAATCATCAGACAAAGTACCGCCTTTACTCTTTAGAAATGTATTCAGCCATCTCTACATCAAGCCAGGTGGTCCTATCCATGCCTATTTGAGGTACAATTTCTGTTTATAAAGGCCAACGAATCACATTAAGGGGCTTCCATCAAATCTGAGATCCTTTTGCTTTAAAAAAATATGTATTTTATATATATATATATATATTTTGCCCTGAAAAAAATATAAGCTCTGGAGAAAAAATTAACTCGTGGTACCTAAAGTTTCTCACCATCACCTCCTTCCCTGGAGAGTTAACAAACGAATAAGCCAGGCAGAGGACTGCAAATAAAGCAACGCATCCTCAGGGGAGGCCCCCACGGGGACCGTCACCGCCCTGCCTGTCACCAGAGTTCAAAAGCAAAAAGGAGGAAAGCGTGCCTTTCCTCACCGTTAGAGGAGGAAATGCAGGAGGGAGCGTGAGCCATGAGAGAGTCTTGGCAAAAAGGAGAGTTTTATCCCAGCGCAGAGCCCCAGCCCAGCGGCAGCACGGTTAGGTGCAGAGAATTCAGTCCACACTACCTCTTAACATAACCCCTCCTCTGATCTGTATAATAAGATCTGCATAAAAGAACTTAATTTGCAAAACTTTTCAACTGCCTTGTTAATAATTCTGATTTCACCTCCAATAAGAAGGGCATGTTATTTCTAGGCCCCTCTTAACACAAGCAAGAAAATGGCCTCCAAATGCCGAAGGGACTTGCCACGTATCTACTCCTGAGATGTCATCAGACTCCAAACTCTAATAAGTAAAAGGGAGTTAAGTATCTAAGAAGTAAAAACGGAGTCACAGTATCTAAAAGTGATGCTTGAGGAATGGGCTAATAAATAACTAGGACCCCTGAGAATGGGATGGAAGTTATTAGTAATAGTGAATAGTGAGTCTGTTATAGTAACGCTGTGCCAAGGCCAGACTTAAGAGCTATTCATATACACTGTCATTTACGTCCACCACCCCACGCTGCACCACTTTAAAGATGAAGAGCCCGAGGCTTGGTGGGGTTATGTAACTTGCTAAAAACAATTTGTAGTTAGTGGCACAGTTAAAATTAAACCTAAGCACTTTAAAACTCAGCTTTAAATCACTAAATGACTGAAATAAGAATTAACAGAGGAGCTCCAATAATCATATGATTTAAACAGATATCTGATATGCTGCGTTTTTGTCTTGTAAGTTCTGTAAACTTACCAAATCAATGTTTTCAATAAGATGCTACCATAAACTGCAAAAAGGCGTAGATAGTTCAGAAACATGTGCGAGAGAATGCTTACGACGGCATCGTTTTTAAAAGGCAAAAGCCCAATGATAATGAAGACAAGGCAGTGGCATTTGGAGGCTGAAAGCAATTTGATTTATTTAACTTTGAAGAACAAAAGCTTATTCTTCTAAGAAGAAATCAAAACACATTTTCTGTGGAAAAAAGAAACCATTTTAACTGCGTTGCCAAAATAAATCAGGCAGAGGGCAAGTTAGATCTAGCTACAAAAAAGAACTCAGGCCAAGGAGACAGGGGGAAAATAATAAAGGGGGAGTGGAGGAGAAATGCCAAATTGCAGATTTTGTGTTTTAAAAAGAGAAGGAAAGAGAGAGAGACAGAGAGAGAGATCCTAAGTCTAGTTGGTGGTATCAGCCACTGAATGTTTTTTTTAAAGAAGGAAACCTAACCAATGAGTAGATCTGCATTTGCATTTGAATATCTGAATCAGTCCTACATTAAAACAAGGCCCTCCTGTCTTGTATAAGCTACATTCCAGTGCAGATCTTCTGATTCAGCTCAGAACCAGAGATCTTCTGGGCCCAGAAGGAAAAACTTCAGGATCTCTCTTGTTGGAAAATCAAGTCATACTTCATACACCGCCCAAACATACTCTTTGGGGGGATGCGAAATATTAAGGAACCAAGCAAGAAAAATTTTCATGACCACATATTTTTACGTGTCAAAGAGTAGTCCCTTCCCTCCTTTTTCAGAGTCCATTGTCTGTTGGGCTCATCAGAGATGGTCACTCAGCAGGTCCCAACCCAAGCAGGCTCTGACCACAGGACCTGCTTTCCCTGGACCCGGCTGAGGTGAAGTCTGGGACTCCAGGAGTCAGACTGCCTGGGGTGGACCCTAAACTCTACCACATCTTGCTTGGTAACTCTAAACAAGTTGCTTCAACGCTCTGTGATTGGTGTTGCGAGGATTAAATCCGTTAAAACATGGAACATGCCTTCCAAAGCACGCCCGGTGCATAGCAGATACTCAATACGCAGCACGTATTACACTTAAATTAGTCCATGGGCATTCGTGATATTATTCTCTCTACTTTTCCATCTGTTTGAAATTTTCCATAATAAAAATTATTTTTTTAATTCCAAAATTAATTACAATTAAGTTGAAGGCTCGGAAAACACATCCCCCCTCTAAGGTCACTTATGTGCTTGTTGCACCTTTGGACAGCATCACTGAGAGCCAAAGACATGCCAGACGCTCTCCTGGCACTCGCCTTCAATCGATGAATTTAATATCCTATTTTACATTCAAGGAAACTGGGAGTAAGGGCAGTTAGGGACTATTTCCAAGCAGCGAAGCTAGGACACGAGCCCAGGTCTTCTAATCGAATCCAATGCTCTTTCACAAAATTCTGGTAGAAGATTGTGTGCTTTGCAGAGAGCATCAAATTGTAAACCAGCTAGATGTGGTCAGGATTTCAGATGACTGCATCAAATCCAGACACAGACCGAATTTGGACCAAGAAAACCAGCTGAGCAATCCCAAGTCTTTTTAACCTTCCCAGATCTTGAGTGCCTCTTTCCTGGCAGTAGTGCCAAAACCAGCCACAGCACATTAGCAAGGCTCTAATCTGGCGAAGCCTAACCAAGGATCACCTTACACTTCTTGCCTGAGGGCAAGCAGTGTCTTCTGCATGGACTGCTCCATCTCTAAACACACTGCCAGGCTAATGACTCATGCAGAACTGTCATTACAACTCTTGCTTTCTCTTTCTTTGCAGCTAAACTGGCTTACCTTAGACCTGAATAGCCACATACTTCTCTTCCCAGAAGGCAAGGCCTCATGACTTCAATCAGAATGTTTCTCTCATCTACCAAAGTCACTCAGGATTCTAATTCTCACATCTAAGGTACCATCAACTCTTTCTGCAATGATGGAAATGTTCTGTATCTGCAGTGTCCAATAAGGCAGACCCTACTCATCTATGGCTACTGAACACTTGAAATATGACTAGTACAACTGCAGAATGAAACTTTTAATTTTAATTAATTTAAATTTAAGTAGCCACAGGTGACTAGTGGCTACCATATGAGACCACCAGGTTCTAGATCATTGGTGGAAATGTTCCTTGTTCATGGATCTCGGGCTGCCCCTTCATGAGCACCCCAGGATGGCAGAAGAGTGCAGCTGGTCTTATAGTCATGTTAGGGGAAACACAGATTGAAACCACCCACCCTGGCCAGGCAGATAGTAACAATTTGCATGAGTTATTTTAAGACAGGAAATCCTGGTGAGGAACCCGGAACTAACAAGCCGCCACCAACAGGAAGAATACGGGAAAGGTCAAAAGGAGATGCCAGTCCACATGTCCTACCCACCTCCCAGAATCCTCCTCCCTGGATTCCATCCTGGCTGAGAGATTCACACACCACCGGAAAGGACCCTGAGTCAGAATGATTGGCCAGCGACAACCCGGAAACTAATCCCATCCCCATAAAACCCGAGACTTCGAGCCACGTGGCAGAGCCGTCCTCCTGGGTTCCCTGACCCTCCTGCGCTCCGCCCGGGGCGCCCCTTCCTAATAAAGTCTCTTGCTTTGTCAGCACATGTGTCTCCTTGGACAATTCATTTCTGAGTGTTGGACAAGAGCCCCCACCTCAGCCCTTCCGGCAATCGTCACAGACCTCAGTTCAAACGGGCTCCTCTTTTCAGTTATGTGATCCATAACATGTAACGTCCCCCTTCCATGCCCTGGTTTCCTCATCCATACAGCTGGCGTAATAGTATCCATCCCATTAGGAGACATCTACAATGCTGACACGTGAGTCACATCTCGGTACAACGCCCGGGAGACTAGAATACTGAACTGACAACAGTTGTTTCTGTCATTATCCTCACCTCCTTCTTCCTTTTCCCAAATTCCTCTTGGTTCCCTTCCCAAGGCACCAGCAACTGGCTTAGAAGCCAAAGGCAGACGTCTCTGCTCCACGTCTCTTCTTTAAAGAAAGCCTCTGTTGGGCTCCTCAAGTCAGGGGAAGGGCCAGCTCTTCCCGAGGGCGAAACGGCAAGAGCTGGCCGTGCTGGCACGCTATCAGAGCCCCTGCGTCTTACAGCATTCAGGAGCGTGACTCTTCCTGATGGCTTCTGGATGGTCCTCAACCCCTCTGAGCCCGGGCAGGCTATCAGAGAAACGTCACTCAAAAGCCACTCCCCCCCGGCCCCAACTCAGCCACACGGACCTCTTAAAATAGTCAGTAGCACTGACTGAGCACTTCCCATCTGGCAGGACCTGGGCTTCCCGTGTTGTTTCCCTGATGTCTCGTCGCCATCCCTCAAGGTAGGCGGCATTATTTTATTTCTCAGTGAGGAAAGTGAGGCATAAAGAGCCCAAGCACCTTGCCCAGATGCCAGTGCTAGTGAGTGGGAAACAGAGACCGGAGCCAGGCAGCAAGACTCCAAGGCTCAGGTGCAATGTTGCTGTTCCCCTGTGCCTTCTAGGACCCTGCTAGTCCCCTCCCCCTCATCCCACCTCCCCCTCACCCCGCCTCCCCCTCCATTTGTAAGTGGAGCCTCTTCTGCCTCAACATTCAGGCTCTGACTGTTGCACTGGAACAGTCACTCAGGAGCTGGTCACTCCTGAGTCCTCACACTCATCCTTTTACATATAATAAGTAACAGGAAAGGGATGAATGGGACTCAGGCCAGAACAGAGAGCAAAGAAGAAGATAAAAGCTAAGCCAATATCAAATTATCACAGGCCTTTTTTTTTTCTTAAACACAATATCTTTCAACGTTAAAACTGCCAAACTTCAAGAAGCGTTCACGTGTGCTTTTAAATTGCTTCAAAATATTTGGTGGAAAGCGTAATATTTCTACTGCGGGTATTTTAGAACGGTGACACATCAAAGAAAACTGGTTTCCAACTCAAAGGAAAAAGCATTGCTCTGCTTGCTCGAGCCTTTTTTCAAGTCACGGTTTACCTAGAAATGATGACAAGATTATATTTCATTTGGCCTGTGTGGTATTTTTTAAAAGATTTTTAACAAGCTGCCAACATTTAAAAACCTGGTGATGTCACGTGTAAAAATGTCTAGATTTCCACCTTTTTTTGCATAAGATCTAGCCACACTAAGTGCCTCCTGCCTTGTGGTAATGCAAACCTTAACAGATGGGTTACGTGATTTCTAGTTTGCTCCAATCCCCACCACTCCACATGGCCTTGTAAGTAATCCTCCCCCCTCATTATCATGCAGGCCAAGTCCCTGGAGGCACCTGTGCTGGTGGGCTTTCCACAAAAAGCTCTGGGCAGCCAAGTGATGGTGTTCAGTGCCCGACAGCCCTACCAGCTCCAGGAAAGCACTTCTCATTTCCCTGCCAAGTCACTCCCATACTACCACAGACCCCAGGGAGGGCTCTTGGCACCTTCTCCCCACCATGTACCATCCCACCCCCAAGGGCGCTACAACTTCAACTTACCTGCTAGTCTGTGCCACTTCGCTCTCTCTTCACAGGTGTCGCAGGCACCTCCCCGTTGACGCTGTCGGTCCCACTAACTGACATTAAACTTCTCCGCTCCTTCTGATTTGACTTCGGTTCCACTTTTGTAACTCTAAACCTGAGCAGGGGAAAGAGCAGATATGATGGGCTTTGCTCTTCCACTGAACAAGAATCATGAATGAACTAAAAATCATCCACCTGGAGGATTCCAAGCAAACTCAACCAGAAGTTAGGAGAGCAATGAAAATCACCATATTCACATATACACACTACTACATATAAAATAGATAACCAACAAGGACCTACTGTATAGCACAGGGAACTCTACTCAATATTTTGTAACTACCTATAAGGGAAAAGAATCTGAAAAAGAATAAATATATATTAATGTATATATAGCTGAATCACTGTGCTGTACACCTGAAACTAACATGACATTGTCAATCACCTACACTTCCATAAGAAATTTTTTAAAAAGAAAAGAAAATCACCATATTCAACAGGAGGGACCGTCCCACACAGCAAGGCCCCCTGTCCCCTGCCACACATCCCAGCTGATGTTCGCTCAACACATCACAGACTCTGCTGCACAGTTTACAGAGCATGGGAAATGCACTAAGAAACACCGGTACTCACATACGAAACAGCCTCAGAGCTGTGGTTTCTAACAAGGACCTGGGCTTTAACGTCAGTTGTTTTATCCACAGGAGGCGTGATAAAAGCCCGACTAGTCTCCAAGTCAGATGTTCACTAGGAAACTGATTTCTCAAACTTCACCCAGCAGAGGCTCTATCTCTACACACAGGGCCCCAAACACACATTTATCAGCATTAGTTGTTGGCAGGGTTTTTGTGATCTGCTTGGGTTTTGTCTGGTTTTTTGTGGGTTTTTTTTGTTTTTTTTGTTTTTAAAGCAAATTTGGGTTTTCATTAAGGATTAAGGAATTTAAGAAAGAGATTTTCCTCAAGAATTAAGAAAAGTTAAAGAAATTTACTCAATTGGACTGCTTTTCTCATCCATTACCATCAATACCCTAAAGTCTTTCATAATATTTCTCTCTAGTCTTGGCTTTCATTTCCCTCAAAACCATCTAAAATAAATTCTCCTTCTTTGTCCAACATGAGCTCACCCACCAGAAGTAGGAAGGAGACTCTGAAGGAATGAATGAAGAATTGGGAAAAAGCTGTCACCACAAACCCATTCAGTCAAACTGTAAGACTCTCTTTAAGCAGCACTTGCTGAAAAATAGCCTGGACTCATTCAACATTCATAGTATTTATTCTACCTCCAAGATGGAGAGGTGGACTGGGGGCACTTAAAAAAGCCAAGTTGAATCTGAGTTGAAAGTTTCAGCAAGGTTTTTTTTTTAAAGCAAACAAAATACACTTTGTCCAAACAAGTTACAGATTTTCACCTCATTCCACATTCATAAGTTCCCATGACTCTGCTCTGAATAAAACAGTGTGGTCATGAGCTGCACTGTTTTTCTGTAAGTGGCAAAGAGCCCTGGAATCTTCCCCTTGTTGCTTGTGCAACACATGATGAAACTCAATGGAATTCAAACAACAATAATAATAATACCCAACAATTCTTGAGTGTATAATAAGCACCAAAAACTGGTCTAAGACCTTTACATGAGTCATCTTATTTAGTCTTCACAGCAACTCAATAAGGTGAGTATTGCTATCATCCTCAATTTATAGAGGGGGAAACTGAGGCACAGAGAGACATAACAGTTTGTAAGGAGTGGTGCCCAGACTCAAATGAGGGTGATTCAGTGACTCCAGGCTACTCTTCCCAGAGTTCGTCAGTAGAGAAAGAAGGATCACGTAGGCAACACTGTCAGCTTTTGCTCAGGGCTTCCCCAGTCTGGCTCCAGCATGCATACTCTAGACCATCACTCGCTACTGCCTTTGCAAATGCAGCATTAGCCTTGCAGGTCCTGCAAGAGGCTCAAAATCAATCAAAACTACTCTGCATAGAGTATCGTCACACTGAGTCATCACTTGACCTGCAAGACCTCCACATCATACACGGGTCACAAGTAAACGGAACTTTAGGACTGGGAAACCAGGACTCAGAAGACGTGAGCGAAAAGAATGCGTCCCAGGAGTCCGCATGGATCTTACACAGTAGAGGCTGGAGAGCAGTGGACCAGCTCCATCTCTTCCCTTCTCCCTGGCCCCAGGCTGGACGACATTTCCCACCTCCCTGGCCATTAAGGTGTGGCCAAGTGACTGAGCTCCAGCCAGAGGAATGTGAGCAAGAACGAAATGTGCCACTTCAGGCCCATCTTGTTAAAAACCTCTTGTGAACCGTCCTCTGCGTACTTCTCCTGCTGGCACCCCTGGCAGAGGCACAAGGTGGAAGGGACCTGGGGCTCTGGGCGACTGCTTGAAGAACCACCACTGATCTTTTGATTTCCACAAGTGAAATATAAACTTCTATCCTGTAATAGTTGAGATTTGGGCTTTATCTGTTAGAGCAAGTGTGATGGTTACTTTTGTGTGTCGACTTGACCGGGCTAAGGGCTGCCCAGAGAGGTGGTCAAACATTATTTCTGGGTGTGTCTGTTAGGGCACCTGCAGAAGAGATTAGCATTTGAATTGGTAGATGGAGTAACGAAGATCACCCTCACCAAAGAGAATGGGCATCATCCAATCCCTTGAGGGCCTGACTAGAACAAAAAGGCAGAGGAAGACTGAATTTGCTCTTTTTACTTGAGCTGACACATCCCTCTTCTTTTGCCATCAGACATGAGCATTCCTGGTTCCTAGGCCTTCAGACTGGCACCAGGACTAACACCGTTGGCTCCCCTGGTTCTCAGGCCTCTGGACTTGGACTGAATTACCACAAGCTTTCCTGGTTCTCCAGCGTGCAGACAGAAGATTGTGGGGCTTCTTGGCCTGCATAATCGTGTGAGCTAATTCCCATAATAAATGTCCTCGTGTGTGTGTGTGTGTGTGTGTGTGTGTGTGTATCTTATTGATTCTGCTTCTCTGGAGAACCCTAACACAGCAAGTAATTAGTCTGTTACCTTAATTTAATACATCTCACATCTGATCACACAGTAGTCACCTCTTAGAATTCTTCTGCTGTTGGAAAAATGCAGGACTCAGACCAGAAAACATCAACGAAGCCCAGAGACAGGACTTAAGCCAGGCTCAGGAGAACACACTCTACACTTAACGCCTGTACAGATCCACACAGCACAGTAACCGTATTACACAAACCCAAAGCACCCCGAGGACTCACCTGCCCACAGAGAGGACAGTGACTTCTCCCTGGCGCCTTGAGCGACCCTCTTTGGACTTGTTGGTGGGTTTTATGAAGTGCCACCGCTTGTGCCGACATCGATGACACACGTCCCTCTCGACAACGCCACCCACCGTGTGCAGATGGTGGCCGCAGATGTGCTTCCCTGGGGTGCCCCCTGGCGACAAGGGCCCAGGGCTCACAGGCGGGCTCCCAGGAGTGCTGGGGGTCACCGGGCTAGGGTGGAGGCAAAAGGAAAAGGTTGGACTGGTTACTTAAAAGAAATGCCAGCTAAGGCATTCTCTCCCCCTGCAATGGAAGAAGCAGGTTTAAATCAAAAGAAAAAAAGGCCTCTTCCAATTACACGTACGGGCTTTGTGAACTGATCTCAAGCAGCAGGTACTCAGCTTTTACGACTATACAGTGACAGCTTGTTTTAAATAGTAATAATGTGATGTATCACTTCTAGTATGGAATTAACTGGCTGGAAATAAACCACTGCTTCTTCCTTTTATTTAAATTTACTTTATTTATTTATTTTATTGGCTGTGTTGGGTCTCCTTTGCTGTGCGTGGGCTTTCTTTTTGGTTGCGGTGAGTGGGGGCTACTCTTTGTTGTGGTGCGTGGGCTCCTCATTGCCCTGGCTTCTCTTGTTGTGGAGCACGGGCACTAGGTGCATGGACTTCAGTAGTTGCAGCACATGGGCTCGACAGTTGTGGCTCATGGGCTCTAAAGCACAGGCTCAATAGTTGTGGCGCACGGGCTTAGTTGCTCCGCGGCATGTGGGATCTTCCTGGAGCAGGGATCGAACCGTGTGCCCTGCATTGGCAGGCGGATTCTCAACCACTGTGCCACCTAGGAAGCCCCAAACCACTGCTTCTTAATGATGGTGCACTGTTTGTCTTTCAAGTATCAGCTTTCCTTCCAAATGGCCGATCTCCCTTCTCATGCAATCTAATTTCATGCAAACTAACGTCTCACACATACCCAAGTGTCTCCTAGATCTCTAGGCAAAGAGATGCCCTGAATATATGTGCCCCAGAGGAGAGACAAACAAATTCCAATCAAATTATCGGATGATTTAAGATAGAATATTTGATCCAACCTGACTATTGTGTCAAAGGAAGAAAGCTTTTAGGTCAAGATATCAAATGTGACGCTCAAAAGAGATATTGATAATGGTAATAATAAAAATAGCTAACAAAGCAGTCTGTGCACTTGATATATATTAATTCAACTGATCTTTACAAAACCTTGAGGTAGGTATTATTAATTTCCTCATTTTAAAACCAAGGACACGGAGCCTCAGAGCAGTTACGGTCACACAGCTAGTAAGTGACAGCTCTGAGATCCAACTCCAGAAAGACTAAATCTAGAAACCATGATCTTAACCATCATGCTACAGTGCTTCAGAAATAAGGGAGATCACTTTGATAACCTGGAAGAAACTCAGTCAGAGCATCCAAAATATAAAAATCAGAAGTATACAGCTCAGATGCTGGCTGCTTTCAAAAGGCACATGTCAAGGCTCTGGCCTACTAGGAAAGGAGAAACTAAGACAGGACAGGGCCAGCCTGACCGGGAATCAGCCCTCTGACATGGTGTAGGTGGGTGTGGGCAGGGCCGCACATCACAGCAGAGCCTGACTCCTGAGACAGGGCCAAAAGCCCCAAAGGCACATGGAAGTCTCATGAGACCATAAACCAGCCTTTATGCTACTGATAACCAGCCCACTCATCCACTTCGAAAGGAATGTGCCTGATTGAAGAGATAGTCTCAAATACCACAGTGAGCCAGAAGTCTCCTGGTGTTTGTTAGGGATGCTTTGTAGATTGTTAAAATAAAAACACACAACTTCAGCTCTTTGAGGTAAAACAATGTCAACATCACATATTAGGAGATTAAATTTGAAACTTTAACAACATTCATTCAACAAACGTTTATCTGGTACAGGCTGTGCACAAAACCCAATGACAGGGACTACAGGATGTCCCAAGATGACTGAGGCAGGGACTTCCCTGGTTGCGCAGTGGTTAAGACTCCATCTGCCAATGCAGGGGACACAGATTCGATCCCTGGGAAGATCCCACATGCTATGGAGCACTAAGCCCATGCGCCACAACTACTGAGCCCACATGCCACAACTACTGAAACCCGCCTGCCTAGAGCCCGTGCTCCACAACGAGAGAAGCCACCTCAATGAGAAGCCCGTGCACTGCAAAGAAGAGTAGCCCCCACTTGCTGCAACTAGAGAAAGCACGCGCAGCAATGAAGACCCAAAACAGCCAAAAGTAAATAAATAAATAAATTTATTTAAAAAAAAAAAAGATGACAGGCAAATATTCAATGAGGTGACATGGTCCTAACATAAGGAGTCTGTCATCAGGGCTGGAATGTGGTGGAAACCACAGCTCATATGTCTCTATAAACTATCCCATCAGAGCTCCTTTCCCTGGCCTTCCTGCACTGAGTCACCTCGCTAAATGCAGATCTAACGTGGCCAGTTTGACAAATATGTGTGAAATAGCTAAGATGTGCTGGGTGCACCACCCACAGGGTGGGCAGAAAAAGGTCCAAACTCCTTGCCATGTCACTGGGACCTAAGCTGCCTTCCTGGCCCTTCTTGCTTCTGTCCATAGCACGCGCTCGGGCCACCCCAGACTGAACCTTCCCAGGGGCTTCCCACACTTTCACTCTCCCAGGCCTTTTGTCCTGGACTTTCTCCGCCTACGCGCACCCCCTGCCTCTTGTCTCCACTCCCCACTAGACTGAGGCCTCCGTGGCCTCAGTCTCCGGCATCACGCCCAGCACACAGCAGGCACTTAATAAGCGCTCCTTGAAGCATGAAAAATTACACAGAAATACAGTTACCTGGAATTAAATAGGAAGGACTGTGATACTCTACAACCCATAACCTAAAACTGGTAATACAAAAACAGAACTTAACAGGTGCCCTCAAACCAGCCTGATTTTCCACTTAATCATCACTGTCCACGGACATCTTCTGATGACCAAGGCGGTCGGTATTCCTTACAATACGCCAGTTAAGTTGGTACAGTGCTTTTCTCCAGTTTACAGACGACAGAACTTGAGCTCAGAGTGGTCGGTTAACTTGCCCAAGAAGAGGGGCTCCATGGTGGCGGACGTGAAACTCACCCGGGTCCCCGATTCCAGGGCTGCTCCGTCCTCCCGTCACTGTTCCTAACAGAGCTGCTCTCAGCCAGGAGTGACTTCAGCCCCAGGGGATACTGACAGCGTGTGGAGACATTCTTAAATGTCACACAGCAGGAGAAAGGGACAGTGGCCTCCAGTAAGCGGAGGCCAGGAATGATGTTAAATGCCCCACGAGGCACAGGGCAGTTCCCCACGGCAAAGCGTTCCCTGGCCCAAATGTCAACAGTGCCAAAGCAGAGAAACCTGCTCTAGCAGAGAAACGAAAACAGAAGCCCCGTAAAATCGAGGAAAAGCACTCACCTTTCAGGATCACACAGGCTGTTGTCCGCTACCATTGCCTTTAAAACATCAGCATTTGCTAAGGAAAAAAAAAAAGTAAAGAATTAAAATGGGATAAACAGATGAGTGATCACAGAATTACTGTATCAGAAAAAACTGTTGGAGGATGCCTGAGTTCCTCCAATTCACAGACGAGGCCCTGGAGCCCCAGAGAAGGGAGGGTCTTTCCCAACGAAAGCCCAGATGTGGCACCATCTTGCTGATAATTTTCACCACGCAGGAATTTAGTGAAAGTGACAGAGAACCTATGCAAAGCAAAGCAGACCCACTCCAGAGCTTTGTTTCCTACACGTCATTAGCAATATAACAGAAGACATTTCTTTCTCCCCTTCTCAAAGCAAAGGGAAACTAAATTTAACTCTGCTACATAAGTCATGAAATGTATGTCTCAAGAGACCTATATTCTAATAACTTGTAGGTGCTCAAAGAATTAGCCCTAAATTCTGGATACCCATGTAGTATCAAGTCTATCCCACACAAAATCTGGGATGTGAGAGGGTTAATTTTCCAGGTGGGCCGTTCAGCTTAGCTCTGCTTAAGGACCAAACAACACCTTAACTCTAGCCAGATATCTTTAAATTTTAAATGTTGGTCATACACATCAGTTAAATTAGACTTCTAATGTTAATTTTTTTTTTTTAAATCCTAATTTGTAGGTGAGGCCTAGACTGTCAACTACAGCAAACTGAATCTAAGCTTCTTGGGTGCCTACCCCAGCCCCATGCACAGACACACATGCTCTTTTTGTCCTTTGTAGGGTGTCAAGTCTTAGGGATAAAACAGTGAAGTGGATGGTCAAGTTCCTCTTGGATAGTTCCTGGCAAGGCCAGATGTTATGACTAACTCCTGACCCATTCCCACTGATTTTTAAAGCACCGTTCACAGGACTAACCGCGACAACTTCCTTAGAGATGAAACAATAAAAAATCACCATTTACCACGTGAGCTAACACCAGCATTGAACATCTCAAATGATATCCCGAGAGGAGGAAGCTTAACTCTAATTTCAACAATGCTGCTTTTAAGTATTAACAGTTAAATGTGTATCCAGTGTTTCTCAACTCTTTTTCATTATTGCTCCACCCAGCAGCCTTTTTTGGGCATTTTTTTTTCCCCTAATCACCCTCCCATGAAACTATAATACTGCAGATACATTGGGCTGGCCAAAAAGTTCGTTCAGGTTTTTCCATCAGCTCTCACAGAAAAACCCGAACGAAGTTTTTGGCCAACCCAATACATCTGTTTATGTAATATATGCCTATCTGTGTTTTACATATAAAGTATTGATAGTAAGGGGTTTTTTTTTTGCCCCCACAATCTCATTTTCTCCCCTTCACAACCTTGCAAACTCATGGGGTTTTTGAAGAAATATTAACAGAGCATACCACCCTTTTCAAAAAGAAATATTTCCTTTGCCTTTCATGACTGTCTGTGAAGATGCACAGATGCATTTCCAAACACAAGTTTTGATCTAAACAAGACTTCTCATTCCCAAAAAAGTACTGAAATGCATCAGTAGTATCTTCTCCCACACGACAAAAAAGGCACATTACACCCTGTAAGATAAATTTAAGTAACACTGATCATTTTCCTTTTCACTAATACTAAGAATTCAGAAAAATATTTTTCTTTCAGATAAAGAGTTTAGGGAATACACAATAATTTGCCAGTTGACACTTATATTCTGCCATCATTTACTAAACTTCAAAACTATGAACAGAAAAGAGGGAAAAGAACAACAAAAAAAGGTATGAAAACAAAAATAACACTAATAGCATTCACTTATAAGAATGAGCTTTTCAAAAACAAAACTTTAAAGAGTCACCTGAGAAAATCAATCACCTGCTAAATGATGACCTGTGTTAGAAACATCAAATTATAAAATGCTCCCAGGAAGATTATTAAAACATATTAAAATCATTACTAAAACTTGTTTTTATAGGCTTGTGTTGTTTCTCATGTATTCATGTATTCCTGTATCTCACGCTTGTTTCTAAGAAACAATAGTAACCAACCCCTTCATTTGCTATGAGCGATGCTTTAAGAGTAGACTCAAGTTTTCATGCAAATATCATTCATACACATTGAGGGTGGGTATGTGGGACCAACACACACATACACCTGCACATACGCCCTCATCTCTAGCCTACCCTCCAATCTATACCAGGGAGTGAACTTCAGGAAAGTATCCGTTGGGAAGATTTTTGGTTTCCTGTGATGAGAAAACTCTCACATAATACCACCATTAGCACATAAACACACGCTTTAATTTGGTGGTAAAATTACTATAAAAGAGCAATAATCCAATTAAGTTCCATTGAATATATATCTCCTCCTTGTTGATTACTCATTTCATTCCAATAAGCTGCAAAAGATGGTTTCCCTACACTTGTCGGCATTCTGTCCAACTATACTTCCCTCCACGGGTATCCAAAGGATGGGAGGAGTCAGTTATAGAGCAAGCAACACCTGTCCAGGACAGGGGAAATTTTCTAGTGGGGAGTAATTTCCAGAAACTGCTTCCTCTCTTCTTTCCTGAATTCCTGCCTGATCATATGCACAGAGCAGTCAAAATCAGACAGAAAAAATGCCCTGTTTTCTCTCCCATCATTATTCTCTTCAAAGTTTTCCCTTACATTCAAGGCAAGATCTTGGTATGTGTCAGTCACTGGCTAAAAGCTTTACAGACCCTACCATGTTCGACTCTCCCCAAGAGGGGGGAGAGTTATCATCCCCATTTTACAGATAGACACGGAGGCCTAAAGACTGTAACTGACTGGCCAGAGTCCCACAGCTAGAAACAGAACTAGACACAGACCTAGATACAAACCCTGGTCTATCTGACTCTAGAGGGGGTGATTATTACCCTGAACCGCCCCTCCCGACTCCTTCAATGTCCGAGGGTCTACCTAACTGATGAGCAGTTTAACATCCCGACTCCTTCAATGTCTGAGGGTCTACCTAACTGATGAGCAGTTTAACATCCCGACTCCTTCAATGTCCGAGGGTCTACCTAACTGATGAGCAGTTTAACAGTGCACAGGATGTCTGCGTATCGTTACAGCTAGTTTCAGAGATCTGCTCACTAATGATGGTAGTTTATGAAGGACTCCTTTTGGCCATCAGACAACTGAGTCCCAAGGTAAGAATTTCACCGCGGGATCCCTGTCCTCTGCCACAACCGGAAATCCTGCAGAGTAAGCACAATACTCTCAACTGTTGCTATTTTCAGACAGTGTCAGGGCCTGGCAGAGAAGCTCAGCTGTGGAGTTGCAGGTACTTTCTAAACTTCCATACAGTGGCCACCCAAACACGCTTCAATTCAGCTCTATTTAGAAAGGATTAGGGATTGGGGGAAAATAATGGGTGTGCAGGTCAGCCAGTAAATCCATCCTTCAAGAGATATTTATCTAAGCGAAACCTGATTTGCAACATTCAAGACATGACAGGTTTAAACCATAAACAAGAATGTCACCACGAGTACAGGTGAAATACTACCCCATTAGCCAAATTAAAAATGCAAAGCAGAAAACGAGTCATATATCATGACTGCAAACGTTTTAAAATATGTAACTATAGACAAAGAAAACCTAAATAAAGCTGGGAAAATGGTAATGGTTTGTACTCAATTTTACTCCTTTTTTTTTTTCAATGTTTAAAGAAAAATTATGTTACAGTGTGCTGACAATTTAAAAAAAAAAAAAAGTTCAATTAACCTCAACAGGGAGGTCTAACTTGATTTTAAGTTCAGTCTGCTAATGACAAAGAAAAGAAAAATACATTTTGTTCTATAGAGAATTTAGAACAAAGGCAAACTAAAAAAAGCTAGGTTATAAACTGGTAAGAGATCCAAGCATGTGTCTAATCCCCCAGCTGTGGTTTTGGCACAGGCTGGAAGCGAGAGAGGACCATGGCTAGAAAAGGGGTGTCCAGTGAGATCAGATGTCTTCTGGTGGCTAAGGAGAACCAGGGCCACACGAAGGATCAGCGCCCCCAGCCCTCCTCACAGGTCACTGGAGAAATCACAGGCACACAGGTGAAGACCCTGACAGGGAAGAGGGTAGAGAATAAGAAAGACAGAAGGGAAAGAACTGCAGAGCAGAGGAGAAAGAATGGAATCGGCGCCGTGGTAGTATTCCAGCATACCTACTGGCAATCAAGGCAGCAGAAACCAAAAACCTTTCCTTTTCTGAAAGGAAAAGGACATTAATTAAAAAAGAAAAGAACAGCCCTATAGTCTACAAGTGTAGGAGGTGAGGAAATTATATAGTCTGCTTGCTCCAGGAACCCAAAGGCTTCCCGTCTGCTGTAATTAGGAGAAGGGGCCCACCCACTGCTGGCAACATCCTGCCACATGCCGGCTTTGTGACCCTGGGTAAATTTCTTACGCTCTGGGCCTCTGTTTGCTCATCTGCAAAATGGGGTCCAAACGATCCTCATAAGATAGTTTGGAGAATTTAATGAGTTAATGTTTAGGAGTTCTATAAAACACCCCAGCTGTATACCTTATCTCTCTGAAAGGAAGAAGTTTATCATCCCTCTTTCCTGCTACCAGGAAAGAGGCAGTGACAACACGTGGGTTAAGTACAGACTCTGCATCAGATGCTAGAGTTGAAATCTCAGCTCTGCTACTTACAGCAGGGTGACGTTGGCAAGTTAGTTAAGTGCTGTGGGCCTCCATTTCTCAAGTGTAAGTTGGAAATGAAGTATCTGAATCACAGGCTTCCCAGAAAGCCCTCAGAACAAGCCTGGCACACAGTAAGCACTCAGTGTCTACAATGAAGCCATACACAAGAACTTCAGCCCCCAGGAAAGTTTTCACAGCTGACTTATTTCCACCAATTCACCTGGCAGTAACCCCCTCCCTCATGCAGCACTCCCTAATTCAGCAGCTGCTGCAGCTCTCAGAAGTCCAGGTCCCAAAGGTCTCCAAGCTCCCCAAAGCCCTGAAGGCAGTTTCAAACACACAAGGCACAGGAGCAAGGAAGGGCCGTCCACACCTTACTCTGCCCACCTTTGTAATGGCTGGAGCTTCTATACCAAGAACATATTTGTGTATTTCTTATGCAAATTAAAATCCACTTTTTTATGTAAAAGAAATATGAACCACTGAGTCCTCAAGAATACCATCACCAAATACTGTTCCCTGAAGGAAGGTCTTTAGAAAACAGATATCAAATCCATGTGATCACCGTCTTTTTTTGTTATTTTAAACACCATATTATTGAGTTTGGTTATCTGGTTTCCCATCCTGTAGAAACTGAAAGCTACAAAGTAGAAGAGAGGCAGGCACTGTTGTATAGATAAAAGAGACCCAGGTAGGGTCGGGCTGCTCCTTAACCATATGACCAACCACTTGGAGTCTTCCTTTCTTCACCTGTAAAATGGGTATAATAATATCAACTACAGAGGAATATTCTGAGGATTAGCTTATACACATAACGCACCTAGATCTATGCCAAATACAGGCCACTCTGTAAAGAACAGTGAAACGTATGCTGAGCCATGTGAAACTGCTGCTTCCCTAAGTCAGAAAAACTGACCAACAGCCTGGGCCCGGCAGGCACTCCAGGTGATAGAGAGGATATAGGGGCAGAGGATCCCCGGGGAGGGCCTGGGGATAGAAGAGCAGATATCTCCCGAGCAGTGCGGAGGTATTTCAACTTTCAGACAAATGCCTCAGGTGCGTCAGTGCTCACTGCATGAGTCAGCATCGACCACAGCACAGACAGAGCCCTACTTTTAAATCCTCATGAGAATTCAAAGTATGGGGACCTGAGGCTATTTGGTGTGTCGACTAAAAAAATAATGCACAATCTGAAAGTTGAGAGGTTGTATTTAACTCAGTGGGCAAATCTGAGGACCTAAGCCTGGGACACAGCATCTCAAATAACTCTGAGGGACTGCTCTGGAGAGGCAAGGGAGGGAGCCAGGATATACAGGGGTTTTGCAACAAAGACCAGGTAGTTGGAACATCAAAAGATTACTATTAAAGACAACCAGACATCTCAAGCTAAGGAATTTTGCACTTTTCTACGTATGGGAAGATGCAAGAGTCTGGGCTCACTGAAGTCACTCCTTTGATACGCACCTCAGCTATCTGGGGCCAGCATCCTGTGCTCTCTGAGTCTCCCGAGGGTGCACCCCTGGGGCGGCTGTAATGTGATGGCTTGATGGCTACATCCTTTGTTTACTGATATGACAGGTGACATTTTTAGTTCACAGGTATGTGGGAAGGAGCAGGGCATCAACAAATCGCCAGTGCTTCAGAACAATGACCCTGACTTATCTAATCAAGATTAAACTAATACTGATTAGTTTCCAAAGATGAGGTTTAGAATACATTTCAGAAGGGAAAAAAAATGCTTTAAGCCATAAAGGTTACACTTTTTACAAGTTTTACCACTTAAGAATAGATCACAGAATTGGCAAATCCACAGAGACAGAAAGCAGAGGAGGGGCTGCCAGAGAATGGAGGAGAAGGGGATGGAGATTGGGGAGTGACTGCTTAGTGGGTACAGAGTCTGGGATGATGAAGAAGCTCTGGAACTAGACAGTGGCGATGGTTGTACATTACCGTGAGTGTACTTAAGGCCAACGAATTCTACATTTTAAAATGGGTTTAGGGACTTCCCTGGTGGTCCAGTGGTTAAGACTTCACTTTCCAATGCAGGGGATGCAGGTTCAATCCCTGGCTGGGGAGCTAAGATCCCACATGCCTTGGGGCCAAAAAACCAAAAACATAAAACAGAAGCAATATTGTAATAAATTCAATAAAGACTTTAAGAAATGCATAAAAAAATAAAATAAAAATAAAATGGGTATCACGGTACATTTTATGTTATGTGTATTTTACCACAATATTTTTAAAAGCACAAAAAAAACATAGATAATATTCAAGTGCTTATTATACCAAACACTTTATATGCAATATGTCACAACAATGTTATGAGGTAAATACTATTTTAGAGGAGGAAAGTGAGACTCCATGAAGTAATATGACTCCAAGCAGATCGAGGTGAGGCCAGGATTAAAAGGCAAGCCTCCAGGGCTGACGCTGGCTGCAACACTCAGACTGACTGACTCTTAGAAAATGCCTCTGTGAAACTCTCCTGGTCGGATCATGCTGGCAGCTGAGCTACTTGTGGGTTTAGGTAAAAGGTGCCAATAACTTCAGAAACATCGACAAGAGAAATCATACAGTTCATGACTCTTTGAAGCAGGTTTTTAAAAAAACATATGAATACTGAATTAAACACTGAAATAGCCATACCTTCATTTTTCATGATGTATTGGACAATTTGCCCTACGGTGTCACTATTTTCATTTACAGTATCGTTCAGCTCTGAAAGAGAAAGGGGAGGGGAGGACAGGTTACAATTGGCCACCTGCATCAGCTCAAAGACGTGCAGTTTTAGAGCCCAAGACCTCTCTGAACAGTCTCCAGAAAGCTCAGCTGATCACACATGGTGCTAAGAGCTCTGCTTTCTTCCTTCAGTCCCAAGCTGCCTGACCAAAAGGACACAGAGACTTCTTCAGCATATAAGCATAAAAAGTATCAGAGGTGTCCAACGATCTCTTCTCAAGTCCAAACACACACTCGTTTCCAAGACAATTCCATGTCTATATCAGTCCTTACAACTATTATTTCTCTCTCATCATTTTGTTAAACCCTTAGGGGAAATGCAAAGAAAAAAGATAATTAAAAGAAAAACATCTTGGATTTTATTTTGATTGCAGTTGTACTACATAAATTTAGAACATTAATTTATTTCTTAAATTGGGTAATTATTCATCTGCGTTTTTACAAGACTCTTCTTTTAAATGTACTTCCAAATGATCTAAATGTTGGCCGCAGTTAATTGCCTACAAACTCAGTTTACCTTGAGAGACTCTGTATATGGGATAGTCTTTGAAAAAAAAAAAAAGCAAAAAGCAAACCTCCACTCTGAAACCAATCCTTATAACTTGCTTCCATAACACAAGAAGGAAGAGGGAGGGTTGACCCAGCTCACAAAGAATGAATCAAGGGGTGCAGTGTCCTATCCGTGTATCTGGAAAACGGTCTTGTCCATCCAAGCCGCTTCCTCCTCGTGAATCCGCGCGTATTTGGTTGGATGCGCACATGCTGATGGCTAAGCCAACCGACAGAGCATCTCCGAGGAAGGAGGGGGAGGTCCTGCTTTCTGTTGACAAACACTCAGCCTTGGTTTGCTCATAAGCTCGCCCATGACTCATCATGCAACCGTTCTCTCTCTCTGGCTCAAAGGTCAGTGGGGGTGGGAAAAACCAACAGGCTTGCAAGCTGGCAAGGAATGAGGGCGCTCCCCCACTCCGCCCTTGGGGCCTGCTTGAAGGCGGACCTACTCCAAATGCCACTTTTCGGCAATTATTGCCCTTTGAGAGGCTGAAAGAGATAAGGAGAGTTACCTACTATTCCCCAAGGCCCTAAAGGATGGTTAGAAAGTGCATCTGTGGAGAAAACAGGACTTCATTTCAGCATTTTCCAAACACAATGCAGCAACTCCACGTCAAGAGGAACAGCTGAGACACTCTGAAATCAATACGAAGGCAGCAGCTCTTGCCATATTTTCACTGCTCTGTTCACACCATCATTCACTAATAAACATAAACTCTAAACTCACAGATTTAAGATAGAACTCCTCCAGCAAAAGTAACAGCGCAAAAATGGTGAGACCTCTCCAGTTTTCCCATCGTTCTTATTGGAACCTATTCAATAACAATAGTGAGGATTGATATTAAATCCTTGAGCAGCTGTTTGTGACAAACACCAAATGTATATTCTCTCTAAATTTCACAATAATCTTGCAAGGTGGAGATTACGGTCCTCATTCAAGGTGAATTAAAATTTTAATTAAGTTAGTATTACATTAATGAAATTAAATTTAAGTTAAATCATACATAGCAATGATTCAGAGCGTATAAAACTTGCCCAAGGCCACAGGCAAATACGAGTAAATGATTTAGCAGGTATTTAAAAAAGCAAGGTTTCTAACTCTAGGTGTGCTTCCTGTGAAATCTACAGTGACACCACACCACACCATCTGCCTTTAAGATGGATCATTTTATAAAAGTGTTGGCGAGGATGTGAGAAAAGGGAACACTTCTGCACGGTTGCTGGGAATGTAAATTGGTGCAGCCACTGTGGAAAACAATGTAGAGGGTCCTCAAAAAATTAAAAATAGATCTACCATATGATCCAGCAATTCCATTTCTGGGTATATTCCCAAAGGAAATGAAAACAGGATCTCAAAGATATATATGCACGCCCATGTTTATTGCAGAATTATCATAATAGCCAAGATATGGAAACAACCTAACTGCCCATCAAGGAACGAATGGATAGAGGAGATGTGAGATAGATAGATATATACAAAATGGAATATTATTCAGCCACGAGAAAGGAGGACATCCTGCCATTCTGACAACACAGATGAACTCTGAGCACATTATGCTTAATGAAATAAATCACATACAGAAAAAGACAAGTACTGTATGTTATCACTTATACGTGGAATCTAAAAAAGCCAAAGTTGTAAAAATAGAGAATAAAATGGTGGTTACCAGGGTGTAAGAGATGGGGAGATAGTGAAATGGAGCAGGGCCGTATGGGCTATGCCTTCCATGTCCTCTACCTGCCTTTTGCCTGTGGAAAAAACTTTAGCCAAAGAATAAGTTTAATCAGAGACGTGAGAAAATGCAGAAGCAGACAAAAGCAGTCAAATAGGACAAAACAATAATAGTTTAGTCACTAAGCAAAGTCAAACTAAAGCAAGGACCTTTAGTTCCTTCTCAAGGGCTATACAGATAATATTCTGAGCCATATACTGTGAGCCTGTGAGCTGTCTTATAGGTACTGAAACCCCCACCAGGTGGAAGAAATTAACTACATGATGACTAGTCTGTAGCCCTGACATAAGCTGCCACGATTCCAAGAACTGACCTCAAGGCAACGGGAACAAACTAACCCTGGAACTGAAAATTAACTCTACTTAATCAAAATAACGCTGGTCAGACCACCACAAGACCAATTTCAAGATGACTATCAGAGTTGACCCTACTGTTTCTGCATGTAGCCCCCGTCCCTCCATCTATAAAAGCTCTTGCCCCCTGATTGTCGGGGGGTGGGGTGGGGGGAGTCGGCCTTTGGACAGGAGTCAGCCCCCCACCTCGGGGTTGCCAGCATCCAAAATAAAGCAAACTTTCCTTTCCACCAACTTTGCCTATTTATTGGCTTTTGAGCAGTGAGCAGCCGGACACCACTTTTGATTACAATAGGGCAGATGTTGCTTAAGGGCACAAACTTAGAACCAATAGTCAATAAGCTCTAAAGAGCGAATGCACAGTAGAGTGAATATAGACAACAATATTGTATTACAGTCATCAAACTTGCTAAGAGACTAGAACTTAATGATTCCCACCACTAAATAGAAATGACAATTCCATACTGTGATATTGGTGCTAAATATCGGGACAATGGCGATCGTATTACAATATATAAACGTATCCGACTAACAAGCTGTACACTTTAAATTTACATAACGTTATACGTCAGATACATAAACAGATGGATCAGTTGCCTTACAGAAATGGAAAAGATACATGACTGGTTTCTGATTTAAAAATCGTCTGCACTCACATCTCCCTAAAAAGAATCCAGGTTATTTACCTATCTTTTCAACCTTTTCTTCTTCCACATCTTGCTCGGCTTCTGTGGTACAACGATAGCCTTTCTTCTTAAGCAGGTGGCAGATGAGGACACCAAAGAGACCCATGAGGAAGAACACAGGGACGAGCGCGTACGCAATGTATTCCGGGTGTCCATTGCCACTGCTCGTGGGCGAGGGCGTCGTCTCGGTTCTGGAGTGTAACGGGCGGCCGCCGCTATTGTCTGAGGGAGAAACAGGCACAGCTGCATCAGCCGTCTCCTGGGGGCAAGGAAAATCTGACACCCTTGGGAAAATGTTCCTGTTAAATGCTTCCCAACCACAGGCCACGCAGAGACTGGCGGGTCTGGCAGGACAGGCACACAGGCTTGTGCTAAAACAGTCTTGAGTTCCCATCCTTTCCCTACTACTCATAACCTGGGTCCCACCCTGAGTAATTTTTTTTTCGTCCTCTCCAAGCCAGCCTCTGCTTCTTCATCTGTAAGACGACCTACACAGCGTGGAGTGAAAGTAAAGTGTCCGCGAAGGGTCCACACAGAGTACATACATCATCGCTAGGTGGTATCATAGCAGAGTACTCCGTGGTTAAGAGCACAGACTCAGGAGACTTGGGGTCACATCCTGGCTCTACCACTTAGCAGCTGTGTGACGCAGGACAATGACTTAACCTCCATGCCTCCGTTTCTTGTGAAATAGGCACGCTACCCACCCTTCTAGGCTTGCTATGAAGATGAGATAAATTAACACATGTAAAACATCTAGAACCATCTCTACAACATAGTAAAGGTTCAACTACATGCCAGACACCATTCTAGGCACCTGCGACATACCACTGAGCAAAACAAAGATCCCTGTCCTCATGGAGTGTATGTCCCAGAAAGATTTAGTAAACTGACAGATCTCGTGTATGAAAAAAGAGAGAAAAGTCCAGGACAGCACCAAGTTTTGGCCCAGGGGTACAAATATAAAAATGGAAGCACATGCATCTGTTTATTTGTTGACCAACCCAAATTAGCATTTATGGCATGCCCGTTATGCGAAAAGTACCAGCTGGGAGCTGGATAGAGAGTGGAAATCAACATAGCATGGCCAACGCCATCTTGGAGCTTGTAGGGTAGTAAACAAGAGAAGGCACTAAACAGGTGAACACCTGGGTAGGCATGAGAGATTGGGAGAAAGGCCGAGGAAGGTATGCATGGGGCACTAAAAGAAACAGTAATAGTGGGGACCTATTTTATGACTTCAAAAATAGGGCAGCTGGGAAGGGGGCCTCTTGGGAGAGGAGACATTTGCTTTTGGACAAGTCAAAATTCCACATGGACTTACATCAGAGGCAGCTGGATATCTGGGCCCAAGAAGGTGCCAGGTAGGCTCCCAAGAGGTCCCTGTATATGGGGAACTGCGTCACCTCTACGAAGGAGTGAGACGGAAAAATAGTGAGCCCAGCTCGTACAATCATAAGATACGGCTAGTTAAGATAACGGAGAGCCGGCTGTGTGGAAAATCAGCAAAGTACCAGTTTACACACGCAAAATGAGAAGGGAGTTATCAAACAAAGGAGAGGGTCAGGCAGGATGAGGACTAATGAAACGGGGGATTTGACTGAAACGAAGTCTCATTATTTGGGATACTCAGATTCTGGAGTGATAAAATGAGGTTTTCTACATCATGGAGATGCACATATATTGCTTAAGAAACCCAGAAACTGGAAAGCTAGATGCCTTTATAAACTTTTTATAAACTCTTTCAAGAGTATTTTTATGGAAAAAAAAAAAAAAAACCAAACACCTGTGTTGTAATTATTATATGGGGACAAATACGAGGTGTGAAGTGACCACATTTCATTACTGCAGCAAACAGTATCAAACAAAGGCCATAGGATGAAGGGCTCTCTCTCTCTTTCACGTGGAACTATCCATTATCTTTGAACATGAAAGGAAACTGCTGGTTTCTCGGGTTTGTAAAATGTTGCATTCATTATTTTACCATGAAACCTCTAGAATTTGGGATAATGTATACACTTTTTCTGATTTCTCTTCCAAGGATCAATATAATTAATAAACAAATGAATAAATAAGAGTATACACACACACTTCCCTAAACATATGCAAATACATCATCTAAATTAGGGTTTAACTTCAAGACTTACTTTCAGTAAAAACCAGAAATATTTAACGCCTTTTACAACTATGTGTTTTATTTATTAATTCCTTTTTAAAAACACATATTCCATGCAACAGGAATATGTAAAGCAGGCAACATGCTAAGACTGAAAGAGTTTTACTCAATCATGGTCTGTTTCAATCTGGAGGTGATAATAAATTCTCTTTGGGGAGCAGTAGAAACAGGGATGAAAGCAGAGGGGCTCAGAATTGAAGCCAAGTAGCTCCCCCTGAATCAGGTGGTTGAGAATGTGTGTTCATCATTAATTTGATATCTAGTAAATCCTTGCAAGTACCACGTATTTACAGTTTGTGATTTACAGACATATATCAGTCATTTAATGTCATAATTATTACACCATGGAAAAAACTGAAGAAGATATGAATCTAAATTAGTGAAACATGAATTACAGAGATGCACTGTCGTTAAAAGGTCAGACTGCCTAGCATAAATAACAACTTGGCCACTTACTAGGCATGTCACCTTGGGCAAGTTTCTTAACTGCTAGGTGCTCAGTTTCCTCATCTGTAAAACAGAATCAAAATGATTGTACCTTTCTATGATAATTTTAAAACATGTCCCCAAATTCTTTGGCACCGCTCCCATGGAGAGGTGAGGTCTCTATCTCCTCCCCTTGAAGATATATTTTGTGCTTTACCTGACCAATAGAACGTGTTGGAAGTGATACTTTGTCAGTTTCTAAGTCCCAGGCCCTAAGAAACTGACAGCTTCCACGTCCTGCCTCTTGGGACACGTGCTTTTGGAATCCAGCCACCATGCTGTGAGGACATCCAACCTGCCCCAAGAAGAACAACCAGTAACAGTCCCCAAATGCCAACTATGTAACTGAGATATCTTAGAAGTAGACTCTACAGGCCCAGCTGATGCTGCACGGAGCAAAGGTGAGTCATTTCTGAGGAACCCTGCCCAAACCGTAAAGTCATAGGCAAAATAAATGACTGTTACTGTTTTAGGCCACTGAGTTTTGCGGTAATTTCTTATACAGCAATAGTAACTGGACGACTACTTCCTTAAGTCATTGTGAGGATTAAATACATTAATATGTAAAGCACTGAAAAGAGCATTTAGGAAAAGATAAGCACTAGAAAAGTACTTACTCAGCATCTTGATAGAACTGCACTATCCAAGATGGTAACCACTAACCACAAATAGCTATTCAAATTAAAACCAATTAAAAATGGACAAAACTTAAAATTCAGTTTCTCAGTTGGACTAACCACATTTCAAGTGCTCAACAGTCACATGTGGCTAATTTGCTTCCATATTGGGCAGGTCTGATAAAGAAAATTTCCATCATCTCCAACAGTGATATTGTACAGCCTGCTTACAGACTATAAAGGATCATTAAAGAGCAAAATGTTGACTGGAGACTCTACTGTGATGTACCTTAACCATTTAATTAAGAATGACTTTTAAATCACAAAGTAGCTACTCACAACGCCTAAGATGTTTGTTAACTTAGGCTTAGCTTTCCTTCAATTTACACTAATAATTTGCTTAGAGACACTGTGTCCATCTTTTGTCTTCATCCCCAGATGACTCATATCTGAATTCTGAAAAAAATATTTATTTTGAGTCCAAATTAATAGGAAAGGTTGTCGTAGCATTATTTATAAAAGTCAAAAAAACAGCAACAACCTGCATGTTTGACAATGGGATAATAATAAAATATCTAAGTCAATCATTGTCTATCCATTTGATGGAATAATATGCACCATTTAAAACTATTTATGAAGACTTTGTGAAGATATGGGAACACACATGATTCAAAGTTGAATTTTAAAAAGTTGGATTCAAAATCTTAACATACGGTAGGATCCAACTAGTAAAAAAAAAAAATGCAAGAAGGCATAAAATGTACAAGAAATGGTCAAAATAGTAAGTGATTCTGGGTAACTGAATAATAGGATAATTATTAATTTTACTTTTATGCTTTTCTATAATTTTCTAAAATTCTTATATATGTATTACTTGTACCTCCTTGCACCAAGGAGGTAGACACTTAAAAAAAAAAAAAAAAGACACAGAACAGAGGTTATCAGCCATTTGGGAATCACAGATCCCTTTGTGAACCTGTTGGATGCTATGGTTCCTATTCCAAAATGGTGCCTCCAAGCTCTGTAAGCTCTAGACATTAAGTTCACATAAAGGCAAGTGACTTGATAAGGATGATGCCCAAGTTCCTGCTGAGTAACATGGTGGACACTGGTGCCATTCACTGAGATGAGAAATACCTGGAAAAAAAAAATCAAGTCTGCGTGGTGCTATGGGTTGAATTTTGCCTCACTCCCAATTCATATGTTGAAGTCTTAACCCTAAGTACCGTATTAGGACATAGGGTCTTTACAAAGGTAATCAACTTAAAATGAAGTCATTAAGTCGGGCCCTAATCCCATCTGGCTCTTGTCCTTTTAAAAAAAGGGAAATACGGGGCAAAGCACAAAGTAAAAACACCATGTGAAGATATAGGCAGAGATCAGGGTGATGCTTTATAGAAGCCAAGGAACACCAAAGACTGGCAGCAAACCATCAGAATCTAGAAGAGAAGCATGGAACAGATTCTTTTTCACAGCCCTCAGAAGAAGCAACCCTGCTGACCCTGATCTTGGACTTCTAGTCTCCAGAACAGTTAGACAATAAATTTCTCCTTTTTAAGTCACGCAGTTTAGGGTACTTTGTTTCAGAGGCCCTAGGTAATATACTTGCATGCAGAAGACAATTTTGAACATGTTCAGTTTTGAACACGTACTGAGAGGTAAGCACGGGGACATCCAGACGGAAATACCTATTGAGCAACTGGATCTACTCCATGAGGACATGAGGAAGAGAATCCAGGGCTGTACCTTAGAGCCTAGAAGAAGTTTCCAGAAGGAATGAGCAGTCAGCTAGGTCAGATGCTTCAGGAGAAAGCAACTAAAATAGGAAGGAGACATAAAATGGTACAGCCACTATGGAGAACAGTATAAAGGTTCCTGAAAAAAACAAAAAATAGAGCTACCGGGACTTCCCTGGTGGTGCAGTGGTTGGGAAGCCACCTGCCAACGCAGGGGACATGGGTTCAAGCCCTGGTCCAGGAAGATCCCACATGCCGTGGAGCAACGAAGCCTGTGCACCACAACTACTGAGCCTGAGTGCCACAACTACTGAAGCCCAAGTGCCTAGAGCCTGTGCTCCACAACAAGAGAAGCCATTGCAATGAGGAGCCAGCACACTGCAACAAAGAGTAGCCCCGGCTCGTCGCAACTAGAGGAGGCCTGAGCACAGCAACGAAGAACCAACACAGCCAATAAAAAATAAATACATAAATTTTTTTAATTAAAAAAAATAATAAACTTAAAAAAAAAAAAAAAGAACTGCCATATGATGCAGCAATTCCATTGCTGGGTATCGATCCAAAAGAACTGAAATCAGGATCTGGAAGAAATATCTGCACTCCCAATGTTCTTTGCAGCATTATTTACATACAATAGCCAAGATATGGGAACCACCAAAGTGCTCTGTTGGTGGAGTGGATAAAGAAATGTGACATGCACATATAATCGAATCCCATTCAGCTTTTAAAAAGGAGGAAATCCTGCCACGAAGGACAACAAAGATGGACCTGAAAGACGTTACGCCAAGTAAAATAAGCCAGTCACAGAAGGACAGCTACCTACCTGATTCCACCTCTGCGAGGGATCTAAAAGAGCCACATTCATAGAAAGAGTAGAATGGTGGTTGCCAGGAGCTGGCAGGGGGGCGGGGATTGGGTAGTTGCTATTCAGTTATGCAAGATAAAGAAGTTCCGGATATTTGCTGCACAGGCTTGTGCCCTTAGGTAACAATACTGTACTGTGCACTTCAAAATTTGTTAAGAGGGTAATTCTTATGTTAAGTGTTCTTACCACAATAAAAGAAAGAAAAGAAAGACAACACCCTAAGACGAATCTTTAGAAACAGAATTGAGAAAAACTCAGGTGAATTGGGCCACATGGACGTTCCAAAGGAGCACATGGAAAACCTTTAGTTGTTGAATCAGGAAGCAACTTGGAATTTTTTAATTTTCCCCTTGTTGTGCTTTGCTCCCTATCTGTTTCTCCATAGTTTCCTGAAGTAAACTTAAAATCCTAAAATAATCTTTAAAATCCTAAAATACATACATATATCATACATAAAATAAAATAAAATAAAATAGGAAGGAAAAAACGAGTAGCAGGAGATCTTTGTGGCCTTGGAGGGACCAGTTTTTCATAGACCAGAAGCTGAGGCTAGATTCCCTGGGCTGAGGAGCAGAAACAGCTCAGTTTGCTCTTTCTAGAAGCCCCCTGTGAGGGGAAGAAATTTTTGTTTGGAGTTTTGAATTTTTTTTAAGTGGCTGAAACCAAAGTGTTTATTTACATGCAGAAGATAAGGCGCAAAAAGAAGACGGATTAAAAACTTGAAGAGGAAAAAAAAAGACTTCGTCCTGAGGCAGGGCGTCCACGAGTGAGTTCTTTACGGTGGGTGGAGGGAAGGTGAGTGAACAGATGCCTGAACATGAGAGATGGCATCTGCTGAGAACGAGCGGGGCCAGGGCAGAAGAGGGGCTTGCGGAGACATTGAGGCTTAGCAAAGAGATGGAAGGGATGGGAGAGGCCAGTGAAAGGACTGCAAAGCCATTCGGGGCAGAGCTGAGATATGTACCCCAAATCTGTGACTGGACTAAGCCATGTGGGGAGGGCCACCTGAGCAGCAAAGAGAGTCAGAGACCCAAGGGAATCAGACACCAGGGATCAGGGTCAGAATGGAAAGTAGGCCAAACCAGAGGAAGGAAGGGGATGGTTTTGAGTGGGAGGGTTCCAGAAGTGATGGAAGTCTGGCTTAGACGACTTTGTTTTTCCTCTGTAACTACTAACAATAACCACCACCACCACATGCATGGAGCATCTGCAGTCCAGCAGGAAGCCAAGCACTGACTCTTCACAACAAACTTACGACATAGCTACTGCGATTCTCCCCATGTTACAGATGGGGAAAGGAAGCACAGAAAGGTCAAGCAGCCTTCCCAAGGTCACATAGCTACTGTGTGGCAGTGCTTGAATTCAAATCAGGCAGTCTGGATCCTGCCTGCTTGGACGCTGCTTCCTCTTACCTGACCTGAGGTCATCGTTTTTCCAACTCCTCTGTTAAAATGCCAAATGCCGGTTTGCTCTATTTCACAACTTAGATGAAAGGCACCCCAAGCCGCAAAACTGTGGATTCCAATTAGCACAGCAGGAAGTAGGATGTTTGGAAAATGCCCACCACCAGACCTCAGAGCAGTTTACTGAATGAACAAATGTAAAACTCTATTTGTCCCCCATCTCTGACCTCCCTCCCAACTCCCAAATCACAGCCCACCTTATGCAGGCCACAACCTCTGGTCCCTCAACCTCTTCAAAACAAGCCCATCACCTCATCTCCAGTATCCTCTGCACATAGCAAGAACCATCCAGAGAGTTCTCAGCGCTTACTGAGAAAAGGGATTCCCCTCCACCACATTACAAGTAAAACATGCCCAACAAAAGCCAGCAGTTGTTAAAATCCTTTGCGTTTTTCCTAGACCCAGCCAGGTTTGGTTAATTCACCATGTTCTGAAGACCCACTATGTTGTGTATTTTGCTAAGATCCTGTTGACAAAGTCACAAAAGAAGACATAATGTAAAAAACACTGAAGACAGCAAGCTAACTGAGGAAGAGGTATGAGGAATGGCTCGAAGTCAACCAAAAAAAATCAAAAGCAGTTTCCTAGCTTGGTTTCCAAGTGATACTTCAATTTCCGACTGACCCCAATGGTCAGAGGAACTGAGAAGAAATGGCACAGAAACGGCATTCCTCAAACCCAGTGGGCATAGCTTGAGGATTGCTAAAATAATGGGAAAGACGATAATAACCTGAGACTCCAGATAAGGAAGCCCTTGTGACTTCTCCCAAGCAGCCTTGCCCAACCAAGGCCAAGAGCATTGGGATGGTTCTGATAGCAATTCTTCCCATTCTATCAGGAAAGGGTATACATTCTCAGAAGCTAAGGTTTCCCAGCAGTGACCCAACAACTCTGTGATGGGAAAAGGACCTGGCTGGTAAGTAGATAACCCACCAAGCTTGGTTGGAACATTGTTTTCAAACACACACATACATACCCTTTTTTTTTTTTTTTTCAGCATTCAAATTACTGTACCCTAAAGTGGTCTATTTTTGGTTTAGATTACTGACTAAGATGGCTAGATATGCACTTCTCTAAGGGGGTTTTTCTTCCTCCAGCTTTGTCCCCAGCTACCTCTGTGATGCTGAACAAGTCCCTTCACCCCTCTGGGCCTTGGTTTGCTCAGCTGAAAAATTATGTGCTGGAGCCAATGTCCTTCCTGGTTCTCAAAACTCCATACTCCCCAACCTTTTCCAGCCCCATCCCCATTCACTCTGGGTTGATGCTACTGGAGAGGAAAACAAAAGCCCACCCTCCTGTGTCCACAAGGCAAAACCCAAAAAACTCTGAAAACAAACATTTTATACCTCACTTCATAGCAAAACCAAATCTGACAAACTCACTTGTAGCAAAACCTGTTTTGACCTGATGTGAGGCTATTTACAAGCCCTATTCCAATGAGTCCGCTGCATAAACATTAATATATTTGATGAGACCTCTCAAGGGGGACTTACATATTTAGAGTTTAGGCCACGGGCCCCAGGGGTTTCTGAGGGTCACAACCCTATGAGGTGGGTACTATTATTTTAGAGAGAGGAGCTGGAGGTTGGGGAGGGTATGTCACTTGCCCAAAGTCACATGGTTGAAAACTCATAAGAGCCTGGAGGAAAACCCAGGCAGATCCTGTTTCAGGACAGAGATTCATGACAAACTGCCTCTCAATCCCACTCTGGCAGAGCTAAGATCTACTAGCTCCTGAAAAACAGCCCCCTTTATTAAGCTAATTGTTTAAACACGGTTTAAATCAATTATGTACACTAATAACAGGGAGGAATGCAAAGCAAATTCTACGAAACAAAATGATCCCCAAATTGTTTCTGGTTTTGGCTGTGGGGATAACTGAAGCTATAGAGCTCTTAAGACACTCCCCCAGCACCAGCAACTGAGACAGAGCATTTGAGCACATTTTAAAAGCTTAAAATGTACGAAGAGAGCAAATAAGCTTATATGGAAACTGGAAAACAATGGAAGTCAGTACATAAATAAGTGCTAAACTTTGTAGTGAAACTTCAGGCAGTGGCCAACTTCCAAATGACTCCCAGAGAAACAGCTGCTACAGCCCCGCCCTCCCCCTCCGCAGCTATGACTAGGCAGGGAGAGCCATCCAGACAGGACCCCCCCTCCCCGGCGCCCACTCACCCGTGACACAAAGTCCCTCCCAAAGCATACAGCTACTCAGTCACCTTTATCTTGTCGAATTCCTTGAAATGCTACCCTGATGCTGGAAAACTCTTGATTCTGGACAGCAAAAACCACTATGGGAACAGATGGAGGCCCAGAAAGCTTCCCCAGCAAAACACATATAAATTGGCTATGAATCCCTGATTTAAAGATGCATTTGGCTAAGAGGTCCCTGTTCCCTGGGGCTGTGGGGTGGGTGGCCAAAATGGAGAGCTCAGGGCAGCAGGAGCACCCCAGGATCTGGAGATAGGCATTAAGCATGGGAGACGAAAACAGGGAGGGGTGAGTACCCAGAGATTTCAGCATATTACCTGTGCCCAGGAAAGTTCCTTCCTTCCTCCAGTACTTGGCTAAATGTGGCTTCAAATAGCTTTTGTTAGAAACTAATAGGACAAAGTTCAGTTAGTAAACCTTGATTGGAGCCTGGTTCCAAAATTTAAATAATAAAAATTTTAAAACAGCAATAAAGGATATTTTGAGGACAACAGGAAAATGGATTAGACAGTAGTACATATTTATAGTTTATTTTTTTAGCTATGATGATGGTATTGTGGTTATACAGAAGGAAACCCTTAATCCTACAAGATGATGGCAGAGGGATTTGGGGTGAAATGTAACTCTCTGCAACTTGATTTCAAATAGTTCAGCAGAAAAAGTAGGTAGATAGAGGGATAGATGGTTGGATGCATAGATAGATGATAGATAGATAGATAGATAGATAGATAGATAGATAGATAGATAGATAGATAGATAGATATAGATTGATGATAGATAGATGATAGATAGATAGATAGATAGATGATAGATAGATGATAGAAAGATGATAGCTAGATGATAGACAGAAAAATGATAGATAGATAGATGATAGATAGGATGAGCAAGTGAATATGGCAAAATGTTGAATCCAAGAGGTTAGTGTACAGCAGCCCACTTTACTATTCTTTTTAACTTTTCTGTAACAAAAGTTCACTAAGTCCCACTTTATCATTTTTTAAATACCCTTTCTGGGAACCTAATTATTATTTTTAATGGGAAAATGCATTTCAATTCCCAACCCCATTACTCAAAAAGGAATGTCTGGAGCACAACCCTTCCCTAGGATGCAGTGTCTTTGTATAAGTACCATAGGAGTTGAGAAGGGAAGTAATAAGTGTGGATCCAGGAAAAAAAAAGGACTTTATCTTAGGTTTCAAAAGAAAAACTGAATTTGGCTGGACAAAAAGGGAACAAACATTCTTGATGGGCAGGAGGCTGGGAGACAAAACTGAATTACCCCTGAACCCCAGGTAGCTACCAGAACAAAGGACTGAAACTGGGGTGACGTCAATATAAAGAAACAAAGATACTTAAAAATTATGATGGAAACTATAAATATTTACTATCTCAGGTTTCCATTTAGACTAGAAGAAGAAAACTACCTTTGCAGAGTAAGAGGAAGTCCCCAGCATTCTCTACAACTGTCTTAGATTTACCAATTCTTCAAGGGCACCAAAAGATTGGAAAAAAAAACAACCAGAAAACAGCTACAGCCCCACAGCTACTCCTCAGGAAGGGATTCAGTTTAGGATACCGGTGTTTTGAGAAGTCAAGGATCTCAACTCTGGACTCTTCCTGAATCGTCCAGAATACCTCAAACAATGGGTTTGCATTCAGATGACACAGAAGGTTCATCTGACCTGAGCTCACCCCACATGGGGCAAGGTCAGCTTACCAGTGACTGCACTGGGACACAGGCCAGGAAGTGACCCACCACGTCTCTGAGACAGAGAGGGCTGAGGAGCCCTGAGGGGACCGCAAGGGGTGGGGCACATCACGGGGCCCTCGGAGAGGGGTGTAAGCAAGGGCGATCCCCAAGGGGCTGCAGGGGCAGGGAGAGCTCAGCAGTTTGGACCCCAGCTGAATCTTCCCCTCCTCATTTCCTGTTCTCCTCCCCCTTGCTCTGCCTCTCCTCTTTCTTTTGTTATTTTCAGCGTTGTCCATTTGGGGATTTTTTTAAGTCGTTACTGCAGCACTGTCGGTCTCCTGGGGATAGGCTGGGCGGCTGGAGGACAGGAGTGGGGTGAGACTCTGACTGTAGACCCTTCCTCACCTTTCAAATTGTAAATTACGTCCATTCAAGAAAAAGCGGAATTTTTAAAAAGACATTTGCTTGATATGACTGCAACGCAATGGGACTTCAGAAATTTAATATCCACTGCAGATTCTCTCCTAAAGGTGGTGTGTTATAAAGAATGAGTCGCTACATTCAGGTAACTGTAGGGCAGCATTTACCAAGGGTTTGCAGTGCTACGTGCACAACTCCATTTCATTTCCACAACATCTGAAGGTGGCTTGTCTCATCAGCCCCACGTACAGATAAGGAGAATAAGGCCCACGGGGGTTCAGTACATGGGGGTTCAATAACAAGTCCTAACATGAGGTGGGCCAGGATGCAAGCCAGGCCACAAGACCCCAGGGCCCCACACTCCTAGCCATGCTGCTTAGCAGTATCTCTAACAGTGGAGATGGGTTTTCATAAGTGACACATGCCTCACAGTAAACAGGTGGGTTAAATCACCACCAACTGACCACAGAGTTGGGCTGAAGCCCAGGTCCACATCCACCCACTCTAACGCCCTTAAACACTAAAAAGCTGCCTCTTTCCGAATGACCCTATCATGTGTGATAAACACTGGAATCTGCATGCATCTTGTTAAATATAAAAATCACCTTCATGAAAAAGTATTTAAGTCAGCTACAGCAAGATAAATTTGCAATGACTTCATTTTTTAAAAAATTCTCAGCAACATAAAATTTCCCAATATTAATTTTTACTACAAAAAGCAAAAGATCACTCTAAAGTAGAACACTATTTTACTCCTCCACAACTAAAAGGAAGACTTTTCTCTATCTATTGAAAAGCATCGTGTTCACAAGTATATTTCCACATTATTACTCACAAGCTATTATACTTAGAAGCAATTCAATAGTTGTCAGAAACATAATAATTTGTGCTAACAATCTTAGCTCCACGGCATTTAAAAATCTTTCAGAAAGAAAGAAGGAAGTTAGGAAGGAAGGGAGAGAGGAAAAGAAAGAATGGAAAAGGAGAAAGAAAATCTTCAATCACATACATATTAGCTAGAGACATCGTACAAGATACAAAAGTTTCCACTCAGATGACAGGACGCTGGCTGTCGTTTTATCTGAAACCTCTAATTCCAAGGCAGTAGCCAAGAGGGTGGATGAGATCTTCATTTTGCAAATAAATCAGTGGTCTAATATGACATAACTGGGACAGGCAGAGAAATGAGTCCAGCAGAAGAACCAACACTCAAGAGCCACTGACAGGGGACTTCCTAGGTGGTGCAATGGTTCAGAATCCGCCTGCCAATGCAGGGGACACGGCTTTGATTCCTGTTCCAGGAAGATCCCACATGCCGTGGAGCAACTAAGCCCGTGTGTCACAATTATTGAGCCTGCACTCTAGAGCCCGTGAGCCACAACTATTGAGCCCATGTTCCACAACTACTGAAGCCCACACGCCTAGAACCCGTGCTCTGCAACAAGAGAAGCCATTGCAATGAGGAGCCCGCGCACCACAAGGAAGAGTAGCCCCTGCTCTCTGCAACTAGAGAAAGCCCATGTGCAGCAACGAAGACCCAACACAGCCAATAAATAAATTTATTAAAAAAAAAAAGAAAAAGAGCCACTGACAGCCTCCCCACGCACTGCACTACATAACACATCGCTCGGACATACTGTGGTCAACATAGGAAACTCAGCGTGGGTGACAGAACTAGCAGGAAAAGCCTGATTTAAGTCAAACACACCTGTTTCCCCAAGTAGTGGGGAGAACGCCCTTTTATTGTACCCTTAACCCCTATCACAGCTCCTGGAACACAGTAGGAGCACCTTAAGCTTTTGCCACACGGAACCTGTGAATTGTGAAAGCAGATTCCATCCTTCCGGAACGGCTCCTCAATTACTGGCCAAGCGTCCACATGCACTGCAACTGGACCAGCAGCTTTGTTAAGATGTTATTTGGAGGGACAGAATGTCCAGTGTACTTGTACCTTCATTTACCAAGTGCTGGTGGTTTTTAAAAACTTATATAAATAGGTTCTTTTCAGAGCTGGACGACTGATTCACCACATAGCTTTACCAATTGTTCAGTAAGCACTTCCCAAACGATGTGAATATACCAGCAAGCCCCAGTGCTCATTAAAATCAACAGAAGGTTTCAGTTCGCAAAGATTCAAAGGAAGGCCACGAATAGCAGCACACTCCCAAGCCCAGCGTTGGGAACTGGCCCTCCACTGGACTTTCACAGGACTCCAGCACACTCCCAAGCCCAGCTTTGGGAACTGGCCCTCCACTGGACTTTCACAGGACTTTGTCACATTCCACACTGCCGTGTCCGTCAAGGAGAGGAGCTGACATACCCTCACCAAAGGCGCTGCCCTCTTCCCACAGGGATGTAAGCCCTAACAGATCTATTCCTGAACATTCCTCGCAAGAGGCCAAGCAGGGACTAGGTTAGAAATTATTTAAACTATGGGAGGAAGCTAACCAGCAGATGCCAGAACAAAAACCACCAAATGAGGAGGGGACAGACCCAGATGGTCTATTTCTGGCAGGAACTGCAAGAGGGGGTCCCGGGGAGGAGGGGGTTCCCTTAGGAACCAGTCTCCCCTGGAGCTCCACAGAGAGGGCGCTGACTCAGAGGACGAGGCCTCCAGGAGCTAGGTTCCTGGTTTCTGGCTACAACCCGCCCCTGCCAAGGTGGGAGTACAGCCAAGTAATTTCCACCGTGCAGAAGACAACACAAACTAACCACATGGGAAAACTAGGGGTGTTGCCATGCCGGCTGGGCTTCAAAAGGGAAGACTGCCGGGCGGCTGGCCCTACAGAGGGAGATAGTGACTGGTTCTCCAGGGGTGTGTTGGGGGTTCACCATCCCACATCCAGAGTCTCTGGGATGTTCAACCACTCTTCCACCAACCACTAAGAGCAGCAAACCTCTACTGAGTGCTTGTTTATAAGCCTGGTGTCTTTACTTGTGTTTTTTGTTTTTTTTTTTTTAATCTTCAAGACTCTTAGATAGGTGTTTCAGTGAAACCCATCTTAGACATGAAGACATTAAAGAACAAAGTATTGAGGTCAAGGTCACTCATTTGGGGACTGGCCAGGATTCAAGCCGAGGTCTGTTGCAAGCAGAGCCCAACCTCTCAACCAAAGCTGCTCCCTAGAAAGAAAGGAGGCAAAAGCAGAAGCTAGCTTTTCCTTGCTTCCTGGCTGTGAGACCCATTAACTTCCTGGTGCCTCAGTTTCCTCATCTCTAAAATACAGATAATAACAGGACACACAGTTTCTGAGCAGGAATGAGATGAACTCGGGTTAAGCCGAGGTCCTAGCACAGAGTAAGTGCTCAATAAACATTAACTAGCATATTGCTGTGATACTTGTTATGAGTGGTGACATGTGTAAACGCTGCTATGCTCACAGAGCCTTCAGCTCACCTGGGAATACAAAGCCAACAGACAGCAAAGGACACTGGAGCCCGTGAGCCCGACTGGAGGGGCAGTGTTAACTGTGGGGGTCAGAGAAATACCTTAAGCCCTGGAGGTGAGGGAGCAGCTGCCTGAAGCAGCACCGCAGGAGTCGGTCTGCAGCTCCCGTAACACTGACATCAGTGCTGTTTCTCTTCCTTTCAGGAACAGGAAGGGGTCACGATTAAACAGAAAACTACAAACGTCCTAAACGCAGGGTTTTCCAGTTAGTCACAGGTTAAGTTAGGTGGTGTTCCTGCTAGACAGGCACGTGGCCAGCCTTCTGTGAAAATGGGAACTGGTGAGCAGAGATGATATATGTGGAGGGCCACGGTCCTGTCCCAGTGAAGTCATGAAGTCCGTCCTCTGCCGGGAATTCTCCCCTAGGGCTGTTAGAGCAAAGGGAACAGGAACTAAGATGGAAAAGACAAACAAAGGCAAGATTAAACAGAAGAAATTAGGAAACCCCTAGATATAAAGAATCTGATTTAAGGGTAAGAAATGAATGTTAATAGCCTGAAACTCAAATAAGAACTCTGAAAGCCAGTAGCAAGAGTTAGACACAGAAAAATACTATTAATATTAGTCACGAACTGATGCATACTTTGTATAATTACTATTCCAAGCATTTTATAGGCATGAACTTGCTCAACCCTTACAATAACCCTATGAGGTAGGCACTACCGTTTTCAGTCCCATCTTACAGATAGGAAAACTACAGCACAGAGAGGTCAAGTAACTTATACCAGGACACACAGCTAGTAAGCAGCAGAGGTGAGATTTTAATCCAGGCAGCCTGGCTCCAGAGCCCCATACTCTGTGCTCTATTGCCTTGAGAGTTAACAGTTTTGATATTCAGTAAAATTCCACAAAATGGTATTACCCATTGCTCATCTCTATGTTGAGTTAGTGTCTTGAGTAGAAAAATCTATGAGTAATTATTATTCATCTATTTCAATAAGAAACCTAGATTAAGAGAATGGTTTTCCCTAGTGAGTCAACTATCGGGAAGAGAAGGTGCATTTAAGTTATATTCTCTCCAGGTCAACGTATCTATTTTCTGGCATTAATTACTTATTTCAAAAAAAAAAAAAAAAATCCTGCCACCATTATAGGAAACAATAGCAAAAAGCCATCTGATCTACATTCAACACTGTTGACATTGCTGATTACTTTTTTCTTTTTTCTTTCTTTATTTTTTGGCTGTGTTGGGTCTTTGTTGCTGTGGGCAGGCTTTCTTTTAGTTGCGGTGAGTGGGGGCTACTCTTCGTTGTGGTGCGCGGGCTTTAAGCGCATGGGCTTCAGTAGTTGCGACACATGGGCTCAATAGTTGTGGCGCATGGGCTTAGTTGCTGCGCAGCATGTGGGATCTTCCTGGACCAGGGATCGAACCCATGTCCCCTGCACTGGCGGGCGGATTCTTAACCACTGCCCCACCGGGGAAGTCCCCTGATTACTTATTGAAAATCCTAAACTTACTGAAAATCCCTTTGAGTTTTAAAACAATAGAAACTATTTGTATGAAGGGATCAGATTTGCCATGTCCCTTTGTCCAAAATGATCACAATTATTAATGAAAAATGGTAAGGGAAGGAATAAACACAAGGCAGTATTTTGAGCTAACATGATCTCAGTTTTATTGAAAGAAAAAACTACCAAAATGTTTACACTAGTTATCGCTGAGTAGTGAGATTATAAGTTATTTTTATTTTCTTTTTAGTATTTTGTATGTTTTGTTGGTGGAACTTGGGAGCATATTTTTTCCTTTTCAAGCTTTTAGTATTTTCTCAAACGTCTTGATGGCAGTCACTGCGGTGGTTTTTGTTTTTTTTTTTTAACTGCAGATAGAAAGTCAGTAAGGAACCTTCATTCCTCTTAAGTGGAACTATATGAAACTGTTGTCACTATAGGTCAAAAACAGTAGAATATTGGCAATTCCGTATGGTTTATGCTAACAGTAACATGCATGCTGCGAAGGTAAACCAAAATACTGAAAATCCCTTGATGATGTGACTACCTATAGCTGCAGTCCATAATATTTACATACGGGATATATTCACACTGACTGAAGGCAGAGAAGATGCTATGAAATCTTTGGTCTACACTTTAGGAGAGACAGGTCAACGGCAACCACAGAGTGGTGTAACTTCTACTTTACTACATTATAAAACACAATGTAAATACATAAACAATAAGGCACTGGCCTGATCATTTTTTTTTCCTACTATACTTTTTTTAAAAAGCCTTTTCAGTGTTTAAATAGTAAACCACCATAATTTCAAAGAGATTATTACAGCTGCAAAGTTTCAATATCATGAACTGATGTTTCCCAACAGGAAAGACTTGACTGTTTCATTTTCCAGCAACTAATTCTCCATTCCCAACTGCTTGTCCTGCAATTAAATTGAATTCTGACACCAGCTCCCTGGAGTTAGTGCAAACCTCACAGGTTTAAGGGCGCAGTCCCACAAGACTGCCCCCACTTTAGACACCAGCTGCAAACAGCATCTAACCACTTAACCAGGCTAACCCACTACAAAGTCAGGGCTTCCTGAGGGCTTCTCCCTCATGTTCGACAATTTGCTATGATGACTCAGAGAACTCAGGAAAGTGCTATACTTGTTATCACAATTTTACTCTAAAGGATAAACAACTCAGGAACAGCCAAATGGAAGGGATGCATAGGGCCAAGAACCGGAGGGGGCGAGGGGGTTGGCACAGAGCTTCCATGCTCTCTCCAGACACACCTCCCTCCCTGCACATCCCTGGGTTCACCAATCCAGAAGCATCTTTAGCCTCCTTGTTTCAGAGTTTTTATCAAAGTTAAAAGAAATTTCATTACATAGGCATAATTAATTAAGTCACTGGCCACTGGTGATTAACTCAGTCATCAAAACCTCATCCTTCCCTGAATTCAGGGGATGCAGCTAAAAGTTTCAACCCTCTATAATCATAAAGTTGGTTTCTCTGACAACCTGCCCTCACCCTGAAGCTATCTAGGGGGCCCACCAAGAGTCATTCATTAGGGTGAACTCAGGTACAGTCTAAAGGGCTCATTAAGAATAACAAAAGACACTCCTCTCACTCAGGAAATTCCAAGGGTTTTAGGAGTTTTGTGCTAGGAACATAGACAAAAACCAAATATGAGGGTGAGTCCAAAATTATCCACACTCTGGCTGTATAATTTATAGAAGTTTTAATATAAATGGAGTGTGGATAATTTTGGACTCACCCTCATATATATATCCTTTATTACACCACATTGACTCAAAGTCTAAAGTCTTATTTATGTATCAAGGTGCAGCAATGAACAACATGGAAACGGTCAACTACTTTATCCTATGGTTCAAGCTAAAGAATTCTCCTTCCCCCCTTGAAGACCCCCCCCCCCATCCCACCCTCAGCCAGGCACTAAGACGGACCAAGTCTACTGTCTCCGTAACCACTATTTCCATAATACGTAGGCACCTAGTGTACACTACGTTACTTTCAAGTGGGTTATTTTTCCTCTGCCAGATCTCTTCGGTCACATTATAAGAAATCAAGGCACTAAGAAAACAGACTTGCCAGAAGTGATAGAGAGATAGAGCCCTGAGTCAAGCAGGACTTTTATAAATCAAGTCAATGTTGATTTGCATGTTTTATTTAAAGACACTGCCCTAAACAACGATGGCCAGCACTGCCCTCCTGACCTGGGCTCACCTAGAGAGAGAAGAAAACGAGAACTTGACCAACATTCGTGCAAAAGCTGGAAATGCACAAAACTCCTCTAAAAATAAATGCTGAGTAATGAAGAATTCAGGAGTCAAGATGATTTGTACGATTTCTGAGGATTTACTCTAACTTAAGACATACACAATTAGCTAGCTTTTACCATTCAGCAACACTTTTTGGCCTTCACACCACTGAGATTATACACTGCACTGACTTCATGATTCTAATTGCCCAGCAAACTTGGAAAACTTGTTTCTATCTATATATTATATGCATTATATTAGACCCATACACTATATAGGTCATATTTGTATTACTTACAAAGGACTACATTATTCATTTGATTCTCCAAACAACTTTGAGATGCATAAAGAACAGGTATATTCATTCTTTCTCCCTCTCCTTCCCTCCCCCTCTCCCTGCCCACCCCCAAGCTTTCCCCTTTCTCCAGATTAGGAAACAGAACAGCAATCTCCGTGGCCTTGCTGAAAGTATCAAGGCCGTATCTGGTACTCAGGTCTTATTCAGCATCTGGGGCTCTCTCATCACACTGCAACGCCTGAGGGCCCTTCTGGTCCCCTATCCTCCGCTGAACTCTATCCTCAGCCCCTGACTGTCTGCACAATCAAGCACCTAGTTTCAGGAGCCTCACAGCCTAACCCCAACCTCCCCTCTGCAGTCTCACCAGATCTGAACTGACCTCTCCTGACCTACCTCCACACCTCTGCACAAACTGTTCCTTTAGCTGGGCTGCCATCCCCAGACTCCCCTTTAAGGTCTACTTAAAATGTCAAGCTTTAGGCTCTCAAGGCTTTTCCATCCCTCCTATCAGAAGGAAAATCTCTCTCCTCTGTGATCCCACAGGGCACTTTGTCCGTAGGTCTCCAATGATATCAAATACATCCTCCCTTATTCTATAATGATTTGTATTCATCGCTCATTTCCTCCCCCTTCTCCATCACAAGTGAGTGGGGAACAGAAATCAAGTTTGTTGTTCATTTTGCATACCTACACAACACCTAACAGTATCTCAAAGAAGGCCCTCATTTTTAAATGAATTGCATGCTGTTTGTATGGAATATCTACATGTTTTACCTGCAAAGACTATTAAGACACTGACTTGGTAATCATGCATGGGAAACGAGTTGTACCTTCAAAACCCAACTTGCTTGGCTCTATCATCTGGCTTTAAGCAACAGCCCACGCCTCTTTTTTTTTTTTTTTTTCCTATGGGTGGTTGTTTTGTATTTTGCTTTGATAGAGGAGGAGGAGGTTGGAAAGAATTGAGGAAGCCACGGAAGCATTCAGGCCATACAAGTATATAGCACAAACACGCAAAGAAAAATGAAGGAATGCCCGTTCATTAGCCATCTGCCACCTCACCAATGCCAGGAAATTCCGGGCTGCCGTTTCTTATAATGTGAATAATTCACATGATTGTGTTCGAGACTTCCAGCTATGAAGAGCTGTTGGAATATTTGAAAATTAGCGTTCCCCAGAGTTATATTGTGAGACAGAAAACCCAGTGAATTCTTCCAACTTCCACCCGTTTCAGAAATCTCAGAGAACCACATTATGTTCGTATATGCATGGGGGAGGAAGGATTGGCATGTTACTGATATTGAAAAGAATTTGTTGTTTGTTTGTTTGTGACCCTTACCTATCACGTGACCATTTTATGTACAGGTTCTTTATAAATCTCCCACCACTCGGCTAAACTTATCTGGCCACTTAAGAAGGGTAATGGCATAATTGTCTAATCTGTGTCTTTTCAGGAAACTGAAATCGATTTTTAAAAATATCTCCCTCACATCAAAATTTTATAAAAATCATTTTGAAATCTAATGACATGTAAATTGAATTAGTCCCTTCAAATATTTACTCTAAAAGTAAATAGACAATTCCTGAAGAATTCCTTGGATAATCGCCTACTTTCCACTAAGGACAAAATCTACTTTCAATTAATAAGCTGCTTTAGTTTTCTCTTTAAGTAGATGGACCTACAATGAAGAAGTGAAAAAAACAGTAATAATAAATAAATATAAGACCTTTCTTCACCCGTAGTGCTGAGCACGGAGTACATGCAGTTTCATGTAACAACAAAGAATGTTTGAGAACAATGAACACGTATATAGGTTTGACTTCCCCTCATCTAGGACTTGAACAAGACATTCCACTTCTCCTGTCTCATCTTGGTTATTCTTCTGTACATCTGCTTCCTTACCTCTACAAAACAGAGAATACAGCAACCTGCTCCTCATAGAGTTTGCAAGAAAAAATTTGATCAAGCAACCAAATATTTGAGTGTGTCTTATATGCCCTGCTGTCTAGTTAAGATAAAACACAGTGGAAACAACTGCCTACAATTCTGTGTTAAATAACATAGAATAGATGCAACATGTATTCAGTGGACTCAAGGTGTGTATTCACAGGAGATGAAACCATTGAGAATACCTAAGAAAGGTTTCCTGGAAGTATCATCCTCGACCTCAGCTTCAAGGATGGGCAGGAAAACAGGATGACTAGCCCATGAAGAGGCGAGGGATTTCCAGGTTAAGATACTTAGACAGCATCATCCGGGAAGGAGTTAGAAATGCAAATTTTCCATTCCATTTCCAGACCTATAGACACTGGAGAGAGCTCTCTCTGTGTTGTGACCAGCGTTCTAGTTAATTTTGATGTGTGCTCAAGTTTAAGGACCCATGCTATGGCTTTGCTTGCTCTCACCTCCTCTGTTCCACGACCACCTGTCCTCCTCTCCTGGCTAATGCTGACACTTTCACTAGCGTAAGTTCAAACTTCATTTCCTCCAGAAAGTCTTGCTCAACCTGTACTCAACTCTCGTCCCACCCCCAGCCCCAAGTCAGGTACTCTGGCCCTGTGCCATACTTTCCTTATCGAGGTAGTAATGACACTTTATCATTATTGCTTGTTTAATCCTCCTCCCTAATAACCTGTACTGGCTCCATAAAGGCATGGACTGTGTCTATTTTGTTCGCATCACTTCATCCTAGTGCCTTGCATTCCAGTAAGGCACTTGGCTCATATTTGCTGAATGAATAAATAGCTTAAAGAATTAAACTGTGAAACAAAGGTATAAAGGAAAGGTATAAAGTATTATAAAATTGGGAATGATATATATATACACACATACACACACACACACACACACACATATATATATATATAAAACTAACAGATGCATTTAAAGTACTAGTTGAAGGAACTTCCCCGGTGCACAGTGGTTAAGAATCAGCCTGCCAATGCAGGGTACATGGGTTCCATCCCTGGGCCAAGAAGATCCCACATGCCACAGAGCAACTAAGCCACAACTACTGAGCCTGTGCTCTACAGCCCAAGAGCCATAACTATTGAGCCCACGTGCCTAGAGCCCATGCTCTGCAACAAGAGAAGCCACCACAATGAGAAGCCCGTGCACCACAATGAAGAGCAGCCCCCACTCGCCACAACTAGAGAAAGCCCACGTGCAGCAATGAAGACCCAATGCAGCCAATTAATTAATTAATTAATTTTAAAAAAATAAAATAAAGTACTGGTTGGAGAAACACAACTGAATTCAGTTTGTCTTTGGAAAGAACTTCAAGAATGGATTTGGGTTTTGAAAACCTCTGCACTGAAAATTTGTCAGACACATTTCAAGTGTGTCAATGTCCCACTATATTCACCTGATAAGACAATACTTGCTTACTTTTTTATTGTCATTCCTTTTTTCTCCATGATCAGAGTCTCCACCTCAGGCTTTTGGAGCAATACAGCCCATAGAAGCTGGCAGACAAAGAAGCCTCTTTTTAGTTCTGGAGGGGAGGGGGAGAGGAGACTTACAGCTGAGATTTGTGGATGATTTTGGAAAGCGTAAGTCTTTGCTTTACTATAAACAAAAAACCTCCGGCTGAGTCAGAACACCTGGATTCCAGCTCTGGCTTCTTTCCTTCCTTCCTTCATTCATTCAATTGTTTTTAAGCGTCTGCTCTGTTCCAGGAACACGGGTCCTGTGTTCCGGGTCCTGTGCTTAGATCTGAGCCTTGAACAGTGACCAAGACACACACACGGGCCCTCCCTCACTGAACCTAACGTTCTGCTCCTCGACTGCGGCTACGGCCCTTCCTGATTCCCAGCGGCTCCTGAACCTGAAGCTTCCCCATCTGCAAAGGGAGGGCTTCATTATAAGATGACCACGGAGTCCCCTCTGACGCTAACATTACATGACTAAGAAAAACACAATTACTCTCAGAAGTCAGTTAGCCACAGTCATTCTTCTCAGGGCCTGCTCACCCCATATCCAGAGAGCTGAGAAACCAGACCCTGGAGTGTGAGGACCAAGTACAAGTGTAGACCTTGCCAGAAGCGGCAAAGTGGGGTCCACTGTAGTGGAGAGACAGCTTTAACACAATGGGAAGCGTCCTAGACAGAGTAAATAACCCCCTTAAGACCTGGCTAGGCCAACTCAGTATCCTCCTCTGCTAAACAAGCTTTGAGGAGATCGTCAGCGCTAATGCTACAGGGTTCTACCTCCTCATTCCAGCATGTGTTTCCCCCACACCACCAAGCAACGAACTCAATTCCTACACTACCTGGAAAAAGCGTCCGATCCCACAAGTTAAGGGCTCAGACCCACAAGACTCCCCACCCCCAGGGCCCCCACCTGTCAGATGCCAATTCCAAGTCCAAGTTGTCACCTGTATTTCTGACCAACTGGCTATAGACTGAAGGTTCCAAGGACCCCCTCCTTGAGTTCGATTAATTTGCTAGAGTGGCTCACAGAACTCAGGGCAATATTTTACTTACTAGATCATTAGTTTATTATAAAAGGACATCACTCAGGAACAGACAGATGGGAGAGATGCACAGGGCCAGGGATGGGGAAAGGGGTGGGGTTTCCATGCCCTCTGGGTCCACTACTCTCCACACTGCTCTACACGGTCACCAACCCAGAAAGAAGCTAACAAGTCTTGTGATTCAAATTTTTAAGGCGATCTGTCTGCGGCCCTCCCCCTGCCCCTGCCCCTTCCCAGAGGTGGCTGGGTGAGGCTGAAAGCTTCAGCCCTCTACTTCCACCCTCCTTCAGGTGACCAGCCCCATGCTGAGGCTATCCAGGGGCACCACCCTAAGTCACCTCATCAGCATACGCTCCATGGGGGCTCCGTACGGAAAAAGACGCTCCTGTCATTTAGGAAATTCCAAGGGTTTGAGGAACTTTGTGTCAGGAACCAAGGGCAGAGACTAAATATATTTCTTATTATACATATATATATCACATATTATATATTGTTATTTATACTATATGTACTTCTAATTATATTCTCCTTCAACACAACATGCACCGGTGAACAATGAGAAGATGAACAATGACCAGTTCCACCCTGGAGAATCAAACAGGATGCCAATAGGATGATTACGCCAGTCCTAGCGGAAAACTGTCAAAACTTTGTGACTATAGCTACAGATCCATAGGCCAGAAAAAACCAGTTGGTGGATCTTTCCAAATTCTTCCAAAAGAAACTGCCACATTCTACCCTTATAAGGATTAATGGTTTCTTTCCTTTTTTCTTCCTCTCCTTCCTTGCCTAATTTTGGTAGCTAATGGCTGAGCCCCACATATTCCCCCCGCACCCCGAGAGAGCTCCCTGTCAGGCTCACTGTCCCTACTCCTCCCCTGGGACCTTGGCTCTGCCCAACTTGCCTCCTCAGCCTCCCACCCACGATGCCCCAGACTTCGCAGCCCGGGCTCGGGAGCAAGATGAGTCAGGGGACACCTCAGGCAATGGCAGAGGACCTGAAAGGAGAATTCTGGAGCAGCCAGCAACTTTGTCCCATCTGATCGCTGTGATAGGTAGTATCTGGTTGAGGTCAAAGCAATAACCATATACTTTTTTAGCATTTACTGCTTGCCAAACACTGCGCCAGGCACTCTTCTGTTTTTAGCTCACGTAATCGTCACCACCACGCCAATGAGGCGACCCTGCAGGCACTTTCTTAATGGCTAGAATGCAGTTCTACACAGGGGTGTGCAAACAAAACAGGGGGAGGGGAGAGTCAGGAAGAGCTAACAGCTATTTGGGGTCTGGGATAGACAAGAAGGCAGGAACTCTGGGGTACTGCCAAGGGGGGACAGAAAAACTCTGAGTTCAAGAAGCTGGCACAGGGATGCTCAAGGTGAGATGACTGGGCACAGGAACACAGTTTGCCTGGGGTGTCCACCACCCTCCACCATCCCTCCCTCCCCAAAAGGTCCCTTGGGCAGATTCCCTTTCTTTTCTCCCTTACAAAGAAAGCTGTGTGGATAACTGGCAGAGGAAACAGAGTTTCCACTACAACGGGCCCCCACCCCTAAACCCACCTAGAATAGGGAAACCTCAGCGTTGCCAACATGTCCTTCCTTTATTAAATTCCACGCTAAAGTGCCAAAGCAGTGCTTCTTTTCACAAGGTGGCACTCATTTGAGGGGTTCTTCTCCACAGGGTGTTTTACTATTTTGAGCAGTTGTACATTTGGCTGCCCACAAACGACAACAGATGAGTCACAACAGATGAATGGATAAAGACGATGTGGCACATATATACAATGGAATATTACTCAGTCATAAAAAGGAACGAAATTGAGTTATTTGTCGTGGGGTGGATGGACCTAGAGACTGTCATACAGAGCGAAGTAAGCCAGAAAGAGAAAAACAAATACCGTACGTGAACTCATATATACGGAATCTAAAATGATGGTACTGATGAACCTAGTGACAGGGCAAGAATAAAGATGCAGATGTAGAGAACGGACGTGAGGATACAGGGTGGGGGTGGGGGGTGGAGAAGGGGAAGCTGAGACGAAGTGAGAGAGTCGCGTAGACATAGATACACTACCAAGTGTAAAATACATAGCTAGTGGGAAGCTGCTGCATAACACAGGGAGATCAACTCATTGATGGGTGATGCCTTAGAGGGACAGGATAGGGAGGGTGGGAGGAAGTCGCAGGAGGGAGGGGATACAGGGATACATGTATAAATACAGCTGATTCACTGTGGTGTACCTCAAAAACTGGCACAACAGTGTAAAGCAATTACATTCCAATAAAGAGCTTAAAAAAAAATGACAAACTTAAAAAAAAAAAAAAAAAAGAACAGATGAGTCATGGAAGAGGAAATGCAGGGCCATAATCCCTTATCTGAAAACCTGGAGGTCAGATATGCCTGGAAATTCAGACTTTATAATTCTAGAAAGGTAACACAATGCCTTTAGCACACATTACGTAACACTCAGAAATCAAACTCATTAATATTACTGCAGCCAAAACTTAGCAATAAGTGAGATAAGTATACACTATAGAATCCCACATTGGTTCAGGGTAGGTTTTACCCACCAACAAAGCAGGCAAAAAGCCTCAAAAATCTTTTGGTTTTCAGAGATTTTCAGATTTCAGAATCATCTGGAAAGGATTACAGGCATGTGCCAATGGCTCAAATATTATACTAGAAGAAAACAGGCAACCTACTAGTAATCAAAGACATACACATTTAAACAATCAAGGTACTAATTTTTGCCTTACGTGTTAGCAAATATGTTTTTTCAGAGAAAATGCCAACGGTGTGAAAAGCGAGTCCTTTGACCTGTGAGGACGTAAACTGGAACAACCTTCAGGTCACTAAGATGGGTGTCACCAATGGCCTCAAACATGAAGACTTTTGACCTAACACTGCCTTTACAGGGACCCATTTCTATGGAAGTCATCGATACCCAGACAAAGCTTTACACATAGTTGTTCACTGAAATAATGAGTTTTAAAATTCCTTTAAAAATAGTTAGCAAAAAAAATCTACAGTGGAAGCACAGTGAGGTAAAATACAGAGACTCCATGTAATGGAATATTATGCCCCCACTTTTTGAGTGTGTAGGGAAATGGAGACACCTTTAAGTACAACATTAGGTGAAAAATGCAGGGTGAAAAAGTATATTGCATTATGATGCTCTTCAAGTAGAAAATACATACGAAGAAGACCAGGATGAAATAGGCCGACAATGACAAATGCCTTGGCCTCGTGAGATCAAGGGTGATTCTCTCCCCTTCTCCCCAAACTTTAAATCTTTTGGGAAATTATTCAGAAATACCAAGAGCACTGTATTTTAGCTGAGGAGAAATAGGAAAAAAAGGTTTGGCTACTTAACTTCCAGTCAATGGCAGCAAACTCATGGATCTGAGGTGTCACTCTGGACTTTATATATTTACAATGAAACTATGATTACAAAACCATCACTACTTCCAGAATGAAAACATGTGTGGTCTACATTTATTACACAGTTTGGTTGACATTATAAGTCTAGTCTAATGGGTACTTTGGGTAAGAAATACAGGAAAAAAGATACACAGGATAAAAGATATATGCCACTTTGCCAATTGCCAAGACCTTTCAGAGACAGCAGCTCATTTGCTCCTTACTAGCAGAGAGTAAGCAGAAAAAGATAGGGGTTGACACACACCCATTTTACAGGCAAGAAAATAGAGGCAAAGAAACCCACACTCCAGAAAGTGACAGGCACACTTCAAGTCCAGGGTTCTGACTTAGAGCTTGCTGCTCTTTCCACTCTATCATGCCACTGCCCTATTAATGATTCTTTATAAATATCTTAGAATAAAAAGAAACTCCTCATTCTAAAGAAAAACAAAATGATCTGGTAACAACAGGCCTCAGAACTGAACAGATGTGAGTCAAGCTCAAAATCCAACTTACAGGGCTTCCTAGGTGGCGCAGTGGTTGAGAATCTGCCTGTCAATGCAGGAAACACGGGTTTGATCCCTGCTCCAGGAAGATCCCGCATGGCACAGAGCAACTAAGCCTGTGAACCACAACTATTGAGCTCATGTGCCGCAACTATGGAGCTCATGTGCCGCAACTACACGCCTAGAGCCTGTGCTCCACAACAAGAGAAGCCACGGCAATGAGGAGCCAGCAATGAAGAGTCCGCGCACCACAATGAAGAGGAGCCCCCGCTCACAGCAACTAAAGAAAGCCCGCACACAGCAACGAACACCCAACACAGCCAATAAATAAATAAATTTATTTTTTTTAAAAATTCAACTTACACACTTAAGTGACTTTTTCAAGTTAACTTCTCAGGATTCCATTTCCTCATCATACATGGAGGAATAAAACTATTTAGCTGACAGGATGTTGTAAGAATTAAACGATCTGAGTACTTAGACCAGAGCCTGCCACAAAACAGGTATAATAAACACTGCATTCCTTCCTCCAAAAAAAGTATAGTGCCCTCAATGTACTAGCTAAATATCGCAATTTTAGCCAGACTCACTCTTCTCCCCCCTTCCAGCAGCCCACCAAATCTTTAGAATTATGCAAGTAACTGCCCTAAAATTCTCAGAAACCAGACAATTTAACTCATTTTTTGTAGGGTTTAAAATAACTTCTTTTTTGTCCCAATATGTAACTAAACTTCAACATCAGAGACCAACAATTCTTTAAAAAGTAACAACGAAACCTTTTTTCTCTACCACCTGGGGCTTTGGTCTCTCTCTCATTCAAATGCAACCACTGAAACTTCTGAACAGTTTGTTTAATTTATTGGGGGGGGGGGCGGGGAGAAAGGGAAGGACAGGCACGCCTGGAATTTTGCATTTTCTCTTTAAATGAAATTGGGGCACGAAAGCCCAAGCTCTAAGGGGTGCTTTCTCAAAACACTCTGTCCACTGACTAAGATTAATGTACAGACACAGCTAGGCAGCTACCTGGCCAAAGAAGAACCCAGAATTTAATAAAGCTTATCGTTAGCATCTAAATGAGGAGTCAGGAGGCTGGATGGAAGCCCACACAGCCCCAGGAGAGAGCACCTCTCATTCACCAGCCCCAGGTCCTTTTCAGCCCACTCCTTACTCAAAGGCCATGTCCACTGTCTGCAGAGAACCTAAGCCCTAAGTAACCAGAGAACTTAAAGACATAAGTAAGCCAAGATGTGGAAAACCATCCCTTCTGGCTGCTGGTGGTATACGGTTTCGAATGCTTGCTACTAAGACAGAAGCTTAATGAGATTCTTCTACGAGGCAGGAAGTGAAAGAGACATTGCCACTACCCACTTTGAACTTACCTGTCCTTCTTTTCTCTGCTTCCCAACTTCTGATAACTGCATGCTTACAATATTATGATGTCCTAAACTTCCTATCTCAGAATCTCAACAAGACGCTGAAGGTGATTTCTGTTCTATTTTCTCCCTGGGAAGCAGTGCGGTATAGTGGAAAGAGAATGAACTTTGGGATCAAGCAGGCTGGGTTATCAAAGATAAAGATACTTATAGACACACATACACACACACACACACACACACCCGCTCCTAGAGATTCTGCTTCTCGGACTGAATGCTGACTGATACACCAGCTGTGTGATGTTGGGCCAACTGTTTAATCTCTCTGGGCCTCAGGTGCCTCACTGGAAATAAGAACTTCATAGAATTGAGAAATAAGTACAAAAATGAATGTAAAGTGCCCAACTCAAAGCTTGACACATAGCAGGCACTCAACATTACTCCCCATCTCCCTACTTCCCTAAAACAGTCCCTACAAACTTTAACATCGTCTTAGATTCCACAGGGACCAGATGCTGGCTGGTCAGGGCATCTTTTCTTCATAAAACAGGTCTCAAGTCACACTGGCACATTTGTACCCTGTACCCTTTCCTTTTTAGATACCTCATTCTTCTAAAGTGTTATACTGTGTAATTAAGAGCTTTCGTCATCCTACTCCAATCCTGAAAGCTGTGTGTCGCTCAAAGATGCATCGAAACACAAACTCACGCTACAGATGGATATCTCCTGCTGTGACTGATTGTACGCATCTTGTGCTGAATTTTTAACAATTTCCCTGCCAAGTCAAGCTCTTCAAATTCCGGAGCAACTGACTCTAGCCCTCTACGTACTGTCTACAACTGGGGTCCAATTTGAACCTGATGATGCACCTATCTGTCTCAGCAATGAAATGCAGGGTGAGAGCCAAAATCTCCCATCCAATAATACATGTCACTAGCGGCCGTTTCCTCAGGGTGGATGGCTGAAGGAAATACGGATCTGCTAATCAAGACTCCGGAGACATATTATCCATCCTGTTCCCTTCCTAACATATCCTGGTTTCTGTGAAAAAGAGAAGGCCAGCGTGATAAGCTAGTTTAAAAGCTGTAAGCAAGTGGATTCTTCTCAGGAGTGAAGAGCAGTATATGTGTTTTTATGGAGGAGATAGTCATGGCTGGAAGGCTTCCAGTTACTTGCTTATTATTTGGACTGAAGAGACGCTGCTCAAGCTTGGAAGAGTTTGCTGACGTAAGATTCCAGGCTGTAGTAACCCCAAATGGCCAAGAAGGCATACGTTTATCATTTTTTTTAAACTACTGCTGTACGGTGGCAATTAAGAGGGGGCCCGGTAGTAAGGAATCCCTGGTGTCTACAGTTATAAAAACAAGAGTGTGAGACAGGACTTCTGTAAAAGTTACACCTCCTCTTTGATTTCAGTTAAAAACTCCTGCTCCAAGGTCATCATTGCATTTTATCATCTCTGCTGGTGGCTTCCTGCTCTGACCACAGAAGGTTCCTTTTGTGGTGACAGGAATCGACTCAAAGAAGAAAAAGGAGGTAAGTTTACAAACGCGCCTTCCCTTTTTCCAAGCCTGATTTACCCAGGATATGTGGGAGGAAATCGGAAATCCCCAACCTGTTACAAGAATCCACCAACCACTAAAATAAATGAAAACCTGGAAAGAAAAGAAATTGGAACTCCTCAAGGTTTAAAAAAAAAAGGTGGGGGGGAGGAAGGCGGCGACAGCGCACCCGGTCCCCGGTGTCACGATCTTTCGCGCGCGGGCCTTTGAGGACAAGGGCAGGAAAGGGGTCCGCAGGGCTCCGAGGAGCTCGGCCCGGGCGGAAGCGCTCCCGAGGAAGGCGAGAGCCGGCCGGGCCCCCACACACCGGACCGCGCAGAGGTGGGGGCGGGGGGTAACAGGTCCCCGGAGGAGCCGCGGGGAGGAGGGAAGGCGGGAGCCGGGCAGGCGGGAAGGGAGGAGCGGGAGCCATCGCCACGCGCCGCGCGCGGCCCCGGCCACTCCCGAACAGCCAGATGTTCAGCGCGGGGACCCCACGGCGGTGCCAGGACCAGCGCAGCTCGAGGCGCAGCGGGGCTGCCGTCCCGATCCCTCGCCTCCTCCTGCGCGCCCCGCCTGCGAGAAGGCACTCACCCGGGGCCACGAGCGGCGAACTCACGGCGCCTCCCACGAAGACGGCAGCGGCGAGGACGGCGGACTCCGGGAGACCCCGCGGAGCCATCTCAGCGCGCCCTTCTCCCCCGGGGCCCCGCGTCCCGGGCTCCAGCACCAAGCGCAGCTCTGGAGCCCGCAGGCGGACAGACTAGAAGGGCTCAGCCCCCGCGCGCCGCTCAGTCCCGCCCCGCCCGGGACCCTCCCCTCGGGCCCCACCCACTCACGCTCGGCCCCGCCTCTCCCCGCCCCCTCCCGGGCTCCGCCTGCACCGGCAGGAGACGCATCCAGTGACCCCGCCCCCGGACACGCCCTCCACAGCCTGGTCCAGCCTCTCCCCTTCGCCCCAGCTTCCTTTCCAAGTCCTTCCGCGGCTCCTGCCGCCCGGCTGAGGCCATGGCCCCGCCCCATGCTCCGCCCACCTGGCTGCCCCGCCCGCCCCGGCCAGTTTCCACCGCCCCCCCACGCCCTGTCCGCGCGCGCGCTCCCTTTCCCAGACCCGCTGGACCGCAGCCGCCCTGATAGCGCAGAAGCCCGGGGTCGGGGCAGGGTCGCCGGGGCTTGTTCTCCCGGGCGCTGGGATCAGGCGGGCGTGGAAAGAGGAAAAAGAGAGAACAGGTCAGGAAGGTCTGGATGGGTGGACATGGCCAGCATTGGAATGGGCGCGATCTTTTTTCTCTGTTGGCATCTCTATTCAGCTGGCATTCCCCTCGGCGACTGGTCCGGGGAGGGGTGCTGCGCGGGATATCAGGTTCCAGTGTTTGAAAATGAGAAAAGCCAAATCGTTTAAATTCCTCTCTCCACTTCCATTTAAGCTGCGCCTATTGGGGAAAATGTCTCTACATACCTCCAGGAACAAATTTCCTTTTTTAAAAAAATCCTGTGCCCACATTGCACCTTGCAGATACTTCTACAAAGTGACTCTTCAAGTGCCTGGTCACTTATCTCCTTGTATCATCACGCCAGCTCTGTGAGGTAAGTAGTATCCTTATTTCACAGGCTAGGGAGTAAACCCACAGTGGCCGGGTCACCGTGATAAGTCTGCATTGTGTTTGCTCGCTGCTGTGCGCTCCCCGCCTAGCTCAAGGACAGCACACACTAAGTAAGAAGTCAGAAGTGGGTTCTGAAGTTGAATCAGCAGCAGCAGCAGCGAATGGACTCAAGAGTCTTTCTCTGAGTAGTTCCCTCTTTACTGCCCTTTAGAGACTCCTCCTGAAACAAGGTGGTCAGGCCTTGAACAAAATGTTCAGGAACACCAGCAAGAGGAAGGAGTGGGCACTGGAGGTTTTCACGGCACAAGGCGCTTCCTTGGTCTGTCAGCCTCAGATATTCAAAGGAGGACTCTACACCGTCTACTAGACTCTTACAAATACTTGCACTGATGTGGGAGTTCCCAGTGACTGAAGCTCAGGCCACTACAGATGGCTGGAGCTGAAGGATGGAGCATCTGCCCTTTGAAGCCAAAGGAGGGCACTGCTTGTCCTTTGCACAGTTGTCCGCACACCCTGCAGTCTGGCAGGTGAAGCAGTTTTATACCAATACAGATACCAAGTGGCTGCAGGGGAAAGAGGTCCATGTGGGTTTCTAACTAAAAAAACAAAACAAAACAAACAAAAACAAAAAGGACTCCTGGGCCTGGAAATTAAACACACACATATAAAACCAACTCTGGTTTTGAAATTTAGAATATAGCCAAATAATTGGCCCAACATATCAATTCAGAATATAAAATAGCATTTTAAAAATGAATAGTATTTTACTCTTTTCTTACGGATGAAATTACTATTACAAACACAGGACCATTTTTAACAACACATTTGAAATGGATGTCTGTTTGTGGCTCTCCAGAAATAAAAGTACAATCCAGTAATTAAAGCTAGAGGAAACCTTAGTAATTACCTGCCAAGCCACTTATTTTACAGACTACCAGGTAGTTAAGTAACTTGCCTGCTGTCTCATTGTTGGTGTGAGCCAGGGTTGCAACTGAGGCTCTAAAATTTCCCTTCTCAGACTTTTCTATAACACTTAGCTGCTTGACACACTGTCTGTAGATATTTTACTGTCACAGAACCTTGTATACATGCATTTGCACATCTTGTTAATGGAGGGAGGGAGAAAGGGAAGAGGGGAGGAAGGAATGAAGGGGGGTCAAGAAGGTAGGGAAGGAGGAAGGAAGGAAGGAAGGAAGGAAATAAATGAAACAAATTATTTTCCACCTACTTAACTCTACAAATTTGTTTACCTGATTAAAAAAGCCCCGCATATGCATATCTAAAAGCCATTGCTTATTGTTTTATTTTAAATGTGAAGACTTCAGTGTGACTGAAGTTCTTATTCATATTAGGAAGGGGATGTCACATTTCTTCTGAGGAAATAAAAACTTAGCATCTCAAGACTAAATGATGATCTCATTTTTTCAGAAATAAAATTTAAGGATCATAGGTAGAAATAGTTGTAACATGAGCGCTCCTTTACTCACCTCTTAGATTGAATCTGATCCTGGGGCAAGCACTTTTCCTGTGTTCTTTCATCAAATCCTCACAACTTTATATTTCGGGAAGTATTGTTACTGATCCTCACCTCAGAGCTGAAGAGACCAGGGTCTGTGGGATTAAGGCATTCACTCAAGTCACACAGCTGCTCCGGGAGCCGCCAGGACTCAAATCCAGAATCTGCTCACTCCAGGCCTACACTTGAACTTCTGCTTATACTTCTGCCTCTGAAATGCAGAATACTAGCCAATTAGCTCTCCATTTCCAATATAAAGTCTTATTCTGTCATTTTTTACTTAACCTGGCCTTTTTGAACTCTGTGTCAACAATTGCTTAAATGCACTTTTTTCAGGGAAAATTAGTTATTTACTTATGGGAAGAGCTTCTAGGAATCAGATTTACAAACTTGTACAATTTTCTGTCCTTTCTGGGTTTTTTTCAAACTTTGTTTTGTTTTCTTCCAGTTTCTCTATAAGAATTCAGTTAATCACTCCCCTTTGTAGAAACCTTTCTGTCTTCCTCTGTGCCATAAGGTGGTAATTTTCATCACCATCATTTAACACGTAAGGCTCAGTTAGCTGGTGTTTACTCTAATTAATGTTGAAATTACTTCCATAGAAGGTCTCTGTAGAATTTCTTCTTTCTGTGATTTAAACGTAGTCATCTTTCCTTTTGAGAGGTTACATCCAGGAGAGAAGCCTACAGTTCTTTAAAAAATACATTTGCAGGGGGTTCAAATGATATTTTATAAAATCTAAGGCTATTTTGATCTAACAAGTATGTACTGTGTTCGTAGTACTGGGCTGAGGGGAGGAGGTGGGAGGGGAGAGTCGCCGCCTGTGTAATAACAGATCCTAACATGGCTTATAGAAGCATTTTAAATGTACCCAGCAGAAAGGAAAGAACTGCATCATGAAACGGAAATGGTCAAAGGCCCAGGGATCAGGATAAAGCCATGACAATGACTCACTCTGTGACTTTCAGCAGCTTCTCTTCAGTCAATCTTCTTACCCAGACAATTCAGGCAGGCGATAGGATGATGTCTGAAGATTCCTATCCAGCCCTAAGATTCTACACCATAATGAGTCATCAAATGATAGGGTGCCTGGTGCCAAAGTTGGGCTAGACTGTAGGGTTTCTCAACATTATTGACATTTGTGAACTAGGTGATTCTTTGTTGGGGGGTCTGTTTTGTGCATTGTAGGACGTTTAGCAGCCTCTTTGGCCTCTACCAACTAAATGCCAGTAGCACTCTCCCCTTCCCTGGTTGAGACAACCAAAAATATCTCCAGATGTTACCAAATGTCACCTGGGGGCAAAATCACCCCTGGTTGAGAACCTCTGAGCTATAGGAATTCCAAAACCCAAAGGATTGCAACCCGAGGCTCTGAGCAAGGCTTCATGGGGAAAGTACAGTTTGGGCTAAATTGAGGGAAGTACAGGGATTAGTGGAGAGGTGGAGGAAGGGTATGAGCGCCTGTGCAGTGACAGGATTAGCATGGTGTAGGCTGCACAGTGATGAGTACACATGAGGGAAAGTGGGAGAGGAGAACAGGTCAGCAATAACTCTGGGTCAGAGCTGAGCACAGTGGTCTATAGAAGAAGAACTGAGAACTTTAAATGCCCAGGGATTGTCATAAATTATACCAAAATAGATTGTTTTAGGGATATTGAGATGAATTTCAGTTGTTTAATTAAATATTTTTTATCATAAGTCAGGAAGCTGCAAATAGGTAAGTCCCAATTTTGCCAACATGTTCAGTGGACATCAGAGACATCCGATTGCTGGGTTAGCAGTGGTGTCCATAACCTCTGCCTCATTCTTGACCACAAGGTCAAGTTTCATTTCATGGGCACACAGTCCCTTGAAAATTGCACTTAAGTGACTCAGACCATTTGCAGCTAGAGCCTCAGAATTGGGTGGCTATGCAATGATATGGTTATCCTCTAAAGAGCAAGGGAGAATTATAGTGATGAACCCCGTGGTTTTGACCGAATAAAACCCACAAGCGCACATTTCAGAGAACAAACTCTACAAAGTACAAGGTATCTGTCTCAGTCAAGGTTCCTTTTGATCGCAATACACAGAAACATCAACACTAGCTGAATAAATAGTGAATTTCTTATAAAGGTAAAACACATATGTAAACACTCAGATATACAAAGGGCCAATTCTCAAACAAATCAACTGGGAATAGATAGTAAATATAGGGGTGAGGCTTTCCTCTCCATCTCTCAGGCTGCCACATTGTTCTCATTTCTACTTCTTAGCAAGTGTATACTTCCTCACTGTCTCTCTTGGTCTCTGTGTGTGTGTGTGTGTGTGTGTGTGTGTGTGTGTGTTTCTACCTCTCTCTCTCTTGCTCTCTCTCTCTTTCTGCTCTCTGCTTATTTATTGCTTATTTATCTTGGCCGGGCCTTCCCATGGCTGCTTTGCACTCAGGCCCTGCTTAGCAGGAACTCCACAGACTGGCTGTGCATCGGTTTCCCATGTCTCAGGAGAACACGGGGCTGCCACATGTAGGGACCCTGAGTGTAGCCTCTAGTCGGGGATGTTGGGCACGGTCCTCATGCAAACTGATAGATTCCACATAGTGACGTATCATGGAAACAGAATAGAGGTGAGATTGTCCTAAAGAAAGAAGTGATGGTCAGCAATGAATGTGCAGAGTAGACCAGTAACATAAGGACTGAAGAAGATATCCTCCAAGTCAGCGTGGAGGTTACTGAGAACTCTTATGAAAGGACATTAAGGGAGTAATGGGGAGAGACCAGAGTGTAGAGGATGAAGAAGTGGAAATAACCATGGAGAGTTCTCTTCTCAGAAGCCTGGCTGAGAGAGAAGAGGGAGGGCGTGGTAGAGGGACCTTGGGAGCCAAGAGAAGGGTTTTATGGAATAGAATTGATTGTATAGGACAACTGGAAAATAGACAGAAAAGAAGAAGGTCCAGAGGAGACCCCTGATAGAAGCATAGGGGGGGTTGGCCTTAAATAAAAGGCAGACACCTCATGCTTTGAAGTTGAAGGGAAGAAGCCAAAGAAAGGCACCGAGATGAATATATTTGCAGGTAAGAAATAGAAAATTAAGAAGGTTCACATTGATGGAGGAAAAACCATCCTTTGACCATGGAAGGGCTGGGAATGATGCAAGGGCTTTGAGGAGACCATGGTCAGAGCCAGCAGGACAGGTGTCTGAGTCACGTACTGCACAATGCACCATGTATGAACTTATCCCTGAATGTGAAGGCGAGAGATTCTGGCCTCCTGATCAACTCTTGGAAAGCAGAGGAGAGCCTCCTACATATAAGCCCACATAGCAGACAAGGCCATGCACACACTTGGAAGAGTACATATGCACACTGTCACGGGTGCTCACACTCACACACGTATGCGTGATTGTGTCCTATGACAGTCATTCGCTGAGCATCACTTGAAGCTTCTTCTCTCACCTGCAGAAGCCTGATCTGTGCCAACCAGACTGCAACCCTACTTCTCTTTCCCTGGAGATGGGTGGAATGTGCAGGCTGCTGACACTATGGGGACGCAAGTTTCGGAGGTGGGGGGGCCTAGGTTGTCAGAATTTGGGCACATATATGTGTGCAGCAGGGATGCTTCCCTCTGGGACTCTGAAAATCCCATTTCCCCTTACCCCTGGGGCAGAGCTGTCCAGATTGTACAAAAATATCAGAATAACTAACTGGAGAGAGGGGCACTTTTTATTAATTCTCAGAGGTTCTGAGAGTAGTAAAGGTCACTGAAGGGAACAGGAGAGCTGTCCAGTGTATCCACTGCTGCGCATCTCCAGGGGTACAGCTGAGGCTGCAGCCCATGAGTTTTTCATGGACCAATCTTCTTGATTGAGTGATGCTCTGTAACTGTGCCTAGTGGCAGAAATGAAGGAGGCAGTTTAGGAGATGGATCCCAGTTTAAGGAAAAGCCTGACATCTTAGACGGTTTTCAAGACATTTCACAGTTTTGAAGGATAAGGGTTGGAGGTGATAAGCTTCATTGTAGGCTGGCTAGGACACCAAAGGGCTGAAGGGCTGATGTATGGAGAGAACTTAGGGGTCCGGTGGTGCCTGGAGTGTACCACCAGGGCGGTGAGGTGGAGGGGATGAGAGAGCTGCAGGAGGGGAGGGCCCTTTCTCCACATAGTCCAAGACTCTGGGAATCCCATATGGGCCACGCTGTTGCCAAGACCCAGATCAGTAACAAGGATTCTCCCCATCTTCCTTGCGGCCTTGCCAAAAAGTTAGTCTGCATGGCTAGCTCTTAGTACCTGCTGCCACCAACTCTGCCCCTCTGCATGAGACCATGAGTGCCACATAGGTCTGGGCTAGAGACCCTAAGTCCTTCTTAAGGTGGTGGCTGAAAAGCCACTGGTCTTCTCCCCTCTGCTTTTATTCCTGAGGGTGATGCTTATCAAGAGTCCTCCATTCCTTGAGGGTAGACGCACTTCTGTGCACGAGCCTTTGGCGGCTCATTTTGCAGGCAGGGTTGAAGGTTGTAGCACCTCCATTTTCCACTGGTGAAGAGTCACAACATGCCTTCTGCCAAGAGGGTGCAGAAAACCAGGGAGAATGGCCTGCCTGGTCATCCGCGTTGATTCAGCTGTTGATTTTGATCACAACCCGATGCGTGGTCTTGTATCTCTTTGTGCTGAAGGCAGATAGATCTAATGGTCCCTGCATGAATAATCTATGATTTTAAAATATAAATTTTCCCGTGACTCTGTCAGCTATAAATACCTTCTATGCTAACTTGCGGTTCAGAATCACCACAGTCTGGGGAGGGCATTTGATATCCTCTGTTCACGTGATCTAAGCAGCGTTTCTGCAGGACTTTGAGGAATAAAACTAGGAAAAGGGTGAAATTTTAAAAATAGAATAAGCCTAATGGCCTTTTCAGGTATCACTTCTTTAACCACTTTAATATGCTATGGTGGGATATGCACTAACCTTTGGTAGAAAGGAGGAGTGAGGGGCTGTTTTGTAACCAAGAGAAAGTGGGAAATATTTTTGGAACATTTTGACTTCCTTTCAACCTCTTAAATGACTCAAAGGAAACACGGAATAATAAAATAAAAACTCGTAGGCTGCCAAAAAAATTCCTCCATTCTTGTTGCACACCTGTAACTTATATAATATTGTACATTAACCATATACTTCAGTAAAAGAAATTTCTTTTAATAAATTAAAAAGATTCCTCCATCCTTCTGACCCTCCATACTCTGCTTCCTGTAGTGCTCCTGTGTCCGCTCTATGTCTGCAGATACAGTGAACAAGCAACAGTACAGACTAATGATGCTGCAGGTATGGTATGAATTAAATAGAGCTCCACAGTTGCAACTGGCACCTGTGTGATTTTTATGGGACACTCACTTGGCCCGAAAGGGAGCCTGAGGGCAGTTGACATCCTTTCCCCTCCCAGCAGCCCACCCCCACCCCACTCCCTACCATCAGACTTAATGAGGCACTTTCAGTGCTAGGATTCTAACCCATCTCCTCTTCTGTGAGCACACACTGAGACGGAGGAACTTGGTGGCCATTTCCATCTGCTGCAAAGCAATCACACAAGTTGTTTTGTTCTGGTTTTTTTCTCACTGAAGAAACAGTACAGTTCTGTTTGACTTTGGAAAGGCACAGCTATGTCCACAATTGCTTCTGCCTAAAAGGCACAGTTCTAAGGGTCTCATCCTCCTTTTGTGTTCCTGGTGGTTCCAAGTCCTGTACCTGCCTCCGAACAGTCTGTCTGCAGCGTGTGCTGGTCCACCTGATCCCACAGTCACTGCCAAGGTGCTACTTCTAAAACCCCATCAATAGCAGATATTCCTCTGCTCAACTCCCTTCTAGGACCCAACCCTTTGTTGCCTACAGAAGTCACGTTCAACTCTTTAATCTGCTGTAACCTCAATGTCTACATCCATGCAGGCAGAATAAAGCTCCTCCCTCTCAGTCAAGGGTCACTTACCTCTAACATGTTTGGGTTGAAGAAGGATCATCTCTTGGCCATCTTGACTCAGTCCACACTGCCAGCTGCTTATTCATGGTCACCTGACTCTGAACGGCTCTCTGTGCAATCCTGGGATGGCCACTCTGGCCTCCAGCAGTGGCTGCCACTCTCTTCACTGCCCCCTCCTCAAACACATATGCTGCTCATTCTTTCCCCCCACAACATACTAACACAGAGGTGCTTTGTGTAGCAGACTTTTCCTGAAGGTTTGGCCAGTATCATCTGTGGACCCAGCACAGATAGAAGAGGAAATGAGGCGGTTCTCAGAATCCCCTCAGCCATCAAGGCCATGAAAAATTCCTCACTGTAAGTCCACCTTCCCTGGGTTCCCTCTCACCTCTTTGCTTTTTTTTTTTTTTTTTTTAAGGAAACTTCCTTAGTTTCTTTTTAAAATATTTATTTATTTATTTATTTTATTTTATTTTTGGCTGTATTGGGTCTTAGTTGTGGCACACAGGCTCAGTAGTTGTGGCACACAGGCTTAGTTGCCCCAGAGCCTGTGGGATCTTCTTTCCCCGACCAGGGATCGAACCCACGTCCCCTTCTTGGGAAGGCAGATTCTCAACCACTGGACCACCAGGGAAGTCCTCACCTCTTTGCTCTTAGAGTTAGAGCAAGAGCCCCGTCTCTCCTCTCCTTGAAGAATTCCAAGGCCTTCAACACACTTGCCAGCTTGCCTCCCCCAGAAAACACTCTAAAAATTCTCATTACCTTCTTATCATGTAGAGGATCAGGTGAGCGTATTCCAGACTGCACGGGTTCTAACCCAGAATCCATGGGCTCCCAAGGGGACTGTGAATAGAATTCAGGAGGGGGTTGTGGTTTTGAATGGGGAAAACATTACATCTTTATTAATCTTGAAATTATTCAAGACTGTTTTCAATAATCTTGAGGCGAAATTTTGCATTTCCTTCAATGGTAAATGTAGCAACAACCACAGTGCCTGCAATACTGGCACCAATAGAAACCACAGATATCTTCATATCGTATTATAGTCATGCAAATACCTCAAAATACTGCTTATAGCCATTCTTATCTGGCAATTACTTTGAAATGTTAAATTACCCGTTAAATAACAAGATTTAAAATAGAATCTTGTTTAATGTGTGAAGTGGTACACGTCACCATCGCAATTTTTTAAATATTTCAATAACAAAAAATTTCAATATAATTGGCTTTCTTTGAATTACTAATTTTGCTTTATGCATTTGAAAACATGATTCTGAGGTGAGGCTCCATATGCTATTCCAGACTGCCAAAGGGTCAAGATGCACACATACAGGTAGAAGTAAAGAACCCCTGCTCCAGGGTCTGCCTTTGCATAATCACACCCATCGAGGAGTTTTCCTGTGCAAAGCTTATCTCCCCTGATGCTGCTTTTCTAGAAACTGATGCAGTTATAACCAAGGTTTGGGGAATGTAAGTAAGCTTGCCTAGCTAGTTAGCTAGATGCGCGTTCTGTAAATTTCTTCTATGGGGATATTTATTTCCATGCTCATGGATGAAATTTAGAGCAAGTTTCGTGATTAGTTCTTGGTACTTTAAGGTAATAAAAGCTACTCTGGACACTAATCAAAAGTCCAGTCCCCTGTAATGGTTAAAAACTCCTCCCTCTCGGCTGTCCATGCCCCTGCAGACAGGATGCAAGGACACTGGGAGGACGGTGCTCTCAGTGTAGTGATGCTGTGATCGCCATCCACAGGCATGCCCCAGTTGTCCCCCAGCTGCTGGAGGACCGGTCCCGAGGGTTCTCAGCTAAGAGGCTCTCTGGAAATTGGCCTCAGCAAGAGAGAGCTGCCTCCTCTCCAGGGACAGCCCTTACCCAATGGTGGGTTAGTGGAGTAAAGGAGTATAGAGCACCCTCGGCCAAGGACAGGTGACTTCAGAAGGGCCACCCAGCTCTAGAAGTCCCCTGTGGGAAAGGCTGAGGCCTCTGTAACAAACAACTGCAGTTCAACATCTTCCTCTGCCCCATCCCACTCACCGCCCCCCGCAGAGTCGGTCTGAGGGGCCCTCCCTAATCACCCTCCTGCGTGCAAGTCTCCATCTTGTGTCTGCATCCTGGGGGAACTCGACATTTTCCTCTCCTTCCCTGTCAGGTCCTTCTGCTCAACATCCCCATCCTGCTGACCACTTTTTTTTCTTTATCTTCACGGGCTTGGGCTGTGAGGGAGAAGAGAAGAAGAGAAGGCAAGAAAGTTCCACTTTAGAACTCTCATCAGAGTTCTAAACTGGTAAGGAAGGGGTTAAAAGCAGACTTTGTTCTCTTACAAATTTTCTAGGGTTCTTTGGAGACACCTGCAGTCACCATATCTCCTTCCCCCCTGGGAATGTATCTTCCTCAATTCTCATTAAAGAGGGAGGATGTCTGGTCTGGCTGTCTCTTCACTTCTTACTCAGGCTCTAGGCATCCGATGGTACCTCTGGCTTCTTTTCCCTGGGGGCTACTTGCCCTTCCAGACACCCTTGTAGACAGGACCCTAGACCCCCTCACAGTCTCTGCTCCAAAAAACTGTGGGCATCACAGTCACCCCTTCCCCCAGTGAAGCCACCTCTCCTTTGCTTCATTTCAAAGCAGTTGACCAGGCCATTCTTCACCATTTAGACTTTTCAGATGGAAGACAGCCACCATTTCAGATGAAAGGAGACACTGTTGCCAAAGGATCCTCTTGTCTTGAAGTAAAGGACAAAGCACACCCTTCTCTCTCCTCCTTGACAGTGAAGGGGGCTGTGGTTAACGCCCAAGCACACCAGCAACTCTTTGTAAAACTCCTCACTCCTTTTCAATTATTTCCAACCTTTTTATACCTCAATTATGGGTGAGGAACTCAGAGTCACTGCTGTTCGAGGACCTCATTGTAAATCAGCAACACATACCTCCCTTTGGAACCTGGTATTCATTATAGCTTGATGACTTGGCTGAAACAGCAATCTGCCGGTGTTGTAATCCATCCTGCTTCCTTCCTTCATTTCTTTCTCTCTCTTTTTTTCTTTCTTTTTCTCTCTTCCCAGTGTTAACCTCTATTTCCTTGATCTCCCATTACTCTTTTACTTAAAGTCTGTGCTCCACCCAAGTGGGTCTACTTTCACGTTCACCAAAGGCCGTAGAAATATTTCTACCTGCTCTGTCTTAAACATCTCTCACCCTTCAGTGTCCTGTGTGCTCTTCACCTTTAAGAATCAATGTGTGTCCTGATTCTTCTGTAAACCCTATTCTTTTTTTAATTATTTAATTAATTTATTTATTGGTCATGTTGGGTCTTTTTTGCTGCTCTTGGGCTTTCTCTAGTTGTGGCAAGTGGGGGCTACTCTTCGTTGCTGTGTGCAGGCTTCTCAGTGCCGTGCCTTCTCTTGCTGCAGAGCACGGGCTCTAGGCGCTCAGGCTTCAGTAGTTGTGGCACACGGGCTTAGTTGCTCCATGGCATGTGGGATCTTCCTGGACCAGGGCTCAAACCCACGTCCCCTGCATTGGTAGGCGGATTCTTAACCACTGTGCCCCCAGGGAAGCCCCTGTAAACCCTATTCTTGACCACTCCTGTCATCAGTGGCCATTCTGTCCCCAAAGTGAGCAACTTGGATCTCTTGTTGTGTTTTGTTACTTACTGATCTGTGTGATGCCCCATCCTCCCAACTAGACTGAAAAATTGTTGAGGATACCAACAATGTTTTATGTGAGCAACAGGGGCCCAGAGAAGTAGAATTTTAAAAAGGATACCAGCATACTACCAACTGTAAAATAGATAGCCAGTGGGAAGTTGTTGTATAACAAAGGGAGTTCAACTCGAGGATGGAAGATGCCTTAGAGGACTAGGATGAGGAGGGTGGGGGGGACTCGAGGAGGGGGGGGATTCGAGGGAGGGAATACGGGGATATGTGTATAAAAACAGATGATTGAACTTGGTGTACCCCCCAAAAAATAATAAATAAATAAAATTAAAAAAAAAAAAAAAAGGATACCAGCACATTCTCTGCCTGGATGTTAAGGGAATAAGTCCTTTTGAAATAGATATTCCCTATTAGCATGGAAGGGGTAACCTGACCTAGGATACGGCTGTGACTAGACTTCTGTGGCCTGAACCAAGGTGCCCTCCAACCCCTGTGGGTTGCAGGGCTAGTAACCACAAAGGTGGTAGGCAGGTTCACAGAGGGGAGCCTCTTGGGGAGAACAGGATCCCCATATTTCTAAAACTTGAATGTGAGTATATAAAACACCTGAGGATCTGGTCAAAATTCAGATTCTGATTTAGTAGGTCTGGGATGGAGCCTGGGTTTTTGCATTTCTAACAATCTCAGAGTCACACCTAGAGTAACAACCACCTACCCTTCAAGCTACACTTTTGAGGTTCAATATTATGAGCAACCATTTTATGGACTAGGATATTCCCCCACTGAGGCCCTTTGGCAAGTGTATTAGATACCTATTGCTGTGTAACAAAACTACCACACAGCTAGTGCCTTAAAACAGCACACATTTATTATCTCATAGTTTCTGTGGGTCTGGAATCCAGGTAGGACTTAATCAGATCCTCTGCTTCAGGGTCTCTCATGAGGCTGCAATCAAAGTGTTGACTGAGTGGGGTCTTATCTGAAGACTCAAGTGGGGAAAATCCACTTTCATATTCATGTGGTTGTTGGTTGGATTCAGTTCTTTGTGGCATGTTGGCCCTCTGTTCCTTGCCATGGGGGCCTCCCCAACATGGCCACTTGCTTTATCAAAGTGTGTAAACTGGAAGGCAACAGAGAGAGTCTGTATCAGGATGAAAGTTATAATCCTACAGAATATAATCATGGGCATGCTATTCCACTGCCATTGCCATCCTATTGGTTGGAAGTAAGTCACGGGTCCCTCCCACACTCAATGGGAGGAAATTATACAAAGGCATGAATACCAGGAGACAGAAATCATGGATGGGTCTCTAAGAGCCTACCTGCCACAGTAAGAAAGACTGAAATAGGCTTCAAAGAGAAGATGACCCTGAGGGAAGAGAGTCTGAGCTAGTGTACTAGGCAGAATAATGACCTCGCAAAGATGGCCAAGTTCTAATCCCTGAAACCTATGAATATATTAGGTTTCATGGCAAAGAGGAATTAAAATTGCAGATGGAATTAAGATTGCTAATCAACTGCCTCTAAAACAGAGAGATTATCCTGGGTTACCTGGGCGGGCCCAATGTCGTCAGAAGGGATTTAAACACGGAAAAAGGAGGCTGAACGATAAAGTCAGGAGTATTTGACTATGGAAGAAAGACACAGAGAGATGCAATGTTGCTGGCTTTGAAGAGAGAAGGAAGCCATGAGCCAAAGAACGTAGGAGGCCTCTACAACCTCGAGATAGCATGGAATCAGATTCTTTCCTGGAGCCTCCAGAAAGAAACAAAGCCCAGTGAGACCCATTTCCAACATTCACCCTACAAAACTCTAAGATAATAAATTTGTGTTGTGTAAGTTGCTAAATTTGTTGTAACTTGTCATATCAGCAGTAGGAAACAGCTGGGTAACTCAGCGTCCATACAATGGCTCTTGGAGGGTTAGTGGAGAGAGGCAAGACAGTAAACCTCTTGAGTTTACAGCCCCATGGGTTTTACTTTGGAAATAATGTCTGGGTGTGTAAGCATGAATTAAGAGCAACCTTTGAACAGCACCAAAGGTGATGTTGAGGGTTTAGACCAGCAAGGGATCACAGAGTCCTGAAAAGGCATTTATAACTTTCAGAGACTCCACTCATCATCAGTACTGGTGCAGGGACCAAAATAAAGATACAGGTGCACTGACCGGACCCTCCCTCCCCCATTCTCTCTCTCCCAGGGAATTTGAAGTAGGACAATCTCTATATTGTGTCATAAAATTCATAGGAAAAATGACATAAGTCTGCAAATGCTGAAGCTGGTTATATCTGTCACTGTAGTCTGTCATTGCAGTCTGGCACTGGCCATGTACTCATTACATACTCAGTAAATGTGTTGACATAATATCTTAGACTTTCTTTGTGATGTGAATGAATTCAGCGGTGCTATGTAAATTTAAATGACAATCTAAGCCAAGATTGTTATGCGAAGTTCCAGGGAAATAAAGACAGATGAATGATGCTTTTTTCTCTAATGAACCTCATCATAATTTCTGAGTTGGAAGCATGATGAAAAGATCAGTTCCAATATTTCTAACACCTGCATCTTGCTGATTAAAGCTTTACATTCAAAATTAACGTTTGGAAACTTAAGTCAGTTTGCATTTTAATTCCCTCTCTTGGAGTTGAGGACTGTCAGAAGTGACAGGCAGTCTGGTCATGGACGTGAAGGAGGAAAATAGTAGATAGAAATGTCACCTGGAGAAATCTATTCCTAGACCCTTCTTAAGCAGTTAGCAGCCAAATGGGGGGAGAGGAAGAGGGAATATTGTAATATTGTTTTAGATGCAAAATCGAAATAGAGTCTCCAACATCTTTGCAGGGGATTGGTTCAAGCCCCTCACGCCCACCCATGGTTACCAAAATCCAAGGATGCTCAAGTCCCTTATATACATGGTGTCGTATTTGCGTATAACTTACACACATCCTTTCTTATACTTTTAAGCATCTCTTGATTACTCATAATACCTAATACAATGTAAATGCTATGCAAATAGTTGCCAGTGTGAAATTTAAGTTTTACTTTTTGGAACTTTCTGGAATTTTTTTCTAATATTTTCCTCCCAGTTTGGTTGAATCCATGGGTGCAGAAGCTGTAGATACAGAGGGCTGACAGTACTCTGAAATGCAATGAACATCTCCACAGGGGGATTAATGTAAAAGTTTTAAATTATTTGATCATCAAGTAAACCAAAGGTGACTTGGCAAGCTCTCAGTTGATAGAAGGGTCCTTTGTGTGGTCTGCAGAGCACTCCAAGGAGACTAACATATATGGGCCATGGCAAGATGATTTTTAGGATCGTGGCATCCACCATAGTTTTGGACAACATTGCAAAATGCATGAACTTTGCTTTTAGTGCCTTCACACATTGTATAATTCACTCTCTTCCAATTCTTCCCCTACTCCAGAGGTGTCCCCCCAGCCTAAAATTACGCCTTTCCCATTCTCCAGCTCAAAAGCCAATGTACTGGTCTCAGCCAGATGATTATAAGTCACTGATTGATTCTCAGTCCTCGCATAAGTATTTTTATGTTTTTAATTTTTTTATTGGAGTGTAATTGCTTTACAATGTTGTGTTAGTTTCTGCTGTACGACAAAGTGAATCAGCCACATGTACACATATATCCCCTCCCTCTTGGACCTCCCTCACACCCCCACACCCCCATCCCACCCATCTAGGTCATCAAAGAGCACCGAGCTGAGCTCCCTGTGCTATACTGCAGGTTACCACTAGATATCTATTTTACACATGGTAGTGTATTTATGTCAAACCTAATCTCCCGATTCATCCCACTCTCCCTTTCCCTCCTTGTGGCCACACATCAGTTTACTACATCTACGTCTTTATTCCTGCCCTGCAGATAGGTTCATCTATACTATTTTTCTAGATTCCACATATATGCATTAATATACGACATTTGTTTTCCTCTTTCTGACTTACTTCACTCTGTCTGACAGACTCTAGGTCCATCCACATTTCTACAAAAGACCCAATTTCATTCCTTTTTATGGCTGAGAAGTATTCCACTGTATATGTGTACCACATCTTCTTTATCCATTCATCTGTAGATGGACATTTAGGTTGTTTCCATGTCCGGCTATTGTAAATAGTGCTGCCATGAACACTGGGATGCACGTGTCTTTTTTGAATTATGGTTTTCTCAGGGTATATGCTGGATCATATAGTAGTTCTATTTTTTTAAGGAACCTCCTACTGTTCTCCATGGTGGCTGTATCAATTCACATTCCCACCAACAGTACAGGAGGTTTCCCTTTTCTCCACACCCTCTTCAGCATTTGTAGATTTTTTGATGATGCCCATTCTGACTGGTGTGAGGTGATACCTCATTGTAGTTTTGACTTGCATTTCTCTAATAATTAGTGATGTCTAACATCTTTTCATATGCCTCTTGGCCATCTGTATGTCTTCTTTGGAGAAATGTCTATTTAGGTCTTCTGCCTATTTTTTTGATTGCGTTTTTTGGTTTTTTGATATTGAGCTGAATGAGCTATTTGTATATTTTGGAGGTTAATTCCTTGTCAGTTGGTCTGTTTGCAAATATTTTCTCCCACTATCAGAACTGTCTTTTTGTCTTGTTTATGGTTTTCTTTGCTGTGCAAAAGCTTTTAAGTTTAACTAGGTCCCATTTGTTTATTTTTGGTTTTATTTTCATTACTCTAGGAGGTAGGTCAAAAAAAGATCTTGCTGTGATTTATGTCGAAGAGAGTTTTTCCTATGTTTTCCTCAAAGAGTTTTATAGTGTCCATTTTTACATTTAAGTATTTCTATTTTTCACTAAGAATTTAACCGTTAAGTCAGCCCCTTGCAAATGTTCTCAATTGACTGCTTGTTCAGATTCGCTAGATAACTACAAAATGTCCATGTATGTGATACAGTCATGGAAAAGAAAAGGTTGGGCAAAATTATATAAAGTTTGATATATTATAATAGCTAATATTAAAATACTTACACATGCACGTATTTCATTTGTCTTTCTATAAATTATTATATATGTGTATGCATATTATAAATATATGTATAAGGTACAGTGTGTGACATTAGGATGCATTTATAAAGTTGCTAAAATTTCAGCTAGGCTGATTCATCTGCAAACTGATAGGGAAGAACTGCCTGAGTGTTGAGAAAGGACTTGAAAAAGCTGATTGTATCAAAATTACTTGCAAAAAGTTGAGTTTAATTTTAAAATCATCAAAGGTAAGAAAATGACTTTTTAAATGCCTTGATCATTTTAACTGAAGGAAAGTGCGGTTTTAAACTAATTTGCTTTTTATGCTGTGACATTTCAGTTTCTCTGTGTTTGGAACGGTTTCCTCCTTGCGGTTTGCAGATGGCCTGGCGTGTTGTAATTTGCTTTATTATCACCTTCCTCAACACCACCAGCCCACCCACTTATCTTCTAAATCACACTTATTAGATCCCTGATGAGTAACAAGAACGAACACAGACAGACAGATTCCAGACCTTGAGAGTGCCATCAAAATGCTTTTAACAGCACCTACCTTTCAATTTACCATTGAAACAGAAAAGCAATTCACCAATGACTTGCTTTTTGCTTTGGATTTTATTTAACTATGTGCTCTAAACCTCAAACATTTGTACTTAAAAAAAAACCAAAACCCTTCTTTTTCTCTAGCAACCAAATAGTTCATGCTCATTGGGAAAAAATGTGAAAAAATTGAAAAAGCCAACATAAGCTAATTGCTAAGAAATTACCATGTTGAGTACATTTGGGTATCTTATTGTATTTTTTTTTAACTAGTATCATTAGCATTTTCTCATGTCATTAAAAGTTCTCTAAAAACATGATTTTGGTGACTGTAGACCATTAACTATTCTCTTGCCGTGAGCATCTACCTTAATTAATTTCTATAATAACAGCATGAGAAACAGTCTTGTTCATTAACCATTAGCTGCATATCTATCTTTTAAAGGATGCATTTCCAGAAGTGGCTGTAAAGATTCTTAATGTTCCTCTAGGAATAAAGGAAACCCATTTCTTCCAGGCTTGATGAGTATGCATCACAGTTCTTTTTGCTTAATAGAACTTCTAAGGCAGTGCTGTCCAAAAGTACTTTTGGTAATGACAAAAATATTCCACATCTGCAGTCAAATACGCTCACCACCAGCCACGTGTGGCTACAGAACACTTCAAGTGCGGCTAGTGAGAATGAGAACTGAATGTTAAAATTTGTTTTAACTTAAATCAATTTTTTAAAATTTTATTGAAGTATAGTTGATTTACTGTGTTGTGTTTAATTTCTTCTGTACAGCAAAGTGACTCAGTTATACACATATATACATTCTTTTTCATATTCTTTTCCACTATGGCTTATCACAGGATATTGCATATCGTTCCCTGTGCTATACAGTAGGACTTTGTTGTTGATCTGTCCTATATATAATAGTTTGCTTCTGCTAATCCCAAACTCCCAATCCTTCCCTCCCCTGCCCTCATCCCCATTAAATCAATTTCAAATCATGTGGCAAATGGTGGCCATATTGGATGGCATAATGGGGAAAAGCAGAATATGTTGATAATGTCCAGAGAGTTTACCAAATAGTATTTTTAAAATTTTGCTTTAAGTGCAAAATCCACATTTTCTCTCATCACTGGCATTGACACCTTAATGTTTTGGCTACAGCACCTCTCTTTTGCCCCTTATTTAGTTTAATAATAAGCTTTGATAAATGGCAGTATACACGTGATATCCACCAAGCTAGACAACTTGTATCTTTGCAGAAGTTGTGTGATTTTAATGACCGCAAAGGCGCTACAGACGCTTAAGAAATTCTGTTTGAGGAAGACCAATTACGTTATTCAGATTTTCAGAAGAAGGTTGAGATGTAATAAAAATATGACATGGTTCAGACCACAAGAGAGATATGAAAGACATATTACTCTGAGTGTTGCTAAGTGTTCTGTGTTCTGGAAAAGGAAGCATAAAAATCAGCTTACTTTATGGTTCTTTGTTCATATCTGAAAAAAGTTAAATGAAATTTTGGCTCATGTTTGTGAGGAAACTTGCCAAGTGACACATTTCAAAGAAAAATTGCCTCTGAGCTATGATCTTACCTAATCCACATTTATTTCAGTCCCATCACCCACTTCTTCACTTGATTCAGCCAACATCAGCAAAAAGCTCCGAATCATCCTACGTGCTCCCATATTGAATACTCTTCCTGCCTCCTACCACTTTTGTTTTCAACAAGATGACTTCTACTTATTTTCCAAGTCAAGTCAGAAGTTAGTATCATTCATTGCACTCCTTACTTCTTATTCAATACCTGTCTTCTCCTCTGTACTAAAAACCCATTGGGACTTCTCTGGTGGTCCAGTGGTTAAGACCTCACCTTCCAATGCAGGGGGTGCAGGTTCGATCCCTGGTTGGGGAGCTAAGATCCCACATACCTCACAACCAAGAAACCAAAACATAAAACAGAGGCAATATTGTAAAAAATTCAGTAAAGACTTTAAAAATGGTCCACATCAAAAAAAAAATCTTAAAAAAAAATAAACAAAAAAACCTCCTTGAAGTTGAGTACCATGAATTACATTGTCTTCTCGCTGCTATAACTGCAGTGCCGGATAGATAGATAGATGATAGATAGATAGAGCTATATGTACATATGTGTGTGTGTGTATTTGGATAGGAATAGATAGATATAGTCGGTGCTCCATAAATATTTGATGAATGCATGAGTGAATTTAATCTTCACAACTACCACGTGAGGAATGTATTTTCAGTCCCATTGTGGACGAGGAAAGTGAGGCTCAGAGAGTATAACACTCGCTCTGCGTCTCATGGCTGAAGGTGAGAGAAGTGAAATTTGAACCCAGGTTTCTAACCCCAAGTCTGGAGTTCTTTCAGTACCTGAGAGCTGCCCTCTCATTCCCCTTCTCTAGGCTGGCTTTGAACATTCATCTCTGTTTCCATAGCCAAAGAGGTAGGTGAGCAATGGAAGCAATTCCAGTAAGGACAGGGTTGCAAAGAAAACAGAGATAAATGCAAGAATGGAGCTGTCCCTAGGGCTAAATTCTCTCCTCATTGTATGGTGAATTAGCACGCTTTCTCCAGTCTGAAAAAGGTAAGGCCACAGACTGCAGCTCTGTTTCTTTGTAGTAGATATTATCGCTCAATTTAACCATGTTAAAAAAAAAAAATCCACGTGGAGTACTGTGAAACTTTCGTAATTAGAGTTGTCCTACTACTGTCTCATGGATCCAGCTTTAAGTAACCAAACTACGTGGTTCTTTATATAGTCATCCCTCGATATCCATGGGGTATTGGTTTCCAGGTCCCTCCCGGATACCAGACTTGAGGATGCTCAAGTCCATTGTATAGAGTGGCATAGTGTCTGCATGTAACCTGCACGCATCCTCCCATATACTTTAAATCATCTCTAGGTTCCTCATAATACCTAATACAATGTAAAGCTGTGCCAATCATTATACATGCAACATAAATGTTATGTATATAGTTGCTGGGCATGTAGCAAATTCAGATTTTGCTTTTTAAAACTTTCTGGAAATTTTTTTTCAAATATTTTTAATCCGTGGTTGGTTGAATCTGTAGATGCAGAACCTGAGGAGTCAGAGGGATGACTGTAAAAACACTTATTTCACCAAATTAGAATGAGAATGGATTTTAGATACACACTTTTCCTGCCATCTCTTTTTTTCAAATGTAGGAAATGAGGTTCAGAGAAGTGAGAAGACCTGCTCAAGACACACAGCACTAGGGTGGAAACAAAGCGATCACGCTTCCCTGTCTGGTGGCCCATCCACTCTACCAGTGATCTTCAGACACCAGGCTGCAGAGGGGAACCCGCCTGTGATACAGCTCCTACCCATCCAGAGACATGGGAATGCTCTCAGCACACGGAGGTTTGTGTTATAATTACCATAATTTGTCATCTGTTATGTGTTCATTTGTTTGTTTTCTACCTGTCACCATCACTAAAATATTAGCTTCACATGTCAAGGAGCAGTGGCAGTGCGGTGACAGTTCTTCCTTTCACACCTGGCAAACTCCTATCACGGCTTCAAAATTCGGCTCAAGCGTCTGCCCCTCAGAGAGGACTTCCCTGATCTCACCAGCTACAGGAAGCACTGCCTCCGTGCTCCGTTTATGGTAACTTCTATTTGATGAACAAATGAGCCTTATATGCTCTTTTTTCCCCTTTAATTCTGAAGATTTTATTCATAATATATGTTTTAGTTTGCTAGGGCTGCTGTAACAAGATACCACAAACAGTGGCTTACAATAACAGAAATTTATTTTCTCACAGTTCCAGAGGCTAGACATCTGAAATCAAGGTGTTAGCAGGGCCATGCTTCCTCTGAGCCTCTATCGAGGACCCTTCTTTGCCTCTCCCAGCTTCTGGGAGTCCCAGACGTCCCTTGGTTTGTGGCAGTCATTCTCTACTCTCTGCCTCCACCTCCCCACGGCTGTGTTGCCTGTGTGTCTTTCTCTCCTCTTCTTCTAGGACACCAGTCATACTGGATTAAGGTCACGCTGTACTCTAGTGTGACCTCATGCTAACTAATTACATCTGCAACGACTCTATTACTAAATAAGGTCACATTCTGAGGTAGCAGGAGCTGAACATATCTTTTCGAGGAGCACAATGCAACCCATAACAACATACATCAAAAAATGTTTACTCGAGGGTGCTGTCCTAACTCAAAGTGAACCGAGCCATGTAACCAGCCCCCAGATCAAGAAACAGAAATGATCAGAACCCCAAACTCCTCTCGCTCGCTCTTCCACCACTTGCCTCCACCATCACCAGGAACCATTCTCCTGCCTAACAAAGTAGGTTAGCTTTTTCTGTTAGTCATAATTCACATATCGTAAAATTTATCTGTTAACGTCTACAACTCAGTAGCTTGTAATATAGTCACAAAGTTGTGCCACCACTATCTGATTCCAGGACATTTGCATCACCTCTAAAAGAAACCCCTCACCCATTAGCAGTCCCTCCCATCACCCACCCTGGTTATCACCATCTCTGATAACCATAGAATCTACTTTCTGTCTCTGTTCAATTACCTTTTCTGGACGTTCAGTTCCTATCAGTGGAATCATACAGCGTGTGTCTGGCTTCTTTCATCAGGGATAATGTTTTCAAGATTCATCCACGTTTCAGTACTTCATTTCTTTCTATGACAATAATATTCTATTGTCATGTACCACATTTTGTTTATCCATTCTTCTGTTGACAGACATTTGGGTTGTTTCCATTATTTTTGCTATTATGAATAATGCTGCTATGAACATTCCTGTATATGTGTGGTGTGGGTATATGTTTTCACTTCTCTTGGCTGTGTACTTAGATGTTTTTGTATCCTAATCACCCAGCACATTTCAAGGTTTATGGTAGATATCAACTGATTGATTGCAAATGAAAAGCAGTCCTAACCTCCGAAAAGGCTCTCTTACATCGGGGAATGATTTGGACCCTGGAGAGAATTGCAGCTCTCCTGTGTTTCATCCCCATTGTCTCTTTGCATTCATCCTTCCAGGTGGTTAACAGTCATCTGCTTTTCCACATCAGTGTGAGTGCAGGAAGCAGCCGCTGCTCATGTGCTCAGAAAATGTCATCAGGGGTCACCATGAAAGGGCACGTGCTTAAAATAACAAAATAAAATATTTGGGAAACTGTCGATTTGAAAAAAATTGTGGGAAACAAAGCATATACCCATCATTTTTCCCTGGTGAGGACATCAAAGGACAGTGTTAGTGAGATCCCCTGGACTCTGCTCTATACACCTGACAACAATGGTGTGGACATAGTAATAGATGCATGCGTCCAACTCTCTCTCTCTTTACTTTTTATGTCTTAAAGAGTGGTTCCTTCCTTAGATAGACAGGTAGGTAGATAGACAAGTAGGCAGATAGGTAGATAGATGATAGATAGATGATGATGATAGATAGATAGATGATAGATAGATAGATAGATAGATGATAGAGAGATAGATGATAGAGAGATAGGGAGACATAGATAGGTAGATAGATAGATAGGGACACAGGGAGATAGATAAATTCTTCTAAATGGATGTATAGTATACAAGACAAAGATTAATAAAATGGATATATATGTACCTACCAACCCAGCTTAAGAAACAGAATATTATCAAAACTGTTGAAATCTTTCTTCCTTCCCCAATGAAGCCGCCGTGCTGAATTTCACAATAATTTTACTACATTTGTATGTATCTCTAAACAGTATATTTAGTTTTGTACCTCTTTGAATTTTATATAAACAGTATCCTATTGCTTGTATTATTCTGCCACTTGCTTTTTTCACTCAATATTATGTTTGTAAGATTAATCCATATTGACACATTTTGCTTTAGTTTATTCACCTTCACTACTCCATTTTATGTAATTACTACAGATTATGTGTCCTTTATGATGTCAGACACTTGGATCCTTTGCCTTTTTTGCTATTATATACAGTGTTGCTATGAATATTCTTATACACATCTCTGGAATGTGCATTTTTCTAAGGTGCACATGGAGACACACACACAACAGGAATGTAACTGCTGGGCCATGAGGTATTTTCATCTTTATAAGATAACGGGACATTATTTTCCGAAGTGCTTATGCTAGTTTGTGCCACTAGTGAGTTAGGAGTTCCCATTGCTTTATATTCCTGCTAATTCTTGACGTTGTCAGACTTCTTAATTTTGCCAGTCTGATGGCTGTAAAACAGTACAAAGCTAGATGTTGCCACATACTAACTATCCCAAAATTTAATGTCTTAAAACAATACCCATTTATTATTTCTCACTAGTCAAGGTTAGGCTGGATGGTTCTGCCGATCTGAGCCAGGCTCTGTTGCTCTCACCTGGGTTTGCTCATGGCCTGCAGACAACTGTCAGGTCATCAGTGCATTGGCTGGACTAGGATGGCCTCATGATTCAGCTCTGTTCCATGGGTCTCTCACTTTTCAGCAGCAGAGTTTAGACCTGTCCTCATGGATAAGACAAAAGAGCAAGAGAAAGAGCAGAAATACACAAGTGCTTATACAAGCTCTGCTTGCAGTAGGTTTGCTATTGTCAGGTTGGACATGGTCAAGTCCAGATTCGGTAAGGGAGGGCCAAAGAGTGTGGACACAGGGAAGCATGAAAACTTGGGGTCATTGGTATACTCAATCCTCCTAAGTGGCTGTAATTTGTATTTCCTTGATTAGTATGGAGGTTAAATATCTTTTCATATGTTTATTGGCCATTTGTGTTTTCTCTCCTGAAATGCCTCTTTATGTCTTTTGCTATTTTTATACCAAGATTTTGTCTTTTTATTCGTTCAGAAGAGATTATTATTATTATTATTATAAATGTTAACTCTTATCAGGTATGTATATGTTTCGAATCTTCTTCCAGTTTCTATCCTTCTCTTTACAACAATCAATTCACAATTTTTTTCTTGTGTTTTTGGTGTACATGTATTTTTTTATATCTTATTTATGACATCTTTCTATATTTCAAATCATTAGGATATTTTCTTATATTCTTTTCTAATATTTTAAAAGTTTTGCTTTTCACAGTTTGTTCCTTAATATATCCGGAATTGATTTTTGCATTTGATATAAAATAGGGATCCAACTTTCACATTTTCCCACATGGAAAAGCTCCATATCCTGGCACCATTTGTGAAATACCCTCTCCTTTGCCCATTGATCTGACTTGCTACAACTATCATATGTCAAGTTTCCACCTGTGTATTATCTATACCTGAGCTTTCTGTTCTGTTCCACTCATCTCTCTGTCAACCGCCATGCCAGCATTATACTCTCTTATAACTGAAGCTTTATATTAAGTTTTAATATCTATTACAGCAAGTTTCCACACTTTGTTCTTCTTATTCTTGGCAATTTGTTTTATCATTTAAGTTTTAGGATCAAGTTGTCAAGGTTCATAAAAAGCCTATTGGAATTTGGATTGAAATTGGAGTTTCCCATAGATCAGATTTGGGGAAATATCATATTATGTCTTCCTTGCCATTAGCATGGTATAATCCTACATTTATTTAGGCTTCATTTTATGTTTTTCAATAAATTTTTATAATTTTCTTTCTAAAGTTTTTGCCCAAATTGTTAGATTTTTTCACAGTTACCTTAATTTTCTTTCTGTGGATATTGCAAATTCTTTTTTTTTAAAGTATGATTTTTTTAACTGTCGCTAGTGTATAAAAATATAACTGATATTTATAGTTCTTTGTGAGTTTTTGGTGCTTTTTTTTGTGTGCAGATAATCATATTACGATTATAGTTTTGTTTTTTCTTTCTAATTCTTATAACTTTTTAACTTTGGTTCTATTATTCTGGCTACAACCTCTAGTACAATGTTGAATAGACTAGAAGTGATAATAGTGGCATCTTTATTTTGATCTTGACTTTTAAGGGAATGCTCCTAACATTTTATTACTATATCTTTCTTCTTTTCTTCATGACATTACTGCTCCAGTGGGTTGGAAATATGCAGCAGCCTCAACTGTAAAATATTTCTTTCTATTTAAAAATAGAATCAGTTTGCTGATTTTTTGTTTTAGTATTTTCACAATTGCAAAACGGTTATTTTCTAATCCTCATTAATTGTTTTCAAAATTTATTAGACACGATTCTCACTTCACTTCAGAGTTTAACCCTCTTTTCTCCCGTATTTTGCCTCATCAATTATCTAATATATCAAGGTTCAGTTGTTTGCATAGCTCTTGTTTTTTTCAAACAATAAACTTCCTCAGTATTTGTACACTTCCTTTCCTCTATCTGGTTGAATATGATAGTATGAAATTAGTGTTTTTCAAACAGAAATTGTTTACTAAGTAGTTAATCAAAGAAAGGAGGAAATAATATTTATTGTCTTCTATATGTGCTTTACATATTTTAACTGTAATATAGATTTACCATGTATTATTATATTATAATATATATTATAAAATATCCATTTTAACCCATACAAAAATAACTTCTTAAGGTAGTTATTGTTCCATATTGTATTGACTCTAAAAGGTATCTTTTTAAAAATGTTTATTTATTTGGCTGTGCCGGGTCTTCATTGTGGCATGAGGAATCTTCAGTTGCAACATGTGCGGTCTTTAGTTGCAGCATGTGGGATCTAGTTCCCTGACCAGGGATCCGAACCCAGACCCCCTGCATTGGGAAACGGAGTCTTAGCCACTGGACCACCAGGGAAGTCCCTCTAAAATGCATCTTTGTTCATATTTTAACATCTCTGAATTCAAGATGCATCTTAAAACCCATGTGATAAGAAAGCATATTATTATAGTTTAATTGGCTGCTTTTAAAATTTCTTAATGGTGCATAAAATAATGGTGCATCTTATAACTAATGACATCTTTGATTCAATGGATTACAGTGTTTACCAAATTACAGGTGAGAAACGTTGGCCTCTAAAACGTCAGGTAATTTTCCCAAAGTATGCAGGTAACAAATGACATGAACCCAAGTCTGTCTTACACCAGAAGAGTGCCCAAAGTATATGATAATTAGAACATGCTCATTAACTGTTAGTTCCAACAACAGCAACTGCCAGCTACCTTGCTAATACCTTTCATACCTATTATCTAGTCTAATGATACACGTTGTCTTTGATAAACATTCATTTTTAATAAGAAGCTTAATGTAATCATTTACATCAAATGAGGTGCTTGTGCAGCATTTTAAAATCATTTATTTTCCAAGAAATTCATTCCTTGATATCTGTTAAATAACTTCTGTGCATGGGACTTTTTCTGGGAACTACGGGCTATCACAGCTATGGGCAAAATGGACAAGGTTCTTGCTCTCTTGGAGCAGGTAAAATAATTCTAGCCACATTTCTTGAAAACTGGGAAGAATTAACTAAGAGCTAGGAAACAGTCAGTTGTGTAAGCTGAGACAATCCGGATGAATAGTCGAGATTCAGAAGACACTAGTTCACTAACTGACCTGCCCAGAAGTTGTAGGACATTTGTCAGGAACATCCAGTTCAGATATTGACCAGCACGAACCATGCCTGAGCTTCTTAATTGGGACTAGACACATGCTACAGAATAAGAATTACACACAATACTCTAAGCCCTAATTTAAGTATATGTCAACACAATATCTTGGTTTGGGTTTCCCTAGACAGACTCTGAAACAACTGGTTCAGTTGGGAGCTCATCCCAGGAAACGCTGATAAGCCAACAGGGAAGAGAGACAGGAAGCCAATAAATGGAGTTTCCAAGTGTCTTCTGTTACTGGAGCTCAGTTCTGCTGGGGACTCTGGGAGGCAGTGAAGGGCATAGCTGAGTCTGCTGTTGAGAGAAGAGGGAACTGGGTTACATATTCACCGTTTCCCATTGGCTGTTGCTTGGAGCCTGCTGTTTAACCTGTGTGGGAGTGGTGATGGGGTGTTGGTGGTGATGGTGGTTAATTCTCCAGCACCCCTGGATACTCAAGAAGGCCCTTAGGGCTGAGGCAAAGAGTTGCAAGTTCCAGCAGTTGAAATCTGGTAAGAAATAAGTGCTCCAGGGAGATATGATTGGAGCTACATATACATCCATCATAACTAACACACTGTCTAGTTCTGAGGTCCAACTTTTCCCATAAAGGATGGAAGGAACCTTTTGCCAGGTATGGTTGAAGGCTCATCTTCATTCCCCTTCAATCACCTTGGTGCTACATCATTTACTAACCCCCTTTTGGGTGCCATTGCTATTCAGGTACCAGCTCCTTTGCCTTGGAGAGGTAACACATTGTATCACCTTGTAACATTATGGTGTAGCATTTCTCTCCATCTGCAGTTTTTCAGTATCTTCACTGACTCTAAGAAGAATTGTTTTCCTCCAATGAACAGCTCTCTCTGAAAAGTTTGCACAGTTGTCATTTTGCCCATAGTCAGTTTACTGCAGTTATTCTTGGAGTGGCAGCAGAGCAAAGTTATTACACCTATAGCCATGAGTAAGCTGTCTCTGGGAATATCAGTTTTAATATTTAATCTTGTATTGTATAGAGAGATTGTATAACATAAGATTCCAAGGGCAGGCTCTGACATCCAATTTCATTGGTTAAATTCTGCATCTCCACACCCTCCTATGCCTTCCATTTTTCTTAGAATACAGAAAATAATAATAGCTCACTCACAGAGCTGTCATGGGAGTCAAATGGGTTAACACTGTGCAACACTTAGAAAACTGTCTGACGCATAGAGCTCAGTAAATATTAGCCAGTGTTCAACTTGTCCCTGATTAGAGCTTACACTTTCTTTTGATGTCAGGATTTTTTTTGAGCCTGCCGTTCAGTTGCTAGAGAGTAAATACAATAACTCAATTATATTGTCACTTTAAGCAAAGCGAGAAGTTAAAGGAAATAACTTATTTGCTTTGTCACATGCCATAACTAATTCGGGACTGAAGTCGTTCTGAATGGGCAGAGGATGATCATCTTGGAAAGCACCATCCTACCTCTCACCTCTAACAGGAAACCTGCAAAATGAACTGGCACAGTCCTGAATTGACATTCCTCCTCCAATGAGTCACTTAACGTGAATTATCTGGTAAGTCATGTGAGGAAAGGAACAACTGCAAAAAGCTGGCAGGCTCCCAAATGCCTGGCGACACAGTGGAGATAAAAATATAAGTGTTTATGTATGATGACATTATTGGGATCACAAGGTTTTCCTAAGATGTGCTCTGGCTAGCCAAAGGCTCTGTTCTCCCCTCTGTCTGCGGGCTTGTCCCTTGCAGGGATTTGTTGCTTTTAGTAAAGAAACATTACAGTCACTGTTCTTAGAGTTGACTTCTGTCCATTAGCTCACTTTATCCTCACAATAATCTGGTGAAGCACATGGAAACTGTAGTTTTATACTCATATCTTACAGACCCTTTTGCTGTTAGGCTTAAGATTGTGTAGTTATACATATTCAGTCCTAAAAATAGGACCCACTTTTAGGGCCATTTGGACTAGAACCAGATGGTTTCCTTCTCCTTACCCTATTTTTCTGCCTGGAGATCAAATCAAACCTGACCGAATAACAACAACAATAACAGCAAAAATACAAAACAAAACCTCTTTGAGTCTGTACCTAACTTCAGTCATGTGTATCTAAGAAGCTTCCTTCTCCTCTATGACATCTTATAAGACCATCTAGGAACTTAAGAAAGTTTACTTTCCATGGGCTGTTTGTTCTGGAGGAGTGGGAGGGAAATATAGGTAGGTAAACAGGCTTCCAGAGGAAGACTCAACCCTGAGGTGGTCCCAGCCTGATCGGAATAGGTTCAGCAGAAATAGGGGTTCATCTAAATGTTAGGGTGCCAAGACAGGATGAGACACAAAAGCATGAACTTTGGAGTCAGACCTTGAGTAAGTGTTTAACTTCTCTGTGCTTCAGTTTTCTCTCCTATAAAAGCTAAGGCCCATAACACAATGAGTACCTACCTTGTAGGATTAAGTACAATAATGTAACTTTAAAACAGGCAAAGTGGGCTTCCCAAGCAATCCAGTGGTTAAAACTCCACGCTTCCACTGCAGGGAGCACAGATTCAGTCACTGGTCAGGGAACTAAGATCCTACATGCTGCGTGGCCAAAACAAACAAACAAAAGCCAGGCAAAGCTTTCTTCTTTTTTAATTTTTATTTTATATTGGAGTATAGTTGACTTACAATGTTATGTTAGTTTCAGGTGTACAGCAAAGTGAATCAGTTACACATAAGCATGTATTTATTCTTTTTCAAATTCTTTTCCCATGTAGGTTATTACAGAATAATTGAGCAGAGTTCCCTGTGCTATACAGTAAGTCCCTGAGGGTTATCTATTTTATATATAGTACTGTGTATATATCAATCCCAAAGTCCCAATTTATCCCTCCCCTCCCCCCCCCACCTTTCCCCTTTGGTAACCATAAGTTTATTTTCTAAGTCTGTGAGTCTGTTTCTGTTTTGTAAATAAAAGTTCATTTGTATTTTTTTTTAGATTTCACATATAAGTGATACCATGATATTTGTATTTCTCTGCCTGACTTACTTCATTTAGTATGACAATCACCATATCCACCCATGTTACTGCAAAAGGCATTATTTCATTCTTTTTTATGGCTGAGTAATATTCCATTGAATATATGTACCACAGCTTCTTTAGCCATTCCTCTGTTGATGGGCATTTCGGTTGCTTCCATGTCCTGCCTATTGTAAATAGTGCTGTAATGAACATTGGGGTGCATGTGTCTTTTTGAATTATGGTGTCCTCTGGGTATATGCCCAGGAGTGGGATTGCTGGGTCATACGATAGCTATATTTTTGTTTCTTTAGGTACCTCCATACTGTTCTCCATAGTGGCTGTCCCAATTTACATTCCCACCAACAATGTAGGAAGGTTCCCTCTTCTCTACACACAAAAAAGCTACTCAAAAAATGAAAGATGGGGATGACCAACAAGGACCTACTGTATAGCACAGGGAATCAATATTTTGTAATAACTGATAAGGGAAAAGAATCTGAAAAAATATTTATATATGTAAAACTGAAACGATTTGCTGTATACCTGAAACTCACAGAATATTGTAAATCAACTATACTTCAATTTTAAAAAAATGTATTAAAACAAAAAACAAAAGGAAAGAAAAGATGGGTACCTTGGACTTCCTTAAAACCAAGAACTTTTATTAACTGCAAGATACTATTAGCAGAGTGAAAAGGAAAGCATGGCAGATTTTTTCCAGAATGTCTGTGATAATATTTCCCATCTTATGTGCTCATTCAGAACTTTGCCACTGTTTCCATCCAAAGGGACAATTTACGTCCCTCCCTTGAATCTGGGTGGATCTTTGTGACTATTTTGACTAATGCAATATGGCAGAAGCAATGCTACAGGACTGATTATAAAAAACCATACAGTCTCCACCTGTCTTGGGACATCCACCCTCGGAACCCAACCATCATGCTGTGAAGAAATAAAATCCATATGAAGAAGTGCGTTTGGATAGGAACCAAGGCCTCCATCCCTCAGCCCAGCTGACAGTCAGCATCAACGTGCCAGCCACGTGAGTGAGTCACCAGAGAGCAAATGTTCCTGTCCACTGTCGAGCTGCCCCAGCTGATCCTGGGGGTGAGAGAGGGCCAGAGAAGCCTTTCCTGTTGAATCTTGTCCAAATTTCAGGTGCACAAACAAAATACACAAGGGTTGTCATTTTCAACTACAAAGTTTTAGGGTAGTTTGTCATACAGCAACAGGTACCTAGAAAAGTCTGGCATGTAGACGTGAGCTGCTGCCCTAACAAAACCTAAAATATGTGACAGCACCTTTGGGAGGAGGAAGTGGGCAGAAGCTGGATGGGCCTTGAAGCTGTTGTAGAGTCTAAGGGTCCTCAGTATGCAGTTGGTAAGAGCTTAAAGCAAGTGAGGGAAATGTTTTGGAAAGCGGGGGGCAGAGGAGGCCTGTGATAAAGCGATGGAAACTTTAACAACACTGTAATGTGTGGTTACATGGAAAATAGAAAGTCTACTTAATGAAGGAAGTGATACAGCTGAGGAACTTTCCAGCAGAGTGTTGTGCATGCCCCCTGCCTTCTTCTCACTGCCTGCAGTAAAGTGGGTGAGGAGAGAGAGAAACTAAACAAGGAGAGAAAGAAATTCTACTTATTTTATAATTATAAAGGACCTGGGACTTATTGGGTTCAAAAATGAACTTTTTTAAAATAAATTTATTTATTTATTTTTTGGCTACATTGGGTCTTTGTTGCTGTGCATGGGCTTTCTCTAGTTCCGAGGAGCAGGGGCTACTCTTCGTTGCAGTGCTTGGGCTTATTGTGGTGGCTTCTCTTGTTGCAGAGTACGGGCTCTAGGCACTCGGGCTTCAGTAGTTGAAGCACATGGGCTCAGTAGTTGTGACTTGCGGGCTTAGAGCACAGGCTCAGTAGTTGTGGCGCACAGGCTTAGTTGCTCTGAGGCATGTGGGATCTTCTTGGACCAGGGGTCAGACCTGTGTTCCCTGCATTGGCAGGCGGATTCTTAACCACTGTGCCACCAGGGAAGTCCCCTCAAAATGAAATTATTTCTCATTCCCAGACTCTCCAGTTGAAAAAAAAAAAAAAAGCTAAAATTAAGAAATGGAGAAGTGACTTCAAGCTGAGATCATATCCAGGACATGATCATACAAACACATGGTCTAAAGATGAAACTGAGCGAGGGCCATGGAGTGCCTTTGTTAAGACCTTATGGCATATAAGGTCTTGCAAACTGACAAACAGCACATAATGAAGAGGATCTTAAGTAATAGGGCTCCTCAGAATCTCAGTCTGTTTGCAGGGAGTTCATCTTTACAGGGAGCCTGGCTCTTACAGCAGACTTACAGAGAGCCAACAGTAGGCAAGGGCTTGTTTTGAAAAGACTTGGAGGTATAGTTTTGCATAATGTTTGGGTTCTAAATTGATTTATAAGAAATCTATAAAGTTTTTTAAAGGAACTGTAGCACTTTGGACTAAAATGAACCAAGACAGTACACAATAAAAAGAGATTTGGGGACTTTCAAACATCTATGGACAGGAAGAAGGCTGAGAAAACTACTCAGCTGCAAACCCAGGCTACATTTATTGCAGGAAGAAGGATAACCCAGAGGGTGGAACCAAGAGCCACAGAGTTTCATTCTCAGGAAGTAGGACTGAGTCCCGCATGTGCGCAGCTAGAATTCAGACCAGCAACAGTTGGCTGTGTGCCTCCCACTTCCCCCTCCATTTTGACCAAGAATGTTTATTGCAACTAACCTATGGCTGGTGCATTGTTGTGTGCTGGGAATGTGCAGGGCAGGTAACTTTAGTTCACAAGTCTTCAGATGGGCATGGGGGTGGAGGGGCTGGTACTCAAGGAGCTGTATCTGAGGAGCCTTATCCACATCTGGACCAGATTATGATGATGAACTTGTCTTTGGCCTTCAAGCTTCAGATATTGTCATGAGGTGAGATGTTGGGGGATCTTTGGGAAGGAAGGAAGTATATTTTGCCTATGAGAGGAATATAAATTGTGGCCAGAGGGCAAACTGCGGTAGATTAAATTGTCCAAAGATGGCCACAAAAGTATTTTCAGTCCCATGTATTCTTCCAAATAATTGCTACTCCCGCAATCAAGAGGTGGAGTCTGTTTTCGCTCTTAAAATTAGGTGGGCCTTTGTGACTGCTTTGATTAATATTGAATGGTGTAAGTGATGCTACGTTATTTCTGAGGCTAGACTATAAAAAGTGATTCACCTTCTACTTGGATCATTCTCTTGGGACGTGTGCCTTTTGGAACCCTGAGCCAGCCACTATGTAGGAAGTCCCGAAGACACCATGAGACAAAACTACATCAAGTTGTAGAGAGACACCTGAGGAGCTCCAGCTACTCCAGTCTCCAGCTGTTTGAGCCCACATATCAGACGTGTGAAGATTTCAGATAATTCCAGTCCTGGTCACCATCTGAATGCAACCTCACAAGAGACCCAAAGTGAGAACTTGCCACTGAGCCCGGTAAACTCCCAGAATCATGAGAGAGAATATTTGCATGATTATTGTTGTTTTGAGCCACTAAATTTTGGGATGATTTGTTATGTATTAATAGATAACCAACATAGCAAGCCAGAATTCAGTAAGAAAAAGACAGCATTAAAAAAATATATGGGCAGAAAGACCCTTAACTAAAAAGGATTTCCAAATGCCAGTAAGTATATTAAAAAGTATTAAACATCATTGTCATTGGGGAAATACAAATTAAAACAAGATAATACCACATATGCACCAGAATGGCTAGAACTGAACACTGATAGTATCAAGTGTTGGTGATGATGTGGAGCAACTGGAGTCATCTTAGAAACTGCTAGTAAGTGTGCACACCAGTATAGCCCTTTTGGAAAATGGTTTGGCTATATCTACTAATACATACCAAATGTATTTCATGATCCAGTAATTCCACTCGTAGGTATGTATCCAAAAGATAGTCATCAAAAAAAGACATGACAACTGTCATAACTTTATTTATAATAGCCTGAAACTTAAAAGAAGTCAAATGTTTTATCAAAAGGACATGGATCAGTAAATTATGATATAGTTAAACGTGGAAAACTACATAGCAATAAAAAGTGAATGAACTACTGCTACATGCAACAACGTGGATGACTCATACACACACTGTAGGATTCCATTTATATAAGTTCAAGAACAGGCAAAACCAAACTATGGTGGTAAAGGTCAGAATACTGTTTATCATGGAGGAGGTAAAGGTATTGTCTGGGAATGAGGGAGTCTTACTAGGTGTTGGAAATATGCTGTATCGTGACCTGGGTGGTGGTTACACAGTGCATACATACATAAAAATTCATTGAGATTTACACTGTACAATAAAGACTCATGTACCTTTACTACTTTATTCCTCAATAATGCATATAAATGTTTAAATACACATAAAACATATCACTGAGCCTTGCGTATAGTAAATGTCCAGTGAATGCTTGATATCATGTCCCCAGCTGCTCCTTGCAATAGTTAATTAGCACTGATGGTTGGCCAATCACGGCAAAGCACCCATAGCCCTGGTGCTTTCCAGGGGGCACAGTGCATTCCCTGCGAGTTTGAGTTCTCTGAGTTGTTGAGTGTGACTGGAAGAAGAATATGGAACAAGCAGCCTGACCACTTTGTCTTCTGAGATCCGGGTTTGATAAAGCTCCCAGGAAAAGCTGTTTTACTCCCAAATGAACTATCCACAGTAGAGGTCCCAGGAAGAGTAAACATAAAACAGAGTTCTGTTTAACAACCACGGGGCTGGGAATAAGGTGATAAAAAGGATAAATGTAATATCTGTTAATCCAGTGACTCCTCCAGGGTTGCCCTTCCTCAGAAAACAAACAACACTACATGAGATGGTGTATATTATAGGCAATGTGGCAAATGAACTGCCTAGATAGGTCATCTGCGAATGAAATTTGTGCTTTTAAGACTGAGAAAGTCTCAAGCACAGATGGACTAGTTTCATTAAGAGTTTCTTTGTCATAGTTCAGAAGGAAGCTATAATTAACAAAGCACCCATCAATAACAGAAAATAACTTATGGCCACAGGAATCAGAGGAAACTTACCAGTTCCTCGAGTAAGGATGGGATTAGGGTAGTTGACATGCTTGCCAACTGCCAATTTCTATAGGAAATGTTTATCACTTAACCTATATGTTGGACTTCCCTGGTGGTACAGTGGTTAAGAATTGCCTGCCAATGCAGGGGACATGGATTCAAGCCCTGGTCTGGGAAGATCCCACATGCCTCGAAGCAACTAAGCCTGTGCACCACAACTACTGAGCCTGTGCTCTGAAGCCCGCGAGCCACAACTACTGAGCCCATGTGCCCCAACTACCAAAGCCTGAGTGCTGCAACTACTGAAGCCTGAATGCCTAGAGCCCATGTTCTGCAACAAAGAGTAGCCCCTGCTCGCCACAGCTAGAGAAAACCTGTGTGCAGCAATGAAGACCCAACACAGCCAAAATAAATAAATAAATAATAACCTATACGTTTGGTCTTCCCAATGAACCACCTTTACTAAAGCTCTGATGTCCTCAACATGATGAACAAGAGCTACACTTAACTATTCACTAAATTCTCCCTAGCAGATCCCAGTTCCCTAATTTTTCAAGACAAGAGCAGTCTTTCAAAAAATTATAATGCCAAAGGAACCTGAAAAGATGAACACAAAATATTCATGGAGGTGACTTTGATTCCTCCAAATAGTCTTTCTCTGTTCATCCTTGAAATCTCTATTTGCTCATTTCTTGTATTCAAACCATCCCTGAGTCCTAAGTATACCTGGCATCCGCCCTCTTTCCTCTATATCCACCCCCGTAGACTGCTTCCTTCCTTTCCCACCTGGATTACTTCAATGATCAGACTAGTTCCATACTTACATCTTAGCCCTTACTTACCTCTACCCTACACTACCACTGGTGATTTTTTTCAAAACATGAATCTGATGACTTCAGCACTTTCCCCCTCCACCAAAGCACATCAGTGGTTTCCCCTTGCTTTGAGGATAAATACCAAATCTTCATCATGACCATCAGGCCCCGCATGATTTGGCCCCTGCTCACCTTTCCAACTATATCTTGGTCCATGCCCTCCCCCAAGCCAACCACACTCAGGTAACAATCTGCTTTCTCTTACCACAGGGCCTTTGAACATGCAGTTGTCACTATCTGGGAATATCTTTACCTCTCTCTTTACCTAGTCAAATCACATCTTTTATTCGGGTTTCATCCCAATCATCACTTATCAGGGAAGGTTTCCCTAACCTCATAGCACTTACCACAGATAAAAAGTTTCCACTTATTTGTTTGATTGTTTGATTAATTACCAACAAGTAGGGTAGACAGCAAGCTCCTTGAGGACAAAGATGATGTAGTTTTTTGTTCCTCACTGTGACCACCAGCGCCTGGCTCAGTGGAGGGCACATGAGGGTGCTCAATGAATAAACACAGAACTGCTGAATGATATTTCAAGGTAGAACAGCCAATAGTGATCTTCAGCCAGAATTTGGGCTTCTCTGATGCTATGTTGGAGGTAAACCTGCTTCCAGGAATGGAGGAAGACACGTGACTCATGACCCAAAAAGCAGTGACTACGTCCCTACTCTGAAAAGTACTGACTGAAACTGATGAAGCAGTTCCTCCAGTAAAGGCGTGTCCGTGAGAAAGGGGACTGTAATAGGATGCAAAGAGTGTCACATTATAAAAATATTCTCTAATGACGCATTGAACTGTTCTTCATCCTGTAAAGAGAGGCTCATCTTGAATGGAGATATTTTCAGATGCCATTTCCCCAGCCTGGCATCTGACTTTATTATAATGATCACAGAATCTTCGTGCTCAGTATACGCACCCAATGAGCAATTCCTAGTGTTTAAAATAGAGGAGAGTAGACCAAGGGGAAAGGAAAGCCTAGAATCCATTTCAGAGGTGGTGTCATCTGGAAAGAGACTAGAGACAGGTCTAGAGGTAAAGTTGGAGAAATTGAGCAAACTATATAAAAAAAGAATATTTTTCCACATCTCTATCATAGTTAGGTCCAAGGCAAGTAGGGACGTGCTGGTTGTAACGGTTAAAATTACTTGACTAGATTAAGATTAAGCTTAAAGAATATCAGGTACTCTACTATCAAAAGGTTAGTGTTTGCTGCAAGTTTCTGCTGAATCCTGAGACAGGAGATGCCTTGTGTTTGAAATACATCCGAAAGCACAGAGATGCATTGGTAATAAGATTACTTGAGGACCTCTTAGAGTGACCATCTCTCTAGCTTCCAAGACCAATTGTCCTTGTCACTTTTCCCTGTCAGCACTAAAATGTTGGAAGCCATTTTATTTCACTGAGAAATAAACTTTATGTCTTGGAGAAAGCCTCACGTGAAGCATTCTAGTCCAGGTCAGAGATATTTAGCACAGGTCACATCCACGTGTAGGACTCAAAGCTCTTTTGAGTCACGAACTTTCAGCTACAATCTGAGAGGCTATAGTCGTAGGAGACCCTCAGTGCATGGAATGTGGACTCAAATAATGGGTGGTTCTTGTGTGGCATGGAGTAAATGCAATCACATCTAATATTGAAATCCAAAACATGACACCTGGGTCAGTGAAAGGAATAAGAAGAGAACGGTGCAAGATGTCTTTGTCCCATCTTTGAGAGAAAGCATAATTAGGATCGTTACTCAGCACCAGGATGTTTCCATCTGGCCTGATTAGTAGTTGTGTCACTGTCTATGGATTCATGAAAGTTATTCCAGGGTAGATAGGCTCAGTATGTCACAATGCCTGCCAGCTGCCAATGGTCTTTTCTCTTATTTTCCATTCTGAGAATGCATGCTCTTTAAAAATTCAGTGTTCAGGGACTTTCCTGGTGGCACAGTGGTTAAGACTCCATGCTCCCAATGCAAGGAGCCACGGTTTTATTCCTGGTCAGAGAATTAGATTCCACATGCATGCAGCAACTAAGAGTTCAAATGCTGCACCTAAGGAGCTGGCGAGCTGCAACTAAGGAGCCTGCCTGCTGCAACTAAGATCCAGTGCAACCAAATAAATAATAAATAAATATTTTTTAAAATTTACTGTTCAAAATGTTACCAAGGGGACCTCTGGTGCCTCTGGTGGTATACTAGTTCCTAGTTCCAGTGTCTGTAACTATATCATAAAATTTGTGGAAGAGGGTCATTTATGTACCCTAGATCAATCCCACCCCTTTGTGGTACGAATTATTGGGAACAAGATTACAGTGATAGAGAGAATACAGTCAATAATGAAGGGGAAATTCTGAGCTACTGAATGTACTCTACTTGAGTCACAATTCAAAACCACACTTGGCAAGTCTCCACAATGCCTGGTTGTGGGTACTTTTCAGTATTATTAATAAGAATATTCTTATGTGCTTCAAGAATATACATTATTGGGGGTAGGCATAAAATCAGCCTCCTACCAAAATCTATATACACTCTGATCATCATACATTCCATTTTCCAGGAACGCAACGATGCATTTTAACGTTTATAACAAGAAAAACAACTAAATAATTTTTAGTATTATTGGAGATCTGTTCAGAATCAAGTGGATCTATGTTTGAATATTATCTTCTCAAATCAAACACTATATGGAAATTATTTTTACTTATTTTTACTCTAGTTTTATGTGATAAATTCTAATAGAAGCTGTTTAACTCAGTAGAACAAAGGTTTCCAAAGGGACTTGGAGAGTAACAAGAGATTATTACCATCAAGTAAAAAATATTGTAGTCAAGAATTCAAGTGAATTACTCTGAGTTTACTTGCTAGTTTCCTTTCATAAATGGAAATCAAGCTTGTATCGATTTTTTGTTTGTTTGTTTTTTCTTTTTTTCTCAGTAGTTGTGGTGCACGGGTTTAGTTGCTCCGCGGCATGTGGGATCTTCCTGGACTAGGGCTCGAACCCATGTCCTCTGCATTGGCAGGTGGATTCTTAACCTTTGTGCCACCAGGGAAGCCCCTCAACGTTTTAAATGCTAAGATCATAACGAAACCTTAAATTTTTTAATACGGGATATCTTTGTTAGAAATACTGATTTTTTAATATATTTCAACCTAAATACAATGGGTATCTTTGATTGCACTGTCCTAACCACAAATCCACAAATCAATTGATGGATTTTCCAACAAATAAATGTAAGCATATAATAAGAGCCAGAAAAATATTTTTGAGCAATTCTTTCCACTTGCATTTGAGTTTCAACCATTTCCCTGTGAAAGATCACACATTATACTGCAAATGTGTCAGTCTTCGTTGACTGGCTGTCTCTGAGTAATCACTTTACACTGAAGTGGACATTCTGGACACCACGTCTAGACATCTGCTTATTCAACTAGAACTTGGGGCTTCTTGGGACTCATCCCAGCCTTATACTCTCTGCTTAGCCCTGGGTGAATCACTGCCAATCCCCAGAGTCACATTTTTCAGTCTATCAAATAGGATGGAAATCTGCCAGCCTTTTCATCGTCTGTTCTGTACAGCTCTCAGTGCTAGGCAAAAATATCATCTCTGAGGATTCTTATGAGGTCCAAATAGATGATGCTGAGAAGAAATATGTCAATAGATGTAAGGTCCTTATTATGATGTAATGGAAATTCTTTGTAAAAGTATTGCGAACAGGACAGAATGTATAACTGCCTAGATATAAGTTGAATGTTCAGCAAAGCATCACTTTCCCGATTGCGAAAATCCACACTGGGTTTGGAAAACCGCCAAGGTCAGGGGTGGGGGGAGGGGCAGAACAGGTGAAGGGGGTTAAGAGTTTCAAACTACTAGGTATAAAATAAATAAGTTGCAAGGATCTAATGTACAACACAGGGAATACAGTCAATATTTTATAATAACTTCGTACAGAGTATAATCTATAAAAATATCAAATTACTATATTGTACACCTGAAACTAATAGAATATTGCAAGTCAACTATACTTCAATTAAAACAAAATCTGTCAAGGTCATAAAAAACAAGGGAAGTCTGAGAAACTGTCACAGCCAAGAGGATCCAAAGGCAACGTGACAACCAAATGTGTTGCAGGATCTTGGATGGGATCCTGGAATAGAAAAGACATTAGGTTAAAAAAGGAAATCTAAAGAAAGTATGGACTTTAGTTAATAATAGTGTGTCAACATTGGCTCATTAGTTGTGACAAATGCACTACATTAACGTAAGAGGTTACTATTAGGGGAACCAGGTTTGGAGGAGGTTGTAAGATGTACTGTTCTCACAACTTTTCTCTCATAATCTAAATCTAAATGTAAATCTAAAACTCACCTAGAATTAAAAGGTTATTTTGTGAAAAAAAATCTAACTATAAAATCAATTTTATAGATTTTATGGGGAGACTAAGGAGATGCTTACATCACACCTCACCCAGCTAAGCTTAATCATACTCCTCCACTAATTCTTTTAATTTTTTTAATTAATTAATTAAATTTATTTTTGGCTGCTTTGAGGCTTCATTGCTGCACTCAGGCTTCCCCTAGTTGCCGCTAGAAGGGGCTACTCTTCATTGTGGTGCTCAGGCTTCTTATTGTTGCAGAACACGGGCTCTAGACACATAGGCTTCAGTAGTTGTGGCACACAGGCTTAGTTGCTCCATGACATGTGGGATCTTCCTGGAGCAGGGATCAAACCTGTGTCCGCTGCATTGGCAGGTGGATTCTTAACCACTGCACCACCAGAGAAGTCCCACTCCTCCGCGAATTCTATCTGTTCTGTCTCCAGACTCTTCCTAGGAGTCCTCCCAACCAGGTGTCTGTTCCGTTTATTCTCTGCCCCTCAATCCTCTATTCACATCCAATACCCACAGCTCTTAGAAAATCCCCAAGCAATTCAGTTTTTGTCCTCAGCCTGCACAGTTCACTCAGCAGAATAAATCCCCGAATTACTGAACAGCAGTCAAACCTTGTTCCTCAAGCGTGTTCCTTGGATGGATTCGCTCTCCTCCCATATTCAGTTTAGGGAGATGTTCTTAAATGCTTTCATTCTGACTCCGTGTGTGGTTGCCAAACAAATTCCAGAACAACTCCTAAAGTAAAAAATTTATGTGGCAGAAGCTCTTAAATCTGACCTCAAACAGAGACACGCCATCCAAAAGCCTGTAGGATTCCAGGAGATTCTATGAAGCTCAATTATAATCACCATAAAAATTACAAAGTAAAGAAAGAGGCTCAGAATACAGGTGCTTAACAAGCTGAGAGGCAAAATGGATGCCTGCCAAGGGGACACAAAAAGCAAAGCTCAGCGAAAAGATTCCCCTGGAATCCTAGGCTCCCCACTGCCCAGTTATCTCCTGACGTCAGGTGCTGCTTACACAGGGCCTGAGTGTGCCTCAGATGTGGTGATGTTTTGCACAGATTCGCCCACTCAGTCACCTGATTCTTCTGACTTAAACAACAAATAATCACCTGAAAAAGATCCAGGAATGCCCAGGGTGACAAGGAGGCAGCAGTGTCAATGCCCATGACCTTGGCCACACCCTCATTATCTCCTACCCACACTGAGTTCAGTAGGTAGAGAGGGAGACACCTTAACGTTTTGAATAAACCACAGCAGGAAGGCCCTTTCATGGTTAACTAGCTAGTGCATAAGCCAGTGATGCCCGCCAGAAAGAAGAAAAACAATAGAGTGAATGACATTCTTCTTAAAAGAACCATTGTATACAGATGCCTGTGAGTGTGCATTTGAACAACGGTAGCGCTCTACTCTTAAAGTCTTCAGTGTCTTCAAGATACCTTTGTTTTGAAGAAACAAATACACAGTTTTACTTCGTGCTGACCTTACAGTAAAGGCTGAACAATCTAGACACTCCTCATCATTCTTTGAAGTTGCACACAGACCTCTGCAGCTCACCTGTGTTTCCAGTCTCCCATTGTTCGGCCTCCCTCCGAAGAGAACAGGCAGCCTGGACTGAAGGCAGAGGAATCAGAGCAGCTGTGAGAGGCTTACAGATCAGGAAGTCAGAGAACCAGCTGGGGCAGGAGAGGAGCCAGCCGAGGGCCATCGCAACCACAGCAAGGGCAGAAGCTGCCCCAGGGGGCAGAAACTCTAAGACAAGTTTCTTGAGGAGACCAGGAGAGGCTTGGAAAAGACCTACCCAAGAATCACTATGAGCTAAGGAGAATTATGGACCTGACCTAAAAATCTTCAAATCCCAAATTCATACATTGCCCACCTCAAGAAATTCTGATAATTTATTTTATCACTCCTCCTCCTACTGCATTACTCATGCAGTAAATAACAGACTTTGGGAGGTTTTATAGTATTCATGCATTCTTTTCTTAAAAGACTCATCAGAGATTTCTTGATGGGAGGAGTATCAAGAATTTGGGGCCATGTTTTAAAACTGCCCCAATAGCTTCTGGTATTAACTCATAGCTCTGAGCTGCTTGTAAGAAGTGTGACTACCCTGAGGTTGTCATGCTCTAACGAAGGCAAGTGACGTGCAGAGGCTGTGTGTAAGCTCTGCAGTGAACAGTCCTAGCTGGGCCCATTCTGTAGCCAGCTCGAGTCCACCTGGATGCTTGAGGGAAGAGGCCATCATGAAAGTGGATCCTCCAGCCCCAGCAATTCCAGTCTCCACCCATTCGATGTACCCCCCCACCCACCCCACACCGCCACACACACACAGTTTAAGTTGCTCTGAGACCCCAGACATTGTAGAAAAGAGAGCAGTTGTTTCTGCTTTGCCCGTTTTGAATTCCTGGCCCACAGAATCCACAAACAGAATAAAAAGGTTGTTGTTTCAACACCAATAGTTTGGTGCGGCTTATTACTCAGCAACAGATGACTGGAGCCTCTGCTCTCTACCAAGCACTCATTCTGTACCAGCGTTCTGCGTGTGTTCTCCAATCCTTACAAGGCTATCAGGTGAGGAGTGTTATACAGATGAGAAAACTGAGGCTTAGGAAAGCAAAGTACTTATTACAGATCACACCTCTGGAAGTGACGGTGGTAGGGTTAAGTCCCATGCTCATTCAGATCTGAAGCAAAGCCCTTATCCACTCCAGGGGCCACAGGAAACCCTTCGGACCAGAAGGGAGAGAAAGGTGGAGAAGGGTGGTGGCCCTGACTTCCTCCCAAACATGTGTTGATCCTTCCACCTTAACAAATATTAACATTAAGTGCTTCATTCTCTTGCACATTTCTTAGTTCTAAATCTTCCCAAGGATAAGAGATGCTTGCCCACTAAGAAATGTCTCCTGTTCTTCATAATTTGGAGGGGAGGCGTGACTACCTTTTCATACAATTTTTGAAGTTGCTTTCTTCGCGTGCTCGAGCTTGTCAAATGACCCGACTGGGCAGCGGACTGGGATTTTGTTGGTGACCTAGATGGGACACTCTCTCTCTCTTTCTCTCTCTCAGTCTCTCTCTGGTTTGACTTGTTTGTTTTGTTTGTTTTTCTTTACATTCTGAACCCATTTGAAGTTTCGGGGCCATAACTCTTCAACGTCAAGGAAAGAAGGTGTTACATGGTTCGCTTGACTGGATTCATTTTACACATCACCTCCTGATTCTATCCACTCCCGAAAGTTTGCAGCCCTTACTCACATTGATCACGGCATCACAGCCAAAAAAGTGATGAAGGAAATAATGATTTCTCCTGTTCAACACGTCTATGCAAATGAATAAACATTTTGAACAAACACCTGTATGCATATCAATATTTAAAGTCTTTGATGGGAAAAATGAGCTGCTTCCTTCCTGTTAATATAGCCAATACGGGTTAGAGGGTGACAGCATTACTTATTGAGGATGAGTGTAAACTGCTTCTATATTTTGTCTTACTCATAGCAGAGAAACCAGGGTCATGGAAGTATGCAGACAGAAGCAGAATAGAGCTATCAAAGCAATTTTAGTAAGCTCAGGATATTTATTAACTCTTATCCAAAATAATTCAACTCAGGGCTTCATGAGCAGCCAGTGTTAACAAGTTATTCTGTAAAATGTCAGCTAAATTCATGTTATCTTTGGATGAAAGACTAGTTCACAGATCAGCACCGTTGCCAGCAGCACTCTGAGCAGCGCTCCTTGAGACAGTTCATTACACTCAGATGATCTGCACAGTAGGTTGGGGACACAATAAAGCAAAATTTGCATTAATAAACGAATTCCAACTCTTGCCACCACTCCCCACAGTTAATTAAACCTGAAGTGACAATATGGAACAGCATCTGGTGTAATGTGACACGCGGAAATAAACCGAGGGCATGCTGAGCCCTGAAAATGTTCCTTCCTGCTGTAACTATTCATAGGGTCTTAGCTTGTCAGACAGGTAATCTAGTTCTTATGTAATTTAAATAATATTATATTCTAGAATATAATGCAGCAAGAAAGAACCTGTCTTTCAAACGATGATAAAACTTTCTTATCAATGATGGCGGGCACCATATTCTCCAGTTAATTTAATTTTGAAATATAAATTAGTTTCTCGAGTATCAGTGATTACATGTTTGAATGAAGGTGTTTTGAACTATGTCATCTGAACTCAATTCCAAAATATGGTTGTTAAAGTCTCCTCCTCTGCTTTCCCTTGTTTACTCGCTTTAGCCACGTTGGTCCCCTTTCTACTTCTTGCGCTCTCCTGGCTCTATGCACTTCCTGTTTCCTTTTTCTGGAACCCTCTTGCCACCAGTTCTCAAAGACATTGCTTCCTTCTCATCCTCAGACTCCATTCAAATGTCCTCCTCTGGGAGGACTTCATTCAACACCCGGTCCAAAGGATGGCTCTGTCCCTCTCACATCTCTCGCTCAAGCCTCTGCAAAGCATCCTCACTACTTATGTGTTCAGTGCCTGTCCACAGCTCCTAGAAGGGGGCTCCAATGAGAGAGCGACGTGGTCTTTCTTGTCGCTGCTATTTCACCCATACACATCAGAGGGCCTGGCCCATGGTCAGTGCTTCGTGGTTACTTGCTGAATGACTGAAAAGTGGATGAAGGCCACAGGATAGGTCCAGGGTCTGTTCCTTAAGCAAGAGTTGGACTCTGTGCTCAGGGCTGCAGAAGATACAGAGATGTGTGGCACAGTCCCTGCTCACCGTTTACAGTCTACTGGAGAAATGATACATATACAAACCACTATAAGTCACATCAGAGTAAGGTAGGTGCCACAAGAAAGCCATAAATTCACCTCATGGCTCAGAAGAGAAAGAAATAATAGAGAGGGTGGTATTTGTGCTGAGCCTGGATAGATGGGCACAGTATGGATGAGGGGAGATTCTTACAGGCAAGGCAGAAAGGCCAGGGCTTCCCTAACCTTAGTCTGTGTACCTGGGTCCTTACATGGAGCCAAGCCCAGGGACTTGCTGACATAGGGGCTTCGGGGCCTGCAGGAATAAAGCAGCAGTCTGAACCCTGAGGCTCGATTTCTCTGAGACTGTTTTAGCATTATGTATATGTTCACCAGAAGTATGTTGAGATAGATAATGAGCAGACAGTTGTTCAGCTAGTTTCTGAGCAGTCCTGTAAAGTTTCAGTTATGCAAGATGAAGACATTCTAGAGACCTGCTGTATGACATAGCAGCATTGTTAATAATATGGTATTGGCACTTTAAAATATGTTAAGAGGATAGAACTCATGTCAAGATTTCTTACTACACACACACATACACTCAAACCCAGAGAAGAAAACAAGGAATTTTTTGGAGGCAGTAGATACGTTTTATTATCTTGATTTTGGTGATGGCATCATAGCTGTTTGCCTACATCCAAACTCATCGGCATGTATACATTAAATGTGGGAAGTTACTTGTATGTCAATTATACCACAATAAAGCTTTTTAAAAGATAAATAAGTAAATAAGTATTTGAACTTGATATAAAGGAGAAAGGGAAGATTCTCAAGAAAAATAATCAGTTTGGAGAGAGATGACCTACACGAATCAGGAAGAACTGGAGGCAATAGCTGAGATAGTCATAGTTTAGATATTTCATTAAAAGTTCAGTAGGAGAAATTTCCTTCAGATTAAATTAGAAATTTTAATTATTCATAGAACCTGCTAATAGGAAATTTTAAATTAAAGTTTTATGTATATGAACCCAATTTAAATAATGCAAGCTACTTTCATTATCTTTAGCATACATTTGATGGGTATTTTTTCAAAATAATATACATGTGAATCTGTCCCTAAAGTTGAAAAGCACTTCGCATACATCGTTTGTTAAGCAAAATAATTCTCTGAGGCAGGTAGCTAAATCAGAAATTACCCCAGTTTTAGAGAAATAAAAACAAAAGCCTTTAGCCACCAAGTTACTGAGTTATAGGTTATTTAGTCTCAAATCTAGAAGGTGAATCCTGTTCAGAAGGGCTGTCTCTGTCTCTTATAGATGTGGCTGCAGTGAGGGGAATGAACTTTAGAAGAGAGAGGGCAGAGGGCATGCATATGCCACAAACTTACAATATCCGTGTCTGGCAACCCCTGAACTATATATAGTCCTCTACCAGTTACTCACCAGCACCACTGGATTTTCTCTGCTCTGTCAGTTGTTAGGGTGCTTCAACACCAGGCAGTAGCAAGAGTCATTGTGGCCAGAGGGCCAGGCCCAGGGAAACACTCTTCAAGCCCCAGGATCCCACCTGGACCTGAAATTTCTGGTTGCCTACCACACCATTCATTCCCCGCTATTCCTTACTCATAGAAACACTGATCTTTATCTTGGCATATAGATGCCTGGGGAGTAACCAATACATCTCTACATTCCTTGCAGCTAGGTGAGCCAATATTAATAAGTTTTAGCCAATGAGATATATACAGAAAGGCCTGACAAATTTTAGGAAGCCTCCTTAAAAGATAGCTGGTTCTCCCTTTACCCTTTCTTGTCTCTATCTTATTGCCTGGAGTGATGCTGTGACTGATGGTGCTGTGGTTTTCCTCTTGGACCATGAAGTTGAGGGTCCCACACCCTCAGGATGATAAAATGGAGAACTGAAAGTCTCGTGGCAGAACCTTAGTAACTTAGTGAAGCCATCGTCCCAGCTCTAGACTACTTATCTCTGGATCTCGTTTTCAAGTAAGAAAAATAAACTTCTACCTTGTATAACCATTGCCTTTTTTTTTTTTTTTAAACACATAGAACCCAACTGAAGCCTAACAAATATGCCAACTTTGGAAAGAAATCTAGGATTGGAGTCCCCAGTGGAAAGGACAGGAAATGTGGGAAGTAAGGGGAGAACACACCCCTTGTACCACTGTTGCGCCCTTCTCAATCTCATCACCTCACTAGTTTCCCACAGCCTGTGAACACCACTTAACCAAACGATCGCAGGCCTATTTGGGGGATCTGAAATTAATTATCGATTTTCTTTTCTATCTTCCCCGTTAAATCCTAAACTGGTATTCTCATAGCCTGGTTCATGGACCACCTGCATCAGAATCTCCTGGGAAGTCTGTCAAATCCATAGAGTCCCTTGCCCAAACCAAGACCTATCACACCGGAATCTCTCTGGTTTGGCTTAGGAATCTGTGTGTATAATATGCCTTCCACCTGATTCGTAAGCCCACTCAAGCTGAGACATACTCCTGCACTCTCCTTATGTGTGCCACTCATTCATTTGCTTTCATTTGTTTGCCAAAATTATTTGTCTTTCTTTTCACATCCGTATTCCCCAGTGCAGGGATTATTGTTCTTGTTTCAAAGACTAAAATAGATCCAAGATCGTAAGTGGGGATTTTCCTTTGTTTTTTAGTATTTTTAGAGCTTGTCAAAAGCTAGTGTTTAAACCAAGATTTTCTCACTCAGAGGTCAAGACACTTTCATCCACATCTGGTGATCCTGAGAAATCTATACTATGCAATGTCTGAAGATCTAAAAATGCTTTACTATGAATATCTCATTCATCTTCATAATATAAACATGCATTTTGTATACGTTCGTAGTCAGCCACCAAGACCACATAACAAGCAATTCATTTTCTTTGCAAACAATCACCAGTGTCATTGAGTGAAAGCCTTGTCATTGGGACTTCCCTTGTGGCGCAGTGGTTAAGAATCCACCTGTCAATGCAGAGGATACAGGTCCAAGCCCTGGTCCAGGAAGATCCCATGTGCCGTGGAGCAACTAAGCCCATGAGCCACAACTACTGAGCCTGTGTGCTGCAACTACTGAAGCCCATGTGCCTAGAGCCCATGCTTGGCAACAAGAGAAGCCACTGCAATGAGAAGCCCGAGCACTGCAACGAAGAGTAGCCCCCACTCGTCGCAACTAGAGAAAGCCTGTGCACAGCAACAAAGACCCAACGCAGCCAAAAGTAAATTAATTAATTAAAAAAAAAAAGAAAGAAAGAAAGCCTTGTCATTAATATTGATGGAGATATGGCCTAGAAACTCATGGGGTGTAATTCAACATTTCAGTTCAGATCAACACAAATTCATTGGACTCCTAGTAAGTGCTACATGCTGTATTAAATACTGGGGACACAACAACAAAATGAACAAAAACAACTCCTACTGTTAAGAATGGAAAATTCTGTATGTTTAAGAACAGAGGCCTATTTTAGGCAGAATGCCAAGGTCTGACTAACATGTGAGAGTCCTCAAAATGGGAGACTTTAGATATTTACTTGTGGAGCGTTTCAGGGTTGGCAGTGCTTGTATCTGGATGTTACCCTGGTGACGGACTACAATATACTCTTTTAATTTTCAACTGCGGCTCCACAATAGAGATCATTTTTAATGTGCTTCAAATGTTTAAGCCTTGAAAATATACATCTGACTTCAGAGGCAGATGTTGTTTAGAATTGGGTTTTTAAAACTGACTCTATAGAAGCATTTTGATAGATGATTTCTCTGCTGCCAGAGAAACCACACAGGAAGTCACAGACAGATGGCAATACCAGAAGCTCTAGGGAGCACATAATGATATTCCATATGGCATATGCTGTGGGGCTCATAAAAGTGGTTCTGATGTCCAGAAATGAATTAACCAGCAGTCACAGAGGAATTAAATCTTCTTTCGTGACCTTTATTGCCGTGCAGGACTCCATTACAAATCAGCACATAATGCAGCAAGAATAAGAGTGGCAGAGATTGGGAGAAGAAATGCAAATTTAAACCAAAATGAATGCAAATCCAGCCATCAGCAGCAGACCTGCAAAGCTTCAGTGGGCCAGCAGAGCTAGTTCCTAGGGCCAACTAACTGCCTGAAGAGGTGCTGAGATTTTACAGGAACAGACCTGGAATTTGAACATGGGAGCAATATCTTAACTTAGGGGGTGAGCAAACCACAGCCCGCAAGTGAAATAGGGCCCATTGCCTGTTTTTGTACCACCTGCAAGCTAAGGAGGGATTTTACATTTTGAAAGGGTAGGATAAAAATCAAAAGAAGAAGAATACTTCAGGACATATAAAATTATATGACATTCAGTTTTATTGGAATCTCCAATAGACTTGCAAAGCCTCCAATCATTTTGTTGGACCACAGCCATGCTCATTTTCTAGCTATTGGCCACAGCTGTTTTGTGCTGTAACCGCAGAGTAAGAAGTTATCACAGAAACAGTCTGGCCCGCAAAGCCTATGATATCTACTCTCTGTTCTAGCTCTACATCGACAATATAAATGGAGGCCTGCTACGTGGGAGGTTCGCCGCAAGAATGAAGCTTCTTCGGCACGAAGGACTGTGCACTCAGAACAAGGATTTGTCGTCTTCACCTTGTTAGGGTTCCAGCACCCATGTGGTTGCCTTACCTCTTGTCAGACTGTTCTCTTTCTTAGACCATTAGCTCTGTCGTGGAGGTAGGGTCGCCGCCTTCATGGCCTCGTCCACCCAGGTACCCTGATGCTCAGCTATATTTGTTGAGTGAAATGATCTTCAGAATCCTCTTTCCTACTTCCAGTGTGATCTTCTTAACATTAAAAACGGTTTTCTTAATATAACGTAAGTTTTTACATTAATATATAATAGTCATGGTACAAACTTAGAAATGCATAAAAAGGTATATAGTAAAAAAGGGAGTTTTCCTCTTAGTCCCTCAACCACCCAATTTGTCTTCCCAAAGACAAATGCTGCTATCGGTTTCTTGTGTCTTCCTCCAGAGGAATTCTAGGCAGAAATAAACATACGTATATTCTTTATCTGAACCAATGTTAGCATATTGTACATACTGTTTTGTACCTTGTTTTTTTACATAGAGCACGTTTTGGAGCCTGCTTTATACTAAAATATAGGGCAACCATTTTGTCTAGAAACATAAGGAATATATTTTTTAAAAGATAAAATACATAACATGATAAAAATAATATGTTTATGTTTCTAGACTTTATAGCCAGGCAGTATATTAGTTGGGATAAAAATCTTTATATGCCTTTTAAAATTCCTCAGCAAGCTCCTCCTTTCTCTCTTGGTTGGTCTCCTCTCCTGGTTGCCCCCCACTCTGGGACTCGGATGAAACACCCTTGCAAGGCACAGGTCCCAGCTTCCTGTGTGCTGCCAAGGGCCAGATGACATCACTGGGGAGTGTAAACCTCCACCAACTGGAAACAAGAATTGGGAGGAGCCAAGCAGTAGACTTCTCCCTCCTTTCCTCCATGGACTACTCTGAGTAGTAGTATAGGAACTACCTATAAGCCACCTGCCGAGTGAAACGCTGCGTCCATCACAATTCGTTGATCTGGTCAGCATGGTAACACACAGCACTGCACCTTCTCTTGCCTTACTTCCCATTAGCTTCACCCTCACCGTCCTGGGTTCGTACCTCCCAAATAAATTGTTAGCTTTGCTTTCTCGGGAATCTGATCTAGGACACTATAGATTTGCCTCATTCTTTTTAAATAGCTTTATAGTTTTTCATTCATGTATATATAAAATTAATTTAACTAATCCTCTATTGGTGGACATTTAGGTCATCTCCAATCTTTTGCAGGCATGAATATTTAAAATATTGCTTTTAGACCTCTGTGTTTTCAGAATCATCTCTTATTCGATGATATCACATCGCTACATAATTATTATTTTTATTTGGAAAAAAAAGCTAATCCATAAAGGATCTGGCACTTTCTTTCCCCCAGGGACTCATTTTCTGCCTCTCATATCTTTAAATTTCATGAGCTAAACTGCTTGTAATTCCCAGAGCTCTCTTAAATCTGCTTGCCTTTTCACAGACTGTTCCCTCTCCCTGGAATGCCCTCCCACAGACTACCTGCCTGGATAACTCCTCCTTGTCCTGAAGCCAGTGCTTGTGTCAGAACTATATCCTTCATGAATCTTTCTCTACTCCCCCTTCTAGCTTGGAATTTCTTTTTCCAAGATCTACCTCATTGTGAATGTGTGACCACTGCAGCAGTTATCATTATGAACAGTCATCATCTGCTGGCACTTCTGTTTCTTCACTGGTCTGTAAGTTGTCTGAGGACAAGAGTCACATTTTTTACCTTTGTAACTCCAAGGCTGTAAATTACCAAAAAGAGTGATCCAAAAGCTACACCATGCTCGCCTCTAGGGACATCAATAGCAACCCAACGGAGGTGGATCTGGTGCCCTTTTCTATGAATAACTAAAGCATTTACCCATATACCATATATGTTGCCCTATGAATCTGTCAGAAGAAGAGGAAGAGGAAGAAGAAGAAGCAGCAGCATGTTCTCTTAAGAAATCACGGCTCAGTCAAGACAGACCTAAGTTAGATTTACTGCTTACTAACTTGTTATCTTGCACAAGTTACTCCAGCTTTCTGAGCCTTAATTTCCTCGCTTGTCAAGTGAGGAATAATACTTACCTCTTGGGGTTGGTTGTAAGAATTAAATATAACAACACACGTATATATATTGTCTTCCCTGAAACTGGAATAAGGAGGATGGTCAAAAAGTGTTAGCTCTCTTACTCTTTCCCTCTCTCCACTGCTTGCTCATTGACATACTATCTTTGTGTAAATGGTGTGGTCTCTTTTCATCTCAAAAGAGTTTTGAGATCAATAACAACAACAAACACTATATAGAGCTCATATAAGTCGAGCAGTATTTTACGTGCTTTACATTTGTTGACTTAGTTACCGAAGTTGATTAGAGCTGTGCCTTGGGAGAGTCACCCTTTGATGGTCTGAATTAACTCAGAAAGCACTGAGACGATAGGCTATTTTTTTATGCTATCTTGGGTTCCAGTGATGACTTACAAGAGTAGAGAGCTCCCATGAGCAATGCTGGTTTACCCAAAATAGAGACTAAAACATACTTTAGGGCATCAGAAAAGTTGCAGTCACCAAAAAAAATTTTTTTAAGTTGCTATTGTTATTTTTAAAAATAAACAGAACCATTAACGTGGGTACTAGTCATGGAGAAAACTTTGGTTGCTATGGGTTAAACTTTGTATTTATTTTAAGTAACTTGGGTTGGGGAAGGGGGAAAGACAGGTCCCAAAATCTTTTTGGTGCTTAAAACTGGTTTAACTGGCCCCTCTCATTGCCATCAACAGGAATTTCTCAAGTGGCATTTTAAAAATTATTTTATTTATTTTTGTTTATTTATTTATTTATTTATTTTTGGTTGTGCCCACTCTTCCTTGCTGCAGGCGGGCTCCTTAGTTGTAGTAGGTGGGCTCCATAGTTGCAGCACACGGGCTCCTTAGTTGTGCCATGCATGTGGGATCTAATTCTCTGACTAGGGATCAAATCCAGGCCCCCTGCATTAGGAGCACGAAGTCCTGACCACTGCGCCATCAGGAAAGTCCCTCAAATGGCATTTGAAGATGAATCCCAGCCAAGGCCTTTAAACTAGAACCTGGAAGTTTCCTTCAGAATACAGAAGAAAAAAAAAACAAAAAAACAGCATTTCTGATGTGGTGCCAGCAGCCTCAGCCAGAGCTGCTGTAATAGGCGTAGCTAGAGTCCTATCTTGCAAAACTGAGAAGTCTGTGGTTTCCTAAGTCCTATCTCTCCTCTTCTTCCTCCTTTTGGTCATTTCATAGCTTGTTTGTTGCAGACAGTTTGTTGGCTGCCTAACAAGCAGTCACCCCACTCTTCTCTGGTAACAGAACATCAACCAGTGGAAATCCAGTCCTTTTAAGGAAGGAGGCATCTATTCCAGGCTTAGGTGATTAAACATGGTTGGTCTAAACCATCATGTTTTCCCATTTTTCTTTGGGAGAGTTGGGTTAGAGGCGAACATGTGAGCCTGCTGAGGCCAAAGAGATGTAGGAGAAAGTTGGTTGGGAGAGTCTCTATCTCAGGTAAGTGACAGAACCTCAAAGGAATAAAGCCTTTATGTACCACCCCACTTTTGCTCTACCTTGGAAAGCTGGTAAGAAGCCAAAACACCTAAAGCTGCAGGAGCCATCTGGTGACCACGAGGTAATAAAACAGGACAAGAAGCCAGTAGCTGAGAATGTCTTTCTTGGGGCAGGGGCAGGGGTCCTTTATGACATCATGGAGCCTCAGAACAAACCCTGGAGTCACCTTGAAACCAAAGGGGGCCCTGTGGTGCTCCCAGGCCTGGAGGCCTTTTTGTGCCCCATTTCTCATAGGCAAGACTCCAGCCTCCATGACCTTCCCTGAGTTCCAAAGGGCAAATTCAAACAGTTGCTAATCATGGGAGGAGCAGCCAGGAAACCATCTGAGGCAAGATTAAGGGGACCAGAGAAGCTCATCAAGATTAGGAGACCCAACCACCTGAGACCCTGCACACACCCTAATCTTGTCAGCAACCCCACCACTGAAGTGTTGTTATAAAACTCCTCATCAAGGCAGGAGCCCTCTGTGTCCCCCTTTGCCTGGCAAAGTAATAAAGCTATCCTTTTCTACTTCACCCAAAGCTCTGTCTCCGAGATGCAGTTCAGCATCAGTGTACAGAGGAGCTGTTTCAGCATCAGCGGCCAGACTTCTTGTTAAGTAAAATTGCGTCCTTTGAGTTTAGTTGCCATTAACTGGTTCTGCTGCTAATTTTTGCCGAAAACATTTCCAACTGATATCCTTGCCTTTCTGAGCACACCAAAGCTCTTTCTTTGGAAGACAGTCTCTGGAGCAGAGGTTCCAAAACGTAGCCGTACATTGGAACCACCTGACATCTTTAAAATATTCTGATGCCTGGTTCCCATGCCCAGACATTTGTATTTAATAGGTATAAGATGTAACCTGGCCATCAGAAGTGATAAAATCTCCCCAGGTAATTCTGATGTGTAGCCAAAGTTTGCCAACCACCATTCTGGAAAAAAGTATATGGTGTCTTGATGTTACATGCTGACATTATAATTACTTTTTTTTTTAAAGTACAGTTGACCCTTGATCGACATGGTTTGAACTGTGCAGGTCCACTTATATGCAGATTTTTTTCAATAGTAAATACTACAGTACAACTCAGTCCAGGATTTGTGGAATCTTTGGATGCAGAATGGCTGATACAGAGGAACCATGTATAGGGAGGGCGGGCTATAAATTATATGCTGATTTTTGACTGTGCAGAGAGTCCGTTCCAACACTTCCCCACAACCCCGCACTGTTCAAGGGTCAACTGTAACTTCCTTTTCAGTGGTTCCCATGTGAGTTGCCCAGTAGAATCACCTGGAAAGCTTTGATGTATTTAATTAATTAATTAATTTATTTATGTACTAGCTGTGTTGGGGGTTGTTGCCGAGTGCAAGGTTTCTCTAGTTGCGGCCAGCATGGGCCACTCTTCGTTGCAGTGCATGGGCCTCTCATTGCAGTGGCTTCTCTTGTTGCAGAGCACAGGATCTAGGAGCTCGGGCTTCAACAGCTTTGGCACAAGGGCAGTTGTGGCACATGGGCTTAGTTGCTCTGCAGCATGTGGGATCTTCCCGGACCGGCGCTCGAACCCACGTCCCCTGCACTGGCAGGCGGATTCTTAACCATTAGTGCCACCAGGGACGTTCCTGGAAAGCTTTTAGAATATACTTATGCTTGGCCTCACACTCATAGATTCTGATCCAAGTGGCTCAGAACGCAATCTAAAGCTGTCCAGATGATTCAAATGCACAATCAGAGTTGAAACCCCCTGTATCATGAGTACTAGCCAGCTGGAAGCCCATCTGCGTTGTGAATCTGAAAACTCTGGGTGCTGGTGGAGAGTAAAGGAGGTTTTCATAGGCAAGCTAATTCCTCCACTACCCAGTGGGGATGGTTAAGGGTAAATGTTTCCAGCTGTCCCCGACAGGAAATGTTTACGTGTATTTGCAGAACTTCTCTATCAGCATTGAGCAAGATCTTGCTGTTTTTGAAGAACAGCCAAGAGAGCACTTATAATCTAGGATTCATATGAAATACAAAAGAGTTTGCGGAAAGTGTTCTAGAAAAAGTGCTATGAAGCCATCGTGAGTTGCTCTCAAGTCTGCAGGATGGACTAAACCATTCAGTGAAAGAGTTCTGCCTACAAGGGTGTGTGTAGGGTGTTAAAGTATCTCCGTTGGCTTCTAATTACAAAGAGGTGGGGGGATAGTATTTCAATGGAAAGTTCTAGCAGTTACCACCTTAGACTAGTGGTCACAGTTAGTGTCAGTCATAGTAGGACACCCTGACATTACGTGACTCCTGATGAGATGCAATTAATGTGCACAGGTCATCTATGCAGTATTCATACCAGAGATATGTGACCTGAGTCTTGTCAAACCTCTGGACCTACCTTCCAGCTGCGGGAAATATCTGGGTGAAAGGGACAGGTGACTGGCACCAGGAGAAAGCAAACAGTTGAATCCAGAGTATGGATCCTTCCACAAGACCACTGCCTGGTCTCTTCAAAGGGACAATGTTTTGTTTTGTTTTGTTTTGGTTTGGTTTGGTGTGGTTTTCTTAAGTGCACAATTCTTTTAACATAAAGGAGTATAAAGAGATGTAACAACCGGACTTCCTAGGTGGTGTAGCTGTAAAGAATCTGCCTGCCAATGCAGGGGATATGGGTTCGATCCCTGCCCCAGGAAGATACCACATGCCATGCAGCAACTAAGCCCGTGAGCCACAACTATTGAGCCTGCACTCTAGAGCCTGTGAGCCACAACTACTGAGCCCATGTGCCACAACTACTGAAGCACACGCGCCTAGAGCCCGTGTTCTGCAGCAAGAGGCCATTTCAATGAGAAGCCCGTGCACCACAATGAAGAGTAGCCCCCACTCGCCGCAACTAGAGAAAGCCTGTGTGCAGCAACGAAGACCCAACACAACCAATAAAATAAATAAATAAATAAATTTATTAAAAAAAAAGAGAGAGATGTAACAACCAAATGCAATGCATTGATTAAATCTTGGTTTGCAGGAGGTGGAGGAAAAAAAAAGACCTATAAAAGATGTTGTAGGGACATTTGGGGGAAATCTGAGTGAAGACAAGGTAACATGATATTAGGGAATATTATCTCAAGTGTGATATGGTATGGTGTTATTTTGGAGAATGTCCTAATTTTTAGCTCTATTATTTAGGGGCAAATTGTCTCAATGTCTGAAAATTATTTTCAAATGCTTCAGCAAAATTTTAAATATCTACATACACATATATATATACACACACACACACCCCACACACACACACCCACACCCACACACCCACACCCAGGAACACACACCCACACACACACACCCATACAAACAAAATGTTAACAGCTGTTGACTAAAGGTGGTAGATATGTATTGTACTCTTCTTTCAACTTTTTAGAATGTTTTAAATGATTTTCATAACATCTGGAAAAATATCTCTCCACGTCAGAAAATGCCTCATCCAGATTTGATTGCTAAGAGTATAAGAGGTGGAAGTCATTCCTGCAACTTTTTCTCAGAGTCTCTTCTTTAGACTCCTGGAAGCGTTCACCAAAGTGCAAACGACATCAATGGACTGTTTCTTTCTCAACCTTGACCTTCTGTTTCTGGAGTGAGATAGGCTTTCTCAGGCTCAGCTGAGGAGCTGGTTCACCTTCCAGACACCAGCTGGAGTCACCAGAGTCCCTAAAGCAAGTACCTCAATGTCTTGCCTCTGTTGGACACATACTTCAAAGAAAAAATAATAAGGTGTGAGCATAATATGATGTGATTATTTTTAAAACAGTACACTGTGATTTTTGTATTCAAATGTCCTCTTCAAAAGCATAACTTGCACAGACAGGTATGGAAGTCTGCCTTTTAGAATCCCCTTCAGGGACGACGTTACATTCGCCTTAATGGTCACATACCTGTGTCCTTTAGGGTGAATTTGATTTGTGTGAACAGCTAAGTATCATTAAGGGTCACAAGTAGTAAACAAAGTAATTAAGCAAGCACAGGAATGCCCTTATGGCCAAACACAAAATGTGATTACACATTGTGATATTTATTTTCTGAAATAAACTAGCTCTAATAATAATTCTTTTTAAAGGCAGTTCAAAAATGTTTAAGTATCATTTGAAACACATTACAATCTAAGCTTTTGGGTTGGTCCAGTACTCCTTCGAATGTGTAAGTTTAATCCTGACTCTGAAATCACTGGCCAAGAAACCTTTCTGTACCTCAGTTTTCCCATCTGTAAAACAGGAGTAACAATGCCTACCTCAAACAGTCCTAAGGCCTAAATGAGTTGATACATGCAAAGCACTTAGAACAGTGCCTGGCACCTAATAAAGCTCAGTAAACATTGTCAGGACTTCCCTGGTGGCACAGTGGTTAAGAATCCGCCTACCAATGCAGGGGACACGGGTTTAATCCCTCCTCCAGGAAGATTCGCACATGCCGCGGAGCAACTAAGCCCATGTGCCACAACTATTGAGCCTGTGCTCTAGAGCCCGTGAACCACAACTACTGAGCCTGTGTGCTGCAACTACTGAAGCCCACGCACCTAGAGCCCATGCTCTGCAATAAGAGAAGCCACCGCAATGAGAAGCCCGTGCACCACAATGAAGAGTAGCCCCTGCCCACTGCAATAGAGAAAGCCCGTGTGTGGCAATGAAGACCCAACACAACCAACAAATAAATAAATTTATTTTTTAAAAAAAGAGTTTAAAAAAACATTGTCTATTACAAGTATTGTTACTGCTATATATCAAACATTCAGTCATATTACATACAGGACCCTTTAGTAAGTTGGTCTTTTCAGTTGCAAATGATAGACACCAAACTCAAAATAACTCCAGTTAAAAAAAGAAATAATTATCTAGTTGGGAAGTTCAAGTGCCATGGTAGCTTCAGGTGTGGCTAGATCTAGGATTGAAACAATGATATTAAGGCTCTGTTACTCCTCTCCACCTCTCTGCTCTGCTTCTTTTTTGGTGATGGACTGTGGTAGCCTCCTTCCATGAGGTAGACAAGTTGATCACTGGTAGCTGAGCCTTAGGCACTATTGCTCACAATCCCAGCAAAAGGGATCCTCTCCCCTCCAACAGTTGTAGTCATCATTCAGAGGTGACCCCAAGTGGCCAAACTTGATCCTTGCCCACCTTTGTACAAATTTCTGGCTTAGAAGGAGCACCGAGATTTGCTGGTGTGGGTCCCAAAGTCACCCCTGGTTACTCCAGGCCCCCAGGAAGTGGGGTGGGATAGTTACCAAAGGAAGTCTTGGGGACAAAGCCAAGTCTGCTCTCTCAAATGTGAACAACCGGCTTCAGATGGTTCTGCATCCATTTATTTATCACCTAATAGTTATTTTTTGACCACTTCCTACACAGCAGGAACTACACTGGGGCTATAAAATATAGGAGTAAAATATAATAATATCTAACTTTGATGGAATGGTTGATATGTACCAGATTCTAGGTTTTATATTCCAGATGTATTCTCTTATTTAATCCTCCTAATAACCCCATGAGGTAAGCACTCTTACTATCCTCGGTTGAGAAAACAGAGGCCCAGAGAATTTAGTAACCTTCCCAAGGCCACACCCCCTGGTAAAACAGAGTTAGGCTTTGGACCCAAGGCAACCTGACCACAGAACCCTTGCTTTACATATTCTGTCTGCTTGATTCTCATGAAAGTCCTATTAGATAATGCCTTATTAAAACCACCATATTACAGATGAGGAAATAAGTCTGAAAAAAGCTAAGTCAATCTCTCAAGGTCATGCTCAGGCATTGTGCTAGGCAGCTGGGAACCAGAGATGAGTAAATGATCCCTGGCAGGTATGCTGTGTGTGCTTGCACAGCTCAAGCACTGCACAAAGAGGCCTAGCCCACGGGGGAGCAGGGGAGGATGTGGGTTGAAATTCAACCAGAGTTCTGCTCATAAACCATGGGCCTGACCCTGGCTACACCTGCACAGAGCTGCTTTCTATTGGCCAACCCATATCCACAGGGCTGCAGCTCACCAGAGGGGGAAGCTTATCACAAAGCCAGCAAAGCCTGTAGACGGGTTAGCAGGAGACTTGACTCAGACCTCAAAGGCAGCCCGAAAAACAGACATCACAATGGAACATAGTAGTACTGAGGAAGAAGCTTCCATGGAGGGCCAAGTGACACTGGGCACGGGCAGTTTGGCTACTCACTTTGCCAAGTTTGGCCTTGACTAGGTCCAGTAGCCCACCTGGTCTGGTCTGAGGATGCACAGGGCTGCCAGGCATTTGCCAGTCCCATTTGAGTGGGAGCACTGGGCGCATCCAGAGCATCTCTGACTCACTCTCAGGTGAGCAGCCCCAGTGACCATTCCAGCAGTCCGGGCCCGACAGAAGCATCATCTGTGTTCTAAGACAGTAAAATATAGAAAAGATGGGGACTTCCCTGATGGTGCAGTAGTTAAGAATCTGCCTGCCAATGCAGGAGACACAGGTTTCATCCCAAGTCCCAGAAGATCCCACATGCCACGGAGCAACTAAGCCCATGCTCCACAACTACTGAACCCATGTGCCACAACTAGTGAAGCTCATGCACCTAGAGCCTGTGCTCTGCAACAAGAGAAGACACTGCAATGAGAAGCCCACACACCACAACGAAGAGTAGCCCCCACTCACCGCAACTAGAGAAAGCCTACATGCAGAAATGAAGACCGAATGCAGCCAATAAATAAATAAAAGAATGATCTTTAAATATATATATATATATATGTATATATATATATATACACATAAGATGTATTCAGGAGTATGTGAACAGCTAGCTACTCATTAATCTGGGTATAGAAAACTAGGATTCGCTAAGCCCTCTGGGCCAGCTGCTAGTTGCCTACCCAATAATCATTCCCTTTATTCCTAGTGTGATATTGTGATTTATAAGAAAGGTACATATTTGGTCATTCAGATGACCAAAATAAATTTCTCACATAAATTTGGTCTTTGTCCACATTTCCTGGCTCACAGCTCCCAGAACCCTCGAAATTTTCTGAGCATAAAATCAATGGGTATATCTTTTGCTCTAACATTTGGTCCTTTGTCCTCTTGAAAAGCCTCAAAGCCATAAAGGTGAAATTGTGCCTCATTATTCATAGCAAGCCCCTTTCCAACAAAACTGGATTTACATTAGTGAAGTAACTTTTGGAAAGCACCTAAGGATGGGGGCTGGTTGCAGGGGAACTGACCAAGAATAGAGGGTTGGAACCTTCAGTCCCACCTCCTGATTTCTGGGGAGGGGCTAGACATTGAATTAATTGCCAAAGGCCAATAATTTAATCAATCAGGCCTCTGTATGAAGCCTCCACAGAACCCCAAAAAGATGAGGTTTAGAGAGCTTCCAGGTTGGTGAACACATAGATACTTGGGGCAACTGGTGCCTGGAGAGGGCATGGAAGCTCTGCACCCTTTCCCCATACCTTGCCCTGTGCATTTCTGCCATCTGGCTGTCCCTGAGTTGCAGCCTTTTATAATAAACTGATGATCTAGTACATAAAATGTTTCTCTGAGTTCTGTGAGCTACTCTAGCAAATTAATCACATCCAAGAAGGAACCTCCGATCTATAGCTGATGACTGCAGATTGGAGGTTCTTGTGACAACCTGGTGACTGACATCTGAAATAGTCGTTGGGAGGACAGTCTTGTAGGACCCAACCCTTAATCTGTAGACACTATCTCTGGGTAGATAGCATCAGAACTGAGTTGAATTTTAGGACACCCAGCAGGTGTCTGAGAATTGCTTGATGGTTTGGAGAAAAAAGAACTCTCCCACACATGTTAAAATGGGTCTCAGAACAATTTTACCTAGCTCTCAGAGCCCCGATGTTCTGTAATGTTGGACACTCATATGCTACATGAGTCTCTCCCCAACCCCAGGGGGTAGATAATGATTCATCTAAGATAAGTATTGTAGTTTGGGTTCCTTCCAGAGTAAAGAACAAGAATTTAGGGAGGCGATTCCAGAAACTGCCTAGAAATACAGTTTGAGATTAAAGAAAATGTGGGTAGGGCACCGAGCCCAAAGCCCTGATTATAATAGGCCCTGATATATGATAGGTATCATTATTACCTTGATATAAGTCCCTCCTGGCTTGACATAGAGGCATCCAAATCCACGTAGGATCTGAGTGGCATGTGCGCTAGAATCGGTGGCCCCTGATGTCTTAATCACTCAGTGGTGTGCACTCATTTTCAACATGTGCTAGAATATGCTGCACTTGGGGCCAACTAGCACGTTGGAAACCCATAGCAACAATGTCTGATTCATGGCAACAATGAATAGTGCACCGAGGAAGAAGGAAGGCGAGGGCAGGACTGGGCCTGCTCTGTAAGTGCTGGGGCAACTACCTCTGAGGGTGAGGAGGGAGACGAGGAGACTCTGCTCTGTGTGAGTGGTCTCACTGTGCTTAATGGAAATTTTAAAACATAACTACATCTCTGGTAAAAGGCAGGAGAAAATGAGAAAGGCATTTGGTGGAGCACCAAAATCCATGTCATAGCGAGGAACTGCTCCTCCAAAATCTTTTCTCATTTCCTCTCATGTAACAAAGCTTCAGTTCCACAACAGGACGGCCAGCTGGAGACTGTATTTCCCAGCATCCCTTGCAGCTCGGTATGGCCCCGTGACCAAGTGGTCATCAGTGCAGGGGGGGTGGGCCACATCTACCTCTTTTGTTTAGAGGAGATCGCTGTCTTGGATTATTTCTTTTCCCCTTCCTAGAAGCTGGATCTTCTCTTACTCAGCTTTGACCATACAGAGAGGCCTGTTTTATTCTGAGCATTAATTTAAAAAAGCCTGCCCCTCCCTAAGATGAGACCCAGAAGTTCAGGATGTCAAAGGGTAGTGAGGCAGGTTAATAACAAAAACAGGGAAGGACAAAACAAACATAGGAAAATGCAAGCTCCAGGGAATAAATAGCTTATGGTCTCTTTCACAAGAAATATCTGGGTTAACGAGATAAGGAAAAATTAAGGTATGCACTCTGGCTTCTGTACATTGCTTCTGCATAGATAAACATAGCTACAGGCTCCCAAAAGCATGGGAACTGGTCTATAAAAGGAGAAGCTCTCCTTTGGTTCGGGGCTCAGTCTTTGGATATGAATCCACTGGGCCTGTACTTGTACAGTAAACATTGCTTCCTGCATTTTAAGCCTCAGTGTCCTGCCTACCTCTACCAATTCCTCCAACATTTCTGGGGGCTCATCTGGGATCGGGAGACGGTATACAGAGATGGTGCTTTCACCTCCCTTGTCTCCAGGGTACGATCCCTGGGACGCCAGGGGTGGTGACATCGCCTGGTGCAAGCAGACCAATTGATCCGTAGGAGACTAGTCCTCCCGGTGTGTTGGGGCGAGACTTCCAAGAGCCCAGAGAGGTGCAGGAACCAGTGCAGGGAGCACCGCCTGACAGACTGGTAAGAACCCGGGTTCATTCTGGTTTAATAGGCCGTCCTTAAGGGACGAAGGGGAGCCTGATCACCTCCCACGAGTCGCCCGAGTAACCTCCAAGACCCTCTCAGGGGAAGAGGAGGAGGCGAAACCATGACTGCAAGGTTAAAGGATTGGGTGGAGGGCTGGAGCTTGTTGAATGAATGTGAGTAAACGAGATGATCAATTAAGGTCGAAACGAGTGTTGAGTCCTGATCCAGTTCCATGGCAATCCTCATATGGCTTAGGGTGGTTCTCTTTGAAGAAGTCCTGACATGGGGTTTATTCCATCCCACCAGTGCTAAGAGGTGCCTGAAAATTTCCGCGAGGGAAGCAGCCAGAGACGGACGAAGTGCATTTCCAAAACCCGATTTTCCTACTGCTACCCTCCCTTGTATGTGTGCATGTTGTCTGATAGGATGGGAGGAAATGGGTGGCAAGCAAAGTAAACCCACCCCTTTAGAATGCATGATTAAGAACTTTAAAAAGGGATACTCAGGAGAATATGAAGTTAAACTGACCCTTAGAAAACTCCGTACCTTGTGCGAAATAGTGGCCATCATTTGGAGTAGGATGGCCCTCAGAGGGCTCCTTGGACAGGGGACTAATCAATAAGATATATAAAGTAGTGACAGGGGACCCGGGATACCCAGACCAATTCCCATATATAGACTCATGGCAGGATGTAGTCCTGATAAAGCCACCCTGGCTTCAGTTATGCCTAGAGGAAAATTGTAAGATCCTGATGGCACAGGCAATAACGTCCTCTAGGTGCAAGCCTAAACCAAAAAAGCCAGTCCTAGTGGGAGAGCTAGAGGAAGTGCCCCCACCATATGTACCCTTATACCCTCCCCTACTCGCTACTGACTCAGCAAGGAATAGTGATGTCTGTAGCTCATCTGAAGCCTCCTCACCCATTATGCCCCAGACATCAGACTCCAAACCACCTCCTAGGGGGAAGCCTCTGAACCCTGGAGAACAGAAGGGAAATGAGAACAGCCACCCCTCACTGGGGGCCGATGGGCAGCCCTAGAAATGCCATTGAGGGTTACACAGGGACCTCTCTACTATGACCAGGATGGACAGATACAGGGGGGACAGCGTACATTCATGTATCAGCCCTTCACCACAACAGACCTCCTAAATTGGAAAAACTATACCCCCTCATATACAGAAAAACCTCAAGCCATGATTGACTTGAGGCAGTCCACAATTCAAACTCACAAGCCCACTTGGGCGGAGTGTCGTCAGCTTTTACTGACATTATTCAACACCGAGGAGCGCCACAGAGTCACACAAGCTGCCCTGTGGTGGCTAGAGGAACATTCACCAGAAGGCACTCTTAACACCCAGGCATACGCCCAACGTTATTTTCCTGAGGAAGACCCCCAATGGGACCCCTAAGAAACCCAGGGCCTTTGAATGCTAGAACGATACCAGGAGGCCCTGTTACATGGAATAAAAAAAGGAGGGAAAAAGGCTATAAACATAAGTAAGACCACTGAGGTGCTCCAGGAGCCCGGGGGAAAACGCGAGACAATATTATGAGAGACTGTGTGAGGCGTTCCGCCTTTACACCCCATTTGATCCTGAAGCCGCAGAGAACCAGAGGATGCTTAATGCAGCCTGTGTGAGCCAGGCCCAAGGGGACATCTGACGAAAACTGCAGAAGCTTGAGGGTTTTGCTGGGATGAATATCAGTCAGTTGCTGGAGGTAGCCACCAAGGTCTATATTAATCGAGACCAAGAAGCTAAGCGGGAGGCGGAAAGAAAATTAAAGAGTAAGGCAGATTGACTTGCGGCCGCTCTTACGGAAAGAAAAGGATGCCCCCGAGGAAGGGACATATGAGGTCGAGGTCGAGGCCAAGGCAGGGGCCTGAAAGTGAGTTTAGAGGGGAAACCAACCTATCCAAGATCCAGGCTGGACCAAACCAATGTACCCATTGCCGTAGGGGAGGACACTGGAAAAATGAATGTCCTCACCGCTCAGAGGACCGTCATTCAGGCCATAAAGGAGAGGAAAGGGGGCGAGTAACCCAGGGACGATATCAGCCTGGGTGACAGAGACACGAGACCTCCTCCGATGACTGTGTGGGTCTGGCTGCCATGGAAGCATACGAGGAAGACTAGGATAGACCGGGCTCCATTCTATTAGGCCCCCAGGAACCCATGGTCCAAATGACTGTAGGGGGCCAGCCCATGGACTTTATGGTGGACACAGGCGCAGAACTCTCTGTGGTAACACAACTGGTGGGACCTATTTCACAAAAACAAACTACCATTGTGGGGGCCACAGGTGGTCGAGCGCACCGCCCCTTTTTGTTACCTAGGCGGTGCAGGCTAGGAGGCCATGAGGTGGTTCATGAGTTCATGAGTTCCTGTATCTTCCTGATTGTCCCGTAGCCCTAATGGGGCGTGACTTGTTAGGAAAATTACAAGCCCAGATAACCTTTAACTCACAAGGATGAGTGGCTTTGACTTTGGGAAAGCCCAAGACTAGGATTTTGGCTCTTATTTTCTCCCGAGAAGAGGAAAGGTGCCTCTATAGTGCCATGAAGGACCCACAAGAAGGACCCGAGCTCCCTTTCCAAATACCTGGGGTATGAGCAGAAGATAACCCCCCTGGACTGGCTAGGAACATTCCCCCGGTGATGATAGAACTAAAACCCAGGGCCAGGCCAATCTGCCAAAGACAGTATTTCATTCCCCGAAAGGCTCAGGTTGGGATCCAAAAACATTTGAAGAGGCTCCTAAAGTACGGGATTCTATGGCCTTGTCAGTCAGCATGGAACACACCTCTCCTGCCTGTACAGAAACCAGGCACAGAGGAATATAGGCCAGTTCAAGATCTCTGAGCCGTAAACCAGGCTACTGTCACCCTGCATCCAGTTGTCTCGAACCCCTACATGCTATTAGGACTTATTGCTGCTGAAACAACACACTTTACTTGTCTAGACCTAAAGGATGCATTCTTTTGCATCTGTCTAGCTCCACCATGTCAGGACATTTTTGCATTCCAATGGGAAAACCCTGTAAATGGAGACAAGGGCCAGCTGACTTGGACTAGGTTGCCACAGGGTTTTAAAAACTCCCCGACCATCTTTGGGACAGCCCTAGCAACAGATTTAAGGGCTTATGTGGCTGACCACCTGGACTGTACCTTGCTCCAATATGTGGATGACCTTTTATTAGCCGGAAAAACCAAAGAAGGATGTATGGAGGAAACCTAGTGCCTCCTTACCCTCCTATGGGAAGCAGGCTATAAAGTATCTAAAAGAAAAGCCCAGATCTGCCAGGAAAGTGTAAAATACCTCGGGTTCCACCTTTCACAGGGACAACGGCTAGGCCCAGAAAGAAAACAAGCCGTTTGCTCAATTCCGGTCCCTACAACCCGACGCCAGGTCCGAGAATTCCTTGGGGCCGCGGGCTTTCGTAGAATTTGGATACCCAACTATTCTATAATGGCAAAACCCCTATATGAAGCAACAAAAGAGGGGGGAAGGGAACCGTTAATATGGGGACAGGCACAACAGGAGGCATTTGAAAAGATCAAAAGAGCCCTCATTAACGCATCCAGTTTAGGGCTCCCGGATGTTTCAAAACCTTTCTTTCTGTATGTACATGAACGTACTGGGATAGCAGTAAGAATGTTAACTCAAATTCTGGGCTCCTGGCACCGTCCTGCAGCATACTTGTCCAAACAATTGGATCCAGTTGCTAGAGGACGGCCCCCTTGTTTGAGAGCATTGGCAGCTACTGCTCTCCTGGTCGCTGAGGCTGACAAGCTCACTATGGGACAAGAATTGACCGTTCGGGTGCCACACACGGTGCTCACTCTGATGGACTGTAAGGGACAGTATTGGCTGACCAATGCTCGGATGGTTAGATATCAGGGAATATTATGTGAAAAGCCCCGTGTCCCCCTAGAAGTGGTAAAAACTCTCAATCCAGCTATGCTGTTGCTGGTGGGACCAGGTCCGCCAGACCATGACTGCATTAAAGTCATGGATGAAGTATTCTCTAACAGACCAGATTTAACAGATCAGCCCCTCAAAGACCCTGATGTAGAATATTTTACTGACGGTAGCAGCTTTGTGAAGGAGGGAGAGCGGTTGGCCGGATACGCGGTGGTGACATTAAATTCCACCATAGAAGCTAGGCCCTTGCCAAAGGGAACTTCTGCCCAAAAGGCAGAGTTGATTGCGTTGATCAGGGCTCTTCCATTGGCAGCAGGTGTACAAGTAAATATCTATACTGACTCTAAATATGCCTTCACCACTCTCCATGTACATGGAGCCCTATACAAAAAAAAGGGTTAATTCAGGAGGAAAAGATATAAAATATGGAAGAGAAATTCTTGAACTTCTAGATGCACTATGGGCCCCCAAGAAAGTGGCAGTCATGCGTTGTCGGGGACATCAGAAGGAAAACACAATAACTGCTAGGGGAAATCGGCGGGCCGATCGAGAGGCAAGACTAGCGGCCTCTAGAGAACTTCAGGAAACTGTAGCCTTAACTACTGCTTTACTCCCCTGTCCCCTAACAGAATGGAACCCTCACTACTCTAAAAATGAGGAAACTTGGCTTAAAACTGAGAAGGGAAAATATCTCCCAAGTAGATGGTGGCAGTTTGAGGATGGCCGCATAGCCATCCCAGAAGCCCTTGCTCCGGCCTTTGTCAAGTCATATCATCAAGGAACACATGGGGGTTGGACAGCCTCAGAGGTTACTCTGAGCCGACACGTCTATGTTCCCTGGTCTCTAGTATCGCTTGGGCAATAAGCAAACAGTGTGAACTGCGTGCCAAAAACAACCCATGCCAGGGGCCAGGAATGGCCCCCGGGTCACACAGTGTTGGACGGACTCCATTTGAGAATATTGTAATAGATTTTACTGAACGCCCCCGCGTCCCGGGCTATGAGTACCTGCTGGTATTTGTGTGCACATTCTCAGGGTGGGGAGAGGCCTTCCCCACCCTATGGAAAAGGCGCGAGAAGTAGCCCGGCTCCTTCTAAGGGAGATCATTTCCCAGTTTGGAATTCTGATTACCATAGGGTCAGACAATGGGCCTGCATTTGTGGCAGAAATAGTACAGTTAATTGCCAAAGGATTAAAAATTACTTGGAAATTGCATACGGCCTATTGCCCAAAGAGTTCAGGGAAAGCTACAGCTAAGCAAGTAATGTCAGGAGACTCACTTACATTGGGATCAACTGCTATCTATTGCCCTGCTGAGAATTAGGACAACGCCCACAAAACGGACTGGGTTTTCTCCATTTGAAATTCTTTACGGGTGACCGCCCCCTATAGTTAAGAGCATAAGGGGAGATTTAAAAGAAATAGGAAATAACACTTTAAGACAACAAATGCAAGCTCTTGGCTCGACCCTAACCGATATACATCACTGGGTTGGCGAACGACTGCGTGTAAGTCTAACTACTGACGTCCATTCCTTCAAACCCGGAGACACTGTATGGGTGAAGGAATGGAATGTCCAGCCTTTAAAGCCCCTCTGGAGGGGCCCAGTCACTGTTATTCTGTCCACTCCTACTGCAATAAAGATGGCTGAGGTGACACCTTGGATTCACCACAGCAGAGTGAAGCCGGCCTCTCCAGACTGGGAGTGCATCCCTGATCCAACGGCCCCATGTAAACTGACTGTTGGAAAGAAACGAGTTGTGGTGCTTAGAACCCGGGAAGACAACAGCCCTGCCTCAGTCACTCTGGAGGCTGACTGATCTACGCACGGCGGAAGCCTGAGAAAGGACGCCACAGCAAAAGGACAGATAAGACTATTATTACCTCCCCACGGACTGTAATCCTTTTTTGTTGATTCTAACTGCACTTTTAGCACTAAATCTAACTGTGGGATTAGCGTCTACCACTCCTGAAAATTGGACATGGGGGAAAGGACTTTACTCGCGCTGTTCTTCCTCGTGCTTATAAGTTGCTTGCTTGCTATTGGATGATTGGGATAATTGTTGCGATGAGAAGTACCCGAAACCCCTATTTCCCCATCAAGCTGACCATTAATGTGACTAGATCAGCCACTCCCTTTTCTGTAAAGTTTGATGCTTGCCAAGTCATACCCTGTGAAAATCTAAATGCACAAAAACAACTTTCCCTGGTAGATAAATACCTCTGTTCTGAGACGGACAATAGCATGGGGCCACCCTGTCCGACTTGGAACGACATATGGTGGACCACTCAGTACCAAGGGTGGACAGCCAGCACAAGTCCACTCAGGTGGGAACTTAGGCAGGAATGGGACTGCCTGAAGCCAAAATTACATATTTACAAAGGAACTACACCCCCTAACTGCCAGCCATTACAACGTAATCAGCTAATCCTTTCTATTAATAATCCTGCTGAAATAAACACCTTCCCTGTAATAGCCCCACGGACTTATGGACTTGGAGCTGATGTGTCCGGAAGGGACCCCCGAGGAAAATTCAAAATAGTTTTAGTCAGCTGTCCAGTAGTTAAATCTACTACCATAGCACCTAACCCAAAAAAAAAGAGACATCAAAACGCCAGCCTGTAAATAATCCAAAACAAATAAAGGTGATTGAAGTAAAGGATTTGCGACAGACTCTAGAAATTGAAACAGGATATGGGGGGCCAAATGCCTGGATAGAGTGGGTAAAATTCTCAGCGTTGGCCCTAAACAAAAGTGTTATGCATGTGCTGCAGGGCGACCACAGGCACAGGTAGTCCCGTTCCCTCTCAGGTGGACAATGATCCTTCCGGATTTGGCTGCATGATGGCACTCTATCAAGACAAAAAGGCCTGGGCAAATGAGACATGTAGGAGTGTGGCCCTGCTCTCCCCGGCGATCCATGAGTCAGACCCGAGGGTAACACCCTCCTTCTTGGTGGGAAAGCTGAACTACTCTTCGTGTCTCTCAAGATGGGGAAAAAAGTTCACTACTTCTGTGGGAGATCTGTCAGACTGCGTAAAGCCAAGAGACGTGCCACACAAACTGGAAGCCAATTACTTTAACTTAAATATTCCTCGGGCCAACGTCTGGTGGTACTGCAGAAACTGGACTCTTTGACTGATTGCCCACCGGATGGACGGGAACATGTGCCTTGGTTCAACTGGCTATACCATTCATGCTGGCATTCCGTCCCCCTACAAGGGCCAAAAGATCCATACTGAGATCTTTCGACCCAGATGTATATCTAGACTCAATAGGAGAGCCCAGGGGAGTCCCCAACGAGTTCAAGGCCAGAGATCAGATAGCAGCAGTATTTGAGTCGTTCCTCTTCTGGTGGGTAACAATTAACAAAAATGTAGATTGGATAAACTATATTTACTACAACCAGCAAAGATTTATTAATTACACTAGAGAGTTCCTAGAAGGGGTGGCTAGCCAGTTAGACGCCACTAGCCGCGTGACCTGGGAAAATAGAATTGCCTTAGATATGCTGTTAGCAGAAAAAGGGGGCGTATATGTCATGCTGTAAGGAAACTGCTGTACTTTTATCCCCAATAACACCGCCCCAGATGGCACCATAACTAAGGCCCTCAAGGGATTATCATCATTGGCAAATGAACTGGCTAGAAATTCGGGAATGAAAAACCCTGTTACTGGCTGGCTGGAAGAATGGTTCTCAACTTTGAGTGGTTACAAGACTCTAATAATAAGTGTGCTCACAATATTGGGAATTCTCCTATTACTTCCCTGTTTTGTCCCCTTAATTATGCAGATAATTTCAAACTTCATTGAAAATTTAGTTGAGAGAAAAACGGCCACCCATGCAATGATGCTATGGAAATATCAACCAGTAAGTCAAAATGAAAACGATGCTATTGGACCTTAAGTGAGGTCCAAGCATCAAAGAGGGGAACGAGGCAGGTTAATAACAAAAACAGGGAAGGACAAAGCAAACGTAGGAAAATGCAAGCTCCAGGGAATAAATAACTTATGGCCTCTTTCACAAGACCCTGCCTGGGGCAGCGCAAAACTAATGTCTGCACTCTGGCTTCTGTACATTGCTTCCGCATAGATAAATACAGCTATAGGCTCCCAAAAGCACGGGAACTGATCTATAAAAGGAGAAGCTCTCCTTTGGTTTGGGGCTCAGTCTTTGGATATGAATCCGCTGGGCCTGTACCGGTACAATAAACATTGCTTCCTGCATTATAAGCCTCAGTGTCCTGCCTACATTTGCTGATTCTTCCAACAGTAGCCAGTATTAAAAAAGCTGCTGAAAACACACACACACACACACACACACACACCCCAGTGGTTAATGCAGCATTTACATCTCTTTCCTTCAAGAGGCAAGCAGGGAGAGAGTTGGTGGGGATACTGAGTTGGGCACACACAGCCTCATCAGTCCGGCCAGTCTTTCTCTGCCTCCTTCCTGCTGACCCCCAGGCAGTATGTCAGTGAGCTTGTTGCCGAACGCTCAGCTTCTCTGTACACTGGTGCCAAATCAAATCTCGGAGACAGAGTTTTTGGTGAAGTAGAAAAGGATAGCTTTATTACTCTGTCAGGCAAAGGGGGAATGCAGTAGGCTAGCGCCTCAAGAACTGTGACCCCCTCCCTGGGGAACAGGGAGAGGTCTTAGAGTCGGGGCTCATGATGGGGGCGGGGGGTAGGCGATAAGGATCAAGGCAGGAACAGTCCTGCATTCTTCCGATGGGTTGGCGGTGAGTAAGTAGGAGTCAGCATTATCCACATTCAGGTCCAACTGGTCAGGAGTCTACATGTTTGTGGGCAGCATACCCTCGTTAATCATTAACGTCTCCCACCTGGAAGGGGCTTCAACATCTGCAAAAGAGCTCAAAGATATTGTCGTGTGTATTGTCGATGGGAAAACAGGACCTGCCCCAAGGCTGCTCTTGCCTGTGTCTCCCTGGTCTCATGTATCCCCTCCCTTCACTAGTGAACAACTGCTTGAATCTGCCCACTGGAACTCAGGGAAGGCCATGGAAGCTGAATGAAGGCTGTTTCCTGGAATCAAAGAAATGGGGGACACAGAAAGGCTTTGTGCCCAGGAGCCCCACAGGGCCCTGCTCGGTATCAATCTCTGCTAGCAAGATGTCTTTCCCTTGTCTACAGGAGGAGGTTGGGATCTCCTCCAAACTGCATGCCACAGTCTACAAAACCCAGTACAGTATTCTCCAGAGAGGTGCCCAGAATCAATGGTCAATGTTTTGCAACAGTAGGGCAGGCTGGGCTGAAGTTACAGGAGTATTAGCTTACAAACTCACCCAGGGCCTCCACAGCCTTTCTCTCCGGTGCAAACAACTTGTTTATACTGCTTGCTTTTCTTGTACAAACATGTTTCCCTTTGTTTTTTAAACTTATCTCAAAAACAACATATGCAATAACAAATTTCGTGAAAATGTTTCTATGCCATCTCTTAAGTTCAACATGTTTCCAGTTTGTCAATCTAGGATGTAAACACGCTGTCAAAACAGGTTCCCTTGTGTGGAAAGACGGAGTGAGGCATCCTCTAAACACTTGTACAAACCACACACATCACAAGACAACGTCTACGGGATAGAGGAACAACAGATGGCCAGTAACGATAGGCAGCAGAGCTGTCCCGCCCACCGAGACTGCCAGGACTGTGACTGAAAAGAGCAAAGGCTTCTTTCTTTCCGAAGCCACTGCATTTTGGGATTTCTTTGTTCTAGCTGCTTAACCTTCATCCTGGCAAAAATACTGAGTAAGACAGAGTAAGGAGGGAATCAACATTTGCTGAATAAGTGAATGAAGGCATAAGTGAAGTGTGGTTGAATGCACATTTCCTCATACTGCTAGAACAATGGAGCATCTTGCATTGTTTTGTCTTCTCTGTTTCTTGGACCCAAAGACAGCTCCAACCTAAAGACGGTCACAGAGTCACACTGAGCTGGAACGGGAGCGCCAGTTGCAGAAGGAGAGACGGATTCACCCCTGCCTCCCGCAGCTGCTGGCAGCCACTGAGAAACTAGGGCACAAACTCTGGCCCCCAGGTGCTCTGGGAATCAATACAGCAGCATTGCCACCTCCCCCCAGCACAAAGTCTGCTTCAGAGATTTTTGGGTGAAAAACTGAAGAACAGAAGGCAAAATAGAGAGTCTTTACAAATGGAAAGTCTATACTTTGTCTGGATGCATATTATACTTTCTTGCGTGCGGCCAACATTTACACCACTTCTTAAAGATAAGGAGTGCCCTTTGCCTGAAGCATCTGCAGCCAGTAATCAATAATCACAATTCCTGTTGTTCTCTTCACTGCCACCTTCTACCATGCGCATGTTGATTGTCAGCTCTAATCCTCAGGAAAGAAAATTTTGCAGAGAGACACCAAATCGGGTCTCAGGGTAAAAGTAGTCTTTTCTTGACTGTTGACACATTGATGGAACCACTGTGAGAAAAATATTGGAGTGGGAGATTTCTTGAAAGAATACACTGATTGTTAAGATGAAGGGGGAAAGTGAGCCACAGCCAGTAGGATAGGTTGGGTGTATGACATACCAGCAAGAACTGCTTACAGGCTCTAGATTTATTAGGGCCCAGACTAGGTCTAAATATTATCTTGGGTTCAGAGATCGTGGAAATCAGCCCCATTTCCACAAAGTGGCTGGCTAGTGACAGCTAGAAAACTCACAGGCTACCTTATGTAAGGGCAGAGTCTACACATGTGTTCCAAACAGTAACTGGTAGTAATTATAAATTATAAAATCCTGTATTCTTTAAACCTCTACCATTTTAGGTTTCCTTGTTTCAACAGCTGAGCTTTTATCTTAACAAATACTCAGCAAGACAGATTAAGTTCTTAATGAAATATATGTTGAAATACGGCTGCATGCAAGCTTAGCTCCCCGACAAAAGCATTGGGGTCATCAGGGGTCAGGGGAGGTGAGGTACCAGAGAGGATACGTCTAGAATGGCAGAGGAGAAGGAGGGTGACAAGAGGCCTGAGGCCTGGGATTAGAAGGAGAGAGAGAATGGGGGACTCTGTTTCCTGCCAGTAACTGGGCTGGCAGCTCTGGTGATAATAACATTATCTCACAGCCCTGTTGTTGCTTACTTTGACCAGGAACAATTCTAACCTGTATGTGTGCTAAGTCATTGCATCCTCATGAGAACCTTTGAAATAAGCATAATTATTCTCAATTTGTAGATAATGAATCCAAGTCAGAGAGGTTGTCAGTTGCCTAAGGTCACACAGCAGTAAGTGGTAGAGCTATGATCGAATCCCAGAAACTAGGCGCTTACCCTCTGTGCTATACTGCCAAGGCCCAGGGTGCAGGTGGAGATTAAAATGCAACCAGTGTCTGCCTTGGCATGGGACTCTGCCTATGCAGAGGAAGCGGGAGCTTTTTCTAATTGATTCAAAGAAACTTTTGCCCTCCAAGGTTACATCTGTGCAGAGAGGATACTTTTTTACTTTTCTCATATAGGTGAGGTGTAGCCTGGCAACACTGTCTCTCATGAGTACAGGCTAAGACTTAGGGTGGCCGCGGGTGCGTGTGGTGTCTGCTGGTGTGCATGCTGGTGCAGCTACAGACGTAATGGCTTTTACTCCCACGCCTACTGATTCTGGCTCTTGTGTTCTCCAGTCACCCACTTCCCTTCACGTGAGCAGCCCAGCAGATATGAGCCGCAATGAGTGGAGCTCAGAGCTATGAGCTGGCCGCCCACCAGCACCTCTGGGTGAAAGAGTAAAACTCTGTGTCGCCTGCCCTGCTGGGTGCAGCAGGAACAGGGCAGCTCTTTGGGGACAGTTGTGAACACTCAGAACAAAATCAAGGGCCACACCCAAAGTTAAAGCTCCGCTACAGAAGGCTTTGGTGGTGGTTGTTTTATAAGGAAAAAAAAAATCTCATGTTGTGACTCTTCTACTTTTGAAAATAAGTAGCAATAGGACTTCCTAGGTGGCGCAGTGGTAAAGAATCCACCTGCCAATGCGGGGGACACGGGTTCGAGCCCTGCCCTGGGAAGATTCTACATGCCATGGAGCAACTAAGCCCATGTGCCACAGCTATAAAAAAAAAAAAAAGAAAAGAAAAGAAAATAAGTAGCAAGAAATGAAAGCTTTCCCAACAATGAAATGTACACTGTGGTTCTGTGCTGCATGTTCAGGCCAGGGTCACAGCTCTGCCACCTCCTACTATAGGGACTTGGTCAATTGCCTCAACTCTCTGGATCCCCCTGTGCCCATCTGGGACAAAATAAATATATATTTGGTCTCTACCCCCAGTTCCTGACACAGAGCTCCTAAATCACTTGGCATTTCCTGGGTTATAGGAGTGTCTTTTGTTGTAATGAGGTGACTCTGGGTGGGCTCCTGGAGAGTTTCAGGATGGTCGTCGGAAAGATGAAGCCATGATTATAAGCTTGGAATTTTCAGCCCCACCTCTATCCTCTGGGCTGGGGAGAGGGGCTGGAGATTGTATAAATGATCAATAATGCCTATGGGATGAAGCCTCCATAAAAATCCCTAAACTCTGGGATGCAGAGAGATCTGGGTTGGTAAACAGGTCCACGTACCAGGAGGGTGTGTACCCAGCTCCACAGGGACAATGCTACTGCACCCAGAATGCTTCCAGACCTCACCCTGTGTACTTCTTCATCTGCCTATTCATCTGTATCCTTATTAGATCCTTTATAATAAACCAATAAATGTAAGCAATTGTTCCTGAGTTCTTCGAGCCATTATAGCAAATTATCAAACCTGATCATGGGAACTCCCAATTTACAGCCAAGTAGGACAGACATGTGAGTAACTTGGAGATTTATTACTTGTGACTGGTGTCTGAAGGAAGGGCAGTCTTGTGGGACTGAGTCCTTAACCTGTGGGGTCTGCCCTAACTCTGAGTATTCAGTGCCGGAATGGAGTTATAGCAGTGGTCCCTAAACTCTTTGGCACCAGGGACTGGTTTCGTAGAGTGGGAGACAATTTTTCCACAGACGGGGGGGTGGGGGGAAGGTTCAGGCAGTAATGCGAGTGATGGGAAGCTATGGGGAGCGGCAGATGAAGCTCCTCTGGCTCACCCACCACTCATCTCCTGCTGTGCTGCCCCTTTCTTAACAGGTACTGGGACCTGTCTTCGGCCTGGGGATTGGGGACCCCTGAGTTATCATAGACCAGTTGGTGTCCAGAGAGTTGGAGATTTGGTTGGTGTGGGTAAAATCCCCACATATTTGATGTCAGAAATGTTGTGAGTAGAGTAAGAAACAAATTTTCTTTTGCCATCAAAAAGGGGAAGGACATAAATATGTCTCACAAGGTTGTTGTGAAAAACAAATGGGACAATATGTGTGAAAGTGCCTAGAAGGTGGTGATGGTTGCACAAAAATGTGAATGTACTTAACACCACTGAACCATATCATTTAAAATAACCTTAAGACAGTAAATGTTATGTTATGTGTATTTTACCACACACACACACACACATACACACAAAAGAAAGCCTAGAAGAGTGACTGGCACAGAGTAGGTGCTCTAGAGAGGTTCACTGCTCCCCAAAAGGATGGGAAAGAGAAATGGGAGACTAAGAGAGAGGAAAACTTGCTTTCAAGTCAGGTATTTTCTCAAAAAGTTATTTCACATTATGTTTTGCAACCCTCCCCTCAAGGCCATTGTCCTTACACCTATCTTAATAGATATGATGTTTCATGGGGAAAAGGGAACCCTCCTGCACTGTTGGTGGGAAGGCAAATTGATACAGCCACTATGGAGAACATTATGGAGGTTCCTTAAAAAACTAAAAATAGAACTATCATATGACCCAGCAATTCCACTCCTGGGCATACACCCTGAGAAAACCATAATTCAAAAATATACACGTACCACAATGTTCACTGCAGCACTATTTACAATAGCCAGGACACAGAAACAACCAAAATGCCCATCAACAGAGGAGTGGATAAAGAAGATGTGGCACACATATACAATGGGATATTACTCAGCCATAAAAAGGAATGAAACTGAGTTATCTGTAGTGAGGTGGACGGACCTAGAGTCTGTCATACAGAGTGAAGTAAGTCAGAAAGAGAAAAACAAATACCATATGTTAACACATATATATGGAATCTAAAAAAACAATACTGATGAAACCAGTGGCAGGGCAAGAATAAAGACACAGATGTAGAGAACGGGCTTGAGGACACAAGTGGGGGAAGGGGAAGCCGGGATGAAGTGAAAGAGTAGCATTAACATATATACACTACCAAATTTAAAATGAATGGCTAGTGGGAAGCTGCTGCATAGCACAGGGAGATCAACTCAATGATCGGTGATGACCTAGAGGGGTGGGATATGGAGGGTGGGAGAGAGGCTCAAGAGGGAGGGGATATGGGGATATATGTATAAATACAGCTGATTCACTTTGTTGTACAGCGGAAGCTGGCACAACATTGTAAAGCAATTATACTCCAATAAAGGTCTGAAGGAAAAAAAATAGATAAGGTGTTTCAGGTTCAGAGAGGTTAAGTGATTTGACCAAGTTCTCAAAGCTTGGGAGTGATTGAACCAAAATTCAAAAATCAAATCATTATGACAGCAAGTCTCATGCTGCTTCTCAATACAGAGAGGAAGGAGAGGAAGAGGAGAGAGAGAGGGGAAAAGGAGAGACACACATGAAGAGAGAATGGGGAGAGAGAGACACCAGGAAGATGAAGAAGGCAGGAGGCGGAGTCAGTTGACAACCTACTTCTTTCTCTGTTCTTGGTTAAGGGGACTGGAGTCATGCATACGTCCTATCATCTCATCACCTTTCTTCATTTGGTTTCTGGCTACCTCTTCAGCAGTTATTTACTGTCTGAAATTAGCTCTCCCAATTTGCAAGTTTTCCTTCTTGGAAATTCCTTTTTCCTTCCCTGGGTACCTGAGCTAGCCTGAATAACAGCTGCCCAAAAACGACCACATTCTAATCCCCAGAACCTGTGAACGCGTTATCTTATTTAGCCAAAGAAAAATTTGCAGAGGTAATTATACTAAAGATCTTGAAATGGGGAAAGTTTTCTGAATTATCCAGGTGGGCCTGATGTAGTCACAAGTGTCCTTGTAAGAGGGAGACTAGCTCAGGGTTTGAGAGAGAAGTTCCAAGGACAGAAGAAGGGGCCAGAGAGGAGAGAAGATGCTGTAATGCTGTCCTTGAAGATGGGTGGAGGAGGCTATCACCCAAAGAGTGGAGTCAGACTCTCAAGGCAGGAAAAGGCAAGAAATCAGATTCTCCCCTAGAATTTCCAGAAGGAATCAGCCCTGCTGCACCTTGACTTTAGCCCATTGAAATGAATTCAGACTCCTGACCTCCAGAACTGTAACAGCGTAACTTTGTGTTACTCGTAATAATTTGTTACAGCAGCAACAGGAAACTAATACAGTATCCCACCCTCACCCCTTGTGCATTTTCACCTCTACAGCTTGGTACTCTTGGGCCTTGGAATTATAAAATTAGTAATAGCCGCTTGCACAGTGCTTCAAGATTTGCAAAGAGAATTTATGAACATGAGCACTGATCCTATGCCAGGCATGTGAAAGGCTTTCTGAGCATTGACCATTAGGTCCCACAAACATCCTATTACCTGTCCACAGCACCTGAGCCAAGACTCAAAGCCATGTATTTCCAACCTCACAACCCATACCCTCAATTAGAACTCCCAACATCCTCTTCACTTTATGTTATACATTCAATGCCTTATTTGATCTTTGTGCAAAGCCTTTAAGGAGGGTATTTTTTACTCACCATTTATAGATGAGGAAGTCGAGGGTCAGAGAGTTTAAGTGACTTTACCAAGATCTTTCATCCAGTAAGAGTCAAAGCCAGCCCTCAGACAGATCAAATGCTTTATTTTCTCTGACCCATTCAGGAGAAAGAATTGCTCCTCCCTTGAAGTCCACCTAACTTTGTAAAATACCTCTATCACCACAGTGCATTCCAATTATGCAGTATGTAATAGGAGCCTTTTAGAAGGCCAAACCCTTGAGGTTCTGTGTTTCTATGAAGTCAGAATTCAAGAGGCACAAGCAGCCAAAAACATTCAAAAAGGAACTCTTTATTTTTTAACTTATCTCAAAAATAAAGGCGGGTGGTCCCATTCAAAATCTTATTATACTTTTATATCCCCTCCCCTCTTCTCCCCAGTTCTCTTACCCCAGAGCTTCTCAGCCATCACCCACCTCCTGGCTCTCTCCTCTCCCAGGAGCAAGAGGCATTTTCCTTTCACTTCTGATCTCCCTTCGCCGCATCCCCTACTATTAGACTTAGCCTCTCCTCTAAGTCTCCTACGAGCTATTTCTAACTCTGCATCCCAGTCTTTCGCCTCCCCTCAGAGAGGGTTTCACACCCAAAGAGGCCTACTGGTGAGTGGCCCAATAAAGCAGTCTCTTCATCTAGAGCAGGGTTGGGAGTGGGCAAGGGACGGCCGGGAGAGATTCTCACTCAACCTTATACGCTGCCACAGTAGTCGTGACAGCAGACCATTCTGTGGGTACCATTTTTGTTCCAGATGCTGTCCTGGTCAGCTTATCTGTGCTATTTCCAATCCCCACAACAACCCTGAGGAGTAGGTATTTCATTGCAAGAAACCCTGTCAGAGATTACGTGGTTACCCAAGTTCCCACAGGACTCCCCTCAGTGCCCTCTCCCTTTCTCCATCCCGCACTACCTCCCACCAAGTCTTCTAACTAAACTATGAGTTCTTCAAGGTCGGCTACTATGTCTTACTCGTTGGTTTATTCCCAGAGCCTAATACTGAGCTGGGCACATCGAAAGTGTTTGAACAAAATGAAATGCTCTCACAGCACCTTCAGCACAATTCTAAAAATTCACCCCTGGCATTATCTCACCCCCACCCATGAGAGTAATATTTTCCATGCCCTCCGTTACTGAAGCCACAATGTTCATACCTATCCTCATGCCTAGGGTTGGGTGGATTTTTACATACATCTAGTCCAGGCCTCTTACTCTATCCATGAGGAAACTGAGCCCAAGGAGATTGCTCATCTGGTCAATGACCTTGTCCAGTACTTTTTTCTCATGATATTACATGCTGCTGTTGAAGGGTAGTTGTAAATACTAAGCAGGAATTTGGCACTGGCACTCTTCGGGTGGTTTTCTAGGTGCCAGACTGGACCTGTTCCCAGCAAGCTATATGGAAAACAGTTTATCTTTTACGTAATATTCCAGGAAGTTTTATGCCCTATCTCTGAACTCAGAATAGGTTGAACCAAAATTCTCCTTCAGTTCTGGGAAAGCCATTTGACCTTTTAAGGGTTTTATTTATTTGCTCATCAGAAAAAAAAAAATGAAAAAAGAAAAGAACATTTGGGTTCTAGTCCTGATTCTGATCCTTGGACAATTTCCCAAATGTCTGGCAGCTGACTTGGATGCAAGGCTCCATGATGGCTTTCATAAACTGCACAGCAATCTAAGATGCTTCTACCCAGCCTTCCTCCCCTCTCCCCTTTATCCATGGTCTGAGGCCTCTCCTTGCCTGGACCCTCCTCATTTTGTCTCAGTTGCTTCCCTTAATAGAATCCTTGTGCATTTAATCCCATCTTGGGTCAGCTTCTTGGAGGACCCAAATTAACACAAGGTTCCAACCTCCCTTTCCAAGTACATTGCTTCATTATTCAAATTGGCTTCATTAGAGTCCCTTCATTATGCATCTACCCCCCGTCCAGACCCAGAATTCATTTTTGTTCAACCAGTATTTACAGACTGCCCATCTTGTGCCAGGTATGGGGGTAGCAGTGACAGACAAGCCGGACATGGTCTCCTGGAGCTTACATTCTGGGTCAGTGTTCCTCTGCCTTTATCTCTCCTAATCCTCCTTCAAGAACTCCATCTGAACTCTTCCTGACTCTATTCAAACCATCCCACCCTGCAGTCATCTGTTGTCTTTCGAACCCCTAGCTTTCATTGTTTGTTACTATTTTAGTGCTTGTACTGTCATGCTGCATTCATGTTTACGTATTTCTCTACAGTTTGATGATTAAATGTTTGAGGACATGAGCACTCTTTCATATTTTTGTGTGCTAAAACACAATTAGAATGCAATAGAAATGATATTTATCATTTAATGAGTGCTTACGATTTTCCGGTCAGATTTTCGGTGCCGTGCAAATGGGTAAGTGTATTAAGCATGTCTTTTATTTTCTGGATTCGGATGCTTTGACATCTGGGACTTTGCTGACCTGGAGGGACTGCCCCTGCCAGGGTCAGGCAATTCCTAGAGATGATCCACAACTCACTCTCTACTGTGCTCTTCAAATATAAACCAACCAGTCCAGAATCCATGCCGCAAGTGTATCCTTCTCTCACCCTCTGGACTACCATCCACCTGCCCTAGTCACCCCAAAGCCAGGTACTGGACAACTATAGCAATTCCTATGCCCCAGAGTCTGCTGACATTATTCAAACTGGCCAGTTCCTAAGACTGCTTAGTCCTCCTCACCCACTAATTCCTGCAGAAACAATGAAGACTCTGCCCACAGTCCCCCCACCACACACACCCTCACCTTCCCCCCTTCCCCAACCAACCCTGGTGCTTCTGCGTGTGGCCACAGCTTCCAGGGCATGGCATGCCCCTCCTGTCAAGAACTCTAACAAACTATCTTTCCAATGGCCATCAAATTCTAATCTGTTGGCCATGCGGTACCTTAAATTTTCCATTAATACACTATTTTACAGCAGTAAGGAAGGTATCAGATTTTTTTAAAGAGGGAAGTTGTATGGAAAAAAATTAATGATGTCATTTTATATTTGGTAAAAACATCCTATTGTTCTAGAACTTCAAACAAAGTAAAATCTGACTCCATTTTCTTGATGGATGGAAATATCCAGAATCTGTAGTGATTTTCCACCAGAGTCAGCAGTGGAGGAAATATACAAAGTGGGGGGAGGGGAGAGACTTTAATGTTTGTCTAAAGGGAACTGTATTCATTAGGTTAGGACTAGGATGTTGAAACTAAGGAAGAACAATAAACAACCAGGAGCATAAAGAGGACAGACATATATTGCTCTCTCACGGAACCATGTGAGGTGAGTAGTTGAGGCTGTAGGAAGCTCTGCTCCATATAGTCATTCAGGGCCTTGGGGCCTTGGCCTCACCCTCATGGTCAAGGTTGAGCCTCCACTGGTTCTAACCAGGGAAGAGGCATGGAGGAGGCACACCCAGTGTCTTAGCCAGTGCTCACTCACATTCTACTGGTGAGAATGTGGTCACAGGACCATATCTAACTGCAGGCAGGCTGGGGGATAGAATGCAAATGAGCAGTCTCACGCCCAGGTACCACTTAATCACCATGGAAGGGGAGAGAACTGATCTGGCAGGAGAGATGCTGACCCCGCTAGGGTACCATAGACCGGAAAAGCTTAAGACAGCCTTGCAGGCATCTTATGAGATATTTTTATTTTCATGTGACAGTTGGGGCACTTGAACTCAGAGTAAAAAAAAGTAATTAATTAGGTTACAGCCTCGTTGAATGTGGAACTGAAATTTGAAATCAGGACTGTGGGATTTTAAAGCTTGTTTTCCTTCTCTTTCCCCCCAGCTTTCTTGAGGTATAATTGACAAAATTGTTAGATATTTAAAGTGCAATGTGATGATTTGATATACGTATGCATTGTGAAAGGATTCCCTCCATCAAGTTAATTAATACATGCATCACTTCACATGTTTACCTTTTTTTTTCTTTTGGTGGGGGGGTGAGTGAGGACATTTAAGTTCTACTCTCAGCAAATTTCAATCATACAATACAGTGTTATCAGCTATTCTCACCATGTTATACATTAGATCCTCAGACCTTATTCATCTTATAGCTGAAAATGTGTACCCTTTCACCAAGTTCTTCCTATTTCCTCCATCCCCAACACCTGGTAACCACTCTTCTACTGTTTCTATAAGTTCAACCTTTTTTTTTTTTTTTTGAAAGATTCCACATGTAAGTGATACCAGAGGTATTTTTCTTTTTCTGCCTGGCTTATTTCACTTAGCATAATTCCTTCCAGGTTCATCTGTGTTATCACAGATTACAGGATTTCCTCCTTTTTCTTAAACATTTTGTATTCTTTTTTTTTTAAATTTATTGGCTGCATTGCGCCTTCGTTGCTGCACACGGGCTTTCTCTAGTTGTGAGTGGGGGCTACTCTTCCTTGTGGTGCGCGGGCTTCTCATTGCGGTGGCCTTTCTTGTTGTGGAGCACGGGCTCTAGGCACGTGGGCTTCAGTAGCTGTGGCACATGGGCTCAATAGTTGTGGCTCATGGGCTCTAGAGTGCAGGCTCAATAGTTGTGGTGCATGGGCTTAGTTGCTCCACAGCACATGGTATCTTCCTGGGGCAGAGATCGAACCCGTGTCCCCTGCATTGGCAGGCAAAATCTTACCCACTGCGCCACCTACAAAGTTCACATTTAGTATTCTTTAAACTCCCTTCTCTCCTTGCTAGTAATCTTCAGTTAATATGTCTTGTCTCTTTCAGTTTGGAGTGTTTTTTCTTATTCTCCCTTTTCTTAAGCCTATAATTTAGAAAACGTTTACCTAAATTGATTTTTGTTCTTCTTCCAGCTCAAATATTCCTTATTTGATTACATCTATGTTCATTACCCTTGCATTTGGTCACCTTTCTTAAAGTATCATAAATTATCATAATCCAAACATCATTTTTCTGTTCCATACACTGTTTATATCATTGTTTTTGTTGTTTTTTCTTACCTTATCTTTTTCCTAACAATTCGTTCCCGTGGGGATAGGCTCACTCAGACCAAAGATATTTCTACCTTGATTGAAATCAGTCAGTAAAGTCCATGGAATAATAAAAAATGTTACCTTAAGTTTCCAAAATATATTTGTGTATATCAAAACATTTTATAAAATAAACTGGAATTATAGTATCGATTCTTTTTGAGTTCAGTGTACAAAACAAAATGTCATTCAGTAGGGTCATTGAAATCACACAGTAGGTTCCTGGAAACAGCTAAATTCTAAGCAATGACATCATTATTCATAAGAAGGAAAGATTAAGAAAGGTGAACTTGAAAACGTAGGGGCCAACTTGATAAGCAGCAAATTTATCTCCTGATTTTCACTGTGTACTTTCTCAATATGCTTGGGCTTTAGTCTACAGCAATGTTTCTATAAATTAATTCGATTAATAAAAAGAAAATAACAGGATTTCTAAATCACTAATTTCAAGAGAACATTTTAACTAAGAGAAATTTTGAATTATTTTTCCTGTTATAAGTAGATTCATGTAGGCATTGCCCTAAAACTTCAACCATTTAATTAAAAAAAAAAAGAAATTGAATACTATTTAATCCCCCAATATAAGAAATATTTTCTTACATTTCTTGGGTTCTAATAGGATAGGATATAGACTATGCTCTTTGTTTAAAAAATAAAATAACAAAAGTAACAGTAATAAATAGATGAAGGATACAGCTGTCCCTCAGTAAGGACTGGGGATTGGTTCTAGGACCCCTGCAGATATCAACATCCCTGGATGCTCAAGTCCCTTATATAAAACGGGGTAGTATTTGCATATAACCTACACACATCCTCCCATGTACTTTAAATCAGCGCTAGATTGCTTATAATACCTAATACAATGTAAATGCTATGGAAATATTTAGTATTTATACAATATAATTGTACAATGTAAATATTACATAAATAGTTGCCAGTGGCGAATTCAAGTTTTGCTTTTTGGAACTTTCTGAAATTTTTTTCAAGTATTTGTTGATCCATAGTTGGTTGGATCTGCAGATGCAGAACCCGCCGATGCTGAAGGCCTATTGTGCATATCTAAGCATCAGTTATGAGCTCTGTGGCCATAGGCAGTGTGAAATCCAGCTGTACCAGTCAGGGGGGTTCACTGCTGCAACAATCAGCTCCAGCGTGTCAGCGCTTGACATGGAAAGTTTACTTTCACTCGTGAAAGAGTTCAATAGAGGTGTTTCTGGTCAGGCAGTCCTCCTGTGTGACTCTCTTTCAAACAATTCATCGGAACTCACGCTCCTTCAAACTTGTGTCTCTATCATCCCCTAGGGCATTAGAGTCCTCTGATTTCTAACTTCCCAGTTGGCAAGAAACCAGGGAGGGGAGAATCGTGTAGGAGAGGAGTTACCGAACTACATCCCTGAGGGCGAGAGGTGTAGTCTGGCTCTACACCCTGGAGAAAAAGGACATAGAGGCAGCTGAGCTCATGGCAGTCACTGTCACTCCAGCCAAAATAAAGACAGCAGCTGATTTTCAAAGTGTTCCCATTTACTAGAGTGTTCACTAGTGGCCCATTTTATTATTTGCACAACTGAAATTAAAAGAAAGTACCAAATTAAAGCCAGCTATTTCACACTGGGGTCCCAAATCTGTAGCCATGACTGCTGGTGTCTAGGAGGAGGAAAGCACTCAGCAGAGGTAAACAGAGGTATCCGAGGGTAGCCTCTGAAAGCTTAGTTTCCCTTTGTAGAAATACCTATGGTCGGGAGACTTCTAAGAGGATCTTCAAGATTGCTATTCCATGTACGATATTACTCCCACGACGAGGTTATTTTATATGGCACGGGAGAAGGGATTTTGCAGCTGTAATAAAAGTCCCCTAATCAATTGACTTTAAGTTATTCAAAAAGGAGATTGTCTAGAATGGGCCTGACCTAATCAGATGAAACCAGGGGGTAAAAAAGTCTAGAGTCAGAGACAGGAGTCAGAGACAGAAGTCTGAGAGAGTCAGTGCAGCCGAAGTCACTCTCCTGTTGGCCTTGGAGAAGCAAAGTGCCACGTAAGTTCTTCAAAACAACAATCCCTTTACAAATGTAGATAACGCCTACACCATGTACAAACAAAATGTAGCTTTCCGATTTAACTCTTTTATGTAGACGGAAGGATCAACGAGTAGCTTTGTGCTGCACAGGACACCACATGATATCCGTATATTTGGGCATGTGGCCTTACTAGCATACTGCTCTTTCTGTGGCTTCTCTAATGCTTTCGACACCAGCATAGCTACATAGCAAAAAAAAAAAAAAAAAAAAAAAATCCACAATTGGGCTTTTGTAGTTTGTCAGCATAAATACCATTCCTTCTGCAAAGTATTCCCAAGCGTGCAGAAGCCGTTTAACATTGAGCCTTTTGAAATACCAAAGCCATCATGATCTTTTTAATTCACAAATGTAGTCATGTCACTTGACTACTCAACATTACAGTGACATACCATCGTCCACAGGATGAAGTCCAACGAGGGCCCTGACAACCTGGCCTCTGCTTCCCCGCCTAGGTTCATCTCCGACCCCTCTCCACAGGCAGGCGTCCCAATCTTCTAGTTCTGAATGCAAGCTGTTATTCCTCGCCTGTGTGCCTCAGCCTTTCTGGCTTTCACGTCCATCGTTGGGCTAACCTTTATTTACCCCTGAGGATTTTACTTCAACCGCCCTCTCCTATTGCATTCGTTATTTGCTCCCATTATTTGGCTCCTGCACAAGCATCATTTCCTCTCTAAGTTATTCATTTTCTAATACTGAATGGTGAGAGTGTAGACAGCTGCTTTGCATAACAAGGGACACCACATTGTCTAAATATGTTTTGTTCCTACGTTTCACATAGCACGTGGTAAAAGTATGGTTGTGAGGGCTTTGAGTAGCCTAAGCGTAAGGCTAGTATATGTAAATATACACACCCCTCAACAGTTCCTGATTTTAGAAGGCTAGGATTCAGAAAGAGAAGCCTCCTTGATTACAGTTTTGTTTCATAACTTACTTTCTGTGTGTTCCGTAGTCGATAGGGTTAATGCCTGGGTTAAAATCCCAGCTCTAGGGATTAACCCTGGGGGTCCAGTGGTTAAGACTCCGCGCTTCCACTGCGGGGGGCACGGGTTCCATCCCGGGTCGGGAACTAAGATCCTGCATGCTGTGCAGCCAAAACAAAACACAACAAAAACTGGATTAAAAAAAAAAAAAATCCCAGCTCTACGGCGTATCAGCCTGACGCCCTCTCACCCTCACTTTCCATAGCTGTGTAATGGGGATAATAATACCACCAGTCTCATTAAGCTGTGAGGATTAAATGAGGTTGGTTTGCTCCAAAGAAGACGTAAAGGTATAAGTAGGAGTGTGTATGCATGTGTGTGTGTGCATTTTACTCTTCAATTAGTTTGCACGCTCCCTGGAAGCAGCGGTCATGCCCTGTATCTCTCTGCATATTTCGGTAACGGCTAGCACAGTCATATATAGTGAGCACTTACTGAATATTAATTCCTCCCCCTCTTTCTGCAGAGAATACACACCACGCCAGTACCTCTCGATCTACCACTCCCATGATGCTGAGCCTTGTGCTTGGCTCAATGGGAAACGTGTGTTTGTTGGTTGCACTCTAATGGCTGCCGGCCGTCATGCCCTCAACCCAGGAAGGAGAGTCACTGACCCATACAACAGGGTTTCAACAGTCTCCGTCACCATCCTGCCTGCAGCCTGGGTGAGCAGTGATGGCGGGCTCTGCCAAGACAGGAAAGAGCAGGCTCTAATAACAATTTAAAATAACTCACTATTCTCAGAGGCAAAAAGCTAGAATTATAGTAATGCTTATAAAGAAAATCATGACTGACCTGCTTTGAAAATATTTCTTACATTTAAAAATATGTGAAGTTGGGAGGGAATGAATTGGGAGATTGGGATTACCATATATACATTACTAATAAGAAAAAAAAATCAAATTGTACACTTTAAATATATGCAGTTTATTGTATGTCAATTGTATCTAAATAATTCTTAAAGAAAAAATAAATACATACATACATACATACATAAATACATAAAAAATATGTGAAGATCAATGAGCCTGAATGAATACAAACAGTGAACTCAACAATTACTGCTGCCAGAAGAGAGAAAGCTGCCCTGAGGAAACATTCCATTCTACCCTTTCTCAAAAGATAGCCCAGGGAAACTTAATGATGAACTAAAGCCTCATGGAAAACTTATTAGGAGAGTCAGGTGTGGGATGATGGTTGTTTCTTTTTCTCTTTTTTCTTTTTGGCTGCATTGCATCTTTGTTGCTGTGTGTCGGCTTTCTCTCTTGGTGATGAGCGGGGGCTACTCTTCATTGTGGTGTGTGAGCTTCTCAGTGCGGTGGCTTCTCTTGTTGCAGAGCATGGGCTCTAGGCATGCGGGCTTCAGTAGTTGCAGCACATGGGCTCAGTAGTTGTGGCTCACAGGCTCTAGAGTGCAGGCTCAGTAGTTGTGGCACACTGGCTTAGTTGCCCCGAGGCATGTGGGATCTTTCTGGGCGAGGGATCGAACTTGTGTGCCGAGACCAGCTCGGCAACCTGCATCCAGTCGCTCGGCCCACATACTTTAATTACTTTTAGTAACATGTTCAAGGTTTCAGAAAGACTTCTGAATGTTTTCCCACACCTGTGTCCCCTGCATTGGCAGGTGGATTCTTAACCACTGCACCACCAGGGAAGTCCCAGGATGGTTGTTTCAAGCCATGGCAGAATGCACAGTTGCTCTTCATGACCTTCTTTCATAACCCCCTAAAGCATGCTATCCACACCGTCTATTGGGTCCACAAGAACTGCTTTGTCGCTTGTGGTCTCCCCCACAGCCCCACCAATGGAGAAGCAAGTCATTGACCAGAGAAAGCGTTTGCACCATGTAACTGTGGTGATATCACTTAGGAAGAGAAGATTAGTTAGGCTGAACTAAAACAAAACAAAACTCTGCATTTATGCTCACTTATTTAGGACACTAATATAAATAAACTCTATAGATTCATGGTCTCTTCCATATGTACACCAGCCCTTCCATACCTGGATTATCCTGTGGGCTTTTATTTTCTGCTGAAGAGAAAAATAGTAACTTCAATCCCTTCACCATTTTCATGGGTTTTAAGCTGATGAGCTTTTGCTCCTCCGGTAATTTTGTGGCAGCTCATGGGGAGAATAAGGAGGGGAAACAAAGGCAAAGAAGGATATAAAAATAAATGACCTGCTTTTTACTCTGTCCCCTTTCTCCATGGCATCTGGAAGCTTCTTTTGTAGATAGCTTCTGGACTTTCAAAGCTGTCCAGGCTGAGACACAGGTAAAGGGCAGAAAGAAGCTAGGCTGGAAATCACAGCAATTTCCGGGGGACGTGTGCCCCTAGGTGGTCTACTGATCTTCACTGCCCTACTGGACAAACAGACTTCTTGACCTCACACAAAACTTAGCTCCACAAAGCTTAGTTTGGAAGGATGCTTTATATATATTTCTTTATCCTTTTAAAATATGACCTGCAGTTCCTGAGTATATATGCCAAAATGAAAAGACTTTGGAAGCACAGAGAAAGGGCATCCTGGCTCCATACCTTAAAAATTGGGGAAAAAATTCTGGGAATACAAAACACATTTGCATACCAGCTGAACAGCGCACAGTAGCTAACCTGGTTGAGTCTCTACATACTTTTTAAAAGTCAGCATTACTAATTTGTCTTATCAAATGCTCAGCATGAGAAATCTAAACCAAATTCTCCTCTTCCACAAAGTAGTCTCTCTTAAGAATCAATTAAGCATGGGAAAATTCAGAATTCTTAGCTCTGTGACTGCAACAATACTGTGTGGTTAGCAAAAACTGGGACTGTGCACAAATAAAGAAGTCACAAAGCTGATAATCCAAAAGACAGGCATGGAGCGAAGGTGTTCTGGGAGTAATCCTGTATTGTAACCTATGTTCATTATTGAATTGATTCACTTGTCTCTAAATACAGCTGGATTGCTTGATCCCCTATGCTGTCACTCTATCAGAAATAACCACATGGGAAGACCCTTGCTGATACCTGTCTTAAAGTCAAAGATCTCAGATCCCTGGGGCCTGAAGCTGACCCCAGGGTGAGGTTAGCTTCTAGACTCTGCCTGGAAGCTTTTGTAACAGGCTCTACCCTCAAGCTGACAAGAAGCTCTTGGGAGGAAAAAAGTCAACTGAGCACTGTCAATGAACTTTTATCATCTGATTATTTTTAAGTAACTTTTTTCTGCTTAGAACATTACTATGGCTTCATTGTAGAAAATTAGATGGTATAGGTGAGAATAAAGTTTTTTCCATCATCTCATTTTCAAAAATAAATACTGTCAACGTTCTCACGTATATTATATCCATTTGAATCTTTCCTAAAACGTGAATAAGATGAAGCAGCAAGTAATTCAAGGTTTAACTCTAAAGTCAGCTAATAAGGGGGAAAAAACTTGCCAACCATGCCTGAACTGTCTTCAAATTGCTCATAAGGTACAGTATACATGGTTTAAGGTTTGTGACCCTGTAAAGTGCTTGCTATGCATACTAATGTCTGAGGACTACTTAGCTGACTAAAAGAAAAAGAAAAAGCAATATCTTAAAATAACCTAGGGAGTTGGGTGGAGAATTCTAAAATCACTCTGCTTGCTGGTGGTATTGACTGTCTTATGTTTTCCTATTAAGCAACTATAACCTTGATACATATTAATAGGTTAGTTTTATTGTGTGAGTTAAATATGATAATGGAGCCACACCTTACTGGAGATTAAATTCTAAACTTAGTGCCAAAGATACACATATGATGTCATGCCACACCACTCCCTCTCACTCTCTGGATGTGAGAAAAAACTCAGATCATATAGTGCTGTTCTGGGGCACTTCTTCCATTAAGCAAGATATTTTAAGCATGTTCCCAAGATAATCAAATGCTATTCTAAAACACATTCTATTTATGGTTATTGTTCAAAGTTTGTTTTAATACAATTCTATTTTAGTTGCTGGTTAGGGAGAGATGTAACTTATGTATTTGAACTTTACAAATAATTTGCACCGCAGATTTTTAAAGTGGGACTTCTTTGCACTCGGGAATCCAAAGGGACTCTGCGCTGCTCTGGCAGGAACTGAAGAACTGAGGTAGCAGGACCTCTGTGTTGGGGTGAGATCTCAGGAGTAAAAGAGGAGACACCTCAACCCCAGCATCAGGATGAATACTTCTGTTATTAATCTTTAACCACCATCCAACACATTCCATTTTCTTTTCTTTTTTTTTTTTTAATATATTTATTTATTTATTTTATTTGTTGTGTTGGGTCTTCTTTGCTGTGCGCGAGCTTTCTTTTTAGTTGTGGGTGAGTGGGGGGCTACTCTTTGTTGTGGTGCGCAGGCTCCTCATTGCCGTGGCTTCTCTTGTTGCGGAGCACGGGCTCTAGGCGCGCGGGCTTCAGTAGTTGCAGCACATAGGCTCAGTAGTTGTGGCTCACGGGCTCTAAAGCTCAGGCTCAATAGTAGTGGCACACGGGCTTAGTTGCTCCGCGGCATGTGGGATCTTCCTGCATCAGGGATCGAACCCGTGTCCCCTGCATTGGCAGGCGGATTCTCAACCACTGAGCCACCTAGGAAACCCCCACATTCTGTTTGCTAATAAATTTATTTATTATGCTATTTCTCCCTGAAAGCAATTTTACAGCTTTTAGGTATATACAGGGGAACAGCTAGACTCCAACAGACTGCATGAGGCTGGACTAGATGGAGAAACACCAAAAGAAGAGAAACAAGCCAGTGATGAAACAGCATGGAAGACATTAGCAGTAAAGCTAAAGAAGAAAGGAATGTGTGAAAATGGCAAATCTGAAGACCATAGAGAAGAATAATTAGTAGGAATTCAGCATTAACTAGAGGTTATTATAACCCAGACATCAGACATGAGATCCAATGGTTGCAATTGCTCTACACCTCAAATCCATGCCTGTGGAAGCCTAAAGCTCTCACCACCATTTCTGCTCATTCTGGAGGGCTGCATTCTCCCAGCCTCCTTGGCTCTATGCCCTCCAACTTTCCCATGAACTCTTCTGCCCACACCAGATCAATTTCCAACATCCAATTCATCTGCCTCTTTCATTTCCCAAACTAGCTCACACACAGCCAACATTCATAAGTACAGTAGACGTAGCGGATCGTGTAGGCTGGCTGACCCAGCACCAGGCCTTCTCCCTTGCCTGCCTCTGTTGAAGAGGATATAAAAGCTAATTGTTTCCTTTCACCCCTTGAGTTCAGGGAGGCCATGTGATGGAAGTAGAAACTTGCTGGGATGTTTCTGAGGAAGACTTTATTTTCTTTAAAAAAGAACATGCCCATCATTGGCAGTTTTTCCCATTTTTCCTTCTTCCTGCCTTGAATATAGATTTAAAATGTGAGCCCACGGCAGCCCCCTGAGGTAGCAGGACCTCTGTGTTGGAGGAGTTGAGCTCTCAGGAGCAAAAGAGGAGACACTTCCACCCCAGCACTAGGACGAATACTTCTGCTATTACTTTCTTACCACCATTCAACACATATTATTTTCTAGCCATTTATTTATTATGTTATTTCTCCCTGAAAGCAATTTTGCAGCCTTTAGGTATACACAGGGCAACAGCTAGACACCAGCAGGCTACACGAGGCAAGCACGAGCACAAAAGCCAACGGAATAAGAATGGCGAAGTGGAAATACAGAAAGTGACCGGGTCCTCGACGGCATCATCGATTAGCTAAATCCATGCCAACAATGATGTATCTCTGATTTTAGATAAACTCCCGTTTATTTTAGCTACCATGTGTCTGGCATTCTATTACTTGCAGCCCAGTATGCCCCTAACAGATAAAGAGGATTTTGGTGTGATATTCTTGGAGTCCCAGGGTGGGTGAGGGTTACACAACCTTCTGCCATCTTGCTTATCCCTCATCCCCTCTCTCTCTTCTCTTTTCTTCTTTCATTTCACCATTTCCTCCAAAAGGCAAAGCAGAATTATCCCTTGTTTTCCCACAAAGCATCTGTAACCATAATGACCCTTCTCACAAAAATGTAACTTAGACATCTCTTCCTCCATTCCAAGTATTCACCAAATATTTTTTTCCGATAGAGTCAGCTCTCTCCCTAAAAGGAATTCTGGTCCAGATGTTCAGATAAAAATATCCTCTACTTTCATACATAAAAGATAATGCATTTCTTAAAAGGATACCAGTGCTTACAGCCCTAGAGATTGAGGAGAGAACCAGTATTTTGTTGCCAGTATTGATGAGGTAATTCTGCATAGCGATGAGAATTGATCCCCGTGTTGGCTCCATCTGCCTGGAGAGCATGGCTCAGCAAAGACTGAACAATTCAGCTTGCTCTCCCCAGACAGGGAAAGCCATTCCTGTGGGACTTAGTCAACGGAGAAGGCTCCCCATGTCTAGCAAGTCCACTCTGACACTCTAAACCCTGGGGATAGGCCATCTGCCTCCACTAGCTTCACCCAAGATGCTTCCCGGAGCTTCAGCAGTCATAGAATCCTCACCAGCTAAAAGCGTGAGAGTCTGCACCAGACAGGACTCAGAAAGTTCCTGCACTCGGCAAGCAAGGGTCAGCTGCCAGGAACATCCAAGCCTATGCTTGGAGAGCTGAAGACAGTGGGTGGCGTTTTCCAGAAATATCATTTTGTTAGGAGTTTGGGATCAACATGTACCCACTGCTCTATTTAAGGTGGATAACCAGCAAGGACCTATACGGTGTAGCACAGGGAATTCTGTTCAGTGTTATGTGGCAGCCTGGATGGGAGGGGAGACTGGGGGAGAAGGGATACACGTACATGTATGGCTGAGCAGCTTTGCTGTGCACCTGAAACTATCACAACATTGATAATCAACTATACCCCAATATAAAATAAAAAGTTAAAAAAATAGAAAAAAAAAGAAACACTATTTTGTGTGTTTTCTACCAGAGATAATTGAGACTAAGGGGAATAAATGAAAGTGGGCTTCCTTACACACATGCTTTCAACTGTCCTTTTCCCCCCCTTTCCCTGGGCTAACCTCACACTCTACTCCCACATATGTGGTCCTTTGTTAAACCTATTCAGGACTTACTTTAAAAAAAAACAACAACATTCCTTTGTCTAAACCCATGGTTCTCAATGGCAGTGATTTTTGGCTCCCAGGGGACATCCGGCCATGTCCGCTGACATTCTTGGCTGTCACACTGGCGGGTGGGGGAGGATGCTGCTGGCATCTAGCAGGTGGAGGATAGTGATGCCGGTGAGCACTCAACGATGCACGTGACAGCCCCGGGCACCAAAGAGCCATCCTGCCCAAAATGTCAGCAGTGCTGCAAACCCCAATCAAGCTCAAGGACCAGTAAAAATAAGGAGGGAGGGAAAGCATGCACTCTGAGCCTTTTTAAATGTGAGTCATGTTTAATTCCTAGATGTACTGATATATTTTTAATTTGTTTGCTTTGTCATTGGTAGTCAGCACCTCTGGTTACGCCTATTGTATCCTAACATAATAAATATATTTTTATAACCCACTGACGGTAACTGGATATCTAGAATCACTTGCCAATATTGATTTTCTCACCTTCTTTTGTGTTACATTTTTGGTTTTTAGTCTTGAAGTGAAACAATCCCTTAGCAGTGAAAGCACCAAGCGCTAGTCACTGGACCGCCAGGGAACTCCCATAACATCCTTTCTAAAGTGAAACATTTATCTAGTGTTTTTTTTCCTCCATCACAATCTGAGTGTTTTACCTCGTAAAGATTACATATATGTTCAATGGTGCACACAACTGTCTGGCCCACAACAGTCAGAGAGCCCACCACCATGCTGCTACAATTAAACTGTTTCCTCAGGGTTTACACATTTACTGATTCCATTCTTGACAGAGAAATCAAGTTCAAGGGCATAAATGACAAATCTCTGGGAACCTTTGCTCACATCATTTCCTCCACCAACCCTTGTTATTTCAAATTCTACCAATCTCAGCCCCTTTTTCTTTTTTAGAAGCTTCTTTGAATTGTCTTCAATCAGCTCTCTCTTTTCAGAAATCTAATTGTATATTCTCTCTTCCACTCAAATGGTGCTTAATCAAATATGCCTTGTGATGGCTCTCACATTTCAGTCTGTCTAGTTATTAAATTAAACATTTATTTTCTCTCCAACTAGAGAAGCTCTTTTGGGGCAGGGACCATGCCTCACTTTTCATTAAATCCCTAGAGGAGCAAGTATAGGGCCTAAACAAAAAGCCATCCAATAAACAGTGAGTTCATGAACAAATATAGATCATAAATACAAGTGTTCAAGACAACAAGGATGCACTATTTTATGTTTTCAGACTCCTAATTTGGCCATCGTGAACTGAAGGAAAAACGTCTTGTCTCCCTGAGAAAATCTTTCCTACTAAAAGTCAAAGGGAAGCTTGGCCAAATCACATGACTAAGTCATGACCAAAAAGAAAGTTGATCTGAGACCTTAAGTGACATGCTCAATGTAGAAAATGTGAAAGAGCTTAATGATTAGTGATGCCTGTTAAAAATTAAGGCTTTAAAAATTCTATTTATGTGAACACCCTTCTGACTAAATTTCTAACATTTTCCTTCTGACAGTCTTCAGAGCAAATAAAACAATGAAGCCAACCAGAAAAATGACAGGAAATGGATTTTCCATATACCTCTCATCTGCTTTCCTTTTAGATACATCCTTGATCACTGGACAAAAGACTTGCCCCAAAGTAAATTGATTTAGAATATACAGAAACCTCATTTCTATGATATTTCATAATAAAACTATGTCTATTATTTTAAAAAGTTTTTGTAACTTTCTTAAAAGGTTTCTCTTTTGCCAGTAAATGCGTATCCTATTTACTGCTGCCCTGGAGTAGCTCTAATTTATTGTACACTTTTTGTCTTCACAATATTTTTCTGAGCCAACAGTAAAAAAAGTATCACATGGAACAGTACACCATTAAGGAAAATATAACAAACCCTACAGCCCACCCCCTACTACAGCCAGTGAGAGCCACTGTCCTGCCCCGACTGCAGATGTTCTGAAATAAGTACCCCTCCTCTGATGTGCCTGCCCTGTTGCCATTACTGGCTAACAGTTTTTAACCATTGGCTGACAAAATGAGCAATTGGCAGTGCTGGACCTGCAGTAAAAAGAAGAGTATCAGCCTAAACGTTAAAATGCAGATTTTAGTGAGCACGGGAACCAGCAAGGAAAAGGTCAGGGAAATCTAGGACGAGGAGTCACAGGCAACTGGGCGTTGATGGAAGCCCTTTGACTTTGTGAAGGGCTTCAGAAAGAGCACTGCAGCCTGGGAAGGCTGACCTCAGCTAGAGGACACAGTAGCCGCACGCCAGGAGGGACCTCACGGGGGAAGAGCAATTGCCTATGAAGATGAAGGATGGATGTCAAGGACTGGGGTGCCATGGGCTCAGGAAGCACTCACTGCCCCCGTTCGGTTTGAGCTCTCATTTCCAGGAGGGAGTCTCTTCATCCCCAGGGCAAATTATGAATATGGGGACATTATTTCAATGTTGAAATTTCTTCAAAGTTAAATGCAAGCATCTTTGTTTTCCATATTCATTTGGTCACCTAATATCCACTGTGTCCTTGCAAAACATGGAGGATACCAAAGCAACAAGACAAAGAATCTACTACTCATAAGAAGCTCACAGTTCCGTGGCGGCAGGGTACTAGATATTTTCCTCTGCCCTCTCCACCCACACTCCACCTTTCTCCACCCTGCCCAGGGCCCCTGGAGGCTGACTTTTATGGACAGCAGTGACTAGGCTCCCTTGCCCTCCAGCTTCAGGTTGGGCTCAGTCAAGAAGGTAAAGGACAGGAGGAAAGACTGGTAAAGCTTGTTATTGGCTCCCTCCTTGCCCTGCTGAGGCTCGATGGTGGCTGCATCCCCTATGGCCACAGCCACTGAGGAGCAGCTGTCTCCCAGAGCCATGGGGTGAGCCAAATACCAGTAGCCATTCCTTCCCGTTGCTCCCTCAGTCCCAGGGCCGACAGTGGCTCCCACCCTGTCTGGGAGTGCTTCTTTACCCCCCTCTTGGTCCTCCTTGACCCTTCATTAAACTTCCATTTATTTCCTGCATGCTGATGCAGAGAGGCAAGTTGGGCAACAAGTCAATGTCACAGAGTCAAATGTGCAGTGAAGGCTCACGGGAAGGAACCATCAGTCCTACCTGGGGAGGGCCAGTGGGGCTGTGGTTTATAAAGTCCTGTTCCTAGCTACCCTCGCAATTGCCCATTGAAGTTATTTTCCAGCAACTGCAGCGGAAAAACCTAATGACAGCACTGGGAAGAAAGTTCCACGGCCGTGTGACTGACTCCATAATGATGTTCTATTTATCAAACAATGGTACTTTGTTTTACTTACATGGATGCATCTAAGGTTATGTGAGATACACATAGAGCAAGGAAAGCTATTTTCAAGATTCACTTTCTAGTTGACTCATGACAAAAATGGCTAACAGTTATTGAATTCTCACTAATTATATATAATACAGTACACTATAGTAATTATGTATGGAATTACACATATAGATACTTTGCATAGGAGTTTCTTACCACATAACCATGGGATAGTACTGTTATTATTCCTTTACAGCAGGGGAAACTGAGGCTTAGAGAGAGTTAGTGACTCATTCAAAGTCAGACAACTAGTTGGTGACAAAGTAGGGATTCCAAGGCCGTCTACCTCCATCTATGCTCCCCAATAAAAATTTTTCTCAGGTTGTATGTATATTAGTTAAGGTAACATTCAATGCTATAACAGATAAGTTCCCAAATCTCAGGGACTACCCATACTGGCAGCGTATGTCACTCATCTCCCACTCATCTCAAGTCCAGCTGGCAGTGGTTTATGCGAGAAGGGTCTGTTCCATACGCCGTCGAGGACCCAGGCAGATGAGAGGTCTGACATCTTCAACATCTACTTCCAGAGCTGCCCTGGATGTTGAAGTCCAGGCAGCAGACAGAGGAAGTGAGGCAAAGGGAAGACTGCTATGGATCAGGCCCGGATGTGCCAGGCAGAAATTCTTTCTGCATTCCATTGGGCTGGTGGCAAATCCATTACGCGGCTGGAAAACGGAGCCTGGCTGAGTGTCCGGGAGGAGAGAAAAAGGATTTGATGGATGGTTAGGCACCCTTTGCTTCAGGTCATAGCTACCCAACTGAATAGAAGTGTTCTCAGGTAACAGGAAGCTCTGTCTGAGTCAGAGGACTGTAGAATTCAGCCGAAGATCAAGTGAATTCCACAATATTTAGTTTTCACTATGCATGTTGAATCCGTCAGGATCCTGTCAGGAGAACAGAAAGCATTTTAGGTCTTTCAAACTGTGAGAATTTAATACAATGAACTTATAAAAGGTCTTGAGAAGCCACATAGGGGGCAGAGAGACTACCCAGAGTTTAGAGAGACAGGAAGTCACCATCATCCCCAGGACGAGGAGGGCAACAGGAAGAGATGGTGTTATCAGAGCACTGAAGCTGGGGCTTTCCAGTGGGAGATGCCCAGAGGAAAGAGGCGCTGATGGGCAGGAGGCAGAGACATAGCTGCCACTGGAGACCCCACCAGTGACAGAGAGAGAGAGACACGGAGGGAGGTAAGGTAGGAGGAAAAGAAGGAAGAAGGAAGGGCGGATGCTCACCACACAGAGAGAAATGCTCTGGCTTCTCTCCTCCTCCTTAGCCCCAGTCCTTCCTTTCTTGCCTCCCTTTAGCTGAACGTATCCAGAAACCAGTCGACAAAAGAGCCTGAGAAATATAGGCGCCTACAATACAAAGCAGAGCAGGGAGAGGGCAGAGGACAAATCTAATAGCAAACAGGCAAGTGAACAGCAATAACACCTAAACTCCCTCCAATGTACCCTTTAAACCTAAGAGCAGAGAGATGTACTAAAATTGTTTAGCTGTATCTATACAGATAAGGCAATACGAAGACCTAGTTAAAGCAAACTGCCAATAAGTCTGGGTTTCTTTTTTTGTCCTGACGGCTCTGTTGTGTCATACCTCAAAGTCATGCAGAAAATCAGATTAAGTTATTATCAGGGGAAATAGTAAGCACAACTTTCCACCTTTTTCTTCTAATAAATCAGAAATATAGAAAACTGTATGGAAGGAAAGAACCCATTCAACATTCATCCATGTATTTATTAAGGGCCAGGCTCCCTGCTATGGGCCAGGGTAGGTCTACGACGTAGACTGTTACCTCTTTCCTATTCCTGCCATTCCTAATTTTCTCCTGGTTGTCGCTGATGCATAACGATAACTACATCCATGCTTAGAAATCTACGGTGCTCCACGTTTGAAACCTTAAACTCTAATGTCCTACTCTCTGACACTCTCCTATCTTCCCAACATTCTCATTCTTGACATTTGAAGATGCAGCAAAACCTCCAGTACCATTATCCCTCTCTTTGCTCCAAATTTTTCAACTACCATCTTTTCCCACAGCTTCTCCTATAATCCCAGAACCAACGGTTCAACCCTCAACCACTCTCTCTTACTACAGAGAATAATAGGGTTTGTTGTTGTTTGTTTTCCTATTCAGTGTCTAAATCCCCTTCTAATTGGGAGGAAGCCCTAAGGTGAGACTCTGCTGGGACATAAAGACTCATTCCCAGTATGGATGCTGAAGGAGTCAGATACTTATCCCTTCTTCCTGGAAGTAGATATTGGACACATGACCAAGGGTTAGCCAATCGGATGCTCCTGCCTGAAGACTCAGCGCTTGACCGCTAGGACAAATGGAGAGTTTTGTATGTTTTCATGGCTGCCGAGTCCGTGTATGGCAGGTGTAGAGGCAGGGGAGGAGCCCCGCTGGGCATGGGGCCCCTTGGCAACAGTGGCAGCCACTCTAGCAGGGCATCCTGGTCATTCATTCCTGTGTTGGCTGTCTGATCTCCCGTGGTTCCCATCTGTGGTTTTTAGCTTGATTCTCTAAACTTCCCTTTGATCTATGAGCTATTCATTATTTACTGAAGTTAATGGTTCATTTCCATTACATTCAACCAAATGACTGATACATTTACCATACTTCTACTCACTTGTTCCTTTGTCATTCTTTTCACCTCTCCACAAATTCTAACATTTGTTTACTGACTCAATCCCCACTTTTTCGCTCCCACATTCTGACTTTGTATTAGTGCCAGGAAAGAAAAAATCACTATCTAGACTGGAACAAATTCATGGTCTATAACCTCAGCCATAGTCCTTCAAAAATATTTGGCTCCTTACCTCATTCCCTCAAAGCAGCTACTTCAGTTCTTAGAGATTCTTCCCAAGTTCGCCCTCCATCATCTCTTCTCCTCCTCATTCCCAAGTACTTTCAACAAACAACTGAAGTCATCTGCTGCACAGAAGAAAGAGAGGCCATGGGATGCAAACTCAGCTGAACAAACAATCATTTCCTAAATGGTTACAGAGGCAATCATTACATAACTACTATCTCGTGCTTCTCTTTTTCACCTCAAGATTATTTTCAAAAAAATTCCAAGTATTTACAGAGACCACATAAACTTTTTCTGCCTAGAGAATATGTCAATATTCGTGTATTATGTGTGTGTATATACACACACACATATACGTACACTACATACACACATGTATGTATATACACCAACATGTATCAATATTTTTTCCTTGTTGTTGGAATAAACTCTTTCCCTTTCTAATTTTCTATTTTGTAATATAAATGGAGCAGCTATATTTGGGCTTCTGCAACTGATGTTGTTTCCTTTATGTTTATTTCCTCAGGGTATACTTTCAAAATAGAATTAGTGGGTTAGCGAGTATGAAGTTTTTAAAGAGCCTGCGATACATTGGAAACTTATTCCCTGGAAAGACGTCCCTTCTGCAGTGAGAAAGCATGTTCTGTTTTCCCCTGGTGACCATGTAGCCCTGGCTCCATTAGACATTATACGAGGATGAGTCAAAAATTATCCACACTCAGGTTATATTAAAACTTCTGTTGGCTTCACTGTCTTATCAGTGCTTTCTGTTCAAGGCTACTGTCTCCCCAGTCACTCCCCAGTCATATGTGCGGGTGTGAATGTATTACATCAGTTCATTTGTAACTGCGGGGCGAGCAAAAATGGATGTCCCATTTGTGATTTGCATGAAAGAAGAGCAGTGTGCAGTGACTCTTTTTTTGTGCTCTGAGGGTGAGCACGTCCACACATTTCTGCCCATGCTATCGACACTCTGCAAAAACTTCACTTTGAGGTGTTAAAGCACCCTCCCTATAGTCCTGATCTTGCTCCATCAGACTTTCACCTGTTCGGTCCCCTGAAAACAGCCCTCCAAGGACAAAGGTTCACTTCTGATGAAGAAGTGAAGACAGCGGTGCATTCATGGCTTGCAGCTCAGCCTAAAACATTTTTTAATGAGGGAATACGAAAGCTTGTTGACAGATACATGAAGTGTATTGAAAAGCAAGGAGATTATGTTGAAAAATGATGTATTTGTCTTTTCTAAAAGTTAATTAAAATAAATTCTACAGCCAGAGTATGGATAATTTTTGATGTACCCTCATAATTTTTTTAAATATTTATTTATTTATTTATGTATTTATTTTTTATTTATTGGCTGCATTGGGTCTTTGTTGCTGTGCACTGGCTTTCTGTAGTTTCCGAGAGCAGGGGCTAGTCTTCATTGTGGTGTGTGGGCTTCTTATTGTGGTGGCTTCTCTTATTGCAGAGCATGGCCTCTAGGCACACAGGCTTCAGTAGTTGTGGCATGTGGGCTTAGTACTTGTAGCTTGTAGGCTCTAGAGTGCAGCCTCAGTAGTTGTGACTCACGGGCTTAGTTGCTCCACAGCATGTGGGATCTTCCCGGCTCAGGGCTCAAACCCGTGTGCCCTGCATTGGCAGGCAGATTCTTAACGACTGTGCCACCAGGGAAGCCCTCACCCTCATAATTTTTGATAATTTTTGCTACCTTATTTTATGTTCCTTCTTTCTGTTGGCCCATAGACTCTTTCCATGAGGCAGTGCACTATCTTCTGTTCTGGAGGAGCTTTAAAGGCCACTAAAGGAATTCTACCTGTTGACTTTTCCATTTGTATGCTTGCTGTATTTGAATAGTAAACCTTTTACCAGATGTCATCATTACATTTGTTTCCTCTATACTATTAGTATCTTTCAATATTTATTTTGATACATTGTGTGTACACAAATTTTAGTTTGACCCCTCAGGTTTGAGGGGTCATACATTGCATACGTACATTGCATCTCTGGTCATAGCCTATACTTCTCGAGATTCAAAGATGTATTTCTCCTCCACCGCTGGATTAAAATGTGGCATTCCATTTTTCCGAGGATTTTTTTCTTTAATAGATTGGTTTTAATATTTAACTCTTTGACCAATCTGAAGTTTACTTCGATATATAACATGAAGTACAGATCCAAGCTAATTTTTCTCCCTACTGTTTTCTGCTTGCCTGATAACATTCATCAGACAGTGATTCATCCCTCATCTGCACCATCAGCATCTTTTAAACTCCTGACAATGATTTTTCAATCCAATATTTTTCACTGTGTAGAGTAGTGACTTAGTGTAAGAAGATAATGTAGATAATTCAGACCTGAAAATTCCCCTCTGAGAAGCTGGGATTTTTGGCTTCAAAAAACCACATGAGGAGCACATGGAAACTTAGGGCTATGAGGAATTTTAAAACTATTTTGTCTAACCCCTTCCTCGTAATACAAATGAGGAAACAGAGGCACCAATGAATTACATGTGATACAAGGGGCTCTGCTAAGGGCTGTGGGAAAACGTAGAAATTTTAAGAATGTAACTAGAAATTGAGAGGAATTTCAGATGAAAATGCCTGTAAGCATTAAATAATAGCACTAATACAGGTATACAGCTAATAATATACAAAAATACACAGGCAAGGATAATTATAATAAATATACAGCTAATAAAAATATACAGCTAATAATAATGACCGCTGCTATTCATTGAAGATCTGTTGTGTTCCAAGCACTGTGCAACTCTTTTAAGCCCCATGACAACCCTAGAGGGTATGTATTGTTATTCCCATTTAAATACCTAGCAATTTGCCCAAAGTCTGCCACCAAGTGGCTAGAGCCAGCTCCCAGCTCTCTCTCTGACTTAAAGCTTTTTCCTCCTACACAACACTGCCTCCCAACTACCCAGAGGTAAAAGCCTAGGCATACCAAATGACTGCTAAAGAAACTATCACTTAAGATAAAAGTCAGTCTTCTACTTAAGTTCATTTGCAACTGATTAAGAGAGTTGCTTCAATTACGAAAATTGTATGATTTGGGGAAAATGAAGTGACCACTTTAGAACTCAGTTTACTCAGCTGAGGACAGTTGCCCTCAATAGACAGCAACAGACAAGATGATCTCTAAAATCTCTTCCAGTTTTAAAATTCTAGGATTCTAATTTCTCCTGTCCCCTTTTCATTACTCCATACAAATTAAAATGATACAGTTTTTTAAAAAGAAGTACAACCCATTTTTTACTCAATTAGCATGTTTTTCTGTAAAACAGTTTTAGGGCCAATAAAACCTCTACTAGAAATTAAGTTTTGATAACCATGAAAGAAAAGGAAAATAATAAATTAACAAATATTTTATAATTTTTTAAAAACTAACAAATAATGTAAAAAAGGAATTCTTTTGAAAGTTTACTTTTAATACAATGGTGGTATAAGATGATCTGGGAGAATAAATACTATGTTTGATTTAAGGTTATAATAATAATAATAGGGCTTCCTAGGTGGCACAGTGGTTGAGAATCCGCCTGCCAATGTGGGGGACACGGGTTCGATCCCTGCTCCAGGAAGATCCCACATGCTGCGGAGCAACTAGGCCTGTGTGCCACAACTATTGAGCCTGCGCTTTAGAGCCCGTGAGCCACAACTATTGAGCCCATGTACTGCAACTACTGAAGCCCACGTGCCTAGAGCCTGTGCTCCTCAATAAGAGAAGCTACGGCAATGAGGAGCCCGCGCACCACAACAAAGAGTAGCCCCCACTCACCGCAACTAAAAAGAAAGCCTGTGTGCAGCAAAAAAGACCCAACACAGCCAATACAATAAATTAATTAATTAATTAATTTAAAAATAATAATAATAATAATAATCAGTACCTGTTTAGTGAGTTAACAAAGGAACAAATTTTATTTAACTAAAATGCAATGCCTGGGCCAAAAAAATAGATTTTTATTAATTCCACTGTATTTTTAGCATTTGCTGACAATGGTAATTTTTGTATAAATCATTTTCATAGACTACTATAATATACACATTAAATGAAGGCTTATGTTAAATATTTGGGCAAACCACAAGATCTTAGATCTGGACAGAGGTTTTCTCTTTGAATGGAAATAGAATTCTGAAATACTTGCAAGAAAGTGTAAGTTATTGCCAATGACAAGAAACTCAGCCTTTCCCACCTATTGGTGTTATCACAGGTCCAGGAAGGCATCCTAAGATAAGCATTTCTGTAGTTGTACCTTAAATCTTCCAAGGAAGGAGTCAAAGGAATTTTACATATTGGTAAGAAACAGAAATTAGGAAATAAAGGAAACAGGGATTTTTTTTAATGAAGGCAAGTCATATTATTAAATTAAAATAGACAAAAATGCTTCCCTGGAGACTTCCAGAAATAAAATACTTTGTACTGGTTAAGATAAGACATAAAACACCTCACAAAGTGCCTCTTAGTCCTGTGATTCTATTAGTTTCTGATACTCATTTTTACCACAAGTCCTATTTTCTATTCAAAATCTTTTAACAATATCGGACATATTGCCTGAAGAGGGCGCCCTTTCCCATAAAACTAAGATTCATTTGCTAAACCCCTAATATGTAAACAAATCTGTGAAATAAAGCACTATGCCAACTTCAAATTTTCAGTAGCGATCCTTTTTAAAAATTAGTAAAACGTACATTTATAAGTGTATATTATTTGTGTACACACCTTAAAGCATGAGAAGAAAAGGCACTCCTACATGCCCAGCATGGAAATTTAGGAAATAGGAAAATTCCAGTAACTTGGAAGCCTCTTTATGCTTTTCCCAATGTATTTCCATCTCTTCTCATCCCTAAGGGAACCATTTTCTTGAATTATGCATTTATAATTTCCTTTATAGTTTAAAGCCTTACTTTATAGTTTTATCACCTATGTATCGTTTAATTCTGCCTTTTTTTTTACCCTTAATATAACTGTATGAATTCATACTGTATGAATTCTGTGACTTGATTTTTGGTCAAAATTAAGTGTTTGAGATCCATTCACATTGATACATGGAACTGTATGTAGTTCATGCATTTTCAGTGCTGTGCAGTGTTCCACGCTATCAGTATATCACAAACTATCCCTTATTGTCTGTGCTTTGGCGGTAGACTTTTTATTTTGTTGCAGTTACAAGTTGCACTGCTGGAATCTTCCTGTACCAGAATCTCACTATACCTGTGCAATAGTTCCTCTAGGACGATCTGCTGTTTGTTTTTGTATGGCCCACAAACTGGGAATGATTTGTATATTTGAAATGGTTGAAAAAAAGAATATCTGTCACATGAGACCATTGTGTGAAATTCAAATTTCAGTGTCTACAAATAAAGCGTTATTGGAACATAAACACACCCATTCAGTTCCATACTGCCTATGGCTGCTTTCCAAGCACAGCAGCAAAGTTGAGAAGCTGTGCCAAAGATCTTCTGGCTCACAAAACCCCAAATATTTACTATCTGGCCCTTTACAGAAAAAGTTTACACACTCCAGCTCAATCTTATGTACCTAAGAGGGAAATGCTGAAGCTTAGTCTGTGTGCATTTTCTATTTCCCTTGTTTTCCAAGGTGACTCTACCCATACACACTCCCTTCACCAGTGTGTGAGCACTCTCAAAGTCCTCATGGTGGAGACAGGAGAAATAGACCTGCTACAGAACTACAAAATCTACCTTTGTGGGTACATGTGAGTTGTGGTGGTAATTTGCTACAATTGTGATAAGCCAATAATAATAATTTTGTCTGTACCTTATATAACCTTCTTCAGTTTAAGCTTGTTTACTGAAACAAGGTCTTGGACCATTGATATTTTCTTTTTAAAAAATCTAGACCACATCCTCACATGGTATCTTTGCTGCTGTTGTTGTTAAGACTTATTTTGTTATTTATTTATTAATTTTATTTTTGGCTGTGTTGGGTCTTCGTTGCTGTGCACAGGCTTTCTCTAGTTGTGGCAAGTGGGGGCTACTCTTCATTGCGGTGTGCGGGCTTCTCATTGCAGTGGCTTCTCTTGTTGCGGAGCACAGTCTCTAGGCATGAGGGCTTCAGTAGTTGTGGTGTGTGGGCTCAGTAGTTGTGGCTCACGGGCTCTACCGTGCAGGCTCAGTAGTTGTGGCACACTGGGCTTTGTTGCTCCGCAGCATGCGGGATCTTCCCGGCTTAGAGATTGAATCCATGTCCCCTGCATTGGCAGGCGGATTCTTAACCACTGGGAAAGCCCCTCTCATGGTATCTTGACCAAGACCATGCCCTGGAGTTCCCAGCTCCTCCACCTAGGGAGAGCTTATCTGGTTAAGACCGGTCATGGGCCTCCTACAAAGCCAGGATGGTACAATGTGAATTGCATGTGATTGACACAACTGCCACGTGCTCCATGTGTTTAACCTGCAACCTTCTGCTTCTGAGATCTAGTAAAAAGCTCTAAAGTGCCAAGTCCCCGCAGTGCTTGTTGCAACTGATGTGTCTTCGTGTAGCAAGGATGTTAACAGGTGATTGCTGAGCACTTGGAATGAGGCTTGTCCAAATTGAGATGTAATGTCAATGTAACAGACTCATCAGATTTCGGTGACTTAGTACGATAAAAAGAATGTAAAATATGTGTTGGTAATAGCTGCTCAACTCAGGTAATGTGTTATCCAACAATAGAAAACTAATACAGTGGGAAAAAAGAGGAAAATGTGATGTTTCAAGATACTCGTAAGTTATTTTATTAACATTCTCTTAACGTTTATATTTTTATTAGCTTGGCCAGCACTTAATTTTTTAGTAGATATTAAGCATATAAAACTATCTTCAGACATTTAAAAAAGAGCTGTTTTAGTTCTGGAGATGGTTGTACTGGTAGCACAACAATGTGAATGTACTTAACACCACAGAAATGTATACTTGAAAATGATTTAAGTGGCAAATAATGTTGTGTATATTTTACCACAGTGAAAAGGAGCTGTTTTTAAATAATTATTTTTACTTTCAGAGGGGAGAATAGTATTACCAGGTTGCCTAATAGAAATAGATAACCATTAGGGCAAGAAAAATTATTACTTATTTTTACTGTTTCAGAAAGTCTTTAAGGATTAAAAGATGGCTACAGGATTAATAACTGAATCAGAAACTTCACTGTTTGCTAAGTTGTTCTTTACAAAAGCCATTGAAAGAGAAGTTTTGCCTCCTGTCTCAATACACATCTAATGCTGTTATTAAGAAGAAACTAAGTCTTCAATATCTGAATAAGTGGGGTAATGCATAAGAATAGACATCACTTGTAATAATGTGAAACTCTAGAAGAAAAATCCCATATGAGGCACAGTCCATTTACTTTCCTTAAGGCAAAATGAATATTTTAAAACAGAATGCTCAAAACCTTGCTGGATATGAAGCCAATATGAATGAAAGCTTCAATATGTGAATTATTGTTGAGGACAAAATAGGTGACGTTTGAGAAGGGGCAGGAATCGTAGGCATGGTCAGTGCCCAGATGTCAGCTCCTGTTCTGGATAAAGTCTATCTAGCTCGTGTTCCCCAAGCTTTGCTGATCATCAGAATCAGAACCACAATGTCTTGAGATGCACATTCCAGTCCCATAGAAGGCAATGATCTAACTCTAGCTCAGTTTTGAGTGGGTGTGTATGTGCCTGTGTGTGAGTGTGTATGTGTGTGAGAGCTTTGTTTTCAGGGCTCCAGGTTATTTTGGTTTGGGAATCACTAAACTAGGAGGCTAATGGCTTCTTCCTGTAGACTGGAAATCTCAGGCAAATATCTGGCATTTGTGTGCTCTTTATTCCAGTGGTCATTTCTGAGCTTTCTTACTTTCTTCTCAGCAGCCTTGAGAAGGCTCACCATTTCTCCTGAAACACTTGCCTCCCTGGCCTCCAGGACCCCCACACCCTGGGTCTCCTATAACAGTTCTGGCTGTGCCTTCTCAGGTGTCCCTGAAGACTGGGGTGCCCCAGAGCTCAGTCCTTGAAAGGAAACTGAGTCAGCTTCACCTCAAAGCCTCTTCTTCAATACAGATTTTTTTTGTTTCATTTAGTTTATGTTTGTATCAAAGGTACACATGTATGTAGTTTAAAGAGTTACATAATTCTACCAGGCTTATTATGAAAAACAGCAGCCTCTGCAACCACCACCATGTCACAATAATGCAACTTCATTTAACTCTTTTAACTGGTTTTGTCTTTCCCTCTACAGTTCCAAATAACATGCTTATATAGGTACACTTTGATTTTTTTTTTTAACTTTTAAACATAAAATGATTTCTCACCATAGGAGATGATGGTTTTACGTTTTTTAAACACACAGGCAAATACACACACACACACACACACACACACACACACTCCTCTCAATATCCCACCCTCCCAATATGTTGTAAGTTTGGTGAGATCAGTATTTGGAGTTTCCATTTATGGCCACGTAGAATGTAAACTCTGTTGACAGCCAATTCCTGTAGTATTACTTTTTTTTCTGTACAATTTATTTCCCTAGAGCTTCTAATTACCTTTCTTTAAATTTGCTTACATTTCTAAGTATTTGTCACTAATTTATTCCCAACTTTTCCTCCAGTTGAGTAAGTCTCCTTTCAGTACAATACAACGGGAATTTTATCACTTTCACCTTTTCGAAGCCGTCTCTCCTGGTGCCTTCTGACCTGATCTGGTCTGGGTGGATTAATACCCAGGCCAGCGGCACAGAGGGCATTCTCACGGCTCCCTCAGTGTCATCCTAGAGATAACTTCCATCTTTCCCTCATGGGTCACCTGCCTCTCGGATCCCACATCTTCCTCCAAATGGATTCACACCCTTGCTTGGGCAGAACATGCAGAAATTTCACTATGATGTGAAGTGTGGGTCTTTTTAGATGTATTTTATCAGGAACTCAGTGGGCCCTTTCAACCTGGAAAATCGTGTCTGGGAAATTTTCTTGAATTATTTCTTCAGTGATTTCTTTCCCTCCATTTTCTCTTCTTTTCTGGAATCCTTAAAAAATTTACTCTTTAATTTCTCATTTAATTTTTTTTTCCTTCTCTTTGTTTTTTTGTTCTACTTTTTGGGAGCTTTCCTTAAGTTTTACTACTAGCCGTACTCTGGGATTTTTTTTCTCCTATTGCGTTCTTTTTGGGGGTTTTTTTGGTTTTGTTTTTTTTGTTGTTGTTGCTGTTGTTTGTTTGTTTTGACTGTGTTGCATCTGCATTGCTGCACACGCGCTCTCTCTAGTTGCGGAGAGCGGGGGCTACTCTTCTTTGTGGTGCTTGGGCTTCTCATTGCCGTGGCTTCTCGTTGCAGAGTATGGGCTCTAGGGCAAGTGGGCTTTAGTAGTTGCAACACACGGGCTCAACAGTTGTGGCTCATGGGCTCTAGAGCACAGGCTCAGTAGTTGCGGCATACAGGCTTAGTTGCTCTACGCCATGTGGGATCTTCCTGGACCAGGAATTGAACCCATGTCGCCTGCATTGGCAGGCAGACCCTTAACCACTGCACCACCAGGGAAGTCCCCTCCCCTATTATGTTTTTAATTTCCATATTTTCTGGTCCGTAAATCTCTTATTTTTAATCATCCTGGTATGACTTCATAAATGCAATTTTTCCTTATGTTTTATCAAGATATTAATCCCTGTTTCGTATAGGGTTTTTTTTTGGTTGGTTGGTTGGTTGGTTTTACTTTTTCTTGTTTATTTTGGCCTCTGTCTTTCATATTGGAGGATTGCTCAAAATCTGGTAATTCTGGGCTGACATCTGATATTTAAGAGCAGGGAACAAGAAACTAACTGGAAGTTCTATGCGCTACATGAGTTTCATCATAACGCCACTTAGCTACCCATCTCATTGGGGAAAGCTCTCAATATCACTAGTTCTTCTTCTTTCTCCTTGATTATATTCTCCAATAAGACTCACCATTCTGGGAAGACAGATTGGCAAGATTCCTGGATCAATATCAATATTCAGTAAATCGTTTTTTTTGAAGTATAGTTGATTTACAACAGTGTGTAACTTTCACGTGTACAGCAAAGTGATTCAGTTATATATACATGTATTTTTTTCAGATTCTTTTCCCATATAGGTTACTACAAGATACTGAATATAATTCCCTGTGCTCTACAGTAAATCTTTGTTATCTATTTTACATATAGTCATGTGCATCTGCTAATCCCATACTCCTAATTTATTCCTCCCCCTCCCCTTCCCATTTGGTAACCATAAGTCCTTTTTCTATGTCTGTGTCTGCTTCTGTTTTGTAAATAAATTCATTTGTATAATATTTTTAGATTCCACACATAGGCGATATCATATAATATTTTTTTCTCTGTATGACTTACTTCATTTAGCATGATATTCTCTAGGTCCATCCGTGTTGCTGCAAATGGCAGTAATTCATTCTTTTTTATGGCTGAGTAATATTCCACTGTGTGTGTGTGTGTACCACATCTTCTTTATCCATTCATCTGTGGATGGACACTTAGTTTGTTTCCTTGTCTTGGCTGTTGTAAATAGTGCTGCTATGAACATTGGGGTGCATGTGTCTTTTCAAATTGAAATGGAGCAGAACTCTATGGTACCTCCCCATACATCCTCCACCTGCCTTTTGTCTCTGGAAAAACTTTAGCCAAAGTAAGTTGAATCCGAGAAGTGAGAAAATACAGAAGCAAAGGAAAACTGTCAAACAAGATCAAATAATAATAGTTTAGTCATTAAGCAAAGTCAAGGACCTTTAGCTCCTCCTCAAGGGCTATAGATAATATTCTGAGCCATATCCTTTGAGCTGTCTTGTAGATACTGAAACCTCTAGTAGGTGGAAGAAGTTAACTACATGATGACTAGACTGTAGCCATGACACAAGCTGCCACAATTCCAAGAACTATCAAAGAAATGGAAACAAACTGCCCCGGGAACTGAAGACTAATAGCACTTAAAACAATCAAGTCAGTGGTTGAGAATCCGCTTGCCAGTGCAAGGGACACAGTTTCAATCCCTGGACTGGGAAGTTCCCACATGCTGTGGAGCAACTAAGCCTGTGTGCCACAACTACTGAGCCTGTGCTCTAGAGCCTGTGAGCCACAACTATTGAGTCCATGTGCCACAACTACTGAAGCCCACACACCTAGAGCCCATGCTCCGTAACAAGAGAAGCCACCACAATGAGAAGCCCACTCACTGCAACAAAGATTGACCCCCACTCGCCACAATCAGAGAAAGCCCATGCGCAGCAAAGAAGACCCAACACAGTAAATAATTAGGTGATAGATAGATGATAGATAGATAGATAAGTAAATAAATTTAAATTTTAAAAAAATCAAGACAACACTGATCAGACAACTGCATGAAAAATTTCAAAATAACTGTCAGATCTGATGTGCTATTTCTGCATGTAGTGCCCTCCCTCCATCTGTAAAAGCTCTTGCCCACTGACTGTCAGTGGCGGGGAGTTGGTCTTTGGATGTGAGTCTGCCCTGCCCCACGATTGCCGGCCTCCAAAGTAAAGCAAGCTTTCCTTTCCACCAACCGTGGCTCTTTATTGGCTGTAGAGCAGTGAGCAGCAAGACCCCAACTTTCGGTAGCAGAATTAGTTTTAGTCATTTCCAGATATATGTCCAAGGAATGGGATTGCTGGATCACACGGCAGCTCTATTTTTAGTTGTTTAAGGAAGCTCCATACTGTTTTGCATAGGGGCTGCACCAATTTACATTCAAACAGTGTAGAAGGGTTCCCTTTTCTCCACACCCTCTCCAGCATTTATTATTTGTAAACATTTTGATAATGGCGATTCTGACCAGTGTGAGGTGATATCTCTTTGTAGTTTTGATTTGCATTTCTCTAATAATTAGTGGTGTTGAACATCTTGTCATATGGCTGTTGGCCATCTGTATGTCTTCTTTGGAGAAGTGTCCATTTAGGTCTTCTCCCTATTTATTGGTTGGGTTTTTCATTTTTTTGATACTGAGTTACATAAGCTGTTTCTATATTTTGGAAAGTAATCCTTTGTCAGTCCCATTATTTGCAAATATTTTCTCCCAGTCTGCAGGCTGTCTTCATTTTGTTGCTGGTTTCCTTTGCAGTGCAAAAGCTTTTAAGTTTGAGTAGGTTCCATTTGTTTATTTTGCTTTTATTTTTTTTACTTGGGATACTGATGTAAGAAAATATTGCTACAATTATGTCAGAGGAAGTTTTGCTTATGTTTCTTCTAGGAGTTTTATGGTGTCATGTCTTCAGTTTAGGTCTTTAAACCACTTCGAGTTTATTTTTGTACATGGTATGAGGGAATGTTCTAATTTCCTTGATTTACATGAGGATGTCCAGTAAGTAATTTTTTACTATTCGTCCTACCTTCACTTTGGTATCTTGATTTTAACCCATATCTGGGTTCCTCAGTCAAGAGATTTTAAACACCAGAAAATAAACCTCCTTGCTTGTGTATGTGGCAAAGGGCAATTAACATTGGCATGGAGGGCAAGATGTAGAGACATCTAACTGCTTCTTTTTTCTTTTTTTTTTGTTTGGCTGCACTGGGTCTTCATTGCTGCATGTGGGCTTTCTCTAGTTGTGGTGAGCAGGGACTACTCTTTGTTGCAGTGTGCGGGCTTCTCAGTGTACGGGCTCTAGGCCCACGGGCTTCAGTAGTTGCAGCACTCAGGCTCAGCAGTTGTGGCATGTACGCCCTAGAGCGTGCGGGCTCAGTAGTTGTGGCGCCTGGGCTTAGTTGCTCCACGGCATGTGGGACCTCCCCAGACCAGGGGTCAAACCTGTGTCCCCTGCATTGGCAGGCAGATTCTTAACCACTGTGCCACAGAGAAGTCCTAACTGCTCCTTAAACAGACTTTCAACCAGTCTTTTCTCTTTTTAGCCCCATTTTTATTTTTATCTGTAGAATTATCTGGGTCTAGCCATTCCTGAGTCTTTAGGGTTCTATGTGAAAACTGGGTTATTCCTGGCTATTTCCACTAGTTTAGAACTCAGATGCCTCCAGGCTGCTACATGGGCCACAGTCTTCGAGCTGCTTTCCAGCTTCCAGCACGTGTTGGTGTTTCGCACCCCTCTCAATTCTCTTTGTCCTGGTAGATTTAGGGCCTCCTAAAAGTGTCCCTTTATTCACACCTTAGTGTGGTTTTAGAAGGTGTGGGAGTAAAGTATGTGGCCAACCCGCTATTCTTGGTGCAAAGCCTCAATCTACTTCTTACAATTAACAAAACTAATATTTTAATTTTATTTGTCAGGTTGAGCCTGTGATCTGAAGTTTAGTTACCTTTCTGAGCCTTCTTTATTTTCTTTTTCTTTTTCATTATAACATCCCCAGCATCTAGCCTTCCATGTGTTACACATATTCATGTTTTACATAAATTAAACCATTCACTATTTTAGCACACTCTTGTGAAAAATAACAACATTTTAAAAGGTAATTTTACTGTTGAGCATGGAATTTTTTCTCCATTACTAAAACCAAAAACTCATACATACATACATAGAATTGTAAATGAACATTAAGACATAAAACCAAGCAATGGGAGATTTGATATACAGAAATCATAAAATTCACTGAAAACCTTTAATTATTTAGGTATCCAACTATATAATTATCTAGACTTTAATTTGAAAAGGAGCCTGTCTAGAGCAAATTATAGTTGTCAAACCACATTTTAATGATTTCATCCAGTCAGACTATGGCACAGTGTTTTTCAGAATGTGATAATTACCAGTATTCAAGAACTGTGGAATTTTTTTCCCTTTGTGCCTTTTGCAGAAGTCTTTTTGTCTGTCTGCTAGTCTGAGGGTATTTTAAAAAGCAAAACATGAAAAATTTAGTAGTCAAAATGTTTCGATTATTTAGGGTACATGGTGTCTAGAGTTTGTTGAGAAACATTGTGGTTTTGTTTTGTTTTGTTTTGTTTACCATTAAGAGGAAGCTAAAAGCTCTGATTGTCCCTCATCAAGCTAATGACTTGGGGGAAATGTCAAATATGATTAGGGAACGTTCTCTAAGTACTTTTATCTTCATATGGTATGGAAAAAGTTAGAGGGGCTATCTTTTAAAATCCAAACATTCCTTTATTCCAGCCATCCTCAAAGCAGACAAAGGCCAGGGTGGATTAGTCAGTTTTGCTGCAGTAGCAAATGACCCCACAAATCCCAGCGGTCTGCAAATATTTCTCTCTTGGCCACATCACATGGCAGGTGATGGGCCAGGTGCTACAACTCGCTGCTGTGGCTTCTCATCCCCAGATGCAAACGGAAGGAGCAGCACACTTGGGACATCTGCTCAGTGGCAGAGGGAAAGAGAACTGCCTGAAAGAGATGGTGTCTCTTCAAATATTGTTCAGATGAGACCCATGTCTCATCTCCTCACCTTCCACTGAGCAAAGCAAGTCACACAGCCAAGCCCCACAGTGATGGGGAGGGGAAGTTACTCCTCCAGCAGGAAGTCCCTGCAGGTTGCAAAGTAAAGGGTGGATACATGATGTTCCTATAAGGAAGGGGAGGCATGAGTCATCGAAAATGATAACCTAATCTCTACAGGTAGAAAAGGAGGGGGGCTAAAATCATTGAAGGAAGAAAATGAGATTAGATTAAAACGGAACAGCGATTAGGATGGGGAAGTTTATAAATGAAAAAAAATTTTTTCTGGAGTTAAACACAATGGTACTTCAAGGAATTTAAGTCCAGATTGTCCGCCTTAAACTATGATTTGTGTGTTATCTTTGCAATATAATTTTACTGGGGGCAAGTACTTCTTTTATCATATACTCTTGGTCTCCTTTCTTATATTGTTTGCTTCAACAAGTACAAACTAAATTCCATATTAATGCAGGGAGAATTAGAAATAACTGAGGTGAGAAGGCAGTAGATAAAAGTAATCTTAATGAAAAAGAAAAATCCAGTGTATCTGCAACTTCTTTTCGAACACAATAACTTATCTAGTGGCTACCCAAACAGAAACTGTGGATTCCCTGCGTTCTGACTTAAGAAGGCTGAATGTTCAGTTGCCAAAACAGTGGTTGTTTCAGAAACATCAGGAATTATAGGATGTGCGGGAGAAAAAAGATACAACTTTCCCTTCCTACTCATTCTCTTAAATTCAACACTTCCTAGAGATGCAGTTTTTAGTATAAGGTTTGGTCCTAAGTGGAATGAGTATACTAACAGTTTAGAGGATGCTGAAGTTTTCAAACGAGAATCTCTTAGGAGGATTTATCCTCACACACTCTGATGACGTGGTCAGGTGTCTCCTCCTCTGACCAAGGCAGAAACCAAGTCACATAACACTTCAACGACAGTGCCTTCCTAAGTTCACCAGCTCACTAGTGCCTGGTCAAATATCCAAACACCCGAGGCAAGAGGATGCAGTGATGCTGAACTAGTCACTAACCATGTGATGAGAATAATGCCTCATCCCCTGAGATGTGGTTGTGACAGGTCGGGGGGGTGCAAGATGTGCTAGACAACTGGGCAACACGAAAAGGAAAAGAGAAGCGGTTAGAGGAGGCTGGGCTGAGGGAACACTAACCAGCCCTGACATTAACTGTTTAATGATTGGAAGGCCTAGTGGGAGTTCAAGTGCAAAGAATTATTAAAATGAGTCATGGGAGAAAACTAGCCAACTTCAGGAATTTATTTAATGAAAATAGGCATAAACAAGAGGTATTTGCATTTTTTTCACTGAGACAAACTCCAGCTGGTCTGCAGAAGTGTTTGCTGTTGGTGTACTTTGAGTTTATGGCCAGTAATGAGCATATTGATAAAGTTTATCAACACATCTACTCATTTTCTCATCAGCCTTGAAATCAGGGCCACTTTTCTTGGTTAAATTCAGAAACGTTAGTTTGTTTTAGATAAAAAGTTTGTATGGGTACTATATCTGTATCTTACACCTATCTGTCTTTTTTTCTTCATAAGTGTAAGGAGACCCAATGATTTATTCTTCAACAAACACTTATTGAACATCTATTATGAACTAAGCACTGTTCTAGGTGCTGGGGACTCAGTCGGAAAAAAAGAATTTACATTATAGCATGGTTGACAGACAGTGTTAAAAATCAAATTTATAATATCATAGCAGGTAGTAATAAACACTTTGAAGAATAATAAAGTGAGATAAGAGAGGGGTGCAGACCCCATTTTAGGAGAAGCAAGGTATGTTGGTGACAGCTTATACTGATTCATTAGAGGTGACCAGCAAATTTTTAAGAATTTTGCTAGCCAGATGTTAAACACAGCCATTGTTAGAATTTTAATTTTAGAAACTTCCAAGTAAATACATTATAATTAAAAGAGCGTAATAAATACTCAAAACTCACCATTTTCTATTTATTTCACTGCTTGTCACTACTATCTATGCTCTGTAAGTTATTTTTTTTTAATTTTATTTATTTATTTATTTATTTATTTATTTATTATTTTTTGGGGGGTACACCAAGTTCAATCTGTTTTTATACACATCTCCCCGTATTCCCTCCCTCCCTCGACTCCCCCCCCACCCTCCCTGCCCCAGTCCTCTAAGGCATCTTCCATCCTCGAGTTGAACTCCCTTTGTTATACAGCAACTTCCCACTGGCTATCTATTTTACAGTTGGTAGTATATATATGTCTGTGCTACTCTCTCTCTTGTCTCAGCTTCCCCTTCACCCCCCACCCCCCTCATATGTTCTGTAAGTCATTTACGTCTATTCTGTCTGTGCATGGGAAACGTTACATTATGACATGCAACTCCACATCTCCTCCCAACTCTTTGTCCAGTGGCATCATGTCGGTAGTGTGGAAACAGCCATGGTGAGTGTACTTACACCATAGACAATGGCAAATACTACAAATCAGGGCTTTTTATCCCAGGAGCTAGTTGTTAAACATTTATCAGCACTATACAGAGGAGAGTCTTTCTAATGAGGTGCCAATTGAGCAGAAACCTGAATTAAATGTGGATATTTGTCATTGGGGTATCTGGGGGAAAGCAATGCAGGCATAGGCCTCAGATCAGCTCTTGATTGATACATTTTCAAGGATCAGCAAAGAGAATAGCATGGCTGATTGAAGTGAGTGAGAAAAGTGGCAGGAAATCAGGGCAGGGGGATAGGTTAAGCACAACTTTGAAACCCCTGGTAAAAGATACGGTTTTTTGTTTTTTGTTTTTGTTTTTGAAAGTTGTAATCTGTATTTTGATCGAGGACCATATAGTGTATTTTGAAAGGCTTTATTTAGGCTATGTGATAACTTAATACATACTAATAATACTGGTTTCTAATGTATTTTATTTTTTTATGAATTTATTTATTTGTTTATTTATTTATTATTGGCTGCGTTGGGTCTTCGTTGCTGCACGGGCTTTCTCTAGTTGTGGTGAGCAGGGTCTACTCTTTGCTGTGGTGTGAGCGCTTCTCATTGCGGTGGCTTCTCGTTGCAGAGCACGGGCTGAAGGCCCGCAGGCTTCAGTAGTCGCAGCACATGGGCTCAGTAATTGTGGCTTGTGGGCTCTAGAGTGCAGGCTCAGTGGTTGTGGCGCATGGGCTTAGTTGCTCCACGGCATGTGGGATCTTCCCGGACCAGGGTGGGCTTAGTTGCTCCGTGGCATGTGGGATCTTCCCAGACCAGGGATCGATCCCATGTCCTCTGCATTGGCATGCAGACCCTTAACCACTGTGCCACCAGGAAAGCCCCAAAGATATGGTTTTAATTCCAAGTACATTATGAAGCCATGGGATGACTGAAAACAGGAGAGGGATGTGATCTGATTTCTATTAGAAAGAAAACTCACTCTACTATATGGAGGAGAACAGACTGTTCTAGCAGGTGGTGGTTCTAAATTCCAACTGAGTAATAGCTAAGAATTACTCCTTGCTTGTTAGAAATACATCAGAATCATTGCTATTTGCAACCATCGTAACATTTAATCACAGGTAACACTGAATGTGTGGTAGTGCCCATGAGCGTTCATCCCTATCCAACTTTCTTCTCCTTCCTGGGCATGTAGATAGTCTACACTTTCCATTACTCTGGCAGTTCAGTGGGTACATATGATGCGTTCTAGCTAATAAAATATGAGTAGGATGATATGTGCCACTCCCAGACAGAAGCATTTAAGAGCCATGAGTGAACCCCACACTCTTCCATAGTGACTGCGAGGCCACAACTCGGGATAGCGAGGCCACAGCTCGGGATGGAGAAGCCACAAGCTGGAAACATTCTGATCCCCGTGTGACTACATGGAGTACAGCATCCACTGACTCATCCTGAACATGAACATGATCCGGAAACAGAAAGCTTTGTTTCACTAAGTCCTGAGATTTAGGGATTAATTTATTACTTCAGCTTAGCCTAGGCTATCCTGATTAATACAGATTGTCAAGTTAGTAAAACTTTCATGATAACAGCTAATCTTTATTGAGTGTTTACTCCATGCCAGGCACTAGGCTAAGCATTTTACTTGTAGTTCCTCATGTAAGCCCCACATCACCCCTATGAGCTGGACAGTATTATAGCTTCTACTTTAGAAAGAAGGAGACTGAGGCCAAGAGAGGTTAAGTGACTTGCCCAGGGCCCCAAGAGAACAAAGGGTAGAACCAAGACCCAGTCCTGACTCTAGAGTCTTCCCTTTTCCTACATGAGGGAAGAATAAACAGCCTCCTGACTGCAGTCATTTCTTCACCCATTTATTGGGCATTTGTAGTGCTGGGCTCTGGGTAGGCAAAGATAAACAAAACACCATTCCTATCCTCAAGGACACTAGTGAGGGAGAGATGACAAAGAGGAAATTATAATGTGATGAATTTACAAGCAATACAAGAGACAGAGGAACATGTTAACAGACACCGCAGAGACGCAATCAGCAAAATTCAGACTGTGGGAAACCCGACAGGACAAACAATCCAGTTTCTTCAACTAATAAATTACAAAGAAATTTAGTCAGAACCTACAGATTAAAGGAGATCTACAAGCCTTATTAACCAATGGCAAGATTGTTTAGCTCCTGATTCAAGCAAACTATTAAAAAAAATTAAGACACTTACTAGATAGGTGGAAATTTGAACACTGAATGGACATTTAGTGATTTTAAGGAATTATTAACTTTAACTTTAGAATGTTTAGGTGAGGGACTTCCTAGGTGGTGCAGGGGACAAGGGTTCAAGCCCTGCTCCGGGAAGATCCCACATGCACGTGGAGCAACAAAGCCCGTGTGCCACAACTATTGAGCCTGTGCTTTAGAGCCTGTGAGCCACAACTATTGAGCCCGTGTGCTGCAGCTACTGAAGCCCATGTGCCTAGAACCCATGCTGCGCAACAAGAGAAGCCGCGGCAATGGAGAGCCCACACACCACAATGAAGAGCAGCCTCTGCTTGCTGCAACTAGAGAAAGCCCGTGTGCAGCAACGAAGACCCAACACAGCCAATAAATACATAAATAAATAAGTTTATTAAAAAAAAGTTTAGGTGAGATAATGATTTTGTAGTTGTTTTTAATGTGTCCTTATCTTCTAAAGACACACACTAAAAAACTTCCAGATGAAATTATATGACTTCCGGAATCTTCTTCAAAATATGGGAGATGTGGGTACACGAAACAAGATTGGTGTGGATGATCATCGTTGACCTGGGTTGATATTTACATGGGGATCAATTTTAGTAAATATTTGAAACTTCCCAAAATAAAAAGTTTTAGAATAGCTGTTCCTGGGCTGGATTCAAAAGAACTGGTAGAATTGCTGACCAGGTGTCTGGGGAAGTTGGGAAGGTTTCCAAGGAAAAATGGGACATCCACGAGAGAAACAGGTCTTAGGCAGCAGGAGAGCATGCACAAACAAATTAAATTATTTTAAGTATCACCTAACGTTATCGATGCCAGAAATGGTTAATATTTGTTTTTCATCAAGGAACAGATGCTATCACACGGAAACAGGTTACCAGAGCTCAAGGAACTTCCTTCTATGGACATGTGTAGAAATGGGCTGAGTGGAGCTGGAGATCAAACATTGGATTAGCAAATCAGGAGACCAGTCACGAGAATCCTGGCTCTGTCAGTGAACAGCTGTGTGTCTCAAAGAGGGGCTTGGAAATTTTCTGTCTCTGTTCCCTCATCTATAAAGCAAGATCCAAATTGTTCCCAAAGAACTCCTCCTGCTCCAACATTCTATTATTCTATATGGGCTTCCACAGACATGAAATGTTAATTTTGGGATCATGTGTGAGAATCAGCTGCTTCAGGTCACTGTAGCATCCTTGTCAGAACCGAAAAGACCTCCAGTGTGGGCATCTTAGTTACAGGAGACCCTGGGAAAGTCTCCTGGACATAGAGACCCTATGACACAACCTCAAGGGACTTTTGCCGCTTCGCATGGGAAGCAGAGGGAGTAAGAGTGAGGCTGTTGTGCATTGTTTTCAACACAGTACCTGAGATCTTAGTGCCCTGCATAAGTTAGGGGAGGAGGATTTACTTACAACTTGGCAATTTCCTTGTGAAAAGTTCTCCTAGGCTTGAAAACTCCTACTTGCTTTCTTTCCTTGAATATTGAGCACTGAGAAACCTGCCGTTTGGTGTCCCAAATGGAAGTTGAAATAGTTCTCATGGGATGTCTCCATGGGCCCATAATTTCTGTGCTGAGGAATATAACGAAAAGTGTCAAAATATCCCCTGGCCACCCCATTCCCCACACCTTTTGAACTGTAGCAGACACTCAGCTGCAGCCACCCCCATTATGGAGGGTGTGGTTGGATTTCTGAGGCCCAGAACCCCCTCCCCACCCCTACCATGGCAGAAGGCTGGAAGCTTCACAGCCGGATCTGGAAGAGCTCTGGGATTTGGAAGGGAAACAAGGGCAAGTGAGACCTAAGTGGAAAGGGAAGGCTGCCTGCCATTCCAGTAAACAAGGAATGTTGCCCGCCATCAAGCTATTAGCCATTTCCTGCCCCCAATCCCCCAGAGGGCCCCCTGAGGGGAATTCAGAATGGAGAAAACCAGGAAACCCTTTGTGCTTTGAATACAGGCCCCAGACAGTTAAGATGCATATCTAAGGACTAATTTCAATGAGCTCAGACTTTTGCATCTTCCCGCTCAAGCGCTAAAATCAGTACCTTGAGATGTCTGTTTCTTGTGATTAGCAAAAAACATTCAACTATGTGTTTTGTTTTGTTTCGTTTTCCCGCAAATTCCTACACATCCCGGCTCCCCTCCTCACCGAGTCGGAGCAGGTCCTCAGAGCTATCTGAGGTGATATCGCCTGGGCTATTGTCCTCAGTAAGGTCCCCAAATAAAACTTAACTCACGACTTTTAGGTTGTGCGTTTTTCTTGCGTTGACACCTGTCTGGTCTCAGACTCTTTGTGTCCCACACTTTCTGTCCTAGGATGTTGAAAAGAAGGTTGGTCTGGGGCAGAGAAAGGAGACAGCCCGAGTGCGGCAGACCCGCAACAACCGGACAGATGGAGAGACGGAGGCTGCCTATCCTTCTTCTCTTTCACATCCCTGTGCTCCGGTTTCTTGGGGCTTTCTGTTGGGGGAAGCAGCACACTTAGAGGGTCTCTACCTGGAATGCGTTTTCCAGTCTGCCTCCCCCAACAGTAACTGCCTCTTTCCTTCCTGTTTCCTCACAAGCTTCAGGTGCTATGAGAAGCTTCCCCCACCAGGACAGCCCCCTAACGTGCACCCTCATGGAATCTCCCTGCTTTCTTTCCAGCATTCTTATCAGTTTGTAATTACATATTAACTGATATGATTACATATTAACTGATGTGATTATATGATTATATGACTCATTAGACTTTGACAGCTATCATAGATCCTGGATATATATTGTTTTCTTTTTTAAGATTGAAATAGAATAAATAGGTAAATAAATAAATGAAAGAAATAGAATACACAGAAGATGCACAAGTCACAGGTGCCGCCCAGTGAATTATTACAAAGGGAACACACCTGAGCAACTACTGGACAGTCCCAGCATCCCAGAAGGCACCCTCTTCCTTCCCAAAGTAACTACTCTCCCGATGTCTGCAGATTAGTTTTGTCTGCTTTAAAAGTTTTAAATCTTAAGACTTGAAAAAAAAAGATATAATTTACAGTGAAATTTACCCTTTAGCATGTACAGTTCTACGAGATTTGATAAATGTGTGTTGTGTTTATCATAACCTTAGCCAAAATACAGAACAGTTCTACCATTCCCCAAATTCCTTTGTGCCCTTTGTAGGCAACCCCTCTCCCCACCCTTAGCTCTTGGAAACCATTAACCTGTTTTCTTTCCCTATATTTTTACCTATTCTAGAATTTCATATATATGGTATGAACCAGTTTTGGGGGGTGGGGCCCCCTTTCATTCAGCATAATGTTTGTGAGGCTCCTCTATGATGTGTGCAATAAACAGTTGATTTTCACTGCCATGTGAATGCACAGTAATCTGTTTACATCATTGTGTGAATCTACTACAATGTATGTATCCATCATATTGCTGATGGACATTTGGGTTGTTTCCAGTTTGGGGCTGTCACAAATAATGCTGCTAGAGACATTCTTACACATACCTTTTCATGCCCACTGCATGCTTTTCCTTTATGGCTTAGTGATCCTCAAGTCATGAAGATGAACTCATTAGTTTCTAGAAGTTTCATTGTACCTTTCACACTTAGATCTACCATTGACCTGGAATGCATATTTATATGAGATGTGATGTGAGGTAGGGGCTCAAGTTTCTGTCTTCTTCCTCCATAGATGTCCGGTTGACCTATCACCACGAATTGAAAACGAGCCCTTTCCCCTTGCTAGGCAGCGCCACCGCTGAAATAAGTGAACTGCCCATATACTTGTAGATTTGTTTCTGGGCTTTGCATCCTGGTTCACCATCTGTTTGTCTCAGCCCTCCCACTTTTTCAAGATTTTTCTCGGTTATTCTAGACCCTCAGAATTTCTCCATAATGTTTAGGCCCCTTTATCTGTGTTTACCCGTGCTCGGATCCCAGCTCCTGACCCAGTGCCTGTAAGAACTGCACGCACAACTGCTGTACGAGTGGGGGAGACCTCGCGACCTTTCACCACCCCCACCTCCACCCCGCGCTTGCACGCCGCTGCCCCCAGAGGCGCGCGGGTGCGCTGCAAGGAGGCGTGCCCCCGGGCGGAGCGCGTCACTTTCCCCCTGCAAGCGGCTGGCTGCCCAGCAGGTTCTCCCCGCCCCGCCCCCGCCTGTCCCCGCCCAGCCGGAAGGACGATCTCGGCGCCTCTTGAACTTGGTGGTGGCAGCGCGGGGATGGCAGTGGAGACGGGGGCTCCGGGAGGCGGCGGCTCCGGCCTGGGCGCCCGGCTGGACCAGGAGACCGCCCGGTGGCTGCGATGGGACAAGGTGAGGGGCGCCGGGGGCGGGGGCCGGGAGCGCCCGGAGGCGGTGCGGGGTCTCCTGCCGGCTCCCCGGGAGCCGCGCCGCCTTTCCTGCGGCGGGTGCAAGTGCCGGCGCTTCCTTCCCTCCCCTCCCACCCAGCCGGGCCGCGCGGGTCCGACCGGAAGACCGAGGAGGAGGACTGGGCGGCGGCCGGGGCTCCTCGGTGCGGCCGGTTTGTGACACATGTGAAGTTTGTCCGGGAAAGGTTGTTCCCGGGACGAAACCAGTCATCCGGCGTGTCGGGATTGCAAACTCGGGAGCGGGGAAGCGAGCGGGGGTGGTCTGAACGCGGGGGGCGCTTAGGGGTCTCGTCTAATTGAGGCGAGCGCGCGTTCCTGCCACTCAGACCGCGGGCTCGTTCTCTGCAGTCCGCCGTGCATCCCCCACCGACCCCAAATTGTTCCCACCTATTCTTCAGACTCCTGGGAACTTGGCAGATCAGCATTCCCAGGCGCTTGGTTGCAAACGTGGGTCCGCTTGGCTTCAGGCGTTTTTCTCAGGTCTCTGACTTTGTTGGGAAGAAGAGGGGGAACCTCCTGGACACAGCACCCTAGCTTTCCACTCTCTTAGATGTTGGAGCAAAGAGAGAAGCGGGGAGCCAGCTCCGAACATCACTCCCTGTCTCCTTTCTAACCCGTCCCTCGTTTCCTGCTCGTTCCGTCGTGTACCCTATTTGTATTACCGGAAAGTTCCTCCCTGCTCTCTTCTGCTAAACTTGTTTCTCGTGTCGTTACTCACGTTTCAGGTCTGAACTTAAATGTGGCTTATGTAGAGAGGCCTTCCCTGGCTTCCAAGCGTAAATTATTTCTCCCTAATACTTTCCCTACACAGACTGTTATTTTCCCTCAGAGCTCCTAGCAATTGGCCCAAAACAAAAACACTTGCTTGTGGGTTTGTTAATATGTCTCCAGGACTGAGATCCGCTGGCTCGCACCTGTTTTCCTAGGAGGGCCCAGCACTTAGTTTAATATTCTGCTGTCCTGCTTTGAAATTCTTAAAAAAAAAAAAAAAAAATTGAACGAGGAGTCCCTTTTTTTTTTTTTTGCACTGGGCCCCAGCACATCGTGTAGCCAGTGTTGCTCACTCTTTTACAAACTTCCATGATCCATTGTCCTGCACAGTGCATAGTAGAGACAAATACTTGAGTCAGTGAGGAAGATTGTAAGCCCTGTCTGCAGGGTCCAGGCCTTCCTCTTCACCCTCGGGCCCCCCACTCCACATGAAATGCCAGCACATCCTGTTTCTGGATGCTATTGGCAACTACGTGGGTGGGTTTTTTTTTTGTAATTCTTTAGCAGAGGAGAAGGTCTCCATTACTGATAACTCATTGACTGGTGGTGAGTAGAAATCTTTTAAAGCCAAAGTTGGTAATGATTAGTTTAATAAAACTTTCCCTTTGAAGAAATAAAAACCCAATTTCCACAAAATATTGTATCTGTGTATACAGAGAGTACCTCACTGGATAGAGGTGAGGGGGTGTTGTCATTTTCATCTTCTTTTGGGGGGGGGGAGCTGCATTGGGTCTTCGTTGCTGCACGCCAGCTTTCTCTAGTTATGGTGGTGGGGAGGGCTACTCTTCATTGCAGTGCATGGGCTTCTCATTGAGGTGGCTTCTCTTGTGGAACATGGGCTCTAAATGTGTGGGCTTCAGTAGTTGCAGCATGTGGGCTCAGTAGTTGTGGCTCTCAGGCTTAGTTGCTCCTCCACATGTGGGATCTTCCAGGACAAGGGGTCAAACCCTTGTCCCCTGCATTGGCAGGCAGGCAGATTCTTTTTTTTTTTCTTTAAGAACTTTTATTGAGATACAATTGACATACAGTAAACTGCATATATTTAGAGTGTACAATTTGATTTTTTTTTTCTTATTAGTGACGTATATATGGCAATCCCAATCTCCCTATTCATTCCCCCCCAACTCCCCCTGCTTTTCCCACTTGGTGTCCAAATGTTTGTACTCTGCATCTGTGTCTATTTCTGCTTTGTAAACCGGTTGATTTGTACCATTTTTCTATATTCTGCATATGTGTGTTAATATACGATATCTGTTTTCCTCTTTCTGACTCACTTCACTCTGTATGACAGTCTCTAGGTCCATGCATGTCTTTACAAATGTCCCGATTTCATTCTTTTTTTTTTTTACAGCTGAGTAGTATTCCATTGTATATATGTACCGCATCTTTTTATCTATTCATCTGTTGATGGGCATTTAGGTTGCTTCCATGTCCTGGCTATTGTAAATAGCGCTGTAGTGAACATTGGGGTGCATGTGTCTTTTTGAATTATGGTGTTCTCTGGGTATATGCCCAAGAGTGGGATTGCTGGGTCATATGGTAACTGTATTTTTAGTTTTTCACTCCATACTGTTCTCCATAGTGGCTGTATCAATTTATATTCCCTCTAACAGTGCAGAAGAGTTCCCTTTTCTCCACACTCTCTCCAGCATTTACTGTTTGTAGATTTTCTGATGATGCCCATTCTAACCGGTGTGAGGTGATAACCTCATTGTAGTTTTGATTTGCATTTCTCTATTAATTAGTGACGTTGAGCAGCTTTTCATGTGCCTCTTGGCCATCCGTATGTCTTCTTTGGAGAAATGCCTATTTAGGTCTTCTGGCAGGCAGATTCTTAATCACTGCACCACCAGGGAAGTCTCCTTTTCATCTTTCAATTGCAGCCACTCTTGTTCTTTCCTCTCTCAATTTCTTCTTTGTCTTGAGACAGGCACCCAGAGGCAACTTTCCGCCAGCTAAAAGCATTGCAGCCCTCTGGTCTGATTGCCCAGGGGTGACAGGGCACCCAGCAGGTACCCTCTGAGCATTTCCACTGTGCCCTGTTCCTCTGGGTGCTGATAGATGTGTCACTCCCACTTAACGAATCTGATCTCTGCTGACCTTTTGATTTTTTATTCTTATCTTTCTGCCTCCTTTGGTTTCTCGCAGGCTATTTGGTCTTTTATAGATATCAAAGGCCAATTAGGATTTTCCAAATCTGCACTGTGAATGAAAGAATCACCGTATGTTGGGTGTGACCTTGAAGTCCCTGTGTTTTCTCACTCACTCAGCAAATACTTATTGAACCTCTTTTACATTCCAGATCTGAGCACTAACTTGTGGGCACCTGACACTGTGATAGGTCAGATAGTTCTCTGTGGTCAGTGGCTATTGCTTTTAACCAAAATGGTGGGCTTTTACTTGTTTTCCTCTTGAATCTGGAACAATCTGGAAATGTGGGCTTAATTCCAGAAAGCCAGTGTTTTATTGCAGTAGCATTTCAGAGTTTAATTATGTGGCCACTTTTTTCCTGCATGGTCATTTCCTGAGGTGATGACTGTAAGATAGAAATAAAGTACTTACTCTATTGTTACCCTGAATTCTTAATTTAAAAGTTTGATATGCAATTGATGTAATTGTCATTTTTCTCCATTCTTAACATTTTCTGCAACTATTGTACAAAAAAAGGGCAGTTTAAAATGAACTTAAATGATTCATGTGTCTCTTTGAAACAGTTAAGGTAATAAAAAAGGTACTAAGTTAATGCTTATCATGCAGTTTAAGCAGGACACAGTCTCTTGAGGCTTCCCCATCTATAAAATGGGGTTTTTGTTATTTGCCCGCCTCTTATAGTCATTGCAAGATTCAAATTTGACCAGTTACGTGAAAGTATTGCACAACTTATAAATCACTACCAAAGTAAGGTTTTGATTTAAATTATATACGCTTATCACTCTGGGAAAATTTAAAGACATTAGGGAAGAAAATGAACTTTTGATTACTACTAGGTGCCAGACAGAAAAGGGTGTTTTATAGTAATTTAATGTAAACCGCCTCAAAACCACCTTGTAAGGAAGGTTATAGATTGTTCCGCTTTTAGAGAGGAGGAGGCTGAGAATTCAAGAAGCTAAATAATCTGCCCAACAGTATAGCGTTGGTGAGTGGTGGCGTTGCTGGGATTCCATTCTATGTCAGACCCCGAAACCTGTTATGTTCATTGCATTTCTCCAAAAGTGCTTACCTTTGTAGGGAAGAAGATAATACTTACATTATATAGGAAAAACTATTTGCTTTTACTCACCAATACTTCTGACACCAAATGTGTAAGTTTCCATTTCTCAGTGGATGCCAACTGGGTGTCCTACAATTAAACTCAATACAGAGTTAGCGCAAGCGCTGCAGCTTCAGGGTCAGTCCCACAAGATTGTCCCCACTTCAGATACCCACGAAAGTCCCAGGTTGTCACCTCTACTTCTGACCAACCAGTGATAAACCTGGGGTCTCGTGACCCCCTTCTTGGGTTTTGCGGTTGGCTAAGACAGCCCCCAGAACTCAGGAAGGCACTCTGCTTACTATTACCAATTTTATTATGAAGGACACAACTCAAGGACAGCCAGATGGGAGAGACCCACAGGGCAGAGTATGGTGGAAGGGGTGCAGCGCTTCAGTGCCCTTACATAGGCATGACTGATGGGTGACTGAACTTAATCTCCAGCCCCTTGCCTTCTTGGAAGTCAAGGGGTGGGGCTGAAAGTTCCAGCCATCTAATCACTTGGCTGGTTCTCAAGAGTCTCCTGATGAGGATAAACTCAGGTATGAATGAAAAGGGTTTATTATGAATAACAAAAGATGCTCCTTGCATCCAGATCATTCAGGAAATTTCAAGGGTTTTATGACCTCTTTACTGGGAACTAGGGACAAAAACTAAGTATGTATTTCTTATTATATCACAGTATCACGCACTGTAATTTTTAAAAGACCAACTTTGTGTTTCAAATTTCAAAAGCATCGGAAAATTGAAAAGCATTTATATGTATGTATATAAGTATGCATATATGCTTTTCAAATACATACCTATACATATACATATACATATACATATATATATATATATACCTATACATATATATATATATATTTTCTCCTCTAAGTTAGAATTATTGTGGGTTGTTTTTTTTTTTTCCTGATTTCTCATGATGTTATCCACCTGGCTATACTTGGTGTATATATTTCTGTTTTGCAGAACCCTTTAACTTTGTTGTCAGTGAAACAACTAATTGCAGACAGTGATAAAGAAGAACTACAGAAATGTTTTGGGGCTCGAATGGCGTTTGGGACAGCAGGCCTCCGAGCTGCCATGGGAGCAGGAACTTCTCGTATGAACGACTTGACCATCATCCAGACCACACAGGTACCACATTTTTATATTTCTTAATTATTCTTAACATAGTCCCAGTGCTAAAAGATAAACTGAAGTATATTTAAAAATTTAAGAGTTCATTTGAGCGAAAGTCTATTTGAATGAGGCAATTCCAAATTGGTTAGGAGCTGTTGAAGAGAAAAAAGTTTTCCTCTACCCTTACAGATTCTTTGGCTGGTCTGTTAATTAAAGTGGCATAAGACAGATTAACAGGAGAAAACAAATTTAATTACGTACTTATGGGAGCCCTGTAAAGATAGTGAGACCCAAGGGTAAGTTTAGCAGTTGAGGCTTCGAAGTGAAGAATGACAGTAGAAGGATTTTTCAAACATAAACACACACACAGACACGTATATGTATAAATGTGTGTATATGTATGTATAAATATATATGTATATGCGTATATGTGTGTGTATAAATATATATGTGTATGCATATATATGTGTGTGTGTGTATATATATAAATATATCTGGTTTTATAGCTCTGTTTTTCACAGGACAGTAGAAGAGCGGATGTTTGGTAATTAGATGTCCGCCTGCAATAGAGATAGGTCTTTCAGATTAAAAGTTATCTCTGATAGTAGTTCTCGTTCTGGGTCAGGCTCCGTATCTAAATTCTTCTAGGTAGTTAAGGAAGAGGTGAAAGTTTCTCTTCAGTCTGCTGAGTCTTGATTGCCTTCAGTTCAAAACAATCCACATGCCAGAGCGACGTGTTTTGGGGTCACATATCCTGCTCCCCGTCAGAGCGCTCCACTAACAAGAACTAGGGGAGAGACTTGTAGAAAAGAGGCAGAAGCAAAGCAAGGAAATGAATCGATTGGCTACAGCTCAAGCGAGTACCATATTTGGGAAAGCCTAGCTGGCTGTTTGTGGTTGGCTGTCCTTAAGTAGCGATTTCTTAACCGTGAGGCTTTTATAGGGTTAGCTTTTGGCTTGCTTAGTAGGCTCCTAAGGCATTCAGCCTATCTCAGCCCAATGGCCTCCTTGTTCAGTTAAAACTCCAGGCTCCCTTTGTATTTGACAGACTTAATTTGTTGTAATTAAGGATGAGTCTTGTGGGTTTGCCTGGGCACAGGGAGTCACACATTTACTCCATGAAGTGAGGCTTGCGCAGTCAGCTGAAGCAGTACGATTTCAGAACTCAGGCAACAGTTCGTTCATTCATTCATTTATTCATTCAGCAGAGATTTAGTGGGTGCCAGGCATCGGGGATATAATAGTGATTAAAACGGTTTCCCTCACGGAGCTTTCCTTCCAGTGCAAATCCACCAGCTGAGCTGACCGACTCCTGTATTCTTTTTTTTTTTTTTTTTTAACAATTTGGCATTTTTTTTCTTATTAATAATGTATATATGGCAATCCTAGTCTCCCAATTCATTCCCCCCCAACCCTTCCGACTCCTGTGTTCTTATTTTTGTTATGGTTGTACAGATGCAAGCATTGAAAAGCTTTTCTAACAGCCAAAGTAACCAAGAGTTATTGGTTCTCTTTAGTTTTAATTTATAGTATAGGCGGAAATTATCGCTGAGTTCCCTTGCCTTCATTTGTGAATTTTACTATCAGAGTTTAGACCCAGCTTTTAGGAATAAAGATGAAGCCTTTGATAAAACAGCTGCCACTGAGTGTCGAGAGTTCTGTTTATGAGGGAAATGAAGTGGAACACATTGTTCTTCAACTGCTTAGACATGAAGGTCACTTTAATTCTAGGAAAGAAAAGGCTGGGAAAATTGACTACTGGTGATTACGTGTACTTGAGGTGTACCTCCCAGCATAAAGGCAGAGATGGGCATGTTCCAGCAAAACCCTAAGAAGGATATCTTGCATAAGGGTACAGATTTTTTGTGGGAACCACTGGCTACACATTCCTGTTAAGCATTAGGGCTCCCTGAGACCTTTTTGGAGGGAAGGCTTGGAATAAAGCAAGCCTGGGAACCCTGTTCTCGTTTATGGATGACATGGGATCATGCTGATGGATAAGGCTGTCCTCTGCTCTGGCGACTAAGGCTGTACGACAGATCACCCAAAATATAGTGGTTTTAAACAATCAGCCACAGTTATTTTGCTCACAGATCTGTAACGCAGGTAGAGCTCAGTGGGGACGGCTCACCTCCACTACATTTGGCATCACGTGGGCCAGCTTGGAACCTGGAGTCTTCAGAAAGCTCCCTGCTTGCTGGTCTCTGGTGTAGACTCTCAGCCTATTGGTGCCCCAGATTCATCTGGTTGTATTTAAGAAGCAGATGAATGTGAGTCAAGAACAACCCAGTGGGAAACAGGATATAGACTAGAGGGAAAGTTTTGTATTGTTTGCCTCCCTGACAGACGCTGTAATTTCCTGTTAGGTTACTTAACTGAGCCATGACACATCAGTGGCAGAGAGCTCATTGTCTTCCGAAATAGCCATTCTATCTTAGCATCCTTCTCATTAAAGAATGGTTTCTTTATTTTGAGCCAAATCTGTCTTTCTGTGGCTTTTGCAGAATGATCGTAGTTTGACCTTTTGAAGCTACGTGAAGTGTGTTTCTTGTGCTCTACGATAACATTTCCATCCCTCAGTGAGTCTCTTCTCTGCAAAAAGCATGCCGCCTTCCCTTTGCCATGATCTCAGGTCCTCAGCCTCAGCAGGCCCCAGAATTTTTTAGAGCAATTTGGAGATGATAGGGATTTTAAACTAAGGCTGAATGCTTTTTTGCCCCCTTGAACACCGAGGCCACAATGCAGGGGTCGACCAGGGCCAGGGAGAGGGCCTGTCACTGTTGTAAGCCTTAGAGTGTGAGCATCTCGGTACCTTCAGGGGTATACGTGTGTCCTTATTACCTTGTATCCCGCAGCCTCAGAAGATATGCCCAATGCAGTATTTTTGTACAAGAAAAACTGAAGGCTTTTAACTTTGGCACCACTCTGGCAACAGAGCTGTGAGGTATCGCCCTGCCAAAAATGAGTTACAGTTACTTTTTATAAAACTTCCTCAACCAAAGTGAAATGCGTAGTATGAACCATCATTATAACCCAATCAACCAAAGTTCTTTTTGTTCTGTATTAAGACCTATTTTGTCCAGTAATCTAAACCTCTTGAATTCAAAGTTCACTGTTTTCTAATCCTCCATATTTCAGACTGATGTGATGTTATTGCACCCACCAACATGCAGGAATTGTGTGTTCCACCACTTCTAAGAAGGTGGGAATAGCCCAAACTGTGCAGTTTTTGTTTGTATAATGGTGGACTGATAGAACTTCCTTAAGACCTACCTGCTTGAAAAACAATATCACAAACAAACAGAACAAGTTTAGATCGGTTAACTGTCAAAATCTCATCAAGTGTGTTGAATTTCTTTTACCTACTGGTGTACAGAGCAGGTGGAAATGTCTGAAACACCTCTCCGTCCTTAGACGTGTTAGACTAGTGCAAAATGAATACAGGCTTTGAAGAAAAATGACAGTAAAAAATAATGTTCATAACAGCAGACACGTAGTGCTTCCTTGGTGTTGGATTCTCAGCTCTTGGCATGTTTTAATTCATTTAACCCTCATACAGCCCTTTGAAGTAGGTACTGTTTTTTTAAAATAATTTTTTATGGTTTATTTATTTATTAATTCATTTATGTATTCATTTATTTTTGGCTGCATCAGATCTTTGTTGCTGCGCGGGCTGTCTCTAGTTGCGGCGAGCAGAGGCTACTCTTTGTTGCGGTGCCCTGGCTTCTCATTGCAGTGGCATCTCTTGTTGAGAGCATGGGAACTATGCATGCGGGCTTCAATAGTTGCAGCTCTTCGGCTCAGTAGTTGTGGCACATGGGCTTAGTTGCTTCGCGGCATGTGGGATCTTCCTAGACCAGGGCTTGAACTCATGTCCCCTGCATTGGCAGGCGAATTCTTAACCACTGTGCCACCAGGGAAGTCCCTGAAGTAGATACTGTTGTTATTCTCATTTTACAGAAGAGGAAATTGAGGCACTGAGCGATTAAGGAACTTGTCATTTGCTCATAGCTGTTGATGGAATACAGACCCACAGAGTCTGTGTGCTTTTAACCTAGCAATGAACCACCTCTAACCAGACCCAAGCACAAATCTAGGCTCTGTTATTTGTGTATCTGAAACTGGGCAAGTCACTGAGCCTCTCTGAGTTCTAGCTTTTCCATTTGTAAAATGGGAATTCTTGGCCAAGTTCTTCTGAAATTAGTGCTAATAAAAACTGTCCAACACATTACCTGATACATGCAGATATAAAATAAATAAAGCTGTTATTTTCCTCTTGTTCAGTTTGCTTAGTTACTAAGGGATTTCTCTCCTCTCTACTACAGTGTTCTCTTGTGGAAACAGAGAAAACTTGAACAATATTTGGTGTATATATATGTATATACTATATATACAGTATATATATATACACATATAGGTGTATTTTGGGTGTATTTATATATACAGTATATACAAGTATATATAAATACATATAATTCTTGGTGTGTGTATACACGCACACACACACGTACACAGTTATATAGTGTGTGTGTTAAAACATATAGTATACTCTTTTAACCCATGGGGTATTTTTTAGGGATTTTGTAGATACCTGGAAGAACAATTCAGTGACCTTAAGCAAAGAGGAGTTGTGATCAGCTTTGACGCCCGAGCCCATCCAGCAAGTGGAGGCAGCAGCAGAAGGTATGTAAAGATATTTAGGAAACTGATTTTTTGTAGTGTATTTTGTAGTTTTATTTGTAATCGCCATTTCAATATGTTGACTTTAAATACATCTGTCAGCTACATTGCTTCACTATACCAATGATGGGTAAATCCTGTTTGCCACTATTAAAAATTCTAATTTTATGTTTGGGTTAAGAAGATGAAATTATTTAGACAGTTTAGAACTTATTACCTATCTAAGGGAATTTTTTTTAATGGCAATTTTATTTCTCCCTCTCACTTTCTTCCCTTTGTGTACCTTTTTTTTCTTCCATTATTTATAAGCCTCAAGAGCTCCTTCCCATTCTTAAATGCCCATTGCAAGCTGCATTCTTGTAGCATTCCCACAGCAGTAAGACTGTCTTATGTAGCTGTAGGCAGATGGTGATGGTGGGGGTGGGGGTGGGGGTGGGGATGGGGATAGACTCATTTGAGGGCGAATGTGAGTTAGGTACCTAGGTATTCACGCATGTAGCACTCACAAAATCTGTAGAGTATGTACTTTTATCTCTGCTCTAAGACCATAAAGTGAGTGAAGGCACCCCAATTTAGCCATAACCCGGGGTCAGCAAACTCTTTCTCTGAAGGGCAAATAATAAATATCTTTCCCGTTGTGGGCTGCACAGTCTCTGTCACAACCACTCAACTCTGCCACGTAGTGTGAAAACGGTCATGAACAATTCATGACTGAATGGGCATGGCAGTGTTCCAGTAAAACTTTATTTACAAAATGTCTGCAGTTTGCCGATTAGTGCTCTTAATCACGTTCTATGACTCTCTTTTTTTTATTTGAACACTTCCTCTATTATGATGAATTTTTTAATCACTCCAGAGTATAAGTATTAGTAGTTTCTTAGATTGGAAGAACATACCAATGTTTAATATTAATGGAGAGTCTCATGACTTTACAGTGTTGGATGAGTTCCTAGAGTCCTGATCTTTGCGTCTCAGTAGCTTCTAATCTAAGAGAGAAGCATTGATGGGAACATGTGTGGCTGTGAGGAGGAGAGCATGGCCAGGGCGAAATACCAGATGACATCAGCTCCTAGATTGAACTCAGGGTGATGTAAAATACTGGGTCTTCAGCTGCAGGCTTAAAAATGTGATTTTTGTCAATAAAACGAGAGAGAAGCTGTATCTCTTAAGGACTGATGCATATGAACTACATTCACGAGAGAGTGATGTAATGTAAACCACAGAATACAGTTTGTCAGTTTCAGTTAGTGAATTTGCAGTTAGAATTGCATCATAAGCACACTTTACCAGCAGGTCAGACCATCTGGTCAAAGCATGCGCAGAGCATATTGTGGCTAACTGCCTGTTTAGCTTCTCAGATTTCTTCTTTTTAGGCTGACTACCCTGCTTTAGGTTGACACATTTTTCATATATGTTAACATTGTCAATTAAGGTGCAGATGTTTCTTGCTCTGGCCTCTGGGCTGTATCAGTTCCTTAAAGTGACGGATGTTACTGATTCTGTTTGTTTATGGTTCAGGTCTCAGAGTTTGATGGAATGGGATGGAGTGGAGCTCAGCTTCGCTCCCTGTCACCTACAACAAGCAAGATATTTAGAGGTTGTAACAAATACGAGTACTAACCAGTGTATGGTAAAACACTCATGGTGAGCAAATGGACATTTTCTTAAAGAGTTGGAAAGTATCGCAGGCTCAGAATTTTACCTAAGGAAATGTTGATTAGTTCTTTAATCTTCCAGTTTTAAATATCTTGTGGGGAACATAAGCAATAACTGTTAAGCATGTGCAAGGACCCGTTGAATCTTTTTTGTGCACATTTGTACCTTAGTTCATATATATATCATGTGTTTGTCATATATATGTTAGGTGTCACCTTTGCCAACTTTAAGAAAGAGCCTTTAAAGTCAGCCTGGGGACTTCACTGGCAGTCCAGTGGTTAAGACTTTGCCTTCCAATGCAGGGGGTGTGGGTTCCATCCCTGGTCGGGGAGCTAATATCCCACATGCCTCATGGCCGAAAAGCCAAAACATAAAAACAGAAGCAATATTGTACAAAATTCAATAAACGTTTTTAAAATGGTCCACATCAAAAAAATCTTAAAAAAAAAAAAAAAAAAGGAATTAAAAATAAGTAAATAAATAAAGTGAGCCTGAACCCATTATACACATTTCATGAGGGTAAAAGTAACTTCTGTAACTTCTAGTGAATACAGTGTGGATTTAATTCAGATTTTTATTAAAGTTGTTTTTGCTAAATTTGGTTATTTTTATGACTTTCCCCTATGAGGATGCATTTTTTTTGAGGCATTTTTTTTTAATTGTCAATATCATTTTTCTGTATTGCCCCAGCCAGCTCCCAAAATAGCATTCCATGAAGTCAGTGCTTGAGAAATATTTGAGAGAATGATCAAATATTTTGTTTGTTTAATCCTGTCATGGTGTAGTGATGTTCACTGAAAGTAAATTGCCCATTTCTTGTGATGAAGTACTTTACTCCATGCACGAAGAAAGACTTGATGCCGTGTTCTGTGTCCTGCCCTAAGTCAGGTGCTGTGGAAATGGAGAAATATGTCAAAGTGTCAAAGATTTAAGTCTTCTTCTAAGGGCTGAATGGAACCAAGATGTATATATGTCATATACATGTCATATACATATATGTGTTACACATATCTCACACACACACACACACACACACACACACACACACACACCCCGTGTGTCGTATGTTTTGTAGGGGACAACATCAAATCAAATACTAGTCTTCATGGCATATACTGGATAGTGACAGCTTTAGCCTGGGGTTTCTCTGTCCCTGCACTGTTGCCATGTGACTTGGTGCTGGACCAGATAACTCTTTGTTGTGGGTGCTGCCCAGTGCATTGTGGGATGCTGGCCTCCATTCACTAGCTGCCACCAGCACTGTATCCTGGTGACAACCAAAAATGTCTCCAGATAATTCCAATGTCCCCTGGGGGCCGCATCACCCTTGACTGAGACCCCCTGAGATGGAAGAGAGCTGAGAGACCTGGGTGCAGGCCTGGCTCAGCTGCTCAGTGGCTGGTGGACATGAGACAAGTCGTCTGGCCTTTCTCAGCTTTAGTCCCATTTCTGTAAAACAAAGGAGTGTTGTGAGATACCTCCTAAGTTTCCTCCAGCCTTAATGTTCTCTGCCAGCAGAAGTATAATGACGTTTTCCTCGATCTGGCTGCCGTTCTCCATCTAAAGAAATGGTTGAACCTTCATTTCCTTTTTTATTGTCACCCACGGTCCTGATGGCTCTACTCTCCTTTTCTCCCCGTCTCTCTGCATTTCCAGATTTGCCCGACTCGCTGCAACCGCGTTTATCAGCCAGGGGATACCTGTGTACCTCTTTTCTGACATAACCCCAACACCCTTTGTGGTAAGTAACTGTTTCCTTTTATAAGTTCCTATCATGGAATCAGGGATGAGACATGGCCGGGTTTCACAGTCTTCATTGCTCTTGGGATTCAGGTTTTTTGAAAGATAGAGGGCTCCTTGCTTTTTATCAGGATTTCTCCCTCCTCTCCAGGAATGATCCTCCCACATTCTAGTAATATTTCTCTGGTTTTCAACTTTTGATTCATCAGAATTGATTTTTTTTTAAGTGTAATTTTTCTTTTGCTTGCATTCAAAGGATATTTTAGCTAGTTAGCAAAATGCCTTTTGTTTGCTTGTCTGTTTCCTTTTTAATTTGGTTTGTATTCTTTTTTCCCAGCTATTGCAATTAGGAAACTTCTTGGGTCTAAATCTCAATTCACCACAAACCATGTCTTATCATGAAAATTTTTGACAAGTTGGTGCACCAGCTTTTTATATAAATGTTTCATTCTAAATCCTATTCATGGCCAGTACAAGAAGCATACTTGGCATGTTTTAGTAAGATTTTTATCCAAGTTTTATTGTAGCAGAATCTGAAGAAAAGGACAATAGGGACTTCGACAGCTGATGCTTTTAGGTAGATAGAACTTTTAAGAGCGGGGCCAGATGCTAAGAATACGTTTTTAGAAATTAAACCAAAAACGTGATTTGAATGCAGTTACTTTCATCAAGGAGAAATGAGAGCGTGTAAGTAAAAAAGTAAACTCCACTAGCTTTGTGTTTACTGTCTCTAGTGCACTGACAGGTAGGTGCAGCCCCTCCTAGATTGTAAATACCCCAGTAGACACTCAAGGCCACATCCAGACGTGGCTCAGGCTTTTTTGTTTGATGGAAAAATTGCAATGTGTTCAAGCATCTTTGGTCTTCTGTATTGTATGTGTTGATAGCTATTATTTTTAGACATGAATTAAATGAGTGTCTCCTGGTCATTTGCCAAGTCGTAGAATGATTCTCCCTTTTCCTTTGCTCCAGGAAACCTGGGGGATGTGCGATAACTCCTAGGGGAACAAGTGACCATAGTGATTCTTGGTGGGAGGGTGGAGGGGGACAGACGGGTAGAAGTTCAGGATGCCTCTGTAGAGTAAATCTCATGTGCGGCCTATAGGGGGCATAAGCCTACCCTCTCCCCATTTGGGGATGTAATCGTGTAAAGATGGGAGCTAAGTAGGAATACAAGAGAGGGACAATTAGCCTTGGAGTGGGGGATAGAGGACAAGCTGTGAGAGCCCTCTCCATTTCTTCCACATTTTCCTCAACCTTTTCCTTAAAAGCAAATCAAGGGAAGAAGAGCAGAGGCAGTTGGAGGGAATAAACTGAATCCCTAAGCTGCTGTCCCAAGCAGAAGGGGTAAAAGCATGTGCAATGGAGAATCAGGCCACCATATTGTTTGGAGAGTTTTCTAGCTCTACCAAGAAGACAGAACGAGAAGACACCTAGGGAAATACTCACCTTTCTTATCTGAATTCTGAGCAGTGAGTTAGTTCTAAAGGTAATCTGAGTATACTGCTTGGATGTGGCACAAAGATATTGTATGACCCAGTGTGATGTTTATATACTATGTTTATTAAAAGGGAACACGGTACAACGTGTGATAGACCTTTTAAGTATATCTGATTTTTTGGTTTAAAACTGTTCTCCTTTCCTACTTTATCACAGCCCTACACAGTATCACATTTGAAACTTTGTGCTGGAATCATGATAACCGCCTCTCACAATCCAAAGCAGGATAATGGTTATAAGGTATTTTTATTTTTCTCTCCACACGTATGTCCTTCTATATGAATCCTGTGCCTTTACGGTTTGGGAGCATAGTGAATGGACGAACTCTAAACCATCTGGATATGTTCCTGCGTTCTCCAGGTCTATTGGGATAACGGGGCTCAGATCATCCCTCCTCATGATAAAGGGATTTCCCAGGCTATTGAAGAAAATCTAGAGCCATGGCCTCAAGCTTGGGACGATTCCGTGATCAGTGGCAGTCCACTGCTTCATGACCCAAGTGCTTCCATCAATAAGGACTACTTTGAAGACCTTCAGAAATACTGTTTTCACAGGTAAATGGATTCAGCCAAATTCTGTTTTCATTAAATTTTCCTCCTCAATTGGTACATGTACTGTAGCTGCATCTGACTTTAGAGGCTGTAGTTGCGGGGTTGGCAACTTTTCTTAAAAAGACAGTGAATATTTTTGGCTTTGTGAGCCACCGTGTGGCAACTACCCAACTCTGCTGTTGTAGGAAAGCAGCCATAGACCACACGGAAATGAACGAGCGCAAACATAGCTGTGTTCAAAAAAATTGTTATTTACAAAAGCGGGTGGCTGGCGCGTAGGCCGTGGTTTGCTGACCTCCGTCGTAGGTTCATATACATATATGTGTATATGTGTGTGTGTGTGTGTACACATGTGTATGTACATATTTATGTATGTAAAGAAAACTTGTTGAAAGTTGTCAAATAGGAAACACTGAGTTTTTTTAATCTTTTCAAAAATTTTCTGTGCATATGCAAACATACATACATGTAATATATTTCAAAACCATAAATAAGAATATAGGGTATGTGTAGCTGGTTCTCTGCCTTTCTCCCCCTGGTTCCGTTGTCGTGGGTACCTTTCTGTATTAGCCCCTGTTAGTCCTGACTCTTGTTTTAATGGCTGCTGTATCCGTCTGTTTAACCCCATGATACAGACGTGATGCTCACAGGTGGTAAGAAGAGAGGACCTGAGTAAAGGGTTGCCTGCCCTAGCATGCTGCGGGTCCCACCGCCCCTGACTGTCCCCCTAGCAAGAAACCACTGATGGGAAAGCAGCAGAATTTCTGGGTTCTCTCTGATACTGCATTTGTTGGGATGCCTGGGAGTGGCGGCTCCCGTGTGGAATGTGGGACCCCTGTACCACCTGAAGGGAGCCGCCTTGCCAGATCATCTGATTTTTTTTCTCCTAAGCAAACTAGAAACTTAGATTTTTGTATGTGAAATCTAATTTTTAAATGTTGGGGACCATTTTAAAATGGTCTGTCTTCCAGACAAAACACATCTGTGCACCTTCCCTCTGTCCCTCTGATCAGACTTCACAAAGACTAAGGGTTTCAGTGTTCTGTTACTCCAAATAGCACTGGATGGAGTCAGCAACTTTGAGTACAGTTCCTTGAGTGTGTGTGCGTGCGCGCACGCGCACGTGCCCACAAGTGTATTCATAAGATACATTGCAGGCATCAGAGTTACATATGCATTTACGAAGTTGATAATGGTTAACAAATTGCTCTCCAGAAATGTTGTACTAGCTGAGATTCCCACCAGCAGTGTATGATAATAGTATATGATCCATACATTCTTACCTACATTGAGTATTATCCAGCTTCTCCTCTTTCCCAATTTGCTACATGAAAGTAATACCTAACTTTATTTGCATTCTTTAATTATGAATATTTAAAAAAATTATTTAACCTATATTTTTCTATGTATTTCTTCATCTTTTGCATTTGTAAAACCTCTTTGCTTGTACAAAATACTAGCCCATTTATTTCAAATATTGTTTTCCCTTCTGTTGGTACCTTTGGACTTTTTCATTGAAACCTTTAATTTCTGACTTCTGGGTTTTGTGTCACTATAGATAGATTTCACTATACCAAGATTATTTTTTTAAAAAAGCACAACTGTTTTTGCTTTAAGACTTTCATGTTTACATTTTGCAATGTTTAAATCTTTCGTGTTGTTGGTGATTTTTAATTTTGTATGAAGCATAAAGTGGGAAAGCAGATTAGGTTCTTTCTAAAAAGTTTGCAATTGTACCAACATATTAAACTGAAGAATCTATTTTTCTTTGAGTAATTGGAAATATCACCTTTAATCAAACAGTTTCTAACATGCTTTGAGTGCTTATTACGTATCAGATAACTGCTACAGGCCCTTCACTTGTACTAATTAATTTAATCTCATTTAATCATCACAGTAATGCTGAGGGTAGGTTTTGGCATATTGCCATTTTATAGATGAGAATACTGTGACACAGAGAGGTTAAGAAAATAACCAGTAGTCACACAGCTAATAAGTGACAGAGCTCTAAGATTTAGCGTCTGTCTCTAAATCATGTTAACCACTAAGCCTTACTGCTGCTCATATATATTTCCCATTTCAAATTGGATCAACTTCTGGACTCTCTTCTGTTCCTTTAACCTGCCTTTATATATCTAGGACTAAACCATTCTCATTGTGATAGTTTTATAATTCACTTTAATATCTAAGAGATTTTTTCCAGATTTGTTCTCACTCATCTTGCATATTTATTTTTCTAGATGCATTTTATTTTCAAGGGTAAGTTTGTTTTGAACTACTATTGGCTTAAGGAAGACCTTGTTCATTTACTCATTGCCAGAAGAGGTGGATAATAACCTAAGAATCTAGCAGTCAGATCATTGGAATTTTAATTAACACCTCGTGTTTACTTTTCCATAACGTCTGCTGTTAATTTTTTTTTCTCTTTTTTCAGGTTTGTTAATAATTTATTCATCGCCAAATTGGTTATAAATCATGCGTCCTTGTCTAACACCTCCCATGGCTGTGGTGTTGCTGCCCTTTCCCCTACAGATTAAGGTTTTTGTCTCATAATAGGGATGCGGGAGGAACATCTGGGTGGGGTTTTGTGTCCCTCCCATGGTGGTGGATGTTCACTTCCCCCCAGCCCAGATCACAAGAGAGACTTTCTTTTTTTTTTTTTATCAAACACACACACACACACACACACAACTTTTATTTATTTATTTATTGGCTGCATTGGGTCTTTGTTGCTGCCTGCAGGCTTTCTCTAGTTGTGGCGAGTGGGGGCTACTCTTCATTGCGGTACTCGGGCTTCTCATTGCGGTGGCTTCTGTTATTGCAGAGTACGGGCTCTAGGCGCACGGTGGTTGCTTCAGTAGTTGTGGCATGTGGGCTCAGTAGTTGTGGCTCACGGGCTTAGTTGCTCTGCAGCATGTAGGATCTTCTGGACCAGGGATCGAACCCGTGTCCCCTGCATAGGCAGATTCTTAACCGCTGCGCCACCAGGGAGGTCCCAAGAGATGCTCTCTTAAGGACTCTCCCCAACCGTGGGGTCTGGAGAAGAATCTGCTATTAATTTTGATGTTCACTTTTATTCTACATCAAGTCCCTAGATCAGGGCACTTTGCCAAACAGAATTGTTACTCGACAAAGAAAATGTTTTATTTTATGTGCATCCACGTATGGGATGTTCCATCACGTTGTGTTAAAAGGGACATTTCGAAAATCATGTATGAAGCTAGTAAAGAGTATTTACTGGCACTGCCATGGGTGGGTACTGCCACTGGGCCAGCTGTGAAAGCTGTAGCATGAAATAAGATCCAAAAGTAATCAGATTGGTGAAAAATAACTGCAGAGTAAAATTTAAAACTTGAATGTGTTGGGGGACTGCGTATGTTTGGAATACAGTGAATGAGTTTTTTGTGTGTGTGGAATTAAATATTCAATTGTCTTATACATTCTTATTTCTTCGATATCTTACATTCTTAAGAATCTAGTTCCTTGATGTTTTGCAAACCTTCCAGTTTTGAGAGCCAGATATTTGTGTGTTTTATCATTTTCCATGTGTCTGATTCTAGGGCTGTGAACAGGGAGACCAAGGTGAAGTTTGTGCACACCTCCGTCCATGGCGTGGGTCACCACTTCGTGCAGTCGGCTTTCAAGGCTTTTGACTTTGTTCCTCCTGAGGCTGTTCTCGAGCAGAAGGATCCCGACCCTGAGTTCCCAACAGTGAAATACCCGAATCCCGAAGAGGGCAAAGGTGTCCTGGTAACCTGGTTTTGTTTTTTTGTTTGTTTATTTGTTTGTTTTTTAATTATAAAATTTACCTTGAATATAATTCAAAACTATTACTATTGAGTAAAATAAATATTTATGCATTTTCATTGCATTGAACATAAAAGTAATTTGATCATTGTAAATATTTATATTTATTAGTCATGCATTTCTTAAAGGAATTTTCCAATCAGATATCTTAGCATCAGGATGTGAGAGCTGAAACTGCTCTCAAATTTCAAATGATGTTTTACATTCAATTTAATTAATTTAATTTTAATTTAATTTACTTAATGCCAAAAAGAAACAGTAATAGAATGAAGATTTATCACATGATTTTTATTCCTCAATTGATATTCTTCTGATATGAAGAAGTACTATTTAAATTATGGTTCCTTTAGCCTTTTTAAAGGTTAGGGTAACAGCGATATTCAGAGAGTCAGTTTATTTTGGTTTGTCTGTTAGGTTGATCACAGGGCCAGGCCTGGAAATACCAGTCCAGTCACACACACTGTCACATGTGGGACGAATCCCATGGGCATGTGTGGGTCATGAGTTGATGCTTTCATTATTGGACCTCTGAGTTAAGAAGTAATATGTGACCAGCCAAGACCAGCTCCAGAAATAAAATTCAGCCTTGGTTTGGGGAAAGACCTCTTCTAGTTCCTAAAGACTGAAATGTGCTGAATTCTTGATTGGAGTGATCTTTTCTCTTCTTACTCTTTTTTCAGACTCTGTCTTTTGCTTTGGCTGACAAAACCTCGGCCAAAATCATTTTAGCAAACGACCCAGATGCTGATAGACTTGCTGTGGCAGAAAAGCAAGACAGGTACAATTAATTGTGATTACCTACATAGGGGAAATATAAAAGGTGACATCTTGGGCAGTAAAATGTTTCTGGAGAGACCAGACCTATTTGGAAATATTTCCCATTTATTTTGCAAATGACCATCTCACTGAACCTCAGTCAGATCTTCTAACATAGAGCAAGTACTGATCCCGGGCCACACGATGGTCAAGCGTAATGCAGAGGAAATCAGCCCCATATTGTGTTTGGAACTGAAATCACTATTTGTTACTGCCCCCGTTTTATCATTGCTTTTATGATAAATAATGACTCAGTGCCTAATGTGGGCAAAGTACTTTGTGTGTTGCTGGCTTTACAGTTCAGCATTTGACAAAAGGTTTGGTGAGGAACTGGACCTTCAAGGCAGTGTTGAATTCAGGTTGAGCAGACTAGAGAGGATACCTGAGGGGCGCTGACGATGCTTAAGGCAAGTGAGACTGCAGAGTTTGTTCAGAGCCGTGGTAGGTAAGGGTGGGGGAGTTGAAAGCAGTTTGGGGTGTCAAACAGCATATGTGATGTTTGGGAGATGGTGGGGTGCCACCAAAGGGTTAGGATTTTCAATTATGACAAAACAGATTCACTTCTATATCAGTTTTTAGAAACTTAAGCTAAGGTGCTACATGCTGAAATGTAAGGTGCCACCTCGACTGCAGACAGGAACATGAGTTGCAAGGCTGTTCTCTGGATCTTAAGGAATGCTAAGCAGTCTCTCTCTCAGGATCAGCAATGCTGAGCAGAAAGTTGAGATATGCAAACTATTACACGTGGGGGGCATCTTGCCAGCATATTTCTGTTATGTTTGAAACCAAAGCCTTTGCCAGAAACTGAGAGAAAAGCATTTCTGTGTCGTCTCTGATGTACTTATTTTATATACTCTTCAAAGATAGGGGGTTTGTCCAGGCGAACTGGCTGCTCAGATGTTTGTGGAGTGACAGTCACACTCCTGGCCTGTTACTTAAACAAGATTAACAAGAACGGTCCTGCAGAGGCTACTTTGAGCCTTGTTTGGCTTAATTGTTCTGTCTTTGTCACTTGCAATTAAGCAGTCTCTCTTAAGATCGCTGCTGCGGTTGTTTTTTCTTTCAGTGGTGAATGGAGAGTGTTTTCAGGCAATGAGTTGGGGGCCCTCTTGGGCTGGTGGCTCTTTACTTCTTGGAAAGAAAAGAACCAAGATCACAGCGCCCTCAAAGACACATACATGCTGTCCAGCACCGTCTCCTCCAAAATCCTGCAGGCCATTGCCTTAAAGGAGGGTTTTCACTTCGAGGTAAGGTGCTCGTGAGACTTGCTCTTTTCCCTTTCTTTTGCTCTGTGCAAGGTCTAAGGCATTTCTTTCTCTCTTGGATTATCCTTTTAGGAAACATTAACTGGCTTTAAGTGGATGGGAAACCGAGCCAAACAGCTAATCGACCAGGGGAAAAATGTCTTATTTGCATTTGAAGAAGCTATTGGTAAGAGCTGATCACGATGGTCGTGGGACCAGTTAGTTTTTAGAACACAAATGAATGGGGAAAGATTTGGGTTTGGATTTGGGTTCAAAAGATTGACAGTGAAACAGGAACACACAGTTCGTTTTGCTACTGTGATGCTCAGCAAATGCTGAACTGTCCTACCCCAAAGTTGGTGTCGCAGATATTTTTTTTGGCTGAAAAGAATGTCTCACAAATAACCAAACCATTCACGTGAAGAAGTGAATCCTTTGCCCAGGTAATTGTGAACAGAGATGTTCTGTACACGGCTATAGTAGCTTCACGATCCTCCTGTTTGGGGCGGTGTGGAGGTGTGATATTTCCTTACTATGCTGTTGATATCCAGGCCGAATAGAGTTCCCTCCCCCTCAGAGAGTGCCCTGCAGAGATCTGTCCAGAAGAAAGAAGAAGGCACGGTTGTGGGACTTTTATCATAGTGATTTTCACCTTCACCTGAAAGAACCAGCCAGGATGATGGAAAAACACTTGTCTTAAGTGATCACTATAAATGAGCAGAAAGGAGAGCTGCCAATGGAAACGTGAACTGCAGATGTTTGTGCTGGGGGTGTTTTAGCCCTTTGTTTAGGAAAAGTTATTATACATCATGCTTATTAGATAATATATACTCTTCTGGTTCATACATTCCCTGCAGCATAGACACAGGCTCATCATTGAACGAATTCATTAAATTTGTTTCACTCTTTTGCTGTCAGAACTGGCAATCTGGCCTTCCTGTAGCTTTTTATTAAAAAAAAAAAAGATTTTCTTACATTTGTTGATCAAATATTTATTGCATATCCATTGCATGCTGACTCTGAAAGAAATGCATGACACTGACCTTAGCCTACAGCAGTTTATATAGATCTGGTTAGTAACCACACAAAAGAGTGTAGGCTTGGTGTCGGGATGGATCATGTAACTCGTAAGAACTATGGAGATTCGAAAAAGACAGAATAAGCATTGACTAGAATAATTGCAAACAGTTCTGTGTGAGCTGGAGGGATTTCGGCCAGACCTGGAAAATGAGCACGATTTGTCTAGGAGGGAGGCTCTCCTTACAGGTTATTCAACAAATACTTCCTCTTCTTTTTCTTTTTTTTAATTAAACATAGTTGAATTACAATATTATATTAATTTCAGGTGTACAACGTAGTGATTCCATGTTTTTATAGATTATACTTCATTTGTAGTTATTATTATTAAAATATCGACTATACTCTGTGCATTGTACAATACATCTTTGTATCTTATTTATTTTATATGTAGTAGTTTTTACCTCAACAGATACTTCTTGAAGGCCCGCTATGTGCTAGGTACGGGGCTGGATTCTTAAATGTAACGGTGGTGAGTGAGAAGCATTTACATACTGGACAACCTCGTAGACAATAGTCAGGGTGCATACAGACATGTGCACGCACAGTGTGTAAAGGAACCCACTCAAGGTGTGTGTACAACATGTGTTTCTGCAGGATATATGTGCTGCCCTTTCGTTCTGGACAAAGATGGAGTCAGTGCCGCAGTCATAAGTGCAGAGCTGGCCAGCTTTCTAGCAACCAAGAATTTGTCTTTGTCTCAGCAGCTAAAAGCCATCTATGTTGAGTAAGTTGCTATTGACTCTATTTAATTGAAGTAATTTTTTTTATCGGTTTCAACTGTACAACACAGTGATTCAATGTATGTCTCCATTGTGAAATGATCCCAATTAGTACACTTAATGTGCATCCCCACGTAGTAATATTTTTTTAATGCTTTACTCTGTTCTTATGCTTGAGATACTAATATTCTTTCTGATGTTCTTTCTTTGGTTATGAGTTCTGTTTCTTATAAAAACTAAATAAGGGATCACCTTTTCCTTTTGATACTTAACTGCTTAGTAGTAATCACCATTCGTGATGACATTGATTCTTAAGAAATGAGAACGTTAGTTGCAGAAATGGCTAAGGGAAGAATATGATTTTTAAGTGTCCAGTGTCAAAAAAGACTAAATGTGTTCACGAAACATCTATTTAGTCTTCATAGAAATGATTCAACTCTGCCGTTGTAGTGCAGAAGCAGCCAGACACAATACATAAGGTAGTGGGTGTGGCGTGACTATGTTCCTGTAAAGAAACTTTTACTTACAAATACAGGCTGAGGGCCACACAGCAGTTCAGCGATCCCTGGGGTAGATTGTTGGGCCTCCTTTTTAATGTTGGACCTCTTTTTTAATGCTGAATTATTATTTTTAATGCTGAATTATTATTTTTAATGCTGATTCCTTTGAAATCAGTCGTGGTTATTTGTTTTAGAATATACTGGTTGATACATGTTCAGTGTACACTGTGCAGAATTATTTGTTCCTTATTTGGCATGTAATTGTGTTTGTATTGATAGGTATGGCTACCATATCACCAAAGCTTCATATTTTATCTGCCACGATCAGGGCACTGTTAAAAAATTATTTGAAAACCTTAGGAACTACGATGGGAAGAATGCTTATCCAAAAACTTGTGGCAAATTTGCAATTGCTCACGTTAGGGACCTTACAACTGGCTATGATGGTAGCCAACCTGATAAAAAAGCTGTAAGTAATGTTTTTTATCAATTAAGCTCTTCTCTGTTTACTTTTTGACTATGAATAGCTCAACTTATTTCATCATGTAATTAATTGAAGCTGATTTTAGGCATTTTTATAAATAAGCTATAAAAATATATGGATAGTTAAAAATCATGAGCTGAAACTAAAGGGGTGCTCCCTAGTCATCTAAGCCAATGCCGTCATTTAACACAGCAGGAAATCGATACACGTCATCCCTCGGCATCCGAGGATTCCACATCCGCAGATACCGAGGGTCGATCGTACTACACTATTTTACATAACGGACTTGAGCATCTGTGGATTTTTGTATCTGCGGGGGCTTCCGGAACCAATCCTCCACAGGGAGGAAGGGACGACTACTTAAAAGTGTAAGACCTACCTGCAGTCACACAGCTAATTGGTGATGCTGGGGACAGACTCTGGGTCTTCTGATTCTAAACCCAGCTTTTCCTCTCGTTCAGCAGTTGAACTTGAAAAAGCATCAGAATCACCTGGCGACCAGGTCAAAGCACTGAGTGCTACGGCCCACGCCTTGTTTGCCTTTCTAATAAGCTCCCTGCTGATGCTAACGCTGATGCTGCTGGTCCAGCTTTGAGAACCACTGCTTGCTTCCTCCTTAGCTTTACCCTGTTCTCTCTCTATATAAGAGTTGTCAGCTGTAAAGCATGAGTTTGCATGCTTCCTACCATGTGGATCCCCCCACAGGAGTCAAAAGAAGGCTCAAATATGGCAGAAGAGTATTGCCAACTGTAGCAGGGGGTCGGAGGAAGGAGAGTAAAAGTATCCTTATGAGATGCTGGACATTTACCTTGATATTCACCTTTTCATATTTTTAAATTTGCATCTGCACACAATATGTTTTTAAAGGCAAATAGTATTAAAAGAGTTCTGATGAAACATGGCAGTTCCAGCTCCTGCCATCTCATTGCCATGCGCCAAGACAGCCACCTTCCCTCTTAGGTGTTTCTCCTGGTATTCGCCACCTGATTTCTAAAGAATGTGCTCATGTGGTGATGCTTTGACTTCTCAGGGTTAGACTTTATTCATTTTCTATTATGGAGATAGGGATTTAGTTCTTACGCTTCCAGCATTCACGACTCTTCTCCCCTGTCCTCACAGTACATGTATACCACAGCTCTTGGTGACATCAGATTCCATGCTTGTGTTATTATGACTAGTAACGATGGCTTTTTTGCTTAGCCAAGTGGTGTACTATGATCAGTTTCCCCTTACTTTGTATAAAGAATTATTTTTCCTGTCATTAATAGCTGCTTTGTTCTTTCACTTGCATGGATTTCTTTGTAACCCTCAGCAGTTCTTCCCACGTCGTTCGAATACCTCCCAGTAGGATCTTCCACCGGGTCTGTTGGTTCCCTCTTGTGTCCAGTGGCCTCCCTCCTGGTCCCTTCCTCTGGGGCGGGCCTGCCACTCTCTGGGGTGAACGCCCAGCTGTCATCCTGGGGATGCCCTTCGCCACTCTCTGGGGGTGGATCCCTTGCTCCTGGACCCCACGATTTCCTCTTTTTATATTTGTCTTCCTAAATCACATCCTCTAGTAGCTTCCTAAGAAGAGGTGGATGGGAGGTAAAATTTTGGAGGCGTCGAGGTCTGAAAATGTCTTACTCTACCCTCACACTTTATTGACTCACAGTTTTGAAAGCATTGCTTGCTCCGTGTCTGTCAAGCCGTCGAGCATCCATCACTCGTTCACTCAGGAAATAGTTGGGACCTGCTGTGTGCTGCAGTCAGGGATGAGGACACCATGCTCATTCAGTCCTTTCCATGCAATTTGTTTTTTTCTTTATGGGAAGATATTAGGAACTTTCTGCTACTCTTGGGGTTCTGAGATTCCAGTGACATGCTTTTAGTGTGGGTTTCTTTTCACTCATTTTTCTGGACACTTGGTTCGTCTTTGTTGGTCTGTGGAGTCATTTCTTTCAGTTTTGAGAAATTCTCCTGATTTTTGTCAAAGAAGGATGCTGGATGGTTGTTTTTCAAGTAACCTCTTCCCTTGCCTTTTCTGTTCTCCCTTTCTTAGTAAGTCCTTCTTGACAAGTTCTTAGATGCTGACTCTCCTAGAGTGATGTTCTACTTTCCGTGTTTGTTTTTTCCCACTGTCCATCTATATCCTTCTTTCCTACTTTTGGGGAGATTATCTCAACATTAACTTTCACTGCGGCTTTGAACATTTCAGCTCCTTTTCTCTAATTTATTAAAAGTAACATTTTAGTCTTGCTTCATGTGTATTATATCTTATCTCTCTTAAGGATATTAATTATAGCTTTTTAAAAATATAGATCTTTCTTCCTCCGTATTGTCTTTATTTCCCTCAAGGTCTTCTGGGGCCGCCTCACCCTCACCCTAATCTCCTGCCTGAGGGTAATAAGCACTAGAAGTGATGGAGAGGTGCTTCGGACCTGGGAGGAGGGCACCGAGCATTCAGTGTGTGGACTCTTACGCTAAGTTTTCTCTATGCCCTGCCCTCCATAGTGCCTGGTGTCCTCAGCTTCTGAGCCCTTCTGGTTCAGTTGCCCCAGAGATGTAAACCATCTCCTGATGAGGTGGTTGGTTGACCTCGTGGGCAGAAGGCGGGGATTTGGGAGGATCTGATAGCTCCTTTGTCTCACCCCTGCCCTTTGCAGTACCTGGTGCCCCAGGTAGTAAGCTTTGCCAAGGCTCTGCAGAACACACTGACTTGGTTCTTGTCTGCCTGCTGCAGGGGCTCCGCGGTCATTGTCCTGAGTTCCAGCAGGTCACTTCTGCCCCTCCGTCTGGTTTCTGATTGCCACGATTAGTTGGCAACCCCCTAAACTGCTCCTGCCTCTTTGCCCTTGTATGTTTTTTTATTTTAATGCTTCAGTCATTTTAGTGGAGTTTGGAGAGCAATCAGCTGTGACTACATCTACCAGAGGCCCTTGAAAGTGAAATAAGCCTAACGTTTTGTGGGGTTTTGATAATGCAGTATTAATCGGCTTAAAGCAATTTCTTGTGAAATGATGTGTTTCCATTTTAGTAAAACTTTAGTAGCTTTAAGAGAGCTATGGAGGTAAAAGGTAGCATAGACAGTTAATTTTCACAAATTGCCTTATTTATTTCATTTATACAGAGTACATTTTCTGATTTCCTCAAGAATATTCTTCTTTTCTTCTTTGTTTTAAATTTAGTTTCTTGCTTATCCAGGGGAAAATGTTACTTAGGTAAGAACAGCTTATGTTGCTACTTAAATTTATAACGTGTAGATTAATTCCTAGGTTCTCCCTGCGAGTCAAAGCAGCCAGATGATCACCTTTACCTTTGCTAATGGAGGCGTGGCCACCATGCGAACCAGTGGAACAGAGCCCAAAATCAAGTATTATTCGGAACTGCGTGCCCCCCCTGGAAATAGGTATGCATGGATGGCGGCTGCTGGGATTTTTTTTTCCCCTCAACTTCCTAAATTCTATTCAGACGCTCAGTAAAATATTTCATCTCTCTAATATGTAGTGTAATTAGGAATGTTGTCTCAGAACCTGCAGCACTATTGTGATATTAACAGCCGCTTGACACATCTATGGACAAGAGTACTTACTTCCTACTTAGTTATTTCCTTCTATCCCAAATTTCCCTGTGGGAAAATTTCATTCCTAATTTCAGTAATAGTAGTAAAATTTTCCTTTTTGTAGTGCTTTTTATTTGAGCATGCCACCAATGACTTTTTCTCTTTTTCTCCATGTCTCTGATACAATAAATTAAAATCCATTACACATCCCATTCAACAATATCTTTGAGCAGCTATTTTGTGTAAGTCATGCTGGGTCTTGGGGCATTTAAAGAGACGCAGCAGAAAGAGTCCTTGCCACCAAAAAGTTGATGGTCTAGTAGCTTCAGTGTCATGTTTTGTGACCTTTGGTAAAAGGTTTGAGTTGGTCACTTTCCAACACCTGTGACGTTTTTGAACTTTATCAGCTGTGGTACATGTAGCTAGCACGTGTAAATGTCATATTACACACCTATTGAACAGTCACTTAGCTATCACTTCTCTATTCAGAATACAGTTCAAAATCAGGAAATTTTTTTTAAAGGTGAATTAAGTTAGTGCTGTCCAACAGAAATAAAATGTGAGCCATATAAGCAATTTGAAATTTTCTCCTACACACAATTTTAAATAGTAAAAAGAAACAGATAATGTATTTATTTAACTTAGTGTTTTAAATATTAACATTATAACATGTAATCATTATAAAAATGATTAATGAGATATTTAAATTCTTTTTTTCACGCTGTCTTCAAAATCCATACAGTATTTTATACTTAGCACGTATCTCAAATTCGAATGCTGTATTTTTTTGGAAATACCTAATCTGTATTTAGATTTCGTAAAATTTACAGTTGAAAAAGTAGATTTTGACACCCAAGTTGTTGCAGACATACTTGTTTTCCAATAACTGAATCAAGTGCCAGTTTTCAAATTTGTTTCAATTAATTAAACTTAAATGAAATTAAAAATTCATTTCCTCAAATTAAAAATTGGGTTGCACTAGCCCCATTTCAATTGCACTGTAGCCACGTGTGGCTAGTGGCTATTGTAGCAGACAACATAGGTCTAGGTAGTAATGACACGTATACTTCAAAGCTTTGTTCATAGGGTTTCTCTGGCTGGTGAATCAAATTTACATTCTGTGGAAATAAGAGCAGAGGAAATTTTCTGAGCATCTTAAATTGGCAAGCCAATAGCAGATTAAATGTAGCAGATTAGAGGGGCAGGGAAGATTTGTTACGGGTGGACTTTCCTTAGACATGAAGAAGTGAGGACTAATAGCAAAGCTAGAAATATTAAAACAAAACTATAAAACATGGATACAAGAACTCAGAATAGTCACCTGTCAGAGAGTTTATCATAAAGGAAACAGCAAGCCACACCCAAATCAGCCCTGAATTTTATTCTGAATAATTCTCATTTCTCACTTAGTGTTTTCATATTTCTATGTCTCATTCTTTTGAAAACAAATGGACATAAGTCCAATTTAAAGATCTATTTTCTCTCTCTATTTTTTTCCTTCTCATTATCCTGTGAAAATATAGGTAATATTTTAGAAAACTGTCTTTTATAATAACAATACAACTCACTGTTTAAGGATCTATGGTATTTACATTTTTCACATGGCTTATTGAGTGGACTTAAATTCAAATATTAGTTTCTAAATTACTGAAAATACTTTGAAAATTTGTCCTTTTGTTATAGTCATTGAAGTGTTGCTGCCATTTATTAAGTGGAACATTAGGCTCTAGGTCAGTCCGTAGATACGCTGTCAGGGCTCAAGCGAGGCATCAGCATACCTAACACACAACAGCAATAAAGCCATGGCTAAGGTTTCCTTATTGAGAACGTTAAATATTATTAATACATTTTATGTCATGAATTTCATTCATTGATTGAATTCTACAGCCCACTAACCCTTTAGAATAGAAAATCTTTTTCAAATGTAAGTCCTGCGTTTAAAAAGTACTGCTTTGTTGGGATTGATATCTTTAGTTGCTTTTTTGTTTGTTTGTTCTTTGGTTTTTGATGCGTTTTTTTGGGGTTTTTTTGGCCACGCCATGAGGCTTGTAGGATCTTAGTTCCCCGACCAGGGATCAAACCTGTGCCCTCAGCAGTGAAAGCACAGAGTCCTAATCACTGTACCACCAGGGAATTCCATTGATGTCCTTAGTTTTGTCCAACTTTTTATTCTGAAAAATTTCAAACCCATAGAAATGTAAAAATAATGTAGTGAATACTCACATACTCCTCACATAGACTAGAGGTTGGCAAACTTTTTCTGTAAAGAGCCAAACAGTAACTATTTTAGGGTTTGCAGTCCATACAGCCGTTGTTATAACCACTCAGCTCTGCTCTTGTAGCTGGAAAGCAGCCACAGACATAAAAGAATGGGTGTGACTATGTTCCAATAAAACTTTATTTACACAAATAGGCCACAAGCCGTAGTTTACCTACCCCAACCTAGTTTTAGCAATTGCTAACATTTTGCAGTATTTACTCTCACTCATCATACATATCAATATTATATATTTGGGTTGGTTTATTTTGTTTCTTCAGCTATTTGAAAATAAGTTGTAGGCTTCAATACTCATCTCCTAAGAACAAGGACACTCTCTTACTGTCTCAAGATTTAGGTAATAATTATGTCAAGCAAGGTTCTAACAGAGAAACAAAACCAGCAGGAGATATGTAGTAAATTCATTGATGAGCTTTAGTTTTATGTATATTGTTTTAAAAAAAAAACCAGTAATTAATAGTCAATGTACCTTCCTGAGAACTGTTATTTTCTTCAAAGCACATTTATGGAGAAGGGAAAAAAAAAGACTTGTGTAATTCATATATTACTTATGAAGCTTAATTACTTTATATGTTACCACTGGGGGTAAAAATAATTATAATGATAGCTACATTTATTGAGGTTTTTGGGCCAGATTCTGTGCTAATTGCTTTATATAATTTATCTCCATCTCTACAAGAACTCTCTTGAGAAGATAAAGTCTTTATCTCAATTTTACAAATGAGGAATCTGGGCCTTTGAAAGGTTAAGTCATTTGCCCAAGGGCACACAGCTAGTAAGTAGTAGAGCCAGAATTAATGGCTGTAATAAAATGGATTGTTTTAGTTGTACTGGTTAGCTATTACAGTGCAAAAATGATCTTAACTAATTACAAAGCTTGCCGTAATTGTTAAAATTAAGTTTGCATGTATTAAAGATGGTCAAGTATGAAGTATTAAAACTTTGAATTGAAGGATTTAAGTTTTTTTATTGAGTGCTTTGGTTTTAAGTACTTATAGTAACTCACATCATGCTAGTAGCCTGATACATAAGCCTGCCACATAAATTAGACACCTATCTAATTACAGGTCCGTTTTATCTGTTATCAGCATTCTAATTGTTGGCACATAAATGAGTGTTTTCCGCATGCTTGAAAACTTTATTTCCTTAAAGGGAAAGTTCCCAAGATTTTTGTTTATACTTCAGTTGTAACTCTCGTGTTCCCAAGGTAGGATAAAAAAGTTAGGCGGGGGTCTGAGTTCCTGGTGAGTGACCGTCAGGCCCACTAGGAGGCTCCCCATCTCTTCCATCCTGGGAAAGCCTTACACAGGAGGCTGTAGCCGAGCTCCCAATAGCCTGAAGAGGAACAGGATCAAGGACAGTCATATCCTTGGAGACCGAAGACTTGCCCGCGATGTCATTTGTAAAAGTTCAGCAGGATTTAATGACAGCTGGAGTCATGAAAGTTTTCTCTGCACTTATAGGTACAGGCGGAGCTTTTAGGAATGCTAGGCTACACACTGTGTTTCTTAAAAATTCATGTGAGATGTGCAGAGAGGTTTTGTTTATAGTAGAGATCTTGGGGAAAATAATGAATATGGTCACGTGCGTTTTTTGTCCATGTCACAAGATCCATTCCCATGCTTAAGTGACTGGAGTTCTGTTTTGTCTGATATAGCCCTCCACTTAAGGGTACATGTCAGTGTTACTTGATCAACGTGGGGAGTCTTTAAAATATGCTTTGGGGGGCTTCCTAGGTGGCGCAGTGGTTAAGAATCCGCCTGCCAATGCAGAGGTCACGGGTTCGATCCCAGCTCCAGGAAGGTCCCACATGCCGCGGAGCAACTACCCGTGTGCCAAAAAAAAAAAAAAAAATAAAATATGCTTTGGAGTAATCCAATGACCTGGAATTTTTTTCACCTTTATTTTGCAGTGATCCTGAGCAGCTGGAGAAAGAACTAAATGAACTAGTCAGTGCTATTGAAGAACATTTTTTCCAGCCACGAAAGTATAACCTGCAGCCAAAAGGAGAGTAAACTACCCCAGCCTTGGGCATAATTACATTTACCTACAATTAAGCCAAACTTGATTTCGTAAGCATTATTTTTGCGGGCCAAATAATTTAAACTATTGCTGCAAGTATTTATATTTTTTTAATAGACCTACCTTCCTCCTTGTTTTATGTTTGAACTTTAAGGATGATAAAGAAAGATGGCTAAGTCTAACAAACCAACATTCCTATTAAAAGGTTGAACCTGGACATCATCTGAATCTTAAAAATGAAGAGTTTAGAAATAACTAACCCTCAAAAATGTTATAACTATTACGCTTTCATTAGAATAAATACCAAATATGTTTCTTCTCTAAAATTCATTTCATGTGTTAAGTAAAACAGCCAGAAAGCCTATACATTACTAAATTCTGGGCTGTCACATGTAAAAGATAGCCACTTTTACATATATGTATATTTACATTTCTATCAGTCATTTATAAAGTAAAATAAATGAACAGATCGAATGTTGTGTTTAGGGAAAATACAATTCACAGGAATCTATAAAGTGGAGCAAATACACTTGAAAAAGATAAAGTTTTTTGACCTAAAACTTTAGTTCTAATGCACCGTTATACAGCATGTATGTGCTAGGACAAAACAGCTTAACCATCTTTGTTCAGTGTGTTAACATTCATTTTATCTCCTTAAATCTTGAATCAAACAATTGGTTATTTGAAACTTGCAAAGTAGATTATTGTAGTTTTTCGCTTTAACACAATTTAATGTAGTCTTGGTCCTAAAGCAGCAAGGACTATAAGCAGTCAAGGACTGACCATGATTTTTTTTTTTTTGCCTTGTTTCTCATGTGATCACAATCTAATATCAGACTTTTCCAGGTTCATTGTTTAATCTGTGCCTCCTCATAATTGATGGCCTTACAGCTTCCACAGTGACTCCCATTGAGTACCCATGACCGAGGACCAAACTGTTCTTTATATACTTTATATATTTTGTGTGATTTTTTATTTCTAAAGCAAATGATTGCCTGTTATTATTATTAACTTAAATGGTTATTAACAGTTTCAGAACATTGAAAAATCGCAGTTCTGTCGACAGTCATGTTTCTAATATAAAGGGAAGAATATTTGTATATCCTGGTGATACATAGTTTGTCCCCTACCAGAACTCTTAAATATACAATATTAAATATATTCTATCAGCTGCTTCATTGCAGAAGCTACATTTACTCATATTTTTGTTCGATAATGTTTTCTAGCCTTAAAGTATACTCTCGAAAAGAGAAGTTTTAGATTTGTGTCCTCTCTACATTTTTTTGAGCGCATAAATTATACCCCATCACAGAGTTTGTTTCTGGAAATGGGAAGGTACATTAAGATCCAGTCCTGTCTGATGGAGCTCAGGGTCTAATTGGAGGGCTGCTAAGTAACTACAATACTTAACGCATTCTAGAATTGAGTTAATTCTATAATTGAGTTCTTTGCTAAGTACTCAGAGTTGAGGAATGTGAGAGACAGATTCATTCTGCCCAGAGGAAGCTTCACCTTCAGGGGCAAGTAGCAGCTGAAGATGAAGGAGGAAGCCTTCCAGGCAGAGAGCACAGCATCCACAAAAGTGTGGAGGCACTGGCGTGTGTGTCGTCCAGGAGGGAGGTGGGGAGGTGGTGAAACGGAACCTTAGACGTAAACTTCAGGACCTGCCCCACTTCTCTCCCGTGACCAGGTGATGCAGTTGGACCTAAAGGAGATCCTCCATTAAGTATTCTTGACTTCTTCTTGTTATTATGGGATGCAGGGTAGCAATGTGGATGCATCAAGCTCACAGCATGAGGCCCCTGCGTTCTAGTCTTGGTCTGTGACCTTGGTCAGTTCACTTAGCCTCTCAACGTCTGCATTTTGTTATTTTTTAAGACTTTTGTTTTTTTAGGGCAGTTCTAGGGTCACAGCAAAATTGAGAAGAAGGTACAAAGATATCCCGTACCCACCCTGCCCCGCCACATGCACAGCCTCCCCCATTATCGACACCCCCCACCAGAGTGGGGCCTTTGTTATTGATGAACCTGAATTAACACACCATTCTCATCCAAACTGTGGAACCAAGAAGAAGATCAGTGAGTTGCCAGGGGTCAAGGGGGAAGGAAAGATGAATAGGCAGAGCACAGAGGATTTTTATGGCAGTAAAAACAATTTTCCAATGGTGCTGTAATAGCGAATACATGTCATTATACCTTTGTCCTCATCTGTAGAATGTACACCACCAGCAGTGACTACTAACGTAAACTATGGACTCTGGGCGACAATTTTGTCATTTTTAAAATAAAGAGATTTTGCTAAATAAAGAGGTCATTTCATGCTGCAGATCTTTAAATTATATAAAAATCCATGAAGGGCACCATCAGCAATAATAAACTGCTGGCAACTCTCTTTGGCAGAAGGCGTCACTAGCCCTCTCACAAGACCTGTCATCGGAGATGGAGGAAAAATACTTTGTACCAGAGACAGGCAGCCTTGTGTTCCTATCCTGCCTTACCTTGCAGCCTGAAGGGAGAGGTGCTGAAGTTGGGACCGAGGAAGGCAGGGCCACGTGACATGCAGATGCCAGGAAAGGTTCTGCAGGGGAGGAAGGCAGTGATGGGGACTGAGGGCTGTGTGGCAGCCCCCCTGCCTTCTCATAGCTAAACCTGCCTGGGGAAGACGGTCCGACTTGAGTGTAGAGGTGGCAGCCCATTTTCTCTTGGTGCCTAGAAAGAACAAATCGCAGATTAAGTCTGAGAGATTGACTTGCAGGAGGTAATGCAGGCCAACTGTTTCAGGGGGTTTTGTTTTGTTTTTTTTCTCTGTGGTAACTCTATGAGATAAACACATCTTTATTCTTCTTTCCTCTAAGAAACATTGGCAGTACCTCTTATTAATTTATGTCATCAATTTAACTCAATGATGCTATTAAGAGAAGGTATTATTTCCTGACGTTGGAAACATGGTTTTAAAAATGAATGCTTTAAGTGACAGAACAAATGGTATTGTCCTGCTTTGAAGGGATTTTGAAAGCATGGCATCTAATTCATATTTATAATTTCTACTTCCTAAAAGACTGCATCCTGAGCTATTTGTGCATTCGTTCATATGTTCACTGATTGAGTCATGCTTGGATTTTGCTGTGCGCCAGGCACTTTTCTGGATACTGATAATAAACAGGTGTTTGTGACCTCAAACTTAGTCTAGCAGAGGAAATCACACGTGCACCGATGATTGCCGCATTGCAATCGTGAAGTATTTGAACTATGGACAAACCCTTAGTTCTGTAATGTCCCCTTTTGGACTTGTCTTTTTCAAGAACATCAAGTTCAAGCTCCTGACATTTTTGTTCAAAACAGTTTGACTCTATTTGAATACCATTTCCTGCATCATCCCTCTGTCCTGTTCCTGCTACCAGCATACTTTGTGTAGAGTAGCTCCACTATTGACAGCAAGATGTCACACTCTTAGGCGGACGGGAAGCCAAGTGTAAGATAACGCCACTTTGATAGACTTCTCCGTGTAAACGCAGTGCAGTATCTACTCAGATTCACTGGAGGAGAAAGACAGCTGTCTGGAGAGATGGGGTCCTCTGATGTGAGTGCTGGGTGAGCAGGATGGAGAGCACTGTTGGGGAATCTGGTTTCTGTTGACCTGACTTCCTTGTGTAGGTCCCTGAAATTAAAATTTTCGAAACAGCTAGCAGCCACTTCCTGTTCATGTGCAGTGAAAGCCACTTTGGTGTTTGGCGCAAACCTGGTCCAGAATGGAGTTGGGCACCAGACCAAAGAGCCAGCTCCAGGTCAAATAAGCGTCTGATACCATTTCAAAATAGCATTGTGCAACTTCCAAAGGGAAGTTAGGGTTGCAGTTCACAGAGATGACGAGGCCTGATTGTGTCCTTAAAGTACATTGTTCAGAACTATTTCACCTTAACCATTTTTAAAAAACCTCTAGCTGGCAAGAGTGAAATATAGCTCCATATCTGATAAGTGTTCCTAAAACCAAAGTACAAAGGTGGAGGCTTGAGCTAACTATCTCCTTTGCTGGTTCAGCAGGCATCCTTATTTTTTCCTTCTGAGCCCTAAGTCGGTTCATTCCCCGAGGTGGAATCATCGATTCTCTGCCCTTTGAAAGTTCAAAGCTTTCAAATATGTTCAAGGCTATAATTGTCCTAAGTGTAGGACTACAGACTTCTCTCCCAAGTTCCAACCCTATGTTACCACCTGTCTCCACGGACTTACCTCCTCGGTTGTTCTCAAATGGCATTCAGTGTATGTAGCCCAGCCCCAAATCCATTTTCCCGCTTCAGTTAGTTCCCCAGCTGTCCTTCCTGCAATCTACTCTGTACACCACCACTTCAAAACCAGGCACTTCCCTGGTGGCGCAGTGGTTAAGAATCCACCTGCCAATGAAGGGAACACGGGTTCGATCCCTGGTCCAGGAAGATCCCACATGCCACAGAGCAACTAAGCCCATGTGCCACAACTGCTGAGCCCGCATGCTGCAACTCCTGAAGCCTAGAGCCTGTGCTCTGCAACCAGAGAAGCCACCACAATGAGAAACCCGCGCACTGCATCAAAGAGTAACCCCCACTTGCCACAACTAGAGAAAGCCCGTGTGCAGCATCGAAGACCCAACACAGCCAATAAATAAATAAATAACTTTATTAAGGAAAAAAAAAAACCTGCCCAGAACCTTCGGTGATTTTAATATTTGACTTGTACCTTTTCCTTTTTAAACGTACAGAGAATTTCAAATGTACGCAAAGAATCATACACTGGGCCTTTAAGTACCCTCCCCCAGGTCTAGCAAATCCTGCCTTCATGGCCAGTCACCTTACATCTAAATCTCTTTTACAGGACAGTTCTGAAGCAGATCCCAGTCCTGCCCGTTGTATCTATAAATATTTCAGTATGTATCTGTAAAAGATAAAGACATATTCACCACACACAGAACACCATACCACACTTGTTACGTTTAAAAATGTTTACCAGTCCTCATCAATTAGGCAGTGTGCACAGTCTCCTCCTTTGTCTCATGTGTTGTTTACTCTTTGCTTGAATCAGGGCTCAAATCGTATCCGCTCATTGCATCTGGTTGATAGTCTCTTAAAATCTCTTTTAATCTCTACATTCTTCATCTCTTTTTTTTTTTCTTTTTAAATGTATTCCCAACGAGCAAATCATTTGTCTTGTAGGGTTTCCCACACTTTGAATTTTGCGAATTGCCTCCTCGTGGTCTGTTTAAAATGTTTCTCTGTGCCTTACATGTCCTGTAAGGTGGTATGGAAGATGGAGATGTGTAATCTGATTCAGGTTTGATTTTTTTGGTGCTACGTGATAGGAGTGGGGGAGGGGTGGCACTCCCACCTTCTCTAGTTGTTTTCCAAGTGCCTGGACTAGTTATCACTGGTCAGTTTGCTCACCCCTGCTCAGCCCGTATAAGAAAAGGAGAATCAGGTAAGTGGCAGTGGGGTTCCGTTAAAAAGGATGAATGGATGTATCGAGTGTCACACAATTCTGCAATACTGCCAGAGTCAGGCCTCCCACAGAAGGGGGCAGGAGAAGCTGGGAGCTATTTCAGACAGAACTGGCAGCTCATGTCAACCTTGATGAAAGCATACTTGACTCTCTCAGAGAGCTCTCCTGGGCTCCAATAGCTCAAAGGAAGGGATTTGTCACACCTTTAGGTTCTTAATGACTCCTTTTAATTGATCATTTGTCTGTTCTGGAACAAAATTACATTTTTGTGTTGAGATGTGAAGACCAACAAAGGGAGAAATGTGGGCAAGGTGCACGGAGAGAGTGATGAAGGCTTTGCTCGAGTGGACCAGCTGCGTGGTGAATATAACCACAAGACAGAGGAAATAGGACCATCTTCCTTTAGAGGGCTTGTGCTCTGGTGTGCAACCCAGAATGGGAACCAAGATCTGTGCTGATAAGATCTCAAAAGACTTAAATGAGGTTGAGTTTGTGCTGCTGCTTAAGAAGGATGGTCTCATTGAAGATCTACATCCTCTGTCTGATCAGAGAGTATGCATTAAGCACTTTCTGTGGAAAGGATGCTGGACAGAAAACTGTTAAATTGTGTGATGCTATGACGTTTGCCCTGGAGTATGCATTTCTGTGGCAAGCAACGAAAACCAATTTCACAAAGTGAGACAAAGAAAAAGATTCTGAAAGAAGTCTGGGAAGTCACCCAGAGTTTAGCCAGTGGTGTCCTCTATCATTCATTTCTTTATCATCAATATAACCTTTTTTTTCATCAATATCATCTTGATCATCAATAACAAAAAGTAGATTTGAGGGTTCTGCTTCTTTGAGAATCACCAGTTACCAGCACAAGCAAGGAGCTGGCTAAAGAGTGGAAACCTAAACAAATAGAGAAATGTAGTTACAGTTGAATGGACTGATCCTGTGCGTAAAAGAGATCCTGAGTTTGTGGCCAATGTACGCATTTTATTTGGGAGAATCTTGGCTAAGCCATTTTCTGAACTTAGAAAAATTAAAAGGATGAAGAAGTAGAAATAGTATGCATTTGTTCACAAATGGTTGCATACTATACACTCTGTTCTGCATCTGCTTTTCATCCCCTAGTTAGAAGAAGGACATTTACGTGGTTTCCAATTCTTTGCTAATATAGCATAGCAATGAATAACATTGTATATATGCAATGTAAATATAATTTTCCCTCTCATTCTAGTATAGGACAAATGCTATTTTAACACCTAAAACACCTCCTTGTTGAAAGAATGCATGAGATTATCTCAGTGAGAACACTTCATACATTGCAGGGTGTTGAGTATTACTATCTTTGGATAAATGAACAAATTAGATTAATAAACTATGTTTCATAATCACCCATTCCGTGTTTGCGGCTCTGTTCTTAAAAATCAGTATCATTTTGCTGCCCTCATTTTCCAGCTGGTGACAGTAATTTTTTAAAAAGAAAAGAAAATCTATACCATTTCTAGGTTGTGTCCACTACAACCCATTTGTGTTATGGTTGTGGACTCTATAGTCAGGCTATCTGAGTTTCAATCCCAGCTCTATTACTTTCCAGCTATGAAATGTCGGACACGTTTCTTAACATCTCTAAACCTCAGTTTCCCTATTTGAGATAAGGATGAAATCCAATCATTTGTTGCAAAATAATTGTTAATGACATTTCAATTGTCTTAGACCATAGAGGACACTAATCTGTGATTAGAGAGAAATTTAACATTGTCAACAGAAAAGTATTACATATTGGAGAAAATACACACGGGGGTAATTTAGGCCTCATGGGTGATATGCAGATGTACCCATCATTGTCCCTGCCTATAAAGAGATAAAAGTTTGGGGAAATGAGACTCACACAGGATATATGGGAACTATTGAAGAAAATATGGATTAATTATTTTGTAATCTTGGAGTGTAACCTTTCTATGACTCAGGTTATAAAGAAAGGATTGAAAAAATTGCCCACATTAGATAAAATCTTCTGTGACAAACTGGGCAAAAATGTTTGCCACTTGTATCACAAAGGGCTTATCTTCCTAATGTATAAAGAGCCCCTAGATATCAATCACGAAAAAGACCAACAACCCAATAGAAAATAGGACAAGTGATATGGAAAGATGGTTCACAGAAGAGGAAACACAAATGGCTCTTAAATATATGTATTTTTTAAGTGCTCAAAATAATTTTTTTAATCCCTCTTTGTTTGCTGTGCCATTTTACTTGTACATTCAATTTCTATTATTTTTATGGTTACTTTTATAATCTTAACATGTATATTTTCTTAATCAGGTCTAAAGTTATTATCTCTAGCCTCTACCCAAACAATACAGAAAATTTAATTGTTGCTTAGGTAGTACATTCAAATGGTAGAGAATTCAGAATGTACAAATGTATATATAGAGTGAAATATATCTAGTCTACAGTTATTAACAGCCACTGAGTTCCTATGCATGAAGGCAATCATCTTTGCCAATTTCAAGTGTATTCTTCCAGAGATCTTGTATATAAAACAATTATGTAATGGATTATTTTGATTTATTTTATCCAAATGGTAGGACAGCGCACACACTGTTCTGTGCTCTGCTTTTTTCATTTGCCAACTGTGAAAGAGTGTTGTAATGGTTGCCTTCTTTTCTGTAGATGGAGCATATGAGAAATCCATGTTCATTGTTATAACGCACTGACACATTGCCGTTGTTAATGAAGAAAAATCTGACTCATCTAGAAATACATTTATTCTATATCACACTCGAGAATATATTTAAAGAGTCTAATGATATTCCAATGCATGGATGTAATGCCATCTACTTAATTATTTCCCCTATTAATGGATATTAAGGTTGTTTGTAATTAGTGCTGTTTCAAACAACACAGCAGTGAATAACCTTGTCGTGGATCATTTCACATGAGTGTGTGTCTGCAAGAAAATCCACCAAATTTTTAAAACCCTTCAGAATGACTTTTAAAATTTTTCCCATTTTATTGAGATATAATTGACATATAGGACTGTATAGGTTTAAGGTGTACAGCATAATAGTTTGGTTTACATACATCATGAAATGATTATCTCAATAAGTTTATTGAACTTCCATCATCTCATCAGAATCGTTTGTGAAAGTTAATGCTTATGTAGATTCGCCCAGTTCTTTGCTATTTTGAGTCATCCATCCTAACCCTTCTTGCTGAAGTACATATTTTAGAGGTTGTTTTAGTCTTGGCCTGAAAATCGTGTTAGTCACCATCATTCATTGGTAATAATTCTGCCAGGTAAAGGGCTCTAACTTGATGTTTATTTCCTCTGGCACTTTGAAGTCACTGTTGAATTATATTTTGGACTTTTTTGTTTCTGCCCCAAAGTGTGCTGTTACTCTCACTGTCATCTGTTTGTAGATAGTTTTTTTTCTTTCTGATCGCTTTTTTAAGTCATGTTTTCAATAAGGTGTAAAATACATACAATAAAATGCACAAAATCTTAAATGTACAGCTCAGTGATATTTTAGACTTTAAACATCCATGTAACCGTGAAGATATAAAACATGTTCATTATCTCAAAGGGTATCCAAGGGTACCCTGATGACCTTTTCAGTTTTATCCTTCCCTCAACCCCCAGAGATAACTGCTATTTAACAGGTAAGGCCATGGATTCATTTTTCCCATTCTTGAACTGAATGTAAATGTAGCTGTATCTTTTGCTCAATTGCTTTTGAGACTTTTTTTTGCTCTTTGATGTTTTGCCATTTCATTATGATATTAGGTTACCATATTCATCATTTTCCATGTCTCTATCTCTGTGTTGCCTTCTCAGCTGGAACTGTCTTCCAGTTCACTAATGTCTCATTAGCTTTTCCTAATCTGCTATTCAAGCCTTCTTTGGAATTTGAAGTTTCAATGTTGTTGCTTTTTTAAAAAATTCTAGAAGTTCTATTTGATCTTTTTTCAAATCTTCCTTTTCTTTATTATTAGTGTCCCATTCCATTCTCTTGGTTCCCAGTTTTGGTTTTTGTTTATGAATAACTTTTAATATGCTTGCTTTAGTCTCTCTTTCAGCTTGTTCTATAAAGTTCTTGAAATGCTATTTCTTCAGTTTTCTAGTGTTTGTGAGGTTGCTTATTTTTATTTTCAGCAGAGGGTTTTCTTTTTCTGTTTTTATTTCTTTTAATTTGGGGGAGTCCCTTGTGCCCTACGTTGTAAAAAATATTATTACAAGGTGATTTTATATTTACTTCTGCAAAGTCCAAAAGGTTTCACTGTTTTGTTGCTGTTGTTGCTGCTGTTGGGTTTTTTTAACTTTTTCTTTGGTTTGTTTTGTAATCTTTCTTTAAACTGTTCATTGCTTTGCATGCCTATAATTAGTTATTAATTAATTATAAGATACTATTTATACACCGTTGTAAAGAATACATTTCAAAAAGATTTGTATAAATTTTTATCTAGTAACGTAGTGCTACCCAAACACAAAAGTAGTGCTACCCAAAACAACTATACAAATTGATTTTAAAATTCATATGGAAGAGTAAAGGTATTACTGAGTCCAAGCTGGTACTGCTTACCACACAACAGGCCAATAAATCAAGAGATGAGTTATTGGGGCAAGGAATAGGGACTTTATTTGGAAAGACAGCAGACCAAGAAGATGGTGGGCTAAGTGTCCCAAAGAACCATCTTACCCAAAGAACTCAGGCTTCTTTTGCTAAAAGGGGAGGGGTATGTGGTTGGTTGGTGCAAACTTCTTGGTGTTGGAATCCTTGTTCTTGCAGCTGTTCAGGTAGGTAGGTCAGGTCACTATGTTCCAGTAAACCTCCAACAAGACAAATGTTATTCTCTATTCTGCAACTTTTTATCTGTATATGAATGGAAAAGTATTATACCTTTAAAGGTCAGAGCCTTGAGAATGGGCGATTCTGTATATTTCAGGCTACAGGCAACATTCTTAACTTGTTGCAAAAGCAGTAGAATACAAAGGTTAAAGTAAAAGAAACAGCCAATATACAATCAGATTTTTTTCTTCCCTACTACAAAAAGCCACAATAAACAAAATAATACTGAAGAAATAAAGTTGGGAGACAACACTCCATTGGTCTCTTGCATTTCTGCACATCTCCTGAACAGATACACTGACATTTTTTTTTTCCAGACTATCTTTTCAAAGATGTTTGTACAGTGAACAGTTTTGGAAGACCGAGATGGTGTCTCCCTCCAGGGCAGATGGAAGATTTGTTTGATGTCTAGGATATTTAAGAAATGTCTCCCTCTGGGGAAAAGGACAGGCAGGTTTGCTAGCATCCCCCTTTAAAGTTTGGGGTTTCCTAAGCACAGGTTCCTCATGGTGACATGTGCAGCATTCATCTCAGCTCTTCCATGTCACACATGGAACTTGGGGACAAGGGCCATTGAGGTGAACATAAAGCTTATTCTGCCTGCTGTGCTATGAGTAATAAAGTCCTTTGCCTCTGACTCACCAGGCTCTCATGCCTTCTACTTGTACCCATGAATCAGTGACAGGCTAACTCATTAGCTTGCAAACAGATAAATTCTCAGACTCTTCACAGTTCATGACAATAAGAAGAGGAGAATTGTGCTACCACATATTAGGATTTATTATAAAGATAGAGTAAATAAATTTGGCAGAGAGGTGCACAAATAAACCAATGGAAGGAAATAACAAATAATCTCATGTATATAGATGAAATTGATACATGACCAACATGGCATCATAAGTCTGTAAGGAAAGAACTACTGAGTAAAAAATTCTGGATCAATTAGCTATCCAGATGGAAAAACTAAAATTAGATCCCTACCTCAAACCGTATGCAAAACCATATGGAAAAATAAATTTCTGTTGGATTCAAGATCCAAATGTGAACAACACTTTAAAATTTTTAGAAGAAACTCACAACATTGTAAATCAACTGTACTTCAATTTAAAAAAATATTTTTAAAACTTCCTGTTGCAAGCTTAAAAATTTTTTTAGAAGAAATTAATTGTGGGAGATTGTCTCTATGACATCATGGTAGAGATGGATTTCTTAAAAGAGACACTAAAAGCCCAACTCATAAAGCAAAAGCATTGACCACATTTGTATAATAAAAGCCATTATAAGTAGAATTAAAAGACAACCCACAATCTGTGTTGAAGATATTTGTAACTTTTAACAAAGTTGATGATGAGTTGTTGTTGTTGTTTTAATATTTATTTATTTATTTGGCTGCATTGGGTCTTCATTGCTGTGTATGGGCTTTTCTCTAGTTGCAGAGAGTGGGGGCTACTCTTCATTGTGGTGCTCCGGCTTCTCATTGTGGTGGCTTCTCTTGTTGTGGAGCACAGGCTCTAGGAGCATGGGCTTCAGTAGTTGTGGCATGAGGGCTCAACAGTTGTGGCTCAAGGGCTCTAGAGTGCAGGCTCAGTGGTTGTGGCACACAGGCTTAGTTGCTCCACGGCATGTGGGATCTTCCCGGACCAGGGATCAAACCCGTGTCCCCTGCATTGGTAGGCAGATTCATAACCACTGGGCCACCAGGGAAGTCCTGGTGATGAGTTTTTATGTTACTTTTATCAGTTTTGAATCCTACACCAACTTGTGGGCATAAATCCACACTTCAGACACTTGTGTGACGCAGGTTTGGAGTTCTGATTTCTGATCATGAACTCACTCTTCCTACCTCTGACTCCCAGCACCCTCCCACCAATCCCCACCCAGTGTCTCAAGCAAACTTCAAGCTTCCCTGATGCTGGACCAGGGAGCACATTTTTTTCTTTTCACAGAGGCACAGTCCTTTTCAGGTGTCTTGGACACTAAGGAATTAAGATAGGACACCATGAATAAGAATAAGAGACTTGAAAAAAGAATCCAATAGAACTTTTAGGAGAGAAAAAAAATAAAAAACAAAGACAAGTAAGTAAGTCAGCTTCAACTCCCTGACTTGTATCAGCCCCAGGGCCATATTTCCAGGAGCCCATTCATGGGGGGTGTGTGTGTGTGTGTGTGTGTGTGTGTGTGTGTGTGTGTGTGTGTTATGTTAAACCCCAGACCTTGAGGCCCACACCTAGTCTCATACTTCCCTGAGGCTATAGGGTTTCCAGCAGCTGCTTTCTGCTCCTCTCAGTTTACCAAGGAACTTTTGGTTAACACCTAGGAAGTTTTCTTTTCTTTGGAGTTCAACTATACATTTAAAAACATTTTGTTCTGTTTTACCTAGCACTAATGTCCACTTGAACTGTGAGCCTCCTCCACACCAGCAGAGCCCACGTGCTTCCAGAACTGGCCCAACCCTGGCTGCTTTCCTGCACACCCCACTGGCTCACAGCAAAGTCTCAATTTGGAAAAACAGGACTTGAAGGAATTTTGAAAGACTTTTAAGTTTAAATTTTAACTTGAAAAGTGTTACTGGCTTTGAAAAAGCTTTCCTGTCCTTGCTGCAAAGACCTTGACCATGTAAAAGAGAAAAATGTTTCAGACCTTTTCTTTATAGCAATCATTATACTGCTTCTGAAGCAATGTAAATGCTGAGTTCCTGGAATCTTAGTTTCCAAAAAGATTGGGGTTATTTAAAATAGCCTGTTAGGTTAGTATCCTGTTCTCCCTACAGAGAGATGGAAGAGGAAAGAAAGCTGACAAGATCCAGAGAAGAAGGAATAGGCGAGAAATAGCAGCACTGAAATATAACAATAATGGCAGCTCTACTACATGTCAGAGTCTAAGCATTTTACTAACTCTAATTCTATTGATAACATTGTAAGGTAAGTATGGTTATTTTTATCCCCATCTCATAGGTGGAGATACTGGGAACTAAAAGAAGTCAGTTAAGTAATTTGCCTACGTTTACAAAGCTCAGCAGTGATCCATGGCCACCTGAGGCTGGTCAGTGTGACAGGAATGGGTCTTTCCTCAAAGGAGCACTCAAACCTAAAGCAGCCTCTGTGGTTATGGAACATTAAAGGGGAATTTAACGCAGATTTGTGGAGTCTTGTCACTGGTTATAGGAAGACATGAGTTGTGATGATTGGCAGTTGATGTTGAGATCCAGGTGTGATCTTGTAGCATGCCAAGTGTAACTGAATTTTTGAAGCCTGGGATGGATAACATGACACTAAGAAAATACTCACAACTCAAAAGAATCTCTCTGGGTACTAAAAATAGTTGTAGATATTATCCTAACACATGGTATGTGAGTCTTGGACACCTCATGGAATATGGGAACATTGCCAGGAAAAATAGATTTGGAAAATACATTACCCACCTGTAAGAGTTAGCTTTTGCTGTGTAAGAAACCACCCCCAAAATTAGTGACTTAAGGCAACAGCCATTTAACTAGCCTATTCTGCCTCTTTCTCCATTCTCTCCTTGTCCTTGCATTTGGGAGCCTTTTTGCAAACCAACATTGCCGAATCAATGCCCTTCAATTTCTACTGTCTTCTCATCTCTATTAAAATTGTGTTCTCACAGACGAGGGCTTCCTAACTACCCAATTTCCCCTCATCCTCCTTGACTTCCCAGGAGCTCTTAACCTGAGATCAAAGTTTCTCCAATGATTCTGTGTATAGAATGCAGAGGGTTAGTGAACTTGGATGGAAAATTTAAAACTTTTTAAAGTTACTTCTGGCAGTTCTAACCAAAATTTAGATTTTCCTTCAATTACGAATGCAGGCAGCAAACCACAAAAGTATCATCAGGCCCTGGGTCTTTGTCATCAACAGAATTCACCTATATTCACGTCACATTTCAGCTGCCACAGGCATCTCAGACTATCATATATACTCATCGCCACAAAATCATGTTAGTTATTAGACCTGTGGCCAGATTTTGTTATTTAATATGTTAATAATGAAGCACATAATAACCCCTTATCTGACACGTGGTTTGCAAATCTTTTCCCCACTGCATAGGTTGCCTTTTCGTTTTGTTGATGGTTTCCTTTGAAGGGCAGGAACTTTTTAGTTTGATATAGTAATTCTTACATTTTTAAATGATCGAAAAAAATTTTTAAAGAATAATAGTTCCTGATACGCAAAAATTCATGAAATTCCAATGGCAGTGTTCGCACTCACTAAAACACAACGATACTCATTTGCCTACATGTTGTTATGGCTACTTTTGCACAACAGTGACAAAGTTGAAAGTTGGGACAGAGACAGAATGGCCTGTAAGGCTAAAATACTAAATAGGCCTTTAAGAAAAGTTTGTTGACCCTGAATTAGAAAAGTATAAACATCCTGAAGACAGGAATGATGTCTCATATTTCTTTACATCACTTAGTGCCTCGTCCAAGTCCATAGAAAGAATCACTAATCAACAAATCTCTCTGCTGGTTGACTCTTCTAAGCCTTTTGTGGCACACACCTGCCAATCTGGGAATCTTCATAAATTCTAATTGCCTCTTAATTTTTTCTTTAAGCTTCGAATTCAAGGACTCAATTTCCTTTCTTTTGAATAATAGGAGAACTTCATCTTACACTTTATATTTAGCAACAGGAAAAAGAGAAGAGGGCCAAATGCTCAGCTTTACTGTTAAAGGAAATTACTAAGTAATGAAGCAAGCTCCCACTATAATTCTGTTGCACAATAGGAATTACTAGGCAATAGAAAACGAGATCAAAAGGAGACTACCCTGCAGCACATTTCTTCAATATGCACTGATAAGGGGAACTTTGATTCAGTTCAATGAACATTCCCGCAAGCTACAGTGGGGGAGTCAGAGGAGCCCAGCAGAAGAGCAGCCCTCCCACAGAACACCTTGCAACAAGGAAGGTTATTCTGAAAGCCAGGGAAGTAACCAGATTCTCCTTATGTCTTGTTAAAAAACAGCAACTCTGTAAACTACCACCCTCAAAAACAGTAATTTTAAAAGCCAGTAATGTGGTGTAGAGGAAAAGAATTAGGCTTGGAGGCAGAACATCTCGGTTAAAGTTCCAATTTCTCCCCCACAAGTTTTCTGCCTTAGGAAAATTCAAATGCTCTAAGCCTAAATCTCTTCGTCTATATAATGAGGGAAAGAGGGAAAATAACACTCACCTTTGCGGGCTACGGAGAAGATTAAGATGTGATGCCAATTACAGAGCACTCTGCAGTGCAGATAACATGTCAGGTGAGGATGGAGGAGAGAGTTTGGCGCAGTGTGGAGCTGGAGGCAGTGCCAAGTGAGTTGATACGTCCTTTGCCTGGTCTTTCATTCATTCATTCACTCCTATATTCATTCATGTCTGCTAGATCCCAGAAATGATTGAAGGGGGTTTGAAGGCATGCAAGACAACAAAAAATTTAACAATATGTAAATAAGAAAATAGGACTAAAGGAAGAGAAAGTAGGTGAAGTTGAATGAAACTAGGAGTAAGGTGGAAAACCGGTGCTTCCAAGACCTTGGATTTTACCAACCAGTAAAATTTCCCTGTAAACTGGGAACTGACAAAGCATGCTATCATGTTCTTCTGTCAGGTAAAGACATGAAATAACAAAACCAAAACAAATAAACAAAAGTGCTTACTATTGACACTCACCATCGCTTTGTAAAAAAAGACCTTTTGATAATAGCTACAAAGTGGGAAGAATGTGATCTCAGAATACAGGATAGCCCTGTTTAGTCTTATGAAATTATACTTTGTTATTCATATTTTATCTTGGGTGAATGAAAACTGGCACAAGCTGGCGAGGGCTTAGAATGGGTACTTGTGACTTTATACAAAATGACCTGGACACTTGCCAAGCAATGGACCCCTTGAGCCCATTAATCAGTCCAGGGATAGAGATATAACTAGTTGCTCAAGGAAAGAACAGCTATTCTTGCGAGAAGTCCTGGATTCTCCTTGAAAGGACATTGTGTAAGGTAGTAAACAATATCTCAGACTAAAAGGGCCTTTTTATAAAATGTATCCCTCCAGTATGAGCAAATGGGATCATGTCAAAATACAATTCGATACAAGAAATTTTTCTGAAAACAGTCTAGGCAATCTGCTCTTCGTGGGTTAATCTGATATAGGAACTGATTTTAGGGGATACAGATTCTAGAGGGCCAATTGGACTGTATATCTCTTAGGAAGTTTTCTAAAATGATCTTCTTAACCAAAATTTTCACAAACATTGAGTATGAATGAGTTCTCAGTTGTTCCAAGATTTTGCAATCCTTGTACAGTATATCTGGAAATCTGATCCTATGTTGATGGTTAAACAAGGAGTCACATGCTTTAACAATCAGCTCACCTTGGGGGAAGGACTGACATATCTCTTAGGACAGTTGAGAAACTCGATGAGGGTGCAAGGGGTAAACAGAGGGAAACCTAAAAGTTTCTAACAGAAGGGAAGTACTCTACAGACATTCAGTGAACTCACAAATGTCACGTGTTACAAGTTATTTTCATTCATTCTGCACATATTTATTTAATGCCCACTACGTGCCGGGCTCTGGAGATACAGTTGTGAACAAAACAGGAACAATCTTCTGCCCTGATAGAGGGGGAGCAGGGTGGAAACAGATGACAAATAAAAAATGCAAGTGACTAATACAGTATACTAGAGGGTGACAAATGCTCCAGAGTAATATAAAGCAGGAAAAGGGGATAAGAAGTATAAGTGTGAGTGTGTGTGTGTGTGTGTTTCCATTTTCAAAAGGTTGGTCAGAGAAGGCCTCATAGAGAAGGTAGTATTTCAATAAATACTAAAGAAGGTGCAGTAAGTAGGGGGGACAATGTGAATATCTAAGAGAAGAGCATGACCAGCAGAGGGAATAGTAAGTGCAAAGGCCCTGTGGCAGGAGTGTCCCTGACAAGTTTGAGTAGCAGCAAGGCCCATATGGCTAGAGCAGAGTGAGCCAAGACTGGTAGCAGACCATAAAGTCAGAAGTAGTGGTATGGGGGTGGGGAAAGGGGAAGATCCCATAGCGCTCCATAAACCATCATAAGGATTTTGGTTTTTATTCTGGGAAACCTGGGAAGACTTGGGAGGATTCTAAATAGAGCAGTGACATGCCCCAACTACTATTTTAACAGATTCACCTGGCTGCTGTATTGAGAATAGACTGTAGGGTGGCAAGGGCAGCAGCAGGGAAACCAGTTAGCCGGCTACTGCATTTTCTAGATGAGATTACACATTAAGTACCAGCAAGGTCACTATGGCATTTGGGATCACATAAAGCGGGGGGTCTTGCAGTGTTGGAAGTTTAGTTATCTTACCAGTCTGGGTAAAACCCCTGAGATCCACAACTCTGACGATTTACAAAGGGATTCTCAGATGCTTAAGACAAATGTAGATACAACAAAAGGTGACCCGCCATCTAACAAACAGTGGCTCAGCTTTGTGTTTGATGCCCCAGCCCAGCAAACCAGCTCAGGTGGGGAGGGGGAAGCCCAAGGAAAGGCTGGATATCGTCAGAGAACTAAGTGGGACGGTTGCTTGTGAAGAGCGATGATTTAACAAGTAGGAGCGGGAGCTGAAAAGGGAAGTGGAACCAGTGCCCAGAGTTCTATCTGTTTTGTCTATAAAAGGAGAGGAAGCTCTCACGGCAGCCACCCTGGGGCTCAGGGACATAGATCACTCGTTCTCACACTGCATGGATTTATGCAGTCTTATCCACGGCAAGCGCGAGTGCAGGCATGAGTTCTCCAGGGCGGTAACATTTTGTTTATTTTAATAGGCGAAATTTCAAAATCTACATCGGTTATCTGCTCGTTTTATTTGTTTACTCCACTATATTTTAATCATTCTTATGCCTTTCAGAAAGCAATCTCAAGGCCTTAGTATTGTAGGTAAGTCAGTAGAATGTACACTTCACTTTTTTTTTTTAACTTGATTTTTAAAACATATTTATTTATTTATTTAACTTATCTTTTTGGCTGCCTTGGGTCTTAGTTGTGGCACGAGGGCTCTCTAGCTGTGGTGCACGGGCTCAGTAGCCCTGTGGCATGTGGAATCTTAGTTCCCCTACCAGAGACCGAACCAGCATCCCCTGCATGGCAAGATGAATTCTTAACCGCTGGACCACCAGGGCTCTTGACGTCAATCCATTGTCTAGTCGTGAAGAATATTATTTACAGCTAATAAAGATACTTGGGCATGACTTACGTACTCTTTAGACGCTAATAGTCATGCCTTGCGTTGGCAGGATTGGCAAGTTACCCTGCGATGCTGCCTCCTCCCAGCCCCAGACAGATATGCGGCTTCTCCATCTCCCAGCCTTTTGCACTGAGCTTAGACTTGCCTCAGAAACCTTCTCCCCCCAGGGCTCCAGGAAGCCACCACTGATCAACGGGAGCAGGCGTACCCAGTGAACCACCTTACTCTCCTAGGGTTCTGTCCAATACAGTCTTTATTTCTTGCCTTTACACCAATTTTGGAAATAGACCCACTGGTTAAAAACTCTTACCTGATTTTGAATATTTGGAATTTAGGTGAAAACATATCATAGCAATATTAGAGTTTGGATTTCCAACTAATACGAACATTTAAATAAGCAACCATAGATATAATGATAATAATTTTATTAAAGGTCTCTTTTCTACATGAACCAAAGACTTTTCCTTCTAGATTTATATATGGTCCCCTTAACTTTTTCAAAGTAAAAATGGCCTCTGTTTTCTTTCACTCTCTGGGCCTCTCACTTGATTAAAGGTGCCAGTGGCTCACAATTTTCTAGAGCACCTCTGCTGTCTTAAAGCTGATATCAATGTTCCTGGTTTTCGGCAACGAACAACTAATTACGGTGCAACTAATGACTAAATTAGGAAAGAATGTATAGGGGAAGACACACCCAAATGATCCATGGCAGGATTTCAGGGGAATCAGGGGCTGGGAGCAGAGCCACAACAGTGTCTGGCTCCATTCCATACTTAGTTTTGTTATTGGCGACTTAAAGTAACTACAACCTGGGCCCCGGAGAGCTCTCAGTTGCCATCGCCAAGGCCCTGCTGCCCCAGTCTCTGCCTTGGCAGCATACCAGCCCTGTGGGGAGTCACATCCGTGGAAGGAGGGGCAGGAGCCGCTTCCCTCCTACAGCAATGGCACCTGCAGGTAAGAGGGGGTCATCTGGGTCATCGCTCTCACCTTTCTGCTCTGCACATGAATGTCCCCTTCCTGTTCAACAGTCTTTATCCCGCCATCCCAGGAATACCATGAGTCCCAAAGTCCCCTTTGTTATTTCTTCCGGAGCTGCTAGAAATGAGTACCAGTGAGGTTGATGGCAGGCTCTCCCCCACTCTCTGAGACAATGCTTGGTAGCAAAAAAAGTTGAAAATCTTTATCACATATTATAAAGCAAGTTCTGTTTCCAGAAAGCTGAAAGTATTATAAAATCCCTCATTATTATTCCTAGGGCACTAACTGACTCTGGGAACTAGAAGAGTGATGCAGAAATCGCTGCTTCTCACAAGGTCATGACCCTTCCCCAACTCAGGATACAGGGTCAGGGAAGTGATCATCTACCACTCAGCCGTACATCTCTGAGCCACAGTTTGCTAGGTGTCAGCAGTGGGGTGGAGGGGAGGAATACTATGAGAGACCTGGGTCCTAGGCCTGCCTCTGGCCCCCACCCCTCCCACTTCCTACCTTTGTGACCTGAATAGCACCCCATCTAGCTCCCTACCTGTACCTGAGCTCTCCTGCATTCTGAGGCTGGGGGTGAGGGTGGAGTGCGGGTGGAGGGGATTCATGAGGAAGACCAAAGGGAGTAAAGGGCAGGATGGACAGGAGTTCTGGCCAGGATGTCCTGTGTGCAGTGTCTACTCTTGACCTGACCAGGGTTGTTAGGTAATAGTTTCAACCATCATCTGGCCGTCGTGTGTGAAAGGCAGTTTGGGGATGTCAGTGAAATGGATGAGTGTGCCTGTCTTGCTGTCTAGCACTCTGGAGGTAGGTGTGCTCAGCAGGCTGCTGCAGAGAGGGGATGAGAACTGTACGCGTGAGTTGGAGACAAAGATGGGAAATAATTATGGTGGGATCCAAGAGGTAACGATATGGTTTACCTGGTTTACCTGGTCTTATAACCTAATGAAGAACAATTTCCATAACCCAGTAAACAGTCTAATCATTAGAGTATTTATTTATGTATTTATTTATATTTATTCATTTATTTATTTATTTATTGGCTGTGCTGGATCTTCGTTGCTGCGCGAGGGCTTTCTCCAGTTAGAGCAAGAGGGGGCTACTCTTCGTTGCAGTGCGCAGGCTTCTCATTGTGGTGGCTTCTCTTGTTGAGGAGCACGGGGCTCTAGGCGTGCGGGCTTCAGTAGTTGTGGCTTAGTTGCTCCGTGGAATGTGGGATCTTCCTGGACCAGGGATCAAATCTATGTCCTCTGCATTGGCAGGTGGGTTCTTAACCACGGCACCACCAGGGAAGTCCCCATTAGAGTATTTATGTCTGTATATATTCCTTACCTCTTTTTAGAAAAAGATTTGAGGCTAAGTACACAGACAACTGTGCTATAACAAAGAATGCTCTGAGTGCTACAAGAGAGCTGCACAGTTAGATCCAGATCCCAGAACCTACTAGTTCCGTGGTCCAAAGAGGCATTAACCTCTTAGTTTCCTCATTAGTCAAGTGGATTTAATTATCTCAGCCCTAAAGAGTTTTTGTGAGGATTAGAGACAATATATATAAAGTGGCTTCCACAAAGCCACCAATAGACTAGCCCCTCAACGAATAATAGCTAGCAGGTTATGAGGTTTAAATAAAGCTGTGGATAAAACTTTTGTATCCCACTGAAATATAGCTCCCTTGGATGGGAGCATCCAGAGGAACGGGATCAGGGATCATAAGGTAGTCCTAATCAAAAAGGCTCAATGGGACTTCCCTGGTGGCGCAGTGGTTAAGAATCCGCCTGTCAATACAGGAAACATGGGTTAGATCCCCGGTCCAGGAAGATGCCACATGCCTGGGAGCAACTAAGCCCCCAAGCCACAACTGCTGAGCTGGCGCCCTACAGCCTGTGAGCCGCAACTCGTGACACAACTACTGAAGCTTGTGCTTAGAGCCAGTGCTCTGCAACCAGAGAAGCCACTATGCTGAGAAGCCTGTGCACCCCAAGGAAGAGTAGCCCCTGCTCTCAGCAACTAGAGAAAGCCCCCACGAAGCAACGAAGACCCAACACAGCCAATAAATAAATAAATTTTTTTAAAAGATTGCTTTAAAAAGAAAGCAAACGAAAACCAACAAAAGGCTCCAAGAGCCTCGGACTTCCCTGGTGGTCCAGTGGTTAAGCCTTTGCCAAATTCAATAGGGACTTTGAGATTGGCCCACATCAAAAACAACAACAATAACAACAAAAACCAAAAACAACAAAAACAAAAAACTTAAAAAAAAAAAAAGGCTCCGAGGGCCTCCTCAGTTTCTAGCAACTCACTGTTCCTGGAGGGAGGAGGAAGAAGGGAGGGGAGAACCTTGGACATGCATTTGCATTCTGAGCCAGGGTAACAGTAGTTGCTGCCACTAGTTGAGGTCCACATAGGTACCACTGTGCTAGGCACTTTACATACACTTTCCCACTGTATCTTCACAATGCTCTTATAAAGTATGTATTGGTCCCATTTTACAGGTAAAAGAATGGTGACCAGAGGTCAAGCAGCTCGTCTAAGCCAACACAGTGGTAAAGTTGGGATTTGGGTTCACGTCCAACTTTGCAGCTCAGATTCAGCCACTTCCCTAAAGTCAGCCTGCAGCTACACCAAGCAAAAAATCCTGAAAGGTGCGGCTCCCTTCTGCTGCCGCCTACCCCACGTCCATCTTCCTAATCTTCCTGCTTTTCTCTCCCTGCTAAGTCCCTCACTTTCCTCAGATCCCTGTCCCTACCCCCCGGGAGTGAAGTTGTCCCTTTTTAGCTGGGGGGACAGGCATTTGGGAGGTTTGCCTGTTTCCTGCACAGTGCCATCTCCTAATCCTAGGAGCCCAGTTTCTCGGACGTCTTATACCTCCCTGGTGTCTCTCCTTATACCCTGCAAAGCCGCTGGGAACTTCCCCAAACCTGACTCGAGGGTAGCCACACCGAGGTGGGGGGCGGAGGGGCGGGGAGAGTATGTGACTGTGTGCGCGCCCGCGCTGTACCCAGCAAGGAGGGAGAAAGCGCCCAATGTAGCTCCTGCGTCACTCCGCAGTTGTTCGGAAATGGGGTTTACTGGTGTGCAATAGGGGAGGACACTTTCCTGACTCCCTGATGGTCGAGCCTTGCCTGCCAGCGCCCCATAGGATGCCCGTGCCTCAGTTCACTCCCTGCCTAGGACGGGAAGAAGGGGTGATGCCGGGGAGAGCCAGGTGGCTTGGTCGCCTTCTTGTTTTCTGTGCAGTTTTCACCCGGTCCGTTTCAGAGAGAGAAGGCGAGCGTGCAGAGGAGGCGAGGCTACCGCAGGGGAGCGAAGAGCGGGAGGGCAGTGCCACCTGCTGAGAGCCTCGCAGGCCGAGAGCGCGGCGGGCAGGGCCACCTGCTATAAATAGGCCGCCGAGGACAGGGTGTGCGACAGTACATCCCTCCTCGTGGGCCTTAAACACGCGCGGGGCTCCGCATCCCGGGAGCCCCAGGCGTTCGGTGGGCCAGGACCCAACTCTGGGGCTGGGTGCGGCGGCGCCCGGGACACCCGCTACCCGGCCGGGCTGGAGGCCCGGGGGCGGGTTGAGGATGGACGGCCGGAGAGGGGAGAGACAGGGAGGGGGGAGCCGGCGGCGGACCCGCACTGCAGCAGCTGTTGCCCGCGTGTGCCTCGCCCGTCCCAGCCGTGTCGCCCAACATGAGTCACACGATGCAGTGGGGAGGGAGGGGGCATCGCGCCCCCCTCTTGGGTCCCTGGGGACTGAGTTGGGAGAACCCGGGTTCTGCCCTCCCCTCCCCTCCCCCGCGTTCGCCCTGCCGGGGAGCAGGAAACGCGAGCCGCGCGCAGACACCTCCTCCTCCGCCGCCGCCGCCGCCTCTGCCGCCGCCGCCGTCCCCGCGCCTCGGCGCCTGTTGCTGCCGCCGCCGCGGGACCCGCCGTGTCCTCCGCCGGCTGGAGAAGAGGCGGGAGTCCTCCCGGCCCCCCGCGGCAGGAAGAGCGCAGCCCGCCGGGTACGATGCGCTCCCCGCCCGCCCAAACCGTCCCCGGGCTGCCCGCGAGCACCTGCGCGCCCCGGCCGTGCTCCGGGCTCTGAGCGCGCCGCCGCACAGGTAGGCGCTTCCTGGGGCCTCGCCCGCGCCACCCCGCCACCTCCTCCTGGGGCATCCCGGCCGCCCCCCACCCCCAGCAGGCCCCTGCGCTCCCGGGCCCGCGGAAAAGCTGGCATTGGGCGCTCCTGGGGCGTTCCTGCTGTCCTTGCCGCGCGGGGGGTCTCTCGGGGGAGGAAGTTCATTGCCACCCAAGCGAAACCTTCAAGTTCAGAACGACCCAGGAGCTTCTTCTGCAGGCACCCTCCCTCTGCCCCGCCCTCCACTCCTGCTCGCGGTCCTCGCATCTCTCCCCTCCCCCTCCCGCCAAGTATCTCTAAGGCTTGTGTGTTTGTAAAGCGACCAGACGGAGGAAGGGCGGTCACAGTGACCCCAGGCCACCCTTTAAAAGTTCAGGCTACTTTGCAGTAGCAACTTTGGCAGCTCCACCAGTGCGCTCAACATTTCTTTCTATGGGCACATCCTGTACCAGTCATTTTGAAACCCTGCTTAATTGTTTCTAGCAGCTTCCTGATGGGTCTGTGATTATGAGACCCCTAAACTTCGCCACACGTTGTTGTTGTGGGTGTGAGTGTGTGTGTTTGTGTGCGTGTGTGTGTACTTAAAAGAAATGTCATTTCCTTTGAAGTCCGCCTAGAGGCGGCTTTACGTGTGGGGATTTCATTTAAATAGATTATTGTCTGGAAGTTACTTAAAAAGGAAAAGAAATCGAAAGTGATGATTGTTCCTCCCACCAAACCGTTTAGTTTTCAGAGTGCCCTATATTAATTCATGGGTATTCCCTTCATAGATGGCTCATTCTTCCTTTTAGATAATAGGGTGATTTCATTTATTAATATAATCAGACTTTGAAAGAGCATTTTGAAATGACCTTGTTTAAATGGGTCACATCCATGAAACTTAGCTGTCTCTACAAGTCCCATCTTCTAAACTTTTTGCTCTGTCCTTAAGCTGAACTGCAGAGGCCTTGATAAAAACCCCTTCTTTGGGAAAGCAGAAATTAATTTCCTTGGTAGGAGCTGAAGCATGGCCACCTCCAGGGGTTTTGTTGTGTGTTGGGAGCCTGCTGTGGGTGGGAGGGGCTGGGATGAGGAATGAACAGGGAGCCGTTCCAGAAGGCTGTGAATCCACCTTGCAGAACGACTCTTCATGTTTCTGAACCCTTGATGTTCTGTCACTGTCTTGGTTAGGGATCCCGGAAGCAGCTGGGTTCTGCGCCATTTCCTAGAGTTGAGATGGCTTCTCTTGCTTGGGGAGGAGGTATTCCTCCTGCTCAGCTCCTTCCTGGGAACCTTGAGGGATGTTTTAAGGAATAAGGACATTGCATGAAAAAGTTGCCTAAAATAGGATTGACTGGGAGTTCCCTGGGTCCAGTGGTTAGGTCTCTGCGCTTCCATTGCAGGGGGCCCAGGTTCCATCCCTGGTGGGGGAACTAAGATCCCGTATGCCACACAGCACGGCCAAAAACTAAATAAATAAAAACAAAATAATTAGTAAAAATAAAAATACAAAAAATAAAATAGGATTGACTGCTTTTGTAAGCAGGTGTTTTACAGCTGTTTGAGGTGGAAAGACAGCTGTGGCAGTCTTGAATCTGCCTGTTTCTTTTTTTTTCCTACCAAGGTATAGGGAAATAAGGCCATAAAAATGTTTGCTCTCCAGATTTCTCTATTAAGTACCCATTGACAAAACATGAACTACTGGATAGTGAGCACAGCTGTGAATTAAAGGGTGCTGTAGAAATGTTTAGGGGAAGTTTTCTAAAGTGAACACAGTGGAGTATTCCTGAGACTGTCAGCTGAGTGCAAGGAGATATAAAAGGGACGAAGTGTGGCTCAAAGCAGTAAGTGAAATCATCAAGCAATAATGAAGATAAATGTTTTTATGTGGGTTTGTTTAGCCACTGGCAAACCAGGAAAATGGGGGAAAAATTCATTGGTGTCGTTATAAATTACCAGCATCAAAGTAAAGTTTTGCAAATGGACCTCTCTGCTTAGTGTACCTTTATCTTTCCCACTGAGAGCTCTGGAGATTTCTCCTTTCGCTATGGTAACATTTCTGGTTGGGTACAGCCATGTCAGTGTTGACCTTTTATCCCATGTGACACTGTCATAGTAGCAGGCAGCTTGAGGAAGAAAAGGGCAACTCTGAAGAAATGATTCAGCTTGCCTCTCTTCCCTTATTACCCAGCTGTTGACAGTCTCTGTGTCCCACTTCCCTAGGAGGTGACCTTCCCCAGAAAGGCTGCAGTAGCCATCACATGTGCCCCTGTGCACAGCCAGGTGTGGATGGGCGGCTCCATTCAGGCCCAGGTCTTCTAGGAGCTTCTAGGATGCACCACTGGCAAGCAGCCGGTAGTGCCGCTCCAAGCAGCATGGCAGCTCCAGTCTTGACGGTGCTCAGAGGGGGGATGTCTGCCTGCAGATTCTGTCTTTGAATATGCTTTTAATTTTGTCTCACAAAATGACAGCTCCTCAGTCCCCTTTCACTCTCTGCACAGCATTTGTCTGAGGGTCCCCAGTCTCCTCTCTTCAGATTCCCCAGATGCTCTAACATGTATACTAGCCCATTTAGGGGCTTGAGTATGTGTGCTTACGTGTGGGTGCCTCGGCATAGTTTGCTTTGCCCTTTTTCTTGTCTACTGTGCTGCCCATCTCAAATTTAATAGCCACATTCACCCCCATACTTCATAGGTCTTCCAGCCCTTCTCTTTTCTTGGTCATTAAAACTTGGAGAAGCAGAATCTGTTCATTAAAATGACTGTGAGTCCACTCAGAGGCCAAGGAGTGATGGGTTTTGTATCCCTCTGGTGATGACAAAAGATTTAGGTTTTCAGTGCAGATTACAAACACCTTTGCTGACTTGTATCTTCATTTCTTCCTTTCCAATCTCTCATTCCAATAAAAATATTTTTAAACCAAATTCTTTACAAAAGACAAGAAGTTTTCCATTTTCAAGGTTTTTGATGTTTTCAAGCCAAGATTTCCATTTGATGGGTTCTTAGATTTAAGGGCAATGTGTCCCTTTTCGGTTTCAGATATTTAGAAAAAAGGTTTGTCATATTTGGGCCATATGAAATATTCTTGACACAGGTTTCAGAGAAGCTGTGCAGAATGTCGGAAATATGTTTTAGTACCAACGAAGATGCATTTAATTTTGAGTGTGCCTGTTTCCTTTGAGAAAAGCAGCAGCTAATTTTTTCTCTTAAAAAGAAAATATACCTGTTTAACAACACATTATATATGATTGGTGAATCTAAACGTCCAAAGAGAGTAAGCACTTACGGGTTTGTTGTAAAACAAAGAATTTATACATATGAAGTGCTTAGAACAGTGCTTGGTAGTGAGCACACAATGTGTATTACTACTATTATCTTTTTAAAATTTATTTATTTATTTATTTTTTATTGGCTGCGTTGCGTCTTCGTTGCTGCACGAGGGCTTTTTCTAGTTGCTGCGAGCCGGGGCTACTCTTTGTTATGGTGTGTGGGTTTCTTAGTGCCATGGCTTCTTCTTCTTGCAGAGCATAGGCTCTAGGCGTGAGGGCTTCAGTAGTTGTGGCACATGGGCTCAGTAGTTGTGGCTTGTAGGCTCTAGAGCGCAGGCTCAGTAGTCGTGGCACATGGGCTTAGTTGCTCCGCGACATGTGGTATCTTCCTAGACCAGGGATCAAACCCATGTCCCCTGCATTGGCAGGCGGATTCTTAACAACTGCGCCACCTGGGAAGTCCTATTGCTATTATTATAAGTGTTTGTTTTACAGTTTGAGCATATAACTTTGACACTAGATTTAGATTACTGATGCAAAATTTAGGTAGAAAAACAACCCAGCTCATCCACTAGAAAGATAATTTAGAGTTACTCCTATCTGGAGATATCATCATATTGCAAAGAACAGAAATTTGGGCACAAGGCAGGCCTGGATTCAGATCCTGCCTTCCTCATTTACTAGCTAGAGGACCCTTATGTAAAATGGGAATGATTAAAAAACTCCTGTCAGAGTTGTAAGCACACAGAGGGTCATGTGTGAATGTCCAATACCAGTCAATAGGTATTCCTCTAGCAAAGAGGTTAAGAGCAAACACACACTGTGGAGTGGAAAGACCTGGGTTTGAATCCTGGTTCTGCCACTTGCTGCTAGTATGACCTTGGGCAAGTGACCTCATTTCTCTGTGCCAGCAACTTCCTTCTCATCTCTCATCTTTAAACTGGAGCTGACAGTGACAATTACAGTGCATGATAGTCCTTATTTGGATATGATAACAATGGTCCTTATTGGCCAGGGTTGTTGTGAGAGCTAAACTTGTTAACCGACTCACAGGAAGTGTTATTATGTGTTAACAGTTAGTATGGCTCCTTTTAGGAGAATAACTTACAGCAGCCATGTAGGAGGGAGGGTTAGACATAATCCCTAAAGGCCAACTAGGACCACCACTGCCCCCCTTACCCATGCGGTACAGTGGAAGAGAACACAAGAAGTGACAGTGGCATTCTAAAGGACTAGGCTTGAATTAGCTCTGATTTATATAAGAAGGAAGTCACTCAAAACAGCATTACTTTATGTGTCAAATTAGAGAGGCAAAGCCCAGTACTGAAGCATCCTTGATGATATGCGTGTTAGAACCACTGACTCCAGGAGCTCTGCATGATAGTGAAACAGCCGACTGCTCCAAAAAGCTTTGGAACCCATGGGCGGTTTCTGGGTGAGCCTCACACTGCTCTGATTGGGTGGGATTCTGTGCAGGAAATGGACAGAGAGTCGAGCCAAGCCAGTGATCCCACTGCATGAGATTAGAGTATTCCGGTGGCAGAATAATCCTGTTCAGCCGCATGCCCACTCTATCTAGGGTGAAGAACAGAAAAATTAAGTCATTGATTCTCAAGGGGAAATGAGTGCCCACTTTGGGGTTCCCTGTCTATCCTGCAGGTCCCTGACAGCGAATCAGTATTGACTGGTTCCTAACCTGGCCCGGAGCTAGAAGCTTCCAACAGCCCTCCCTTCGTCCATCTATCTCGCCCTCCTCCCCTCCCACCAGCGTTCTCAGGAGAGGGCTGACTCCGCAGGGGTATGGTATAGTTAGCGACTGGAAAGTCCCCATCCTACTCCCTGTGGTTTACCAGGAGGGAGTGGAGGGGAGCAGGAAGAGAGGGGGTTCCCAGTGGCGGCCAGCTAACTCCCACCATCGCCTCTCTCACTTCCGGATTGATCAACCCTGTCCTTTCTTCATGTACCTCTCCCACGTTTATATTCTTTTTTTTTTTTTTTTTTCATAATTAAGGCTAAACTTTAATTACGGCTCTTTTTTTTTTTTTTTTGGGGGGGTACACCAGGTTCAATCAACTGTTTTTATACACATATCCCCGTATTCCCTCCCTTCCTTGACGCCCCCCCCTCGAGTCCCCCCCACCCTCCCTGCCCGAGTCCTCTAAGGCATCTTCCATCCTCGAGTTGGACTCCCTTTGTTATACAACACACGTTTATATTCTTGAGGGGAAGATGAGAGCAGCTTTCTATCCTCACGCAGTGTCAGGGACATTTGGTATTATACATTATGAAAATGAGATTCACCAGATTTTAGAGACAGAGGAAAACTCAGGGATGATCTTGTTCCATTCTTTTATAAGAATAAACTTGAGATTTGAAGAAGTAACTTGTCTTCTCAACTTCACACTTGAAAGTGCTTTTGTGAAAAACACCAAGGTTCTTGCAGCACTTGGATGGGAGTCAGGGGCTTGGATTGTCCTAATTCTGTCGCCATTTAGCTTCTCCGGTTTCCTCATTTCCCTCATATCTGACTGACTTGAAAGGACCCTTCCAGCTTTAAATTTTGTGATTCTAGGAGCATGCTTGCAGGGATATTTAGCATAGCAGGACTCATTCACAAGGTTATTGGAACTGTTCTAATAAAAGAGTACCTTTGTGTTTTGGGTGCTATGGGTGTTATGTTTATGGGCTGTGGTGGGTAGGAGTTGTGTGGAACACAGACGGTCTCTGTAAGGGATAGGGCTTGTCCACAGATGACTCTACTATCGAGAACACGACTAGGTGCTCACTGGAATAAGAGATCAGAGAATTTCTTTTTTTTTAATTAATTAATTTATTTATTGGCTGTGTTGGGTCTTCATTGCTGCATGCAGGCTTTCTCTAGTTGTGAGTGGGGGCTCCTCTTTATTGGGGTGCATAGGCTTCTCATTGCAGTGGCTTCTCTTGTTGCAGGGCAGGGGTTCTAGGTGCACAGGCCTCAGTAGTTGCAACACGATGGCCCTAGAGCGCACGGGCTTCAGTAGTTGTGTCTGGTGGGCTCTAGAGCACAGGCTCAGTAGTTGTGGTGCACGGGCTTAGCTGCTCTGAGGCATGCGGGACCTTCCCCGACCGGGGATTGAACCCATTACCCCTCTATTGGCAGGTGGATTCTTAACCACTGTGTCACCAGGGAAGTCCCAGAGTATTTCTTACTGAGGTCTGAGGCACAAGAGACTTCCTAGAATAGATGGCTCTACGCGGGGCCTAAAGGATGGTCACAGGCTGCATGCAAATGATATGGATTGAGATGGCTTAAAAAATTAATCTGATGGTTTGTTAAGATTATTTGAATGGTTCTTCTGTTTCATGGAACTTTTTATTGAATAGTAAACAGCTACCTAGTCTAAGTTACCATAAAGCTTATGTCAGCAGAATCGTGAATTGCCTATAAATAATTATGACTATGTCTGAAGCAGAACTTACTACTTGATAGTTTATTAACAGTGTTAAGGTACAATCTCTTTTTTACAGAGAAACTAAGATGTGCCCTAGTTGAAAAGTGAAAACTTGAGGCATCCAAATAGTTTTGTCAGTGAAATGGCAGAACTAATTTGATGACTGATTATTTATCAAATGATTGAAATGATTGAATTGTGTAATTATTTTTTTGCACTATGCGTATATTCCCTTACAAGAAAACGGAAAGTAATTCTGCTACACTAGTTGCTACCACATTAATAACTGCCTCGTCTACACTAATTGATAGATCTTGGGTCTGTCCTTTGTAATAATTTTAAACATGTCTTGGGATTAGCAGCTGTCAACGGTTAGAACTTGAAACAGATTCAGTTACAGGAGTGTAAACTGAGCCAGACATTTAATGCCACTTTTCACCTCTCGGTGAAAGAAAGAGAAAAGGGGAGAGAGAGAGACCATTATTTATGGGGTTATATGAGCTTCAAGTCTGTTTTCATCATCAGTAGAAGCTGTACTTTAAAGGAAAAGGGAGAGGGAATGCGCTTTCATGAAAAACTTTAGCACCTGAAATAAAATATGGGTTTATTTCTGAGCTTTTGAACATTTAAAATTTTAAAAATTAGCCCTTAGGTATGTTCAAATTATGTTATAAAAATTTATTCTTAGGATATATGCATATATATCACATAGAAAAACATGGAGTAAAAAGAATAGACTTCAGTCTAGTTCAGAAAAGGTTTACAGTTTGAATACTGGTTTTAGAGATCCAAAAGCTTGAGTTTAAGAAGCTTACAGACTTGTTGAGGGACACCTATTCAAACTTTTAAAAGTAAATATGATGATAGGTACAAAGTGCAGCAGGACATGGTAATGGATGCCCTAAATTATCTTGGAAGAAAGAGGTGATAGTTGCGTGAACTAGGACTGGTTGGGATTAGGTTAGATGACAAGAGTGGGGTCATTGGGAGATTCTCCTTGGGTCTATCATGATTCTGTTTTGTGAGCAGAGGCACTGACTGCTTTCTTCTGGACTACCTTTTCAATTTTTTTTTTTTTAAATAGCAACAGTGTCTCTTTCTGGAGGACACTCCAGAATATTGAAGGACAGACATGCTTACTCCCCATTATAAAATATTCAGGCTCCCAAAACTCAGGTGCCTCTCCTGTAACCCACTGTGGATACAGGTGTCTCCTGGCCTGTGGGAATTGAGGGTCAGGGAACCAGCACGAAGGCTGCCTCTGTGGCTACTGCTATTGCACTGAGAAATAAATCATCATTTGTCTCAGACCTGGGAGTCTCATGTTCTCTATGAGGAGGCAGACTTGTTAGCTTGCCGGTAGGGTAAACTCTCAGGCCCTCTACAATTGTGACAGGCATTGTGTCCTGGGAGAGAGAACAGTTTGCTCTGTGGCACAGAGGCTTGAGAAACCACATCTCAAGTGGGGAACCGTGCCTAGTTACCTATCTTCAGAGCCAAAAGGTAAATGAAGGAGGGCATTTTGGAGGAGAATATGTAGTTGGAGATATAGATAGGGCCAGATTCTGAAGAGGTCCTAAATGCCATGTAGAAGAGTTTAGATTTTAAGAAATTTTAGCAGCAGAGTGACATGGTCCCTCTAAGGTGTTGGTTGAATTACTCTAGGAAATATGTGAAGCCTGGATTGAAGGTGGGGGCATCTTTTCTCCAGCTGAGAAAAGAAAAGATATATTTAGATGTAAAGTCAGTTTAGAAGTAGTGATAGGGTGAAAAAGGGATCTGAATGACTACCTTAGTCCATTCAGGCTGTTGTCGTAGAACATCACAGACTGGGCTGTTTATAACAACAGAACTTATTTCTCACCATTCTGGAGGATGGGATGTCCAAGGTCAAGGTGCTGGCAGATTCAGCATCTGGTGATGGCTTCCTGGTTCATAGACTGCTGTCTTTTCCCTGTGGCCTCACATGGTAGAAGGGGAAAGAGAGCTCTCTGGGTCTGTTATAAGGGCACTAATCCTATTCATATGGGTTCCACCCTCCTGACCTAACCACCTCCCAAAGGCTCCACCTCCAAACACTATCACACTGGGGACTAGGATTTCAACATATGAACGGAGGGAGGATGGGCACAAACATTCAGTCTACAGCAACGACTCCTTGGCTTTTGACTTGGCCAATACAATAAATCGTGATACTGTTCACAGAGATGTAGCTTACAGGAAGGAAAAGAAATTCTGGAAAGGAGGGAGGTGAGACTGAATTAGTTTGAAAACAGCTAAATTGAGGCTGAGGTGCTGTCTGGATAGGCTATCCAGATAGGAATCCTTAACGGCCTGTCCTGTTCTGGAACTCAGGAAGGAGACAAACAAATGGGAATCATCAGGGTTTACATGGGAGATGCATTCTTGTGCAGCATTCAGGAGGATAGGTTGAGAATCAGGTGCAAACTCAAACTCACCTGTGATAGGCAACTCCAACCCTCTGGGCCTCAGTTTCCAAGGTCATAAAAATGGCAATAAAAGTAGTCTCTAACTGAGACCAAGGTGAGAGACGAAGGTTGTTATGAAGATGAAATAACACGTGCAAAGTGCCTGGTACCTAAGGAAAGTAAGCTGTTATCAGTGGCAGCAGGAGTATTAGAATGTGGTCACTGACACCAAGACATTAGGTGAAATTGCCCAAAGGATGCAGGTGGAATGAGGGGAGAGGATGGAGTCAAGCAGCGGGGGAAAAGCCATTAAGGAACTGAAAAGAAGCAATGAGAGAGATAAGAGAACCAGGAGAGTTTCAAGCAGGATGGAGTGGTCAACACTGAGAAATTCGTGAGAACGGACAAGGCAGCTAAGAACTAAAAATCCCCCTTTGAATTTCACAACCAGAGGATGTGGGTGACCCTAAAGGGAGCAATGGCGGTGGCTCCTTGTTAGTTCCGGTGGCAATCCAGATTGTGGATGGGCAGGAAGAATTGGTGACAGCAAGTGTAGACTTTACCTTGAAGAAAGTTGTGTAGGGAAAGAAGAATTGAGGCCGGGAAGATTTGAGGTCAAGGGAAAAGATTTTTTTTTTTTTGGTTGGGAGAGACTTTCTTCACTCTTTTAAGATATCTGTTGAGCCTGTTGTGAGTCAGGCTCTGTGGGTGAGTAACATGCAGTCTCTGCCTTCATAGAATTTTTTCTTAGTGTGTATATATGATCAGGGAATACATGAGAAAATGAAGGTCCAGGGAACAAATGTGTAAAGACTAGGGCTTGAGAACCTGTAGACAGCTCAGCTCTGGACAGAAGGGTTTTGTCATCTAATGGAACAGGAGGGTGTTAAGATACATCAGACGTGGTTGTTGAAAATCACCCCTAGAGATGGAAACATTACCCACTGAGTGAGTTTGGGTCTAGTACAAGAAACTCCCTCTATTGATGAGGAGAAGCAAGGTGTCGGGGTGCTTAGAGTAAATGAATGAAACAAAATATTTGTGATGGTGTTTAGAACATAATAGTCACCCGTGCATGTTAATGGAATTTGAATTGGTGATTCGGGAAAGCCTTTTTTTTTTGGCCATGCCGTGTGGCATGTGGGATCTTAGTTCCCTGACCAGGGATCAAACCTGTGCCCCCTGTGTTGGGAGTGCAGAGTCTTAATCGTCAGACTGCCAGGGAAATCAGGAAGAGCCTTTTAAAACTTCAGTGGTATGGTAAGTGATAAGGTCAGTGGTTGAAAACTGGTCTGGTTCAATAGACTGTGATGATAGATAGCTGATATTTTTTTCTTGCAAGATTACTTTTTTGGGGGGAGCCACCAGTGTTGAATTTGATCATCTTAAAAAAGTCCCTGAAATGTGTGTTAAATAATACAGCAGGGTTTAAAGCTGTCCAAGCAGTACCGTATTGTTTTCTATGGTGCTGGCCTTTGTTGGCTGTATGAGGCTTATGTTTAACAGGAGTCTCCCGGTGGGATCTCTGTAACCCGTAGTGAGTGTGACAGTTACGGCATTTTCAGGTTTTACATGTAATACAATTTCCAATGCTCTTTCTAGGCAGAAGAGCTTATTTGAACTAATATCCATTCCTTCCTCTATTTGGGTTTCAGCCTCTTAAGCTCTGAAATAATAACTCTTTGAAAATAGCTATTGCTATGACTTCATTAAATTCTAATGCCTCTGTTTTTCTCCCGCAGGATTCTGCATCAGAAGCATGTAAAATAGATTGCTTGGTCTAAAATAGAGAACAGTGGCAACGTTTTGCTGAGTTTCCAGACCTTTCCCAACATGGAAGCAATAAGCTTCACAGCGAGGAAACACCCATTTCCTCACGAGGTCTCGGTGGACTTCGGCCTCCAGCTGGTGGGCTCCTTGCCTGTGCATTCTCTGACCACCATGCCCATGCTACCTTGGGTCGTGGCAGAGGTGCGAAGGCTCAGCGGGCAGTCCTCCAAAAAGGAGCCTGGTACCAAGCAAGTCCGCCTTTGTGTGTCGCCCTCCGGACTGAGATGTGAGCCTGAGCCAGGAAAAAGTCAACAATGGGATCCACTGATCTGTTCCAGCATCTTCGAGTGTAAGCCTCAGCGAGTTCACAAACTGATTCACAACAGTCATGACCCAAGTTATTTTGCTTGTCTGATTAAAGACAGTGCAGCCAGTCAGCAGAGTATCTGCTATGTGTTCAAAGCTGATGATCAAACAAAAGTAAGTGGAGGTGGGGACCAAAAAGATGAAGGTGTGGCTGGATGGCTTTTGTTGTACAGGATCAGAACATTTATTTTAAGTATACTGGGATTAATGAGGAGCTAATGCTGTAGTTATACATAGATTACTTCACTGGATTTTCGGTTTATGGGGATATGTTCTTTATAGTCCTGGAGAACATTTGATAATAGATATTAAAAAGGAAGTTTATGAGTTCAAAGATTCAACAGAGAAGTCTTTCTAAACATATACATAAAAGCTGAACTACTAGGATTCAGATCATTTAAGATGTGTGTTCTAAAGCAGTGCTTCTCAAATGGAAATGTGCACATGAATGACCTGGGGATCTTGTTAAAATGCAAAGTTTGATCCAGTAGGTCTGGGATGGATCCTGAGACCCTGCATTTCTAGCAAGCCTCCAGGTGATGCAAGCGCTGCTCCTTTGAAGATCGCACTTTGTAGCAAAGTTCTAAGTCAGCAAGCTCCACATTTTTGTTCCTGTTAACAAGAATGTATTTATTTATAAGCTGTATAAGAGTATTATTAGCCAGTTTCCCAAGGTGTCATGTTCACTTAGGCAGAGCCCATTGGTAAAAAAATAGCGGATATGCATCTAGGTTTTAATACTTTCAGGTCTGGTTTTTTGTTTTTGTTTTTTCAGCCAACTTCAAGTCTAATCTGACCAGCTTGTTGTTGTTGTATCTTATGATATGGCTGAGAAAAAAATATTATATAAGAAATGGTAAAAAAGAAAAAAATATCCCCAGCTCTACTATTTTCCATTTATTTGTGCTTGTATCGTTTTTAGCATTTTTTTGCAGTTCGGTGCAGGACTTGTTCAAAGCCACTTGGCCTTTTTGTGAGGGTTAGTTTAGATACAGTTGAAAATATAATCCCGACAGTCATTTTCTCAATGGGGCCCATGTAAACTGCGATTTAGTACAGACCACAGAACGCAAGCAAGCAGGTGAGGGCTTTGCTGCTGAGCCCACGAGCTGAGGAATGCCCACATGAGGCCTTGAGTGCCTCTCAGGCCTGTGTGGCTGTCTGCCCCGTGCACTGGAGCAGACTCAGAGGACGCTAATGCCAATCCTTGGGGTAAATGTCAGTAAATAGAAAGAAAAATGCTAAAGTTTTCTCCCTGCACCCCACTGGGGTTTTGCATCCTCTCCAGGGTGCATGAACCTCACTTGGAAATGAATGTTCTTGGTGACCAAGTGGATTTGTGGAGATTCACTTTTGTTTGTTCTTTCCTTAGTTCTTTCACTTGTTCAGATTGTTGCTCCAGGTGCTGGGCGGGAGGAAGTAGTACAGGCTGGAAGGGAGGCAGAAGCGGCTGCAGGTAAATACTGCATGGTCTGTGGACAGGGCTTGACAGGAAGACAGAATGGGGCTTAACACATGGGAGTGTAAGGAAGCCTTTTTGAAATAATGGCTCATCTGGAGCTTAAAGCCACTATTTTACACACAGACTTGGATGTCTTCTTATTAAAAAGCATTTAATGTTATTGTTCATGCATCTCAGCTGGAACAGCATCCCGATTTAGAGGGAATAACTTCCTGGATTCCAGTCCTATCTGCCACCTGTAAACTAGGTGGCCTCGGGCAACACGGAGCCTGTTTCCTCATCTGTAAAATGGGGATAATTATAGTCTCTATCTCATAGAGTTGCTGGGAGGACTCAATGAACTAGAATGGGACCTGAAACTAGTGAGCATTTATGGCTAGAAATTATTTTCATCTAAGAAAGCTTTACCAGAAGCTGATTATATGCTACTTTCACTTCTAGTCTTAAGTAAAAAGAAAAAGAGAACAAGATGAGCGTCTTCAGCTCTCAGGGTGAGATCCTGGTCATCCTTGAGCAACATTTTTATAAACCAGATGCTTTAAAAACTGCATAAGTAGATTTAATGGTTGCTCTTATTTGGGCAAATTCTAGAATGAAAATTAGAGGACTGGACAGCCTGTGCTCCACGCCAGCTCTATATAAGGCCTGAGTTTCCTTGGGGGAAGTTTTTGCATGGGATAGTTGTTCAGCACTTTACACTTCTGACTCTTTCCCAAAATCGTTTATAGCCATCCGAGAGCAGGCTTCTAGCCAGTCATTCAGCTACCTGACAGGAAGAAAAGATTTATAACTAAATTCTGGAATTGGGGCTTTGAGTCGTGCTGAAAGTAGAGAATTGGCCTTACTCTGTGTTCTAAAAAGCCACGGTAGAAATATGAATCTGTTCTTAAGCTATTTTTGGCTTGCTTACAATTTTTACAAGCACAAATTGCCAGTACTCAGAGTAATAAATTGCTGTCATCCTGCTCGTTTTAGAAAAGAGTAATTTGTAAGGTAGGCCTCTCAATCAGTGACTCTCTTGTTGTTGGAAACTGAACGGTAAACCAAATTGGCCCTGATTCTAGCTGGCAAGATATCCTTTATGTTCTTGGGACCTCCTGGCATGGTTTCTCATAGCAGAGGATTATCTGCTGTAGGAGGATGTTAACCTATGTCGTCATTTCTCCTGACTATTTGTAGCATTTGCTCAGTGAAATAATTCTGTAGATCGTGGCGTCTTCTAAATAAATGAGGTCAGTATCTACCTCTATTTGCCAGAAGAGATACATGCATTTACTGCCAGGGTCATGAGCACAAAACTACTGTGTGAGAGGAAATTCCTTGAGCAGCATATAAATTAACTTACTGAAGAAGGTCTAGGGAGAAGAGACACAAAAAGGAATTGTTTTATAAGTACGACATGAGATTGTGTTTCCTATTGTATGTTCCATAGAATGTACTCAAGGTGTTCCACAGAGAAAGGCTTCCATGATCAAAATACATTAGGGCAGCATCTCACACGTTTTGATCCGAAGACCCTTTTCACTCTAAACTATTGAGTATCCCAAAGAGCTTCATGTGGGTTATATCTGTTAATACTTACTATATTAGAAATTAAAACTGAAAAAATTATAAAGGTTTTAATTTATTGAAAAACTAAAGTAATAAGCCCCTTATATGTTAGCCTAAATAATCTTTTTGTGAGAAATAACTGTATTTCCTCCCCAAATTTAGTGATCAGAGTGGCATAGTTTTACTTTTTGTTTGGTTTTTTGCAAATCTCTTTCGTGTTTGGATCAATAGTCAACTACTAATTCTCAGCTGCTTCTCCACTCATTCTTTTGTGATATGTTGTTTTGGTTGAGCATATGAAGAAAATTTGGCCTCACGCAGATTTGTGGTAGGAAACAGGAGAAATATTTTATAACTTTTTTTTGAAAATGGTGGATATTTTTCTTTAATGCTATACCAAAACTCGACAAATGGTAGTTTCTTAAAGGTTTGTTGCAATATGAAATCTGAAACCATATGAAAGCACTTTTTGCACTTTGTTTTAGTAAATCCATTAGTCTGTCTGTGCTTTAATGAATCTTCTAAGCATGCCTGATTCTATAACATCATGCATTGATTATCTGGAAAATATTGGTTCACTATGTTATACAGACTACACTCTGAGAACTGCTGTTTTAAGGAAACACTATTTCTATTTCACTCTTGAATTGTACATTAGTTCATTAAATCCCCAAATTTATCAGACCATAGATTACATTTTCTCATAACTTCCAAGAACACCCCTCAGGACACCCCTCAGAACACACGTGAACACAGCGGCATAAGGTTGTGTGTTGAAGTTTAGTTTTGAGTTACGGTCCGTGGCAGGAAATGAAAACATCCACTCTAGAAAACATGTGGATGCATGGGTGACCCTGACTAGGTCTTTACCACATCACATGACAAAGAAATCAAGAGTTCCTCCTGGACTCAGCCCTAGAAAAAGCGTAAAGTCTAAGAAAATTATCTCTAGATTCTTTCCTCCTCCAGTTCTTCAGCTTTGTCTCCTCTAAGAAAAACATCAGATTTGCCACTCCCTTGAGTGCTACTTTAGATCACTCAGAAGAGTATTTACGTTTTAATCCTTTTTTAATCTACAAAGTAAAAAGCTCTGCTTCCTTTAAGAGACTTTCCAGCTCTGAGCTGCAGGCAGCAGAAGTGTTGGGCTGAGGCTTGTGACATTGTATGTTGCTGTTTTATGTCAAAAAAAGGAAAGAATGGATTTTGAGTGGGGAATGGCAGGGGTTGTTGAGCTGGTAATAAGTGGAGGAGAAGTACAGGATGGTGTGCAGGCAAGGCAGTGGACAGTTTTGCTGTAAAAGCCCACTCCTCTTCAACTGACTTATCATACCTGTAACCTGTCGTGGCTTTTGAAACACTGCTCCTGACTTTAGTCAGATCTGATCTTCTGGATCTGGTGTCCAGTCTGGGCACACCATGGGGGTTTCATAACTGTGACGGGACGGATGTCATTAATGCAGCAGTGCTCATGGGCTTCTCCTTCTGCACCCTCCTTAAGAGCATCTTGGACTTGTTAGAATCTTGCTAGCTTCATTCTTCCCTCTCCCAAGGAGGAAGTGTTATCTCTTGCTGGGACATAATAAAGTACTAAAACCTTAGGGTTGAGGAGCAGGGAATAGTGTGGCAAAGGAGCTTGGGTTGCGGGGTGGAGGAGCTGGAGTACTGCATGGGAACTAGACTTCCAGAAAGAAGTCTATTTCTAGAAGAGGACTTTACTAAATGTTGCTGAGGAAGGTGTGTTTGAGAGAATGTCAGTGTCCTTTGAAAGAATGGGTTTCCTTTTCTATGATTTTTGGCAACGAAACTTCATTTCTTGAGGATGATCTATATCTGAGACTGAAGCCTGTGGGCTCCCATACTGCTAATTTTAAGAGCACTTAACTATTTGTAGACTTAAATTAATAGCAATAAAGGTTTCCTTTTGAAATTTTCAGTAAAGAACCAGTGTATTCTCGCATGAGGCCCTGTACGCACACCGTCTTTCTCAGTTACTGATGGACAGCTGCCTCACCTAGACTCTTTGCATTCGTTGTGTTGCATATCAATCAAAAAGGTGGTCTAAAGTTGTTTTCCTGTAATTAGCAGGATTAATATTTAAGTCCCCTATGTTAAAAGCCCAAGTTGCTTTGGCTGAGTTTTATGATTTAATTAACAATTAAAATTTGTTTTTGATCTTAGCTTTGTTTTGGTTGCATTTTACCTATTACTCATGTGTCTTAATAATTCCCCACCTGCTTGGAATTTTAAGTTAGTGACTTAAAATATGCACCACTTATTTCAGGATTTTCAATAGCGGCTGGCGTCTGTGGCGTCTCTGGCTTGGCTGTTACATTTGCCGGCTCATTACTTTCTTTCTTTGCTGGAGTGAAGATCAGAATTATAACGCTGAGCTGGAGGGTTTTGTTCCTGAGAGTGATTATTCTGAAGAATGTAGTATTATTTTGCAGCTCTTCTTATCCAGTGCCCTTTCTGGATTGGGTCTTCATAATTTCCAAATATCAGACAATAGTCTTTCTTTGCTACTCAGGGAATGGTGCTGAGAAGGCTTTGTGGTCTATGTTTCGGAGGATTTTTTAATCGATGTTAAAATTGCCACTGGGCATCTTTAATTCATTCTGGTTGTTATGTAAGGTTTCATTTGGGGGCCCACTCGGCGGCTATGACTCAGTGCATGGTCGCACAGAGCAGTATGTCCATGTCAGCCCATCAGCACTTGACCGTCTGTCACACTAGACAGAAGTCGGTTGCTGGGTACAGGGATTGGCAGGGATTCTTTTCCATCTATAAAAAGAATGTCCCGGACTGCATGAACTCCAGAGTATTTGTTGGAAGCTTTGGGTCCATGACACAGGACTGATTACGTAATTTATTTTTGAAAAATGAGTCTGAGGGTTTCAGAAGCATCCACCTTCTGATAAGTGCTTAGATAATTTTTTAGAAGTCTTTATTTTCAATGCATGTCACTTTCTATAGCTTTGCATTTTTCATCAAATGTTTTGTATTTGATAATTATTTTTATACTATAAATCTGTTCCTAAGAATAGACTTTATAAGTATCTTGAACCTAAAGTTGACTTGTATCTTAAAGGGATTTTTTTATAGCCTAGACCTCCACTGTCCAGTACAGTAATCAGTAGTCATTGATGGCTATTGAGCACTTGCAGTGTGGCGGGTCTGAGTTGAGATGTGCTGTGTCAAAATAGTGGATTTCAAAGACTTGGTTTGAAAAAAGGAATGTAAGAATATCTCAGTAATTTTCTATATTGGTTACATGTTGAAATTATAATATTTTTTATGTCTTGGGTTAAATCAAATATGATACTAAAATTAATTTCACCTTTCTGAATGTGCCTATAAGAGAATTTAAAATTACATATGTAGCTCGCATCCTCTTTTTACTAGTCAGGTCTGGACTAGCTACCTAGCAAGAATTTCTGGGAATAATTTGAACTTTTATCACAGAGTGACTTCAAGTTTCCCCCTTTTCTTTGCTGCCTTCTATTTGTTTGTTTGTTTAATAAATTTATTTATTTATTTATTTTTGGCTGCATTGAGTCTTTGTTGCTGCGCGCAGGCATCCTCTAGTTGCTGCGAGTGGGGGCTACTCTCTGTTGTGGTGCTCGGGCCTCTTGCTGTGGTGGCTTCTCTTGTTGTGGAGCTCAGGCTCTAGGCACGTGGGCTTCAGTAGTTGTGGCACACAAGCTTAGTAGTTGTGGTGCACAGGCTTAGTTGCTCCTCGGCATGTGGGATCTTCCTGGACCAGGGCTTGAACCCGTGTCCCCTGCATTGGCAGGCAGATTCTTAACCACTGTGCCACCAGGAAGTCCCCTTTCTATTTTTTAATCATAGAATTTTGCTCAAAGTTACTCTGAAAAAATCACATTAAAAACTAGGACCTGTTTTCTTCTCTTTTTTTTGTCTGCGTTGCGCGGCTTGTGGGATTTTAGTTCCCTGACCAGGGCTTGAACCTGCGCCCTCGGCAGTGAAAACCTCCTAACCCCTCGACCACCAGGGAATTCAAGGACCTGTTTTTTGTTTGTTCGTTTTTTAATATTTGTTTATTTATTTAGGCTGTGCCAGTTCTTAGTTGTGGCACACAGGATCTTCGTTGAGACATGCAGGATCTTTAGTTGTGGCATGTGGGCTTCTTAGTTGTGGCATGTGGGCTCTTAGTTGTGGCATGCTGGCTCTTAATTGCGGTATGCATGCAGGATCTAGTTCCCTGACCAGGAATCAAACCCAGGCCCCCTGCATCGGGAGCGCAGAGTCTTACCCACTGGACCACCAGGGAAGCCAAGGACCTGTTTTTTAATTCTAGATACATATTGTAGTGGATGAGAGCTCTATGGGCCACTAGTTTGAGATATAGTTAAAGGGATAAATCTCTTGTTTCTACTTTTTCTCTTTTTTGAATACTTTTCTTTCTTTTGGATTTAGGCGTCCACCCTACTAACTTCTGCCTGTGATTCTGAACCAGCAACCAGAGCCGGCCAACTGGAGAGCTGGCCTGGCTCAGAGAAAGCCTCAGAAGAGGCTGGATTGGGGGTGGGGCTCAGGGGAAGAGCCTGATGCAGAACATACCAGAAAACTTACATGTGACTTCAGGGCAGCCCGTCCTGCGGGAACCCTTTCCTGCCTGCTTCATTCCAGCAGGACATCAGAAGTCATCCTTTCCTGTGGTCAAGTGATGTAGGTACTTGAAATGTTGCAGATTTTACATTAATTCTTTCTTTGGAATGCAACCTGTGTGTCATGTACTTGGTTGGGGCCTAGGGTACAAAATCACGCTATGATTGCCCCCTTAAGAAATAGAGTGATGCTTTATATGCCAAATACAGATTCTAAATGCTGCACTGCCAGAAGTTAGCAAGCATCTGTAAGTTATGAAAGAGTGAATTTGAGAGACTGGGAGGAGACCTAGTGTAATAAGTGCCTGCAGTTATGTGAAAAGCTGCCGTGTACAGAAGGAAATAGACAAATTCAGAATTGCTCCAGAGGGTAGAAGTAGGAACAAGAGAAATTTCTAGAGACAGATTTTTGGCTCCTCCTGACAGTGATAGCCATTGAATAATTAAATGGGTTCTACTGAGCAATGGACATGGATGGAGGTTTCACCTGGCAAGACATCATCTTCCAGTGTCCACATGCCCCACTGTGAGGAACAAACGCACTACCTGACCATGTTCCCTTTTATTTCAGACAACTGAGTTGTTCCTAAATCTCTTACCCTGAGATGAAGTTGTTTCCTGTAACTTCTAGTTGTTTGTCATAGATTTGTCTTCTGGAGGGACCCTCCGGAATGTAATGAATTTTCCATGAGACAATTGACTGGGTTTTAAAGATCCCGTAGGAATTTCCCAGGCTGATGAGTTGGGTGCCGATTGAATGGATGTCCTAAGTAGAGGATATAGCATGTGCCAAGCCAGAGCAGGACAAGGGCGTGCAGAGATGTCCACTGTTGCAGGAGCTACTGTGATTAATGTTTTGCAAATTGCACAGTCAGAGATGAGACAGGAAGGAAAGGCTGGGGTCAGATTTTACAGGGCTTGGTCTGTCTTGCTAAGGGTGTTGTGTATTCTGCTTGAGAAGTTTGTGCTGTAAGTGTCAGCCATGAGAGGCATTAATCAGGGAAGTGAAATAACTGGACTTGTTTTTAGATCTTGGCGTGGAGGATGGAGTAGAGGGACGAGAGACAGAGGAGGGAGGCCAGTTAGGAGCCTATAGCAGTAGTCATGTGAAAAATCAAGCAGTGTCTTTTTTTTTTTTTAATATTTATTTATTTGGCTGCACCAGGCCTTCGTTGCCCCCTGCAGAATCTTCGTCACAGTATGTGGGATCTTTTAGTTGTGGCACGCGGGATCTAGTTCCCTGACCAGGGATCGAACCCGGGCCAAAGCATTGGGAGTGTAGACTCCTAACCACTGGACAACCAGGGAAATCCCCCAAGCAGTGTCTTGATCCATAAGTATAATATGAAGTGGCTTGTTCCCAGTGAACCCGTGTTGATGTCTTCTGATCACTTTCCGCTCTGGTACCCAGAAAGATTTTAATAGTCTGTTCATTGGCCTCTGAGGGAAGAAAACGTCAGTCAGATTCTGATTTCCTGTCCTGCTGATGCTGACCTGGTTGGTTCCTAAAGAATGATATGAAAAATAACATACTAGTGAAATTCCTGATATGCTTTTGCTTGGTCTTCTAAAATGTACCTCTCATCTTACAAACAAACCCTGTGAGCCTAAAGCTTCTTCTTCTCCTAGGTTTCTCTCTTTCCTTCACACTCTCCATCCAAATTGTTTAAGACCCATTCCAAATCTGTCACTTCTCTGATTCCATGGCTAATCTTGAGCCCATGGCTCCATTATCTCTCATCTGGAATCCATCTACTTCCTAACTTTTCTCCCTGTTTCCTTTCTTGCTTCTTCTTTCCACCAAGCAAGCAACCAGGGCATCTCTAGAAGACCTATCAATTCAAGCCACTCCCCTGCTCAAAACCTCTCTAGCGATGTCCCCATGTACTTAGACTAAAATTCTGGATCTTTGCTGGGGTTTCCACGTGTATCTCATTTTTCACACTCCTTACAGCACTCTCTGGACCCCAGCCACCCTGGTGTTCACATTACTGACATATGACAACCGCCTTCGTCACATGGGGTCTTTGTTTTGGCCCTGCCTGGAAGGCTCTGCTCCCACCTCTTCATGTGGTTGGTTGCTTAGATCATCATGAACTCAATTCAGCCTCATCCTCTTGTCTCCCAGTGAAAAGTACCCCACACCGGTCACTGACACTTCATCCGGTTTTAATGCCTTTATAGCACTTACCACTATCTGGAATTATCTTGTTGGTTCACACGCTTCCTTGTTTGCTGTCTCCCCACCTGCCTGAGAAACAAAAGAGCAGGGCATTTGCCTGTGTTGTTCCTGGCCAGACCCTGGCACCCAGAACCATGCCTGCCACAGAGTGGGTGCTTCATGGATGAATGAGTGGATGTCACCTTTTTGTATTCGTTCTTGGGGATGTGCCCCTCCTTTTTTATTTTTAAGTTTTTAGTCAAATCCCGTCTGGAAACCCCCCGTGCAGCCATGTTCGTTTATTTCTATGTACTTCCTCTCCTTCCTCATCAGGACAGGTTTCTCTTGTTCAGTCAGGATTTCAGTCTTAGATACAATCCCCCTCTTCCCATGCCTTCTAAGTTCTTTCCCCTCAGAGTCTTTATTCATAAGATAATATTCATTGGCTTTCAGCTCTTTGGAATCTGCACAGTTCTCTTCTTTGGTTTTTATGAACGTAAATTTGGGAGGCATTTATTGGTCATAGTTTTGGGAAGCAGTTCATGAATGCTGACTAATCTTTACTGCTGTGTAACTCTGTGGTGTGTGTTAAGTCCTTTGAGCTGTGATTTGAGCCCCCCCCTTTTTTTGGGCATCAACTTTTTTTTCTCCCCAAATAAATACTTTTCCTGATTATAGAGGCATTTATGCTGAATATTAAAAAAAAATAGTACAAAAGAGTTAAAATTAAAAGTTCCCCCTTAATTCCACCTCCTAGAGAGAAACCAACATTAATAGATTGGTATATATCCTTATAGATTTTATTCTTTTATTATAGAAACAAATGTTTCTATATGTAATCAATTTATATGTTCATTTCTATGCATATCTTTTTTAACTCAGCCTCCCTTTTGATCTCTATTTATCTATATAATAGAAAATATATGCACACACATAGGTATATATATAGATATATTTTAGACATGTTTTTATTGTAGTAGAGATACATCCTTTTGAGTGATTGCACAGTTTTGTGCAGCGGGAAGAAAGAAAAGGCTGGTTTCACGACTGGCAGAACTGCTGTCAGGTGACAGCATCATCTTTGTTAAGCTTTGATGAGCCATTTTGAAGATGAGAAGAGAACATGGCCAGGATGGGCTGGAAGTGACTCAGAGATGTCTGATCTGCCTACCATAAGAAAGAAGCAAGATTTGGAGCAACAAAAGCAAAAATAAGCAAGCGGGACTACATGAAACTACAAAGCTTCTACACAGCAAAGGAAACCATTAATAAAGTGAAAAGACAACCTATGGAATGGGAGAAAATATTTGCAAAGTATATCTCTGATAAAGGGTTAATATCTAAAGTATATAAAGAACTCATACAACTCAATAGAAAAAAGATAATTTGATTAAAAAAATGGGTAGAGGAAATGAATAGACATTTTTCCAAAGAAGATATACAGATGGTCAACAAGTACATGAAAAGGTGCTCAGTATCATTAATCATCAGGGAAATGCAAATCAAAACCACAATGAGATATCACCTCACACCTGTCAGAATGGCTATTATCAAAAAGACAACAAGTGTTGGTGAGGATATGAAGAAAAGGGAACCCTTGTGCACTGTTGGTGGGAATGTAAATTGCTGCATCCACCATGGAAAACAGTATGGACATTCCTCAAAAAATTAAAAACAGTACTACTGTGTAATCCAGCAATCCCACATCTGGGTATATATACAAAGGAAATGAAAACAGGATCTCAGTATCTATGCTCCCATGTTCACTGCAGCATTATTCAGAATAGCTAAGATATGGAAACAACCTATGTGTCCATCAGCAGATGAATGGGTAAAGAAGATGTGATGTATATATCTAGATAGATAGATAGATAGATACACAATAGAATATTGTTCAATCATGAGAAAGAAGGAAATTCTGTAATTTCTGACAACATGGATGGACCTTGAGGGCATGATGCTAAGTGAAACAAGTTAGACAGAGAAAGACAAATACTGTGTGATATTACTTATATATGGAATCTCAAAAAGCTGAAGTCATTGAAACAGAGAGTACAGTGGCGGGTATCAGGGGCTGACAGTGGGGGAAATGGAGAGATGTTGGTCAAAGAGTATAAACTTCCAGTTAAACGTTGAATCAGTTCTGGGGATCTAATGTACATCATGGTGATTATAGTTGCTAATACAGTATGATATACGGGAAAGTGGCTAAGAAAATAGATCTTAAATGTTCTCACCACAAAAAAGAAGTGGTAATTATGTGATGAAATGGAGGTGTTAACTAGTCTTATGGTGGTAATCATTTTGCAATATATGTGTATCAAATCAACAGAATGTACACCTTAAACTTACACAATGTTATGTGTCAATTATACCTCAATAAAGCTGGAAAAAAGATACAAGAGGAACAGTACTAAATAAAATCCCCAAATAAAAATAACAACAATAACAAAAAAAGATTTTGGAGAAAGCAGAGCCTCTATAGGATGGGAAGCTGAGGCCAAAGCGAAATTCCTGGTTTTGATGGTGGAGTTGCGGGAATGACCAAGGTCTTCTAAGGACGGAAAGCGTAGTACTAGCTGTTAGTTAGTTGCCGGTGTGTGTTTACTATACTGCGGCAATCTTAGTACTAGTTGTCAGTTAGTTGCCGTGTGTGTTTACTATACTGCGGCAATCTTAGTACTAGTTGTCAGTTGCCGTGTGTGTTTCCTATACCGCAGCAATCTTAGTACTAGTTGTCAGTTAGTTGCCGTGTGTGTTTACTGCACTGTGGCAATCTTAGTACTAGCTGTTAGTTACTTGCCATGTGTGTTTACTATACTGCGGCAATCTCTCTCTCTGTCTTCTTCCACCGTGGCCTTCCCTTGCTGATACCCCCGAATAGCTAGGACACGTAAGAGGTCGTGGGAGCATTATTTGCGAGCATCGAAGAAAAAGGGCTATGTGGTATGTGGCACACAGTGAACAGAGAAGGGACAAGTTATAAGAGTGATAAAAAGAAAGACAGGGAAGAGAGCCAGCGTTCCCTGGGGCCTGGAATCTGGAGGCAGAGGGAACAGGAGGAGCCGTGGACTCCCAGGAACCCCTGGAGAATTTGGGGTAGATGCTGGGCTTCTCTTTCCCCATAAGAGGAGATTTTGATCCCATTTTTTAATCTCCCAAATGGCAGAATGACCCCTGCTGCCGTCTGGCCTATATATGGATGTATCATAATTTAGCCAAGCCCCTATTAGTGGTCATTTAGATTTTCCCCCTTTTCCTATCTTTGTTATAGTTTTCTCTGCAACCAAAATCTTGCATAGCTTTGTATCTGCTTCTAAGCAGTTATCGTTAATTAACATGGATTAATAGAAACAATGCTGCCTCCCTCAAAAAATAGACTAAGAATATTTTGAATATGATCCCCTTAGCAGCAGGCATGGCTTGGAGCCCATAGTTGCCGTGGGTTAGTTCCCTGATGTTAAATTCCAAAGCAGATCACATTGTAATTATGATGGCATGTGATGGGATTCACAGCTTCAAAAAAACAACAACTGGAGATACATTGCACACGCATGTGCGTAAATGTCACAGCCTTGTGACTTCCAGTCTCCAAACTTCATTGATAACACTTGGATTTCTGAAATCTATTCTTGCCTTTCTCCTCCCATGATATTCTTGGTTTTCTCAGTTTTGCTCATAATAAATGAGGTGACTACCACTGACTTTTACAATGCAGAACAGAAAAAGAAAAATTGTTTTATATTGGAAAGCTGTATTTGGCATCTGTGTTTCAAGAAGAAAGTAAAATTACACTAAATAAGATTTGAGGTTTTTCTTTCTTGGCTTTTATGTTTTAGATAGTGAACAAAGCAATGCCATGATGGAGTGTTTCTGGCATTTTCTGTGTAAAGCTAACCTTACAATTTTTGATTAGTATCCCAAACCAGATGTACCAATGTATACTGCATCTATCAACTAATTTTAAATGTTACTTTAAAAAATAGATATACATGTATACTATTTTTTTTTACACATATACTATTTTTAACTTATCACATTTCTGGTATTATACTACTTTAAGATGTTAATTAGCATAATTCAACATAATCATTCACTAACTTTTCCTTTAAGGTTTTAGATGATATCTTACTTCTTATTGCAAATGTCAACAACAGCGTGAAAGATGTGAAAGAAGATGATTCCTATGTAGAGGCTTGAAGACTTATCCGCACTTTCTTTTTTTAAACTGGAAATGTGCATCTTGGAAACGAAAGTTTCCAAAGAAAAAATAACCCAAAGAATTTTAAGATTATAAATTTTAATTTGTCAGACAGTTGCTGTGCAGTTTACTAGAAAAGAACAACTGCTCCTATTTAAGACTCATAGTGTGGTCACTGGTTAAAAAATGCATGTGCATATTTCTCAAAATAAATAACCTAGTGTAAATTTAGAATCTGCTGCATCCTCTGTTTCATAGTTTAGCTGTATGAGCCTCCCCTTCTTCAACTCTATCAGTGCTGAGTGATACATTACATTATCTACCCTGACTCTTAAAAATTAACAAATTCTTTCTTTTCTTTCTTGGCTGTGCTGCACAGCCTGTGGGATCTTAGTTCTGTGACCAGGGATCAAACTGGGGCCACGGCAGCGAGTCCTAACCACCGGACCACCAGGGAATTACCCAACAAATTCTTTTCATGGCAAGAAGAATGTTCTTATTTAGCGTCACTGCAAATGGTGAGGGCTGGTTTAGTTCAGTCGATGTGAACTGAACACCGTGCCAGCCATGAGGAATATAAACTACCAAACAGCACATGCCTTTGAGGAACTTAGGGGGCCGTGAGGAAGGGCAGGAGATTGGAGGACAGTGCCAGACAGATGCTTCAGTATTATCTGGTAAGATGTAAAGAGGTACAGTTATGCCCAGGGCACTAGGTGGACTCTCCCCCACCTGGGGTTCTGGGAAAGCCATCTTGGAGAAGATGATGTGTGAGCTGAATCTTTGAGGAGGAATGAGAACCAAGTAAAGAGAATAGGCACAGAGCCATGAGGAGTGTGAGGTGGGGTGTGGCCAAAAAGATGAGGGAGAATGAGTGAGTTGGCTTCTGACCTTAGTGTTTGCCTGAGATGGGGAATAGAATGAATAGGAAAAAGACTTGAGGGAGGGGAGCGGATGACTTCCATTTGGGGCTTGTGGGGTGTTGGAGTGGCTGGTGACGTCCCGTGGGCCGAAGCTCAGAGGCGTAGTCAGGGCTGGAGATGTGTAGATGGGGCGTGTACGTGGTAGTCAGAACTATGAGAGTGGTTGACAACATCCAAGGAGGAAGAAGCACCTGGGGGTGTGATTGTTTTAGGGGGTGAATAGGGAAAGGGGAGTCCAAAAAGGAATATTAAGACAAGACGCAATACTAAGATAAGAGACCCATGAGGCAGTAGTGTCCTCAGAGCCAAGGCACAGGGAGTTTCAAGAATGAAGATAAGGACAGCAGTGTCAAGAGCAGTAATGAAGGAAAGATAATAGCTGACAGGGACTTCCCTGGTGGTCCGGTGGTAAAGAATCCGTCTTCCAATGCAGGGGATGCCAGTTCCATCCCTGGTGGGGGAACTAGGATCCCACATGCCATGGGGCAACTCAGCCCGTGTGCCACAACTACTGAGCTTGCACACCTCAACTAGAGAGCCCGTGTGCCACAACTAGAGAGAGAAAAACCCACAGGCCACAACTAGAGAGAAGCCCGCGTGCCACAACGAAGAGTCTGCACCACAACGAAGACCCAACGCAGTCAAAAAAATAAATAAAATATGTGCTTAAAAAGTAGCTGACAAATGCTCCCTAGATTTGGCCCCGTGGGTGGTTACTGATGACCTTTGGCAGTTTCACTGGAGTAACGGGGTGGATGCCAGAGGTTGGTGAAGAGTGAATGGAAGGCAAAGAGTCAGAGATGCCATTGTGACTTCTAACCCAGCCTAGGAGGGGAAGGGGCAGGAAATACATTATAAATACATTATATAATGTGTATATATACACACACACACACACACACACACACATCTAGATAGATTTAGATTGTAAAATTTTCATTCTGCCTGACCTACTTTTATTTCCTTTTCCTGCTTATTTTCGCTCAAGCCCATCCACTCTGTTTTTTACCTCGCCTACCTTTTGACCTTAAAAACAATAACCATAACTAATTTACATGCCTCTTCATAATTTACAAAATGCTTTCACGTATATCACTGTATATAATATGCTCACCCACCCAATGAGTTGGAATTTTAACTGAATTATAGTTGTTTAGGATTGAAGCTCAGACACACAGGGTCCTAGATGCCTTGGAATTCAGTCCCTCTTTTGATATTGAGGGGTGTCAATGTCAATTTCACTGCTCTTTGGTACTAAAAACCAACTTCCTGATTTTCACTGCACGACTGATTACAGGGTGGGGATATTGGTGACGTTCCGGCAACCCTGTTGGAACTCAGCATAGGAGGAGCGTTGACCCGTAGCCAAATAAGATCCTGTTCCTCATGACTCCTTCATGAGCTAAATGCTCGTAAGCAGTAAAACCAAACCGTGGGCCCTGCAGCCTCATCTGTGATGATTGCTTTGGACTCCTTCGCTGTGTTCCCACTCCTGTCCTCTGTTGGTGGACATTCATTCTTTTTGCCAGAGCAACATCTATCTTTACTTAATTTATCAACAGCCCCTCCTATGGTTCACTGGGGAAGACTCATGGCTAATTAGCATATTCTGTTACCTGGACCTCAATGATTGCTTTAGGGGTGGGTTTGTGATTCAAGCGAGGCAGATCAGAGTCGATTCTGGAAAACGACTCTCTCTGCTGGCGTTGCTGAAGATCACGTGGCCCCTGCCTGGAAAGTGCCTGGGAGGATGAAGCCAGCATGCAGGCAGCACAGTGACAGACAGGTCGCTGGATCCTGCTGATGTCATCTGCTCACGAGATCCAGCCTGCCTGGAGCTGGAGCTCTCCCTACACTCCAGGTGCGCGAGCCAATGAAGTCCTCAGTTGTGTTTAATCCTTCTGAGTGGCAGTTGCAACCACAGAGCCTGAACTAACATTTTCCTTCTTGCCGCCCCATCTTCCCCCTATGTCTTGCTTTGACTCACCAAGGTTGATCCTCAGATTGTCTAGGATTTGCTTCAGACCAGCCCTCTTACTCTGGGCTGCTTCAGGTTTGCTGTTCCTTGCTGGCTTCTGTCCCATCAGCCATTCCTTCCCTGTTGCCCGTTACCAAACCCTCGACCCTCTCCTGGGATATTTTCTCATTACTCTGCTAGGAGTCAGAGCTTATAAGTTTATGAGCTACCTGTGCTTTGTGTGAACTGACTATTGCTGTTATTAATAATGACAGAAGAAATTTCTACCATTAATCCGGCATTTCTTCATTGTGATAAAATATATGTTTTAACCATTATTAGGTGTATAATCCAGTGGCGTTAAGTACATCTGCTATGTCATGCAGCTATCACCACTATTCATTTCCAGGACTTTTTCATCATCCCAAAGAGAAACTCTGTAGCCATTAAAAATAGTTCCCAATTTCTCCCTCTCCCTGGTAACCTCCATTATGCTTATTCTCTATGAATTTGCCTATTCTAGGTATCTCATGTAAGTGGAATCATATAATATTTTTTCTTTTATTTCTAACTTATTTCACTTAGCATGATATTTTCAAAGTTTGTCTATGTTGTAGCATATTTCTTTCCTTCTTAAGGCTGAATAATCTTCCATTGTGTGTATAGCCCACGTTTCGTTTATCCATGCGTCTGTTGATACATATTTGGGCTGTTTCTACCTTTGGACTATTCTGAGTAGTGCTGCTATGAACACTGATACACAAGTATCCCGCTGAGTCCCTGATTTCCATTCTTTCAGGTATATACCCAGAAGTGGAATCACTGAATCAGCCCGGCACTTTGTATGTGCCAGGCACTGTGATATATGTATTTCATGCTCATTATTTTTTGAAACATTTATTTATTTATTTCATTGCACCAGTCTTAGTCATGACAAGTAGGCTCCTTAGTTGCGACATGCAAACTCTTAGTTGTGGTATGTGGGATCTAGTTCCCTGACCAGGGATCAAACCCAGGCCCCCTCCATTGGGAACTCAGAGTCTTAACCACTGTGCCATCAGGGAAGTCTCTGTGCTCATTATTTTATTTAACATTCACAACAACTTTATGAGGTAGTATTATTATTCCTACTTTACAGTTAAGGAAGCTGAGGCTCAGAGAAATGAACATGACCAAGGATACATCCTTTTCCTTGAGCAACCAATACCTGTGGGACTCCAGAGGCCGTGCTCTTATGAGGCTACTACAAAATCATCCCACAGGCTCTTCAAGAAGCACACGTGGAGCATATATTGTGTGTCAGGCACTGGATCAAATGCTGGAGTACATAGTCACGTGTTCATCACGCCTGGAGCGCTGGTTCGTGAACTGAGAGGAGGTGCAGTCACCCTGTTCTGTGTAGCCTGTCTTTCACTCTCGGAGTCTCATCTTCTCCGTTTACACCACTGGGCTTTATTCTCGCCCCGCCGGTGACCCATTCTGCCAGCCTCTTTCAGAGCTGCTTTCCTGCACGAATCCAGTCCCGTCTGGAGGTGGAGGGAACAAGGAAACAAGCTAAGGAAAAAAAATTATGTATTTCTTCTGATTCTAAAAACGGCAGGTAGCCATTACAGACAACTTGGGAAAACGATAGAAACATAGAGCGGAGGAAACAGAAATCACCCTATAATCAAGCTATCCAGAGATCATGGTTTTTAATGAAAGTTAAAAATAAGTTAATAAAATGCTACATCCTCCTCTGTTAGAAAAGATCAAAGTAGTTTGGTATCAGTTTGCTCTGGGAAACAAAGGGGAGAAATCGGCCCCTGAAAGTCACCCCCCTCCCCGCTACCTCTGATATGTTTAAATTACTCAATTCTGTTACTGCAGATTTATGTCTTCCTATTTGAAGGGCGTTCATCCTGCCGGGTTTGCCAGATGGTGCCCTGTGACAGCTCTACCATTATCCGTCATCATTAGAAGGAAGTGCTCCATAATCTGCCAGCATTAACTGTAACTATTTGGAAGGAACGTGTGTGCTTTGGAAGAAAGGTCTCTTGTGAGGAAAACACAGAGGGAGGCGTCCCTAGAGAAGACGGTGGATTCTAGCAGTAAACATCAGGATTCAGTTTCCCTCCCTTTGTGCCTCCATGGCGTCCTCGCAGCCTCCTCTCCCTGTAGGTCTGGTGGCGGTGGCCCCTTACTGCACCGCTCTCCAGAGCTGCTGAAGCCATATGGCACCTTTGTCCAAATTAGAAAAAGGCACCCTTTCTTCCTCTGGCAGGGGGTGGCCGTGCTGTGCAATGTGGCCAGTGGAATGGTGCTGAGTTCACTTTCCACTTGCTTCCTTGGCTGGGCACCCTTTTTCAGTGAACAACACAAAAAACTCTGTGTAATGGTCCTGGCTCTGCCCTTTTGCGTTTCATCCCTCTCTGGGGATGTGGAGGCTGTAGATATTCTAGATCTAGGGGATGCAGGCAGCACTCTAGGTGAGCCCTGGTGACGTGGTCCTCAACTTGACACGTATTTATTGAGCTCTTACTATCCAAGACTAGTCCCCTTGGAAAGCTATCTGCTCGCCTTCTCTTGGAGCACTGCCACCTACTCTGTCTTTTAGAGACTAGAACTTTCAACAATGTCCTCTGAGTCTCAGCTGAATTTACTGGAAGTTGTTTTCTCTACAGGTGCTTGAAATATCACTATGTAGTTAATGGATTTGCAGCTATTCAAACGGACTCCTAATGTAGTCACAGACATCAGCTAGATCTTCCAAAACCATGGCCCTGTCTAAAACTCTCCTCATTTCTAAATTTTTTTCATTTGAAGTCCACTCTCCTTCTGCTAAAACAAATTCTATTTCTTCTTTGGGTTTTGGTTCTTAAACTTGCCAAGACTACTTGGTCTCAAACCTTTCTCTCTCTTCAGCTACACCTGAAGGGTCTCTCTTATAACTATTGCTGTTTAACTCATATTTTCTTTGGTCTGGGGAGCCCAGACCCATGGCTCCAACTGTACTAAGCACCCCCAGTTTTTTCTTTACCGCAGCAATGTTTGTTATTACATTGTCTTAGACGTGAATGCATTTTTCATGTTAGAAACAATCTGTGTGCCATTATGCAGATGAGATGTAATTTTGTGGAAATATGTGATACAGCATCAAGCAGAGCTGCTTAAATACAAGTCCTTCTGTTTTTGTCCAGTTAATGCACCCTTAAACATGTGGGTAGGATGAAATTCAGGTTATTATTGCTCCTTCGCAAAAATGGCAGTGATTGAGGTATGTATAGCAAATGTGATAAAAAGCTGCACTCTACAGTTTAAGGATCTAGGGAAGCTGTGCCTCAGTTTTCTTATCTGTAAAATGGGAATAATAACAATACCGCTATCTTGCATTGTTGCAAGGATGAAATGAGTTAATATACATGAAGTGCTTAGAATAGGACCTGGTACACAGTAAGAGCTACTAGCGTATAAATGTTAGCTATGACATTAAAAATACTGTATAATTATCTTTGGAAGCCAGACACAATTTAGGTGTGCATTTTTATAATGTAGTATTCCTTTTTTAATGCTTCGGCCAAGCTAATTGTGATTAAATCCAACAGTGACAAGTACCAAATGTTTACATGTTTTAAAGCAGAGTGGTGGTGTGTTTTATTTTGCAAACTTTTGATAATTGCATTACCCTAGGAGTTTTCCTTTTCAGGTGGGATGTATTTGTCAGAGTCAAAGTAAGCGTAATAAGTAGAGCCTTACTATTTCTCCTTGAGTCTCTGTTCCTGTCACTCTTCCTTAATCCCTGTGGCAAGATCCTCTGCTCTGTTTTGCTTCTTGCACAGTTTGTTTGGATTCTGCTCTCTCTCTTCCTCACTGCATAAGGCAGCCAGCTCCTGCAGTGGGTAAACTTCAGAAAATTTAGATCTTGAGTTTGCAGCTTGTCTGTGCACAATAAACAGCCAACCTGTGCCAGTTTTCTTCCAGGCTCTTTTTGGCACAAGAGCGACGCCTGGCTGCTCTGGTCAGGAATGCTGTGTGCTCCTCGGTGGGTGGCCAGAATTGAGCGTAAATAGAAAAAATTCAACTTTCCACTGTTCCAGCCTTTTCTATTGCAGTGAATAATATCATCATAACTTTGAGAAAGTGATGATGGCCAGTTATTTTTCACACTACAGTAGTTGTTTTTAACAAGTAACTTCCTGAAATTCAAGGTCATGCAAAGCCTAGGCAGGATTACCTGAAGCACTGTGAGCTCTTCCTGAGCAGTCTCTGGGCGTGGTTTAGGAACTGTGGGCAGGAAACAAAGAATTTATTTCTGACTGCTAGTCGAGACCTGTCGTCACCTCCCTTTATCTACTGGTGCTTTATAAAAAAAAAAAAATTATTATTTTTTAATTTATTTTGGCTGTGCTGGGTCTTAGTTGCGGCATGCAGACTCTTAGTTGCGGCACGCGGACTTCTTAGTTGCGGCATGCGGACTTCTTAGTTGCAGCGTGCATGCAGGATCTAGTTCTCAGACCAGGGATTGAACCTGGGCCCCCTGCATTGGGAGCACAGAGTCTTACCCACTGGACCATCAGGGAGTCCCTATCTATGGGTGCTTTATATTCATCATGAGGAAACTATAAGATGGCTTAATGTAAAATGTAAAACCATATCCAGTAATTTGTATCTTTCTAATCTCTTTTTGATAATTTCATAAGTGACTAGTGGTATCTGGTTAAGGGATACCAGAGAAACTTTTTCTTTCTGTATATCTAGTCTAGCACTTACCTATTTCCCTACCAATCCAGCTCTTGAACCAGAAACGATCATGGGTGATTTATATGTACAATATTCCATGAATTAAAAGTTGGGTGACAGAGGAAAGAAACACAGTAATAAGGATGTAATATTAAGTCAGATAAGAAAGCTAAAATGCAATATCATGTAGCATCACACCAGTGGTTTCAGAGTTCAGCAGGCGTTGGCCTCTTGGTGGGAGTATTTGTTTAAACGCAGGTTCCTTGGCCTCACCACAGGAGCTCTGACACCCACATTGTTAACACATGCCCCCAGAGGATTCTGCTGCAGTGGTGTAGCCACACTTGAGAAGCACTGACCTATTTACTTACTGCCAATGGGTAAATGTGGCTCCCAGCTTTCTGACAGTCAACATGAAAAGGGAAGACTGTCTTTTCATAGAGTGCAGAAGATAACATCTTTGGCATAAGGTGTAAATGAAGGTTTAAGTATACTTGCATCAACTTTAATACATGAATAGGACCTTGACTTGAATAGGAATTCAGGAAGGAAATGTCTTCTCTAGTCCTGCTCACGGTGAAATAAGTCAACGAGTCTATTGTATTCAATTAAATCGTATTAACTGACCTTTTGGGGATGTGTACCACAAAGTCTCTTAGGAAGAAAGGAATAGAAGGAAAAAAAGTTGGGGGGGGAGGCGCTGGGAAATAGTTTGGTATTATCTACCAAAAAAGTGAATATATTGCATACTCTATAACCCATGCATTCCTAAGAATATACCCTATGAATCTGTTCACACTCATGCCATGAAACAGGAACAGAAAGTTTATAACAGCCTGGTTTACAATAACTAAAAATTGGAAAAAACCCAAATGCCCATCAGCAGTAGAAGGGAACAACTGTGGAATATGATAGAATACTAAACAGCAACAAAAATGAACGAACTCCAAAAAAAAAAAAATGAATGAACTCCAGTTACGTGCAGAAACGAATGGATTTTAAAAACATATTGCTGATCAAATCAGAGAGAAGGAAATATATGCTGTTGGATTCCATATAAATTTCAAAGTGGGTGAAAAAAGAGAACTGATACATTATTTAGGGTTGCATACTTAGGAGTCAGGAGTCATTACCATTCCAGGAAGGGAAGGAATTGGGATCATGAAGGAACACCTGGAGTCTCTGGGCTGGTGACAGTAATTTATTTCTTGTAATTTCTCCAGTTTTATTGAGCTAAAACTGACATACATCACTGTATAAATTTAAGGTGTAGAGCTTAATGAGTTGACTTTCATATATCATGAAATGACTACCACAATAAGTTTAGTTAACATCTGTCATCTCATATCACAAAAGAAGAAAAAGAGGAACCGTTTCTCCTTGTGATGAGAAACTCAGGATTTACCCCTTAACAACTTTGCTGTATATCATATGGCAGCATTGGCTGTAGTCATCATGTTCTACATGACATCCCTGGTATTTATCTTATATCTAGAAGTTTGTACCTTTTGACCCCCTTCTCCAATTCCCCCCTGCTCTCTCTACCTCCCCCCTCTGGTAACTACAGGGGTAACTACAAATCTCATCCTTTCTCTATGAGATTTTGTTTGTTTCTGTTTTAAGATTCCACATATTAAGATCATATAGTATTTGTCTTTCTCTGTGTGATTAATTTCACTTAGCATAATGCCCTCAAGGTTCATTCATGTTGTTGCAAATGACAGGATTTCTTTTTTTTAATAGCTGAATAATATTCCTGTGTGTGTGTGTGTGTGTGTGTGTGTGTGTGTGTGTGTGTGTGTTTATACCACAGCTTCTTTATCCATTTATCCACCACTGGACACATAGGTTGTTTGCATGTGTTGGCTATTGTAAATAATGTTGCCATGAATATGGGGGTGCAGATCTCCTTGACATAGTGGTTTTGGGTTTTTGTGGATGTGTTTCCAGAAGTGGAATTGCTGAGTCATATGGCAGTTCTCATTCATTTCTTTACTTCGGTGGTAATTATATATGTGCCTGTTTTAATATATTTTGATAAGTGGTTTTGTATACTTCTCTGTATGTGTGTTATTTTTCACAATAGAAAAGTTTTTAAAATGTTGAGGGATTGTCATCAACAGGTTCATGGGTAAACAAATGATGGTATATCCATTCAGTGGGATATGACTTTGCAACAAAAAGGGGTGAAGTATTAATACATGCCACAAATGGATGGTCTCAAAGTCATTATGCTGAGTAAGCCACTCAAAAGAGGTTATACCATATGATTCCATTTACAGAAAATTCTAGACAATGGAAACTATTCTATAATGATAGAAAGTAGCTCAGTGATGACTTGGGGACTGGGTGGGGTGGGAATGGGAGGAAGAGTTCGCAAAGGATGTGATGAAACTTTTGGGGGTGAGGAAGATCTCTATTACTTAATCGTGGTGATGATTTTGCACGTATATACAAATGTCAAAATTTATCAAATTATGCTCTTTAAATATATGCAGATTACTGTAGGTCAATTATACCTCAATAAGGCTGTTAAAAAAATGTTGAGGGGAGAAAAATAAGGTGTTAGAAATGCCAGGGAAATGGAACTAACCATGAAGACCAAAGAACTGGTCCTAACCAAGCCTTCTCACAGTTAAGGGTGGAAACCCTTCATCCCATGCGTGAGTGAGAAGCACGGTGGACTTGGATGTGCCCAGTCACCAGCACCTGGTTACTTGGTGGGAGTGACCATCCATTGACTCACTGTGCCTTCATTTCTTCATTTGTAAGTTGGACATAAATACCTTTCTTCTCATAACCTTTTACAGAGTAAGGGAAAAAGAAGAAATCTCACACTGGCCAGTTCAGTTGCTCACAGGCAGTTTGTTCAGCGTTCAGACAAGAAGGCTTTGAAGGAGAATTGAGCAAAGTCTCTGCATCCACCTGTCGTCCGTGTTTTTCTTCCATTAATGTAAATCATTCTGAGATGGCTAACAGTACTTGGTTGTAAGCACTAATCCACTGAGCTGTTGGACAAAAGACTTTTGTTCTCATAACACGGAGGGCTCTCCCTGTCTGCAGGTTCCACACCCGTGGGTTTCACATCCCTGGAGTCAATCAGGAATCTAAAAATATTCAGGAAAAAAGTTCCAGACACTTCCAAAAAGCAAAACTTGAATTTGCCATGCAGCAAACTATTTTTGAATTTGCACTGGCATCTATTTACATAGCATTTACATTGTATTAGTTATCATAAGTAATCTAGATATGATTTACAGTATACGGGAGGATATGTGTAGGTTGTATGTAAATACTACACCATTTTATATAAGGGATTTGAGCATCTGTGGATGTTGGCATCCAAGGAGGGTCCTGGAACCAGTCCCCCATAGATGCTGAGGGATGACTGTATGCACGTTTTTCAAAACACAAAATTTGCAAGGAAGGGTATTGGACTTTCTGTGTCAAATCTTTGGAACCTCACTAATGATCTGTTTAGAAGGTGGATCTGTGTGTTGCTAGAGCATGAATATTTGTATCCACCATGAGCATAGATATTCATGAGCTTAACAAATTCAACTGCATTGTGTTGTTCCCTTTTTATACTTAAGCTTTCGTTGTTACTCAGATAAATTTAAATAAAATCTTTTCTTGGAATCATACCTAACTCAAAATAAAATAAAATACTAAATGCCAAGTATTTTTTTTAGACTATCTGTTTTGAGGGGTGGGGCAGTTTGTTTATTTATTTTTTGACCACGCCGAGGGGCCTTCGGAATCCTACTTCCCTGATCAGGGATTGAACTCACACCCTCTGCAGTGAAAGCGTGGAGTCCTAACCACTGGACCGCAAGGGAATCCGCAATGCCAAGTATTTAAACTGACTAGATAAAAGATTTGGAGTAATTAACCTTTTTTTTTTAAAATTAATTAATTATTTATTTTATTGGCTGTGTTGGGTCTTTTTTGCTGTGTGCGGGCTTTCCTTTTTTAGTTGCGGTGAGTGGGGACTCTTCTTTGTTGTGGTGTGTGGGCTCCTCATTGCCGTGGTTTCTCTTGTTGTGGAGCACGAGCTCTAGGCGCGTGGGCTTCAGTAGTTGCAGCACATGGGCTCAATAGTTGTGGCGCACAGGTTTAGTTGCCCTGCAGCATGTGGGATCTTCCTGGAGCAGGGATTGAACCCGTGTTCCCTGCACTGGCAGGCGGATTCTTAACCACTGCGCCACCTAGGAAGCCTGGAATAATTAAACTTTTTAAAGGTAGGATAAACTAAGTTATCTGAGTTCTGTGGCTACAGGTTTCTAGAAGGGCAAGTAACACTTTTTTTTTTAATAAATTTATTTATTTATTTTATTTATTTATTGGCTGTGTTGGGTCTTCGTTGCTACACACGGGCTTTCTCTAGTTGCTGAGAGCGGGGGCTACTCTTCATTGTGGCGCGCAGGCTCCTCGTTGTAGCGGCTTCTCTTGTTTCGGAGCACAGGCCCTGGCACGTGGGCTTCAATAGTTGCGGCACATGGGCTCAGTAGTTGCAGCTCACGGGCTCCAGAGCACAGGCTCAATAGTTGTAGCGCACGGGCTTAGTTGCTCCGTGGCATGTGGAATCTTCCCTGTGCCCCTGCATTGGCAGGCGGATTCTTTACCACTGCGCCACCTAGGAAGTCCGCAAGTAACACTTTTAAGTGAATCTGCTTTAATCATCTGAAGATTTGATACTGAATGAAATAAATGCAAAACATGTATTTGTTTTTCTAAAAGAGTATGTGCCAGATATTAAAATAGATAAATAATAATAAATTATTAACCTACAGGCAGACCTCATTTTATTGCACTTAACTATACTGCACTTTGCAGATACTGCATTTTTTGTAAATTGAAGGATTGTGATAACACCACGTCAAGCAAGTCCATTGGTGCCATTTTTCCAACAGCATTTGCTCATTTCGTGTCTCTGTGTCATATTTTGATAATTCTTACAGTATTTCAAACTTTTTCATTATTATTGTATTGGTTTTGGTGATTTGTGGTCAGTGATCTTTACTGCTATGGTTTGCTGAAGGCTCAGAGGATGGCTAGCCATTTTTCGCAATAGAGTGTTTTTAAATTATGTACATTTTTTAGGCATAATGCTATGGCACAGTTAAGAGACTACCAGTATAGTGTAAGCATAACTTTTATATGCACTGGGAAACCAAAACATTTGTGTGACTTGCCCTATTGTGCTACTCGCTTTATTGTGGTCTCTAACTGAACCCTCAGTATCTCTGAGATGAAAAGATGAGAAATTAGGCACATTCACAAGATAAAAACTCCCCCTAACAAAGATGGAGAAAACCATACTGAGTTATACTTTGAGTACTCTTCCTTTCCTATGGAGAAAGGATGTATTAGGAGACTTTGTGATACTGGGTCTATAGAAGGGTAATGATGGCTGTTACCATTACTTCCATGCCTACTTTATGCCACTCTGCACCACAGGTTTGTAGGTATTTTATTTCCACTTGTCACACAGTTTCCTGAGAATGAAGTGCTTTGTCCCCATTCATGTCAGATGCTTTTTACAAACTATCCTTTTTTTTTTTTCTTTTTCTTTTGGCCACACCACATGGCGTCTGGGATCTTAGCTCCCCAATCAGGGATTGGACCAGTGCCCCCTGCAGTGGATGCAAGGAGTCTGGACCACCAGGGAAGTCCCCACAAACTTATCCTTTAATGTAAAATAACTTTTACTCTTTCCTGTTCCTCAAATCTAATTTACTTTGCCCTGATGATAGTAACTGACCAGGATAGAGAAATAAATTTTGAAATAATGAATTAGATCTAAGTTCTGTATCTGTTCCATTTCTTCCCCCATCAGCTTCAGTTGGTAGGATTTTGAATAACAAGTTTGGAATCATCTGAGAAAATCTTAAACTCATCTGTCATTGTTTTTTTTTTCCCCAGTGGCTGCTAAAGATTGCATTCATGGGCTTTTGCCAGAATAAACAGTCTGAATCTTCAGTGAGGTCTCTGGAACTGAACTCCCTGTCATTTCTAAAGGATGTGTCAAGACTGGGCCTCTTTAGTTTGCCCTTTACAGAAATAGATTCTGTCAGGTCTCTAGAACTGATTCCTTTCATGGTACATTGTGTGGCCCGCTAAATATAGAGAGAACATACAATCTTTTTCGTTTCTGAGCTTTTAATTGATGTGGAACATTAAGAATTACCAGTGATACTTCATAATTGCACTGCTTTAATGCATTCATTAGACTGGAGATCATAGGAAATCAACTTTTATTGTTCTCATTGATAACTTGAGAAAAATAATTTTACATGGCTTTCAGGATGGAAAAAGGCACTGGAAAATCAAAAGTGCAAATCTACTTTAAATATAAAGCTATTCTTTTAAGAGCGATTTGCTTTGCCATCTTAAGGCTTCTGAGCAGGAATGGCCCTGATATGGCCTCAAGTCGAACTCCTTCCTTTTACAGATGAGGCGACTTTGACTCGGAGAAGCTCTGCGCTGCCAGGCAGTGGCAGAGCTGGGACGGGCACCCAGGACTCCTGACTTCCTGACCTCACAGACCAATTCCTAAATGACTTTCATGTAAAATATAATTTTAAAAGAGTTTATTTCATAACCTTAAAACTTAATAAATTTAAAAGACTTTTAAAACTTCTTTTGGAATATTGTATTGTACTTGATGTGATACCAGGTGGTTAAAACACAATACATTACCTAATTTCTAACCTGAGCTTGGAAAATTTTTATACCTACAGCTGTATATACACTTACGTATATATAGTCACAAACACACACAAACATTTATACCTATATATACCTATATATACACACATACACACACTTATCTGTATATACATCTGCACACATATTTACCTTATACACATACACTATATATAACACATATATGCCAACACACCCATATACATATGTGTGTGTATACATACACATACATGTTTGTGTGTATGTATATGTATACACACTTTTATATGTGTACACACATATCTACACACAAATGTACATGTATCTATACACACACATACACACACACACACATATATAACAGAATAGTAGAAAATAAGAGCTCTGGAATCAGGCAAACTTACAACTCTAGTGGTATTGGCTGTGCTTCCTCAGGCAAATATGTGAACTTTTTTTTTTTAAGAACTTTTATTGAAATCCAATTGACATACAATAAACTGCATGTATTTAATGTGTACAATTTGATATTTTTCTTATTAGTAATGTATATATGGCAATCCCAACCTCCCAATTCATCCCACCCCAACCCCACCCCTGCCGTTTTTCCCACTTGGTGTCCATATATTTGTTCTCTACATCTGTGCTGCTATTTCTGCCTTGCAAACTGGTTGATTTGTACCATTGTTCTAGATTCTGCATATATGCGTTAATATATGATATTTGTTTTTCTCTTTATGACTCACTTCACTCTGTATGACAGTCTCTAGGTCCATCCATGTCTCTAAAAATGTCCCAATTTTGTTCCTTTTTATAGCTGAGTAATATTCTACTGTATATATGTACCACATCTTCTTTATCCATTCATATATTGATGGACATTTAGGTTACTTCTATGACCTGGCTATTGTAAATAGTACTGCAATGAACATTGGGGTGCATGTGTCTTTTTGAATTATGGTATTCTCTGGGTATATGCCCAGTAGTGGGATTGCTGGATCACATAGAATTCTATTTTTAGTTTTTTAAGGAACCTGCATACTGTTCTCCATAGTGGCTATATCAATTTACATTCCCACCAGCAGTGCAAGAGCGTTCCCTTTTCTCCACACCCTTTCCAGCATTTACTGTTTGTAGGTTTTCTGATGATGCCCATTCTAACCGGTGTAAGGTGATACCTCATTGTAGTTTTGACTTGCATTTCTCTAATAATTAGTGATGTTGAGCAGCTTTTCATGTGCCTCTTGGCCATCTGTATGTCTTCTTTGGAGAAATGCCTATTTAGGTCTTCTGCCCATTTTTTGACTGGGTTGTTTGTTTTTTGATATTGAGCAACATGAACCATTTATGTATTTTGGAGATTGATCCTTTGTCTGTTGATTCATTTGCAAATATTTTCTCCCATTCTGAGGGTTGTCTTTTCATCTTGTTTATAGTTTCCTTTGCTGTGAAAAAGCTTTGAAGTTTCATTAGGTCCCACTTACTTTTTTTTGTTTTTATTTCCATTCCTCTAGGAGGTGGGTCAAAAAAGATCTTGCTGTGACTTATGTCAACGAGTGTTCTTCCTATGTTTTCCTCTAGGAGTTTTATGGTGTCTGGCCTTATATTTAGGTCTTTAATCCATTTAGAGTTTATTTTTGTGTGTGGTATTAGGGAGTGTTCTAATTTCTTTCTTTTATATATAGCTGTCCAGTTCCCAGCACCACTTATTGAAGAGGCTATCTTTTCTCCATTGTATATCCTTGCCTCCTTTGTCATAGATTAGTTGACCATAGTTTATCTCTGGGAAAATATGTGAACTTTTAAAATCTAAGTTTTACCATTTGTAAAATAAGGAAAATAATACTAATCTTAGACCAAGACTTAATACTACTATAAATAATACTATTCTTTATTTTGTGAGAAACAAAACAAATAATACATTAAGTATTTAGCACATTGTCTGCTATCTAATAAACTTTCAATAAATGTTAATAGCTAATGTTGTAAACAAAACATACAACATGTAGACCATTGAGTAAACTTGAGAGAAGCTAGGTATGTTTTACTATTTTGACGTCCAGGCTGGTCATAATCATCAGGACAGGCTGGGTACCTCTGGTTTGGGGACTGGGCCTCAACCAAGAGAAGTGGCATCGTTTTATTCATTCAGAAAAAAAGGGCTTTTAAACAGAGGGTGACATTCTTAGTCCTGATCTATGGTGAAAGGAGCCTAGGACGTGGGAGAGCAAGATGGCCTGTTGAATAGCCCTGTCCCAGGTCAAAGGTGAACAGAAGCCGCCTGTGCTGCGTGTGTTTGGTGTATCTGAAGACACTTACACATGTCAGTTGATAGTGGGTGAACACTGACCCTCTGGATCAACCAGAGAAAGCTGGTACGTGAGGAGGTTTGGCAAGAGGCCTGCAGTGTGAGTGAGAAGGCAAGAGGAACCAGATTGATTGAAACCTGGAAAGGTCAACTGGCAGGACAGCTTTTGGTCTGGAGATATATCCAGGAGACAAGACCAGAGTCAGAATGAGTCAGAAAAGACATGGACACCACAGTGCAAAGTGCCCCTGGGCCTGTGCCAGGAGCAAATGTACATCAGGCTGTCCAGACAACCCCCAGGCTGAGGGTGGGTCCAAGACCAAGAACAAGGTGAGCCGGAAGGGAGTCCAAGAATTTGGTGGAAAGCTAGAGGGAATGAAGAGAGTAAGTCACAGGCCTGATTAGGGCAGGGACAGATTTGGAGGGAGGAGATGAAGGTGTGTTGCTTCTACTGTCATCTGTTCCCAGATATTCCCTGTGCAGAGTTTGTCCCCCCAGACCTGAAAGTTGATGCAGATAACTCTGGCAAAAGGAAGGCAGCAGAGCGAGCAGAAGAAAAAAGGGGTTGTTGTTGTTAGGATGGAAACCTGAGTCGGCCAGCAGAGAGGAGTCTGACAAAGGCTAATTTGCAGAGGTTTCTTTGAGTCAGAGGCTAGGGCAGGAGTGGGCTTTCTCTGTAGGCTGCATTTTATCTACTGATAAATGTTGCTTTTCTGCAGGTTTCTGTCATAGACTTGTTTCTCTTCCCACCTATATTGGTCGTAGTAGGCTTGGTTTTGCTGCAGTAACAAATGATCCCCAAATCTCAGTGCCTTATAACAACACACATTTATTTCTTGCTCTAGCTCCATATTCATTGTGAGTTGGCTATCACTTGGCTACCTGTAATCTTTATTCTGAGGTTCAGGCTGACGGTGCAGCCTCTTTCTGGAATGTTGCTGCTCATCACAGCAAATGGAAAAGAGAGCATGGAGAACTCTGAGATGATCTTAAAGCTTCTGCACAGAAGGGAGGTGACATATGTCATTTCCACTCACATATTATTGGTCAGAACGAGTCGTGTGGCATCCAGGTGACAAAATTGAATCCTTCCCCAAGAAGGGGCAAGGAATCTTTATAAGAATAACACAGCCCACCCCGTGATTGCATTGACCACAGGGGCGTCTCAGTACTCCCAGACCTCAGCCACTGCCCATACGATCCTAGCTCCGGACCTCTAGCTCAGATCTCTGTGCTGAAATCCAGGCCCACATCTGCAGCTGCCAATCAGGTAATTCTCCTTGGTCACTTTAAATTGAACATGGCCAAACTAAAGTCACTTCCTCTTTAGCATTTCGCTTCTTTTTGATTAAAGGCCTACCATCCACCTGGTTACCCAAATCAGACACTTGGGGATCATCTGTGACTTCTCTTTCTCCTTATTCACCTCATATCCACCCATCACTCAGAAAGTCCTTTTGATTGTACCCAATACATGTCCTTTGAACATTTCTGCCTCTTTTCATCTCTCCTGCCCCTACTAGTTCGGGATATAGTTTTTCTATTCTGGACTACTTTGGTGAGCTCTGAAATAAGCCCGATGCCTGCGTATTTCCCCCTCCCCAGTTCATTCCACCTAAGCATCTGGTGATCTTTGTAATTTACAGAACCAGCAATACACCCTTCTATTGCCACCTCTGCTTGAGCTCTTAAGCAGATGGCTTGTGACTGTTCTGAGAATAAAGCTGTGAAACGCTAATAAGGGTCTTCATCTGCCTCTCCAGTCTCACCTTAACCACTGACCACCCCTCATAACTGCTTATGTTCCCTGCCCGCATCATATTGAACCCCTCCCATTTGCTCTAATGTGCCGTGCCCTCTCTTATTTCTAGAACATTGCATGTGTTTTTCCTTCTGACTTATGTTCTATATCCTCTTCGACTGGTTAACTTTAACTCACCCCTCAGATCTCAGCTTAAACATCATTTCCCCTAGGAAACCTTCTCTGGCTCCTTCCTAAACCATTAACTTCCTGTTATAACCCTAACCTCCACGAGGGGATGGATTTTTATTTTGGTCACGGCAGAATCCCTGTGCCTCGAACAGTGTTGGACACGTATTAGGCAGTTAATAAATAATAAATACTTTATTGGATGAATGAATGAACAAATTCTAGGTCAGAATTCTTGGCTCTAGGAAGCAACCCTTGCTGTCGTAAGCAGAAAAAGAACTTATTGGAAGGATATAGGGTAGTTCTCGGAATCAACGTAAAGACCAGCGTATCCAGCCTTGCAAATGAGCAGCAACTGAGGCGAGCCAGGCAGGTGGAACCACGGCCAAGGAACACCTGCTAAGGACACCACTTCTGGCACCCCTGCTACCAGGCGCCCCCATCCTTGGCACTGCCACCACTGGCCGTTAGCTGTGGCACTGCTGGCCTCTTATGACACTGCCGTCCTTGTGAGTCAGATCTCACTGACCCTGTGACCTGACTTTACACCGTCAAGTGGCAAATCCCAGACAGGAATGAATATGTGATTGGCTGGCAGAACCAACATTGATTGCCTGGGTATTCGTTGCCAGAAAATAAGAGAGAGTGAATATTTGTCCCCCACCAGCAGAGGGGGCCGTGCTGCCACGTGTTTTAGAATTTCTCCCTAAATAAGACAGTGATTCAATGCTGGGCAGCCTAAAAAGCTTCAAGTGTCCACTGTGGGAGGACTGGACAGAAAAATTCAGAACCAACAAAAGTATTTTTTCATCTAAAACATTTTACCGTAAATGCTCACTATAAAAAATCCAATCAGTTCAGAAGTGTGTAAAGTATAAAATATAAGTCCCTCTCTACTTCTCAATCCTTATTCCACCGCAAGACATAACCACACTTATCAGTTGGGAATAGTTTCTCACTTCTTCAAGAGACTTCTTGGATAATAATTATTTCTTAAACTGCACAGGACTAGACTTCATAGTTATTACCGGGTGCTTAGAATTTACATGTAAGGCTTGTAGTCTGATATTTTCACTTGGAAATAAAGTGGCTGCTTGGAGTCTCTAGACCTGGCCACGTTTGGTGCTCCTGTGGGTTCATATTCTTGGAGGGGTGCTGACTGCCCAATGAAGGGTAAGCCAGTTGCTTTGCACGTGCTGTGTTAAATATTACTGGGTGTTTTTTGCCTGAGAGAGACCCCAGGATGTTATGGCTTCTGTCATTTTGATGGGTAAGCAAAACTTGGAAAGAAGGTACTCCCTCTGCTTTTGCCCAAGTTGATTTGAGGGGCCAAAGGGACAACTTCCTGTTCAGGATGTCACATGTGGAGAGTTCTGATCTTAAGAAAACAAAAATTTTTGATAATTGTTAACTAAACTTATTGCGGTAATCATTTAGCTATATGTATATATATTTCATATATATATGAAATCATTTGTATACCTTAAACATACAATGTTATGTGTCAGTTATATTCAATATAACTGGAAAAAAGAAAATGCATAAAAAATTAAAGTTTCTCATGGCCATCATCAAAAAATCTAGAAACAATAAATGCTGGAGAGAGTGTGGAGAAAAGGGAAACCTCCTGCACTGTTGGTGGGAATGTAAATTAATGCAGCTACTAAGGAGAACAGTATGGAAGTTCCTTAAAAAACTAAAAACAGAACTACCATATGACCCAGCAACCCCACTACTGGGCATGTACCTGGAGAAAACCATAATTCAATAATATACATGCACCACAATGTTCATTGCGGCACTATTTACAATAGTCAGGACATGGAAGCAACCTAAATGTCCATTGACAGATGAATGGATAAAGAAGATGTGGCACATATATACAATAGAATATTACTCAGCCATAAAAAGAAACAAAATTGAATTATTTGTAGTGAGGTGGATGGACTAGAGTCTGTCATAGAGTGAAGTAAAACAGAAAGAGCAAAACAAATACCGTATGCTAATACATATATATGGAATCTAGAAAAATGGTACTGATGAACCTAGTGGCAGGGCAGGAATAAAGACACAGACATAGAGAACGGATTTGAGGACACAGTGGGGCAAGAGGCGAAGTTGGGACGTAGTGAGAGAGTAGCATTGACATATATACACTGCCAAGTGTAAAACAGATGGCTAGTGGGGAGCTGCTGCAGAGCACAGGGCGATCAGCTCGATGCTTTGTGAAGACTTAAAGGGGTGAGTTAGGGAGGGTGGGACGGAGGCTCAAGAGGAAGGGGATATGGGGATATGTGTATACATATAGCTGATTCACTTTGTTGCACAGCAGAAACTAACACAATACTGTAAAGCAAATATATTCCAATAAAGATGAAAAATTTTTTAAAAATAAATTTAAAAAATAATTAAAAAATAAAGTTTCTCTAAAACCCCCCCCAAATTATCTAAAGTAATATTTTGCTGGGATTTTAAAGAAGTACGGTTCTAGAACCAACCCACTCTCAACTGACCTCCAGGGAAGTTATTCTGGGCGTGTAGGTGTTAATTATTGCTGTTGCGTTGGTGGCTGGCTGGTCTGTAGCGCTCAGGAAGCAGTGCCTGGTGCCCTGCAGGGGTTGGCAGTGCGAACATAAGACTCTTTTGTATCAGTCAGTTACACACAAAGACAGAAAATTGGGGCTCAAATAAGTGATTCGAATTTTAACAAAGCAAGACTGATTGTTAAAAGTCTTATAAGAAATTATGAAAAAAAAATGTTAAAATTGTAAATGGAATAAAATACTTAAGTGCGTCATGATAAATATGTCTCAGGTTGTCACATGGCTGACCCAAATAGGCGGTCGAGTTTGGCCCCCAAACAAAGCCTTGGACTGGTATTCAGAGACCACTCTCTGAAGAACCTAGGAGCAAAAGCCAGCACCCCAGTCCAGCCTGCTTTGCTCTGTGTTGTCACATATCCAGCTTTACATCTATGAAAGATGCTACATATGTAATTTTTGAGCCACGCCATGTGCTTCTTCTTTACCAAACAAGCAGTCCACAGTGTTTCTACACAGAAGGCAGCAGATACCATAAGATTATGATGCGACATCCAGGATTCCCATACAAAGCCTTCATGTTTGAAATCAATGCCTTATCGGTACCTACACTTAGCACTTCTGTTTAACACTTGTGAAATGCGATACATTTTAGGTCTTTATCATAGAATCTAGTGAACAGATATAGGCTGAAATTTTAAAATGTGGATTCATTGAGACAATTTCAGGTTGGAATCACAGCCAAAATAAAAGGCAGCTGTGATTCATTCGGAAACGTGGATATTTCGAGTGTTGACAGCAGAGACAGGCCTTCATTAAAAATATTATTATACAACGTGTTTATAGCAAAGCTGGAATGAATATGACAGAAAGCCATACTATTTTGTTTGTGCAAAGAAGCATTGGCTGTTTAAAAGAAGGTGCCAGTTAAAGTGGTAACATTTAAAAACAGGTGAAAGCAATACACTTTGATATCTTAATTTGAATTTAATTTGCTCTTGCTTTTATACAGATAATCTGAATAGACTAGAAATGTTAGAAAAGCCCATATCACATAAATCTGTTAAAATAATACCCTTGTTTTGTCTGAGTAGGAAGTGAACAATTCTGTCATATTGTCAAGGAGAGGCTAGACCATGACCGGGGCATTGAAGGGTCAGCTGTGGCCCAAAGAAAATAATTACAGCATCAGCTATGGAAAGAGGAAGCTTAATTGTGGTGGCTGCAGTGGGAACCATGGAGGGAACAGCCAGGGACCACTGGTGTCTGGAGAGGGCGTGTGGGAGTGGAAGTTGTGGTGAGGCCAAAGCTAGTTTGTCTTTTCAGCCCAGGGACTACAAGCCAGGTGTGCTACTAGGCTTTATAAAATTTAGGTACAGCCACAGGAATCTACGGAAATGAAAATACATGTCCCCATGATGTCTTGTGTACCAATGCTCCCAGTAGCTTTATATGTCGCAGCCAAGAATCGAATATAGCCAGGAAACTGAAAACAACCCAGATGCCCATCACCAGGTGGCAAGTAAAATGCTACTCACCAATAAAAAGGAGGCACGTGGCGATGTGGGAAATCTCAAAATCATTTGCTGAGTGAGACATGCTTTCCCCTCACTGATAAAGAGTGCGTGCTATATCATTCCATTTATATTCAATATAAAACTCTAGAAAGTGGGATGGGGCAGAGGGAGGGATGGATTGCGAAGGGGCACAAGAATTTTGGGGGGTGATGGAAATGTTTGGTAAATTGCAATGGTTTCGCAGAGATGTTCCTCTGTCAAAACATATCAAATTGTGTGGTCAGTGGTGGGGGAGGGGCCTCATGACACAGCTAGAGAAGACAAGGTACGACGACACTTAGCAAGATGGAAAAGTGCACCTTGTGGTTATAAATTAACAAACTTCAAAAAGGTATTTGAAAGTGATGTTCAAAACAAATATTTGAAAGAGATCGGTATCTGCTCAGTAAAGCACTTAGGATCTGTAAAGTGGTTATAGTATTTGCCCGAGAGCATTAAGTGCTAAAGATCTACAGAGGTCACAGTCTTTGCCTGGACGAGTAAGGCAGTAAATTACGAGTTTTGGCTTTCAGAATATTACCATGAAGTTCAGGTTCAGATGATAATGGACATGGACTTTGCCATGCCACCCCACTCTGCCAGTGTACACATGTACACATTAGTACCTAAGAGTCCTCAGACTACGAATAAGCCTTTCCCTGGATTATAATTGCTCAGCATTACTGGAGTGAGATTTGAAGGAGATGGAGGAGGAGGGGGAAGATCTACTGGGAAAGCAAAAGTGAGCTACCAGTGTTGGCAAGGCTGAGACTGTCACAGAGCCTGTGGTCACTCATAGCCCAGCGGCTTCTAGTTCATATCAGTGGCCCTGAGGTTATTTATTTATTCATACCAGTATCCTTACACTGTTCTTTGAGACTTTTGTTTTGGTCTTTACGGAATCAGTTGTGGATGTCATAGGGTGGTTTTAGATTCTCACTTCTACAGTGTGTGATTTGGTGGGGCTGAGGGGAGCAAGTTCTGCTGATCTGGTGGGGTGGGGGGGTCGGGGGAGTGGCGAGGAGAGGCTGATATTCTTGTGCAAAGTCGCTGAAAGAATTTGAATGAAAATCTCCACCTCTGGAGTCCTGGTTTTTCAGTTATCCCATATGTCCTCCTTGTTTGCACAGATTTTGCAATGGTGTTGGGTTGATTGAGGCTGCAGATAAATTGTGCTCGTTTACCGTGGAAATCAAAGCAAATCAACACATTTGATTGATGATTTGCAATCACGATGTGCAGTCTGTGACAGCTGCAGATACTCACCTCACATGCTCATCTCCTCCATCCCCCTCCCACCCTGGTATGCGACGTGTCTTGCATTCAAATCCAGTAATTGGATGCCTTTTCTGGCAAGTTTGGGCTGAAAAGTATGAATGCTAAATTTCAGAGTAATATTTTTAAAAGTACAGGGAAATACAATGTGATATGCAAAGCATATTGTTAATTAATGAAATAGAATCAGGTAGGAATTTCTTGGAGACGTAAGAGAGGGATGGTGTTTATAATCTGGGTGAGCATGAATAATTCTTATGAGCTCAGTTTTTTTTAATTAATTAGTTAATCTTTATTTTTGGCTGCGTTGGGTCTTTGTTGCTGCACAGGCGCTTTCACTAGTTGCGGTGAGCAGGGGCTACTCTTCATTGCAGTGTGCGGGCTTCTCATTGTGGTGGCTTCTCTTGTTGCGGAGCACGGGCTCTAGGTGCATGGGCTTCAGCAGTTGTGGCTCGTGGGCTCTAGAGCGCAGGCTCAGTAGTTGTGGCACACAGGCTTATTTGTTCTACGGCATGTGGGATCTTCCTGGACCAGGGCTTGAACCCATGTCCTCTGCATTGACAGGTGGATTCTTAACCACTACGCCACCAGGGAACTCCATGAGCTCAGTTTTAAGTTGATATATGTTAATATCAGGCTTTATAAAAATTGTGTCGAAGTGCCATGTACAATTAAGGGTTAATCAAGGAGAGGCACATGCATGACATTACTGGCAACAGAACACTGTTTATGTAGTCTTTAATTTCCATGTTACTGAAATGGAACACAATCATAATAAAATATATAAAACCTACTACAGAATTCGATAATTTTGCAGTTAAATTTCAAGTCTTTCAAAATCATTTTTCCTATTGAACATGTTGCTGTAATTGTTTAATACTGACTTGAATAAAAGACCCTAGAGAAACATATATGGGAGTAAGTGCAAATAAGATTAATGAGTGAAAAGAGTGACCCAGGCTGATATGTAGAATAGAGGTAAACTCTACAGAGGAAGAGGTTGAGCATGCGGCAGGCCCAGGAGGCTATTCGGATGCAATGAGAAGGCTGGAGGATTAGGGTGGTTAGCCTGGTAAGTGGGGAGGGACAGTAGGCAGTAAGGATGGGTTCAGCTAAAAGTAATGGAATGTCCGGTTTGTAGTGGTTTACATCCTCATTTCTCCAAATGTGGTCCTTAGCAGTATCACCTGGGAGTCTGTTATTAATGTAGATTCTCAGGCCTTCACCTCACATCTACTGAATCAGAATTTTAATGAGATTTCCAAGTGATTCACAGGCACACTAAAGTCCAGTTTAGGCAGTAAAGATATTTTGACATATTATTTAATAAGGGTTTGGAAGTAAGCAGTTTTAGAGTGTCTGGATCTGCGTCATCAATAACACAAGCTTTCATCTCGTTACATTCTGCCAGGCTTAGCATGTTGATTTTGGCCTTCTGCTTTGTGACCTCATGGTTCCAAGATGGCTACCGTAGCTCCTTGAGCAAGTAAGTTCCAAAAAAGAAGGATGTGTCATACTTCTTCTAGCATCTCATTGGCCAGAACTGGGTCACATGTTGACTTGTAGACTAATCGTTTGGGAAGAGGAATGGTATACACATGACTAATTCTTACCATTCATTCATTTAGTTTCAAAAAAAATGGATTGCCTAATATGTGCCAACACATAACATATCCCTTGGGGCTAAAGCCTGAGATCAAGAGTCTCTGTTCATTAATTGCACAAAATTAGGGTTTTGCTAGTAAAGAGGAATGGGGGAAACCATTATCAGACAGAAATCATTGTCCACCACTGGTGGGATAGGCCAGATTTGGAAGAGTCTTAAAAGACATGCCAAGACTGAACTTGATCTAGTGGTCATTGGAGAATCAAAGTAGGGACATATCTGTGTTTTGAGAAGTAAATCTAGCCTGTGGAGGATGGACTGAGACAATATGGAGATTTATGCAACTGTCCAAGTGAGAGGTGGTGACAACTCACCTAGGACAGTGACAGCGGGGTGGACAGAGGGGACACGTTTGGAAGTCCACTCCAAGACAGGAGTTGTTACTTAGTGTTGCTGTATGTGGATGGTGAGACAGGGAGAGGGTTCAGAGATGAGTCACTGAGACTTGGATGGGGTAACTCAGTCAGCTGTCTAACATGCCATTTTAAAAAAAAAATATGCATTTTACATACATATGATCACAGGACACAAAGCTCTGTAACCTAGATGTTCCACTTTATGTATCTCGCACTGATGTGGTGTCAGTACATATAGAGCTATCTTATCCCTCTGTGACTGTTTTAATTTTTATTTATTTGAAAAATACTGTAAAGCACAAGCAAGTTGAGAACGATTTGTCATCTGATAAATTTAAGAAATTATAAAAAGTGAAAAAGGAATCGCCCTTTCCATCTTGCTTCTGGAACACGTGCCCCTCCCCCCAACTTTTTCAAGGTCATTCAGGAAAATATGGAGAGGTTCCAACGCACAGACACACTTCTCTTCTTTCTCTCTCTCATAATCATGCTATTCGTATTAGTCTGCAGCACGTCGTTTCCACTGTTACTCTTTTCCGCAAAAATCCCTGCCCTTTATTTGTCGTGAGTGGCTGTGCTCCAGGCATCCCCAGTGTTCACATAGGAGGCTCTGCCTCAGCGTTTACCCCTTTCCTTTTTCTATTTACATATGTAGATTATAATCTAGAGTTTGCTTCTAATGAGCTGCTCATATACTACGGCATTTATTGTTTTGTTCACTGTCTCTTTCTTCACAAGGATGTAAGTTTTGCGAGGGCAGGGATTGTTTTGTTTTTTGTTAACAGATATATCCTCATAGCCTACCCAATATTCCACCCAAATAGGTGCTCAATAAATATTTGCGATGGATGAACTTCCAGAAGATTATCCTCACTGTGGTTTACTTCTAACACATTTGAAATCTCCAAATGTTTTTTTTTTTTTTTTGCCATCTCTCCCTTCTGTGCCTTTCCCCCTTGGCCTCATTTGGTGTGCTCCAGGGGGTCAAGTGATGCTAATGTTAACCTAGAGAAAAGGGAAGTACAGTGATGAATTCCCCCAGAGAGGTCCCTCGGTGCCTGTCACAGTGACGTGTCACGGATTATTGTTACCTGGGCCTTGGGGCTATCTGCACTGCTGCCTCCCTCCCCTGTATGCAGGCCCAAGCTGACCCAGCGCACGGTCAGACTCCCTTTGTAGGTTGGGAGAACTTCAGCAGCTGTTGAGTTTGTGTAAATATCCATGGCCACCGTAGCACACTACGGCAGCATATCCCTTCCTTTCCAAAGGAAGGAAAGAGGTCACTACGTATGATCCATGATCTTGTGTGACGCTTTTATCCCTCACAACCATTGAAGTAATAAATAACATCCCTGTTTGAGAGAGGAGGAAATTTATCTCGTCACAAGAATGTGATAATAAAGGGAGAGAGTTGAGATTCCAACACAGCTGACTCCAAACTCTATTTTTTTTTACCCTACACCGCTTTTGCCTAAAAGTTCAGAACAGATTGTTGAATGTTTTTCTTTTTCTTCGTCATTACTTTGAAAAGGTCGATTCTGACATTTGATTTACATTTCCTGATGAGCCACATATCGTTTTCCTCCCTTCCTCTTTTCCTTCCTTTTTCATTTCTTACATTTGGAATGCAACACATGATAGTTTTTCATGATGTGCTGGAGGTGGTATATGTTATTGAAAATGCCATACAAATAAAATTACACGTAGTCACTGGGGGAAACCTACACTGGAAAATATGATTTCAGCTATAGTGCTATGTTTTTTAAAATGCTATTTTTGCTGATCTCTACCCAGAGCCACACAAACAGATGGCCACATTTGCTGGATTTGTTGCTAGTTTTTATGGCTCCTTTTCTCATATACATTTATGGTGACCAAGTGTACTTTTAAAAACATATGCTAAGAAGAATGACACATTTTTCAGATTGAAGTTGTCTAGGAAAAAAATTATGCTTAGGAAAAGAGTCTGTAAAGTCAAAGAGGCAGATTTATCTCCTAGAAAATCCATTCTCTGATCAGGATATTTCATCTCCAGAGCTTTCTGGCCAGTCTACCTCCCATTCCCCAGTCAATAAATGCCAAACTCCTTAGCTTCGTAGTCAAGGGCCTTGCCCATCTGGTCTCAGTTGATTTTTCAGACTTTTACCTCTAATTCCAAGATTTTGTGTTCTGTTCTCCAACAGAATAGGATTGCTTGTTTTTATGAAATAGTCAAGCTTTCCTCTTTTTGCTCACCTCTGTTTCTTTTACCTAAAGAGTCTTTTTCTTTCTCTACTTAAGAAAAGGATTCGTTCCATCTCTCCTATCTCAAGTACCACCTCTTCCAGAAAGCTTTCCTAGACTGGATTTGCTTTCACACCTCTAGACCTCCCCAGTCTATCCCTTCTTTAGGACACTTATACTACATCTTTTACTTTATTTCTGCCCAAATGCAGAGAACCATTTTAAGACTATTCATTTTCTTAAAAAAATGAACGTGTTGAAACACTTTGAATGGAAGCGGTTAGCAATAGTTTCTGTTAATGGTATAATGGTGAAAGGTTGCAGACCGGTGGCCTGCAGACTTTTTAAATTTCTCAACTATAGTGTTAGAAGCAAAGAAATTCCATTTGAAGGCCTGCAGGTTGGCATGTACACTGTATTCCCTAGCTCCCCACTCCCTGTTGCCTTCCACCTGGTGTTTCACATATGTACGTATGTGCCTGACCTCTAATGGTGCTTGAATTCAACGCTCCATGTAGCTGTTAATCACTCGATACATCAGGTCATGGCTCTGTCATTTCCTAGCTAGTTGTCTTGGGTTAGAAGTAAGAGTTCTATTAATATCTTTGAATGGCCTTTTGTATTTGATATGGGTTATGCAAAGAAACAGGTATATTTTTGCATGTGGACTCAAATACAGACACACACATGGTGATGGGTCAAAGATTCCTGGAATGCACAGGAGAACAAGCAGATTTATTACTGAACTGAAAGAATTCCCTGCAAAACTGCCTTCAACTTATCTCTAGGCCTTAGAAACAGGAGTGACCCTTTGTTGCTGTGAATCAAGAGGCTGGACTGGATTGGAGGAGGGTTGGCAGATGGATGCAGTCAGTACCACACTCCTGTGTCCTGTGCCCATGGCAGACCTCTTTACCTATGACATCATCCCTGAGCCCAGACAGGGCTTTGTGGCTCTATCACAACGAAGTGCTAGATTTCGGCTCCCAAAAAGATCAGAGTTGGCAAAAGAGAGAAGTCAGGGTGAAAAATAATTTGGCACCCCGTAGTTAGAAGAACATTGGAATGCTGCTTTAGTCAAAAACGGAAGACTTGGATTTATTCAAGGTTAGGAAGAAGTGAAACCATGTATGCAAAAGTATGTTATAAATTAGGAAATGCTATAAATGTTGCTGTTTGTTTATTGGTTGCCCTCGGCTTTACCTAAGGGCTATTGATCATTTCAAATGCCTGAACGATGGGCGTTACCTCCATTTTAGGGTTGTGGAAATAGGGCTTGGATGTTAAGTAAACTAGCCCAAGTCTCCAGGCTCACAGTAAGCTGTGCACTGAGACCCCGCCCAGCTCTGTCTGACCTGGAGCTGCCCTCTTTGCACGCAGTCATGTGGCTCCCAGATCAAGCTCTAGGCACATACGTTAGTTATTACAGCAACAATTTCTGCTATAATTAACATTCTACTTAAACATAAAGTGGGTCATGTTCCTTCTTATTCTCCCTGAGCTGTCCGCTGGTCCTAGCCTCCTTCCATACTGAGGCTCTTACTTAGGGGGATGTGTGAACAAGACTTGCTCCTGCAGAGAAATCAGGAGACAGGAAATAGCAAAGGAAAAAGGAGAAAAGGCCAGGGTCAGGTCAAGAGCTTCCCACGTCGTCTCTTTCCAGTCTTGCGCGAACAATATAGAAACCTAAGGAGGTCCTAGAAGCCAAAGGTGATACTCAAGAGAAGATTGAGAGTGAAGTGGAATGCTGAAAAAATAGGAAACACATTTGCAGCGTGGACTAACATTGAGTATCTTAAAATGTCTCATGGTTAAATAGTATTCATGAATTCCCATCTTGCTTCTAACATCTTGTAACGTAAAGCAGCTGTATGCCCATGCCTTGGATTCTGTACAAAGTTTTAGTAGACATCTGATTTCGATCTAGATCACCTGCGAGGCTTGAGGACTTGCGCCGTGGTGGCTGAATTCCAGGATTTAGTGAGTTTTCTAAATCAGGAATAGGCATTTATTGTATGGGTTAGTAGTTTTGTTGCTGCTACTGAAAGTGGGTGATATGTCTCTGAACATCTTACATCACAAAAAGCTGACTGGCTATGGCTGCTTAAGAACCATATGAGGCGGCCAGAGGCCAAGGGTCCAGATTCCTTCCCAGGCAAAGGATGCTCAGAGCCGACCTCCAGAAGAGATACACAGCCTCAGTCCTAGGCGGCCACACTGTTCCTTATAGAAGAGTCATGATGTTGTGACCTCTCCCCCTCACATGTCTCCCTGGAGGCTTGTTAAGTTTAAGAATTCAAGACAGATCATAAAATGTTTGGAAAATAATTATAAGTGGTTCCTTAGTCACATTTTTTTTTAATCTAAAGGTTATCCTTGATTCTCCTTTCTCACTCATACCCTACCTTCCATCTATTTGCAAGCCCTGTTGGTTCTGTTACCAAAATATATCTTGAATCCATCAGCTTCTATCTAATGTTCACTGTCCCTGTCCTCATCCAAGCCACCATCACGATGGCCTCCTAACTATGGAGAACTGGTCTCTTGTTCCCATCTCTGACCCCAGTGTTCTTTCCTCCATTTAGTGGTCAGAGCGACTGAGTAAAGAATTCAGTCATGTAAGGCCACTGCTTAACACACCAATAGATCCCCACGACATTTAGAGTAAAGCCCAGCGCCTTACTACAGCCTGCACGGCCTTGCGTAATCTGTCCCTTGCTTTTATCGTGAGCCGTTTTCTGCCTGACTCTCTCTGCTCTACCCACAGAGATACTTTTTTTTTCTTTTTCTTTTCCTTCCATTCACGGAGCCTTTGCACATGCTTTTCTCCTAACCGGTGCCATGACTAACTCACTTGGGTCTCAGTTTTAAGTGTTCATAGAGGCCTGTCGATGACACATTCTAAAGTAAGCCCCTTGCCCACGAGGCTTTCTCTCTCACGTTACCTTGTTCCCTTCCTTCGTGGCACGTAGCTATACTTTTAATTGTATATCTCACTGCTTTCCTTATTTGCTTATTGCCTGTCCCCTCCGCTAGACTGTGAGCCCCGTGAGGCCAGAGACCATGTCTGGTTGGTTCACTGTGAAGACTGAGTACTTACTCTTTCCCAGGAGCTGACCCTCTGGTGGATTCTCTACATAAGTAATCTTTGTCTTGGGTCAGTGGCCCATTGCAAGGATGAGTTTCTGTTAGGTGTGGGCGTAAGCCCCTGCCCATCCATCGCCCCCTTCACCAGGAGAACTGGATTTCATCAGTGAAAGAGGGCATGATATTGGGTGAATGCCAGGGCCCTGTTCTCCTGTAGGTTTCATATCTCTGTGTTTCAAACTCAGGCCAAGCACCACAGGCACATCCTATGACAAGACTGAAAGTATTGCTGGCATCAGAATCCCTGGGTCTTAACCCTGCCTCCTCCACTGGGGGGCCATGGACTTTGTGCAAGCTACGTAACTTCCAAAATTGTACCTCTTAAAGCTGTCATTAGAGACACTCATGTGTTTAAATTCTGCTTAAATGTTTAACATTTAAATGTTTAATATCTAAATTTAAATGAAATTCTTAGCTTAATACACAGCAAGCACCTAAGTGATATTTGTTAGAGTAGAAAGAAGCTCAAGAAATATTTGTTGAGTGAATGAATGAATGAATTTCTTAGCCTCTCAGACTTCAGCTTCATCACCTGTAAATAAAGAGGTTGAACAGGATGATAACTTTCCAGTCTGTGGATTTAGTTATGAGGATGTTAATAGTTGTGATAATTTTTGGTTATTATTGATTTTTTTTCAGAATTATTATAAGGAATGATAAAAAGTCAAATGCTAAACTGAAATAAAGCAAATTGAACAAAAAATTGAATAAAAATGAAAATGTTTTAAAAATCACCCTAAATCCACTGATAACCTGGTCTGTGAATTTAAAGTATGTCTGTCACCAGCACAGGGCTTGTAGCTTCTCTGAAGGTCTTTAACATCTCCAGGACAGTAAGTAATCATTTAGGGCACGTGTCTCTTTGGCAATGCACATGAACTCTTCTTTTCAGATTTCTGTTTGCATATGCTGCCCTAGGCAATGGGATATGAAACCATTAAGAAAATACAAGCCAGGTCCTCTGCTAAAGTCAATAAAAAATCATTTGGTTGAAGCGTTGCATATTTAAGACATTACACTCATCTTTTAACTGATTTTCTTAATAGTATAGTTTCTAAATAATTGTCAAAGAACAATTGGTAAGAGTTAATATCCAGAATATCTAACAAATTTCTACAAATCAATTTTTTAAAAAGGACAACCTAGGGACTTCCCTGGTGGCGCAGTGGTTAAGAGTCCACCTGCCAGTGCAGGGGACATGGGTTCGATCCCTGGTCTGGGAAGATCCCACATGCTGCGTAGCGACTAAGCCCGTGCACCACAACCACTGAGCCTGTGCTCTAGAGTCCGAGAGCCACAACTGTTGAGCCCACGTGCCACAACTACTGAAGCCTGTGCACCTAGAGCCTGTGCTCTGCAACAGGAGAAGCCACCACACTGAGAAGCCCAAGCACTGCAACAAAGAGTAGCCCCTGCTTGCCACAACTAGAGAAAGCCCGCTCGCAGCAACGAAGACCCAATGCAGCCAATAAATTAATTACTTAACTAATTAAAATAATAATAAAGGCATTCAATTGAACCACTTGATTTTCAGGGGAAAAAAAAAAGACAACTCAGTAGGAAAAATGGCCTATGTGATTAGGCAACTTACAGAGGAGGAAATAGCCATTTGACATATGAAAAGATGGGCAACTCACTAGCAACTAGGGAAAGGCAGATTAAAGTGAGAAAAATAACCTCACACCCTTTAGGTTAGCAAAATTTAAGAGCTTGAGGACATCAGGAATGGTGAGGATGTGAGGAAACAGGAGCATAAGCATGCAGGTGGGAGTGGTTCTGCAGCAGAATATGGCCGTGTGCAGTGCAGCCAGAGATGTGAGTAACCCAGCGATTCCATTCCCAGCCACACATCATGGACACGTGCACAAAGAGACAAGTGGAAGAGTGTTGCTACTATGGCAAAAAAAGTGGGGGGATCTAAATTTCCATCCTAAAGGGAAGAGATAATTAAATTGTGGAATAATCATGAAGCTTAATACAATTGAATATTATTTAGCAGTTAAAATAACAGTGTTGAATATAAAAAAGCAGCTTCTAAAAGAATATATACACTATGATAACCATGTAGGAAAAAATTTAAAAGTACAAAATGCTACTTTATATTGTTTGTGGGTTGATATCTATGGAGTTAATTTATAAAAACGGAAGGGGGTTAGATACACCCAGTGCAGGGTGTTACCTCTGGGGATGGAGGGGAAGATCTCCATAACACTTTACTTCTTTTAAAAAAAATGTACATGTGTGTAAAACATTTAAAACTGTTAAAACCAGGTGGTTAAATACCTGCGTATCTGTCATATTATTCTATTTAATTTTTTGGAAATATTTTATACTTAAGGAAAAAAAACCTTAGAAAACAAGTATGCCATATGTAATAAAAAGTCCAGTATCAGATTGTACTCCCTTGTAGATGAGTGATCACCTTTTACCCTGCAATGGGTAATTTCTGCTTGGCCTTTGGGTGTGTCCTTAAGCCCTTCAGCCTCTTTGCTGCAGGCAAGTCTTAGATGCCCCCAGCCCACAGATGCCTTCTCTGCATGCTTTCTTAGCAACCTGTCTTCTCCTTCTAGCAGCACGTCTCACTTGGTCATGCAGTTTCCTGTGTGCTTGCTGTGTGGGCCCGCTGGACCCTATGACATTCCTCTGGGGGCAGGTGGCTTGTTTACTGTAGGGATGGCTGTGCGAATGTGTGCAACAGATATTTATCAAGGGACTGCGTGAATGAATGGATACTTCAGCGGCTTAAGTTCCATTGCTGTGCACATGGTGGGCCAAGGCTGAGTACCTGAAATCACTGCTTGTTGGATTCAAACAGCATTTATTGGCCCAGAGGAGCTCTATGCCTCTTTCTTAGATTTGGCCAGCTGTGCGCCCTTGGAGAGGAAGGGCAGGGTGATGTTTTACATATAAGGAAACCTTGTCCTGGATCCATTGATACATTCAATCCAAGAATCAGATTCTCATTAAGCTATGCAGGGGCCATATCCCACCCAGCTGAATTTCCTGGGTACTGGGAGGTCGGGGTCCCCAGCCCATCAGCCAGGCCAGCTTTTCACAGAGAGGACCACTGCTCCCACCTCCCCTACACCCAACAGCCCAGTCCATGCTTTGTTCTGGGTTCAGGTCAGGTCTGTCTTGACAACCCCAAGGGTGGCCTCAGTAGGGAGCCTGCTCAGCCTCACTTCCTTCTTACTAGCCCCTGGCCCAGCTGTACCTTTGGAAGGGCCCTGCTGCCTTAGACTCAAAGAGAACTAGCTTTTTTTCCTTCCCTTCCTCTCTTATTCACTTGTTGATTCATTAAAATTTGCTGCCATTTCAAGCTCACCTCCATCTAATCTAGCTGGCATTGGCTCAGCCCCTGGCTCCAAGAGAGAGGCAGAACTTCTGCTCTGACAGAGCCTGCTGTTGGCTGCAAGCTGGAGGCTGTCTCAAGAACCTCTCTTGGCCAGGATCTAGACTGGCCTTAGAGCACGAAGCCCTGTGTTGATAGCACTTAGGAAAGCACCATTTTCTCTCCTGACATTGCAGAGAGCCTCAGCTCTACCCAAGTAAGACCTTGGGTGAATGATGGATTTTACCTTGCTCAACCTCTGCTTCCTTGTTTGCAAAATAATAAATAAGAGCTTGCAGCAGAGTTTTGAGATAATTAGGGTAGTATAGTGGTTAAGTTGACATAGTGCTTAAGGCCGAATCCTGCTTCTGCCCCTTCAGTTTCCCCATCCGAAATAGGGAAATTCAGGTCCCAGCTTCCTGTGTTGTAAATGCTTAGAACAAATGCCTGATCCCTAAAGAGTACAATTCAAAGGTGTTCTGGTGTTAGCAGTGTCTGGTGGGCAGTAAGTGCTCGATGCACATCATGTTCTTTTACTATTATTAGTACTTGTCTTAGCCTGTTTGAGATGCTATAACAAAAATATACAGACTGGGTGGCTTATAAACAGCAGCAATTTATTTCTCACAGTTCTGGAGGCTGGGAAGTCCCAGATAAAGGTGCTGGCAGATTCGGCTTGCTAGTTCATAGACAGCTGTGTGTTTGCTGTATCCTCACATGGTGGAAGGGAGGAAAGATCTCTCTGAGGTCTCTTTTATAAGGGCATTAACCCCATTCATGAGGGCTTCACCTTCATGACCTAATCACCCCCAAAGGCCCTGGGGGATTCAGTTTTAACACAGGAATTTTGGGAGGATGCAAACATTCATTCTATAGCATTCTGTCCCTGATCCCCCCAAATTCATGCCTTTCTCACATGCAAAATACATTCATTCCATCCCACCATCAACTCAAAAAGTCCAAAGCCTCATCTAAATATCATCTAAATCAGGTATCAGTGAGACTCAAGATATGATTTATCCTGAGGCAAATGCTCTCCAGCTGTGAACCTGTGACATCAAAGAAGTTATGTGTTTCCGGAGTACAGTGGTGGGCCAGGCCCTTTTGGAATAGACAATCCTATTCCAAAAGAGAGAAATCTGAGAGAAGGAAGGGGGGATAGGTCCCAAGTAATTCCAACCCACAAGGCAAACTCCATGAGATCATAAGGCTTTAGAATAATCCTCTTTGGCTTGATTCTCTGCCCACCAGCCCCACTGGGGCACAGGCCCCACCTACTAGACACAGTGGCACAGAAGTCCTGCCCCTGCAGCTTTGCAGGGAGGGGTCTGACCCCCAGCGCTCTGGGAGGTCCAGCCCCCATGGCTTTGGAGTCGTGAGGATTAATGAGAATAAGTGACGTATCTGGCGTGTAATAAGTGCTCAGTGGATGTTGTTCCTTCCTGACCCTCCATCTTGGAGAAGGGGTGCCTCAGACAGGAGTCAGGTGACCCCCCCACTATGTTGTAGGCATTCATTCTTGTCATCTTTTCCCCTGAGGTAAGAAACCAGCTGTAGGGTGGAAAAATTCCAAGTTGGTGCCCTTGTGACATTATGACCTTAAAATTGGGGAGCAGGTATGTTTTAGTTCTACCTTGACCCTGAGCTAAGGCTACCAGGAACGTACTCATCACGGGCATTTCAATTAGCACAATCCACAGCGTTCCTGAGGGAAGGCTGGAAGGGACCTTGGATATCATGAGTCTAACCTCCTAAGTTTACAAGGTGGAAACAGGTCCAGAGATGCAGCGTGAGCTGCCTGAGGCCACACAGACAGTCGTGGGCAGGTAGAAACTAGATGTGCACACCTGGGTGCCTAGCCCCTGTTCCTCCTGGGCTGTCTCTGAAGCCACGCTGCTTCCACAGTGAGAAAGGCTCCAAAGGGCTGGGTGCAAATCAATCTGACCACTTTAGATGAATTCGGACCCTCATCTGAAGGTTGGATTTATCTTCACCTCACCTACAGCATAACCTCTACCATGTTCGAAAAACTCCAGGTGAGGAGAGCCGTGTTCAGGCTTTTCCACTAATAAGCATTTGAGAAATGGAAGGTGATTCCAACACAAACGGAAAAGAGAAGCCATTTCCTCCTTCTTGTATCTTCTCAGCCTTTGCATCTCCTGTGAAAACCAACATGTTATGTACCTTCTCTAGCTGTGTATAGAGACCAGGAAGCAGGTGCTGGTTTATTTTATAACCTACGTATTCCTTTGCTAAGCAGTGAGCCCAGAGAGACCTTGTATCTTAAAGTTTTCAGAGCGGCGTGGACTAAGAACACAGCACGTGGATCTTAGCTTCTGGAAAATATGCTTGTTCCGTGCACCTGAGCACTGTGCGGAGCAGAGCCAGGCAGAGTCCTCCTGGGGAGGCATGAGTGTGCACGGCTTGGTGGGCTTTCTGTCGGACTCTCAAGCTCTGGTGAGGAAACAGATATGAATTATTTTGCATGACTGTGCAGAGGTGCATGGCTCTGTACCAGGCACAGATATCCGACATGGAAGAGTCACTCTGCCTCTTTCTGGGGGCTTGCTGTGCTGTTCTGATCCAAAATCCGGAAGCACACTCATGAAATACGAACATGGACAGAGAGTGTCAAAGATGTTTAAAACCTGATTATTTTCAAGAGCTTTTTAAGAGCAGTTTTAGGTTCACAGCAAAACTGAGCAGAAGGTATTTCCCATATACCCCCGCCCCCTGCATTAGCCTCCCCTGTTATCAACATCCCTGTCCCTCACGAGAATGGTACGATCCTAACAGCCGGCAAACCTTCACTGACACATCAGTATCACCCAAAGTCCACCGTTTACGTTAGGATTCACTCTTGGTGTCGTACATTGTATGGGTTCGGACAAATATAAAATGATATGTATCCTTCATTATCATATCATACAAGGTATTATCACTACCCTAAAATCCTCTGTGCTCTGCCTACTCATCCCTTCTCTCCCACCCTCAACCGCTGGCAACCACTGATCTTTTCACTGTCTCCATAGTTTTGTCTTTTTCAGAATGCCATATATACTGGAATCATACAGTGTGTAGTGTTTTTCAGATTGATTTCTTTCACTTAGTAATGCGCATTTAAGGTTCCTCCATGTCTTTTCATGGCTTGATCACTCATTTCTTTTTAGCACTGAAATCATATTCCATTGTCTGTATGTACCACAGTTTATCCACTCACCTACCAAAGGACATTTTAGTTTGTTCCAAGTTTTGGAAATTAATGAATAAAGATGCTATAAATGTCAGTGTGCAGGTGTTTGTGTGGACATAAGTTTTCAACCTGGGTAAATAAGAAGTGCGATTCCTGGATTGAAATACGACACATTTAAAGAACTAGATGAAAGTGAACAAATTGTTTTAGAATTGAGAAATCACTCTAATCAAGGGTAAACTAAATCACCTCTTTTAGGGAAAAAAAGGAAATTATGATTTAGTATGAAAGAAGGGGAAAAAGAAGTTTTGGTCTGATTTTTATTCACTAATAGATTTGATCAGGAAATGGGAATTGGCATTTTTCAGTCTAATTTTTAAGGAAAAACAACTTTCAGCATAGAAAAAAAAAGTGATTTTCTGGTGAAATTAGTACTGTGCTAAGTGGTGTTTTTCGTGTTCCTATTAGAAATTAAAATTGAAATATCTGAGTTGAAAACTAAGCATCTATGTTTAGTTATAACAAAGGGTTGAGGATATCAAAAATCTTTTGACTCCAGATTTTCACTGTGTTTTGTTTTATGAGCTCATTGCCACTGGGTTTTTCCATGAATTTGAAACATGTGTGTGCAATACTTTGGAAAGAAGATTATTTGCTTAAACTTTATAGACTGAGCTAAAAATAGAAGAACACTGTTTCTATTTTTGGAATGTCTTACCAGCTAAAAAGTGAACACAGTTACTGTACATATTAAGCAAAATACTGAGATGGGAACAGATATTTAAATAGCAAATATATTAATTTAGCTGGTTTTGAAATATCACAATGAAATGAATTGATTGTTATTTCTACTAAAGAGAGGAGTTTGTGTCATAAAGTAAGTTTCTGCTTTAATAAGACTGCTGAGTGCAGAGAGAAAAAAAGGCATCCTGAGAAAGTTCACTGGTGTGAACTGTATTCTTGGGGGGATTTGTTACTGTCTGGTTCCCTCTAGAGCTCTAGAGTTACAAGTTCAATGGCTCCCTTTTTACATTGCAGAGTCTTCTTAGGACTTCTAGCTGGGCTTCAGCCAGCGTTTATTTATTTTGTTTGGCGGCACCTCACAGCTTTGCGGGATCTTAGTTCCTCAATGAGGGATGGAACCCAGGCCCCCAGCAGTGAAAGCGCCGAATCCTAACCACTGGACTGCCAGGGAATTCCCAGCCAGCTTTTAATTTTGCAATGTAGTGTAGGTGGCTGGAGCTTAAGAACTCTAAAAATGTTCTTCTTAAATCTGTTTGCTGTTTCTCTGGCTAACAAACTACAACTTGACGCACAAAATCAAAACATGACATTAGAGACCTTAATTTAAACGTTGACACAGCTCTATCAAAGTAAAGTGTTCTTCAGCTAATCCCCTGAATGTATTGTCTATCTCCAAATAAGTCTTCACAAAATTTATCCTTCCACTCTGTACTTTCTTTCACTTATTTACCAATTTATTGGGCATCCTTTGCTCTGAGGCTGGTCTTCAAATACTCAGTCTTGCCAGCCAAAGACTCCATTTTGAGTCTGGCATCATTTAAAATGTGAATACATGTGTGTGCTTGAGAGAAAGCAAGAGATGTAGACAGGGGGCTTCCCTGGTAGTGCAGTGATTAAGAATCTGCCTGTCAATGCAGGGGACATGGGTTCGATCCCTGGTCCAGGAAGATCCCACATGCCTCGGAGCAACTAAGCCTGTGCGCCACAACTACTGAGCCCGTGCTCCACAGCAAGAGAAGCCACCGCAATGAGAAGCCTGCGCACCACAATGAAGAGTAGCCCCTGGTCGCCAAAACTAGAGGAAGCCCACGCACAGGAATGAAGACCCAATGCAGCCAATAAACAAATTAATAATAAATAAAATAAATTTAAAAAAAAGAGATGCAGGCAGGTCATGAGACAGGATGTGTGGGGAAGAGAAAAGTGAGATGAACAGTGTGCGTGAGCAGGATCGATTTCTTAGGGAGGAATATCTGAACTCTCTGAAAGTGTGACAGGCTTGTAATGCTTGCGCACACCGAGTCTCTGCCCAGATGACGGGAATTTACCAGCGAAACTTGGATGATTCACGGCATAGCTTATAGAGTGAAAGTAACAAGTGGAGTACAGTCATACTACTAGACACAGCAAGCCATAAAAAGGGAGAGGAAAATATTGAGAGATGTCGGGGGGCCCACCCGTCCCAGTAATAGTTTTGGCTAACACACAATCTCTTCTTTGCTCTCAACTGTTTGTCTACAAATCCAGCCATGAACTTGAGATCTCCAGCCCATCACTTCTGTTCTATTTCTGTATTTATAACAGTCATACTGTATTAGGTGTCTCCAGAGAACCAGAACCAATAGGATATATTAGAGAGATATATTATATACATATGAGGAGATTTATTATAGGAATTGGCTTACGTGGTTACGGAGACCAAGAAGTCCCATGATCTGCTGTCTGCAATCTGGAGAACCAGGAAAGCCAGTGGTGTATTTCAGTACAAATCTGAAGGCTTGGGAATCTGGAGGGCTGATGGTGTAAGTCCTGGTCTGAGTCTAAAGGCCTAAGAACCAGAGCGCTGATGTCTGATGGCAGGAGAAGATGGAAGTCTCAGCTCAAGCAGAAAGAGAGAGAGAGAGAGAGCGCGAGCACACATTCTCTCTTCCTCCACCTTTTTGTTCCATTCAGGACCTCAATGGATTGGATAATGTCCACTGAACATGAGGGCAATCTTCTTTACTTCATTGACCAATTCAAAAAGCTAATCTCTTCCAGAGACATCCTCACAGATACACCAGAAATAATGTTGACCAGCTATCTGGGCAGCCCTTAGTGACACATGAGGATTAACTGTCACACATACCCATCATTAACCTACACCAATCACTGCTACTGCTGCTACTGAAGTTTCCTCTCTTCCCCTTCTCCTCCTCCTCCTCCTTCTTCCCCTTTCCCTTCCCCTCCTCCCCTTCCTCATCCTCCTTCTTATTCTCCTATAGCTAACATTTTCTGAGCGTCTACTATGTGCAAGGATTCAGGCTGAATGCTTTATATGCATCCTATTTAATCCTGAAACTAGCCTTTTGAAGTGTGGGCTCCATTATTATACAAGCTTAGGGAAATAATTTATCTGAAGTCATTAAACCATCATCACATAGAGGGAATTTAAAAATTGAGATATAATTCACATGCCATGAAATCTGGGGTTTTGGTATATTCACAAAGTTGTGTAACCATCACCACTATGTAATTCCAAAATATTTTCATTACCTTAAAAAGAAACCCCATACTCATTAGCAGTCACTCCCCATTTTTCCCACTCTCCAATCCCTGGAAACCATGAATCTACTTTCTGTCTCTTTGGATTTGTCAATTCTGGGTATTTCTTATAAATGGAACTATACAATATGTAGTATTTTGTGTCCGGCTTCTTTCACTTAGCATAATGTTTTCAAGGTCATGCTTGATACTTTATCACCTTTTATGACCAAATAATACTCTGTTGTGTGGGTACACCATCCATTCATCAGTCGATGGACATTTGAGTTGTTTCAACTTTTTAGTCATTATGAATAACACTACTGTGAACATTCACGTACAAGTGTTTTCATGGACCTATGTTTTCAATTCATACAGAGGGACTTTTTTCATGACGTTTCTGGATTTGACAGTATCCTCAGCAAATATTTTTTCTGGAAACAAACTTTTATGCCAGTGAAGGATGACTGCACACCTCTAAACTACCATTTACTAAAATGCTCTCTGCAATGTGAGCTCTGATTTCTATCCTGTCTGTCCTGGTAAGGCGTGATTTCTGGAGATGAGCACCAATCTTTCATGCCAGCTGGTCCTTCTTCCTGGAAAGCCCACTCCCTCATCACCATCTGTAAGAGACCCAGTGTCTTCCAGCCAGGATGCTGGTTCTTCCTTTGCAGCCGGAAGTTATCTTTTGTTCCTTTGGGACTCCATGGAGGTTCACCTGGGCCCTTCCTTTGGCATTTTTCACTCTTCCCTGCTACCCTCTATGCCTACTCAGGACAGGCTTCAGTCTGAACATCTTTGCTATTCCTTGCTAAGGCATGTGTTTGCTTTACACAATGGGTGCTAGTGAATATTCCCAAACTGAATAAATTCTTGGTCAGTTGCTGTGATATTGTGATTTATAAAAAGAAATATATTTTTGGTCTTTGTCTCCCTTTCCGGCACAGAGCTCCTAAAACCCTTGGAATTTCCTGTGAAGAGAGCCATGAAGGTGTCTTTTGTTATGTTAATCAAGTGACTTTTGGAATGCCCCTGGTCCTTTTAGGATGGAGGTTGGTTGCTAGGAGAACCAATCTTGTGATTAGAAGGTTGAAACTTTCAGTCCCACCCCTTGAACTCTGCCTAAGGGAGAGGAGCTGGAGAGTGAGTTCATTCACCAAAGGCCAGTGATGTCATCAATCATGCCTCTGTATGAAGCCTCCATAAAAACCCAAAATGAAGGGGTTTGGAGAGCTTCCGGGTTGGAAATAGGTGTAAATTTGAGGAGAGTGGTATGCCCAGAAAGAGCATGGGAGGTTTGCCCCCTTCCCCCATAACTTACCATATGCATCTCTTTCATTTGGCTGTTCCTGAGTTATACTCTTTTATAATAAACTGGTGATCTAGTAAGTAAAATGTTTCCCTGAGTTCTGTGACCCACTCTAGCAAAGTCATTGAACCCAAGGACGGGGTTATTGGAACCTCCAATCTATAGCCAGTTGGTCAGAAGCACAGGTAATGACCTGAACTTGTGATTGGTATCTGAAGTTGGAGGGGGTGGGCAGTCTTGTAGAACTGAGCCCTTATTCTATGGGATCTGACACAATCGCCAGGTAGATAGTGTCAGAATTGAGTTGAATTACCTGGTGTCCCAGAATAGCATGGTGATGTGGGGAAAACAAAACAAAACAGATTGTAACTGCTGTCAGAATCCTTGTTACCAAGTGCCAGGTGATTCTGATTCACTTGAAACCAAGTTGAGTTTCCTTGTGGAGCTGGTGTTACAGTGGCTCTATTTTAAACCAGGTCTTGTGATGGGGAGGACCAGGCTGCAGAGTGAGGTCATGCTTTTACATGCTTCCTACCTCTGTGCCCTCCACATTTCAGTTGGTGGAGAGCAGCCTGTCAGCATCGCCTCCTGAACTCCCAGGAGGTTTTGCTCTCCTTGCTCTGTGCTTCTCTTCACAGGAGGAACACGGAAAAAGAGTGGGGCAGGAGTGTCAGGTTTATTTGGGGAGTTATGGTCAGGCTTAGTAGATGAGCAACTCTTCCAGTTCCTGGGTTCTCCCACCCACCCTTTTAATGTCTCAGGAAAACTGAGATGGTGAGACATTAAAGCTTCCTTTCAGAGTTACTCAAACAGTGGTCTCACATTTTCTGTAGATCCTACTTGTTTAGATCTCTGCACTCCTATTTGGATAGCCTATTGCTCTCCACAGAGCAACTTATTTTTTTTTTTTTAATAAGGGAACTAGAACTATGGAAGTGGTTCTCAATCCTGGCTGATAATCAGACTCTCTCTCTCTCTCTCTCTCTCTCTCTCTCACACACAAACACACACACATACACACACACGACACACACTCCTCCAAGCTGGCACATTTTGCTTGGCTGGGCGGAGTGTTTTAATAATTGAGCACACATTCTCCAAGCTGCCACAGTTCATTCATTCCTTATTGTCTCACACCTGGCCCTCTTCACACGTTTATATGACCTGCCTGCCCTCTGAGGTATCTAGAATTTGATTCTGCCACAGAGCAGCCAAATGATCTGCCCTCCTTCCTTACCTACTTGCCTTGGAATCACAGGTAACTCTGATAGAAAAATCAGGGCTGGGAACCATCAGCATCTTTGAGCAATGATTATTCTGTCTGTAAGCATTCTCAATTCTGGCTGAAAGAGAATCACCGGGGAGCTATTAAAAATTACCCATGCCCTCTCGTTGTACAGTGCTTCCCTGGGGGAATATACAGTTTCTTAGAGAAGGATACATTTTGCAGATGGGAGGAAATGTAGTATTTTAAGGAAAATTGTTTTGAATGAGATCTTTTAGATTGTCTGATGTTAACAGTTTCCCTTTAATGAACTTCCAGATTATAACAGAATTTCTGTTGGCAAGTGACACGTTGGCAGGGAATGAAGAACTTTCATGTAATATTTAGTGTTAGCGCCCTACACATTACTATCAAGTCCACCCATTGGAAAGGGTCTTACGTTCCCATGAAATGAGTGATTCTGCCCAAATCAGGCAGGGAGACCTGGAGCAGATGGACCTGGAGACTTGAGTCTAAAATCATGTAAGTTTGGGACTTCCCTGGTGGTCCAGTGGTTAAGACTCTGCGCTTGCATTGCAAGGGGCACGGGTTCGATCCCTGGTCAGGGAACTAAGATCCTGCATGCCACATGGCCAGCAAAAAAAAAAAAGTCATCTAAGGTTTAGGCAAGTGCAAACCAGGAACTGCAGAAGACTCCACCTTGATGTGTATATACACGGAGAATGGGACCCAGGTTTAACAATGAAGCCTGGATGTCCCTATTTCATCTGCCAGCACTCTTTTCTTTGTAACTGTCATATTCAGGATTTAGCCTCAAATTTTTTTTCTTGAAAAAAGTGCAATTTTCATTCTAAATTTAATATAATTTCTCTTTTTTGCCTCCCCACCTCCTGTTGAAGTAGAATGTTTATCTCAGTCAGTCGGAGGTAATTCAGGTTCCTTCAGTCCATTTCCGGTTCCCCTCATCCTTTGCCCTGAGTTGCTTCTCCAACCTGGGCGTTTTCATAGAGTTCAGGCCAGCGACTGGAATGATGGTGTATGATGATATTTGTCATCTGTCCAGCTTGTTCTGCCTGGTCCTCAGCTGCCTATCCACTTCCATCAAAATGATGTTGCTTCCCCATAGCTCTCTAGGTCTTTCTCTGCTGAGCTAGTTCACATGATTTAAAGGATGAAGGGCAGTTTTGGCTGTTTCCTCAAGGGGCTGTTGGTCAGTTACATTATTTTATGGCCAATGTTAGTGAATTTCATATGCTAGTGCATTTCAAACTTTATGTATATCCTAGCCACCTGGACTCATGGTAAAACCAACGTTCTGACTCTGCAGGACGGGATATTAGGGCAGGGTCTGAGCGTCTGCATTTCTAACAATTGCCAGTTCATTTTGAGGCAGCTGGTCTATGGATCACACTTTCGGCCATAAAGGCTCTTACTTTAATGGAGTTCTCAACCTTTATCTCTTCTGCTTCCTTGGGGAAATAATGTGATAACGGGGAAAGATTTGGTTAAATGGCTGTAAATGCACTCACCTCTTCATTTCTTTAGGGAACACCTCTGCTAAAAAGATTGAAAGAATAGCACTTCCCTAAGATGCTCTGAAGGCCCTTTTCAAAGTACCCAGGTAGGCTTTATTAGAATGCTATCACTCTTGACTTTCACCATGCCTTTATCATTTATCTTGTTTCCATGTATCCTACCTGGGAGGAGAAAAAAAAAGAACCGCCCCTCCCCTCCACCATGGCCCTCTCTTGGTATTTATGCCCTTGTGTAATCCCCTCACCTTCAGTGTGGACTAGATTGAATGCAGCAGAAGTCTTAGGATGTCACTTCTGAGATTAGTTTATAAAAACCATCGACTTCCTTCTTGAACACGTGCTTTTTCTCGGATCTCCTGTGCTAGGGGATGCAAGCTGCCACTTTGTGAGCAGCCCTATGGGGAGGACCAGATGCTACATCAGGAAGCTGAGGCCTTGAGTCCAAGAGCCTGCAAAAAGCTGAATCCTGGGAACAGCTGTGTGTCAGCTTGAGAGTGGATCCTTCAGTTCCAGTCTTGAGATGACTGCAGCCTCAGCTAACAGACCTTGAGCCAGAGGCACCCAGCTAAGAGGCTCCCTGCATTCTGACCCACAGAAACTGTTGTTTTCAGCTTCATAATTCTGGGGTAATTTCTTATGCAGCAGTAGATAAGGAGTATACCCACCTAACTCAGATGCCAGGCACTTGGGGAACATTAAAATGTCCTACTGGCCTGTCATGAAGATAAGACACAATTAATGTGACAAGAGGAAAGAAGCAAAATTATGGGGCGAGGGTGGCTATCTGGCCATGGAAACTCAGAGAGTGGCTCCACGTGACACGTGTATGTACACATTGGCTATTAGTGTGACCTTTGCCCTTTTTTTTTTCTCAATGTGCAACTCTTGGGTGTCTGAGTTTGAAACTCAGCTTAACCTTTGTAGCTATAAAGTGATTATGCCGCTTATCATCCTGCCTTGGGAGAGAAGAAAACTGGTGAAACCAACATTTCTCACGTTGCTGAAACCTCCCAGCTGGCAGGAACCGAAGGTTCTTTTTCCACCGCCCCTTTTCTAGCCTCAACAGCTGAGTGTTCTGACTCCAAGAAAACCACCTTCGATTATATAAAGGTATTAAGAGTTAGGGGAACACTGGCCCTTTTGTTCCCAGCAATCTGGAGCGTTCAGGAAGAAACGCTATGGGGGTGGGGGTGGGGGTGACCCCTGGGAAGCTGGGCGGGCTTTGCGCTCGCTCCAACTCCGGGGCTTTTTTCAAGCCTCAAGGAGAGGCATTCCTAGTTTGCTGAAAGTTGGGCGAAACGGACCCCAGAGGCTTAGAAAGCCGCGTCCCTAGCCCGCCGGGCTCAGGGCTCCTCCCCCGGTAGCCGCGCAGCCGGGGCAGTCCCGGAGGAGGGCGACCCCCGCGGGTCCCAACTTCCCGCCGCGCGCCGAGCGTGGGGGCGGGCGGGGTGGGGGCGGGGTCGGCCGCGCTCCCTCCCCTCCGCGCCCCTCCCCCGCTCTCCCCACCCACTTCCCTTTCTCGGCGGGGCAGCCCTGCGGGCGCGACCTCTCCGGGCAGTGACGAGCGGGGAGGAGCTCGCCGCCGCCGCCACCGCCGCCGCCGCCGCCACCGCCGCCGCCGCGGGGGGAGCCATGCCCCGGCCTCGCCGCGCCCCGAGCCCGCCCCCGGCTGCCCGCCGCCCCTCGGGCCGGCGGCGGGAGTGAGCGGGAGCTGCGGGCGACGAGCCGCCGCCGCCCGGCCCGCGATGTCACCATTGTTCAGCTGGGTGGCCAAGGTAGGCGGCGTCGGGGCCGCGTCGGGCCGGCGCCCGTTACGGTAGCGGACGGCCCGGGAGCCGGCGTCCGGGCGGGCGGGCGGGCGCGGCTCGGGGAGCCTTGGTAACCGCCCGGCCGCGGGAAGTGCGGGGCGCGGGGAGCGCCCGCGGCCTGGGCGGGGAGTCCGACCGCGGCGGGGGGCGCCCGGCTGCCGGGACACCGCGGCCGGAGAGCGGCCCACGCCGCCCGGGCGCTTCACCAGGTGACTCTCATTCATTGGCTTTTCTTCCCGGTGGCGGGGAACTGGCCGGTGGCGTCGCGCCCATTTCACAGGTGGGAAGAGCGAGGCTCGACGCCGGGCGGGGGCGCTTCTCCGGCCGCCGAACGCCGCCCCCCCCCACCCCCCGCGCGCCGCGGATGCGCCGCGAGGTGTTTACCCGAGGTTGGACCTCGCGCGGCGGTCTCCCGGATACAGGTTTGCGCTCGGTTGTCCGGGATGGTGCACGGAAGATGCCCGAAGGCTGAACTTGGTGCGCTTGGAGGAGGTCTGTCTTTTGTTTTTAACTCGCTGGTTTCCGGGGGCAGGTTTTGGTGTCTGAATTTTAAATGTAAGTCCTTTTTATTTCCTTAAGGCTTTCTTTACAGAACATTGGCGCCTTCAGAATCACTAAGCGTTACAAGTCTGGGCCAACTCCTCCATTGCAGAAATGAAGGGATTGGAGTGGATTTCTAGAGTTCCCACCGGCTTGAGAAGGCAGTAATAGAATCATACCCTCCCGAAGTACCAGGTGTTTGTGTCTTTTGAATGATGCAGCTCTCAGACCCTCTACAGGCCAGCAGGTTAATCCGGCACCTTTCCCCACAGGCTCTTCTCTTTGCCAGCCCCTTCGAGAGCTCGCTAGCTCTTGGTGGATGGCAGTTTGGTTGAGAAGTAAACTCATGTTGAGAGAACCCGTTAGCCGTTCGTGACGCTTTACAAATAATAGGTGGTGGTATCCCTAGTTATGATGCAGCGCTTTTAGAGTGTTAAAGTACATTTTTATAAGTACCTATTTCTGAGACAGGTAAGGCCTTGTGTGTCATTTAAGTGATAATAAAATGGAGACACAGAAACCAGGTATCACTAGTTATTAGACAGGCACTATATCCTATTCTATCTCCCCATCCTCACCAAAATCTTCACTTCCTGAAACTCAGCTAGTAGTAAAGTGAAGTGACTTTCAAACAAGTTGTGAGTTGTTATAAGGTGGTTTTGTACTGAAGAAAAACTAATAATGCCCAGATTTTCTGGCTTGAAATGATAGCTAATTGGCTTTTATAAATAATTTATAAATGTTATAAAGTACATTTAAAACTTACAAATGTTATATAGTTTTAAAAGTAATTCAGGGTGTGTTGCCTGAGTATATATTACTTATCTGAGGTTGAGGATTTGAGTCTACTTTTATTAGTTTTATACTGCAAGGCCAAAAGGAGGAAAAAAATAGACTCATTGTGTTTTATTCCAAAATCAAGAGGTAAGTCTAAAAAAACCTTACTGCTAGTACTGTTTTATATACTTTCCTAAAGCATATTTAATAAGATGCTTTTCACTTATAGGAGTGAGGTGGACTTTTGTTTGCTTTGGCCTACAGAGGTGACAGTGAAAACAGCAAACCAAAGCTTTATTTGAAAAAGAAATCAAGGATTTTATAAGGATTGTCAGCTTTTTGCAACTGGCAGTACTTTAGAAAACCTCATGTAGAAAATGAACAGCATGTTGATAACTTAATCTAAGTTCTGAATCTTGTTATTCCAAATTTGTTTAAACTACAGAACAACAACAAAAAACCATGAAATGTTTTTGGAGCAAAGTTATCTGTCAGTTGTCAGCATAATTAAAAAAAATGTAGTTCTTTTGTATTTAATTTTTTCTAGGTGTTGTGTTATAGTAAATTGCATCCTGTAATTGATTTTTGTAGACAATGTGTTAATCTGTGAGAGCTTTCAAAATACCAGGTTACTCTTTGAAAGTTCATTTCTTGGGGTTACACATTATAAGAGTGGCTTCCTATGGAATTTATTTGGTGTTCAGTTAAGAGACAAGTCATTAACATACTTTGCATCATAGACTAGGAAATGTTTTAAAAGTAGAAACAAGGGGCATAGATAATACACAGAACGTGCATACTCCCCAAGTGCATTTATATTAGGTTTTAGAATGAAAACACATAAATGCATATGAGCACACACCTCACACGAACACTTGCACATCTAATTCCTGCTTTGACCTGTGTAAACTGCAGCCCAGCACCTGTTAGGGAAGAAGGGGAGTGGGTGTCACTTGGTGCAGGTGGTTACCTGAACATGAATTTGTTTTCTTGGGTGGTCCGGTGGTTAGGACTCTGTGCTCCCAATGCAGAGGGCCTGGGTTTGATCCCTGGTCAGGGAACTAGATCTTGCATGCCGCAAGTGAGATCCCACATGCCGCAACTCAAAGATCCTGCATGCCGCAACGAAGATCCAGCATGCTGCAGCTAAGACCCAGCACAGCCAAATAAATGAATAAGTAAATATTAAAAAAATGTGCACACTGAAGCTTTGTAAGCCAAATATTTAAAAATGCATTAGGGAAGGAGTCCTTATGTAAACTCGTACTCAATCACTAATTAATATTTTATGTAAAACCAGGCTTTTCATATTTTGGCCTTGCATAAAACATGGGTTTATAGCCATTATTCATTCAACAAGTTATTTAACAAATGTGTTCAACACAGCTGTAGTTATTGAGCACCTACTATGTGCCAGGTACTGTTGGGGGAGCTGGAGATTGAGCAATGAACAGGCAGACCAGGTCCCTGTTCTCATGGTGCTTAAATTCTAGGTGGGAGAGACAGCAAAGAAGGAAACAGATAAACAAGATAATTGCAGATGGTGGTGAGTGTTAGAAAGGGAAGTTAACAGGGTGTTTTGGTAGAGGGCGCCTGGGGGCTGGATGGCAAGGAGGTGGCATTTCACCTGAGCATAAGAGGGCCCAAAAGGTGTTCTAGGAAGAGGGAACAGGCCTGGAGGTGGGCCTGGTAGAGCAGCAGGAAGAAGGCAGGTGAAGCGCAGAGAGCTGGGCCCTGAGTTGGGGAGGGCTGATCTGGGCCAGGCTGAGGAGGGCTCCATAGGCACTGTGTGGGGTTTGCTTGTAAATGCTGTGGGCATGAAAGCGAGGAGTGACGTCTACTTTGGGCAGAAACCAAGGGGACCACTTAGGAGGCTGGTGTGTTTCAGGTGGGAGGTGGTAGTGATACCTTAGACACATAATTATTCTTTATCTTGTGAAATGATTGTGACCCAGTGTCTGAGATTGGTGCAAATGACCGAGTAACAAATCGCTTCTTTTATGTTGAACACAAGCAGTTTGTCCTTTGCTCAGCTGCCTCTAACCACAGCTTGCAGGCACAGTTGTGTCCTGGCATTGGGCTTATTTACTTATCTTTGTGGTTTCCTGCAGACTGGATCAGCCCACCTTGGGTGCCTCAGACCAGCTGGACTTGCTCTTCTGTTTACTGGCACACAGCAGCCTTCCTGTAAGATGTGAATCTGACTGGAGCTAGTATGTAGGCGGCAGTTCTGCTGTCTTGCTTCAAGTCAGTCTGATGTTGGTTAGTTGCTTGAGGTTGTGTCCTAGGTTGTGATGGAAAATTTTAAAATATGTATTAACATTTTTTTGTCTGTAGACTTATATTACTTTTAATTAGTACATGTTTGAGTTTAATGAAGAGGGAGGAACTTGTCATAGTCAAACCACTCCTTGAATTTGAAAAATTTGCTGCCTCTGCTAAGCAAAGCTGGTGTAACCCCGACCAAGATTTCAGCAGCACTCCTGTGGAGTGTTTGTTGGATAGTAGCAGCAGCCTCTCTCTGTGCTTTGGGAGCTCTAGTTGCTTAGAGTAATAACAATTTGGGTGCAGGTTGGTTTAACAAGGAAAAGGGAGAAAAGCAGGGATAGAAACCCCACCTAATCCACAACGGGACACTGCCTGGAGCAGATCTCATAATGAGAAAAAAGCAAATTATAGTTTGTTCTCCGAGACAGATTCCCTAATCTGATCTTAGCCTAAATGTGCCTCTGCTCTGATCTTCCATTTCTGACTATCTAAGCCCTTCTCATCTTCACCCCTTCCCTGAAGCATCTCTCATTCATTCATTTACTCATTCATTGGGTGAATGTACTAAACTGGGTAGAAAATAACCGCTAGGCATCTCCTCTGCCCTGGAGGAGCTCCTCTGGCAAGGGAGAGTAGCCTCTCTCCGAGGCTGTGCCACAGGAGAGCAGGGACGGTGGCCAAGGAGGAGGTAGCTGGGGAAGGGCAGGGTGTGCCAGGTGGTTGGGGTAGCACGTGCAGTGGCCTGCAGGCACTTTGGAGGAACCTCAGTGACTGGCTGTTGGTCATGCTGGCAGGAAATCTGCTGTAGGGGGTAGCAGAGGGTGAGCTGAACAGATGTGCTGGGGCCAAGATGTGCATGGCACACAGATCCCTTCCGAGGAGCTGGCGTTTTATCTTGGGGCAGTGGGGACCCCTTAGGGACCAAAGCTGATCTCTCCCCAAACTCTTGTAGCTGTGTAGTTTATTCTGTGTATCTTTCATTGAAGTTATTTGAATAATTTATCTCCTTAGCCTGTAAACTCTGTGAAAACAGAGGTGGCCTTGTCATGTATACCAGTGCATACAAATCGCTTGGGCGTCTTGTTAAAATGTAGCTCTGCTTTAGTAGGTTTGGGATGGAACTTAAGATTCTGCATATCCGACAAGCTCCCCGACGCTGCTGATACTGCTGGTCTGGGGGCCACACTTGGAGTAGCAAGGTTCTCAATTTAAATATTTTCTGCTAATACCTACTATTAGATGTAGAAGTTGCTCATATTTTTTGGAACAACTGCTGTGATTTCAGAATAGTCATTTGTATCTGGGAGGACAATAGTGGAAATAGTGTCCCATGAAATAAAACTTAAAAAAAATCAACAGGTTTGAAATTGGTTGTCTGGAGAATAGGAATGAAAGGAAAAATTTGCATTGCATACTCTTGCACCTTTTAAAAAATTGGAACATTTTACATATTAACTATTCAGTTTATCAAATTTGAAAAACACTTTGATGGCCTTTTCTCTTTTTCAGTGTACTTAACTTTGTCCCAAACACCATTAGGATATTATAATAGGCTAGGCATCGGGTTATTATTGAAAAATAGACTCAAGTTGCCCCCTTTTTTTAAATAGATTTTATTTTTTGAGCAATTTTAGGTTCCTGGCAAAATTGGGCAGAAGGTACAGAGATTTCCTATACACCCTCAGTTCCCACGCATGCAACAGCCTCCGCTATTATCAGTATCCCCAGTCATTGTGGTGTATTTGTCACAATTGATGAACTTGCATTGATACATCATTTTCACCCAAAGTCCATATTTTACACTGTGGTTCGTTATTGGTGGTGTACATTCCATGTGTTTGGACAAATGGATAATGACATGTATCTGTAACATCACACCGAATAGTCTCCACGCCCCCCAAATTCTCTGTGCTCCGCCTGTTCATCCCTTCCTTCTTCCAACCGCTGGCAACCACTGATCTTTATAGTTTTTGCCCTTTCCAGAATGTCATATAGTTGGAATCGTAAAGTATGTATCCTTTTCACATTGGCTTCCTTCACTTAGTAATGTACATTTAAGTTTCTCCAGTGTCTTTCATGGCTTGATCACTCATTTCTTTTTAACACTGAGTAGTATCCCATTGTCTGGATGTACCACAGTTTACCTCTTCATCTACAGAAGGACATTTCAGTTACTTCCAAGTTTTGGCAGTTATGGATAAAACTGCTGTAAACGTCGTTGTGCAGGTTTTTGTGTGGACATACGTTTTCAACTCCTTTGGGTAAACATCGAGGAGAACGATTATGGGATCATATGGTGAGAGTAAGTTTAGTTTTGTAAGAAGCTGCCAAACTGTTTTCCAGAGTGGCCATTCCATTTTGCATTCCCACCAGCAATGAATGAGAGTTCCTTTTCCTCTACATCCTCATCAGCCTTTGGTATTGTTAGTGTTGCAGATTGTGGCCATTTGAATAGGTGTGTAAGGTATCTCATTGTTGCTTTAATTTGCATTTCCCTAATGATATATGATGTGGAGCCCTCCCTTTTGATGACTTTTAAGAAGGAGTAGAAATAATACATCGGTTTTTTTGAATTTTATTTCATAATATACATTGGTATTCAGGAACATTTATAAAAGTTGTAGAAAAGGAAAAAATTATTTGGTTATATTTGTGAATCTAGACTTAAGTACCTTTCATTTTTCCATTATTTCTGTTACCTCTATATTTGCTACTGGAAGAGTGATGAACTAGCAGTCTGTACTGGTTTTTTAAATAAATTTAAAGAACCAGTCTATACTGCTTTTTGGGTTTTCAAAAAAAAAAATTTATTTTTTATTTATTGGCTGCATTGGGTCTTAGTTGCTGCACGTGGGCTTTCTGCAGTTGCAGAGAGCAGGGGATACCCTTCATTGCAGTGTGTGGGCTTCTTATTGCGGTGGCTTCTCTTGTTGCAGAGCACAGGCTCTAGGTGCGTGGGCTTCAATACTTGTGGCTTGTGGGCTCTAGAGCGCAGGCTCAGTAGTTGTGGCACATAGGCTTAGGTGCTCCTCGGTATGTGGGATCTTCCTGGACTGGGGCTCAAACCCGTGTCCCATGCATTGGCAGGCGGATTCTTGACCACTGCGCCACCAGGGAAGCCCTGTTTTGTTAGATTTATGAGAAAAGTGTGATGAAAAAGAATTTTCCTAGTTTTCATGCACTATGATACTTCTGCAGATTATTTTTAGATCTGTCATGTGTTATGATGGGATTAGACTCAGGCCTTGTTCGCTTTGATTGAGCTGGGATAAATTCTTTGCTGAGCCTTTATCACCTATAAAATTAATAATGTGTTCTGTATTTATCTCTTTTTTATAGGTCCTTTTTTTAAAAAAAATAAATTTATTTATTTATTGGCCGCATTGGGTCTTCGTTACTGCACACAGGCTTTCTCTAGTTGCAGCAGGTGGGGGCTACTCTTCGTTGTGGTGTGTGGGCTTCTCATTGCTGTGGCCTCTCCTGTTGCAGAGCATGTGCTCTAGGTGCGTGGGCTTCAGTAGTTGTGGCACATGGGCTCAATAGTTGTGGCTTGCGGGCTCTAGAGCACAGGCTCAGTAGTTGTGCACACGGAGTCAGCTGCTCCACGGCATGTGGGATCCTCCTGGAGCAGGGCCCGAACCCGTGTCCCCTGCATTGGCAGGTGGATTCTTAGCCACTGTGCCACCAGGGAAGCCCAGGTCCTGTTTTAAAATCAGATAATATCAAAATTTGCTTAAGAAATTATGAAGACCGTCTGCAAACGTAAACTTTAAAATGTGGTTGAGTTTGCAGTTTAAGTCTGTGGTTTTTTTGAATGTGTCGTGGTCAGTGCTGTGGAGCCAGAGAAGAGTAGGACACAGGCTCAGCCTTAGAGCAGTTTGCAGTTTAGCAGGGAGAGGGCCCCGTGAAGATAATTTAATTTAGTGTGACAATACAGTTGTATGAACAGGGAGTCACACAGCCATGGAGTCCAGGGAGACTTTAGAGGAGAGGATACGTGAGCTAAGTCTTTATTTTTTTTAATTTTTAAAATATTTCTTTTGGCTGTGCCAGGTCTTAGTTGCGGCACGCGGGCTCTTTGGTTGCAGCATTCGGGATCTGGTTCTGTGACCAGGGATCGACCCCAGGCCCGCTGCATTGGGTGCACGGAGTCTTATCCACTGGACCACCAGGAAAGTCCCTGAGCTATGTCTTTAAAGAAAGGTGATTGAATCGTAGGTTATGAAGAAAAATAGTTAGGATATACTCTTGGTAGTTTTCTAGCATGTTTTAGAATTATTCAAGGTTGCTCTCTGTTTGCTTTGCTTGTGAGACCAATGATTTTTTAACCTTAAGGGAGGCATGTCACATTAAGTAAATTACCCAGATACAGGGAGATTCAGAATTAAGGGCAACTCTTTTCTTTCATCCCAGCACACCCTAGGGCATGGACACACCTATTTGTAATTTTGGCATGGTGGTCATTCTGGTGTAACCAGAATGTAACTTTATTTTCTGTTTACTACATAAGGAAACTGAGACCCAGGGCAATTAGGTGGCTTAATTTGAACAAGATCATATAGGTTGTTGTGGCAGAACTTAAACCCAAGGTCCCAGATCTCTGGGTTTTGCACACTTTGTTAATGTTGCCCTGCTGATTTATTTGTGCTTTCTAAATTATTTTATTAAAATCAAAAGTATGCATGTGTAGCAATAGGTTGTAGTTGAGAATATTTTTTTTTAGCCACCTGAGTTTATGCATGTGCATTTCAGAGTAGGTCAAGGGCCCTGCAAAGAAAAGGGCAAAGAAAAGAAGCATGCAGTGAGTTGCCTGTTGGGGTGGATGGAGATTCCCTGACATGTGAAGGGTGTCATTGTCTTAAATGCTCAAGAGCCTGGGAGGCCCAACCAGTTGTGTGAACTGTGTGCAGGAAGAAACCAGGGCCTGAGTGTTTCAAGAGAGTGGAAGTTGCCAAAGTCCAGTGTGGTGACACAGCGCCCCCTCCCAGTACTGGACTCGCATTCCCAGGAGGGCATCCTGTGGGAGATGAGGCAGGTGTGTATACCATTGTCTCTTCTCCAGTAAGAGAGTGAGCTTTCTAGAGAAGTGTCACTTGCAGAGCGGATTTATAGTGTTAACGCAAGCACGGAAAGGAAGAGATGATTACATTTTTGAGCAGTTAATATGTGCCAGCCATTGTGTTGGGAGCCGTCAGCTTCCAAGGAATCCTGAAAGTAGTGGTATTATTCCTTCCCCCGTTTTTGGGAAAGGTGTGTGAAGATACTGAAGTTCAGAGAAGTTAGGCAACTTGTCATAGCTATTCAGATTAAAGCTTGAATTGTCTAGTTGTGAATTCATGTTTTATCTATTGTACCTATGCTATCTCTGTAATAAATGGATTACAACACATGTTCAGGATATAAAAAAAAAGGGCGGTCAGAACTTAGAAAAACAGAAAGACTGAACTTGTTTTTTTTCTCCCATTGGTGAGAGGTAAAAACAAACATTCAACTTGGCTGCTTTTAAAAATAGGTGTATAAAAAAAAAATAGATGTATAAGATTGAAGCTATTCAAGAAGGAGCTCATATTTTTTGAATGCCTGAGTTTCATGGTGTTCTTGGTTAGGGAGGAAAAAAACCAGGAAATAAAGGGTTTCTCACCAATAGAAAATTGAAGATGGGTCAAAATTGGGGGAAGGTTAGGGCAAGTAAATGATAGACCAAAAGAGGTCAGTTTTGAAGTGACTATAAGCCTGAGTTTTCAGTTTTCTCGTTGACTTGAATTTTGAGCTTTAGAGCATTATCACTTATCATCTCATGTTCTTTTCAAAGCACCATGGAACCGTGTTTTGTAGTTATTCAGCTTCTCTGGAAAGTGCTCTTTATGTTAAGAATTATTTTAGAGCATCCCGCCATAGTGGCATCTCCTGCAGCCTGTGACAGGACACCAGACAGGAAGTTGAAGGCGTGGGTTGGAGGCCCAGGTTTGCCTGTGTTGCTGTTTAGCCTTGGCTCGATGCCATGGGAGTGGTGATCTCTGCCCTGCTGCCCCCCACCTAGTCCTGTTTTGGTGTCACATGAGATGAGTGATGTAAACTGTCAAGCACCCATTAGGGTGAGCTTGTGTAAGCAGTGGGGTGGATGTAGATGTAAGTTTCCATTAAATTTCTTGACTTAAACACTTCAAGTTATACTTCCCTGGGCCTTTGGTCTCATAGGACATCAGGTTGAATGATCATGATGATTGATCTTCGTTTGGAATGTCTCTGTTACTGCAGGTCAGGGCGGTCATCTTAGACTCTCCACCTCTGATAAGGAAGAGAGGGCCCCTGGAGCCAGTGGCCTGGGGCAGACCCTCTCTCCCTCTGTTCCCAGTGGAGGTGCCACGTTGGATACGTCACTTCTGTCTACGCGTGAATGTGTTCATCCTCAACATTGGGGATAAGAGCCGTCTTCCAGGCTGTTGAGGATTTATCCACATAACATACTTAGAACAGTGCCAGGCTTAGGGTAAGCACTTCATAAGAGTAGGCCATTACCACCATCATCTTCATTGCATTTAGGGGTGGAGATGACCTTCACAGTTGCTTATTGGTTCTGTTACCTCTTTTTTTTTTTTAATTTATTTATTTGGCTGAGTCACGTCTTAGTTGTGACACATGGGATCTTCGTTGCGGCACAGGGGCTTCTCTCTGGTTGAGGCGCGTGGGCTCTAGAGCTCAAGGGCTTAGTTCCCCCTCGGCATGTGGGATCTTAGTTACCTGACCAGGGATCGAACCCGTGTCCCCTGGCTTGTTAGGCAGACTCTTAACCACTGGACCACCAGGGAAGTCCCTGTTCCCTCTTTTGAAAGATGAAAATATTGGGTCCTCTAGAGGGGAGGTGGTTTCCCCAGAGTCACAGCTGAGATTAAAGCAAGGTGTTCTGAGTGATGTTAACAGACACACACACACACACACACACACACACACAAAACACACACACAAAACACACACACACACAAATAAATAAATAAAACAAGGTGTTCTGACTCAGTCCAGAGCACTTTGCATCATTGGTACTCACTGTGATATTGAGATTATTTTTCACTGTTTTTATCACATTCTGCTTGAATTAAACATAAGCCCTGGTTCATGGGTAGAGAATGAGCAAAATGCTCTCATCAGCCCACAAGTCATTCAGATCCGATAAGGGGATCATGGGGCAGAGAGAATTACACTGGCTGCTGCCACTGCATGACCTTACCCAGGGTCACAACTCTGCCTCGATTTCCCCTTTCCTAAAATAGAGGGAGGGAGCAGCTGCCCCACCGTTTCTAAGTCCTTGTCATCTCTCAAAATATTGTGAAGAATTTCTTCACTTCCAGGGCTGTGAAAGTCCAGGAAATAGTGTGCCAACCAAAGATGTAGATTCTCCAATTTTGGAAAACTTTAAAAATAGGAAGGAAGTTTATTTTTTTTTAAGCAGAATTCATAATTGTAGGCCCGCCGGAGGCAGAGAATCAGCCAAATGGTATTTTGCGGAAGTTCTTTTCACTGGGTGGACCCAGAGGAAATCAGTCATTAGGTGAAAATAAATTGTAAGATGTTTGAGGCAGTATTTGCCTAGAGACACATGTCTATTGTGGTGGTCTCTATTGTGTCAGGTTTTTTTGTTTTCTTACACATGTAAGTTTCCAAATTTAAAATATTAGAGCTTTAATTGTAAAATGTGACTTCAGAAACACAAACCAAAAACCTGCTTATGAGTAATGAGTTTGTGGCCCCTTTTGTTTTGATTATTACCAAATAAATTGTATAATGAGCATGAAGTTTGCTAGTGCTTTTGATATGGTCAGAGCCCTCTTATAGTTCCAAAAAACAGCCATGTTACAGTTTCTAGGTGAATGGAAGACATTTTCTTCCCACATTTGAAAATGTATGATTTTAGAGTACACTGGAGTTTCAATCAAGGCGGTATCACCCAGTTTTAGCGTAGCTGAAAGAGCATTGTATTAGGGTTTGATTTTTATCAATCCTATAGTGTTTAAACTAGTTGAGATTGTGATCTCTGGTGTTTTTCCCCAGGGGAAGAGCTCAGTGTGCTAGACCACCAAAGCATAGATTCTGTATTAATTATTTTGCAATTACCACACTGCTTAGGGGAGTCCTGTGGTATTTTTACATATTTTTGGCCAAGAAATCCAGCTTGTCCTTTAAGTTCAGTGTCAGTCACCACACAGTGATTGTGCATCTGCTCTCTGCCAGACCCTTGGGACACAGATGAGAAAGACACAATTCCTTCCTCTCAGAGGGGAAGGTGGGTGTGTGCAGTGGTCCTTATGTAGAAGTCCCACAGTCAAGTGGGCTAGGGGTGGTGGTCAACCTTTGAGTAGCCTCCTGGTACACGAAGGTAATCGTTTTCCAAATGCAGTAAATCCTACTTGACAGTCTCACTGTTGACTTTAATCAGCAAGCATAGTCAGAACCGATTGTACATGGTTAACTTAAATGTTGTCCTTCTCAAAAGAAGCCAGAGATGTGGTTTGGATGTAGGTGTTATGAAAAAAAAAGCCTATAGTGTCCTGGAACACCTCTCTCTGCAGGTTTTCAGAGCTCTGTAGATTTAACAATTTTTTGCTTGAATCTTGATTGAATAAACGGAGGCAGTAGAGCGCAGCTGGCTTGTCCCTGTCGGGGAGAGGGTGGGTCTGCTTTCAAGCCCTTGGGGCAGACCCCAGGCTGGGCAACAGAGCCCTTCACATCCACATAGTATTAGTGGTTAAACTGGAAACTGGAAAGTGCAACCAGTGGGGCTTGTGAGTCTAGGAAAAGTCCCCTAAGTCACTAGAAAGGCAGGCACTGTGTTTTTCTGTTTTTTGTTTCTTAAAATAAATTTGGTGGGCTTAGAGGTTTTAGTCTAATAAGAACATTTCAAGCCAAACTCTCTGTTTCATCCCTGTTAAAAGCAAATCATGGGGACCTGGTATGGTCTAGGAAAAGAGCCCTGGATGGGGCGGTCTGGCTCTGTCCAGCCCGGCCTATAACCGGATGCCTGTGGTTCCAGGCCTCTGAGGCTTTGTTTCCTGAGAAAATGAACAGATTAAACAAGTGGTTTGAGAGTCCCATCCAGGGGGTGAGCAGGAATGTTTGAGTGGAAGAAGCAGCACGAGCAAGGGCATGGAGACAGACATCCGTGTAAGCCGAAGCCCGGGATGTGTGTGCGTGGTGCTGAGTGGACCTCCCTCCCTGCCGGAGTTGGTGCATTAGAGAATTCACAGGGAAGAGGTGGTTGGAGTGCCAGCGTGGAGGGCCCTGAGGGTCAGGCTAGGCGGTTGGTGTTTTGGTAGCGACTGGAGAGGAGCCCTAGAAAGTTGGTTGAGTGGTAGGCTGATGTGATCCGAGCTGGGCTTCTGCCAGTGGAGAGTGGGGTGGGTGGGTATATATACTGGGAGAAGCCAGAGGCAGGGCTGGGGGTCTTGCTGTGATCTGAGTTAACTGCGGGCCTAGTGGCTTGAGGTTTTGGGCTCCTAAGTGAAACTGTATGGCTGATGGCTTATTGAAAAATGGAGAAAGAGAGAAGAGTAGAAGGCACTTTCCAGGCTTTCATACTAGTTGCCTGGAAGAGAATGAGCTTGATTTGGATGTCCAAAGTCTGGGTGATTCTTAGAGAGGTGGTTGGAAATTTGAGTCAAGTTTAGGAATAAATTCAGAGCTAAGATGTACACTAAATTATCATTGTCAGCCTTGGGGGAGTGGGTGAGGTCCTTGAAGATAGAGAAAAGCAGAACCCTGTGAGGAGTCTTCCCTGAGATGTCTGTGAAATGGAGGGGCCTTTTACTGACACATCCTAAAGGAGGGACTTGCACTAACAAGATTTCCTTACCCCTTCCCTGCCCTTAGGGCTTACCTTTGTTTTATTTTTTTCCTCTTACACTTGTAAACCAAGATGATGTCCCACTTTTGAAAATGTCTTTTGGATTCAGAGACTGCAGTTCCTGCTTGGTAGGTGCAATGCTTGTTCCTTGATGGTAGAAGCAATCGAAACATAGATCAGAGTTGAGTGTTAGTGAGGCATGGAGGCTTCTCAGTGCATGTGAGCCATCCCCTTGGCTGGGGGGAGATGACAGAGCCTTGGACACAGTCCCAGCAGCAGCTCTTGGCCGGCACAGCTGAACCTTTATCTCTCGTCAGCCTTGGTTTCGGTGTTGGTTCTCTAGGAATGTTCCTGATTGTAAAATATCTGGTCTCGTGAAGATGAGGTCAGTGGAGGAGCCTGGGGGGGGGATGGGGGTGGGAGGAGGAGCTATGCTGTCAGACTCCTGCCATTTGGGAAGCGCAGCTCTGGGGGCACTTGGAGGGGGCGGGTCCTGGTGCCTGTCTGTAAGGGGGCCCTAGATTAGGAGACTTAGAGGTCTGAGCCGCATGGCTGTGCCCCCCTGCCCCCCACCCCAGGAGGCTCAGCATCCCCAAGACGTCCCTGCACTTCTGCACAGCTCAAATGGAAAGATGTTGTATTCTGAGAACTCTCTCACTTGTATCTCACCTTCTTTCCTTCCCATTTGAGAGAGAGAGAGAGCGCGTGCGCCCTTGCCTTTTCCCTGCAACAGACTTGCAAAGGCAGTGGTGTGTTTCCATCTTCCTGCCCAAGCTGCAAGCTCCGTCCCCCAAGTCTCCATGGATTTGCAGGCACCTTGCGACTCATTGCCTCTGCTTTTAAAGTCTTCTGAAACTGAAAATGAAACTTGCTGTGTGGCGTGATGGGCAGGAAGGACAGTGAGGCCGTGACCGCTTTAACATAGGATGACATTTCTCCTACTGCCACAGGCTTTTCTATTTCATTTTATTTTTTGATATCCAGCCTGTTCTATTGGCTTATCCTGGGCTTACAGACAACTAAAATCCATAAATCTTTTTCACATGAACTTTTGGCATGCTGGGTCTACCCTTTGGTACCTCTACCCTGCTGGGAGTTTATAATATTTTGTACGTATCACCATGTTCCTGATGTTGGATTTTTTGTTTTTTTTTTTTTACTTTTTTGTATTTTCGTTCTATTAGCCAGTTTATTTGTATAGTATACTAGGATTTTGGAACTGGAAGTGATTTAAAGAATACTTCAGTTCGTTCCCTTCAGCGTGACACACGAGTCCACGGTCTTGGGGAAACTGCCAGTTGGGGGATGGTTGGGTGCTTGGGCAAGATCAGATTTTCTTTCTCATACATTGGGAGTGTAGGTGGGTCAGGGAGGAGGAGAAACCTTAGCTGGGGGCTGGGCGCCTGTTAGGAATTTGACACTTAGACAACTTTGTTCTGTGTGCGACTTTACGCTGTATCATTTTTGTGGCCTGTACTTTTTTTTTTTTTGATTGATTTCCTTCATCTCTAAATTCAGGAAGAAACTGTTTCCCACTTAATTCTACTTTTGAGGTATCCTGTGCTAGGATACAGTCTGAGTTTTTTAAACCTTTATTGAAGTTATCTAACATAACTTCTGAGAAAATCAAGGACCAGCAAATAGTACTGTTATTGTTATACTTGATAAACATAAAGTATAAAGTGTGTTAGGTGGAAAATAGATTAGAGCAGTTCTGATATCCTTTACTGGCCCAAGTTCTGATGTGCCTGTAGATCAAGATTAAAGAAAAGGGACGGCCACTTGGTGAGTATAGTTTATTTCAAAAAAAGTACTCAGGTGATATGAGAGAAAAAGTCCTGTTTCTACCACCCATCTGAATGAAATTTAGGATTCTTCAACATATGTGATAGGTTTTATTCAAGAATGCAGTTAATGCTGTAAAAGCTAGTGTGGTGCAGTATTTAAAAACTGCAAATAATATGGCTTGCAACTAATATTTATAAGCCATACCAGAAGCCCTTCTGGCAATTGAGTCTGGCAGTCATACCGCTAGTAAGTTTAAATTTCTAACATGCTCCTGGAAACTACCATGGGTCTCACAGACTCGGGTGACAGGGCTGTGACTGGGCTGCTGGGTGTGTTTATGCGTCCAGCCAACAGGGCAAGCAGGGGCTGAGATCCAGCCCACACTTGGCAAACCAGAGTCTGCTGTCCATAGGTTTTGCTTTGCAAAGTTGGGGAGGACAGGGGTTTTTGGCTTTCAGTAATTTGGACAAAGGCACCATATATGTGAAGTGTAGCCCTATGCTATAAATTATTTTGTTTTTATAGAAATTAGTATTGATGTTGTCAAGTGATTCCATACTGTGTCCACAGATGTTATAATTTGAATTAGATTGATTTTACTGCAAGTCCTAGGATGTAGCAAGAGTATTTATCTGATTAAGAGGGCTAATGATTTATCTAAACTCAAGTTTGAATTGTCAGTTTCATGAGATAGGCCAATTCTTACTATTAACACAATTTTTATTTAAGCTACAAATTTTTGTCTTAAGTAATTACCTATGCATATAAAAAATGCAGTCTTTTGAATATCACTTTTAGAGTGTCATCTAAAGTTTTTAGTTTCTATGGATACAGAAGTTTATTTTTCAGATTGCATCCCGTGACTTAAATTTTGTATGTTATATAGTAAAGCATTTGGGAGCACTTAGAAATGTATGCTGAAATTCGACATTGAAAATAATTTATCATATGTTTAAAATGAAGTTTTTTTCCTCCAAATAATTTTGTCCCTGGAAGGCTTTATCTAATAAAATTAGACAGTAACCTCTAAGATTTCTTAAAGTTTAAGAAAAATGTATTCTTTTAAAAGTTAACTTTTTTTGAGATTGCAACAGCAATGTATGTAAATATAGAAAAATAACATGTTGATAAGCAAAAATAACAAAGCACCGAATTTCTGCTACCCAGAGATAACCACGAGCCATCCCTTCCAGATCTTTTTTAGTGATAAGCACTGTTTAAAATTGCATCTCTTTAGCTGAAAATAAGTAGAAGAAACAACAGCTCTTCACGCATACGTACTTTTAAAAAAAATCTTTCAGAATTTTGGTCCAGGATGCCAGAATGGACTGGGTGGATGGGGAGCGGACTTGTTCTGGGGGCGGCAGCACATGCTACCTGCACAATTTCCATGCTTCCTTCAGGAATAAAATGGCCTTGAAAAGAGAGAGAACTCATAGGCATGAATATGGAACTGTAATTTGTATTCAGATTTCTGGATTTTTTTTTTTTGGTTTCAGTGCGTGGTTCTCACATCCAGCCAGTGAACTCCAGTCAGTTACTCGTTCTTGCCTGTTTGACCTTTGGAATCATGCTTTACCTCCTCCTCTCCCCTCCATTTGTGTTGCTGTGGCCCTAGTTGGAGGTCATTGTTTCTTGCTGCTTAGATGTGCCTTTGTTCATACGTGGATTCATTTATTTGGAATGATGTGAGGGAAAGGGCCAGGCACTGGGATGACAAGGCCCTTGCCTCTGGGAATGAGCCTCTCCGTGGGGGTGAGGGTAGGTGACTGAGCCATTCCCACTTCAGCATCCTCCTGCCTGTCACCCTCCTTCTGCTGTTTGTCCGTCAAACCCATTCTCTCCACAGCAGCTGCGTGATCTGTTGGAACCTCTGCCGGCCCGGCCTCACCTGTGTCAGCCTGCAGCCGCGTGCTGGGCCAGGGGAGCTGCCTCCTTGCCTCTTCCGGCCAGCCTCTACCCCGCGAAGGCTCAGCCCCAGGTGCCTCTCCTCAGAGTCCCTCCTCTTGCCCTGCCTTCCCCTCCCTTCACTGGTGAGCTGAGGCCCGTGCAGCTCCATGGTCTCCAGTGCCTGGCTTTCTAAAAAGGGCTGCCTTTCTGGCCCCACTTAGATGGTCACATTCGTCAACAGTCCTGGTGCCCAGCACTGATCCAGAAGAGTCTGTGTTTCTGTAAAATGGAAATAGCAGGGTTTTCCGCAGAGGGTCGGGGTGAGGATTCGGTGAGATCATCTATGTGCAGCACAGCGTCCGGCACACAGTTGGCTTCCGTAAGTGGGGGGTTAGTGCCCGAGATACGAAAATAGCTTAAACTACTCCATCCGATGAAAGTCGCAGAAGTTCAGCTTTTCCCCTGACAGTGTGCATGTGCTTATATAAAATACGGGTGTCACACATTCTCTACCTGATATTAGGTAAGGTTTGAAAATAGTCATTTTATTGTGTGTTTCTTTCATTTTAACCACTACCGTTTTCTTGCCCGATTTTGGTGTATTTTCAAGTAAATATGTTTCAATTGAGGTTAGATTACATTATTTATTTTACACTTTAAGGTGGAGAAACTGAAAACTGCCGTTCATTTGCCTCTCACATTTTTAAAGTGTGTGTGTTTAGTAAACACTGACACAGGCCTGCAGGGTCCACAGAAATGGATCAAACAGCACCCCGTTCCCAGCCCGAAGTGTCCGTGCGGTGACCTGTGTTACCACAGTGGGCTGGGGCCCGTGGGAGTGGAGATGCTTGAACTGGGTCTGGAAGCATCAGCAGATGCTAAGTGCAGAGTCGATGGAAGAACATTCTAGAGTAAAGGCTCCCCTGCTTGCCTGCAGTTGTCATATGTGAGCTGCAACCTAAATGACAGTTCCTTGAAATGAGGATTTAAAGGTATTTATTTTGTCATATTTTCCTACCCTCCCACGGGCAGGAATAACATAAAGTTGACAGTTGAAAATTATTTTCATCTGTTTGTATATTATACTAAATTGTCATATCAAGGACTAGGTAGTCACATCAGACTTCAATCGAGTATTTGAAACATTTGAGAAGAGTTGCAATGTTTTTATATGGATGAAGGATTTACATTATGTAGACGTTACGTCCGTAACTCTTAACTGATGGACACTTGAGTTTTAACCCACTGAGATTTTGCTTCCCTTTTTGACTGGATCTTAACATTGTAGTTTCCCTTTGCAGACTGATGGCTAAAGCTTCTAGTCTAGCATTCCCATTTTCAGCTAGATTTATTCTTGCACTGGAATGGTGGGATGGCTTTATTTTATTGTTTTATCATTCATATATGCAATATATACACACCACAGTCCCGCTGCACATGGCCCTGCCCCCTCCATGCCTTCCTTTAGTCCAAGGATCCTTAACCTGGGATCTGAGGATGGAAGTTGGGGGTGGGGAGGTCCATGAACTTGAATATGGAAAAAAATTCAATTTTATTATCACTAACCTTTAACTGTGGTTTAACATCTTTAGTTATGAGTCATCAGCCCCGATCCCAGTAGCACTGGCAACTCCTATGACAGTAACATCAATAAAATCAGTCGTTTTCATATTGCATTATGGTTGCTACACGTTTCTCCAAAATACCATGTATGCTCATCATTACTTTAAATTACGATAGTTACACGATTTGCCACTAGACCTTGTTAAGTATGGTGATAAGCACATAATGCTGTATCATAATTATTTGGATAATTCCCTTTTGGTATAATTCTTGTGTATTGCCTTGTGTTCTCTTTTACGGCATTTAAAAATCTTACTCTGAGGAGGGTCTGTAGGGGTTTGTCAGAGGGGGTCTGTGGCACAATGCGAGTAGGAGCCTCTGCTTTGGCCCCTGGGGTGCATCTGAGAGAGCATGCCAACATTTACTTTGGGAGGACTGGTAGGAATGTGGGGTATGTAATTAAAAGCTGAGACACCGCCTCTCATTGCCGTATAGCCTTGCCTGTTGCCCTAATCCATGGCAGCACGGTGCTTTTCACAGCCTCCGTAGCTCTCGTGGTCATTGTAGTATATGCTGAGCCCCCTCCAAAAAAAGTGTTAACGTACATTCTCAATAGCCTTTGAAAAAATACGCTAAATGATTCCCATCTAAAAATGGTTAAAGTAAAAATAGCTTAGGTGCTTAAAGGGGCAGCCTTCAGCAGTCTAGAAAAATCTTATAATCCGAAAGGATTTAGTCTCAGTCTTTCTGGTTTGCTGTTTTTACAGCGTTTGTTCCGTCTGCAAATATTTGTTGCATGCACACTATGCACAGGCATTGTGTTGGAGATTCTACAGATTTACCTTGGTTTCTCTTCTAAGGTCTACTTGAGATATTTCTTATCACTTAAAAACCTTGAAGTCACTAAATTTTTATTTTCAATTGCAATCATTCATACATTGAGGAAATTTACTGAATACTTGCTGTGTGCCAGGCACTGTCCTCGGCACTTCGGGCTAGAGCAAAGGAGACAGTGATTCTGCTGTCTTAGGGCTGATGTTCAAGCATTTAGGTGTGTGATGCTCTGAAGTTTGCAGGGCTGTCCTGTAAGTGCCAAAGAAACTGCTTGCCCCTCACAGACCTGTGTAGTTTTGTAAGGTTTTCACTCTCTGTTCCTGTGGTCCTCGTGACATCTCCGGGCTGGCAGAAGGACAGAGAAGGGAATGTCCTCCTTGCTCAGCTCCGTTTTAATCAGAGCTTTGCTACTCTTATATTTTTGGGATTGCTGGGAAGTTGGGGGTGGGGTGAGGTGGGGGAGAGCTGTGTTGCCTACAGGGTGTTTGGAAATTTGGTCACATTAAAAATGTGATTGGCATTATCTGTGGCTGGCTGATATGGAATAAAGTTTTGTCATTTGTTACCAGTTCTGTACTGAAAGGCAGTTAGAATAATGGCAAGCTCATTGCCTTTAGGTGCTGTTACTCTAATAATAGAGAGTTGACCTATTCTTACTTGGCAAACACAAAGGTCACAGTTGGCATTTATTGGAAGCTGGTATGTGCTAGGCTCTACACTAACAACTTTCACATTGTTTAATTTTCTCCTGAAAACAACCTATAGGGTAGCTGGTAGTATTCCAGTTTTGATAGAAGAGGACGCTGAGGTTCTAAGAAGCTGGGTGTCTTGTCCAGACTTGTGCATGAAGTGGCAGAGCCTGGAGCTTATTTTGGCATTTCAGCTCCAGAATTCCCTGTAGGATCTGTCCATGTAGTAGATTCATGGCTTCAGTTGGGGCAGGAGTCAGGGCCAACTTTTTGTATCTTTTTAAAGGTTATTCCCTTTCGCTTCTGCTCCCAGATACCCTGCCCCTCCCTTCCCCTCCAAATGAAATGTTTCTCTCTGGTCTAAAAAGCAGTGCCGGGTTCACTCTCATCTCTCCTGCTTACCTGCCGCCTCTCTTCCCATATGCACATGAACACTTCTTGCTCAGCCCAGCTCTAGGGGTCTGGGTGTTGTATGCACAGTTTGGGATGCTCCTCACACATTTGCCAGAATGGCTTCTGATTGAGCAGAGTTTGTGACAGCTAGCATGAGGTTAATTGGAACTGGATCCTGAATAGGTTAAAAAAATTTTTTTTTAAATTTTTTATTTATTTCCATTGTTTACAGTGTTTGCCGTGAATGAAATTGATGCTTTGATCGGGAAGGAATGAGAAGGATGAATGGGTTGACAATATGTCCATGATGATAAATGCAGAACACTGTGATCCTTTTTTTTTTTTTTTTTTAAGGGAAATGACCCTTTAGTATACACAGGGAATCACAGGTAAGAAAAAACTGTTAATTGTGATATTTCTGGGCTTGGGATTATAGGCAACTTTAACTTTGTATATTTTTGTGTTTTTCTTTTATACGGATTGTATTAAGCTTGTTACTGGAAATAATAGATGACTAAAAAGTACATTCTGGGGCTGTGTTTAAAAAGGAGGCTGGAAACTTCCCTTGCGGTCCAGTGGTTAAGATTCCTCGCTTCCACTGCAGGGGACATTGGTTTGATTCCTGGTTGCAGAACTAAGATCCTGCAAGCTGCGAGGCCCAGCTTTAAAAAAAAAAAAAAAGGAGACTGGATTATTGAGAAGTGGTTAAACAATTAGTACTTGCTGCTTCTTGGTTCTTGAGGTTGGCCCTTTCACACCAAGGCAAGATGCTGCAGGCCAGCTTGCTCCTGGCTGGGACCCAGGAGAAGGGCCCTGATCTTGGGCCCGGAAGGGAGTCAGAGGCAGGGAGCAAGGTGTTCCTCCTTTCTGTCCCTTCTGCCCAGCAGCAGCCTCCCTGCAATGTCTTAGTCATAAAGTGATGGACCTTTCTGTCCAGCCTGGTTGGCCTAGAGGCACCTGGGCTAATGCTGCCTGTGAGCAGAGTGCACATATGAGGGAGGCGTCCCAGAGGGAAAAACACATGCTTTATCTTCTTCTTAGAACAAGGGGATGGAGAGGGAGGGGAAGAATTTGAGAGCAAAGGCTGCGTTTTCCAAGTAGCTGTCTTGATTCTGACAAGCTGATTCCATTCACTTTGTCTTAAGTACACAGAGTAGGACTGTGCGATATTCTCCGGGGCTGGTTATCCAGGAGCCTGGGCTGTTGCCCATCATGCAGAGGTACAGTCCCGGTTTGATTAACAAGACGAGGTCCTGTGCCAAGGTAGGGAGCAGCCCCTCCCTGGCCTTTGTCTGGCACGTGTGATGCTGTTCCTGGGCTCGCCCTGCATTGCCTGGATTCTGAGACACAAGTGCAGCCTCCGTGGGGATGGCTGTTTCTTGTTGCTGTGGCTCAGAGCCCTGTATTGGGCACAGGCCGCTATCCTTTGCTCATTTCATTCCTTTGGGGAAGGAAAGCCTTAATATTTTGCCTAAGAAATATATCCTACCCTTGGAAATTTTGCTGACACCCAGAAAATTCCTTTGCTGTGTTTTTCATTGAGGTGGGTTCTGCTTACAGGTGAGCGAAGGAGGGCTGTGAGTCCCGGAGAGAGGGCAAGGCCACGTGACGCTTCAGTGGTCCCAGTCACTGAAAACAGGCATCAGTCCCACTGCAGACATGGGCCTGGTGTAAGAGGAAAAATACGACTTTAAGAGAGAAGCAAAATCATCTTTGAGTGGAGCATTGAGACCTGTGTGTGAGGCATTGTGTAGCTACTTTGCAAATGACGCATCTTTTTTGGTCCTCTTTCGTAGTCCTTGTGTGTTACACGTGATTACAATCCTTCCTCACTCTACACAGCAGAGAGCAGAGGGGGTATGGGAATCATGTGGAAACAAGGCATTCAAACATGAATTTCACTTTGGCTCTCTCAGCAATTTGTCATGTGATCTAAAATTTTACATATTCACTTTTTTATAGGAAAAAAATGAAGTCAATTTGGACTCCCTTAGGATCTTTTCTTCTTTTTGTTTTTCGGTTCACACCTTACGGCTTGTGGGATCTTAGTTTCCCGACCAGTGATGGAACCTGTGCTCTTTGCAGTGGAAGCTCAGAGTCCTAACCACTGGACCGCCAGGGAATTCCCTCCCTGAGGGTCTTTGGTAGCTTATTTTATTCTAAGAAGGGCAGTTTGGTGAATACTTAAATCATCCTATTTGCCTTTAATAATTTATTTGAAATGTACTCTATACTGAGTTTGTATTTCTCTATCTTTCTAACTTCCTTAGCACTTCTACTCCTGTAGTACTTGGTATTCTACTTTGTTTAGTCATTTGCATACTTGTTTATTTTCTTTGTTGAGATTGTGGGTTCCCAGAAGGAGAATATTTATGTATTCTTTGTATTTGGCATAAGGTTTTATACATATTGGGAGTGTGAATAGGACTCTTAGTTGCAAGTGACAGACCCCAGTATAAAATGGCATTATCAAAAAATTTATTGACATAAGAATCCCATTTGAGTGGCTTCAGGCATAGCTGGATCCAGGTCCTCAACCATATTCAACCATCATTCTCACCTTTTCTCCCTCCCTGTCTTTATTCCACCTCCTGTGGAACTCTCTGGCATGCATTTATGTGTGATAGCACCTGGGGTTCCAGGCTTATATCCACAGAAGTAAGTCTAAAAGCAAGATTTCTCAACCTTGGTGCTACTGACATTTTGCGCCAGATAATTCCTTGTGGTGGAGACTGTCCTGTGCATTGTAGGATGCGCAGCAGCATCCCTGGCCTCTACCATCTAGGTTCCAGTAGCATCACTCACCCTCCATTTGTAACAACCAACAGTGTCTCCAGACATTGCCAGATATCCTCTGGGTGGGGGGTGGGGGTGGGGGCAGAATTGCCTCTCTTTGGGGATCATTGTCTAAAGCAAGCGCAAGTTTCTTTTCCCTACCAGTTCCATAGAACGCTAAGCCTAGCAGTCCTTGGTCTGCAGTGGGTTATGTGCCCAACCCTGAGCTAAGTACGTGGTGGGGTGGAGTGATTAATAGATGTGCTGGTTGGCTTCGTCCAGGGTTGCCAGTCCACTCATGAACTGTGGGTTAGATGGGCCTGTGTGTCCCACCTACGCACTGGAATGGGTGTGGGGTGAGGTACTAATTATTATTAGAGGCAAGGGGGATGGAGTCCATGTAAGAACAAACTCCCAAACCAAAGCAAAGACCGTGTGGGCCGCCCCAGGGACTGGGAGGTCTTTTTGAGCTGAGAGTGAAGTCTTGACGTGGTAGGAAGAGGGTGTGTCTAGCGTCAGGCTGGTGCTGTCCTGGCTCCTCTGCTTATTCGCTGAGTACCTTTGGGCTAGTTTTTATCCACCTTCTCAATCACATTATTATCATGCCTGTGAAGAAAAAAATTTTTGGGGGGTAAAAATTTCATTTAAGTGTAACATAGAATTATACGTAAATCATATACTCAGTGACTTTACAGTTTGAGTAATCTTGTATTACTAGCAACCAGATCAGTAAATGGTCCAGGAGGCCCCCCACAGGCCCACTCCCAGTCCCGCCTCCCCATAGATGATCCCTGTCCTTCCTCCTCCTGTCAGAGCTTAGTTTTTTCCTGTTTTTGAAATTTGGCAAAAATGGGATTATACCATGTGATTCTTTTATACCTGTTGCTTTTACTCAGCTGGTGTTTGTATTTACCCACGTTGTTGTGTATAGAGCAGCTTGTTCACTCTCATTCTACAGGCCCCTAGCGTTTTTAGCTGCTCTGAGATTCTCAAAGACTTTTGAGGAATAAAGGAGAACAGGTGAAAAGCACTCAGGTGTCTGTCACCTAATAGAAGGTCCATATTCTTTCCTCTGAGGTTATTGATTTGGACATGAAAAGATGACACATGGGCACTGATTAGCTTGAAAATCGATTTTAATGAGTTTAATATGTTTGGTCCTGGATGATTATAGGTAGAAGCAAAACAGTATTGGTGTTCAGTGCTCTAGCTGGATTCACTGTTTTGTTTATAAATGTACACTATGTGACCAAATACTCCTTTATTGAAGCTCTTTCCTCAGTGATCAAATTTCAAAAGGGCATCATTTATAGAAACTGATTATGGTGTGTGTCCTGGAGAAGAATCCGGTGCTTTCTTTAATGGCTTCTTGTAGCACATTTATACATTTAGTTCCCCTGCCTTGTAGGAAAGGAACCCCAGTGTCCCTTTTCAAAGATTATGTAACATACATAACTAATACTGGGTGATTGCCATGGTTATCTGCTAGTTCATTATATTTGTGAATGTTTATTAATCTTGGAGAGATTATTTTGAAGTAAACTTTAATCAAAATTATAGTTTTTCTCATAAGGCATTTGCTCTTATGTATTTAATAATCTGAGACCTCTGAAATACAGTAAACTTACTTGCAAATCAAATTTGCCCTTAAATGGTATAAATAGCTTGTCAGCATCTGTGTGGCGAGTCTTGTGTTTGTCTTCGCTAGTCTGTTCATCTCTGCTGTAAGCAGGGTCTGGATCTGTGCAGTTGGGCTGCTTTATTGCAGTTCACAGCTTGGGCGGGTCTTCCTAACCCATGCATTTGGGGTGTGATGGTGTAGTGGGTAGGGCGAGGAGTGCATTCCTTACCTCAGGGTGTGACAGGACAGCTGTTGAGTCTGGGATTCTGCCTCTGAGAGCTGTCAGGTGCGTCTGAAAACTGCAGATGCCAGGGTCCCACCTCCACAGGTTGTTTCATCTAAACTGATGAAAACTAGTCATTCGTTTTAAAAAGTATTGGCGATTCTAATGTGCAGTCACATTAGAGTTGCGAATCAGTGCATTAAATGAAGAGGGTTGGACTTTGAGGTCTCCTGTTCCCAGGTTGAACATCCAGTGATTTCTGTCAGTGTTTATGCTGACCATTCAAAACGGCTTGGCTTTTAAAAACTGTTTTAGAAAACTCACAAAACAATTTCATAATCTTACAGCGGTGTCTTCTCCCACTCTTCCTTTCTTCTCTCACCTTCTTTTGTTAGCTCGTGCAGCTGTTAAATCACTTCTTAAGTTGGATTTTAGTCTCATTCATTTAAGTGTTTGTAGAAAAGTGCTGGTTTAGCCAGAAGGTTGTAGTGAACCTATCAAACGATTATTTTGGAATATGACGCTGGATTTTGTGTTTGCATCACATTTTTCCATGGGGTTTAAAAACTACTAAGGAAAGAGTTTATCCAATTTGCCACGTCAAAACTAGGGGGGCTGAATACTACTACTTCTGTTTCACCCAGAGGATAGAAAAGATAAGGCGGTCATGACTGAGGCCCTGTGTTAGGGGCCAGCGGTCATCAGCGTTTCTAACACGCCTGGCACTTCCCTAGCCAGCTCATAGCACATCTCATCTCTTTTTAGGGAAGTTGTCACTCATTCGTCTGACCTTTGGCTAATTGTAAGCGCACAGCAGGAGTGGAGGTGTTGGTTCCCTGTGAGGAGCCACTGCAGACCTCTCCTGGGGACCAGCCTTCTCCAGCACACACTGGAAATCACGCATTCAGACATGTCCCCTCCTCCCTGCACTGTGAACCTCTCCAAAGGCCAGGCGGGATCGCGCCACACTTGCTGTATGAGGTGTATTCACATCTATATTTTGAAGCTCGTCTTGACAGGCTGAACCGTTGGGAAATATGAATGCTGACACACGTTTTATCTAGAGAGCGTCAGACAGCTCTCTTATTCTCGTTAAATAATTTGAGTATTGAGCCACTAGTAAGAAGGTATTAAGTGTTTCGTAAGAAATTCAAGGCATGTAAGATGGACTGAGGAGACACGGTTTAATTTTGTTTTCTTCCCCTATTTACCTTGCTTATGACCAACAAATACAAATAACCACTCATTATCAACAAAAACCAAAACCCGTTCCTTCTGGAAAATAATTGTGTGGAATGATCAATTTTCTGTTTGAAGTGCTTGTTTTAACTCCTCGCATTGAGGGAACATTTAATACAATGGACAAAAACACAGTGTGGCCTGCCATGTTTTTGCAGTTTTGGAATGCTTTAATCTTCAATAACAGGAAGAAATGCTAGAATTTTAAATACAAATATGGGCTGCTTTAGATTCATTTAATATTTTATTTGTTACTAGTTGGCAGAAAAACAAAAGCATAAACATGCAGTAAAATGGCTTTTCATTCTAAATACTGTTTCAGCATCTCTTTCCTAAGTCCTTGTGAATAAAATTACACTTGCAGTGTGTTTATAATCCTTTAAAATCCTCAAATCCTTAAAAAGAAACTTGACCCAAAGATTTAAATAAGGATGTTATTTATAGAAATGAATATTTCTAATTCTCTTAGAGTATCATTTTCTGACTACTTATAAAACAATATTAACTCAAACCTGTTACAGAACTTCATACTATACTGTGCATTTGTTAGTATGTGAATTCAAAAGAAACTTGTTTTGACTGTGAAATAAATGCAGACTTAACTTTAAAACTGACCTTTACCATGAACTCAGATAGGCTTACAGAAGAGCAGTTGAGTAAATTTTTATATGTCTGAAAGAGGGCCTGTTTCTTCATTATTGGTGATTCATTTCAGTTTACATTTTTTATTGTGATTCCTGTTATTAAAAGAAAGAAAACCAAATTTCAAACCCTTGCTGAATTTATCTCAGCAAAATGCTTGTCAGATTCTTGTTTTTGCTGCAGTTAGTTTTTTTTTAGAACTTTTATTGAGATGTAATTGACATACAATAAACTGCATATTTTTAATGTGTACAATTTGATTTTTTTTTTCTTATTAGTAATGTATATATGGCAATCCCAATCTCCCAATTCATCCCCCTGCCCCCCCTCCCTACTTGGTATCCATATGTTTTTTCTCTACATCTGTATCTCTGTTTCTGCCTTGCAAACCAGTTGATCTGTACCATTTTTCTAGATTCTACATATATGTGTTACTATATGATACTTGTTTTTCTATTTCTAACTCACTTCACTCTATGACAGTCTCTAGGTCCATCCATGTCTCTACAAATGTCCCAATTTCATTCCTTTTTACGGCTGAGTAATATTCCATTGTATATATGTACCACATCTTCTTTATCCATTCATCTGTTGATGGACATTTAGGTTGCTTCCATGACCTGGCTATTATTGTAAATAGTACTGCAGTGAACATTTGGGTGCATGTGTCTTTTTGAATTATGGTTTTCTCTGGGTATATGCCCAGGAGTGGGATTGCTGGGTCATATGGTAATTCTATTTTTAGTTTTTTAAGGAACCTCCATACTGTTCTCCGTAGTGGCTATATCAATTTACTTTCCCACTGACAGTGCAGGAGGGTTCCTTTTCTCCACACCCTCTCCAGCATGTACTGTTTGTAGATTTTCTGATGATGCCTATTCTAACCGGTGTGAGGTGATACCTCATTGTAGTTTTGACTTGCATTTCTCTAATAATTAGTGATGTTGAGCAGCTTTTCATGTGCCTCTTGACCATCCGTATGTCTTCTTTGGAGAAGTGCCTGTTTAGGTCTTCTGCCCATTTTCTGATTGGGTTGTTTGTTTTTTTGATATGGAGCTGCATGAACTGTTTATGTATTTTGGAGATTAATCCTTTGTCTATTGATTTGTTTGCGGATATTTTCTACCATTCTGAGGGTTGTCTTTTTGTCTTGTTTATAGTTTCCTTTGCTGTGCAAAAGCTTTTAAATTTCATTAGGTCCCACTTATTTACTTTTGTTTTTATTTCCATTACTCTAGGAGGTGGGTCAAAAAAGATCCTGCTGTGATTTATGTCCAAGAGTGTTCTTACTGTGTTTTCCTCTAAGAGTTTTATGCTGCAGTTAGTTTTGATTTACTTTATCTACTCATCTGCGATTAGAAATGACGTAGATATTATTGCTGTGACTAAAATAAAAAAAGACTTTTGTTAAAAGTACCCAGATCATAATCAGTGGGAATAAACTCCACTGACCTCAGCGTATTTGCCCTAAAAGGGTCTGTATATTTGCAGTAAATATTGTAACTTGAAGTATGCGTTCTCACAGGCTAAAGTTTCACCTTGAGACATTTTTCAGTTGCTTGCTTATTTTGGAGGGTCAGTGTGGGCATCCTCCCTTTACTTACTTACTTACTTACTTATTTATTTACTTATTTTTCTTGGTTGCTGTGCGGGCTTTCTCTAGTTGCGGCAAGCAGAGGCTACTCTTCGTTGCAGTGTGTGGGCTTCTCAGTGTGGTGGCTTCTCTTGTTGCAGAGCACAGGCTCAGTAGTTGTGGCACACAGGCTTAGTTGCTCCATGGCATGTGGGATCTTCTTGGACCAGGGATCGAAGCTGTGTCCCCTGCATTGGCAGGTGGATTCTTAACCACTGCACCACCAGGGAAGCCCCCCACTTTATTTTGCATATGTCTGTCTGTAAGCTGCCAACTCCTGCAGACCTGTCTCAGCTCTTCATTTATTTTCAGTCCCCTCCTGTCCCTTTCTTGAAGAAGGAGTGCTTGCTTCCTTTGCCATCTCTGGCATCATCCTTGCCTGCCTGCCCTCCTGCTTCTCTGCCTGTCATTCCTCAGTTTCTTTATACCTGAAATGTTGGTGTATCTTAAACATGCCATCTTTGCCCTCTTCCTTTGCTTTCCCTTTTTCTGTTCCGAAGGCGTCACCCACCTCCCCTGTGTATATGGGCTGTTGATGTCCAGACTAGGTCTCCTCTCTTGGACTCCAGGCTGGCTTGTCCAGCTGCCCACTAGATGCCTTTACTTTGAAGTCCTTCTGGTCGTACTCAACACGGACAGGAGCAGAGCTCACTGTAATCTCTCCTCAAGCCTGCTCCTTCTGTATTCCCTACTGAAGAAGTCTAAGCCAGAGCCCTGTGAGTCCTGTGCAGTCTTCCATGCCCTCATCGCCCGCATCCAGGTAACCACCAAGTCTTGTGGGTCTGTCTTCCAGAATCTTTCACGCAGCCTTTCTCTCCATCTTCATTGCTTGCTGTTTAGTTCAGGTTCCCTGCAAACCTCACCTCATTTACTGTAAAGGGTTCTAAGAAATCTCCCTCCAGGCCTTGCTCCCTTCCCAGGCAGGGCTACTTTGTGTTCATCTCACACTTCGGGAATCCTGCCTCCTGGCATCTAGTGATACCAGAGACAACATTTGGAAATAAAATGAAGTAAATGATCCAGTTCCCTTATGTAACAAGCAACAGCGAAGGTGAGGTGAGTCTAGCACAGAGTTATAAAGAATAGAGAATTCAGGATTTCAGCACAAGTGGACGATATGCCTTCATTTTTCTTTTTAAAAGAATTTTTATATAATTTTTAAAAGTTACTTTCCACTAACAGTTATTACAAACTATTGGCTATGCTCCCCGTGTTTTACAATACATCCTTGAGCCTGTCTTACCCTCAGTAGTTTGTACCTCCTGCTCCCCTTATGTTGCTTCTCTCCCCACTGGTAACCACTAGTTTGTTCTCTATATCTGTGAGTCTGCTTCTTTTTTGTTATATATTCACTAGTTTGTTGTATTTTTTAGACTCTACATATAAGAGATATCATACACATGTAAGTGATTTCTCTGACTTATTTCACTTAGCATAATGCCCTCCAAGTCCATCTACGAGGGTGAGTCAAAAATTATCTGCACTCTGGCTGTAGAATTTAATTTTTAGAAAAGACAAATACATCATTTTTTGACAAAATCTTCTTGCTTTTCAGTACACTTTCCCATCTGTCAACAAGCTCTTGTATTCCCTCATTAAAAAATGTTTTAGGCTGAGCTGCGAACCATGAATGTACTGCTCTCTTCACTTCTTCATCCGAAGTGAATCTTCATCCTCTTAGGGCTGCTTTCAGGGGACCAAACAGGGAGGATGTTTTAACACCTCAGAAGGAAGTTTTTGCAGAGTGTTGACAGTGTGGGCAGAAGTGTGTGGACGTGCACACCCTCAGACCATAGAAAACATCACTGCACGCTGCTCTTCTTTCATCCAAATCACAAGTGGGGCATCCATTTTTCCTTGCACCGAAGTTATAAATGAATTGATGTAACACGTTCATACCTGCACAGCAGTGACTGGGGAGACAACAACCTTGAACGGAAAGCGCTGATAAGGCAGTGCAGCCAACAGAAATTTTAATATAACTGGAGTGTGGATAATTTTTGACTCACCCTCGTATGTTGCTGCAAAAGGTAAACTTTCATTCTTTTTTATGGCTGAGTAGAATTCCATTGTGTGTATGTATGTGTGTGTGTGTATACATATATATATATATCACATCTTCTTTATCCATTCATGTATTGATGGACACTTAGGTTGTTTCCATGTCTTGGCAATTGTAGATACTGCTGCTATGAACATTGGGGTGCATGTATCTTTTCAAATTAGTTTATGTTTTTCCTAGATATATACCCAGGAGTGGAATTGCTGGGTCCATGGTAGTTCCATTTTTAGTTTTTTGAGACATCTCTATACTGTTTTCCACAGTGGCTCCACGAATTTACACTCCCACCAACAGTGTACGAGGGTTCCCTTTTCTCCACACCCTTGCCAGCATTTGTTATTTGTGTTCTTTTTGATGATAGCCATCCTGATAGGCGTGATATCATTGTGGTTTTGAGTTTTTTTAGACTCAGGCATTTCCCTGATGATTAGCAATGTTGAGCATTTTTTCATGTGCCTGTTGGCCATCTGCGTTTCTTCTTTGGAAAAATTTCTATTCTGCCCATGTTTTAAATTGGGTTGTTTGTTTTCTTGATGTTAAGTTGTATGAGCTGTTTATACATGTTGGATATTAATCCCTTATCATTCATATCATTTGGAAATATTTTTTCCCTTTTAGTAGACTGTTTTGTCAGTGGTGTCCTTTGTTGTGCAAAAGCTTTTAAGTTTAATTAGGTCCCATTTGTTTGTCTTCAATTTTATTCCCTTTAGGAGATGGATCCAAAAAAAATATTGCTTTGATTTACGTCAAAGAGTGTTCTGCCTGTGTTTTCCTCTGGGATTTTTTTCCCCCTCCTCTGGGATTTTTATAGTATCCATTCTTACATTTAGGTCTTTAAGCCATTCTGAGTTTATTTTTGTATATGGTGTTAGAGAATGTTCTAATTTCATTCTTTTACATGTAGTTGTCCAGTTTTCCCAGTACCACTTACTGAAGAGGCTCTCTTTTCTCTGTTGTATATTCTTGCTTCCTTTGTCATAGATATCATAGATTAAATGGCCATAAGTGTATGGGTTTATTTCTGAGCTTTCTATCCTGTTCTGTTGATCTGTATCTCTGTTTTTGTGCCAATACCATACTGTTTTGATTATGTAGCTTTGTAATATAATCTGAAGTCAGGGAGTGTGCTTCCTCCAGCTCTGTTCTTCTTAAGATTGTTTGGCTATCTGGGGTCTTTTGTGTTTCCATATACATTTTAAAATTATGATTCTCGTTTTGTGAAAAATGCCATAGGTAGTTTGATAGGGATTTCATTGAATCTGTAGATTGCCTTGGGTAGTATAGTCCTTTTGATAATATTGATTATTCCAATCTAAGAACATGGTATATCTTTCCATCTGTCTGCATTGTCTTCAGTTTCTTTCATTAGCATCTTATAGTTTTTTGGAGTACAGGTCTTTTGCCTCCTTAGGTATGTTTATTCCTAGGTATTCTTTATGATACAATAGTAAATGGGATTGTTTCCTTAATTTCTGTTTCTGATATTTCATTGTTAGTGTATAGAAATGCAACAGATTTCTGTGTATTAATTTTGTAGCCTGAAACTTTACCGAATTCATTGATGAGCTCTAGTAGTTTTCTGGTAGCATCTTTAGGATTTTCTGTGTATAGTATCATGTCATCTGCAAACAGTGACAGTTTTACTTCTTCCTTTCCAATTTGGATTCCTTTATTTCTTTTTCTTTGATTGCTTTGGCTAGGACTTCCAAAACTATGTTGAATAAACATGGTGAGGGTGGACATCCTTATCTTGTTCCTGATCTTAGAGGGAATGCTTCCAGCTTTTCACTGTTGAATATGATGTTAGTTGTGGGTTTGTCATATGCCTTCTTTCTTCAAAAGGTCTTTTCTGGTAAAGGGAACTAAACTATCAAAGTTTTACAAACTTAGGCACAGGTGGAGTCCACTTTCTATTTAGTCTTCTAGTTTATACTTGAACGACTTATGGAAATGTTTTAAAAACATTAGATTTTTAACTGTTTACAATTTATTGTTGAAACTGTGTTTGGCAACATGCCTTCAAATATTCTGAAATTGTTACATTCTTGTCAGAATCCCTGAGATTTTTTTAACCCCATTATCTCCTTTATACCCTTATTCACACAGCTCACCAGAGCGGGGAGAGGAAGGCACTGGTCTTTGACTAAAGCATGTCTTTTGAAGATTCTAATTAAAGGATAGGAGAGATTGGTGGCTGGAGAAACAACCACAGCTCAACTCTGACCGAGGATGATGTATTCTTTAGCCTCCTCTGACCCTGTGAAGTGAGGGAACAAGCAGGTTCTCCACATTGTGTCTTACTTGTGTTTGTATCTTTTATTACTGAGTCACCATAAATTCATGTGACTTCACACATTTTCTCTCCCCTTTGATATGTAATGAAAGACACCATTACTCACTTCAGATACAGTGGAAGACCCAGCATAAAGAAATGTCAGTTATTGTAAAAAAAAGCCTCAAAAGACTTTGAATTTTCTGTTCAGGGTGGGGTTGATAATTAGGAAGATTCAGGTGACTCCTGATAAAATTATTTTACCCACTTGCTTAGAAAAGCAGCAAGGTTTTTACTTGCATAAATTGTTTTTCTTTTTTTGAAAAAGTCATTATTCTTTATCCTCACAAAAAGAACTTTTACCTGAAAAATCTTATAAGCATTTTTTTCCCCAGAGAGAAAAACTGAGGCTGTTTTGCCGAGGTCCTGTAGTGACTGGTTGGCAGAGGTGTGGATGAAATGTAAACTTTCTACTTCTTTCTTCTCTCTGTTCTGTCTTCTATATTGATGAACAATGTTTTGGCCCCCGCAGGATGTATAATTATTTGTCAGTAGAGGAATGAGCCACAGCCCAAGCAAATACTCGGTGTACATCGGTGCTTGACGTTGAAATTCTGGCTTCCTTAGTGTCATTTAAGTCTTATGCTTCAGGAATTAATTTTTTAAAATATAAAATGCCTGAAGATATTTTGACTTTTTGTATGATAAAATACCTTGAAAGGATATATCTTAATCTTTATGGCAGAGATTGTCTTTAAGGTGTGCTTGATATGAAATCCAAAGAGAAAAGTCTTTTGAGTCGTTGGGTCTTTGGGGATTATGTTATGAGCACAGAATAGAAGCTTGCTTTGTGGGATCCACTAAAACCACATGCCTTTGCTGTATGTATTGATCTTTGACCTGAATTGAAAGGGGGTTTGGTTTTCTTTTCCCTCTATAATGTTGTTAAAAAGACACTGGGCCTATGGGTATTGAGTCTTAAATTGGATTTTCTCACAAAGAGAAAAGGAAAAAATGGCTTTGGGTGTTAGGTCATGACAGAAACTCGGCCCTTCCTTATGAGAATTGCATTCGTGCCTGTCTTGTGTGAGTGCTGAGGCCGTACGTCATGCAGATGGTTGCCTAGATGCTTATTAATTTACGCGGTTGCGGACCCGTCTCTGTCTGCGGCTTCTTTGAAGGATCTTGTCAGAAGCTGATGATGAGAGGCTGTAGCAGTAGGGCCGACAGTAGCACACGAGACCCTTTCGTCCATTCTCTTGATCATGACCTTACATTAGGAACCACAGGCTTGAGAAGCTTGGTGGAAAGAAGCCCCCGTGTGTTGCTGTGATAATGATACTGTCACGGGTTGTTTATTACTCGATTAAAACCTCCTAGCTGCTTAGTCAATACTGTTCAACTATCAGGGAATATAAGACTGAGGAATAAATTGTCAGTTGTCGTCAGATCAAGTAGTGATGTCGTGATTAGAAGAAAAGTTGCAAAAGATAATTTCAGTCTTGTTATCCTCGTCCCATCATTTATTTTGGAAGACTTGATGCACTGCCAGGAGGCACTGCTGTGAAATCTAGAGTAACTGCATGGTGTTTTGGTGACGGACCTCTCCGGGGGTGACAGCTTCCCGGAGAAGACCTTTGGCTTTGGAGAGAGGGGACCAGCGTGGATTTGACTTGCCACGTGTGGCTGTGTGCCTGTGAGCGCCTTCCTTAAGCTTGTGGGGTGTTGGGCATGTGAGTCCTCTAGCATAGGCCTAGTGTGTAAGAGGTGGTTAAGAAATACTGTACCCGTCTTGTCTCTGTGAAAGTTGTGCCTTTCCCTCTCCTGGTTCCAGGTTCCCTGTGGGATGCTCCTTCAGGCCCGTGCGATGGGATATGCTGTGTGCGGACGGAGAGAGCGCCCATGGCATTGGCTCCTGTGGCTGCGGGCCCTGCGCGCGCCAACCGCTGCGGGTTCCAAATAACACTCCTTCCTTGCCCGGCAGGTGCCTGAGATCATCAGCTCCATCCGGCAGGCCGGGAAGATCGCCCGCCAGGAGGAGCTCCGCTGCCCGTCCGAGTTCGATGACACGTTCGCCAAGAAGTTCGAGGTGCTGTTCTGCGGTCGCGTGGCCGTGGCGCACAGGAAGGCCCCGCCCGCCCTGATCGACGAGTGCATCGAGGGCTTCAGCCACGTGAGCGGCGGCTTCTGCTCGGATCAGCTCGGGTCTGCGCCGCCGCCGGCACCGGGGGACGCGGAGCGGGGCCCGCGGCCCATGCGCAAGTCCTTCTCCCAGCCCGGGCTGCGCTCCATGGCCTTCCGGAAGGAGTTTCAGGACGCAGGCCTGCGCAGCAGTAGTTTTTTCAGCTCTTTCGAGGAAAACGACATCGAGAACCACCTGATTAGTGGACACAATATTGTGCAGCCGACGGATATTGAGGAAAATCGAACTATGCTTTTCACGGTAAAATATCATCAAGCCTCGTGCACATCCCCAGTCTGAGCTCTGTGTTCAAAAGAATATCTGCTTTATGGAGTGAAGATTCTTTGTGAATTGCTGTTGGATTTATGTGTGAATCCATGTTTTTATACTGAATAACGCTTTTCTCGGGATAAAATCCTTATTTAGGCCCCGTTAGCCTTAGGAATCACGGGGCGGGGGGGGGGGGGGGGGGTGTAACATAAAGAGAATCTATCTTATATCCTCTGTGATTTTTCTCCCCCCCCTTCATGGTTGTGAGGACACCTTTTCAATGTGGAAAGAACAGTTAATATGTGTAAAAAAGGCCCCCAAAGGAGATTTTAAAAATAGATGTTGATTTCAAGTAATGTATTTCAACAAAATCTTTTCGGAAAATACCCCTTCTTTACTGTTTTTACTAATTTGTAAAATGCGTGCCCTTTGTTATCTGGATAATTAGATTTGGGGATAACATGATATTTGAAATTGATCCCAAACCAAAATGTTAGTTTAGCCAACTGCTTACTCACTTTTTTCTAGAAACGGTTGGGTAAACTGACAGGCAAATGCCAGAAAAGTCATGGGCAGGGAAGCTGTCCCTGGCAGTCACTGCTCCTGGGTTCCATGATGATCTAAGCTCTTCTGGGCAGGCTGCCCTCCCTGGGAGTCCTCTGGGTGGGACCTGATGGGACTCAGCTGGTCCAGTAGCAAGCTGGCCTCTGACAATATAGGGAGCGGATTGTTCCTCGGCCTCCTCTGTCTCTTCTTTGGCCTAAGGCTGACTGACATTCTAGAGAGAGCAGAGTGAGCTTAAGTGTAATGTCTTGTGTCTGTGCCCAACTCAAGGCAGTGGATGGCCCAGGGGTGAGGAAGCTGGCTGTATGGATGTACGCAGATTCACAATCAAGATGGGGTGTCAGAAGGCTGATTTCTTCCTCTTTTCATGGTTGATTTAGTATACTGAAAAGAGTGCTAATGCTGGCAGACTGGTGCTGTAATGTGTGATCTATATTAAAGCAAACAAACAAAAAACCTCTTAGTGTCATTGGGAAAGCTGCTCAGTCCATTTATTTTCAGGTACTTGTAGTGTGACTGCCGTTACCGGGGCCTTTGCAATATGCTAGAAATACAACAGTGAACAAGACAGGCATGATCTCTCTCCACGTGGAGTTTAGATTCCAGTGAGACTGACAACTGATTGTACAAGTAATTGTCTCACTAAAATTGTGATAAATGCTGCAGAGGAGAAGTAAAGGATGCTATGAGGGCATCTAGGGAATCAGGGAAGGCTTCCTTGAGGAAGTGATTTTCACCGAGCAGAGGTTTCATTGTGGCCCGCGAGAAGAGAATCCTGGGTTCAGGAAGCAGCAGGTGAGGGAGGGATGCTACACAGCTAGCAGTGTGGTTATGGCAACACAGTCCTCGGCTGCAAAGGAGCTCTGTTACACTGACCCAGGTCTGTGAGACAGTGCTGATTTGTGCTGACGCTCTGGCTTTTTTAGAAAGTCAGGTAAGCGGTAGTGAACACCTAACACAATATGCATTCAACAAACGGTAGATTGTTTTAACAATAATTTAAGAAGACTTTTCTAATCATTAGAAAGCGTTCTGGAAATCTTAAAAGAGAAGCTCTTATTTCCTGGGAGGTTCACTTATGTAGAAACCTCTCTTCCTTACAAAGGGGGATTGTGGGGACCTGAGGCTTTGTTGCTAACTTCTGGATATTTGGTCCTTTTATCTCAAGACTGCTGCCTGATGTAGGTGAACACACTGATGGTTGCCTGTGCTTCCCGAAATCTGTAGGAGAGAGTGGGACCTTGAAGTGATTTTCTACATGAGATGGTCAGAATCCTATGGGAGCTTGACCCATTGATTCTTTATTTTTCATAGGTTATGAAATGAGAGACTGTGTGTATAAATCTGAATTCAATGTTCACATAAAGCTAGTTTCTTTTCTTGTTTGTCTTTTAAGATTGGTCAATCTGAAGTTTACCTCATCAGTCCTGACACCAAAAAAATAGCATTGGAGAAAAATTTTAAGGAGATATCGTTTTGCTCTCAGGTAAATGAGATGGGTTATCAGCTCAATTGCCATTTAATTTTTTAATGAATTCTTTTACTGTCTGTTGTTCAATAGAAGTGGTTAAGGTCACAAGATGTATGCTTTCTATGTACTGAGTTTGTGATCTTGCATTTCCTTTTGCATATTAAGCCAAAATATAAATATAATTTTGAAATTAAGAATTTTGCTTTTAGCAACCATAGCCTGCTGGAGAAAATAGGTCTCCTTTGCTTTTTTTTCAGTCATTGGTAGTAATGTTCCACAGTCATGATTTCCAGGTGTATGTGTGTGTCTGTCTGTTTGCATGTTATATATATACAGTCACACACACAAATATATATTTAAAAATAGATCCTTTTTTTACTTTATAAAAATTCATAACTTTTGGGGTACCAAGATCATTATTTCTTCTTCCTTTAAATATAAATAATGACTACCTTTGAGGATGTTTTCCTCAGAGTATAGTGTGTACTTAAGATCTTTCTTGCAGATCTCCTGGGTGTGTCTCATAGAGAGATTTTGGAGAATCTGTCAGTTATAATGAGCTAGGCCAATTTTACTCAGGATCTTCCTAGCGAATATGAGTTATTGTTTGGCTACTTTTTAAAAGTCTGACTTATTTTCTTATTTCCATTTTCTCACAATTAATAAGATATAATGGAAGTCTCATTGTTTGTTGATTTATAATGCGATCTACACAAGGATTCAACAGGGAATTTTTTTCCCCAAAAGGTGAAAATAAAGAACATTCCTGAGTAAGATCGAATAGGGAACCACTTCTTTCAAATCATATTCCCCTGAGGAGTAGCCTCTAGCCTATGCTTAACTTGCCATTGGAGAGCATGGTTGGAGGTGCCAGGGTATGTCAGTGATTGCCCGTTTATTGGGAAATATTTGACCTGAAAGTGAGATTCTCCATAGACATTTTATCTTGATTTGCTGCTATTTCTATTGGAATGTTAATACTAAATATTTGCTTTTTCATGTGATAGTTTTATTATTTCCTAAAGGGTGCAGTTTACAGGTTTACATGATCACCTGCCCTCCAAGCTGTCAGCACTCATGTCTCTGCCTGCTGGTGCTTCCAGGAGACACTGTATATTAATATTTATGGATGATGTCTTATCTGCATTAAGGTGCCTCTTAGCTGGTACTTTCAAAACAAGTATACATGTTAATATTTATTAAAAAGAGCTCTTAGGGAACTGTGGTAGAACTTTGGCCATAATATCTTATGTGTAAGAGCATCTCTCTTCTTTTGTGTGTATAATTTTTAACTCATTCTTCTTACCAGCTTCCTTCAGTATTTACATGTTTATTTTAGTAGTATATATGTTTTAAATCTTTTCTTTTAACCTTTGTGTTTGCATGTGTTTGTGTGTGTGCATATGTGTTGGTACAGTTGTGTTTCTTCAATAGTCTTTCATCTGCTTATTCCTTAATACCTAAGAAAAGTTCCCATTTTTCTATGTCAGCTTTTTTCTCCTTCCTTTCACTACTAAAATGAGCATTAAAAACTCCAGTTTTCAGGTCCTGCTTCTCTTATTGGGATAACGAGAGTAACATTTTAGTAGAACTTCATATTTGAGAGGTGTCTTTAGATATTTAAAGTATCTGAGAAAATAATACTTTTATAGTGTCCTTTAAAATCGTGCTGTGTGAATCTTCAGTTGCATGTCTGGCAGTGGTGCCTCTTCTGGATGCAACTCACCGTTCCTCGCTCTTGTCCCTGCTTTCAACAGGGTATTAGACATGTGGACCACTTTGGGTTTATCTGCCGGGAGTCTTCGGGAGGTGGAGGCTTTCATTTCGTCTGTTATGTGTTTCAGTGCACAAATGAAGCTCTGGTAAGTGAGAAGCAGCCGTTCTTACCTTCAAGTCTTATTTACAAGGGGTTGCAGCCTCAATGATTTCTTACTTAGCAAAGCCATGAGGCCTCATCGACAGATTATCTGGCTTTAATTATTCTTTCGTGCCTGTTTGATAAGCAGCTGGTACGCTCCCGAGACTGACTTGGGTGTGCATTTTCAGTCTTCATCGTTCCTGGAGGCCTGCTCAACTTTCCCCCTCTGCTCTAGCATTTTCCGACTGTCGTTTTGGACTTTTGATTGGGAGAGTTGGTTTCTTCGTTGAGTGTGTAATTTGCTGACTGCAGTCTCTTCCCTTTGATCAGGTGGATGAGATCATGATGACCCTGAAGCAGGCCTTCACCGTGGCCGCTGTGCAGCAGACAGCGAAGGCGCCAGCTCAGCTGTGCGAGGGCTGCCCCCTGCAGGGCCTGCACAAGCTCTGTGAGCGGATCGAGGGTGAGCCGGGCTGGGCGGGGGGCACTTAGGGTCCTGGGCAAGTTTGTTGGCAGGTTCTGCCCCGCAGAGGCTTGCGTTAGTTATGGGGGTTGTAGGTGGATGTCTTCCGGATGTCAGGTACTACCGTCTCCCCTCGGGGCCCTGAGGGTGGTGGAGGAGTCAGGGAATCAGAGGGTAGAATCAGTTGCATTGTTAACCAAGGTGTTGTGAGTGGTGAGTCACGTCGGCTGCCAGGGAGGGGTCTAGTAGGATGAGACTAAGAGTTTTCACTGTGTGAGTCAGTCACGGGGTCATTGATAACCTCCGCCAGAGCAGTTTTAGTGGCGGGGGTGGCCATCAGGCAGGTTGCAGCTGAGGAGCCTGTGAGAAAAAGCACAGGAAGTGGTGCCGCAATCTCCAGAAATTTGGCTTAGGGAGAAACTGCAGTGCATGTTATGATTTGTGTACTTAAGATGTGCCTGGCACAGTACTAAGTGTTTTCTTTAACATATATTATCCTTCATTTAATCCTCACCACTTTGTGGGAGGAAAAGGGATTATTTGCACCTTTCGGGGATAAGCAAACCTACTTTCTGGGATTTGGCGATGGTCACCATCCTGAGGGGTGTGAAGTCGTATCTGATTTCCCTTCTCAGAGGCAAGTTGACGTCATCTTAAGGTCTTCAAAGGTTCATTTGCTGGCATCCCAGTGCTCTTTAGAATGAATCAAAATGATTAACATTTTCAACTGTGTTTTCCTAGTTGTTACTCTTTGCTGACGTTATACAAAATATATCTGGGAACAAGAAAAGCTGTGCTTTAACAAAAGATCCCATCTGAGAGGATCACTAACCCTTTCCTTAGAGGTTGTCAAGATAAGGTGAACGATGATGGAAATGTCTCTTATGAGCTTATTAAGAAGCCAGCGATGACTTTGGCCTTGAAGATAAAGCAGATCCTGATCTGCAGGAACTGGGAAGTTTCCAGAGTTGCACTTGATCACCCTTTCTTTGGTCTGGCTTAGCTTTCAGAAAGCTATAGTTGAAAAGTTTAATTGTGGTTGGGATTTTGCTGCTGTAGTTTCGGAATTATCGTTTAATTTATCTTTTTACCGGATAAGATCCAAGCAAAGCAGAAAGCTATGCTAATGTAAAAACATCCATTAAATAGCACAATTAGAAGGCTGGTGACGGTTTGTTTTGCCAACATGATGGGAAGCATTTCTAAAGTATAGATGGTACATTATTAGAGCCATCCTTAGTAGGGGAGATGCTGATTATTTTATAAACAGCTTGAGGTTCTTGCTTTTTGCTATATTGCATCCCTAGTAAGTAGAATGGAGTCATTTATTAAAGCTCATTGTATGTTTCCGTTAGAGTAGTTCTAATAGGAAGTTATGGTCTAACCAGGAACTCCATAAACTGTGGAGAAGACCAATGACATGGCCACAAAAAGAAAGACTTAAAGACTGTTTTCTTAATAAACTGATATAGTCAGTATGCTCTGGAATCTGTAAAATAAAATAATTTCACTGTACATATGGGTGTTGTTGGACTCTTACAACATGCAAGAGGTGCAGCTGTGCTGACTCTGTGAACTATATCCAGTCACTAGTATTTATATAGTATTTTGCTTATTTTAAAGTTTAGAAGAGCTTTTTGGGAATTCTTGGGATGAATTATACTTTCACTAAAAAGAAAAAAGTTTTACTGAGGTTTGCTTTTGCTCTCTAAGTAAATTTTCCTTCAGTAAAGCAAAGCCATTCATCAGTGCTCCCTTCTATAAGAGCCTTCTCAACCAGACAGCATGAAGGCGGGCTCAGTTGCTTCACATCTTCCCTATAAAATCTTTTGGCACCACGTGGGGAGTGTCCCCTTCTTGCTGAAACTCCGCCCCCATCCCCCCAGCCAGGAGTGGCTGAAGGTAGTAAGAAGCCCGGTGGAGGGTGCACAGTGGAGAGCAGGTACTGGGGCCGCGAGGACCACTTCTGATTCGAGATGGGGCAGGAAGGACCTAATGAATTGAGGCCTCTTGAAGACAGGATAGAACTGTCTAAGGATCTCTCCGTACCTGCTGAATATGAAGAGTAGTCTGTATTTTTTAATTTCACCTGAGATTGTTAGAAGTATATATAATTAGTCTGACTCTTCTAAGGGTTTTTCTCCACATTGAATGTCTCATCAAACAGTACAGTGTGTCCAAGAGAGGATGCATGCACTATGTCATCGACATTCATATGCAGGGAGGATTTTTATTTAATGATTTAATGATTACAAGTGCTAATTTTACTTGTAAATTTAAACACGGTTTTGATTCAATGTATAAGTAGTTAGTGCAGTAAAGGCATCTCTGTTTCCCTGGCTTGTGTGACCTGACAGCTTGCCAGAGGAGTACCTGAACTGTGTTCTGATGAAATCCGTCTGTCCTTTCTGCACTTTTACTCACTTCCTTTTTTTTTTAATTGAAGCATAGTTGACTTATAATACTGTTAGTTTCAGATGTACAACATAGTGAGTCAATATTTTTTATATATTATGTACCATGCAATATCATTATAACATTATTGACTGTATTCCCAGGGCTGTACGTTACATCCCTGTGACTTATTTATGTTATAACTGGTAGTTTAATCCCCTGGTGCATCCTAATCCTTCACCTATTTCACCCTCCCCTCCCCTCTGGGTCCACTAGTTTGTTCTCTGTAAGTCTGTTTCTGTTTGTTACTTTGTTACATTTGTTTGTTTGTTAGATTCCACATGTACGTGAAAGCATACAGTACTGGTCTTTCTCTGTCTGACTTATTTCACTTAGCAGTTCACTTTGGTACTGAAGCCACTGGCGTCAGGTGACTTGACTGTCTGGGTAAAGGGAGACAGTGGAGTGTTCTAGAGTGGTCTCTGGAGGCAGCAAATGTGGGTCAGATTATAACTCTGTCCCTTACTTAGCTGATGACCTTGGGGAAAACATTTGACTTCACCGTGCCTCAGTTTCTTCATCTGTAGACCTTGGGATTACTAAAAATAGTGCCCACTTCAAGGATTATGTTGAGGATTAGATGAGATTATTTATGTAGTGTTGCATGAAGTGGCACAGCAGTCATTTAAGAAATATTGGCTTTTATTTTTATGGTTGCCTCTTAGGGTTTTCTTGGCCAAAAAAAAAAAAAAAGGTAGTGGAGGGGAGAGGAAGGACTTCTGGAAGCTGCAGTGGTTTGAGTAGGGGCAGTGGCCTCGCCACACAGCCTGGTAGGAGGATGGGCCAGGATGAGGGAGCCAGGAGCACTGGCTCTGGGGCCGGCTTGGCTGCTGATTGGCTTCCTGACCTGTCAGTCGCCTGACTTCTCTGGACCTGAACAAACTCATCTGTAAAACCGAGGCCTGATTTCCAAGTCTCTGTTCTAAATTTCAGAGGTGTCCCCTCTGGCCATCCTAGTTATGTAGATAAATCTGGCTCAGAGCTTTGGCCGAGCCCCAGCCCAGTGGCTCCCCGTCGGGAGGAGAAGACGGGGGTGGCAGGTGGATGGGTCAGGCTGATAAAAGCAATCAGCAGGTTTTTTCCAGCATACGTCAGCAGATCCTTTCATCCCACATCTTCTCACCATGTGTAGCATTTATCTCTGGCACCAAGAAAAGGCAAAACAGGGTCTGAGCTATGTATGTGTGGAGAAGGAACTTTCTGAAATAGCAGATTCCGATGGGCACTAAAATTGCAACTGTATTTAAATGACTTTCCCTCAGAATCCTTTGTTAATGAGGTGGTCTTAAAACTATTGCTAAGCATGTGGTGAAAGGGAAAGTTGTTAGCCACGCTAATCACTTTTATGTGAAAGAGCCTAACCTGTGAGAGAAGAATGTTGGGGCAGTCATTATTTTTCCTTAAGGGAGATTGTCTAGTTTACACATAAATACTCCCGAGAACTCATCAGCTTCTGAGGACAGTGTTCTTGTTGTGTGAGGTGTTTTAACATGGAGTAGCGGCAAACAATCAAAGCGGTTTGGAACCACACAAAGCTGAGGTAGCATCCAATATGGTAGTCTTTGGGAATTATGTGAGCTGTCTGGTTCTCAGTTTGCTTAACTGTAAAATGGGGCTGAGTCCTCTTCATCAGATTGTTCTGCGTATTAAATGAAATGAAACAGGCCTCATGTTTTAAGTCAGCGCCTAGCATGTGAGGGCTCAGTCAAAAAAAGTTGCTTGTGGTCAGGGTCATCATCACCGACACTACTGATTAGAATTTCTGTAAACCTTCAGAAGCCTGAAGAGGGCGGGGAAGCACGTAAGACCAGGAGTGAGCGTGGGGCGTGTTAACTCTGCCTAGTAACTGGGAGCTAGAGTGTTCTCATGTCTCTTTTTTTTCTCTTAATAGGAATGAATTCTTCCAAAACCAAACTAGAACTCCAGAAGCACCTGACAACATTAACTAATCAGGAGCAAGCAACTATTTTTGAGGAGGTTCAGGTACAGTACTGGTTTTTAATTTCCAGATGGGAAAAAAAAAGACAGATTCTCTTGTGCAATGTAATTTATAAAAAATAGCAAAGCAAACCTGTCAGAGCCCCAAGGAAGTGGGCCCGAGTTCCTCTTGGTTTAAGGTTTAACAGCCTCGGGACAGGGGCCAGGTCAGAGCTCCAGGTCAGAACTGCAGATTCGCATCAGGGCTTGGTTTTCATGTGAAAACTACTAAACCAGGGGAGCTATCCCTTACAGAATGAGCGAAAGGAAATGATAAAGTGGAGAGAGTCTCCACTGGGAGACAGGGGACTTGGACTTTGGTCCCTGGGCACTGCTCTCCCTGGGAGACCTCTGTTAGCTCCTTCCTGCTTGGAATTTCAGCCCTAAGTGTGGAAGTCTTAAGGATATAACATTTTGAACATGAAATTGAACATAATTTTTCTTCCTTGCTCTTTTTTTTTTTTTTTGCTTTTGAAAATACATGTAGGTGTTACCTACTATATGGTATATCAAACCTAAACATAAGAACAAAATACAGAAGAAAACCCAAGCTCGTCGGTTTTCTGCATTAAGCCTGGAAGCTCGCTCTTGTCCTTGCATTTAGATGCACGTATCTTGGGGAAACCACACAGGGTGTGCTGGCATGCCTCTGTCTGTTCATTAGGAATCTTTAATGAGCTCATCAAAAATTTCATGTCTGCTTTAGCCGAGGGGCATTTTCTGTGGTTTTTGTGGCATTTTTCTAAGGAGGAGAGTACATCAGAACAAAGCATAAGTCTCTTGTAGGGAGGAGAGTGGCAGGGGTTCTGCACATAGAAAAGTCTTTAAACAAAACAAGAAAGCCAACAAGTCTAGATTGTAGGTTCTCTCTTCCTCTTCACTGAGGGAAAGGCTGCAGACAGGGCCCATGTTAGAGTGAAAAATTAAAGAATTATCTTTCTTTTTAATCACGTTTGAGTTCTCCTTCCCTTGATCTTCTGTAGTAGGATTGACATATGCTTGTAGGAGGAAAGCATAGGAAGAGTTTTTCAATTTCATAAATAGCTTAGAATGCAACTTTTACAATTTCCAATTGCCTTTAAATTTTCTTATTTTCTTCTGAATTGACTTGAGACACACTGCGTTGTTTTTTCTTAAAGGATATTTAGTGTTCTAAGTATACACAGTACTCTCAGACACATTTATTGTGATTTGTACTTGGAATTCATAAATGCATGGACAATTTGCTTAATTGCTAATGCGTTTGTGATGGGAGTCAGGGCTTTTTGCCTCTGATGCTAGCCCACTTTGCTGTTTTAATGCCATCAAGTCACTTTGGGGAATGTCTTTCTAGCAAGCAAAGAAGATGCACATTCCTCCCCTAATGTGAGTTGGTTTTCTTTTTTATTTGGATAGCACTGTGTAGCTTTTCCCCAGGCAGTAGGGTGAACCAGGGTAGGTAATACCCAAAATATTCTTCTGCAGCAATGACTGAGTTCCTGATGGATGTGATTCTGAGATTCTCTTTGATCCGTGCGACTTTGAGACACTCAGTATATTGGCTTGGCCCAAAAGTTCGTTTGAGTTTTTTCATTAAGATCTTATCAGATTTTTCTTAAGATCGTATGGAAAAACCCGAACGAACTTTTGGGCCAACCCAGTGTGATGGCAAAGAGATTTTAAAGAAAATCAGTGACAAAAGTTTGCTTAAAAAAATGGATTCAGGGACTTCCTAGGTGGCGCAGTGGTTAAGAATCCGCCTGCCAATTCAGGGGACACGGGTTCGAGCCCTGCTCTGGGAAGATTCCACATGCCACGGAGCAACGAAGCCCGTGCGCCACAACTGTTGAGCCTGTGCGCCACAACTGTTGAGCCTGTGCTCTAGAGCCCATGAGCCACAACTATTGAGCCCATGTGCTGCAACTATTGAAGCCCACTCGCCTAGGGCCCGTGCTCCACAACAAGAGAAGCCACTACAATGAGGAGCCTGCGCACCACAATGAAGAGTAGCCCCTGCTCGCAGCAACTAGAGAAAGCCCGTGTGCAGCAACAAAGACCCAACACAGCCAATAAATAAATGAAATCAATAAATTAAAAAAAGATGGATTCAGTTAATATCCTGGGATCCCTATGTGGTGTTGTAGTAGGCTCTGTAATTTTTTGATTGGCTTAAAGACCAAAGGGAAATCATATTGTTCATTGGCTCTGAAGAGCCAGCTCGTACGTTGTCCTCCATCATTGTAGGTGTGGCTCTTTTTGAATAAAACAAATTTAACTTGAATTTCTTCTTCTGATTGCTTATTGGCTGTCTTGTTTAATTATTTCCTCAATGACATTCTTGTTTTTTATAAAATATTTTATAAACCAAGTCACTAGTTTCTTTTTAGGTAGTAGTGCCTGCTAATGTGTTTGGAAACCATGCATTTCAAACAGATCATAAGGAAAAGGGTGGCTTTGCAGTGTCATGAGACCGCTTTTGAATAGAATGGCTAATATTTTCCTTTGTACAGTTTTTCCAGGAGAATAATTTGTTTCTTTTTAAAAATTTTTTTTTAATTAATTTATTTATTGGCTGGTTGTTGTGCATGGGTTTTTCTCTAGTTGCAGGGTGTGGGGGCTACTCTTCTTTGCAGTGTGCAGGCTTCTCATTGCGGTGGCTTCTCTTGTTGTGGAGCACGGGCTCTAGGCGAGTGGGCTTCAGTAGTTGCGGCATGCGGGCTTAGTTGCTCCATGATATATGGGATCTTCCTAGATCAGGGATCGAACCCGTGTCCCCTGCATTGGCAGGCGGATTCTCAACCACCGCGCTACCAGGGAAGTCCCCAGAATAATTTGTTTCGGAGGAAGTTCTCCAAGGGCAAATTTTTATAAAACAAATGTAATTACTATTGAAATTAATACTATATGATGACTTGAATAGTTATTAAAAACATACATATTCAGTGTTTTTGTAAATAAATGTTTCATGCAGAGAAGTAAGTGCAACCCAAACAGAACCATAAAGAAAAAGAAATCATTGATTACTGTGCAGATGAGGCTGGAAAATGATCACTGCTTTGAACAAGCCGGCTTTGACTTTGAGCTCTGAGAGGACTTGGTGCCAGATGGGTGTGTGTATCTGCTTACCCTCCTAAGAGGACTCAAGACACTGCAGGGACACTTTTTAATTTAGGACCTTTTGAGATGTATGTTTTTCAAACATGTGTGAGCAGGCGTTTGAGAAGGTGACCTTCCGTGGGGTCTGGCTTTGTCCTGGAACCGCCCCCTGCTGGCCGAGTGTGCCCGGGCCACATTGGTCGAGAGGAAGTGGGGAGAAAATGCTTTCAACTTGAGTTGGGCCAGTAAAGAAAATGTCTCGTAGTCGAATTCTCTTCATCTGAATGAGTGTTTTTCAGGGAATGACTTAATTAATACCCAGTAGGTGAATCAAGTAGATTTATAGCCAATAGATGTTGATAATGGATAACATGACTTTTCACAAGTTAAAGATGAATGGTTGGAAGAACTTTTTTTCACTTTGTACAGAATGCATAGCAACTTAGTTGGATTTTTCCATGGTTTTACAATTTTTTCTTGCAAGATTTCATTATATTTTTTAAAAAAGATGTCAGACTGTAGCGTCCAGGTGAGCATCGCCATTTTCAGTAGACTCCTCAAAAAACCATAGACTTTCTCAGCATTCCAGTGTGTTCATTAGGCAGTGTTGGAAAATGATTTTCAGATTGTTTTTACAACCAAGTTATAGCCGCCCCCCCCCCCCCCCCCCCGCCGCCCTGAGAAATGAGGTTAAGAAACATGTAACAAAATTGGCTTTGTTGCTTTTAACAGGCAATTGTTTTGTATTGTTCTTTTTTAAAAAATGAAATATTAACTATAGAAAAACACAAATCAGTGGTGTATAGTTCAGTGAAATAAAAAAGATTTTGAAGTATGGTTGATTTATAATATATACATTTCAGGTGTACAACCTAGGGATTCACAGTGTTTAAAGGTTATGCTCTGTTTATAGATGTTGTGAAATATTGGCTGTGTTTCAGTGAATTTTTATCAGATGAATACACTGGTACAGCAGCACGAAGGTTAGGAGATGGTGTTTCCAATCCTTCTGAGCCCCCCTTGGCCTTGCCCCCAGGTAACCAGTGTCCTGACGCCTGACGCTGTAGGTTAACTTTGAATAAGCAAGTTACTTTTTGACTGCAAAGGGATATTATCCAACTTGATTCCCCATTGTTTTCCTCAGACCTGTCTCTCTGACTCATGAATGTTTATAAAATTAAATCACCTTTAGGATATAATGATTTGCCCCTTAGGAAGATGGTGAAGTCCCCTGGGAGGCATTCAGGAGATGACACCTTGCTAATGGTTTTCACTCAGGGGAAGAGTAGCCGCTAGTCATGTTTCAGTTATTTTAAGGAAGGGTTTATTTCTTGACCTTTGACAGCACAGACATGGTCTTCTCAGCCTCACTGACTTTCCCCTGTGATGTTTAACGAGCCCGGTGAGGCAGTGTCTGGGCAGCAGCTGTGGTCGTACATTGTGCTCAGGTTAGTCTCATTTTCTGTCCATTCTAGTAGTTTCTTTCATGTGTATGTTGAGGAAAGGAGAATGTATTAATAATGCTCCTCTCTGATTACTGCATTCTTAGCCTTTTTTGATATTTTGAAACAAGTGATTGTGAAGAATTTCTCCAAGGAAAATACAAATTTTCTTGTGAGAGCAGCCCAAAGGTTTAATTGAAGAATAGGAGAAGAAAGAATGGGTCTGCTCTTGGGTGCCTGCTCAGAGGCTTCATAATTCCTGCTTGCTCCTCTTTCTTGGACTTAAAAAAAAAAGGTGTATATGTTATTTTTTAGAGTAGTTTTAGTTTTACAGAAAAAGTGGGTGGAAGTACAGAGAATTCCCATAAAACTTATCATGCCCCTCCCCCAAGCCAGTTTCCCCTATTAATATCTTGTCTTAGGGTGGTACCTTTACTACAGTTGATCAGCCAATACTGATACATCTTCAGTAACTAAAGTCTGTAGTTTCCACTGGGGTTAACTCTTGGTGTGGTACATTCTGTGGGTTCTGACATGCTTGGTGGCATGTGTCCACCATTACAGTGTCACACAGATTGTTTCACTGTCCAAAACATTCTCTGTGCTCCACCTATTCACTGCCTCCCTCACCCTCCAACCTCCGTTCCACACCCCAGGCGGCCACTGGTCTTTTACTGTCTCCGTAGTTTGCCTTTTCCGGAGTTGGAATCATGCAGTATGTAGCCTTTTCAGATTGGCTTCTTTCCCTTAACAATATGCATTTAAGGTTCCTCCATGTCTTTTTATGGTTTGATGGCTCTTTTCATTTTAGTGCTGAGTAATATTTCATTGGATGTACCGCAGTTTATCCATTCACCTGTTGAAGGACACCTGATTGCTTCTAAGTTTGGGCAATTATGGATAAAACTGCTATACACATTCTTGTGCAGGCTTTTGTATGGGCATAAATTTGCAACTCATTTGGGTGAATACTAAGCCGTGGGAATGCTGAATCACATGGTGGGAACATGATTAGTTTTGTAAGAACCTGCCAAACTGGCTCCCAGAGTGGCTGTACCATTTCATGTTCCCACCAGCAATGGGCGAGAGTTCCTGTTGCCTCTGGGGGCAAGACTCACAGTATATCTGTAACCTTCCTGAGGTCAGCAGAATTAAGTTGGGATTGTGGTACATGGCTACCACTTTCCTCTTTTGAAGATCTGATGTACACTTTCTCTGAAAAAATCCTCTTGTTGCATAAAGCATGTAAAAATTTATAACATCAAGGTTCATGGCTTGGCATCCAGATTGAGAGCATCTACTCTAACCTTTAAAATATTTAATCCTTAAATCTGAAATTTGAAAGAACAAGAAGTCCTCAGTGAAAAAAAACCTCTTCTAATCATTTACTGTCGTTTCCTTGAGTAACAGGAACAACTTGTTTAAAATGATCTTTGTTTTTTAAGAGAGGGAGTGTTAAAGGGTCTGGGTTAGTGTTACCTCTGTTTCTGGTCTGTGACACGAGGGGTAAGATTGTTCCTTAGGTAGCTGGGCTGCCAGGAACGGCATTGATCCAGATGCTTGTGTAGTTGACCCGTTTATTACACACTCCGACTTTGATGTAAAGGGCAGGCTAGAGGTTTGGAATAGGGAGCGTGGAGGAACAGGGCAGGGGATAACTGTCATTATAAAAAAGATATGTTTCTAAAGCTTATAGACCAGAAGCTTTGTGTATCTCCAGAGTAATTCAGTTTTATTTTCTTCATATTCAGGTAAAATAATTGAACACGTTAAATTAGATGGTCTTCTAAACAGGAACTCTAGTATTTCAAATCCAAAGAATCTGGGAGCTGGGAAAGACTTTGGAGTGTATTTCATGCATAATCTTCATTTGAACAGACAGAGAAACTAAACTTAAATGACTTGCCTTTGGTCCCACTTCGAGGCAGCACCTTGAACATACATGACCTGATTTCAAGCCCAGTGTGCTTTGCCACTACCTTGCCTGAGAAATAAAAGGCATACAAAGAATTTTTTTTAAAAAGAAAGAAAAAAAAATTTGAGTCCATGCCACGAAATTTTGTGTGCAGGTACATGCCTTGCGGGGCTTCCGGAAAGTGCTTCATGCTGAACATGTTTGACATATGGAAGGAACCATGACCCTGGGTCCAGCTGTTGTTTTCCTTTCCAGTTCCCCAACCTTAAGCGTTTATAAATAAGTAGCCGTTGTGGCTCCTGACCTCTGGGTGTTTACATAGATTTTGTTGTTTTCGTATGTTTTCGTGGCTGATTATTAAATATTTTGACCATGCTTCTATCTGATGTGAAATGTTTATTCTAGGTATATGGACATCAGAGGTCAGAAGCTAAATCTGGCCCACTGGCTTCATTATCCGTTTCTTTTTAAAAATTATCTGCAGTTGTAGGATCATTGATGCCCCCTAGTGAGATGATTGGGTAAAAGCACTAGTTGATGAATGGAAGCTGTTAGCATTTTCAAAGGGTTAGTGGTTTTGGTGAAAATTAAAAATTAATGCAATATATTCTTTTTTTTTTTTCCATTAAGAAATTGAGACCAAGAAGTGAGCAGCGAGAGAATGAATTGATTATTTCTTTCCTAAGATGTCTATATGAAGAGAAACAAAAAGTTCATGTCCATATTGGGGAGATAAAGCAGGTATGGCATTTTTCTCTCTTTTTTTATAATTTTAACAGGACACTGTGTAAAACAGAGTCTTGAGGATTTTTTTAAGCTCTGAAACCTCTTTTTCTCTCTGTATTTTATTTTCGTTTGTTATACATGTAGAGAAAGTTGGGGGATATTTAGATTGTGCTTGGAAAAGGTGAGGAAAGTTTCTGTCTGCATTGTGGTGGTAGCAGAGTAGTTGCTCTGATGAGGGGACTGGTGTAGAGCATCGAAAGTGAAGTTTATGAGTCTTTGCTACCAAGACAAGCTCCTTGACCTGCAGGGAGCCAGTCCCTGTCATCTCACCTTTCTCCGTGATAAAATGGGACTGACATTGTACAGCTGCCTTCAGAATTACCTAAAGTGCCCAGAAGCTCTGTGTGATAAAAATGCAGTGTGGATGTAAGATAGCACGACTGATAAATCACATACGGCATTAGCCTGGCTTACATGCTCTTCAGATACAGAGCTTCCATTAATTCCACTTCGCATGCTGGCGGTGCAGGGTCGGCCTCCTGTCCTCCCTGTGCACAGCTCTGTTCAGCCTTTGTGTGTGAGGGGTGCTGTCTCACAGGCTGGGGCTGCCTGCAGGGCTCTGTCTTTGAAGAGCTTCCAGTTTGGGATTCAGGACCATTTTCCTATTTCTTTTGGATTCTGTGTAAGTCAGTTTATAATGAGCATTATAGCTTGTAAACATGCATTTTATATTTAAGTTACTGGTAGGCCAGAAAGCCTAGAGAAAAATCAGTGAAGGATGTTCAAAAAATCTTTAGTTTCCAAAAGCATATTGCCTTTTTTTTTTTTTTTTTTAAAGAACACTTCCTGGGTGCTTATTCTAAAGGTGTTTTAACGCACAGTTGTGTGCTCTCCTCTTGTTATTTTCTCTGTAAACAGCCTCTGTTTTTGTGGTCCCCTAACTGTGATGCAGTTTTACTTGGATGCACACACAGCAACTCTCCCCATTTGATTTCTGCCTTCCAGTTGGCTTCGGCAATCATGTGACTTCCCTGAACTCCTGGTCACATACAGCAGCCAACATTGCTTTTAATTTCATCAGACAACTCTGGGGCCCCTTAACTGTGACCCTAATATCAGTACCCTGTGGTTTTGGCCTTTGTGTGTTGACCTTCCTCCCTCCTCAGCCAGCACCCTTAAGAGAGGGTGCAAGTTCTGTGCTCCTCTTGTCCACTTTTGGATGGACTGCCCAGTCTAGGTTTTCAGTTAATTCTCTAGTTCACTTTTCAACCTATTTCTTTTCTCATTTTCTTTCCTTTTTGCTCTTGTGCCACTGATAGTTATTCTGTGTTGTGATTTTCTTCTTCCTAAGTCAGTCTAACTTGCTCCTACAGGAAATTGATAATTTTGAAATAATTTAATAACCACCAGAAAGGAGAATGAAGTGTTTATGGTGGATGGAAAGTTTTGACCTAAATGTAATCTTATTTCTATGGAACAGGGTAGTATCTTTATGATTTGGGCATAGACTAGTACAATAGAGAAATATATTAATGGTTTTTTTTTTTTGTTTTGTTTTTCATTTGAAAACAGAGAACTTAATGTAAAGGAGCCCAAGCCTCACAAAGTGGAACTGGTGTCTGGGCAGTGGTTGGGTGTCCCCTAGGCTGGACACCCTCTTGGGCTCTTGAGTTCAGCTTTTCAGAGCAGCTGCTGCTTTAAATCGACCGGATGAACTTTTGAGAGTCACCAATAGATTTCTCTCTCACTTTCTGCTACCAGATAATTTAACCACATGGATTTCATTATCTTCTTATTGCTCATAAAAATTCCTGTAGCCTTTGAAAATGTGTTAAGACTTGACCTAGCAAGAGGTGGAACTGTGGTCTGTGTCCACCAGCCTTGAAAAGTAAACAGGAGACAGTGAGCACAGTCTCAGGGCTGTGCTTCTCAGAGCCGTGGAGACGCACACTGTACGTGCTCTTCAGACTGAAGTGTTAGTGTTGGAGAGCTGTTGGAGGCATCGCTCCATAAAGTAGGAAACAGACGGAATGAATCCTTTGATCTCATGGGAAAGGGTTCAGTTTGGACAAAGACCTACAAATTAATAAATCTTAGGGGGTATCATGTTTTAATCAATGGACATATCATTGCTGCTTGTATTTACTAAGCTGGTACAAAATTAGTAATATTAAATCAGCTGCCACTGATTGTTTCCTATGTGCTAGGTATAGTTTTAATTCTTTATGTGAATTATTCCATTTTTTTCTGCAACAACTTTTTTGAGATAGGTGGTATAATACCCATGTTAGAGACAAGGACATAAGAACAGAGGTCAAGTTGTTTGCTAGGCAGTGTGGAGCCCATGTGTCCGAGGTCCAAGGACAATGTCTTAATCATTAGGCCCTTTAGGAGCTTAACTAACAAAATCTAACGTTATGTAACTGCTCATCGATTTGTCTGGGTCCATTATCCAGTAGCTAGGTTTTTCTTTCTTTCTTTTTTCTGACTTTTCTTTTTACAAAAACTTTCAAACATACAGAAAAGTTGAAAGAATCACACAGTGAGCACTCATATACCCACCGTCTGGATGAAACCATTTTAAACATTTTGTTGTGTTTGCTTTCCTGTATATCTATCCATCTATTATTCTGCCTTATTTTTGATGCTTTTCCAAGTAAGTTTCTCATATTAGTACTCTTGATCCCTAAACACTTCAGTATACATATCATTCAGTATTTATTTACAGTTTTTTGGAGATAGCATTTACATATAGTAAGTTGCACAGATCTTGAGTGTACCATTTGTTGAGTTTTGAGGATTTTTTATATTTAAATAGCCCAGACCCCTATCAAGGTGTAGAACATCTCCATCATGCCAGAAAGTACCACCACACCCAGTCAGTCCTCACTCCTTCCCTCCCGCAGGCAACCACTGTTTTGATTATTTTTTCCCACTATAGATTAGTTTTGCCTATATTAGAACTCTTTATAAATGGAATCATATAGTATGTTCTCTTTTAGTTCTGGCCTCTTTCTCTTAGCATAATGTTTTTGTTGCCTGTCCTTGTTGTTGCATAAATCAGTAGTATGTTCCTTTTCATTCCATTGTGTCAGTAGCAGTTTGTTTCTCCATTCTACTTTTGATGGACACCTAAGCTGTTTCTAGATGCTGGTTATTCTGAATAAGGCTGCTGGTGGGTACATTGTGACGCCACTGGATGGTGGGTTCCGAACTTGGGAACTTCATTGCAGCTTCAGAGTTTAAAACTTGGCTCCAAACATTCATACTTAGAGTTAACCCATCTTTCTGGGGATGGGCAGTGTGAGGACCACAGTACAATTCACTCTAGAGCCCCAAACTAGAAACTCCAGGAACCAGCATCACCTTCAAAGGAGATACTTCCAGATGCTTAGTTTAAAATAAATAAGGGATATGTTATTTTCTAAATGCAAATTATTCTCTAAATGTGAGTTACTTTCAGATTACACGTGAATTATGGTGATAGACATAGAAAAACACCTTTTTTAGTTGGTAGAGGAGAGCAGAAGAAGTGTTGAATTAAGTGTATAGAGATTCTTATGGCCTGGTTTATAAAAAGAAAAATACAAGAGCAGTTTTTCTTCTGTCTATGCAGGGTCTACTACGAACTACTACTCTTTTAGTCAGTATTTTCTTTATATATCAGAACAATTCAAAATGTCATGAAAACTTTGGTTATGAGTTTGAAAGCAGATCTACAGCTTCTTAACTTCTTGAGTGAACTGGTGTTGGGTCAGATGAAGGCCCCGGAGGGTTCTTTGTGGATAACTCCCTTTGCTCTAAAGGCTGACTGAAGTCTGGATAGGCTCGTTTTCTCGATAAGTGATTGCACAGGACCAAATTGCAACTAGTAAGCACCCATCCATGGTATATAACTTAGTGTTTGTGGAATGACTGCCCCAGCCTGTGCTCATCACAGTGCTTCTCCACATCTGCAAAATGCTAACTCAGCCAACGCCGGGGGTGGTATGAAGGCATTTATTGTATTAATCTGCACACTTTTCTGTATGCTTGAAATATGTAACAACAACAAAGAAAAGCTGATGTTTAGAGTAATGGAGGATGTGGTTGTGTGTTTTTCTAACAAAATCATCATCTAGCAGGAAGCATTCAGGTAGGAATCCATAGAAGAAGCAATTTAATCTTGAGGGTTTTTTTTTTTTTTTTTTTTGCATACCTCTTTGTTAATAAGTAACATTAAACTTCATGTTGTGATTGGCAACCAAACTGGTATGTTGTCAGTTTCATGTTATGGTCAGTTAAGGGAGAGACTTGGTTGCAGAGGAGAATGAATGAGATGATGGAAACCATAGGTGGGAGAGAGGACGAACAGAACTCTGTAGAAGGAGATGAAGGGATTAGTGTAGGCTGAGAGGATGGATTCTTCAGTTGATTAGGTTTATTTTGCCTCAGCCTCTGAAATGCCCCCAAAAGTAAGTTTTTGCTTTACTTTGAAAAGCTAATCATAGCTACCTTTGTACCAGAAGCTGTGCCCAGTGTTTTACATGTTTTACGTGTTTTAAAGTCACAACATAGTACTATGATTAGATCTTGAGATTGGTCAATTTACAGTAGAGGAAATTGTGGCTCAGAGAAAGTAAGTAATTTGCACAAGGCCACATCTAGTGAATGACATATCTCTGATCCAACTGCAGAGCCCGAGCTCTAAACTGCTTTGTTAACTGATTGGGTTGTAAGCACATTTCCTTATTTTGTTTGGAGTAGGCAAAGCAACTCTTTGAGGCAAAATTATTTCTTGGACTTGCAGTCATGTCACCAAGGAGCAGGTGAGAAGAGGTCACAGAAACAATATGACTTGGGGTCAAAAAGATGCATCGTAGAGATTTTTCAGTCCTTTAGAAGGAAAGAAGGAGGGAAGGAAGATCTAAATGACTTAACTTTTGTTTCACTTTTAGACAGCACAGATTGCAGCGGAGAATATTGGAAGTGAATTACCATCTAGTGCCACTCGATTTAGGCTAGATATGCTGAAAAATAAAGCGAAAAGATCTTTAACGGAGTCTTTAGAAAGTATTTTGTCCCGGGTAAGTAACATAAATCCTCCTAATTTAAGTTAAATCACTTTTTGAGAGATCATGAAATTCAGTTCTTTGCTTTCATTCCGTCAGTGTTCATCATAAAAGTGTAGAAGGGTAAAACATTTCAGTGTCTTCTCAGTGTTAGAAAAATGTTATCTACCCTTAGAATTCAGTTTTTAACTTGGTCTGGGTTAAAAATGTTCTCTATTCTTTTGTATTATATTCTGAGGAATTTTTGTCTCCCAAAAGATTGTTGTTTGTTGACCAGTCCCTATAAAGAGCATGGATTAGTTACACCAAGGTGTGGGTTCTGTTCTCCCTGGTGTCAGTACGTACAGTTTAAAAATTGTTATTGTTAGCTGCTATTGTTATATGTCTGGAACTGTTTATAGCAGGATCTGCGAACTGTGACCCTTGGGTCAAATACCATTTGCCTCCTGTTTTTATAAATAAAGTTTTATTGAAACACAGCCAAATCAATTCATTTACCTGTTGTCTAAGGCTGCTTTTCTGCAGAGTCGAATACTTGCCACAGACACCATATGGTCCACAAAGCATAAGAGATTTGTTATCTGGCCCTTTACAGAAAAAAATTGTGGCCTGCAGCTCTTTAGGAAGAACAAAGCATACATATGTACCAATCTGGGAGTTCTTTAAGAAATTACTGTCACCCCCCCCCCCCCCACTACCTCCCTGCCCCCACCCCAGCATGAGTGTAAATACCTAGAATGCACTTATAAGAAATAAAAGGTCTGTTTTCTCTCAAAGTTTCACACCTTTCTGGAGCTTGCAGTATCTGCTTATGGTTTTATTTCATGAATCACTCCATTTGAAACATTTTTTTTGTTATGAATTTTATTCTTTGAAAATTTCTCAGAAATTTTATTTCTGAGAATTTTACAGCATCCTTACAGATAATTAAAAGTGGTTCATTTACAAAACTGGAGTTGGGGTGGGGCTGCCTTTGAGAGCTCCCAGACGGAGAGATTGTGGTTTGCATGTCATAGGCTGGTGGGCCACGACACCGCGCGACTCAGAGGAGAGAGCTGTTGATGGCGCACGCCTCGGCACTTGCTTTTCTTCTAGACATGTTGTCTCTCCTCCTGCCCGTCGTCCCTGCCAAGTGACTAGCCCACAGGGTGCTTTGCAACATTTAGTTTGGTTTAAAAAGAAAAGACTAGGGGGGGCGTCAAGGAAGGGAGGGAATATGGGGATATGTGTATAAAAACAGTTGATTGAACCTGGTGTACCCCCCCCAAAAAAAAATAAAATAATAAAAAAAATAAAATAAAAAGAAAAGACAAGACAGAGATGTTGATTGTCTTAATGTACATATGTGCTCAGCAGTGTTTCTCAGTAGATGCATTTTTCTTGAGCTTATTTAAATAGACCAGGTTGCTTCTATCAGATGCCCTTGCAGAAGCCTCAGGGGTCATAACTCGACTGCTTTTCTTTCCATAGGGTAATAAAGCCAGAGGCCTCCAGGAGCACTCCACCAGTCTGGATCTGGACAGCTCTGTGTCTAGCACATTAAGTAACACCAGCAAAGTAAGCACGTTTGTTTTTATATGGCACCCGAGGAAACCAGCAAACAGGTCTTGCTCATCTCCTGTATACAGGGCCTATCAAAAGGAACAAAAGAAGCCTCATAGCTCCAATCATGAAGAATTTGGTGCTTCCAGACTTCATGATGCAGGAGGAGGGCTGGCCGTGCAGTTCTACTCTAGCAAAAAAAGTTGTACATACCAAAGCAGAGGGGCTATTCCATAAGCAAAGAGGTAAAAGTGCAATTTCAGGCCACTGAGATCTAATTAATCACAAAGCAATCAATGAATTTCTTTCTTTAGTAGGTTTTCTAATGAAATCTAAATGAAATATTGAAAATAATTTAAATTGGGAAAACCTCAAACTTGCGTTTATGAATTGTAAGAACTATACAGCTTAAATTCCTGAAACTTATTCTGTCCTCTACCTGACTCAATGATTATAATTAAACATCACTATTTTTATTTATAAATAAGCTTCACCTCTCGCATCTGCCACCAAGCACAGCTTTGTGGTAGTGAGCAAGTCAGCAGTTCTCTTTGATAGCAGGCCTGTGTCTATGTCCCTGTTTTATTAATTTCTTGCTTTCTAAACATACAAGCGTATTTTTTTTTTTTAATAAATTTTTATTTAATTTATTTATTGGCTGTGCTGGGTCTTCATTGCTGCACACGGGCTTTCTCTTGTTGCTGAGAGCGGGGGCTACTCTTCATTGTGGTGCGCAGACTCCTCATTGTAGTGGCTTCTCTTGTTGTGGAGCACGGGCCCTAGGCGTGTGGGCTTCAATAGTTGCGGCACATGGGCTCAGTAGTTGTGGCTCACGGGCTCTAGAGCACAGGCTCAGTAGTTGTGGTGCACGGGCTTAGTTGCTCCATGGCATGTGGAATCTTCCCAGGGCAGGGCTCGAACTCATGTCCTCTGCATTGGCAGGCAGATTCTTTAGCACTGCACCACCTAGGAAGTCCCAATACAAGTGTATTTAAACCTGGTTAGTTCAGTTTTTTAACCACCAGAAAAGTGGATTTCAGGTTTTGTGCTGGGGAGGTCAGAGTGCCCTGGGGTGGAAAAAGGGGGAGTCGTCATGGAGGCCAGCGGCTTACCACAGGAATCGAAGTTCCTCTGTGCTCCATCCTGGGCATGTGGTTTTTAAAGTTTTTATATCATAACCAACAGTAATTTATACATTTAACATTGCAAAATGGTTCACAAACACACATAAGTATATGCTCCTAGTTAAAATTAAAATAAAATTTCACAAAATAGTATTTGCTGTAAATGTGATACATACTGGTGTTTTCCATTGTTTTGAAAAGCTTGTGGCAGACCAGGAAATTGATATCACTACCTACCAATGTGTTACAACCTGTAGTTTGAGAAATACTGCCTTAATTGAGTGCTTTCTCGGTTTCTAAGGTGCATCTGTAATGGGGGCTGGTTAAAATGCAGATTCTGATTCAGTAGGCCTGGAGTGATTCCTGAAGTGGTGAATTTCTGACAAGATCCCAGGTGATGCTGATGCTGCTGGTCTGTGGACCCACTTAGGGGAGCAAATCTCTAGGCCCCAGTCTTCTGAATATGATTGTTTTAGCGGGGAGGGGCGTGCTGTGTCACTTGCGGAATCTTATTTCCCTGACCAGAGATTGAAGCCGTGCCCTAGGCAGTGGAAGTGAGGAGTCCTAACCACTGGACTGCCAGGGAATGCCCTGAATATGATTTTCTAAATTAGAACCTAGTGGAACGTAGCGTCATCTGTCCTCCATCTCCTCCATACTGACTCTGCCCACACTTCATTTGAAATTTGGAAGCGTTTTGGTTTGTTTGCTGGATATAGATGAAAAAGACAGAGCCTCTACTCTACAGGAAGGAACTCATCTGGCAGGAGAGACAACAGATACACCAGCTTCGAGTAGAGTAGCTGTGAGCCTGAGTTCAAATAAGAGCCATGGTAACTTAAAGATCACAGGAGCGAAAGGAAAGGGAGCTATTTTTGGTCAGTGGAACCAGAGAAAACTTGGAGAGGCGAGTGATAGTGCTTTTGCTAAATCTCAGAGAAAGTGTAGGAATTGCACCTGTGGGAGTGGGCAGGGAAGAAGGTGTTCCAGATTAGTTCCAATAAAGATACTGTGAAGAAATTCATGTCACTCAAGTGACTGTTCCAGTAAGTCTTATTGCTTGTTTTTTATTCTTCAAATCACGGATCTAGAAATATACACATGGTGTGAATTTCTAGGGTAATTCTAAGGGAAATGCAGGTGTTCAGAACCCGCCTGTGTGTATTGTGTGCATGGCTGTATGCACTTCTTTACGTCTTTTGTTCACCCTGAGATTGAGAAACTGTTGTAAAGTGCGCTTTTATGTAATTGGATCTCTTCCAATAAATTGATCATCTGGAAGCAAAGAAACTGGACATCCAGTGGCCCTTTCAGGTGTAAGATGAAGCTAAGGGTTAGCTCTTCCACATAATTTAGAAGGATGTTAATGAGAGCTGAGATGAATAGGTTTGCGTGATGGAGATTGCTTGCTGAATTGTCTTAAACACATTTTTAAATTCTTAAATTAAAAAGAGTCTTTGTAACTGTAGAGTCCTGAAGAATGAAAAATTTAAGTTATTGTTTAAAGTAATTAACATTTCATTAAGCTTTTTAAATCTACTTACTACAAAATTGTGTATGTACCCTTTCTCCTCAATAAACATAAATTTAATTTTTTAAAATTACAATCCTAAGAGGCCCTCAACTGCAGGTCAAATGAACAGATGGAATTTAGATTCTCCAGTCCAACATTAGATGCATTCATTCCTTTTTGCTTTTTTCATGTTGATTTATTCATCCCCTCTAGCAATTTCAGTAGGGACAAGCTGGTATGCTTCTTTTTATGTTATATTTTTTGATTTAAGAAAAATATATTGCGGCCCCCTCCTCCCGCATACCACTATGTCCTGGGCATGCAGTGCTGAGCGTGAGTGGTGGTAGTTCATTCCTTTGAAATAGCATGCATCTTGAGAGCCTACAATATTAAAATATTGTCATGATTCTCAACAAATGTTTGAGTACCCATTCAGGAAATCCACTGAGTACTTAATAAAACAATAACTCGTATTTATGTAACATTGAACAGTGGACAAGTACTTTTAGTTGTATAATCTTGCTGAATTCCGAAACCTGGTGAGATAAATTTTCACTATACCTTTTTACAGATGAGAAAATTGAAGTGCAGGAAGAAGTCAAGTGATTCGCCCTGAATCATAAGTGCCTAGAGAGAGATTTTCCATATCCAAGAATAATACAGGATGTAATTGTTAACCCTCAAGATTGCCAAGTTAAATCCAAACATTAGATCAGATTCAGAGAGAGCCTTAAAATGTGGGTATCACAGGTATAAACACACTTGGCCAAAATAAGGAACTTGATTTGTTGAAATAGTGCAAACAAGTTACACAGCACTCTCTATACTTGTTACAAGCAGTAGTAAAGAGCTCTGTTTTCTAGAAAGATAACTATTTTGGCTTTGCTTAGGGGTTACTTGTTATAATTTATGTCTTTCGCACTTGCACTTGGGGGCAGTTTCCCCATTTGTCCTGCACACGAGCGTTTGTCACCAACGGGCAGGTATTTAATGGGCCTTTATCACCTTATACTTTTGGTGGCCTCTAGGTGGCATTATGATCAGAAGGTGTGGTTACACATTGAAATGTTTTCCTGCCTCTGGGATTAGAGATTTTTGTAAATCCCACAAGTGCCCTGTGATGTGCCTGATCTGCTGTCTCCCTGTTGCCAGGAGCTGTCTGTGTACGAAAAGGAGGCCTTGCCCATCTCCGAGAGCTCTTTCAGGCTCCTCGGCTCCTCAGATGACCTGTCCAGCGACTCGGAGAGCCAGCCCTTGGTGGAGCCAGCCTTGCTTTCACCCCAGCAGGGCTTCAGAAGGCGTGCCAACACCCTGAGTCACGTCCCCGTGGAATGCCAGGAGCCTCCGCAGCCGGCCCAGGGGTCTCCAGGGGTCTCGCAAAGGAAACTTGTGAGGTATCACTCAGTGAGCACAGAGACGCCTCATGAACGAAAGTAAGATTTGTCGAAAGTGTAGACTTGTTGTGTGAATGGCTGGGGCATATCTGTTACTGATCAGGTATGTGCATCCCAGGCGTGTCTGTTGGGTGAAAGAGAAACCCGAGTCAGGTTTCACTCTTGGCTTAAAAAAATAAAACTGAAAACAGTGACGTGTTCCTTCCACCTTCTTCACTTGGGAAATATGTAAGAGATGCGTGTTACTTATTCAAGTGCAAGTACTGTGAGGATGCAGGTAAGACGGGCAGAAATGACCCCCAAGATGCATCGTGGTCCCTCCTCATGCAGTGAGAGGCAGCCCTGACTGTGAACTCTGCCGCTGGCCTGGAGGAAAGTAGTGAGTGGGCGGCAGGCGAGTCTGCTCGTTTGGAGGCCCTGGGCCAGAGACGCAGTGATGCGCGGGGCTCTGTCCTAGCTCTTTGCTGAACCGGCTGTGACCCGGGCAAAGTGATTTCACTGTATGATGCAGTTGGAGTGTATGGTCTCTAAGATCTCCTCCAGTGTGAGAACTCTGGATTCTTCGAACAAGATTTACCAATTTTAATAATTGGGCTCTAGTGAGCAGTTGGGATTTCCAGTTATAGAGCTGGGGAAGCAGTACAGTAGCAGAAGTTCTCCCACTTCCTTCTGGGGTCCCTTGGCAATTACTTCAACGCCAAGTGTCAGAGACCATGAGTAGACACGGAGGTATCCTTTAATAATCACTTTAAAAATCTTTTAAAACTCCTCACCTTGTAAGTGTGAAGTAGGCCACACCTGTGTGGCAGCCGCTGCCTCATTTTGGTGACAGCAGAAGCCAGGGCCCATATCTCGGTGCAGGCCCTGCACAGGTGAGGGGAGCGTCCACACGGGGCTGTTTGAGGTGTTGCTGGTGAGGAAGTGTCACGTGTTAGCAAGCTCAGACCAGCTAGCAGAGCCGCGCAGCTTTGTTTTGCGTCCGCATCGCAAAGGGTTATGATGGGTCTTTGGAATTTGGCTGGATAATCGTGATCCCAAAGCAGGACGTGCTTCGGAAGCTGACATTCAATTCTGCGATGTTCTGGAGACAAGCGTCGTTTGAGACTTCATGGGTTCTCGTCCTGTTTCTTAAAACCCTGTGCACACACTGCTTTTATTTTGCCTCTCCGCTCTGCTTCCACCCCTCTTTTTCTGGCATTTTAGTGATAATGGAACTTTTCCTGTCTGGAGATTCCTTGTCCTCTTGCTAAGCCTGCTGTTTCACACAAGCCAGAGGTGGCAGGAAATCAGAGACCCTGGCGGTCCATTTCCCTTCTCCCCTAAGAATGCAGCCCCCTAAAGGGCCGCGCGGGGCGTGGGCGATGAGGGGGCGTGGCACTGTCCTCCCCGCCCCCCCAGCATGCCGCTCCTGCTTTGCGCCCCGCTCTTGAACTCTCTGCTCACTCATGCACGGGAAATGAGACTTGGACATTCAAAGCAGGTTATTGTTCATTTTGAAGAGAGATGTATTTCTAAAACTCTGGATTTTGTTTTGCTTTCCTTTGCCTTTGTTTTAATTGAATTTTTTTCCCCTGTCAGATCTTAAAAAAGGAGTAGAGGAAACGGGTCTCTTGGGCACATAGACATGTGGGAAGTGATCAAGAGGGACCTTTCACAGTGCCCTCTTGACTGAGAGCTGCCTTTGCCAGTGGGAATTGGGGTGCAGAGGAGGAGCGCACCCCTAACTATGACGGTCCCTGTTTCCTCCGTGTGTCTTCTGCGTTTCCTGCGCGGTGCCGTCCCCGCCCGCTAACCCCCCGCGTTCTCTCTAATTGCTGTTTAGTGGGGATCAGCCACCTGCTGGCGAGTCTAAGAGTCGCTCAGGTCAGCCTTCAGCTCCTGCTCCTCCACCTCATCTTAGCCTCTCCGCCTCCTCGCCCAATTTTTTTAAGTACCTCAAACATAACCCAAGTGGAGAACAGAGTGGGAATGCTGTGCCGAAGAGGTGAGCCGCCTGCCTGGCAAGTTCAGTGTCGTTCGTCTTCCCGGGATGATCACGCGGAGAGGGTGTGCTGAATGTCCACGCGAGGACCCCGGGCCACCGCTTGTGTGTGTGTGCGCTTGTCTGGTTTTGGTTTTCCTATTTTCAGTCTATCATTTGAATCTGCTTAATTTTACTGTTGCTTAATTCCCTCAAAATTATTACGAAAACAGTCTTGATGGCAAGGTATTTTTTTATAAAAATATTTTCACATTCTCCTGCCCTAGTGTGTGTACACACACACACACACACACACACACACACACAGGTTAACAGCAATGTGCTTAATCATATACATTGCAATTTATGCCATATCAAAAACTTCCTCATTAATTTAGGAAAATTATTTTTCCACTTTGGAAGGAAAGAGTCATTTTGGATGATGGACTGAATCTTTTATTGTTGTGGTTTTGTTTTTACTTTGTTTTGGTCAGAACGCTTAACACGAGAGCTACCCTCTTAACAGATTTTTTACGTGTTCACAGTATTACTAACTATGGGCACAGTGTTGTTGACTGTAGACAGTGTTACACAGCAGAGCTTTAGAGTTTATTTCTCTTGTGTAACGGAATGGACTGGTGTTTGTTAATTAGTTCACTGATTCCATTCGTTTAAAATAATAGAATTTTATTGACTGAAAATGAAAGTTAAATATCATTTGTAAACTATTTGTGATTTCTTACCTGCTTTAATTTTCTTAGCATTAGAACTATAAAATGTTTCTTTTGTTTTGAAGGTTGTTTTATACTTTGTGTGTTTGTGTTTCTTTATCCTAAACTCTTTTTTCAACCACACTCTCAGCATCTCCTACCGTAATGCCCTGCGGAAAAAACTTCATTCTTCTTCCTCTGTGCCAAATTTTCTAAAATTTCTGGCTCCTGTAGATGAAAATAACACCTCTGACTTTATGAACACGAAAAGGTAGGGTTTAATTGAGATATATCAAGTCTGGCTAGAAGTGTTGATTGTTAGACCTACAGGGATTTTTCAGCTATTCTTTTGCCGTTTAAAAAATCATTTTCACTAGATCTATTGTATCTTTTTTCTTATACTTTTTTCTTACTGATGTGATTTAAAAAAAATGTGGAGTCAACCTGTTATCCAATTTTGACTAGGCTTAGTTTATTAATATGTTGTTATTTTCAGCAAATTAAAGAAAGTCTTAACTGTTTCTGTAAGTGATAGAAGTGTTTCTGGATAATGAGCATATATGGCTGCCAAGTGAATCAGTCAGGATGCTCGACCTGCAAGTTCAGATGATTGTTCAGTTGTGGGTATATATTCAGGTGTAAGTTATAAGGGCTTCCTTAAGTCGTCCTGTGAATAGAAAGAAAATTAGTGGTTGTGTTTATGTACATTGAAAAATATACTTTGTTTTGTAGTTTAAAACATACCGATGTTAAAACAATCATCATTAGCAAGTAGTTGCATAATTATTGCCCTTGCTGGTTCTGTGTAATTTAACGTGTGTGTGTGTGTGTGTGTGTGTGTGTGTGTGTGTGTGTGTGGGGTGATCCTTGGAGACACAGGCCTATGCTAAGCAAATCTCCCCACACACAGACTAGGGGAGATTGTGGCCCTGGTGACAGCGCCCCCTTTAGGCCGTCTCTCTTTTCTGAAGTGGCACCAAGAGGCCCAATTGGAAGCCAAGATCCGTGGAGCATAGTTCCTAGTATCTTGCACAATAAAAATAAATTAGGGACATGTGACCTTACTGTTTTCATAAAAAGTGCCCTGTAAGAAGGCAGTCCTGTGGGAGTGTTGCCCCAGTGCCAGCTCTGATTTGATGCCTGTGATTATCTGGTTACGTTTGCTTATGCGAAGATCATGTATAATTTAGTGCTCTGTTAAAAACAACAACAAAAAGTCAAGCTGACATACCTGCGTGTATCTCTCCACTAATCGCAAATCAATCGTCTCGTCATTTTAGTGACTTTGAGTGCAGCGCCGGCCACCCCGCTGACGCCAGTGGGAGCCCTGTAAAGACACGGAGACACTCGTGGAGGCAACAGATCTTCCTTCGCGTCGCCACCCCACAGAAAGCCTGTGATCCTCCTGGCAGATGCGAAGGTAAGGGCCACCCCGACGTAAAGCCAGATTCTGGCTCCGTGTCACCTGTAGCAAAAGTACGTTTGGTGGAAGACGAGGGGAAATGAGATTTCAAGTCAAAGTCATCCCCTGATTTTAAAGTTCTCTGCTTAAGAAGCTCAAGTGGCAATGCCTATCACTGCTTCCAGAGGATCCCACATTCTGGGAAACCTGTAATTGGATTCAGCAGCTTACCACACCTTGTGTTACAGATGGTGCTTCTGCTGAGCCTTTAGGATGGTGCCTTCCCCACCTCCACGCATGGGAATGTTGAGGGGCTCAGCCTGATGCCCCTGCTTCCCTCCTTGCCTTCCCAGTGCATTCCCAGGCTTGTTTGTTTGCCCTCTCTGCGCTCAGAGTGTCGGTTTACACCCTGCCTTCTCATGGTATGGTTTTAGAGGTACCCCCACCCCGCTGGTCACATTTGTGATGCTCTGTGCCTTGTCAGTTACTGTTCGTCTGGTGTCACAGGAGGACTCTCTCTCATCCTTCTTGTGCCCTCCAAAGAAATACAGGCAGACCTCAGAGATACTGAGGTTAGGGTTCCAGACCAGCACAATAAGAAGAACGTTGCAGTAAAGCAAATCACAGAATTTTTTTATTTCCCAGTGCACATAAAAGTTACGTTTACACTATAGTATAGACACTATAATGTAGTCTTTTAAGTGTGCAATAGCATTTTGTCAAAAAAGACATACATACCTTAGCTAAAAAAAAGCTTGATTGCTAAAAAATGCCAACCATTATCTGACAATTCAGAGTTGCCACAAACATTCAATTTCTAAAAAATGAAGTGTCTGTGAAGTACAGTAAAGCTCTAAAAAGCACCAACCATAAAAAGAGGTATGCCTGTATAGAATGTGCTAAAGTTTATCCTTAGGCCTTTGTATGTTGAGTTATAATGTAAAAGAGGAGTTTAAATGCAGCTCCTCTGAGTAAAATTAAGATTTTTCTCTACCCAATGATGTCATAAACTTTCAACAGTAGGTATTGACTTTTTTTTTAATATTCCTTAATCAGAAAACATTTTTTCCTTATAAAAGCACAGTGAAACAGTAGACCTCCAGAGGTTACTTGAGTTCCTCAGGTTGCAAGATTGCATGTAATATAGACTCACTTTTGTCTCTCGATACACTTCTTCCTGTCTCTTAGGAAGCAGCCAAAGCTAATCCAAGAGTCTTCAGGCTAGGTTCCAAGCAGCTGTCTTGGGGAGCAGGTGCTGTTGGAGGAGCCGTCCCTTCCTGGTCCCTTTCCCCTCATCGTTGTTCCTTCTCTCCCCCTCCCCACCTCTCTCCTCCAGAGTTGTTAATATTTAATTCGGAGAATGAAGCTTTTGTCAAATTAAACACGAGCCTGGTTAGGGCTCAGCTAGCTTTGTGATGTAAATCATATAACTTTATTTGTACTTAGTTCCTTCGGTTATAAAATGGTTACAGTAGTATTGGCTCTTCCTATCTCATGGAATTACATTAAATTATAAAGGTGAAAGTACTTTGAAAACCTAAAGACATGTCACATAGTAAAGTGCTTACATTTTGTTACCGTTATAGCGTTAGGAGCCCTGGTGTGTGTAGCTTCCGATACCGAAGTTCCCTAGCAGGAGCCATGTAGAGGAGCGCTGGGTTTATTAATTCAGTGTGATTAAACATTTTTTTTAGTAAGTGGGTTTATTTCAGTTTGTATCATTTCAGAAAGCTTTGTTTTTAAGGGATTTCATTTTCATGTTGTGGATTGCCTGCTGATGTCCAACAGCCAGATTGTGTAACCTAGTTCGCTCCTTTTTAAACTTCTTTTAAAATTCTAAGCCAAAGGGGTCTGCTAGGGTAGTGGCTGTAGAAAACACCAGGCTCGTAAGATGCGTGGCTCCTCGTTGCAGCTCTGGCCTCTGGGGACATGCTGGTGTCTGCAGGCCCCACCCTGGTGCCACCCTTTTTCTGTGTTTGGAAGTATGACCAGTTTCCAGACAGGACGGGCACTGGTATCTCCCAGTCGGTGTCTGGGGGACCTGAGTCAAAAGGTTAGTCAGTGCTGGCAAATGATCGATTCTCTGGAGAACCCCAGGATAAAATGGGTGAGGAGATTGCGCTGTGGGTGGCATGAGAGAACATGATCTTGTGTCACCCCAGCAGGTAGAAAGGGAACGGGGAAGAATGCCATAGTTTGTGTCTGAATTCTTTTTTTGAAAGTTAAGCAGGAAACTTTTCTTTTTAATCAGTTCAGTCTGGGAATATTGTAAGAAATGGGTATTTAACTCCAAGTTGCATTCTTATTGCTGATATTTGCAATTGACAGGGTTCTTTGGTGAATTCTGGGTCCTCTGACACAGCTGGGCAAAAGTTTGCAGGGAATAAGTGGTTATCGCCCCAGAGGTCAGAGCTCTGAGCTGATCTGTCCAGTACCCTGCACGCCAGGTGGCATGGTCTCCAGGGAACCGGGAACCGAGTCGATGTGTCCAGATTGGTGTGTCCATCTCCTCTGTTGGGAATGGTACTAAAAACAAGCACCCTAGTGTCCACCTAACAGGCCCCCCAGGATCACCTGCCTGCTTGTCGAAGAGCAGAGAGCTGGCCTCCTTATCATGGTCTGAGGTGGTCACGAAGATGAACGTGGGAAAGGGTGAGTTTAGAGCTCATCCAGGGTAACCTCTGAAAGCAGGAGCATCGCGCCTGCACCCAGATCCCAGCTTTCCCCAGGAGCCGTGATCTGGAACAAGCTGTCTCATTTCTCACCTATGATGCAGGGTTAGTTATGTCTCTTGACACACTGAGAAAGGGGAGCGTGATGTTTTTACTGACATTTTATTTAAGAATTTAAGAATCCATAAGATGAGACAGAATATCAGTGATGCAGATGTTTGTGGTGGAAAGTCACCTTCCCCCTGTGGAAGTCCCTTTGGTGCTCCTGCTGGAAACTTCTCTGGCCTCGGCCCCTCCACAGGGGGGCGCCGTGGAGCCCTCGCCCGCACAGTCCTGGTGCTGCAGCCCCAGGGGAACTGCTGTGCTGAGCGACCAGGGTTTTGAGTCTCTGGCGGCCAGTGTGAGCGGATGGCCGTGCCTGGCTCCTCCCCGGCCGTAGTGGAGAGGCCCACCTGCTGCAGAGGGCTCTTCTGCCCAGGTCCTGGCAATGCCTGGTTTGGGGGCAGGGGAGGGGTTGAGGGGAGGGGAGGAGACTGGAGGGAGGGAAGGGAAGCCCAGGAGGGGGGGACTGAGGTGTGATTTGTGATTGAAATGACGGAACAGCAGTAACACCAGCAATGGAGTTTCACTGTTTGAAGACAGGGCCCCTGTGTTGCGGCGGCCATACTGCACGGGGACTGGGGAAATCGAAGTGCTGTATGATGTCTTTAATGTGTTCAGACGTGTAACGTGTAATGATAATGTCTTTAAAATGCTCGGTGCGGTGGTTGAGAGTGTGTTACGGGCCATGTGTGACTGTGTGTAGCAGCCTGTCCCATTTTAGAGCAGTTCTCAGTTTTCAAGTGAGCTTGCTTGGGTGGAACCAATCCTGTCTCCCTGTGGTTCCATCCCTCGCTTCCTCTGGTCTCTGAGCCGCACAGAACGCGCCTGCTTGCACTTCCTGGTCTTCAGATAACAGAGGGTCACAGAGGCGCTGCTTCCTCTGAAGCTCTTCTCCAGGCTAATTGCCCTCATTCCTTCACCCTGGCACCGTTTTACGGTTGAGCCTCCTCTCGTCAAAGTCCTGTCCTCCGAGCACACCCGGTCCCTGTGGGACCCGGGACCCAGCCCGGTGTCTCACCGTCTCCCACCCACGCGGTGCGTTCTTCTCTGAGTGCAAGGTCACCTTCATAGTCTGTCTCTGCTGTAGGTAATTAACTCACATTCTTGGCTCTTATCATATCTTGTCCTTTGGGGCATGAACTATTATTTCAAGATTGGACTGATTCCTAGCTGCACTCGATTGAGAAAGATTTTTTAAAATGTTTTAATCTAGTTCGTACCTGTGACACAGCACCAGCCGGTCCTTTGGGGGTGGTTTTGAAGCTCGGTTCCGGTGACCAGTTGTGGCGAGTGGTGTGGAGTTGGTGAGCCGGGTCCTCTGTGTCTCTTAGTGACTGAGAGACGCGCTGGGCACCGCAGGCCCTGCCCGCCGTTCCTGCTGCACAGTCGTCACTGGTTCTTCAGGCCGCAGACCGTGCAGCTGCTGTTGGTTTTCCCACCGTCTCCTGCAGGAAGGTGTCTTTAGGGACCCCGATGAAACACTGGGTGGACGTCACGGTGCAGTGTCCACCCGGCCTTTCTGAGGAAGGCGTCTGCTGCGACCCCTCGCTCTCGCCACGCGTGCTCGCTCCTGAGGCCTTTGCACGGGCTGTTCCCTCTGCCTGGAACGCTCTTCCCCTGATATCCCCATGACTGACTTCCTCACCTGCTTCAGATTATGGCTGAAAAGTCAGCTTTTCGTTGAGGCTGCGCTGGCCGCTCTATTTCAGACTGCACCCCCACCCCCCCCGACATTCCCAGTCCCCGTGTCCTGGTTTCCCTGTAGCGTTTGTCTCTGGAGCATCCTCTAGTTTTTCCCTTATTCATTATCCTCAGGTCCCTGCAGCCCACGGGCCGTGGGAAGGCAAGCACATTGCTCAGATTCTTGCAGACTTAATATTTGGTCCTTAGTGGTTTCTCAGCTCCCTCCTCCTTCCCCTTCGTCCTGCTTATGTCCTTTCTGCTCTTCGTTAAGAAATGCTGCCTGAATTTTTAAATTATATGGTAGGTACTCTGTGTATGAAAGAGAGAGAGAAGAGAAAATGAAAGCATTTAGAGCTCGGAATTGGTATAATCACCACCATCATCATCGCATATCATATGCCCTTATTTTTGGCAAGTGCTTTACGTGAGTTATTTCCTTCAATTCCTAGTCAACCTTATCAAGGTCAGCGTGTTTATTACACCAGTGTCACAGATGAGGGAGCAGAGGCTTGGAGTGGCTGAAGTCATTCTCCCCGCACCACAGAGCTGCTAGGTAGGACCGGAGCTTGTAGGTCTGTGCCCACAGCTCTGTGTCCTGCTGAACCTCACATGGGTCCTGCAGGCCTCCTCTGGAGCCTCCCTGCGTCAGGCGACTGTTCTCAGCCTATCCTTGTGTCCCCTCGTCGGCCAGGCAGCAACACATTTCAGAGCATTTTAACACATGGACTTGCCTTCAGTTAATCGTACCCCTCCCTGCATGTTAGCACTGAGCCTGGAGGGTGCTGGGGAGGGAGGTTGATGTGTTCATAATATCTGTCTGAATTTTCTTCTCCCAAATCAGGCGTCTTCATTCACTGCCACTGTGTGCGTCCCATCCTTAAAGTGCAGCAAGCAGCGTTTCCGTTGTGGTCTGGGACCACTTGGACCCTCGTGCTCTCTGTGTAGTCCCCTCCAGCTGTGAGACCTGCAGATCTGCAGGCAGTTGAGGGCCCCCAAGGGTTCCTGCATCAGCAAGGCTGTCTCAGGCAGAGCACGTGTTGCCAGAGGCACCTCTAGGCCTCTGTCCTGCTCTGCCTTAGGGTGTCTGCAACCGGTGGCATGAGGAACATTAAAGTCTGCAGTGCCTTTTAAAATGTTTCAGATGCTCAGAGTGACTCCTTGTCACCATTTTGCATTTATATTCTGGCACTACAGACGTCAGTTAAACAGGTCTAACCTTTCTTCAAGGTGAAAAAGTGAGACGGGGGTCTTTGTACAGTCCCATCTAGTTCATCCTGCTTGGAAAATACTATTAAAGCAAACTAGTAATTTAAAAACCGTGGTGTTTGCAGAGCAATGAGGATACAAGTGAAGGAGAAATGAAATTTTCTGTAATTTGGGGGTTCTGGATTTTATAGGTGGGCTTACGCCTGGAGAGAAGGGTGTTAGTGAGGAGGCAGTGTGACTCCAACTAAATATAGTGTAAAAAGAGGAAAGTACAAGGCCAGGCAGTGTGGACAGAGGCCAGGCTGTGTGCACAGAGGCGGAGACATTAGACCGCGCACATTGTCTCAGAGTCCGCTTGTCCCTTGCTTGAGGGTGTGTGACTTTCTCTGTGCAAAATCCCTGTGAAATAATTGAGTTGTAAGAATCTGAATTTTATGTTTTGGAGACCTATCTGAAGTTGGTAGACAGATAGAAATTTCCATTTAGAAATTTACTTATAAATGTTTAGTAGAACCAGTGCAAACACTCCCAAATCCCAGGCTTTTTTTTTTTTTTTTTTTTTTAAACTCAGCAGAGACCAGTTGATCTCTTGTAGGGATTCCCACTTGAAGTGAGTCTAGCAGGGTGGTTTCCATTCTGCCCTCAGAGGCGGTGAGAGGGGAGGTCTCTGTTTCTCAGCCAGTATGCCAGGTATACAGTCCCACCACATCACAGGGAAACTATGGTGAATGGGGCAATCACCAGTTTGTACTTGAAGACGTGGTGAGGCAAACACTTTTTTGTGATAAAACAAACATAGGTAGATCATAAAGTAGAACACTAAAAGCTGCATGGTGGTTTAAGCTTAAAGTGAAGTCTTCACTGAAGCGTTAAGTTTGTGGCCACTGATGGCCGGTGCCCCGGAAACCCCAGGGAAAGGCATTCTCTCTCCTTTGTGTCACTGGTTCTTTGGGAGAAAGGTTTGGAGAGATTGCATATGTGAAAGGTCCGGGCTTGGTAAATTCTAAAGTCGATAGAGGGCAGTGTTATGGGGCTTCAGTTAAATCTGTCACAGGGCAGAGCCTTGAAGGTTGGGTGTGTTTGAAGCGACATTTGTTGAGTGGGCTGAGGGCAGATGTGATTGTTCCTCTGAATAGTGGATAGCAATGCTGCTGTCTGCATAACGACCTTTGGTCATTTTCAAAGCCTTCCCACGGTTGATCCCCACCACAGGCCTGCTCTGAAGGTAAAGGCAGTAGAGGTACTCTCATCCCTCAGGTGGGGAGTGAACACACCTGTAGATTAAACGGCTTTCTCCAGGTCGTGATCTAGAGCAGCACGTCACAAACTGCCACGTGCTCAGAGTGCTCTGGAGATCTTGGTAAAGGCAGATTCTGGTGCTGTGGGTCTGGATGGGTCCAGAGGGCCTCTGTTTATGGCAGGCTCCCCAGTGATGATACTGGTCCACTGTGTGTGGCCAGGGCTTAGAAGGAGCACCTGTGGTCCATCCAGCCCAGACTGTCTAGTCCTAGGTTAGGACTCCTGTGCCTCTCTGCTGCTGTAGATGACCCAAGGCATCACCCACATGTGTCAGACCTCAAATCTGGGTCACGAGTGACATTTTTTTGAGAGGACTCGTGCTGCCTAGAGAAGCAGAGAGTTGGTCTGGTGGGGAAAATGCAGTGATAGAAAACACGTGGTGATTGGGATGAAGAAGAATCTGACAACGTGCCAAATGAAACCAAACATACGGCATCTGCCTCATTCCTGCCACTTTATTTTCCAGGGAGGCTTTGTCTCCTGGGTGGCTGCAGGGCACGGAGAGTGTGCAGGTGTTTGTTTTCTTAGCTGGGGGCTCTGACCTAATTGTCAGGCCTGCAAAAAAATGCTGAAAATCAACTTCTAACTAGATGTTTGGTAGTAGAAATACTCTACAGTTTTTCCTCCTAGTGTTTCATACAAAAAATAATTCTTTGTTGTTAAGAAATAATTTTTTAGGTAACTCCCAACTACGGAATGGGGGAAAATTCTTTTACTTACCTCTGTGTGCCAAGGAACAATTTTAGTGTTGGTCCAATGCCTTTCATTTAAGCATTTCAGGTTACATTGTGCGTTTACCGATTTCGCTAACAATAGAAGCATTCAGACATTACATGTCTTGTTTAAAAAAAGGAAAACCCATCTAATGTAGGGAAGATTTATTGATCTTAAACCCATTGTATAAGTAAATATTCCAGTGAAACTGAAGTTCAAAGGGTTTTTCTGTTGTGAGTATAGCTGTGCCAGTATGCCTAATTTATGATACAGTTAAGTGGACTGGATTAGATACTAAGTGTAAATAGTAATGGCAAAACCAAGGAATATAATCTGAATCTTTATAATTACTATTTTATGTTATTGTGAAAAATGTAGAAACTGTTGTGTGACTATGATCTATTGGTATTGTTCATGGCCAGATTTTCAAAAATGTACACGCCATTGGGAAATGTTAATGGATGGTATAAGCGAGTAACTGCTAGTAGGACTTTACTGGAACCTGTAAGCATCACAGTGACATCTGTGTGACCCTCTGTTTTGATCCCTGGTTCTCAGCATTCACTGTGTGCCAGTCGCGTGGGGAGACTTAGAATAGGGGTTACACCTGCCCTCTGGTCTCACGGTGTCAGGAGGGTGGGGATGCCCCCAGAGCCTTCTGATGGTGGCCCTGATTGAAACAGCTGCTTTAGTTAGATGTCAGAGGGCGACTTGAGACATTGTCACCACTTGGTGGCAGTGTCGCTCGCTGTGTCTTGATGGCCCTCCTTTCTTTTTCCAATCCCAGAAAAGTGTGCTTTCTTTTTCTCTGTTTTTGGTTTTGGTCTTGTTTTTATTATAGTGTGTACCTTCCTTGCTCATTTGCAACTTCCTTGAACAGGGAGAGCTACCTTCTGAAATTGAGACTTTTTTCTTTCTTTTTCTACAAGGTCTTAGGGAATGGACAGAATAAGGAAGGAAAAAATGGCTTCTGATGGCCAGAGACACATGGCTTTTTAAGATTGTTCTTAACTTACTTTCCATCTAACTTTGCTCTTCTGTGGCCAATAAAGACCAGATTCAGGATAAAACATTGCAAGCCAGGAGTTGATTGTTTGTGGATTTCAGTAGTTTGAAGCTACTAGGTTTTTCTCCTTTATCGTGCATCTTGGCACCTCATTACAGATGGGGAAGCCACAGTGAATGGCAAGGTTCTCCCTCAGTTTTCTGCTTGTGTGCCTGATAAGAGTTGTAGGTTAGCATTGATTGAGCCTTTCCTAGTTACCCACTGGCATTTAAACCGTCAGTCCTCACACTTTGCGCAAAGGCTGGGGCGGAGTTGATGGTGATACAGAGACGAAATTTTAACCTCTGCTGTTGGTAGGAGGGCTGCGGGCGCTGAGGGCCCAGAGCTCGGGCACTGGAGGTTCTGGAGCTCAGAGGCCGGGTGTGAGCCCTGCTTACAGCAGCCTGGCTGGCAGAGAGTTTCTCCTTAGGGCTCATCTAACTCCAGAGCCTGTGCCTGTGCGCCTGCACGATTAGAGTCCAAAGTCGAACATCTTGATTTGTCACCTTTGAACTGTAGTCTGTAGGTGCTGGGGGGCCACTGAGGTTTGTAAAGCAAGGAAATGGTAAGTAGTTTGAAACTGTTCTCAGGGGGAGAGAATCTGTAGACATATCTGAACTTGAAGCAGTCTCAAAATCGGGACAGGATTAGGCCAAGGCAGGCAAGCACCCTGAGTGCAAAATGTAAGGAGGCCCTCAGTTTTGGGGCCCTGCGTCTGTGGACCCTGAACTTACCTGGCCCTGAGAATGAGTGCCTCCTTAGGATAGTTCTGGTGATGGGAGGCTGTAGTCTTTCCTCTGTGGTTTGCTTTTTGGAATTGTCTTCTGCAGCAGCATCTTCCCAAGTTGCTGAGGGGACGTTTTTCTTTGCACCAGCTTTGTGTCCTGCCAAGGCTTGTGTTGGGGGCACGATATAGAAGCAGTTGGCTTTTTCTGCCCTGCAAGGCTTCAGATTTTGGGGCTTCGATTAGAGGCTATAGACGGGGCTACCTGCCTTAACAAAGGGGTGTTTTTTCTGTCTCTGTTTGCAAAGTGGCTGGTGTGGTTTGCATTCATCATTCTCCCTGAGAGGAATCTGTGCGCCACACCCTGGACGTCTTCTGCCACTGTCCCTAACGCGCCCGTCTCAGTCACACCTGGTGTATGTCCCGGTGTACCGTCGGCTACGTACCATTGAGACCGGATGTTTTACCAGCACGTGGCAGAGTCACCGGGTTTCCATTCATTTGCCCAGTTTCCTCTGCATGGCCACTCCACCTTTTCCAGCCCCTCACTTGCAGATCTTTGACATCATTTAGAGGTTGTGTCTGACTGAATGTCCTGGAAATCCTGCCACGCTGGTGTCACCGGGGAGGAAGTCTGGATGACGCTGGGGCAAGGTTGTTCACGGGCCCCTGATGTTCCCAGTGAGCTGGGGTCATTTCTGCATCTCTGTTTTATCCTCTCGAATGCTTCCTGGTCACAGCGGGGGCTGCTCCACCTGTTGCGTCCCCTGCAGCTCGGAGCAGAACGAAGGAGGAGGCAACGAGGGCCGGACGGCAGCCCCTCTACGTCGCGAGAGCGGACTGCTGCCAGAAGCCCCCAGAAGCGCGTTACTCGTGTCTCGTCATCCGGGACTCCGTCACCTGGTCGCTCGTGGCTGTGGGGCGGCTGGGCGACACTGGTTCTTGGCTGAGCACGCGGCCAGCCTGTAGGACGGGCACGAGGCCGTGGGGTGGAGGGGAGAGTGGACGTGGGGCGGCGCCCTGCCCGGGCGCGGGCGCGCTGTCTCTCTGCCCCCGGCGTGCCGTGCTGCTTTCCTTTGCCCAGAGAGCTCCTCCCTCCCCACCCAGCCCACCCCCGTCTAACACTGAGACTCCTCATCCTTTCAGGCCGCTTCCCACCGCCGTCTCTTCCTCTTCCCGCTCGGGTGCGGTCAGCCTCTCCATCCCCATGTTCCTTAGGGTTTGTGTTGGTCCCTGTGGGGCTGCCGCTTGCCTTGTCTTGCGCTTCTTCATCCCGACCTTCGGATCTGTGCAGCCCAACGTGGTGGCCACGCGCCGCGTAGAGCCATTTCAGCTGAAACGTGAAAGTTTAGTTCAGCACCCTCGCCTCATTTCAGGTGCTCAAGAGCCACGCGTGGCTGGGGCTGCGTGTTGGAGTGCACAGCTCTGGGACACTCCCCTCATTCATGTTCTCTTGGACACGCTGCTCTTGGTGATGAGCTCTCGGAGGTCTCCCTTCGCCCCGACTCCTCTCAGAGCCACAAGCACAGCACGTGACAGGCGGTGCTTGTGCTGTGTCCCCTCCTGACCGAGCAGCAGGCTTTGGGCAGAGGCGAGGTGTTCTGCAGCCCACCCAGCTTCTGAAGTGATCGTTCCTGGATGTGTCGGAGGTGAGTCCACTGCCTTCGAGGAATCCTGAAAGTAAGTGGGAACTTTGAAAGTTAGCTCTTCCAAATTCCCTATTTTACTGATGAAGAAACTGAAGGTCAGAGAGGGAAAGGGACCCACTTAAGGTCACACAGGTAAGATGAACTAGAGTTGTGGTTCTCTTTCCATTAAACTAGATCTGATCGAGTATCACCAACCTGTGTGTTTTCCCTAATTAAGTTCTGTCCTTGCTTAGTCACCCAGTTTCCAGCTTCTTGAGAGAGGAAGTTGTTTCTCACCCTTGGCTGTTCTCAGATGACCACCGCACATAGCCAGAGCTCAGAGGATGCTCAGGAAACAGATGAGCGTAAACCTCTCTTAGTCAGTGATCACTTAGTTGCAAGAATCAGAATGTGACTCAAGCTTACTTAGAAGGAGGCTTGTAAAAATCAAGATAAGGGCAAGAGTCAGGAACTAGGACGTTGTCAGGAACCCAGGAAATCCCTTGGCTCCCCCTCTTTTGTATCATGTAATTTTTCTTTTTTCTTTTCTTTCCCCGTCTCTTCATTCTACACACCAGCCTTCCAGGCTTGCTCATCACTGTATACAGTCTGCCAGCCCCATGTCCACATGATCTCTTAGCTCCAGGAGCATCCAGTTTCTTGACTTCCAGATTTTGGGGGAGCTGATAGGCCCAACGCATGGTAGCTCTTCCAGGAAGGGATGGGAGAAGCACGGTACCAGCATGGCAGTGGAGACCCACCTAAGATATTATCTGGGCTGTGGGGAGGAGAGGCGCAGGGCCAGTGCTGGGAGGAGAGGGCATAGCCTCCAACCACCACAAGTCAGTGTCTTCTCGTTACTTATATTGCTGACCAACCAAAGGCAGAGCCAGGACAGTGAAAGTAACTAGCTTTTTAACAGTTAGTGGTTATCCGAAAGTGGGTGAAATTGTGTGTGGGCAAGTATGTAAATTTCTTATTACCAGAAGTACTTGGATAGGAGCTGAGTGACCTTCTGTCAGAGATTCCTCTGCTGGGAAAGAAGCTTGACTGGTATATTTACCCAGTCATAAGAATTTGGAATTCTTAGAGCAAATCGTCACGCAGCTCAGCAGCCAGAGGTGGTCAAGGTCCTGGAGGAGGAAAGGCTAGGGGACCACTCGGGGCTTCCCGTGGACCTTAGACACACGCGTGTGAGTGCGAGCTGGGCTCGGGGCCCTGTCACACACCTGTGTGTGCCTAGGGCACCACTGCACGCACTGGAGCCCGTTTCTGAGACCCAGGTCCAGCTCCCTGAGGCAGGGACGCTGCCTTGTTAGGCTTCTGCAGCCTGGCACAGGGTTTGGTTTATAGATGGTGCTTGGTTTCTGTTGGATGCAAGGATATATGATTTTGGAATATTAACCAAATACGGGTATTTTATTGTTAACTACTCAGACAATACTGTGTGAAAAATAACGTATACAAAGAAAACATACTAATATTCTACGGAAGTTTTGATAAGTTGTAGTGATAGGTGGTATTTTCCCATTTCTGTTTTTCAGTTTTACAATGCAGTAACATTTTGATAATAGGAAAAACTCATTTTAAATTAAGAAACATTCAATATATATGTAGCCTTATGGAGGTTAAAATGGAAGCACATTTCTGTCTCAAATCATGATGGTAGCAAGTATCCAGATTTATTGGAAACGGACCCAGTTATAAAATCACTTCTCTTTTGTGGGCTTAAACTGCAGGTGGTCACTTGGGGATCCTGCCTCCCTTCTTCTGTTGAATTATGAAGCTTGGCATGACCAGTGACTTGAGTTGAGAAAAGGACAACCTTAATTTGCAGAAATCAAGCCTGAAGGTTGGAGATACACACTCTTCATGTGAAGTGCTCTTCTTCTTGGCTCTCCTGCCACCGCTGTTACCCATCTCAAGGACCTCTGCTCCCAAGGGCCCCTTACCACCTGCTCACCTGCCCCAGGAAGCAGCCTCGGGTGTTGCAGAGCACTTTGTTGCAAATGCTTATTGAGATTCCAGATTTCTCTCGTTTCAGCAGAAATAAGATTTCAGGATCTTTATAGCTTCAGAGAATAGTTTGGGAATTGAATTTTTTTTTTTAAAGTTAAATTAAGAAATATAAAAGCCCATGGAACCTTTTTCTCTATTTCTGGTAGCTTAAAAGATACCATGTTCCATCACCTCTGATTGCTTTCCGTAGAACTAAAAATTTTTTGTCTGAAATTGTAATCAATAGGTTAGTCCAGATCAGTAGGCTCAATTTCTAAAATAACATAGTTTAAGTTTAAACTCTGTGGTTGATTTTAAGGTTCCTGATAATGTTTTATTTTTTTCTGAAGAAGTAACATCAGTGGTACAAAAAAGCAAACATAGTGTGGTGTCTGTTTGTCGTGGCATAGTGACCTGGGTCATCTCCCCCAGACCCTCTCAGTGGAGGCTTTTGGCTTTTGCCTTCTTGGTCACCTGCATTAATGTCAACGCCAGTCCCAGCCCCTGGCTGTCCCACCCTCAGCCTCCCACAGCTCCCGTGCTTGTGACCTACCACTCTCCTACCAGCTGTGGGTCAGACATGGTTTCATTATCACCCTTCTGCTACTTCATTCTTTCTCAGATGGTATAGTTCTGTCCCCGCTGTCTTTGGCATGTGTGTCCGCACTGGTTTTTACCTGAGACTACAGACTCTTGCATGGTGGGTAAAAGGGCTCTTTTGTTCACCTAAATACTTCACGCTCCCGTTATGACACCCTGAGTCTGTGGAGCTCCATTAAGTCTCCTTGATGTTGTTAGTAGCTTAGATTATTTAGCACTTTTCGTGTTGCAAAGAACAGGAGCCGTCCTCTGCTCTGTGTTTAGGAAGAGCGTCCAGGGTCAGCACCCTGGAGCTGGCTGACCACAGAGCATCCCGGTTAGAGCCCTGGGGTGTGGTGGGTCTGGGCTGCGGGGTGCCGTGTTGCTTCCCACCTCTAGGAGCTCGGGCCTGCTGCCTCACCTCAGAGGGGAGAGCTTTACCAGTCTCCTTCCAGGAGAGGCAGTATTGCATCATGAATGTGAGCTGGGGCCTGAGTGAGGCGACCGTGCGCGCCTGGGAAGCCCGCGCCTGTCTGCGGGCAGAGAGGCAGGACTCGGGAATGTGATTTCATGTCTTGAATTGAGTGGCCTTTGGGAGGATATCCTGGAACCTCAGATGTTCATTTACATCAAGACGCCTTCCTTGCACCCCTGCCCTTTCTTGGTTGCCGGTTTTAAAAATGGGCCCTGTGGTCCTTTGTTTTCTCGTTGTGTCATGAGGCAGAACGAAGTGAAACGTGCTGCTGGCTGGTGACTCCCGTTGTGAGGAATGCGCCTGTAAATGGCTCCTGGCCGCTTGAGGGAAAGGGTCATTGTGGCATCCTGCTTAAGAGTGTGGAGTTTTGAAAAATGGTTATAAATTTTTGATTGTGGTAAAAAACATATAAAATCTACCACCTTAACCATTTTAAAGTGTATAGTTCAGTAGTGTTAAGTATATTCGCCTTGTCGTGTGATGGATCTGCAGGACTTTTTAATCTTGCAAAACTGAAAGTCTGTACCCATTAAACAGTAGCCCTCCATTCCTCCCCCGCCGCCGAGCCCTGCCAACCGTCATTCTACTTTCTGTTCCTGTGAGTTTGACTACTTCAGTTACCCCGTGTAGGTGGAATCATATAGTATTTGTCTTTCTGTGACTGGCTTATTTCACCTAGCATAGTGTCCCCAAGGTTCATCCATGTTAAAGCATATGATAGGATTTCTTTCCTTTCTAAGGCTGAATAGTATTCCACTGTATGCATGGAGCACATTTTGTTTAACTGTTCACCTGTCAGTGGCTATTTAGATTGTTTATATCTCTTGGTTGCTGTGAATAATGATGCATTGAACATGGGTGTGCAGATAGCTTTCCCAGAGCCTGCTTTCAGTTATTTTGTATATGTACCTAGAAACGGTGTTGCTGGATCACATGGTATTTCTGTTTTAATGTTTTGAGGAACTGCCATACTGTTCTCCACAGCAGATGCTCCATTCCCCCTAGCCAGGGCCTGGGAGTTCCAGTTTCTCTACAGCCTCACCAATGCTTGTATTTTCTGGTTTGTTTGTTTGTTTTTTTTGAAGTGGACTTCCTGATGGGTACAAGGGGATATCTCATGGTGGTTTTGATGTGCCTTTCTCTAATGATTAGTGTTGTTGAGCATCCTTTCACATGCTTGTTGGTCATTCATATGTCATCTTTGCAGAAATGTCTGTTCAAGTCCTTTGCCCATTTTTAAATTGAGTTATTTGGTTTATTGTTGTTGCTGAGTTGAAAAGTATGGATTTTATCAAACTGTACACTTTGAATATATGCAGTTTATTGTATGTCGTTGTATCTCAACAAAAGTTCTTAAAGGAAAAAAAAAAAAAGAAGAAGTATGGATTTTAAGATCAGGCTGTTCTGGCCTTCAACCCCGACTCCTGCGTTTACGAGCCTTTGTGAGCAGAGGCAGCGGGCACAGGGTCCGCAGCCGTCTCTCGGGTACAGCAGTGGCACCCACCTCCTAGAGTTAGGGATTTGGGCAACTGCGGAGGAAGGGCCCAAGAAATGGGAGCGCGTGCTCCCTGGAAGAGTGCAGGCAGTCTCTTCCTAACGGGGTTTTGAAGGAAATAAAAATAGCTGCCTTCTCCGTCCCCTCCACGAATGGCAGCCACTCTTTAATTCCACCCCCACCACCTCCCCTTTGATCATCACTAGAGTTTTAGGACAGCGAAAGGATGTGTTTGGACAGTCAGAGGCTCAGTGGCATATGGAAGACACTCTTGTTGCCAAAAAGAACCTCTCTGGGCATCCTGGGCGGTGTGTTGGTGGTTTGCACGATGGCTTCAGCTTTTTGGCAAAGTGCATGTCGTTGCCTGAACGCATGGCCAGAGGAAACCTGGGTCCTTGGGCAGTAGCTTGACACGCCTGCTCCACCCCAGGTGCACACCTGTGGGGATGGGCCCACCTTACTGAGTGTCTCTGTTCTCTGAATTCAGAGGTGGAAAAACCACAGGCCAAGAGTACTGACAGCTGCAGGGGTCTGGTTTCTTTTTCAAACTCTCTTGATGGGAAAGACAAAAGACTGGGAATTGTAAAGAAATTAGTCATAGATGTTTCACTCTTTAAAATCATCCCAGGAAAAGGTTAGACAACATGCAGCTTTCAAGATGTCCCGGAGGTTGACAAGTGCAGTGAAGGGTGACCTGGCTAACTAAGCCCACAATTGCCAGGCTCCAAGGGGTCGTTTTCCCCCTGTTCTGAAACCTTCTTTGGAGTTTAAGGCTCCACTTTTAGGTGGAGCGTGCTGTACTTGGTTTTTCTGTGTTGTGCCAGGATGTTTTAAAAAAAAGTACCTGTCCTTTGGAGTGGCAGATATGTAACTCTTACCAGATTACTTTGTTTATGCAATCCAAGCAGTCAGTTTCTCACCTCTTTGTTTTGTCCTGTACCCATGTAACACCTCTCATCTCTTACTAACTGAAGCTCAGTATGCAGGGATTTGTCATGTTCAGTTATGGTCAGTTAGAGAATTTCAAATTGTTGTGTCTTTAATGAGTTTTTTGGGCAAAGTAAATTATGGTAATATTTAAGAAATTTGCTTACTGTAAAATCAGCTTCTGCAGAACATTTGAACTTGACATGTCCACTTTGAGTTATATAATAAACACTTAGCTTGTTTGAAATCTGTCGAAGTTTTGAATGAGTATCAGTGTCCTGACTCTTAACGGGACAGAAGCCTTCTCAGTGATCATATAGTTTGCTTCCATTTTCTAATTGAAGGCATCAAAGCTCGAAACTTCGCTAAAGCTGAAACCCAAGTTTCCCAACTGCCTAAGGTTTGTGGATTCCCAAGGAGCGTGCTACTTCCCAAGTTGATTTCTTTCAGGATATGGGCCCTTATAAGGATGGCAGTGAGGTTGGGGTTTTCCAGGTGGAAAGGTCACATTTCCACAAGTAACCCAACGAGCGTTGTGTTGAGTTGGGGGAAGAATTGGATTCACTATTTTAAACCTCTTATTTCATAGTGTGGACTTTCCCATCCTTTCTCCCCAGTAAAGCACAGAAGTATTTCCTAACTTTTAAGTCATGACCTTCCTTTCAGGGATGCTGACCTTTGATCATATCCAGATAAGCATTGTGTAATGGGATGGGTGGGGTTGGGTGTTTCAGTCACAGATGCAGGAGAGGCAGGAGGGAGGGCGGCAGACTTCGTAATGGGGCTTTCAGCAGTCCATCCCCTGGCAGTGGCTGAGTCAGAGCTCACTGCAGGGCTGTGGGGCAGGCACAGCCCCTCCGTGGACCATGCACCGCCTGTCCTGCCTTCAGGACCTCTCCTTCCACTCTCCCTCTCTTCCTGGTCACACATTCCCCTCTCCCCGCGCCCCCTTTAAAGACGTCTGCTTCCCGTTCCTGCTCTCTTCACCGTTCCCAGCAGTTCCCATCGAATGCTTTGCCAGCTTTTCTCTGGGGATTGTGATGCGACCTTCTCATTTTTGATTATTTCTAGTAGAGTAGCTTCAAATGCTCCTCTGCGGAGATGAGTCCTACGTGTGCCCGCCCCGCCTGACCTCTTCATGTGGGCCTGGGGTCAGGATCCCACCCTCTCGCTCCTGCTGGGCGTGCTCTAGAGCCAGGCCCCGTGGTGATGGTGGCAAAGGGCGGTGGTGGGCCGGGGCGACGACACGGCGGGGTGCTGACAGCAGCACAGAATCCACGTGTACACCTTCAGTGAAAGTCCAGGCAGAGACCACCAAGAGCGCTTATCTTTGGGAAGGTAGGGTGATAGGTACCTTTTTCCTTTCTTTGTTTTCATATTTTTGGTGTCTAATTTCTCTGCAGTCAGTTAAAATATTACTCTTTTCATGGGGAAAAAGAAAGCCAGTCAACATTCCTAAAAACCCTCACCCAAGCCGGAGGGTTAAAAATAGGGCTTCCCTTCTTGAACGTCACCATCATTTTGCTGGTCCCTTGAGACCGGACACGTGGAGGCGGCTCTCCGCCTCCTCGCCTCTTCCGCGGCCACTCACCATCCCCTCCCTCTGCCTCCTCCATGCCCCTCGGAGCCGGCTCTCAGGCCCCTGTGGCAGCAGCGGCGGCTCCTTCTGCCTCTCACCACGGCTCTCCCTGTACCTGTCTTGGTCATCACGTCGTCAAGGACAGCGATGTTGTTTTCGGTAAAAGTCCAACGTTTGCATACAAGATCCATCCCCGGCCCGTGACAGGATGAAGGAGATTTAACGTGTGACTTAATGAACATACAGACATCCCGCGTGCATGGCTGTACGCAGAGTGCCGTCCCAGGAATTGATTTGAAAGTGGATTTAATGCCAGATAAAGGAGCATGACGTGTCGTCAGGGAGACACGTAAACACCGAGGGAGAAAGAAGATGGGAACTGCTGAGTATGGATGTGACCACGCTCAGGTTTGAATTGGAGAGCTCTGGCTGCAGAGGGGAAGAGCCTTTTGAACTCCCCGGAGGATTTCCGTTACTGTCTTGTGTTGATGCAGTGCTGCTTTGTGGCATAACCCTTAATGACTCGGGGGTGACAACTTCATCAGGGTAAAGGGATCCTTTTCCACCCCCAAGCTTTCTAAGTATTATTTCAGTGCAGATTAAATACACGACATCTGTCTATCTGGTTTATACATGTGTGACAGAGACTGTCTTGACTCTCGATGCGTTCACAAAACCTTAATGCTTTCTTGCCTTGCACGTGTTGTCTCTGGTCTTATATTGAAAACCTGTGTTTGTCTCACGTCTTGAGGTTACGGAGCTGTCCTTTTTTTTTTCTCCATCGTCTTACAGGTGTTCAAGCAATTTAAATTGGAAGGTGGGCTTGTAAAGCCGGCACTGGCATACACTCTGAGATCCTCTGAGGGCCTGGAAGCCTGTGCTTGTTGAGTGTGTGCCCAGCTGGTGCCCTGCAGCTTGTTGGTTGGAAGGAGCATTCCAGATCTGCGTGCTGCAGCAGGGTGATCAGGTCCTGCATTGACAGGGACGTCGGCAGGGTGAGGACGCAGGATAAAAGGCAGCCTAGGTGCCAGTCCGCTTCTGAGTCCAGTCCAGGGCCCGGCTTATAACAGACGCCCCATGGCAGCGCAGGCCAGGAGCCACATTTGTGACATAGACGGCACGTTCAAGCAGATCCCCTGTTCTGGGCTCCGGGTCTCCCCTCCCCCTAAAAAAAAAAAAAAAAAAAAATCTGGACTTTGCCAATCCACCAAGACTCAAAAGACCAGCCTATTCCTTTAGGTCATCATAAAACCTTGTTACCTGTGCTTTCAAAGCTTTTCCTTTTTTTCTTAGCTGCGGACCTCTTTTTTAAGGAAACTTTCCAGAGGCCCTCTAAGACATTCAGTCAGACCCGCTGTGCTGAAATGGAGTGGAGGAGTCATTGAGAACCACATTTGCTCCTTCTATGGAATGAATGTTTACGTCTCCCCTGAATTCATATGTTGAAGCCCTGTTTATATCTTATGTGTCGGAGGTGGGGCCTCCTCGGGGAGGTCATGAGGGTAGAGCCTCCATGATGGGATTAGTGCCTTCCTTCCTTCCTTCCTTCCTCATAAGGAGGGACAAAAAAAAAAGGAAGCGACCAGAGTTCCCTGCCATGTGAGGGTAGGTACAGCAGGGAGGAGGCAGACCAGGAAGAGGGCCTTCCCCAAGCACCTGACTGAGCAGGCACCCTGATTTTGGACTCCCAGCCTCCAGAACTGTGAGAAATGAATGTGTGTTGTTTAAGCCACCCAGTAAATGGTATGTTGTTTTAGCAGCCTGAGCTCATAAGCCAGCTCTGCACCCCACCTCTCTCCTGGTCCCCTGTGTGGGCTTTGCAACAGAGCATCCTGGGGTACAGTTTGGAAGCCAGTGCTCTGTAATGCAGCTGTCTCACTCTCACCAGGCCTCACTCTGACTCTCCTAACACCCTGTGCTGTGGTCAGGGGGGATTTGAGGGTGAGGACGCTGGTTTCCTCTGTAGGCTTCTTTTCACCTGCCCAGTAGAACTGAGGCACAGAGAGGCCCCCCGAGATGGAGCACACCTTGCTCTCAGGTGAGGTGGCTGGGGCTGTCCTGCTGGGAGGAGGCCAGGAGGTCCTGGAAGCCGTGCGGTAAACAAATGAGCTGCTTTTGCAGATGGTTCAAAAAACACAAGTTGAGAAATCGTGATCTTAGCTTTTAGTAGTGTGTTTTTCTGTTTGTGTTGGGTGACTCATGTATTTTTCTCTTTGTGTTTCTGACTGTTTATGTTCATATCTGGAAGTTTTCTGGAAGGAAATTTATTATCTCTGTAATAGTGTGGGTAGTCGATCTGGGTCAGCAGGGAGGGACCACTTTCTGAATGCATTTCTTAAGAAATGGCATTAATTTTAGTTTAAACAGTTGCCTTTGACAAAGATAAAAACAAGAATTGGTTAGTGTTTGAAAAGCAAGGTATGTTACATTTAAAATTGTCATTTAGTGGTCAGATCATCTGTAGTGGATGGAGTCATTGCTGAATTAAGTTGAAATAATATATTTAAAAAGCATCCCTGTTCCCACATGTTGTATCATGTGAAACCACCAATTAAGGTAAACCTATAACCTAAAGTGAGTGCTCCAAACGTAAAAAACCCAGGTGACTGGGTCCCACCCCAGAGTTTGTGATCCAGTAAGTCTAAGGAGAGGCCAGGAACGGGCAGTTCCAGCAGGTGCCCGGGTGACGTGGGTGCTGCTGGCGTGCAGACCTCACTTGGAAAACTACCATGGGCCGAACCATGGCCTGGGCTCTGGTGAGGGCGACCTCATGTGCTGATGTGGGCAGTGGGGTCAGGGAGCCTTCTCGTCCTTGACGCCCACAGCGACCTCATGTGCTGATGTGGGCAGTGGGGGTCAGGGAGCCTTCACGCCCTTGACGCCCACAGCGACCTCATGTGCTGATGTGGGCAGTGGGGTCAGGGAGCCTTCTCGCCCTTGACGCCCACAGCGAGGTCCGCGCAGGGTGGGCTTTACTGGCAGCTGTTGTTGTAGAGAGTGTCAACAGTGTAAGTGATGACAGTTGGATGGTTTGACCCCTTTAAAAAAAATCCATGTGGATGAGGTCGAAGGGCTAAGGTAGCATTTGGGGCAAATCCCCTCGTGGTTAGTCCTCTCGGAAACAGAACCTAATGACTGGTCATTTTCTCGCCTCTTCTGTAGAGCTTCTGTCAGGATGGTGGCCTTGCTTGGCACAGGAGGCCCTTCACTGTTGCCAAACTCATTTCTGACCGTCTGCCTGCCCTCACCCACCCCACCCCCCACGCTTCCCCGGGTTGTGTGGGACTGCTTGAAAGTTCCCAGGAATGCATCATGATGTGCTGTTCTCACTCCCTCCCTTCACAGGGAGTGGCCTTCCTGGTCACGCTATGGGACTTGGCCCGTGACCATTCCCTCCACCACAGCCCTTTGCCCCGCCCCCCGTGGATGGGGCAGACCAGGGTCACCTCTCCTCGAGGTAGGTCTTCCATCATGGCCCTCAGCACTTTGACCACCCCTGTGGGCTCTTGTCCTGCCACTTGTCACACTGACCTGTCATGGTGGCCTGCTCAGCTGTCTCCTTGGGGACAGAGGTTGGTTTCATTTCATCATTGTTCTCGGGATGAACTAAATGAATGTTTGGTCCGAGAGGTGATTAACACCTTAACTTGTAATGTTTCCTGTAAAGCTTTATGTATAAAAGTTGTATGTCTACATAAATGTCCGATATCCATATATCTCCATATACGTAGATATATGTAAAGTTTATATGAAGTTTTAAAATAGTTTTGCATGACCTTGATAATAAACCTGTCAAAAAGAGCTGAGCCCCAGTCGTTTGGGCCTGAAATTGTGTGCCACACAGGGGCATCCCTTGTTTCTTCCTCCGTTTGTGCCCGGTTCCTCTTGTCCCCTCTGCCGAGACTGCCCCCTGGGCTTCTCTCCCCTCTGCATCACCTTTCCCAGGATGCTGCAGGCTGCCCTGACCGCCTGCTTCTCTGAGCTGCTCTCGCGTTGTCGTCTGTGCTCAGGGCAGTGATTGTCAGCCTCAGGGCTGCCGTTCTCAGGATCTTAGAGGCTCCGCTGAGGGCGCATAAAGCCCCTGGCGGGGCAGGAAGTGACAGGAGGAGACTTCCCAGAGGGCGTGACCTTGGAGCCGAGCTCTGAAGGAGGAGGGAGTCAGCCACACAGAGAAAGGCCAGAAGGACAGACAGCCCAGCTGTCGTGAGAGTGGCTGGGCCTCTCATGACCACGGGTCCTGGACACACCGAGGCGGTGACCAGGACAACACTGTTATTTGCTTCATAGAGTACGTGTCTGTCTTCCCCAGGATTCTTCAGTGAACCAGTTTTCTTTTTTATCCCCGGCCCCAGTCTGATTGTGGAGAAGTCTGTCTATAAACAGCACAGAGATTTTGCCAGGTTTCGATTAAAATAGATAAAATACGGATGATGATAGCAATTCAGCACGCACCTCTGGACGGCTGTCAGTGCTCTCAAGGGTCTTCTCTTCAGTCGCTGCAGCGGAGCGGTGGGAGGTGGGTGCTCTTGTCTGTCGCCGTCTGTGGGGGGCGCGAGGCCCGGAGCAGTCAGGCCTGCTGCTTCCAGGGCGCCACGTGGCAGCCCAGGTGTAGTGAGGGCCTTCTCCTTTCCCTCTCTGCCTTCATTCCCGTTGCCCCCAGGCGCTGGGACAAGCCAGTCCCGCTCCACCCGCAGATGAGCTCCTGTCTCAGGCCTTTGTCCCCAAGACTGTCACAGCCGTCCTCACTTACGGGGTGGTTGTGAGGGTGAGATGTGTGGGTGCTTGTAGAGCACCTAGGTCATCCTCTAGCGCCCCTTTCGGCCCTGCGTTTCCGTGCTCCTGTGAGTGCTGGCGGTTTCCCTTACAGACCAGGGGAAGGGAGCAGGGGGGCAGCCTGGGTCCTGGCCACACCCCCCCACGTGTCCTGGCGGCCCTGGCCGAGGGCCTTTGGTGGTGGTGGTTCTTTCCCACCTCACCGTGTCTCATAAAACTGCAGGAACCACAATTTGAAATTCAAGGTTATGGAAGTGCCAATAGGAGAGCTCAAACGGTGATAAAGATCAGCACTTCATGTTCTGAGGCCGAATGTCTGTTCCTCTTTATAGTTTTATTGTCTTTAATCAAGAAACGAGAGCCCTGACCTTTGGCCCGCCCAAAAAGTGCCGTGTCATCCCCTCTGCGGATGTAAAAACAAATGCCATTCATTTCAAAGGATAATTTTATCCAGCGCACTAAATAAAACTTCATGTCTACAGCCTTTTCTTGGTTCTTTTCAAGCTTCTGTAGGCCTTGACTTTGCCAGGCGCTGCCTCCCCGCACGGGGGTGCTCCGTGCCTGTGCTTACAGCTCAGCCTGGGAGCAAGGAGCTGGGGGCACTGTTGGTTGCCCCACCGGCCTCCCCAGGAGCGCCCACGCTGCACCTTCCCTTCAGTCATCTTCCCTGGGCCTCTGTCTGGCTCTCCTCTCGGGCCTTGCCACCCCTGGCGCCTTCCTGCCTTTCCTTGAGCTGTGAGCGATTGTCACAGCCCTTTGCCAGGCTGAGTCCAAAAGTCATCTTCGTAGAGCCTTGGAAACTGGCCCCGAATTTGGGAGGGCATAGGGATGAAGATCTGCAGGGCTCTTGTGTCTGTTTTTAGTTTCTGCATTTCTTGGCTGCTTTTTAACAACGTAATCGTGTGCCTGCCTCCCCGTTACATCTCCTCCCCGTTAACATCTCCTCCCCACCTCGCCTCCACTGCACCCCATCTCAGGCAGAGTCAGGCTCCCTGTTCTGTCTTCAGAGCTTACCCTCCAGCCCCTAGCACTTTTCCACATTGTTTCATAATAATCCTTCATTTGTCGGATCCACTAAATTCTGCATTCCCTGACGGCTGGGATATCTTTCCAGTGCTAAAGCATGCATAAATGAAATAATTTTTTTTTTAAACTGTAAAAACCCCCAATTTTCCATGATTCCCGCTAATTAATACATAAAGCAACCAGGCAATCAGTGCTGTCTGTAGTCTGGCCCTGACCATTCTTCTCTTTTGTTTGCACGTGCACATCTGGTCATTAGCAAAAATAGGTCAGTGCATGAGAACTGATATTCACCTGCACGCCTTGCTATGCGGCTCCCTTTACCAGAAAGGGCGCCCATTGTTTCCACCTGTCTGAATTTCACTTGTCCTTGAAGAGCAACTACCAATTCCAAAACGTGATGCTGATAAGAAGAACGACAGCTGATATTTTATGGAATGCTTGCTGTTTGCCGGCTTGTCTTTTTCCCCCACACATTTGCCTAATTAATACTCAGGCTCATCCTCTGAGAGGCACTAGAATGCAAATTTTGCAGATGAGGATACAGGTGTAAACTGTTCAAACCACCTGTTTGAGGTTAAGTAGCTAGATTAGTGGTGGAGCGGGGATTTGATCCCAGGCATCTGGCCCCAAGGCCTATGCCCTTGACATGATACACGGGAGAAATTCATTTTCTTTGCTGAACTTCTAGAACACTTTCTTTGTATTTCTCAGCAGTTGTGTTCTTCTCTCAATCACCCTGTTGAAATTTGAGGGACTGTGTCATACTCATATCTGGATTTCTAGCAGCAGGTGGAAAAAACTTAAAAATACTTTTTTAAGAAATGAATCTTATTTAAAAATTCTGTTTTCCTATAGTTAGACCATAATATAATGCAACTGTAGAAAAATAACAAGATTCTTATTTTGGGGTTATTTTCCATAAAACATCCAAAGTAGTCAGGGTAGCGTGTAGAGAGATCTTGGGGGCGAATGAGTTTATTTGTTCGTGACTTTTCATGTGCATCTGTGGTTTCCCAGGCACAGGATACAGCAGGGACCACGGAAAGCTTTGCTCTCTTTGGTATCTGTGTTCTCTTGTAGTAGAGGTAAAGTTGGCGCTTTGTGAACAGTTTGACAGCATTCATTCGATGACTGCCTGTTTCTTAAATCTACACACTCGTTTTACCTTTTTTTTAAAGAAACTTTCTTCAGCTGTTGGTAACAACAGATGCTTCAGATGTTAATCCCTGTTCTTGTTACCTTTTCTCCAGAGATTTAATGTTCAGTTTTAAGTCTCGTTTCCAAGGTCTGTTCACATCGTTCAAACAGAAGTTTGAGAATAACTGGAATTTTAAACATCTTCTTTTTCTTTTGGCCCTGGAGACCAGGATTTTTTAGGAGGGATGGAGAGAGTTATAAACTGCTCTGTTGTGGGATAACAGAAAAAAGCAGAATATTGGAGAATAAGGATCCGTCTCTTCTTTTTCTTCCTGGGGCTCCTCTTTCTCACAGGGCACCTAATATGTAATTTAATGTCATGTCTTTAAAGGGAGGAGAACTGAGATTCAAACTTGGTATCAGTGTCTTGTGAAAGCACAGGAAAGGAGCCCTGAATTCCAGACCGCAGAGCCGAGGTTGGAGAGATGTGAGGCTGTGTGCATGTTCCTTTTCCTCGTGCCCTGTCACACCAGCAGTGATGCGACGTCACGTTCTTCCCCACACGTGTGTGTGCAGAGAGGACACGGCCCCACAGAGCCGTCGGAGAACAGTTTGGCATCTACAGTATTGACACACCAGCATAGATCATATTTGTGAGAATGTCACAGCAGTGATTTAGATGGAGGCAGTTGTCTCTTAGGACCCCTGAATTATGGCTGGTTTTAAAATTCTTAGAACCCATTGAAGGCCATTGTTTCTGAGAGTCTACATAATGTAAGCCTTCTGCATCCTGTCATTATTGGAGATGTCAAAATAGTAAGAGCCAATCCCAGGCTGACCTGTTCCTGAAGCCCTGTGGTTTTGTGGCTTTGCAGACTTTGTGAAGATGTCTGTCGGTGCCTGTGTTCCCCACAGTTGGGGCAGTTGGAAGTGAATGTCATTTCTCACATTTTGCCCCAAGGGACTGGAACCCAAAAGGTGTACATGTTTACAAAGGTTTACAAAGAGGAGCCCCCAGGCTGGCCTGGGGATGGGGCAGCCCCCGGCTCAGTCTCTGCTGCGCTAAGCTGTGCTCTTCCACCTGAGCTCCGGCGGCTGCCTGTCAGCAAGAATATAAGTCGAGGACAGAAGCCAGATCCCCACTGTTGTTCTGAAGAGTATTGGAAACATCAAAGTCTTTCCTAGACTACTGAGCACATCACATCCTGGGTACAGATGAGAGACTCAACAAATACTGGTGTAAGTAGGAATTATCCAAGTTAAAACAGTGCACGTATTTATTATTAGAACAAGGTTCTCAGTCAGCAGCTGCCCGACATTTTCATGTTGTTTTCCTCACGTTGCTGCGCTCTTCAGCCCCCGTGTACGTGAGCACACATCTCACAGGACTGCACCCCAAACACGTGCACGTGCACATGTGAAAGAGGACTGATCCTAAAGCTATAGCTTTGTCCCAAATCTGGATCTTTTTGCATTGGTGAGATTAGCCAGGCCACATTTGGAATAAACACATATTTTACTCTCCTCCTTTTGTAAATTACTAACTACTTTGTAACTAGGCTACTATTAATATGAACAAAAGATAGTATATTTTAAAAAATGGTTAATTACGGATGTTAGCGTCTCTAATTGTTACTGCATAAAATAAACCTGGGGAAAGGGGTATATTTTACCCCTTCCCAGGGTTTAGGGGAGAGTAAGCGATGGGTATTTTATTCTGATTCACGTTCCCACTGGGGATGATTTGTCCCCCCTTCTCCCCAGGGGACATGTAGCAGTGTCGGGGCTTTTTTGGTTGTCGCTGCTGGCACGGGCAGATATTGCTGTCATCTGGTAGGTCGTGCCCCGGGATGCTGGTGAACGTCCTACAGTGCATAGAGCAGTCCCCCGTGACAAAGAACTAGCCAGCCCAGAGTGTCAGTAGGGCTGAGCTTGAGAAACTCTGCTGTAAATGGTTAGGTTTATTTGCTGACCTTTATAGTGGATTAGCCTTTATTTAGTTAATTCAGAGGTGAAATTAACTCTAGTGCTCCTAATCCTTCTTTGTGCTCTGCACTGGGCCTTGGCATCCTGACCAAGATTGGGATGATTTCTGACCACGTGTGAAGGCCTAAGTTCAGGCAGCCGACAGCAGCACTTGGACTTGGTTCTAGCAGTCACAGCGAAAGAAAATGAAGAGCTGACATGATAATAAGTACATAGGGTTGCGTGAGGGAGTGAAGAGTGAAAATGTGGTGTGGAGCCTGCTGTTCGGAGTGTGTTTTGAGACCAGCAGTAGTGGCATCACCTGGGAGATTGATGGAAATGCAGACTGTCAGACCGAGTCAAAATCTGCATTTCAGCAAGACACCCACGTGATGTTTGTGCATCTGGGAGTTAGGGAGGCACTGGGTAAGCATTTTTTCCTTTGGAGGAAAATATACCTTGGTTCAAATTGTGGTTCTGACTCTTACCAGAGGTGTGACCTTGGCCACGTTACAAAACCTCACTGCACCTTAGTTATTTCGGCTGTGGAAAGGGGAATAACTTCACCTATCTCATGAAGTGGTCGTGACAATCAGACCGGCTTATATATCACACGGTAACAGCTCAACGAACTGAGCTGTGACTAAGAATAAGAGAAAGAAGGCGAAAGTAGAGAACCCTAGGGAGGCGATTTATGTCCTAAACCTTGCAGTCATGATCACCAAACAGTGCTTGGACTCTTTGCAGATCTAATTTCTCTGAATAGGAAAATAGCAAAACCTGGAGCTTCGTAAGCTTCTATAGGCTGTGGTTCTTGTCAGCAGTCTAGTTGTCAGAGAGTAAGTGATCTGGGAACCAAACAGCCAGAACTCCTAGATGTGTTCCATCAGCCCAGCCTGAGGCACACCTGCTCTGATCATGGCTCTGCAATTTGAAAGTTAATGTAGTAGGAATTTTCAAGACACTCGGGAGGAGAAAGGCTGTGGCAGGCAGGAAGGATGCGGTTTGAGGAGGGAGACTAGAGGAGATGAGCCCTTGTCTTTCTGGTAGGGTTTAAGGATGGGAAGGCGTCTCCAGATTAAGTCCACCTGATGCTCATTTGATGGGCGGCTCCCTGGGTTCTTCCTGCTGTACACGTGAAGGTCCATTAAAATGCTGCTCTAACTACCTCTCCTGTGCCTGCCACGTAGGCCCTGACAGCTCACAAGAATTGCTTTTTTGGAAACAGGAATCTTTGACGAACCAGAGGGAGTGTAAATACTTCCAGTATGAGATAAAGCAGAACTTGAATCATAAGCGCAGGGTCCAGCAAAGTTTCAACAGCCAAGATGGTAAAAGGAGAAAAACAAAACAAAAACAAAAAGGAAAGGGCTCAAGTAGAAGACTTCAAGCTGCAGAATAAGATTAAATAAGAATACTGACTAAAATTCCTTTTGAAAAAAGGGATTAATTTAGACTATATCATGTTCAATAAGGAGTAATCCTAAGTATATAGGTTGTGAGGGGTGATTTGTCTTCCTGAGTATTTTGCAAGAGAACATTTTTAAATCTTTGATTTAAATCAGAACAGATTTGCATTATTTTTCTTTAAAGTTTTGATTATAGAAATGTTTGTTATCACAAATTTAGAAAATACAGGAAATACAAAGAAGAACAGCAAGCCCTCCAAACCCAGGACCTACCTATCTCTTTCGGTATTCAGCAGCTATTTATCAAGCGTCTGCTGGGTGCCAGGGACTGCGTGGTGTTGGACTGACCCTGGTCGACAAGGGGACAAGGTTCCAGCCTTCTCAGCTTACAGTGTTGAGTGACTAAGTTTTGATGGGTTTCCTTCCAGTATTTTTTTCTGTGCCCTTAGTGGATATGTGATAAGCGAACAATGAGAGCTAATGTTCACTGTGTTACTGTGTGCTGGACCCTGTTTTAGGCGGTTCGTATGGTATGTATTAGCTCAGTCCCTGTAACACCACTGTGAGGGAGGTGCTGTTATTCCCACTTGAGAGACTGGGAAGTTGAGGCATAGAGAGGTTCAGCAGCTTGCTAAAGTTCACAAAATCCATAAATGCAGAGTCTGGATTAAAACCCAGGCATCCTGGCTCCAGAGCCTGACCTATTAATCACGGAACTGTACTGCCTCTCATAAAATTTATAAAACTGAGATCTACAGTATAGACAGTTTTAGTTCCTGCTTTTATGTTGACCATTACACAGGCACATCCTCCTGTAACGTGTGTAAATGGTCTATTATTTCTTCCCTCCAAAAGAAGTAGAGTTTTAATTCCTTTGTTTAATAGGATCGTGATGAAATAAGCATGAATAAAAATGTGATGATAAGTGTATAAACGCTTCCAGACACTGTAAGGCATTCTTTTTTTTTAAAGAACTTTTATTGAGATACAGTTAACAGACAATAAACTGCACATAGAGTGTACAGTTTGGTATCCCAGTCTCCCAATTCATCCCCCCCCCCCACCCTCCCCGCTTTGCCCACTTGGTGTCCATGTATTTGTTCTCTACATCTGTGTCTCTATTTCGTGTAAGGCATCCTTAATGCTCATCATTTTTTAAGAAAATTGTGTACTTTTAAGAGGAGTTAAGATGGACAAGTTACATTAAGAAATGAAACATTGTATAGCTTGTATTTGATTTCATAGCAGGAAAACAAACCCAGTTTTAAAGAGCAGTGGTTATGACTGTTCTGTAAATTAGTCATAACATGGTATTATGTTGGCGCTGTTGAATGGAAGAGATAGTGTATTGTCTTATGGTTGTGAGACTCAGGTTGCCTGTGCGGGGCTTTTCACGGCCTGTGTTAAGAATGCACTGTGTCAGGGACTTCCCTGGTGGTGCAGTGGTTAAGAATCCACCTGCCAATGCAGGGGACGTGGGTTCGATCCCTGGTCCGGGAGGATCCCACATGCCGTGGAGCAACTAAGCTTGCGTGCCACAAGTACTGAGCCTGCACTCTAGAGCCTGCAAGCCACAACTGGTGAGCCCACGTGCCACAACTACTGGAGCCTGTGTGCCTAGAGCCCATGCTCCACAACAAGAAAAGCCACCGCAATGAGAAGTCTGTGCACCGCAACAGAGTAGTGTCTGCTTGCTGCGACTACAGAAAGCCCACACACAGCAGTGAAGACCCAATGCAGCCAATAAATAAATAAATACATTTACTAAAAAAGAAAAAAAGAATGCTCTGTGTCAGATGAGGTCTGCTTGTGTGGGAACTTACACCGCTCTTCATTGCCAGTTTCAGAGTAAACCGGTGGAATGTTCTCTGTGCGTGTCCGTAAGGTATCAGTGAGTTATAACAACACTGTACCAGCAGCAGAGTGTCTGCAGTTGGGAAAGGCACAAATTCTTGAGCTGTAAAGAGATATGAACAAAGAAACAGAAATTTGAAAATTGATAGCATAGGAGACATTTGAATTGTAGGCATGTCTAAATCGTAGGAGTAGTAGCTACAGAAAGCATGGTCTTATTCGTTGTCTCGCCCTGGGCAGATTACTTGGCTTCTCTGAGCTGTAGTTTTCTCATCAGGCTAATACTTGCTTTCTGGAGTTGGCATCAGGCGGAAATGAATCTGTCCATATAAAACACCTGGCATGGTGCCCAGCACTTGGTAGAGGACCTGTTAATGGTCACTGTTTCTCTTGGCTGTTAAGTAAGTTTTAATCTTCTTTTAAAACACCTAGCCTTATATATAACATGGTGGTTAAGAATGTATATAAAAGTCAGACCGCTTGGGTTCCAACCCTGGCTCTCCTACTTCCCAGCTGTGTGGCATTGGGCAGGGCACATAAACTCCTGTGCTTTAGTTTGCTTCTCTTTAAAACTGAATAGATACAGTACCTGCATCCTAGGGTGGTTGAGTGTTAAATAAATTGTTATACTTGAAACCCTGAAAACAGTCTGGTGCAGAGCACTGTATGAATGTTAGCTCTTGTTATCAATAATACACTCATTAACTCAGAAGCAGAGAATGTATTGTACCTTACTTACAAAGTAGGTATCTTTGAACATTTCCTCAGCTGCTGTGACTTTTGCTTACTATTCAGTGTATAATTTGGTTGATGTTTGTGACTCAGGTGTAGTTTTTCAGTGCGTATTAAAACTTGGTTTTTAAATTTGGTGATACCATTGTGTAATATCTGAATGAGCAGAATTTTTACATTGGACATTATGTTTAAATATAAGTTTTTTATTGAAAATGACCATGCTGGATGTGGTGTGTGTGTGTGTGTGTGTGTGTGTACATACACTGGAATATTACTCAGTCATAAAAAAGAATGATTTTTGGCTATTTGCAGCAACATGGATGGACTTGGAGGGCATTATGCTAAGTGAAATGAGTCAGAGAAAGACAAATACTGTATGATCTCATATGTAGAACCCAAAAAATACAACCAGCTAGTGAATGTAACAAAAAAGAAGCAGACTCACAGACAGAGAACAGACTGGTGGTTATCGGGGGGAGAGGGAATGAGGAGGAAGAGGAATAAGGAGTACAAACTATTGTGTATAAAATAAGCTACAAGGATATATGATATAACACAGGGAGCATAGCCAGTATTTTATATTAACTATAAATGGAGTATGAGTTTTAAAAACTGTGAATCACACAGGTTAGAAAACAAACGTATGGTTACCAAGGGAGTAAGGAGGGGTGGGATGAATTGGAAGATTAGAATTGACATACGTACACTACTATATATAAAACAGATAACTAATGAGAACCTACTGTGTAGCACAGGGAACTCAACTCAGTGCTTTGTGGTGACCCAGATGGGAAGGAAATCTAAAAAAAGAGTGGATATATATGTATAACTGATTCACTTTGCTGTATAGCAGAAACTAACATAACATTGTAAAGCAACTATACTCCAAAAAAAATTAATTAAAAAAGATAATTAAAAAATAAAAATAAAAACTGAGTCACTATATTATATACCTGTAACTTATATAATGTTGTACAGCAAGTATACGTCCTTAAAAAAAAACAAAATAAAAAGGAAGAAAAGGGAAAAAAAAAAAATGACCATTCTGAAATGTCCTTTTTCCTCCCCAGACTATTCAGACCTGGGAGAGCTTCCCCCACGATCTCCCCTAGAACCGGTTTGTGAAGATGGACCCTTTGGCCCTGTCCCAGAGGAAAAGAGAAGGACATCTCGTGAACTTCGAGAGCTGTGGCAAAAGGCCATTCTACAACAGATCCTGCTCCTCAGGATGGAGAAGGAAAATCAGAAGCTGCAAGGTTGGTTTGCCATTTTTGATAATGAACAGGCCTGATGATGAATTAGTTTGTCCTGACCCTAAATTGAAGCACATCAGACATAAGCGTGTTATTCTTAAAAAAATAAAGGGGGCGTGGGGGGAGGGCGTATGAAATACCTGTTTACTTTTTCAAAGTAAAGTTTAATAGTTTTCACTTTCTGGAGATTTAATAATAATCCCACCAATTATATTAGATTAAATCCTCTGAGAGACCTCCTTCGAATGTAAGCGTTAACTCTGAGAAGTGTTTTTTTGTTTTCCTTTCTCCCCCCTCCCCGCCCCGCTTTGTCCTCAACCGTAGTCTTTGCCTGGGTGTTAGTTATGAACTGATCCTACGTAAATCATTAACGTCCATAACCTCAGTCCGTGTGCATTTTTAGTGAGTTGCAGGTAATCTGAAAAATAGAGAACTAGACTTCAAATCAGCTGAACTCTATGTGTACTGGTATCAGGGTTTTATATGGACAGACTCATTTAATCCTGGTGACAACTCCAGAAGGCAGGTAGTCACCTGAAGAGGAAACTAATACTCAGAGAAGCCCAGGGTTATATTAGTATCTGAATAAGACATGTACTTTAAAAGTTTAGATTTTGTTCATTTCCTGTTTCCATAGTCATTTGAACCAATAAATATTATTTTCAAAGTAGCTAAGGAGCTAAGTTTTATGTACCCTGGGTGGTATCATGGGAAGAGCATGGGCCTTGGCATGCAGAGAGCTGCCTGGATATAAAAGAAGGAGGATCCTGGTTGGGAAGTCTGAGCATACTCGTTAAAAGGAAGGCTACACAGGTAATATGTGCTGGCCCTGTCCAGAGTAGTTTTGGAATTAGAGTCCATTTCATTGAGCTTCCTCCTTGATTGCACATCTGTATCTTTTATTGTGATGTTTGTATAGAGATGAAAGTGTAGACACCAAATCTGATGAATAAGGTTCATTGTCTAAATAGGTATGTCATCTTTGACCAAAAACAAGGAGTCAAGTACAAAGTAATAAGACCTTTTGATAAGAGAGTAGTTGAGTAGTTGGAATGGTCTGCTTATGGGTATAGTGGGCTCTCCAGTATGAAGCTGAGAGAGACGGCTCATCCCATGAGGCTGCTATGGAAAGGGATGCCATGGTGAAGGGAGTTTAGAGCAGTGACGACTAAGTTTTCTTCCAGCTCTGTTTTTCTACCATTTTTTTTTTTGTATGTTCTTAAAGGTGGATGCTAAAAGCAGATGTCTAAAAAGAGATTTGATAGTGATGGCATCGTTGAGTGTTCCATCAGCTAAATGACAGCTTTGGAGCACAGCACTTAGAATCATGTGTATGTTGGTTGGGCTTTTTGTTGAAAAGCAAAAAGGCAATTATATTCATCATGTAGGTCATAACCCTTAATGTTTATCCTGGCCAATCTTCTTGCAGCTAACAGCTACGGAAAATCAGGGCGTAGCTGTAAAATGGGAAGGATGCTGGCTGGCTTCTTGGGAGTATTGGGAGGAATCATGACTATGATTGATGAGATAAGATCAGATTGCCACAGAGGCAGAGCTTTTGTAACGCCATGTAAATGATGACCAGGCAGACTAGAATGGAAGGGGAGAGTTTCCTGAGGTACCCAGAACACCTTGCCCTCGTTCCCTAGCCCTTGCCAGCATCCTCATTTGCTGCTTCTTCGTTTCATCCGGAGTTCTGTCCTCTGTGGTCTCTTATTTTTACTGTTTAAATTTATTTCTCTCCTAGGCTCTGTGAAGTCCAGTGTGTGCTTATCTTTGTGGTGAAAGCACCGTAAACTTGCTAAATATCATTTAGGAAGCACATGGCAGTGTGTACACAGTGCCTGTGTTGCTGAGAAAAATAATCACCAATAAGAGCCTAATCAGGAATTGCCTAAAAATACTTAAGTTTTGTTGGGGTGGCATGGGGGTGCGCAGAATCATTAAATATAGAAGCAAGATTTGACAAGAACCAACCAGGAGTGCACTAGAGAGAGAGTCATTTTATCTCATTTTTTTCAATTGCTTTTTTAAAGGAAGGTTAAATTGCACCTGGAAGTGGCTCTTGCAGTTGATCAAGAATTCAGGCCGAATTGCATGCTTTGGGGGAAAGAAATTAGAGGAACATATGTGAGGAGGTTCTTCTTATGGTTAAGCCTTTATCCTGGCTTTTGAATACATGGATCAAGTATTTATTACTATTCTGGGAGCATTGCATTCAAGAAAGAATCAAACCACATCATCTAAGTCTACTTCACTTCATTGTAGACCATCAGAAGCTGAATGGTGATTTCCTCAAAGTTAAACAGCTAAGTTTCAGTGGTGTTGGGACTGAAAGGCAGGGCCTCTCTCCCGAGTCCTCAGTCCTCTGCAGCGGCCCCTGCAAGGCCATTTCCCCCATCATAAATGATGATAGAGCAGCCCAGTGCAGGATGGCAGGGTGATTCACCATGACCATGGGTTTTGGTCAGCACTGTATTGCTTGTTGGACTGATTCATATAATCTAATGTTGCAGATACTACCTAGGCACAATGATAACAGTGAATTTTGAATTTTAATCGAATTATAATTGGAGATATTTTTAAAAGATATTTTCCTAGTTAAATAAATACTGGTGGTTAAACATGTTGGGTATAAAAAAGAGTAGATATTGAGTGCAGTTTTTCTAAAATCTCTACAGGTTTGGGTGTCATTTGGTAACTGAGGCTCCCAGCCTCTTAGCCTTCCTTCCCTTTTCAAGTTTTCAAGAGGTGGCAGCAGTTGGAGGAGCATTTTGTCTGAAGGCAGTTGCTAACAGAGCAGAACTGGGACAGGCAAGCACAGCCCACCCTGTGCAGTGACATAGTCAGACCTGAACATTATTAGTCCAGGGCCCAGATTAGCTCACATCCATGTTAAATGGTGATTAGATGACTCTTTTGCAAAGTTACATTTTGATCTCATTTAGTCCTGGTTTCTCCTAGCCCCAGAAACTCTTAGAGATGGATTTGTTGACCTTTATTTAATATTGTAAACAGTTTGTTCTTGTATCTCAAGTCCTTGCCTTAGAGCCTTGACCTTTGTTGTGGGCTTCCACCATCTGTGTTGCTTGATAAAGCATTTTGGAGGCCACTGATTTTTAGGGAGCAGTGTTGTTAGGATACTGAAATGGCAGGCTCTTGCTTGGGCTAATAGCAAAATACATAGCTTAAGCCTTTTCAGCTGCATTTTCTGGCCAGATATTTCTGTTCTGTTGACTTCAGAGTAGATTCCTCTGGTTGCTTTCTGGGCTCTTTAGTCTGTCCAGACATGTTCACAGCAGAATTCACTGCACCAAGAGCCCCATACTTCTTCTTTTTTTTCTTTTTTTTAAGTAACTTTTTTTATTTTTATTTTTTTTATTTATTGGCTGCTTTGGGTCTTCGTTGCTGCACACGGGCTTTCTCCAGTTGCTTCCAGTGGGGGCTACTCTTCATTGTGGTGCTCAGGCTCCTCATTGTTGTGGCTTCTCTTGTTGCGGAGCACAGGCCCTAGGCACGTGGGCTTCAGTAGTTGCGGCACATGGGCTCAATAGTTGTGGCTCACGGGCTCTAGAGCACAGGCTCAATAGTTGTGGCACACAGGCTTAGTTGCTCCCACGGCATGCGGAATCTTCCCAGAGCAGGGCTCGAACCCGTGTCCCTTGCATTGGCAGGCGGATTCTTAACCACTGCGCCACCTAGGAAGCCTGAGCCCCATACTTCTTGCAGTCACCATTCGGCAGGGCTGGCCCTGAACCTGATGTTAGCTCAGCTCTAATGGCATCCACTGTGTGTTCTCACAGCTGAAAGAGATTGAGGGTGGACATTTTTTAAAAATTTGAACTCCACAGGCCTAGATAATTATTTAGTAGGATCTTGAAAATATATTCTTCAAAGTAAGAAGGAAAAGAATAAAGATAGAAGATGAAAAATCACAAAAGATGGGAAGGAGGCAGCAGTAGACCTAGTGTCTCCTGGCTACCCACCAGCTCGTGAATAACCTTGGGCAAGTCCCTTTACTCACTTTGAACGTCGGTTTCTGTCATGAAGTGAGAGGCTGGACAAGGGATCTCTGCAGCCCTTTCCAGTACTGTCTTTTGATGCATTTGTACTGAAAGGTGGTAACTGGGTCAGTCCAGTCCAGAAACCATGCGTAAGATGACTGAGATCTTACTGTCAGGTTAGCATTAGCCCAGTTATTTGAGTTATTAACATGTGCTCAATTTCTAATGTGGAAAAAGAGAATATTTCATGTTATCAGTACTTCATTTGTAAAGCAACATTATTTCGATTTTTTTGTTTTTATGTTTTTGATAATTTGTGGAACACTTGCTAATTAGCAGACATTTTGTAGATGCTTAGTATATTTCATCTCAATCTTCACAGGAGCAACTCAATGAAGTAGCTGTCATTCCTACTTAAAAAACAATCCAGGGTGCAAAAACCCTGCGCCCAGCACGTCCTGCTTCGGCGGCCCTGAGCAAAGTAATGACCCTGCTCAAGCTCGGTCTCCAGAATAAAACCTGGGGCGGGGGCACGTGTATGTGTGGGGTGGGGGGAGAGCAGACTTGTGCCAGGTGTGCACTGATGTACCAGTGACTCTGGGACTGAGAACACATCTTTGCCAATAAACTTAACAACTTAGATGAAATGGACAAACATACTAAAAAGGGCCATTTATCAAAAACTGAAAGAAGAAGAAAAAGAAGTCTGAATGGCTCTATATCTGTTAAAGAGGTAAAATTTGTATTGAGAATCTTTCACACAAAGAAAACTCTAGGTTCAGATAGCTCCACTGGTTTCAATCAAACATTTAAGGCCCCTATTTGATACATGCCTAGTCTCAGAAAATGTGGGATTAACGGCAGCAAGTTCTGCAGTGCAGTGGAGAAAGCGGAGAAAGGCAAGGGGCCCAGGCCTGCTCCGCCTCCCACTTGGGCCTTAGGGGAAGGGCTCAGGCTTCTGGTCCAAAACAAGCTGCCTCACAGTGTCATTAAGATTAGAAAAATGTTACAGATGAACTTATTTGCTGGGCAGGAGTAGACACGCAGACACAGAAAACGGATGTGTGGACACGGAGGTATGGGAGAGGCGGGATGAATTGGGAAATTAGGATCGACATATACATACTACCATGTATAAAACGGATAGCTAGTGGGAACCTGCAGTATGGCACAGGGAGCTCAGCTCGGTGCTCTGTGATGACCTAGATGGGTGGGAGGGAGGTCCAAGACGGAGGGGATATATGTGTACATATAGCTGATGCACTTTGTCGCACAGCAGAAACTAACACAACATTGTAAAGCAACTCCAAAAAAAATGGAAAAGAAAAAAGATTAAATGTTACTAAGTATAAAGTACTTAAGACATATAGTAAGTATGTGTGTATTACTATCATAAAGAAGACAAGTTTATCAGCTCTGCTTTCCCAGTAAACTCACAGTCGCCATCAGCGATGTGCTGTGAAATGGATATGGGCTGGGCTGAGAGCATTACCACTGTGTCTGAATAGGATTTAGTGATTTTAGGTGGCAGTGAGGTTGTCAGTTTTAATCCTTCTTAGAATGGTTAGTTTATACTTTTCTTTTATGGACCCCCCGACCCAGTTTGGTAATTTAGGTATAATTCTTCTTAATGCAGCTGTAAGCTGAATAAGGTTGGTAGGAAATAATAGCTGTCTTCATATATTTGAGGAGATGCAGTATGAAAAGGGTAGATTTATTCTGTTCAGCCCCAGGCAACAGAAATGTGACTAAGGGTAAAAGCTACTTAACAGGTTTGGCTCTAAATAAGAAGGAACTATCCTCAGAGAGCCACTCCTAGTTTAGATGAAGTTTTGTTGAGATCTAGTCACTAGGAATTCTGACACATAGTTCCTGCCCTTGAGATGTTTCTGGTTAACAGGCTAGCTGTGGAGATGGATAGACTTGGACAGGTGTGGGGTGTATTTTAGCAGTAGAGCCAGCAGAATCCACTGGGGGTGAAGGAGTAAGAGGAATCAAGGATGCCTCCTAGGTGTTTAGCTTTTTCCAAGATAAGGAAGCGGGGGTGGGGCGGGAGCCGTGTCTTCACCCCGGACCTGCTCAGCTGGCTGTGGCTCAGCGGTGGTGATGAGCGGGCGGCCATGCTGTGAAGTAGGAGACATGGCGCCGTAGCGTTCACTAACGTGCTCTCAAATCGCCTGTTCTAGCCTCTGAGAATGATTTGCTGAACAAGCGCCTAAAGCTTGATTATGAAGAAATCACTCCTTGTCTTAAAGAAGTAACTACAGTGTGGGAAAAGATGCTTAGCACTCCAGGAAGATCAAAAATTAAGTTTGACATGGAAAAAATGCACTCGGCTGTCGGGCAAGGTAAGCTTAACTGGGAATCCGTCCAGCCAGCCTCACGCCTCACTGATGACTGGGGAGAAGCACGGAATAAAAAAAAGTTTTAAGTCCGATTTCAGTGGCCATCTCTCTTCTGTTTATCATGTCTTTACCAAATCTGTTTCCAGATGTCTTAGTTAATTGATGTGAGTTTCATCACCTTTCATGATTCCTCTTAGTTAAATTAATTAAGGAAACAGGAAGGAGATAAAAGAATACCTAAGGGCTTAGTTGCCTGTAAACTGGGTAATGATGTGATGATACACTGAGTTAAATAGTAAACTGACAATGAATCATGTGCCTTCTGTCTGGGTGCTCTCGGGAGGTAACATAGTGTCCGGCCCTGACTTCAGGGGGGTAGTCTTGGGTTTGGATCCCAGCTCTACCAGTTACTTTGCAGCCCTTGAAATAAAAGATGCCATGTGGGTAACAAGGCCTCTCCTCTTAATGAGACCCCTAAGTGACATAAGATGTCAAATTAAGAGATTTATAATTGTCCCAAGTTCAGGTTCCATCAAGGTGGCAGGATTTTAGGGTGTCGACTTGGGAGAAGGAGGAATAATTCTAGGGGATTTTAAATAATTCAGAGCTTATTTTGGTTTTAAATGATTTCTCTAAAGGTATCAAGGCAGAACTTTATAATCTGGAGCATACGTTTCTAGGAGTGGGGTGGCAAAGAGGCTACCTGAGCAGTTGGCAATACGGGCCAGATGCAGACTGCTCACCCTTGACCCGGCACTGCCATGTATAGGAGCCCACTCTAGAAATTAACGTCAGAAATGCACCGCAGTGGGAAGAGTGCTGATTGTGGCATTGTTTCATGGCTGAAAAACCCCAACCAGGTGACCACACTCATGTCACATTCCTTGAAAATAACCCAGTAGATCTGTATTGACTGATGTAAAAGGTCGTTGAACGAGAAAGCACAGCATGGCCTCATGTACGGCTGTGTATCTCCTTATGTGTATGTGTAGAAAGGCATCCGTGATGTGTTTGCAGATACCTGAGTTGTAGGCAGGATGGCCACACAGCCGGGTTACCTGGCGTGGCCCTGCTTTACAGCCTGTCCAAATACAATTGTTAATAGCCTTCCTCCCCTTCGCTTTCAAAAACTTCCTGCTTTGGGTGGTGAATTATATGTTCCCTCTAGTTATGGGTGGTTTTTCACCTTCCTCTTTATAGCTTCTGTATTTTCAGAGGGGTTTGTTTATTTTTTTTCACGTTTCGATAGTGAGCATATATTACTTTTGAAGTCAGTAAAAATTAAAAAGTATTTACATTTGGGGGGAGGGTGGCCTTCTGCCTGCAGGCCCCAGTCCACTGCCAGGTTTCTCTCTGGGGTTAGGAGTGGAGGCAAAACTGAGCGTGGGGAAGGGTGTTCCAGGTCATTCTTAGCAAAAACATTGGCACTGATTTGCATGACCCTTTGTTTTTAAATCATAAAATCTAAGCTTTCTCTTAAACACCAGAATATGTAGTACTGTACAGTGACAGCCAGCATTTTTTTCCTCCCCAAAATAAAGATTTGATAAGATAATGGGAATGATTTAGTAATAAGGGGAAATTGGTCATCTCATAACTTGGGAAACTTCCCAGTTTGACAAAAATATTTTGTGAAAAGCCCCACTATTAATCACTTAACATGCTGACTGCTTTTCAGCCGACACTTGTTCCTAATACTGCTTGAAGTGTGAGGTGTGTGTGTGTATACGCACACCCCCCGCCCCCAAAGACACATCTCTGATCAGGACGAGCAGGGAGAAAAGAAATAGAGTACTATACAAAGGCAGCTCGCAGGGCGTAGTAGTTTTCTGTTGCTGTCATAACAAGTGATAACAAAATTGGTGGCTAACACAACAGAACATTTTCTCCCTTAGTTCTGGAGGCCAGAAGTCTGAAGTCAGGGTGTGGACAGGGCTGCACTTGGCCTCTTCCAGCTTCTGGTGGCTGTTGGCATTTCTTGACCATGGCTGCATCACTTCAGTGTCTGCCTCCACGGGCACGGCGCCTCCTCTTCTTGTCTTCTCCTCTGTGTGACTCTTATAAAGATGTTGTCTTTGGGTATAGCTCGCTACCCCACCCCACCGCCACCCCCCCATAACCCAGAGTAATGATCTCATGTCAAGGTCTTCACCTAACTTAATTATATCTGCAAAGACCCTTTTCCCACATAAGGTAACATTCACAGCTTCCGGTGATCAGGACATGGACATACCTTTTTGGAGGTCACCGTTCAATCCACTACACAGGGTCATCCAGTGAACTCCGCGTTAAACATTCAGAGAAGGTGTAGGATGTGGTCACAGTTGAGTGTGGCCCTGTGTTTCTCCCCTTCGTGTCAAACCAAATTACTGACTATACTGTATTTCCAAGAGATGGCTGAGCGACGCTTTCCAAACAGTTCCTGTGGATCTGTAAAAGGTGAAATTGACTTTCTGGTTCAGATCTACAAGTGAGATTTTATCATTAATTGCCAGGTAGGAACATAAAATCTTTTCCCCAGTACCATCTGAGAAGCGGCGTGTCTGACAGTGAGAACTTTGAGGGAAATGGTGATCACTTTCCCTGGGCTGCTGGCAACAGCTGGGGTGTCTCTTCTCAGCAAGGGGCCTCTGTTTCCTCATCCGCACCGTGGGAGCATCACCGCATTTCCCTCAGCAGGTCGTGGGGATGACGTAAAGTGTTGAGAGTGGAGGTAGCACCTGGTCTCCTCACAGGGAGTGTTAGCTGCTGCTGTTTCCCGGAGCTCTCAGAGACGGCAGGGGAAACCAGCAGACCACCTTCCTGAGTAGGCTCTCCGAGTAGCAGGGAAGGGTTACAGGGTGCTCACATTTTTTTTCTGGATGGAGAGAAAGATTAATCCCTGATTCGGAGGCTCCTTTTCTTTGAAGAGCACTCCTCTCAGAGGATGAGGAGGGTTTGGTGTCTTATCCTGCCGTTTTCTTTGTCTCCCCATTTCCGTGTTTGGGCCTTGAAACAGCGGAATCATGAATCCGAGAATTTTGATTCAAAACAGTCACTTTTTCTAATGAGGTTTGCCCTGAGTAACATTGTTGACGTTAAGAGAACTTTCCTTAGTTTTAGACAGCATTTTAAAATTGAGTTTATTCCGGTTAATCACATCTAAAACATGAGGTGGAGGCTCTGAGATAATTTTCTCGTCTTTGGGTCCACGTTGAGTGCCCACCGGAGCGTGTCCATGCAGACCATCCCCTTCCAGCCGCTGGCCCCTTCCCCCGGCCCACCCTCGCAGAAAGGTGTCCCGTCAGTATTCCAGCATCTCAGCTTTGATTCGGCTGTTCTTTCCCAGCTCAGGAACATTCAGTGGTTCCCTGCAGGTAGCAAATAAAGTGCAGGTTTCTTGCCCTCAGTTTTGCCTCTAGTAAAGCCCTTCCAGCCCGACTACCACCTGCTCCCTCCCACTTGTGCCCTGTGCCCAGGGAGGTTCGTGGAGAGGCTCTTGGTTCCCTTCCTCAGACTTGGTTTTTCTCTTCTTTCTCCCTCTCTTGAGTCTTGGCACAAGCAAAGGAGTCCAGGAAACCTTGATTTCCTTCGTCCAGACTCACCTCTCTGCGTCGGTTCCTTCTCTGAGGTCACATTTTGCAGTGTCATTTTACATGCTTGCAGTTACTTCCCAAGGACATTATTACTGGTACCAGTGAGGGGTTCGTGTCGTTCATCAGTTTATTGCAGTCTCGCACAGTCTGAACGCAGCACAGATACACGTACTGTGAGAGTCGGGAGGAGGTCGGGAGGTGGGGGACGAATGGCAGAAGGTGTGGAGGGAGGAAGGAAGGGAGCAAACCCCACGGAATTTTGGTTGCTTTATTTCCATTCCTATGCTGTTAATTCATGATGGAACTAGAAGTTGGATCAACGGAATGAAACACAACTCATGTTTATTATTAAGTTGTATTCTGTACATGAAGCCTCTCTCTGTCTCTTTTCCACCCCCTCTTTTCAAGGTGTGCCACGACATCACCGGGGTGAAATCTGGAAATTCCTAGCAGAGCAGTACCACCTAAAACACCCGTTTCCCAGTAAACAGCAGCCAAAGGACACACCATACAAAGAGCTCTTAAAGCAGCTCACCTCCCAGCAGCACGCCATTCTCATCGACCTCGGTAAGCCTACAGTCGATCTGACACGAAAATGGAAGTTTCACTCACTTTGAAAAATCTGAAGAGACTGTCCGAGTTATTTAGTGATCTGCCTTTAGGTTTAGCTATCAAAATTTACTGCTGAGACTTTCAGTGAACAGAGCCCTGGAGTCATCACAAATGTCTTCTCAGGTATATAAAGATCTCCCTGTGCGCCGGGCGGCTCCGTAACTCTGCTCAGCGTGGGAGGGTGGCCGTCGTGGAGGCTCCAGGTCTGACCAGGGTTCTGTTCCGTAGCTCAGATATTGATAGGAGGTTTTATAGTCAACCAAAGGAACATGCTGCAAACGCAAGCGTCAGAGCTGAGGCTGTGTTTAGTTACAGGAGCCACTCCCAAGTCTTTACTGTTTACAAACAGGATTTATTAGAAAAATTGCGGAGAGCAGTTTGTGAGTGCGCCTTGAGTGATTTTTATTCTGGAAACGGGGAGACACCTCGTCTCTTGAGCAGTTTTAAAAACGCGAAGGTGGAAGCAGTGTGTTGACGGCATGTGCAGTTGCCCCAGTGGAGAACCTGCGGCGTTCGGATGTCATCATGGTAACAGAAAGACCTTCTGTCTGGTCAGCAGCCCCACGCGGGGGCATCCTTTCCTGCCTGCTGCGTCCCCCAGGGGTCTCCGTCTCCCCTGGCGGCAGGGCTCCTGGGGAGCCCCGCGGGCTGCAGGCCCTGCTGCTTCTAGAGCACGCGGTCCTGCTTCTGGAACATCCACCCCGGCTGCTGCTGCCCCGGGGCTCCCCAGTCAGTGTTTTGGGGCCCACTGAGGCCCGGCTCTTGGAGGTTCCTGCAGCACAGCAGCCAGGCGGAGGCAGGACACGTCCCAGCCCTTTGCGGTGTGAGCGGACCAGGCAGTGCCGAGGCGCTTCTGTCCGGCCGCACAGAGCTCACCAGGGTGGGTTTCGCACGTGTTCCTCTTCCGGTCTAGGCTTCAGCGTCCTCCCTGAGAAGCCGTGCCTGCTGTCGCCTCTTCTCCCACCTTCAGGCCGGGTGCGGCGCCTCTGCGGAGCCTGTGTCCCGCCCTCCACACCCCCCAGCCTCCGGGTCACAGTTATCATTGTCACACGTGTCATTAGGATTAAAGCCCATGCTTCACTTTATCTTGGACCAGTTGTTGGGGGAAGTCACTTAAGCTACTTTCTTCAGTCCTCACAGCACGATCGGGGAGATGTTGTCCTGTCCTTGTTTGGAGTTGAGCCTATTGAAAAGCCGAGAGGTTAGGTAGCTTGCCCAGAGTAACAGCTGGTGTGCCAGTGAGCAGTGTGACTCCAGGCCTGTGCTTTTAACGCCCCACATCCTTAGCTATGTGGCAGTCCCTTTTTATTGCCTTCCTCCCTGATGGGCTGCGGCCCTTCCTCTGTGGGCTGGCCTGGGGCCGTGTGCCATTGTACCCCGGCTCCTAGGACAGAACCTGTCACACAGCAGATGCTCAGTAAGTCTCCTGATGCTGACTGTGAGGCACGGCACTAGCATCCCAGTCTCACGTGACCCTCATAGCAGCCTTGGGAAAGTGGCCCCGTATCCTCTTTAGGAAATGAGGAAACATCTCATCTGAGGCACAGTGAGGCCGAGCGTTGACCACGGCCACACAGCTGACTGCCAGGACCTCACCCCGCTCTGGCTCTGTGCTGCAGTGGCCCCTCCATCCCCGAGGCTCTGCCCAGGAGCCCCATGCGTTCCTCGGAGGTGGCTGGCTGCAGGCTGATGCTGAGAGGCCGTGATTGTGCCTTGGGGACAGTGAAACTGTGAGGCCTGTGGCTGGAGCCCATTTGGCTCGCTGACCCCAAGGAAGCAGTTTTGTGAACTGGCAGTAGCTGTGTTCGCTAATGCGATGAGTAACAGAAAAGGATGACATCATGTTCCTATCATGTGAAATGAAGAAAAAGATAAATTTAGGGTAGGAGGTTGAAAGGGAGGAGGAAGTACACACAGTCCCTCTACCCCCCGGGATGGTGGGAGAAGGCGGGGATGACGTCCCCTTTCCTAATTCCTCTCTTCTCTCAGTTTTCTTTCAGTAAATACTTCTTTCATTGTTCCTTGGGCGGGATTAGTCCTCTGCCTCCTGTAGATCAGATGCAGTTACTTTTCTGCAGAAGGAGGAAAAGGCCAGATCAGCACGAGGGCCTCAGAGGGGCTCTCCCCCAGGGAGCCGTGTTTGCACGGCCACCCTCGGGCGCCTCCCTGCCCGGGGGCCTGCGGCTGCCTTTGCTGTAGTTGGCACAGGGTCTGCGAGAGCCAGGAGTCAGCCTTTCCTCATTTCTGGGCAGGGCCAGGCTGTACTCGCATCCTCTCCGTCCCTGCTCATCTCCCACCCTCACCCTTCTGCACCCCCGAAGGCCAGCTGCGGCTCCTCCGCCTGACAGCGCCCGCCTTGTCTCTCCACCTCGTTTCTCCGCCAGTCACGGCCCCCAGCTTGGATCCCTTCTCGGTACCCTCCCAAGGCCCCAGAGAAGCTGTTTCCAACAGTGCAGTTCCCAGGTAACATCAGTGCATCTCAGCAGGCTTCCTCCAGGGCCAGCCTACCCTCCTCCCTTGAGCTGGGAGAACCTGGGTACTGACCCAGATCCCGTGGTGGACCAGGTGCTCTGCCGGCCAGGCTCTGGCTCTGCTGGGTTCAGGGAGGCCTCTCCTAGGAGTTCCTCCAAACTTTGCTCGTTGTATGCCCCTCCTCTCTCACCAACGTGGTATTTGCCGAGTCAGTTGTTTTGTCTGGGCTTTGTATGTAGTCTGCACTGTGGCTTACTCAAGGCCCAGCAAAGGTGTGTAGGGCAGATCAAAAACAAATCATGTTTCAGTTTTTCTTAAGTGACATCAGTATCCTGACCATAAGAACAGAATGCTTGTTGGTTGGATATTTTGGGTTTACAAGGACTTTTGTTTTCTGGGCTTTTGCTTTACTTTCCAAAATTAGCTGTTAATTGAATCAGGTTTTGCGGTATTATTTCCTCCAAAGAGTGAGAATAATAGACTTTGTAGTTGGGCTGTGTTTTATTAGTTTGTGAACCATATTCTCTAGCTTTGTTGGGTTTCACCTTTACACAACCCTGTATGAACTTGGACACATACTGTTTCCACTTTGGAGATGATGTGCTTTGCCCAACTTACAGGCTACTACTCAGTGGCAGAAAGTTCTAGAACTTTGGTCTTCTTAGTCTCTATATTACGTCCCCTCTAGGATGCTGTATGGCTTCTGTCTGTCTTGGCTCTGTTCACTGCAGACCATCACAGCCTTCCCCTCCTCCTGTTAGGTGGAGAAATGCTGTCAGAGTTGGCCCCACTCAGCCAGGAGAAACAGTGTTATCAGATGACACTTCACCAGTCATGCTCGGGCCTTAGTTCAGGAACCTGCCCCACCCTCTAGGCCTGGTTCCAGCTACATCCATTTGTGTTGCCCTCAGGTAATTTGACCTTGCTCTTCTCTGGCTTTCCATCCTGGGTGGACAACCTGTACTGCCCAGCACCCCGCCTTCTGGCTGTGCCTCCCGTCTAGTTGTGGCCACACAGAAGGCTGCAGGGAACACCGAGCAGCGAGCTGGAGACCCCCTTCAGGCTCCACGTCACCCTCCACCCTCTTGGCTGCTCCTCTCCTGGGCATCCTGCCGTCAGTGCCTCCCCTGGGAGGCTGTCCAGCCTCTCCCACAATAGGCGGATTGGCCAGAACAACGCTGGAGCAGGTCCAGAAATGGAGGGACACTGTTGAATCAGAGAGCAGACTTAGAAGCTGCTCCGGATCGCTTTCCAGCAGTGGGGTGACATGTGCAGGGTGTGTTTGGGCAAGGTTTGTTGCGGGGAGAGGTAGAACCACAGGAAAGAAATGAACACAGGACAAGAAATCAGGAAAGACTGTTGCTGTCCTAAATCAAGTGCAGGTAAACTGATCTGGATTGGTTAAATGCTTTCTCACAGAGCTGAGGAAGAACACACAAATGTATCCTCCTCCTTTTGCTGAGACCAAATAATTAAGGTGAGTATTTCCCTCAAGGCCTCCATGCCCTTCTGCCTTTGCTGATCTGGATGAGGCCGTAATTCTCACCTGGGTCCAGGCATGGCCCTGGTTGAGCATCTCTTTAATCAGACACTTTTCTGCTCCCTGGATACATACTTCCCCATCAGTCACATTCCAGAAGGAGAGGGGGAGGTGGGATTTGGACAGGTATCAACCACACAAGCCTCCTGGACAGAAGGTTTCTAAACTCTGTCTGAGTACCAGCTTTTTGTGAAAATCGGGGTGTCAAGAGCATTTTATTTTAACCTCTGAGAGGTAATTGTTTTGTATGAAAGAAAACACCTGCCGCTCCCCGCTGTGTTTCAAAGCACTGCCTGTGGTTTAAAAGTACAGAAATGATGTGCGTGTGGTGTGAAGCACTTGCAGGGAAACGAGCAGTCTGGGCAGAGCTGATCAGGGCCTGTGGGGGGCGAGGTGATGGTGCCGGGGTGGGGTGAGGTGGAGCCACAGCTGACCGCTGCTCTGGAGAGTAGACTCCCGTTCAGAGGACGGACACTTTTCTTGATGTTTTAGATTGAAGTCCAGATATCGGCAGCCCTGAAGCCGGTTCTCATTTCTTTCATGCGAAAGCATGATTAATTGCTGACTTTTTAATTGCAAACAGTATTCCAAGAACAAGCAGCTGACCATGTGTACAGAGCTGATTTGTGACATGATCCCACTTGTAAAGATGTTGCTTTAACCTGAAGCACATCAGATTTCTGGTTCAATAGGCTTTCTTTTTTTAAAAATACAACTGATATGTTTTGTTTTCACAGGGCGAACCTTTCCAACACATCCGTACTTCTCTGCTCAGTTAGGAGCAGGGCAGCTATCACTCTACAACATTTTGAAGGCCTACTCGCTTCTAGACCAGGAAGTAGGCTATTGCCAAGGTCTCAGCTTTGTAGCAGGCATTCTGCTGCTTCATATGGGTGAAGAAGAGGCGTTCAACATGCTCAAGTTCCTGATGTTTGACATGGGTCTGCGGAAACAGTATCGGCCGGATATGATTATTTTACAGGTAGAGAGCGTTGCTTAAGTCTTTGATAAAGATGAATGCTAAAAATGTTTATGATCCCTTTCCAGGTGTATGTAAGGAACCTTCCCACCATCAGTTAACACTGTAACATCTGTCACTGCTGAGAACTTACTCTGTGCTAGGCGTTACACCAAATGTTTCATGTGCGCTTATCTCCTCAACCCCCAGGAAGACATTGTTGATCAGCTCAATTTATAGATGGGAAAGCTGAGGCTCAGAGAGGTTATGTAATTTGAGCAGGTCACACAGATAGCAGGTGGCAGAGCTGGGATTTAAACCAAGGCCTGTGTGACTCCAGGGCCCTGCCTTTTACCCTTTATCAAGCCATCTTCAGGTGATCTGATTCCTACCTCGCAGTGTATTTGCTCCTTCCTCTGCCGGGGAATCCCCTCCGCGCCCCTCAACCCCTGCCACCCCGGGTCCAGCTGAGATACCACCTGTTCACTCCGATGCCGTGTCCCCCTGCTTCCACCCTGGCTCGCTGTATCACATGGTCCTGTCTCATTCCTTTTGTGTAACACACTCATTGCCCGAAATTATCTTGTTTCCTTATGTATTTACCTGTTTATTTTCTGGCTCTCCTTAGCGTATATCATGAGAGGGAAGGGATCTTACCCATCTTGGGGCTGAGTCCCTAGTTCCTAGGCCAGTGCCTGGGATGAAGTGGGCACCTGGTCCCTATTTGTTGAATGAATGAGTGACAGGTGGCAGGTCATGTAAGAAGAAAACCCCACACAGCAGTGTGTTCCAGGGCTGCTACCATTGCCTTTCAGAGGTGGGGAGAACTCTGGATCCTGCTATGAGAATATTCCTGAATGTTGGAACATGTGTTTACATGTTTGTTTACCAGCAAGATACTCTTATTTCAGAGCCTTAGAAAATATATGTTAGAGCCGAGGACTTTTCCAGAGCACCAAGCGACATGGCTAGAAATCCTTTCCCCTCCACCTGTGTGTGTGGCTCACGTGAACATAAATGTCATAGAAGGAAGCCGTCCTGTTCACTAGGAGATTTTGGCCCACATAATACTTTCCACACGTGCTGTCAGGTTCTTCCTACATTCTCTCATTAGTGTGTTTAACGTAGGTGCACCTGTCATCTAAGAGAGTGGAATTTTTCAGATTTGTATAATATAGTATCATAACACATGACTGTGTTTGGGCTGGTGGCCTGGAGATTAGATTCTTTTTGATACGAAAGAGCCACAGCTGGTACCTGAGGGAACTATGTTACCTGGCCCCCTGGGAACAGTTTTTCCCAGTGTGGGCAGTACCTATCCAGCTGTAGCGCCCCCTCCAGTCACTGTTCCTCTGGGCTCAGGCCAGGGACCGCTCCGTCGGGGCTGGCTCTAGGCCAGCCGTGAGCCCTGGGACCCTCTGGGTTTCCTGCCAGAGCCGTGCCTCTCTGAAGGGGGAGCCCTGTGAGCTCAAGTCCAGCCCAGTTGGAAAAGTTTTCTCCATCTTGAGATAAACACTTGTCATCTTATTTTAACGTTCCTGTGTTGTAAACCTGAAAAGGTCACACTTGTCCTGTCTCTTGAGTGGTTTGGGGGGATTCAGCAGGAACGTAGGGAACAGGTACAGTAGCAACTTTCTACAGAACCTGTGCTCGCACTTGACTCTTGGCGAGAGACTGGCTTTTTATTTCAAACTCCCCTGGCTTTGAGTTTTGCTAAGAATGTGTAAGGAAATTTGTGAGATGTTTCCACAAGGCAGATGTGTAGCTTCTCTCAGCCGAGGAACACAAGGGGACAGGAAGAAAGGCCGTGGCGGAGGAGCCCTGCCGTGAGTGCCCGGGCCCACCCCAGCCCCTGCCTCGCCGCAGCAGCCCCGGCGAGCACTTGCTGGACGAAGCGGAGCCGCGAGCAGGGGTCTCAGGAGCCACGTAGGACGTGCTCGTGGCCCTTCCCGCTCTGCGTGGGGTGGATGTTGATCTCCCACCGTGACTGTGTTTGCGTGTCCCTGCAGATCCAGATGTACCAGCTCTCGAGGCTGCTCCACGACTACCACAGAGACCTCTACAATCACCTGGAGGAGCACGAGATCGGCCCCAGCCTCTACGCCGCGCCCTGGTTCCTCACCGTGTTTGCCTCGCAGTTCCCCCTGGGGTTCGTAGCCAGAGTCTTTGGTGAGTGTGCGCGCGTCTGTGTGCCAGAACCTGCGTCCTCCCGTTAGGTGGGAGCTGTGTGTTCTCACTCCGTGGTGATTCTTCTCATTTTCACACCCATGTCTTCTACAAGGATAGGGTGTTGTTTGTCATTCTCCGTTTACTGAGGATTCAGGTTTTGGGAGTTTCAGGACCTGCGGGGGCTCCCCTTGATGCCTTCTTGAGGCCTCAGATCTGATTCCCTCCCCGCAGGCTCTCCCTGGAGCAGCTGTGCTGCAGGCTGGGCCGAGGAGCCCTGTGCGCGGTCCAGAGATGTTTCTCCTGAACCGTCTTCCTCGACCCCTGTGGCCTGGGGCTTGCTCCCTGATAGCTCCTTAAGGCTTCTCGACCGGGAGTTCTGGGTTGCTGTCCTTTCTAGGTTTCCTCTGCATCTCTTCCTCCTCGCTCTCCTCTTCTCCTACCCTTGACCCTTCACGTCCTCAGCCGTTGTGCTCTTGAAGGCACCTCTGTGTCGCTGACTCACGGTCCATCCTCACGTGCCCCCTGCCTTGTCTTCCCGCTTCTGTGCCCCCGTAACTGTAGGTGGGTCACCTTTCAAACCATCTGCCGTTTTCTTGATTCACTTTTCGAGAAGATTGTCACAGTTAAATAAGCGTTCATGTGCAAAGTCTCAAAACTGCCTTGTCAGTTACACTTCAATTTAAAAAACTAAGAATTAAAAAATGTCAAAGACTGCCTTGCCGCAGCAGAGAGGGAGCCGAGTGATGTGCCGTGAGCCGTCAGCCCTTGTGCGGTGCGCTTGCCCTGTCTCAGGGTGAAGGAGTAATTCTGACAGTTCAGGTTTGTTTTCTCTCTTTCCTGTGGAGGAAGAGGGTGTTCAAAAATCGTCACGTACCAAGTGGTTTTAACGTGCCAGTTATGTTGAGTCACTTGGTAGCTTAAAAACCTGCACTCTTTTTATACTTTTTAAGATTTGTTTTTAGAATTAGAGAGCATCTTAAAGGGAATGTTCACAAAAGAGAGCAATACTTTAGGCAGCTGTGGGCAGACCACGTGTATATCTAGATTCTAGAAATCCTAAAATTTGCTTTTTAAGTGGGCATTGAGTCGTCTTCTCTCCTCCCCTTCCCCCCAGAGTACTAGATTTTTATCATCATTTACTCCTGTCCACAAGAACTTTTAAAGAATTTCCCATTTGGCTTTACTAGAAGAATCTATGTTCTTAAAATATTCACTACTCTTCCCCATTTTGTGTAACTACCTTCCCAAATTGATTTTTATTTTCTGTCCCTAAAAAAAAAATAAGTACTGAAAATAATTGATACTAAACTCTCTTCCTGGTTAAACAAATCATTAGTGAGATTTCATGAAGGTTTTATACCATAGTTTTTTTTTTAAAAAGTCCTCAAAATTGCTTAGTTTACCAAAAAAGTCACAGAAACTACGAGATAGCTGTAGGCTTCAGTCTTTCTTGCCAAACATTTGTGTTTTTTACTTTTCTTACTCTGTAAATTAAAAAAATATTATTAGTCTGCTTAACTTTTTCTCCTGATTCTTTGCTGTATTTTTTCAAAAGGGTAACAGGAGTGAAGATTGAAAGAGGGAGAAGGGAGTGTTATTAGTTGGTTTGAAAACAGTTCAAGCATCGAATTACACCATTTCTGAAGAAAACTCTGCAGAGGGGGCTGAGCAGGAAGGGCCGAAAGGTCAGCACTGAGGGTCACTGCCCCACCTGCAGGCTGGGAAGCTGCCGCTGCACAGTGTTTTGGGCTCTGGGGCCGTAAAGCTCTGGGGGAGAAGCTCTGTCCTCACTGCAGAAGTGAGTAAGAGGCATTAACAACAACCAGAATCCGCTTTGGAGATGACAGCCCTTCTGCTGCAGAATATTCAGAACTCCAGTGCTCACCCTGATGACTTCAGAAGTAAAGCTGCAGCCAGTAGAAGCAGGGTCTTCTTCTCGGTATTATGTAGTCAGAGGTGGGTCTTGGAGTTTCTTGTACCGGATGCACAACGATGCCGGTCTCCGTGAGTCCTGGAGCCCAGAGACCCCCGCTGCACTCACTGTGTTCGTGTCCAGCTGGCTAGGGCTCAGGGCTTCCGAGATTACAGGCAGGACGTGGGGACTCAAGGCAGCACTGTGTTGTGATGTCATTCCATCTGTCAGTACTTAAAAGTGAGCCATTTTATTAGTAAGGTCCATAGAAACGACAGATTTTCTAAAAACCATTTCTATATTTACCAGTGGTGACTTAGTGCCACATTGGTGGGTAGCTTGGTTTTACATCCCAAAGCCTGCCATTCATACACTGTAGGCTTTTTAGGCCTGAGGCCCATTTCATTATAGGCCTTTAGGCCTGGATAAAACCTAAAAACACATGGACTTTTGTTAACTTTTCACTATTTTATATGTAAGCAATGGATTCTCAGCTTGCAATCAGTGTAGCTCACATATAGATAAATAGCTTACCTCGGACTAAGTATATGCTGCTTGGAGAGACAGCTGCCAATGATGCCTGTGCCTCGACCTTTACGTGGTGATTATTCACACTTTTCTGGATGTCAGTCCTTTTATCTGAGTGTCACGTAATGTAAAATAACCTCCTCCTATATTTTTCCAGTTTGGCTGTAGAGGGGTCCTGGGAGAGATGCATTTTCTGTTCACGTTCTAATGTCTACCTTTGAGGGGGGGAAAATCTGAAAAATAGGACCTGCCTTGCTCCTGCTGGAGGTGGCGGCTGTGCTATTATTAGGCTCCTGATGTTTTCTATAGGACGTGCTGCCAAGTAGATGAGAGAGGAGGCGGAATATAAAAAACCGAGAGTTTGGCAAAAACACAGAAGCCACCTGTAATGTAGGGAAGGATTCTGAGAGGCTTCAGACTAAAATAGACTGGAAAATAAGATTGTTTGGATGGGCAAGAAAAACGGCTCTTCAGGGCAATGTGACACAGTGGTGATGAAGTGAGTCTCTGCAAAATCTGTGCTGTTATTTTACTGCAAGGCTGTCATCATCCCTCATCTCCCTCCTGCCCGTTCCTGGTAGGAATGTGGGGGTGTCACGGCTGGAGGACTACAGCCTCCCAGAGAAAGTTCAGGAGGGGATTGCCCTTGACAGAGACTGAGGTGGCTGGAAGAGAGATGCAGGATAAGTTCACCTACTGGCCGTGTGCTTTGCCGTGATCATTTTCCCCGCTAGGCAAAAATCGCACTTGTTATATCGTGGGGAGTCTCGGAGTTCCCATACACGCTGACACGATAACAGGGCTGCTGAAGTGTCTTCTAAGCAAAGTAGTTATTTGTGGTGTTCTCAGCAAAGAGTTCGCAAAGTGGTGGAGTCAGCTGAATTTAAGGTTCCCCCTTTGCCTGTTTCTAGGTTGGCTTACAAAAGGAGAGAAGAAAGGAAAGTTGGCCACAGGGCTGTGAGCTGGGCTCCTGCCGCGCTGCTGAAAGGCTTAGCGGCTCACTTCCTTGTGCAGTGGGAAATCAACTCACTTTTCCAAGGAGATTATTGTTTTATTTTATTTTTTAATAAATTCTAGTGTGTAAATGTATAGGGATTGGGAAATGGGCAAAAATGACAGTAATTGGGTTGGGGCAGTGGGTGTATAGGTAACATTTTTCTTTACTGTTATTTAAAAGTTACTTAATTTTTAAAATCTCCAGAGGGAGAAAGAGATGCTAATTACCTTTAAGGGATACAGGTGTTGCCCCTAAGTGTAGTCAGATAAATGTAGGAGGTCCTTCCTCCCAGCAAAGCTTAGAGGGGTCCTTCCTTCTACCCTTCAGACACGTTCCTCAATTGTGTCCCCAAAGGAAATCCTTATTTGAAGCCTCCTTAGTCTAACAGAAGCTTCTGGGGCTGAGCTCTCCCAGCCTCACTGGTGCAGACCACTGGCCGGCTCGTCTTCAGGCTGGGCACCTGGGGCGGGCCTCCAGGAGTGCTGGCGAGTCGGGCATCTTGCCGCTGGCAGCACGCACGGGGGTGTCTGCTGCTGGGAATCAGCATGGTCTTGTCAGCGGCTCTTAAAAGGTGGCTTGTCTCTGTCTAAAGCTAACCAGCCCTTCCTTGCAAGGCTCAGACCCATAACCAGGGTCCCATTGGCATCATCTCCTAAGCAAGGAATGCGCTGACCTACTCAGGAAAGAGGAAGAGAAAGCCTTCTGCGCTCCTGGTGTGTGCGCGCTGGCAAAGCTAGAGTGGCCTGGCCCCTGGCGATCTGGCCCCACGGCCAGGGCTCCTGCCCTACCTATTCTTTCAGGCTCCTGCACACGCTGTGTGCTTTCACACCTCGCTGCGCTTCCACCTTCTTTTCCTTCTGCTCAGCAGTATTACTCCCTGACTTCAAGGCTGGGTTCGGCAGCCACCTTTCCTTGGGGCATTTTCTTCCCTTTTGTATTTTGTTTTGGTTTTGAGGTACCAAAAAGAGAGAAAAAGAAACACCTCTCCGAATTTCCCTTTGTTTTCTTCATACAGTTTGGAAAAGTTTAGAATCACAGGAAGCACTCTGCTAATAAGTAGGTTTGTTAGAAAAACCAAGATCCTAAAGGAATAAAACTTGGAAGACCGGTGTTAATCTTAATACTGCTGATGTGGACGGTATATTTGATTATGCTCATAAGAGTTGTTATTTATCTGGCTTAGATGTGGGTATATATCTAAATTTAAGGTACTTGCCCCAAAGACTGAGGATTCTGAGCTGTATAGCAAGTCATTGGTCTGGTAATGCAGTCCACTCCCCAGAAACCCTGCAGAGAATGCCTTGATATTGATTCTGATAGATGCCATCAGTTTTTATTCAGCTATAAATGTTCATACATTGAAAGGAAGTCTTACTGTCTAAACCAAAGAAACTTCAAATTTACTTCTTTTTTGGAAACATCATTTCTGTTTAAAAATATGTCTTAGTTATAGTGCAGTTTTAGATCTTTATATTTTCTGTAGTGGTGAATTATATGGGTAGACTGTATATTTTATAAATCAGACATTTCACAGGAATATTCTTCCATAGCGCTGCCTCAATACATGTACCATCTCCCCTAAGAAACTCAGATTTCAAAGATGTGATTGGTCCTCTAATTTATCTTCCCATCTTCTGCAGCCAGACCTAAGGAGGAGGCAGCATCCATCCTTTTCAGTTTCCTGGCACTGCCCTGAAGCAGGAGCAGTTTGAAGTTGTGGGAGCAGTGTAGCCCTGGGCTCCATGAGAGTGGCTGCCTGCAGGGCTGCACCCAGCCTGGCACCAAGTCTGCTCATATGATGGTCTCGGAGCATCTCCAGGGCTAACCTGGCCAGCCGGTGCCTGGGTGTCTTCCTTGTGATGTCCACAGCCACCCCGGGACACCTCTCCCATCTGCACAGCAGCATCCAGCCTGCACTCAGTGGCTTGTTTCTTAATGGCTTTGACATCTCATCACACTAAACCACCCAGAGAGGCACAGGCTGGGAATGCTCCCTCTCACCTGCTTCTGTCTTCCTTGGCTTGATGGAGTGTACAGCTTCTTTGTCTCTTCCATTCTGCACCCAAAAAAAAAAAAAGAGAGAAAATTGACAGTTGCCTCTAATTAGATTTATGCTCTCATCTTTTAAAATATGTATTTCTTCTTAACGTTATTATGCCAGTTGTTAGGACACTTTTCCAAATTTAATCACCCAACAATTAGTTACCAGGGCTGTGCTTGAGCCCCAGGACATTAGAGTCTCATTCTGAATGGCTTCAGCTCTGAGAAAGGTGGAGCCAGGGCTGGGCTGGCCTGGCCTGGCTGCGGGGCCACTTGCCTGCCCTCTCCCTGTGCACAGTCGATGTGGGGATTGTTAACATTTGCCAGCCGTTCCAAGGTAAAAAATGGCAAGAACTAGAAAATAACGCTAATAAAGTTCTTTGGATTCTTCAGAGGGAAAAAATCTTTTTATTCCATTATTATGCTAAAATTCAGTATACTTGTAAGTATTGAGTAATGTACTTTTGCAGTGGCGCAGGCTTTTTACAGTTTCTAGAGATCTTTTAATTCAACCCCTTATTTCAAAGCAAAGGAAACAGAAGTTTTTTGCTTAGAGCATCAGAAATTAGGATATTTATACACATCTTTGTTTTACTCATAAAAACATATGTTTTAGTAATAACTGCTTTGAAATCCAGAGAATTCCTGGCACAATAGACTAATGAAAAGTTTTCTTTTTCACAGTTCAACTTTTGAAGGATGTTTGAATTTAATGTATTTTTCGGAGTGAAAAAAAGATTTATCTGTACCTGTGATAAAATTTTAGCAGTATGTTTACATACATACATTAATTAATATTTTAATTTGCTGTATTGTCTTGACAAGCCTATCTGAAATACCAGGATCTTATAATTTGGGGTTGCATTTCCCACTGTCCTGCTCTTCAATGTGTGTGAAGAGGAATGGAGTACCATTTCATCAGAATCTGGTCCGGCTTAACTTTCTGCTTTTCTCTTTTCCCAGATATGATCTTTCTTCAGGGATCAGAGGTCATATTTAAAGTGGCTTTAAGCCTGTTGGGAAGCCATAAGCCCTTGATTCTGCAACATGAAAACCTAGAAACCATAGTTGACTTTATAAAAAGCACGCTCCCCAACCTGGGCTTGGTGCAGATGGAAAAGACCATCAGTCAGGTATGGTTCAGTCTGGACCTTCCAAGTGCTCCAGCAATCCTGGGTATGCAGAAGCTGAATTTCCCGTTTTTTTTTTTTTTTTTTTTTTTTTTTTGAGCAGGAGCTGTTTCCTATCAGTTTGTGTCGAATCCCTGTTCCAAGATGAAACCAGTGTCTGAGTGTGCACGTGCTGTGAGTTGTAGGTGTGACAGCCAGCACAGATTATCAGTATTTTCTTGCAGTGAAGAGGCTTCACCCCTTGGCATTTGTTCTTAAATACATACATTTTTACTGAACTTAGGCTTTTGTAAAATGAGTGCCTTGATTTTTGTGCTGAAATGGCATTAATTGGAATTTTCTAAAAATAACTGGATACAAAGTTGTGATGAAGAGTGTATATTCTATAAGTTTGTTCTGGGGTGTGTTGTTTTTTTAATAGAATTCAATTCCACACCTGTGGTTCCAGTCCCTCTGGTTTCTGTATACAGTAGGACTGCGTGTATGCATGTACCACTCTCTGAAATGTGAGGGGCTGAGGGCGCGGTGATCCTGGAGTTGCAGCTCGACCAGCTGTTAAATGGTCTGGGTTAGGAATGGGAGCAGATTTTGACTCTGTATCAGGAAGACTCTTCCAGTAATGATTGCTGACCATGCAGGACTGAGCTGCCTGGCAGAGGGTGAGGTCACCCTTGGGAGGGTCTGGAGGCTGGCTGGCCGAGTGCTTCAGAAGGCATCTCTGCGGTGGGCGCCACAGACGCAGCAGTCGGGCCTCTCACGAGCCTAGAACTTACCTCACCTGCTCCAAATGTAATGAAAATATGGAGCAATTTGGTGAAAGCAAATAGTGGAATAAAGCTCTGTTTTTAAAAAGTCCTTCTGAGGGCTTCTGAGAGCCCGGGGGTGGTGGGTTTCACCTGCAGGCAGCAGCTTGTCGTTTCCTTTGCTGCCCCTCAGGTGCTGAGCCCAGAAAAGGAGGCAGGTCTGGCCTGGAAGAGGGAGGGGGTTTCGTCCGGGTGCCACTTTGGGTGTCTGCACATTTCATTTGCTTGCGTGAAGGAGCAGCTCTTTTTGTCACTGCACTTTCTTCTTCAGTTAGTTGAGAGGCTTTTACTTGCCTGGTGCCTCCCTGTCTGTGAATAGCCCTGGCTTGTTGACGCCCTGCTTTTTACAGTTTCTGTATGACTGCGTATACACACCTGATCTCATTCAGTCAGGACCGCATTCCTGAGAGGACAAGTGGTTTTAACCCACAAGCAACCTAGGGTTCAGAGTGCTCACCTGACTGGCCCTCCGTCACCCTGCCGAGAAGCGGGAAGGTAGGGTTTCAGACGAGGGCCCACTCACCTCAAACGCGTTAGCAGTTACTCAGCTCCACCACGTGCCTCCAGGTGTCGTTTAATCAGAGTTTCTCTGTATTGTACCTGTATATTAAGACTGAATTCTCCACCCTTTGATTCTTTACTTTCTGACATTTCCATGCATTTACTCCCTTTTGGAGCTTTCATTGCATGTACTTACGTTTTTTGGCTGCAGGGGCAGATGCGAGAGCCTTGGTGCTTTAAACCCAAGTCTGCGCCGTGAGCGCCTTGACCTGGCACCTGGGGCCTGGCTAAAAGGCAGGCAGCCTCACCAGTGTTGTTACCTTTTGGCTGTTGAGCCCCAGAAAACAATCCTGTTTTCCTCCCCTCGTCTGTAAAGGATACTTACTGAGGATGTGACGGTGCTCTTTAATGTTGAGAGACTAGCAGTGGACACAGCGGTGAGAGAAGACAGTTGTGTGTGTGCCTGAGTTGTTTCAGGCATCCGTTTTGAACTTGGTATCCTTTATTCCATTGGCGCCTTAACAGCTCTGGGGCCCGGAGGGAGTAGATGCCCCACACCCTGTGTGAGGTGGCAGAGCTAAGAGTGTAATGTGCTCTGGGCCACCAGAGCCCACACTGTGCAGAAAAGGAGTATGCGACCCAATAATTGCAAGCGTGGTCGGAGCTCCAGTGGTGTGTGTGCAAGGGCTGCAGGAGCGGGCCATGCAGGGAGTGAGCAGTGAGCAGGTCTGCAGGGCAGAGGTGAGGGAGTTGAGTTCACCTGGGCCTTTTCTGCAGAGGGCCAGAGAGGAAGTGTTTCAGGCTTTGTGGGCCATAAGGTCACTTGAGGTCAGCTCAGCCTCCGCAGCATGAAAGCCACCAGACCTGGTATTTGTTGGAATGAAGTGACTGTGTTGCAATAAAGCTTTATTTGCAAAGCATGCAGTGGGACAGCCTTGGTCCACAGGCTGTAGTCAGCTGAGCCCCGATTACAGTACGTGCAAAGAGCGAGAGAGAAATTCTAGGCACAGGTTCAGCTTTCCTGGGGGGAGGCACGGGGATTGGAAGTAAGACACAGCATCTACATCTGAGGTCCAGGTTTTCAGCCTGCCACAGGTCTCCCCGGGAAACAAGACCCAAGGCCAGGCAGCTCTCTGCCCTCCTTCCCTCCCACGTGTTCCATCTGGAACTTGACCTCTGCGAGCTGTCAGGCTTCCTGCCTTCTCGCTGCCCCCTCCCCTCCCTGCAGAGGGTGCTCTAGTCTCAACTTCTGCTTAGAGAGAGGCCTGAGGTGCAGCACAATTTCTCTGTAGCTTCGGAGAGCCCACAGAGTGGAAGTGATAGTGCACTCTTTGCATGCAGCTGAGAGTGGAAGGATGGAGCCTGGGTGGACCTCTGTGATAGCCAGGCGTCGTTTCATTACATGCTCTCTGTGGAAGCCTCCGCTTGAGCAGCTGGAACACAGTCTGCATCCAGGGTGGGGTGAGTCCCTAAGGACAGGGCCCTGGAGCTCCCGCCCAACACGGACAGGCTGCGAGCCGCCACCGGGGGGCAAGCCCAGAGTTGACAGGGTCCAGGGCACGGAGACAAGGGTCTCTGAGGCTCTGCGGCAGCTCCTCAGTGTGACTTAACTGTCAGTTGAATGTAAGCCTTAAAAATCCCCTCACAAGAAGGGGGAAGCCCTGGGAATAAACAGAGAGGAAGAGAAGGGAGGTCAGGGTCGTCTCACCACAGCGAGTGTGGTGTGCCTGTGCAGCCTCAGGTCAGCGTCAGGAAGAGAGCAGGTGAAGGGGGCCCTGGAGGACGGGGCAGATAGCTCGTTTTCAACGTCCTCTGGGCCCTGCTCCAAGTGGGGCCCGGGACCAGCACCATCATCGTATCATATAGGAACTCAACGCAGAATCTGGGTCCCCGCACTGCAGCCCTGCTGAGTCAGAATCTGCATTTCAGCAAGATCCCCAGGGGATCCACACACACCCAGGGGCACCTTGGAAAGCTCTGCTGTGGGCGACTTCATTGTAAGCACACCAGACAAGTCTCTGTTCTAGTTGAGCTTGTAGGAGAGAAACCAGAATCTTAACAAAGTTCCTTTGTTCAAAAGATGCTCCTCAGAATCACAGTGGCGAGGGTGCCCCTTCTGCCTTGGGAGGAGCCCTCGCTGCTCGGGCAGCTTGTGCAGTTGAAAATTAGTTTTTTAAAAGGCCAATCAGTGCTGTACCAAGAGGGTGGAGGTATGGAGAGGGGGAGTGCTTTAACCACTGGCATTGTTTAGAATTGCTTGCATTTGGTGATAATAAAAAGCAGACCAAGTTTTAGTTGGCTTTTTTTTTTTTAATTCACTACAGACACTGCGCCCCCTTATTTTTGATATCCGGGCAGATGCTCCACCATCCTACTCTTGGTATGCCTCTGAGACCAGCAGGCTCGGGGGAAGGGTCTGGAGGTGGGGAGGGTGGAAAGTATGTGACTAGTTCTGCAGCCATCAGGGTTGTTGGCCTCATTACAGAGTGTCCACAGACAGCAAAGAGAAACACTACGTCTCCAATAGCAGATGTGCCAAGAACATAAACAAATTCACTAAAGAAGGAGACTCATCTCGCAAACAAATATCTGGGAAGATATTTAGCTTCGTGCATAATTTAGATTTAAGTAACATTTATGCTTTACCTTTGTAGAGCAGCCAAGTGAAACATTTCAGTGCCGTTACCCAGTGCCGAGGGCATCCTGTATCTGCCACATTCTTAGGTTGCTGATGGCATTGTGTGTCGATTACCCCCCTTCGGGAAGCAGTTCGGCAGTATATACGTCACGAGCCAGTGAAGCGTTTGTACCCTTTGACTCAGTAATCCCATTTCTTGGAATGTATGCTTAGGAAATAATCCAAAATATGGGAAAAGCTGTACATAAGAGGATGTTTAACATTGTCATTTATTAAAAAAAAAAAAAACTTGCAAGTAACTAGATATCCAGCATTTGATGACTGGATTAACATAGTTATTGATATGTCGCGTTGGTAGAATACCATGAAGCCATTTATAATTATGGTTACGAAGAATATACAGCAACGTGAGAAAGCGTCGTTCGAGGACCAGGGCGCTCCTGTCACCGCCAGCCACATGCTGCTGTGGTCGGGGGTAAATTCCCAGGCACAGCTGCAAGGGCTGTGTGTGTTTTGGCAGCCAGGAGGTAATGATGCAATTAAGCAGAGATGACTGTGACCCGGGATGGTTCCTAGGGATTAATGGGGGCCTGCGAGAGTGCCGTGCTCTGTGCACAGCTGAGAGCCATTAACCTTGGCCGTTCGTCCGTCTAGATCAAAGGCCAATGGTTTCGTCCCCAGGTTTTCCAGGTTAGAGCTCATTTAAAAACTTCTGTGGAAGAAAAAAAAAAGTGTGTGTGTGACATTTATTTATAATCACACACCAATGCCATGGCCATCTTGGTTTTAATGTGTGCGGTCTTTACTCTGCACTATTCAGAAGGCCCATGGTGTGGCGTCCTCTGTCATCTTGCTGCAGCACAAGGTTGGGTGTGAGGGGTTTCGCGACAGTTGTGTGGAAGCAGATCCCTGAGCTGAGTGGGCACCGACTCGTGATTCCTGCAGCGATGCTGGGAGACAGGCGTTATCCCCCCCGGGACGGAGGCCGGGACGGTCAAGTAACTTGCTCAGGGTCACCCAGGGAGTCACCAGCCGAGCCCCTGTTCAAGGGCTGACTCAAAGCCTCTGTGTCCGTTTTCTTGACTGTAGAATAGAGGCAATAATCCCTGCTGAGCTCACGGTCACTCTGAGGGACAGCAGAGAATCAGATCCGTGCAGTCAGCTCCACACACAAACACGCACGCCCATCACAAATACAGCGTGTGTTGGTTTTTCAGCTGAGAGTGACTTTTGTGCCTAATTAGTATTAGCCATTGAATTACATTGAAAACCAGGAAGCTGGAAAATTATTCTCGGGGAAGAGAATAAGATTGCTGGGAATGGTTTTTGAAAACAGATTTCGGGAAAGATAGGACGCGTTCGTGTTTGGGTGCTAACAGGGTGCCGTCAAGGGAAGTGAGGTTTTCATTGATCTTAACTGTGTTGGAGTTTCTTTCTTAAGGAAATGCTGTGAAGAGTCAGTTTCTGCTCTTATAAAGACTGATTTCATTCTCTAAATGTGTGTTCTGATCGTGCTGGCTTTTTTTATGTGGTGACTGCATTCTCCGATCCACGCTGGGGCTGCAGGCCCGGGGCGGCCGCTGCCTCTGCCTTCTGACCACCACCCCCCCCCCCCCCCCCCCCCCGGGCCCGGCTTCCATCCAGCTCGCTTCACTCGTGGAGAGAAAGTACAGACATGAACAGCTCGCTCACTTGTGCACTCTGGGGTTGTTTTTCACACGAGTGGTTTTTTTCATGACTGTTACTATTATGGGAAGGAAGGCAGCTCAGGCATTGTTTCGTATTCACTCATCTGTGTGGGTGACATTTGGGTTTTGGCTCATTTCTGCATATCTTATGTGCAGAGTAGGGTTTTTTAGTAAACAGTTCCATTACTTAGCTGTTCTTGTAACTCTGAAAACCCAACTGAACTATAATTAAACTTTGACCTGGTGACTGGGCATATAGGGCTGTGATTCTTTTGTTTTGTTTTATTCTCTCTTTGACCCATAGTTGGTGTATCTAATCTAATAGAATTTTCAGAGAAAAAGGATCTAAGTACTGAAATAAGAATTAAAAATAAACTCTTGTAAGCATTTTAAAACATAAGGTGTTTTGGCTTTTGAAAAACCTACACTTACAGTTACCTTCGGTTTATTTCCAAATGCTTCTTAAATCCTCTCTTCCCAAGTAAAATTATTCCCTTCTCAGTGCAGAGTTTTCCCTGTTTATCACTAGCGGTATCAGGCACACAGTAGGTGCTTAGTGGATACCTGTCAACGTGGTCACGTGTGTGTGAGAGAGTGTGTGTGTGATTTTTCTCATTCTCAGCGCCTGATGACTTCTCTTTTTGTGTGTCGCAGGTGTTTGAGATGGACATCTCTAAACAGCTACAAGCTTATGAAGTTGAGTACCACGTGCTTCAGGAAGAACTTATTGACTCCTCTCCTCTCAGTGACAACCAAAGAATGGACAAATTAGAGAAAACCAACAGCAGCTTACGCAAACAGAACCTTGACCTCCTTGAACAACTGCAGGTAGGGCATATTTACAAGGGAGCCTTCTGCACCTTGAGTGTGTTGTAGTTCATTAACTCACCGGAGGCACCAGCAGGCTGGGTTTTCCCATGGCCGTAGGCCCCTTCTCTCCTGGTTTGTTTGTAGTTGGGATCAAAGGTAGGCCAGGAGAATTGTTCTTTTTGTTAGGGAGCAGACAGATTTTCCTTTGCTAAGGTCAGACTGTCCTGGAACTTTCTGAGAGGCTGTTTCTGCACTTACCCTTTCAGGAGACAGACCCAGAGCTGAACCTGGGTTCAGGGTGCTGTGGCACTGTTAGCCAAATAGCCAGCGACTGGGCTTTGAGTAATGACAACGCCGTCAAAGGCATGCACTTTCAGGAGTGAAACCAGCTGGGTCCATGGAGTGCTGTCAAGTGAGGAAAGTGCCACAGAATCTGTCTAGCAGCGAACCAGAGCCTGTGATCCTGAGTTGTGAGTCCCTGGCGCAAATACCAAAATTCGGTTCATGAAGGGACACAGTTCTCCCCTCTGGAAGCTTCCATTTTAACATGGATACATGTGGTTGAGGACATACAGTAGATAGGCAAACCCAGCCCGTGCACGCAGGAGGGCGAGAGGGAGCAAGCCTGGAGGTGCAGTCCAGAGGCCCAGATCGTGCCAGATCCAGTGTCACCCACACCGTCACCTGCTCTGCTCTGATTCCCTCATCTCTGTGACAGGGACAAAAGATACCTTACTGCTTAGCATGACTCCTCTACCAATCAGATGGAATAAAGTAACCATCCAGTCTGCTTTTTAAATGTCGTAATGGGTGGTAAAGCTGTCATTGTTAAGGAAGTGGGTGGGGGTGGGGGGTGTCTTAAAAAATTATTTTTCAGCTTGCTGTGGAGAATAATTTGTATTTTTTCCAGAATGTGTATTCTGTGGTGTGATTGGGCTGTCCTTAGCATCAGCTTTCCACCCTGATCTGAGCCTCTTATTTTTCTGCATAGAAAGTTACTGCTTTGCAGAATCAAGCTTGGCAGTGAAAGGAGAAAGGCCAGCGTTTGGGAGCTCGGTAACTCAACCCTGGTCTAAAGTGAATTGCTCCCAGCAGGGGTTTTACCCCCGTAGAACCCAGTAGATATTGACTGTAGAGGAACAAAGAAGTCTTTCCTTACCCAGTCATGACTACCAGTCATATTCCGGAAGTTATCTTCTTTTTCCCTAAGGTTGAGCTGTCCTAACTGAAAATAGGCTTGAGTACAACTTCTCCAGGGCGTGTTAGCTGTAACTGAAGGGGAGGCACCAGGGGACGAAGAGCCTTATCTTGCTTGTAAGGGTCTGCAGTGCCGGTGTCATTGTAACTGCCTTCCAAACAGCACAGCAGGATGGAAACATTTCTCGTAAAGCTCAGATTCGCCTTTGAAGCACATCTCGTTAGGATAGTGCTTGATGAAAGGTTTATGTTATTAGGCTGATACCCGTGTGGGTTTTTTTATGATGAAGCGGGGAGGTAATTTTGTGCTGCTGCCCTGATCCTGGGCCCCTTTTGTAGAGAGAGGGAGTTGTGAAAAGCTGCTCAGACATCTGCAGGCCTCAGGAACGGCACCAAGCGGCTATCGGTAACGACAGATGTTCTCCTTGGAGTGAGCTTTCTCTTGACCACGTGGCTCTGCGTGTCTGGAGGTATCACGCGAGACTAGAGCTTGTGCCGGTCCCAGCTGTGCTGGGTGCCAGAGGCCACCAAAACTTGTCAGACGCTGCTGCGCTCAGAGGGTCGGGCTAGGGATTGCGTTTGTGGGTACCTGCATCTAGTTTTCCCATTACCGAGTCCCGTGGAATTACTTTCAGCCAGACCACATTAGCTCTGGGAGACTCGCACCTCTTTTCCCTTTTTTCTGTTTTTTAAAACAGTTTTCAGAGTCCAGGGATAGGTCTTCAATACAATACTTAATTTTCCAACATAAATCTTTTTTTTTGCCAAAGTATCAAAATTGACCCGTTTCCTGGCTTTGTTCCATTCATACAGTTGTTGGACGTACCAAAGCCCCATTTATTTTCTTGTTAAACAGTTAAAAATGTCGTCTAGCAGCTGGAGACTAAACCGTCTAACCTCTTTTGTCGAGCATTGTACGTAAGACGATTGCATAGACATGTCTGATGTTGCCAGATGATAAGGGGCATGCGTTTTTCGTGATAATCAACTACCCGTCCCTGAGAGTCCATGAGCTGAGTGCTGTGGGAGGCCAGGCGCACATGCAGGGTGAGGTCTGCCTTCTTCCATGAGACAGCTTCGGTCTCATTGAGGAGGAGACCTGACGTTCATGCCGACCGGTAAATGACCGTGCAGATCGGCTCACTGCTAAGCTGGGAGTACCCCTGGGAGTGCTGCGGCCTTCCGCAAGAGTGGTCCCTGGAGGGGACGAGGTGGGACCCGTCCCAAGCCTTGACTGTGGGGAGGAGTGTGAGGGTCAGAGAGGACTGCTTGGACATACCCACTGAGTGTGACCACCCCCTGCCTGGTTAGGTGACAAACATGGGATCTCAGTCCTTTTTTCTTTCTGTTTTGAGTGTTGCAGTGTCACAGCCAGAGTCATGAATTGTCTGTCTAGCACAAATGTTATCATGTTCAAAAAGCTGTTTCCCTTGTTTTGAAAATGAGGGGAAAAATACCTACCATTCTCCCCACCTAAAACCTACGGGGACACGTAGAGGGCTGGGTGGATGAGCGAGCGGGAGTCGTGCCTTGCTGACCCCGGGCCTGAGCACTGGAGAATGCAGCGGAGAGCTGGCACCGGCCAGGGGGCCCAGGACGGCAGCACGGCGAGGTGGGCTTCCGCTTCCCTGCAGCCAGCTCACCGGTTGCCTGGGAAGCCCGCCCGAGGGGACTAGAGATCGGAGGAGGGTCAGTTGCTAGAGAGAAGCACCCGGAAGGTCTGCCTGACATTGATTGTGTGCTGAGGATGCAGACGGGGGGAGTGGGGACACTGCTGGTGTCTGTGGTCAGGGAGGCCACACACGTGACCCTCTCAGCAGAGCGGCTGCCCTGAGCGCTCCACATGTTCCCGGGGAAATGCCCGGCCTTGCACTGTGGGGAAAGTTAAAGGTTCAGGTCGGAGAGCTGTTACTGCGTGCGCCTTCACATAGAAGCCACTCCGATGCTCTGTCTGAAGTCAGTTTGTACGTGTAAATGTGTGTATTAGTCACAGTGGGCCAGCCTGTGCTGCAGGAACAGCGCGGGGCCCCCCAGGCTCAGCACTGCAGACGCTCCGCCTCGTGTCCACGAGGCGTCCTGCGGCCGTGTCACAGCGGCCCTCCTGTAGCGGGTGACTCGGGAACCGGGCTCCCTCCGCACGGGGAAGCCACCGTCTCCACGTGCGGCTCCAGAGTAGCCACAGCGGGGGCCAGAGATGCTGGAGGATCTTGGGGCGGCCCAGCCCGCCTGCGAGGGAGCCTGGGAGGTGGCATCTTCATCTTGTGGCCAGACCTGAGGGTAAACACAGAGAGATGTGTCTGCCGGAATAGGGCTCCCGAGTGCGCCCCAGGCTGGACCGGGGAGCACGCGTGGGTCTCCTGCGGCCTCCCGGGCAGTTCCAGTCTCATCTCGTCTTCTCTTCTGCAGGTGGCGAATGGGAGGATCCAGAGCCTGGAAGCCACCATTGAGAAGCTCCTGACCAGCGAGAGCAAGCTGAAGCAGGCGAGCCTGGCCTTGGAGCTGGAGAGGTCGGCCCTGCTGCAGACAGTGGAGCAGCTCCGGAGGCAGACGGCAGAGCTGGGCGGCCCGGAGCCTGACCCCGTGCCGCCCGAGCCCGCGGGAGACTGACGGCCGGCCGGCACCCGCCAGAGCACAGCTCCAGGGCAGGCGACGCCACCGCCCTGACACTGTCCAGGCCTTCGCTGAGAGAGACGAGGACGCGGAGGGAGAGCAGGGCGTGACGCGCTTCTCAGGGAGGAGACTGGCTTGCCAGCACGCGGGTTCTTCCGAACTGAGACTCGCAGTGCAGGGGGCGAATGTCCCGGTGTTTTTGTTGTTGTTTTTTAGGTTCTAATTCGTCCCCTCTCCGGTCCTGATTACTGTACCCAGTAGATTTAGACGGCATGGACTCGAATAAATGCACCTTTGTGTTTCTTTGTTGTTTCCTTTTTCAGTACCACTGTGTCCGTAAAGGGCATTCATAATACTGTGGGATTGTAAAAGCTGGAGAGGCCGGAGGTGATGATTCTTCGGGCAAGATGTGGGTCCTTCGTTCTTCCAAAGAGGGTTTGTGTGACTTACACCCTCAGCATCACCTGCAGGGGCGCAGTGGTGGAAACCCCACCTTACTGCCGGGAAAAATCGGAAGTGATTTATTTAAATTTGGCATCTCAAATTCGATCGCTGTGCTTGGTTTTTAATGAAGTTCGTCTTTTAAGAGTAGTTTTCATATGCTTTTTGCTTAGCCCTTGAGCATTGGTCACAGTCATGGTAGATAAATGTTTTATGAGAAAATCAGCAGTTTTTACACTCAGCCACGTATTGCTAGTGTGCAGCTTGCAGTGTAGCATCTGAGGTATTTATTTCGTTGTGTTTCATATCCATAGTTGAGAGTCGTGTATTTATTTTTGCTGTGGTGTGATGTAACGCAGCCCTGTGTCCCTGTGAGTCTCCGCCCCTTGGGAATCGGATGCCTTGCCGAAGTCGCCCAGCATGTCAGGACTCTCAGGGGTCCGAGACATTTTGGGGCTTTCAAAGTCTTGCGACTCTCTGCCTGAAATGGAATCAAATGTATGGCAGCTAAGAGCAGGTTTTCATGATGGGATGTGTGTTTGGAACATAACTCACAACCCAGCGACCCCCTCCCTCAGGATGGTGAGGACCCGGTGCCTTTAGCCAGCAAAAGGCCACTCCCAGGGGCCCTGGTGTCATCCGGTCACTGTGTGAGGCTGTTTCCCGTGATCTCCTGGAGCGGGCAGTGGGTTAGAGAGGGGCTGTGCAGGCACGTTCGCTTCCTGGACAGCAGGGCCATTTCTGGTCTTTATCATCGTAACCACTTCTCTTCCAGGGGAGTTCTTCAACACCCTTCGTGGTGGGCATTTCTTTCAAGCCTGAGATGAAAGGAAGGGTTTTCATATCTGGAGCCTTTCTAGATCGCCACAGACATTTCCAAAGGAGGCACACGTGCTGCCCCTGGTGCCTAAACAGTTGGTTCACACTGGGGACTCTTTGCTGTTCCCTGTGTCATAAACTGTGATGACAAGCCCAGTAGCCTTTATCCTGAGTTGTTCCACCAGCTATAACTTAAAGGAGTTATTAATATCTGAGGGCTTCTTTGCACATCCTTTACTGTTTGAATGTTTAATAATGTTGAATTTTGGACATCTTATTACCATTACTCAAAAACAGCGACTGCATTAAATAAAAAACAAGAAAGCAATAAAACAATTCATGCCCATACTCTTATGGTGTTTTTTTGTTTTTTTGTTTCTTTTTTTAAACGTTGGGTTTTTGCTTTTCATCCTGGGAGTGAAGGGCTGCCCCGTGAACACTTGTGGCTCGGAGTGAGAACATTACGTAACCAGCGGTGAGGTCTCTGAGGGATTGTCTTGCGTGTCCAGTATTGCTACCCAAGTGCAGTACCTCTGCGGGCGGTCGTAGGAGGGATGCTGAGACCAGCCGCATCCATGGTGCGTGCCGGTGGGCACTGTTGTGAGGGTGTGCCGGGCAGAGAGGGCGGTGGCCACAGCCTGTGCCGTAGCCAGGGGCAGAGAAAGCCATAGTTCACATCACTGCCTGAGGATTCACAGAGGCAAGTGTTTAAACTAAGAAAGCTCCTGTTATGTTTTCCTCTAACACAAAACTATATGCACACGCACGTGTGTGCACTTGGAGGTTGTCTGTCTTTTGATACAATTTGTACCCTCTTAGACGAAGACGTTGAGCCCCCAGGAAGCACACTGTGACATAGAACATGTACAAAAACGGCTTCTGTGCAGAACACTTGGTTTGGGGCCCTCTGAGGAGTTACACGTAGATAGAGCAACAGCGTCCGCTGGGGGATTTGTGTGTGTTTTGGTTGGGGAACCTGGGGAGGAGAGTTGCTCTGAGGGCTCTGAGATGCAGGAGTTGTCACAGGAATGAGAGCAAGCACTGCTGTGTGAGGAGCCGCAGGGGTGAAGGTGCAGAAGGAGGCGTGCGGATCAAGAGAAGTCCCCAGGTGGCCCGCCTGAGAGGCAGGGGACACGCAGATGCTGACGGGGGCCGGGGCAGGGGGCACGTGGGGCTGTGGGGGCAGCTGTGGCCGCCACGTAGTGACCCCCTCTGAGTCAGCGGCCAGTATCTGGTGGTGGGAATGGAGCCACCCTAGGTTATCACTCAAGGTCAGAACTTGGGGAAAAGAGCTGGAGGTGGAGCGGAGGAGAACGAGGAAGGGCTGGGACTGCAGCACCTCAGGTCTGTCCGTCACCGCACGTGACTGCGATGGACGCTCAGGAAAGTGGCCCTTGCTTCCCTTTATCTTCCAAAAATCGCACAAGCATGTCTTCAAGCGGATTCTAACTTAGAACCACTAGGGAAGGGGACGCATGCGGGGAAAGGTAGTCCTGGGCTTAACCAAGCTGACATAATACCAACCACCACAATTAATTCTGGAACCTGCCTAGCCGGAATGAGAGCGAGCCTGTGTGAGTCACTTGACAGAGGCCCTCCAGCTGAGAATATACGACGCGTGATGCATCACACTGACTGATTTAAACTGTCGCGGATGGGGCAGCACTGAAGACTAAACACTGCAGCAACCACAGCTGACTCCCAGGACCACCCCAACCCTTCATCTGCTTCCCTCTGTCACATGTTACCAAACATTCCTCAAATGAAGATTCAGAAACTTTCTAGGTGGGAAAATAATTGACAGGCCACATAGTCCTAAATTGAAATTGCTTGAAGGGTTTGAAACAGCTCAAAATTATCTTGGATTGGAGGGAAGCTGCTATTTCATACTAGAAAACTACCTTCCACGTCACTTTACAGAGGGAAAAACTGGGAAGAGGGGCTCAGAAACCACCTAATGGTTGGCTTCAGGGTCAGGGTGGACCCTCAGCCTCCTGAGTGCCTACGAGTCGACACCACTTGGCTTTAATTTCAGCGAGTTTGGGGAATCATTTCTGATAGCATTAATGTTCAAGGCAAGGAAAGGTCTGCTTCACTTTCCAGAAGGGTGCTCTGTATAGTAAGAAGCCAAACTCAGGTTCTCTCCTGAGATGGGGAGTCTCCAGGGGCCTTAATTTGCCATGAGTTAAAACCAGGTAGAGGAATGCTACTGCGACAGGGTCTGCATTGATTGGGTACAGTCCTTGCTCTTGAAAGTCATTTCTTTTTTTACTTTTAGTCTTTGAAAACCCTTGCCTTGTCATGTTAAAAAAAAAATCAACACAGGATTACCTTTGGTTTTGTAGAAGTGAAACTTTCCACTGTGTAAAGTTTTTTTGTTGCTGTCTTTAGAAATGATCAGAACAGTTAAGGAGATGTAAGAGCTGGGATACGGAGCAGCCACAGCAGTCATCATTGGAAATTGGTGACAAAAGATGAAAAAGAATGTTCTTAGTACCTAGGCTTCGTAGATAACTGCCTTCATATCTCTAAAGTGAATGATCAACTGTTTTGGTTGTAAACCCTTATTAGCAAAATGTTTGAATCTGTACCACTATGTGTATATTTATTTAAAAATTTCACTAAATTTTATCATGAGAAGTTTTAAATGAGGTGAAACAAAACAGTTTAAAAATAGTGATGGTTAAAAAGTTGATATCCAGTGTTTCTAAGGAGAACAATAAACACATCATTTTAAATATTGTTTTAAGACTGTGATACAGTAATTCAGATGTCAGTTTCCAAGTTCAGCCTAGTGTGATGGTTGGTTTGAATGCACTGCCGTGGCTGAAAACAGGAGGCTCCCAAGCTCTCATGATGCTTTTTTAACTCATGTGTATTCACCAATTGTGCAAAGGTTTTTCATGAAATCTGACTAGTAAATTTCCGTCTTCTCTAAGGGTAGACTAATGTAAACTAATCAAAATGTGTTAAGAGTTTTGGATTTTTAATCAAAAGCACTTTAATTTTAAAGCACTTAAACTTGTCATTTGGAAAGCTCTGCACAAGTTACAAAAGCATTTCCAAGATTGTTTGAGTAACACGTTCACAGTTTTTGACTAAGAGGTGACCTAAACGATAGCAACACTTCAAGCATCCTTTTCTGAAAAAGCCCTTCCCATCGCACATTCTCAGTAGTCTTTTCTTGGGCTCCCCTCTCAGAGCCCTGTGCTCTCAGTAATGGGACAGGGGTAGAGGAGGCACTGGTATGGGGGTCTTCCTTCCCCGTGTGGCTGCCTGCTCCCCTGCCCCTGTGCCCGCCGTCCCCTTTTTCTGCCATCCTTCAGGAGCTTGCTAAGCACTGGGCTGCGCAGAGCAGAGGGGAACTGCACAGTGTGTGTGGTACAGATAGCCCCTGTGAATCCCTGCGCTTGCTGACTGCAGGGCCGCCCCTTGGAACCACTAGCTTAGCATGAGCCGTCTGACGGGGATGGGGAGACAGCTTTGTCTCGTTCTTTCTCCCAGTCAGATTCATCTGCCTTTCCTCACTCTTCTGGCTACATCTTCCTCCGTTGTTTTTGTCTTATTCTGTATTTGGATCTGTGTTCGGGGTGTCTTCTCCCTGCTCTTCTAGACAGCACTTCTTTCTAAACCTCTGTGTTCCTCATTTCTTCCGACTGTAGGAAGAGCTGACTCTGGCTCCTGTTAAACCGTGGCTTTCTTTGGTTCTTAGCCCGTGCAGGGTGACATCCTGGGGTACCATCTTGGGGAATCTGTGCAGATGGTGAAGCAGCATATGGGGGAGGTAGAGGCAAGTGTGCTTCGTGGTGGGGGGAGGGGGATCGATATATATATAATGGTGTTCTTCCCGCTTCAGCTCTTCCTGTACTTTCCACCAAGGATTTCGTGATCATTTTCCTTCCTTTGAGGTGCATGGCCATCAACTTTACTCCTGAATTTCATGTGCTCTCATCGTCTGTTCCTCTTGGTTATTGGAAAGGATAAAATGAGCTTTTTCACTCAGGATCCCTCTTTTCCCCCGTATGCTTCTGTGATCACACCTAACATCATGACAGCCCCCCTGCCTTCCTGTAACGTAGAAGTGGGCCCACCTCAGAGCCCAGCTCCACAGTCAGTGATGTTCACCTGCCTGATGGTTTTCACTCTTCCCAGCAGGTGGTTGTGGCGCCCCTACTGAGCATCAAGCCCTGATCTACGTCCTGAGACCACAAGGTAAGTGCCTGCTGTCCTTTGGTCCAGCAGGGGCATAGGTAATGGAAATAAACAAAAATCCGTCACGGGGTGGGGGCTGCCTGCACAGAGTGGTCAGGGAAGGCCCAGCTGAGGTGCCCGTGCTCAAGGTGGGATCCAAAGGATAAGAAAAGGAACACGCTAAGGAGGAGTTGGGTGGCTGAATGTTCAAAGATGGCAGAGTACTTTCCAAAGGATGCATAATTCTATCTTGACTGTGAATCTTGTGTCAAGAGATCTCCTTTCAAAAACCCCGGCACTTTTAACACCATGTCTTTTTCAGATTGCAAGAAAATACTAATATCTTTCAAGATAAAACTCCCATTACTCTATAGTCGGATACATTATAAATGATAAATTATTGGCCTCATCACTGATGGTTTCAACTGACACAAGGGCATCTGCTGTTCTTGACGTTGCACCATCAAGCTACAAGGAGGGGTGAGTTGGTGACACGTGCATTGTGATGGGCACCTGATGGGGAGCGACCTTGTTATTTCCACTGATGCTCACCTCACCGGCAGACCTGAGAGCCAGCCTGTGGACTCAGCCACAGCTCATCAGCTTCATCCCAGGGGAAACCTGATTCTTCACAGTTAGGTGTGACTTCACGCATGAGAGTCCAAAACGGAAGGCGAGGCAAGAAACTTTGTGAAACTCTCCAAAAGGAAATCTTGACTATATTCCGGGGTACTGAGAAGGCGTGAGCAAAGACGTGTGCAGTTGCTGTTAATATTCTTTTGGAGTGAGTTGCGAGTGGGGGAAGGGGTACCGGAAATGGGAATGTAGAAATCCTTGAAGAAGTATAAAGCTAGCCAAAATTCACAAAATTGTTAATAAGAGAGGCATTGGCTGGTGTAAATTATTGAGTCCTGTGACACTCTTGTCTGCCTGGACCATGAGGATGTTCTTGCAGACGTTCCTTTAATCCCCAGTGTCGTCTTTAAGAAGCCCCAGGGCTTCTCGGGTACTCCTGAGCAATGTTTGTGTTCAGTGTCAACTGTGCAATTGAACACGTGATCCTATTTTGGCTTGACATTTCCAAAACACTCAAAGCCAAACCTGGTGATCCTTCAGTTAGAAAATGTGCAGGCATTTTGTTTTGACCCATGACTCATTTTGAGCCTCTCCGGTCTGTCTTTATTCCAGCTATTTCATGCCTCCTCATATCCCTAACATCCTTGTAAGACATCATAAAACATCTGAAGAACAAGAGGGAACCCGGCAATTGTAAGTAGAAGCAGCACTAGTGGTTATGAGCATGGGCCCTGGCGTCAGCTAGAATCCAACCCTGATTCTGCATCTGTAAAGCAGAAATAATAATAGTTATTTCATAGGATTGCTTGCATATTTATGAAGAGCACTGAGCACTGTGGCTGAGAAAATGTAGGCAATGAATGTTAGCTCTCATTACATTACATTCTATAAACTACATGAATCCAATTCAGCGCGCTTGAAATCAACCCCAGGCAAAATGCCTCAACAGAGTGTAAACATATTTAAAGGGTGGCCTTTAAAATTAGTACAATTCCCTAAAACTATGTCATGCTAGACCAATATAATTTTATGGTTTTGGAAGTGCAATGATCCAGCTGTAGGAAAGCATACCTTGATGTCAGCAAAGCTTTTGACAACATCCCTCCCAATAACTTAAAGTTACACGGGCAGAATAGTTCAGTTGGGTTGATTTAACAGGTTAAACCAGTAAGACCTCTAGATGGTGGTTCTCAGCCCTAGTTGCACATTAGAATCCCCTGGAGAGATTTTTTTTTAAGGTTTTTTTTTTTTTTTTCGTTGTTTTTTAAGCTTCCCCTGTGATTTTAAAGTTTAATCAGGACTGAGAACTACTGCTGTAATTATAATGAATTGACATGAGCCTAAAAGCTAGGGGTTTAATTAACCTGACCTGGATTTTGTCCTTAGCCAGCCTAGTCCGCATTTGCATCGATGACCTGTACAACGACCTGCAAAGGGGCATGCCTCTCAGATGCAAGGATGCCGCAAAGCAAACTTGATGAATGACAGGGCCTTGACTGATGTACACAAGCTGGACCCGTGACCTGATTCGAGCAAAAGGCATGTTTAAATGCCAGGGTCTAAGTTCACCCGAAGGGCAGTGGTTCCCAGAGTACAGTCCTAAGACCAATAGCATTGGCAGCACATGAAAGTTTGTTAAAAATGCAAATTCTCTGGCTCTACCCCAGCCTACTAATTCAGAAACTCTAGAGGGTGGAGCTGGTGTTCTTTTTAAGAAGCCCTCTCAGGGATTCCAAGGGATTCTAATCTGTGTTAAAATGTGAGAATGACTTGTGTATGGGGGAGGAAGTCTCCCTGGACGGGTACAGAATGAGAGACACCTGAGTTAGCATCCAAGGCTGTGAAGAGGATCTCTGTGGATCTACAGTCCTACTTTACCCTCACTTTCCCATTGCGGTGGAGATCTTCCTTACTTTGTGGGTCATGCCACTTGCTTCTCTCTTCATTCCACATTCATGGTATAATTCTGTCGATTGAAAATCTGAATAATTCCAGAGGCTGTTAAGTAGTGAGAAAAGTTGAGTGTAGGGTATGATGCTATAATAATGGCTAAACAAAACAAAACGAAACCAGCAGTCATCACACGCCAGGCCCTGTCATGAGCCCCTGAGATGACCATTAACTCATTTAATGAGGAAAGGAATGGTGAGGATGTAATGTTTGCAGTTGCGGAATGATCACAGTTATTAAACGAGTAGCAAGGATTGAGGGTGGGCTTGGTTACCTTCCGGTGTTTTTAATACACCACTAGGTGTGCTGTGTGCCTGAGGATCTGTAGGGTAAATAGTAAAAAAGACTAGAAATGAATGATCGCCAGGGTTTAAAATTTCATCCTCCCTTCCCTCCCTCCTTCCCACCCCCTGAAAAGGGGCAGGTGAGGAAGAGGAGGAGAAGAATCCACCTCCGCACCTGGAGGGGACAGGAGAGGGCAAAGGGGTCGGGAGAGAGCCTGCAGGGCTGATGACTGGCTCAGTCCAGGGGACGTGGGCTGTGTGGAGAATGGGGTGCAGAGGGCGGTGGAGCCAACAAACCCCTCGCCTCCAGCTGCTGGGGAACTTGCAGGTGGTTCATCCACAGAGTGAGGTGCAAACCAGAGAGACCAAGACTACCTGCGGGACTCCTCTCAAGAATGAACTGCCCAGGGGCCAGTCTAAAGTTGCTGAAAGGACTGTCATATCTCAGGGTACATTTCTCACCCAAGCGGAAGGACCAGCCTGCATCCAGTACAATGCCCCGCCTTGGCCACCTTCAACTCTTTCCTGGACTGGGGGAACTCCAGGCAGCAGCGTTTGGCCAGATCGGTGCTTCCCGAAGTGTTCTGAGGCGCAAGGTTTCCAGGGTTTGGCTCCCGCTGGACATTAAAAATGTGTTAGCACGTGTTATGGATGCTGAGAAGCTCTATAGTAAGTGTGATATTGTGACTTATAATAAGAAATATAGATTTGAGCTTTGAGCATTTGGAATTTCCTGAGATGATGCTCATTAAGGTGTCATTTGTTGTGTGAGGTGAAATTTTGGAAAGCACCTAAGGGGGACTGGTTGCCCTGATTTCTGCGGGGGGGGGGGGGGGGGCGGCTGGAGGTTGACTTAATCACCAATGGCCAATAATTTAACCCATCAGACCTGTGTAATGAAGCCTCCATTAAAACCCCCAAAGGATGGGATCCTGAGAGCTTCCGGTTTGGTGAACACATGGGGATTCAGGGAGAGTGGAGTGCTCAGAGAGGGCTGGAAGCTCCGAACCCTCTCCCTATCCCTTGCCTTGTGCATCTCTTCCATCTGGCTGTTCCTGAGTTATGTCCTTTAGTAATAAATAATCAGGAATCTAGTAAGAAAGCTGATTTCCTGAGTTCTGTGAGCCACACTCTAGCAAATTAATTGAACCCAAGGATGGAGTTGTAGAAACCTCCAATCTACAGCTAGTCAGAAGCACAGGTGACAACCTGGACTTGCAGTTGGCATCTGAAGTGACGGGGTGGGTGGTCTTGTGGGGCTGAGCCCTTAACCTGTGGGGTCTGACTCTCTCTCCAGGTAGCGTCAGAACTGAGTTGAATTGTAGGACACCCTGCAGGTGTCTGAGAATTGCTGGGTGATGTGGGAAAACCCACGCACGTTGAAGCTGGTGTCAGAACTGTGGTAAAGAAACCTAGTTTCCACTCTTTCAGTATGTCGTCTTTGTACAATGTTTCTTCCCTGTTATTGTTACCTCCTGTTGAAACATAATTAAAGACAATTTAGATGATACAAATTTTAACACTTCATGAAGTGGATAATCTCCTTTCACAGAACTGCAAAATGGCGCAGATGGCAAGAAGCTTTTATGGGATAAAGAACACAGAACGAGAAAGAGACAAACAGAAAATATCTGATTGGCCAGGGCCACGTAGTCCCCCTGGATGGGGGTGAGGAGGCCGTAGCTGGTTTGGCCTTTGGGGACTGGCCGACTGGACACACTGCGTGTCTGGTCAGGCAGAGCGTTTGCAGGACGTGGATGTTATCTAAGTTTCGGTTTGCTCAACTGGCACCCTGGACACGAGCAGCTCCATCTTGGGCCTAGAAACGTATCTCAGCGATACGCACGGTAAAAACTCGAGCACACAACAGAAACACACAAAATAAAAGGGCAGCCCTCCAAAGCCCCCTCAACCCGTGTCCTACTACCCAAAGGTAATCCCTTGTGTCAGTTTCTTATCTCTCCTTCCAAAAGTTGATACACATACAACAGGAAATGTGTATGGAAACATTTTGGGTGGTACCAAGCGGAGGGGAGGAAGGGTGTGTGCCACTGTGTTCTAGTGGGTAGAGGCCAGAGCTGCAGCTAAACAGCCCGCAGGGTGCACACAGCCCCCCACAACAAAGACGCTGGTGCCCGCAGGGCCGATACGGCCCGTGGTGAGAAGGCCTGCCGTGGTTTTTTTTTTTTTTTTTTTTTTAATTTTAATTTTTTTTTGGGGGGTACACCAGGTTCAATCAACTGTTTTTATACACATATCCCCATATTCCCTCCCTTCCTTGACGCCCCCCCCCTCGAGTCCCCCCTGCCGTGGTTTTGAGACCCGAGTGTATCAGAATCCCCTGAAGGGTGTGTTAAAACACAGCTTGCTGTTCCCCACCCCCAAAGTTTCTAATTCAGTAGGTCTGGAGGGGGCCCCCCCAATTTGCATTTCTACAAGGTTCCAGGTGATGCTGCTGTTGCAGGCCGAGGGACCCCACTTTCTGAACCTCTCTCTGCCCGGGGCCTTCCCCGGTCTACAGGAACCAGGTGGCTCCCAGGCACCAGGTCTGGGTTCCCCCTGTAAGAAAGGATGAAAGAGAGGGAGGAACTCCGCCCCCTCTGGGAGCGCGGAGCCGAGATGCCGCAGAAGCCATGTCCATTCGCGGTCCGTCCACAAGGACGTAATGACGGGGCCACGCGCCGCTGCACGCGAGGCTGGAAGATGTGGTCACTCGCAGAGGCCCACGAGCCCTGCCACGGCAGTGGGGGATTTTATTACTGAAAGGAGGCGGTAAGAATGGACATCAGGACAGGACTGCTCCCTCTGCTTTGGAAGCACGGGATTTCTCCTCTCCATCCGGGTTGCTCCTCAGAGAGGCCACTCTGCCCGCCCTGCCTGACACGTGCCCGCTGCCCCCCTTCCCCTTCCCCTCCTCTCCCCTTATCCTGCTTTCTCTGTCCTAGTTACTTAGTGCTTGTGTATTTCCTTCTCTATGTGTCCCTGTCACAGGAAAGCGAGATTGGTGAGGGCAAAGGCCTGTCTTCAAACAGATTTGTGCTGAGGCTTTAAATCCATGAGCCTCTTCAGGGCTCATTAATATGGACTATCTTCTTCGGGCTGCTTGCACCCAGCGTGGCTGCGAAAAGGCCCCCTGGCCTTGGAACACTCACGACTGACCCTCTGCCTCTCTGGGGTGGCCTCGTCTCTCCGGGCCCTTGGGGCTGTGCTTTCCAGCTGGGGTGTGGGCCAGGGGAACGAGAGCGAGCTGGCAGCAGGTCTTCCTAAGGCGGCAGCACCATTGCTCAGAGGAGCATGTGACAGTCACACCCGTTTAATATAATAGCCCAATCAAGGGAGAGGCCTTGAGTCCTCTGATTTACCAACCCCCCCCCACCAGAAAAATCATCTCCTATCTAAACAATCTTGACTCACAGGGTTCTTAATGGCTCAAAAGTGCCTTATCAGCTCAAGCTGATCTGAGAAAATAAACATTTCATAACTGTGATGGTATAAGCGGCTGCAGAAGCAGAATAGCTCAGCCCCGACGGATAGTTCTTACAAATAAACCAGGCAGTCACACACGACAGAAACAACTAGAATTTCAGTGACTGCATGGGGAGCCTAACGGAGGTGCGCTTGCCAAGTGAAGGCTGAGGTCGTCCCCTGGTCACAGTGTGGTCGGGGCTGGATGTGAGCCACAGACATTTTACTTCGACGAGAGCCTCTTCCCAAGTGGAACCCAGTTAACCTGAGCCCCCAGATTGAAGTGTTATGCTTAGATTTTAGGGAAAAGGGACATAAATACAACAAAATGAGCTCATCTAAAGGGCCTGGCTAACACCACACAGAAAGAAAATGCCGGGAGCCGGTGGCAGGCCTGGAATGTGGGCTGACTCAGTGTGCTCTACATCGATGGCCGTGCTGTCTGGAATCACTGTGCCCTGTAGCCCGGCAGGGTCCTGTGTGATTAAAAACAGGCCAGGCCCTGGTCCAGGGGACAGAGATTGTTAGCACCACTGGTTAAAATAAAACCAGTTTCCTGTTAACCAGAAAAGGCCAGTTATCCAGAGAACCTCATTTTCTCAGCATTTTAATTTGTGAGATTCTGTGGTGATAAGAAGAAAGGAAATTATTTTTCAGGACAGTGTGCGGTAGCAAGTTCTCTGAGACATTACATCTTCTGGGACAAGGTGTCCACGTGGTCTTTTTTTGGATGGACATAAGAGTAGCCCAGACACAATCAGGGGAGGCCCAGCTTTGCACACTGGCTCAATTTGGGGGCACGTGGTGCTTCTATAAGGGCAGGGCTGTGCTAAAGCCAGGTTGCCTGGAAGGGGTCATTTTGTTCAGACTGTTCCCAGAAGTTCCCCTACAGCATAGGTGGTGATTTTTCTTACTCCTCAGCTTCCAAATCCTTTCAGTAACTGGCTTGGCAGTCTGCATTGTGAGCAGCCAACAGAGAGGGCGAATGCCTTGGGAATCTGGGCCAAACCAGGGCTTGGGTAGCCTCCAGGGCTGTGCCAGAAACCAGTGGCTCTGGCAGGGCGGGGCCCTGTGTGAAACCACGGGTCGCCTCCACGGCTTCAGGACTGGTAGGCATCAGCCACGAAGTCCCATCTTGGCCCCTTCCAGGGTTTTCCAGAAGATTCTCGCATTTTCCGCACAAGACAGACACCGTAATCCTGTAGTTTAACGGGGGGTGAGGGCGGCTGCTGTCAGCTCACCAGTCAGGGAGTGCCTTCCTCCTTGTTCACTGGTTCCATCCGACCTCAGTGAGCTCAGGCCCTCCAAGCACCAGAAGAAAATATTGTTCATGTGATGTCTTGGAAATTATTTCTAACAGGCAGAGGCTCACTGAGTCTTCAGAGGCCACAAACTTAAAAATGGTGCAGGCACTTTGGAAACCAAAGTAGCTTTCCTGAGACTGTGTGAAAAGGCTGCCAATGTCCTTGCAGCTGGTGGGCTGAAGATTCTTCCCTTTCACGCTTTTTTCTTCATTTCTTCCCCTATGAGACCCTTTCCCTGGGAGGCTTCTTTTATTCCTCAACAGTGACAGCCTGATCCTGACTGCAACCTTCACTCCTGCTGCAAGAGCTTGGAAGGAGGTGAAGAAACCAACTCCTCTGAAGCCAGGGTGGGGGTGTGCAAAGCTCAGCTGTCTAGCTCTTTTGGGGGCAAATGGCTTTTTTTTTTTTTAATGGCCACGCTGCGTGTCTTGCAGGATCTTAGTTCCCTGACCAGAGATTGAACCGTGGGCCCTCAGCAGTGAAAGCGCTGAGTCCTAACCCCTGGACCACGAGGGAATTCCCAGCTCTTTATGTTTTACTCACAGTGCCCGTGACCCATCCCCACCCCAAGACTTATGTCCAAACTGTCGAGGGCCTGGCTAGGAGAAGACGGAAGGCAGTCTCTCCCAACTCCCCACACTGGCCTGTAACAGAACGCTGCTTCTCTCCCGGCATCCCTACCCTTGTCAGAAACTCAGAACAGGCCAGGTGGCATCAAAGACTGAAGCTGGAGGCCCTCCAATGGGAAATCAAAGTAAATCAAGCAAACACTCAAGGATATGCCATCCACTACAGTCACCACTGGCCACATGTGCAAACCAGGCACTTGAGATGTAGCTGGAGCAAACTGAGATGTACTATAAGCATAAAATGCACACCAGATTTTGTAAAACATCTCATTACTAATGTTTATATTGATTACATTTTGTAATGATGCTATTTTCGATACACTGGGTTAAATAAAATCTATTATTAAAATTAGTTTCACCTGTTTCTTTTTACGTTCATTCGCGGGGCTCCTAGAACACTTAAAATGACCTGCGTGGTCTGCATGACATTTCCATAGGACAGCGCTACTCTAGAAACTCTGAAAGAAACTTCAGCACGGTCTGAGGGTCAGGAACATTCCTAGAGAAAAGTGGAGTGGAGCTGCTCTGAGACAGGAGGGAGGATTTCATCAGAGAATGAGAGAAGGGCTTTTCATTTTGGAAGAAACTATGATCACTCACTAGCCGACCAGCCGGGCCAGGGCAGTGGGGGCAGCAGGATACTCACCAGGTGCCTATTTTATTTAGGTGCCTATTCAGCTCAAGCCAGCCTTCTGGTCTGCACTGGCCCATCAGGGGCAGGAACCGGGAAGCTGTGATGTGATCTGTCTCCAAGCCCGTCAGCCCTCCAGGAGAAGAGGGACCTGTGTTTGCCCTGCAAGTCATTGGTACAGACAGTGGCCAATACAGAGGCATTTTTGTATCTGGGCAAAAAGTCCAATAGGAACAGCTGCCGTTTCAGGGCTGCGGAACTATCCTAAGCCCTTACTGTCTATTCAGTGTTCTCAAATATCCCATTCAGTTGGTGTAATTGCTGCCTGCGTTTCACAAATAAGGAAGCAGAGACCCCAGGGGTTAATAAGAGGCAGAAAATCACACCGGGTCAGAGAGGACATCAGGGTTTGCCTCCCATTCCCGCTTCTGCACCTTGAACCACCATGCTTTACCTTGTTCCAACCTCCGCTTGGAGCCGGGGCCCCACCCCAGCTGCTGGGTCTGGCCCACTCCGCAGCTGGCTGCCGGCCCGGGCGAGCTTCCCTGGCCTCTGCTGGCTGCTCTCCATCTGACAGGTACGGCCCGAGTCCCTGCCCAGCGCCCAGCCCTGTGCCCTGGGCTGTGGAATGTACGAGAAGCATCTGACAGGCTGCTCTCTGAGGCTCTCTGCCAGCTGGGGAAGTGCCACTCGGGCAGGAGGGTCAGCCGGGCACCGGGTCCTCGGCGCCCTGCCCCTCAGCCAGTCCCCAGGTGCTCCCTCTGGGTTTGCATCTGCTCCCGGGGAAAATCGGGCTCGAGGGGCCTTTGTTTTCCAGCCCTCTGTTTTCTGTTTCACCCTTGGCAGGTTCCATCTGACATTTAGATATTATAAATAGCCACTGCTAGGGTGTGACTTGGGTGGAAACCTGGAGGCTGTACTCCACCCTGAAGGGGAAAAAACGCTTATTTAATTCATTTCTGTGCTTGGAAGCTTCTAGCTGTTTAGAATGCCAGTTAGGTGGCAGCTGCAGGGTTTTTTCCTGTTTCTATCCCAAGATGGCCCGTCTGATTTTCTGGGCCTGTTGACTTAAGCTCTTACAGGAGGTTGGGTGGGGCGGTCTTGGCAGGACCGCAGCGGCCCTGAACGTGGGCTGGCTGAGTTTTGCTGACTTTCTGCCTGTGTGGGGGGAGTGGGCAAGGTTCCACAGATGGGCCCAGCCCTTTCTCATCATTTCTTCTACGCTGCAGGAGCTTGGGGTAAGAGCAGAGATGTTTCCCTGAGAGTGGGGAGTGCAGCTAGCCAGTGGCTGAGGAAGCCCCTAGCAAACTACTGCCCTAACAGATGCCCCCGGAAGGGCTCTAGACCTCATGGCTCCCATAGAACCTAGGTGTCTGCACCATGCATCTGACATCAACTGTGTGCTGCCTTGTAGGTTACATCCAGTCTAAGGCACTGTTCCTCATCAGTGTAGTGGGGGTTACAGCACCCGCCCAGCGTGCTGGGAGGGTGGTGTGGCCCAACGCATGGAAAGCACTTGGCAGAGTGCCCGGCACACAGCGAGGGGCCACAGATGCCCGCTCTCACCAGCTTCCGTATTAGGTTGAAACACAAAACCAGATAACACTCAAAGAGCAGTTGCTGAAGGGTTCAGTGCAACTTACAGGAAGGTCGAAATAAATTAGAAGGCTTCCAGTGATCAGCCAAATGTTATATCCAAAACTATACTTAAAAATGAAAGCACTAACTGGTACAAGTGTGTAAAGCAATTATATTCCAATAAAAAAAAATGAAAGCACTTTATAATAAAATGCAAAATATTTGTTAATACACAATAAAAAAGAGCATTACAAGATAAAATGACATTAAAAAAGCAAAGCAACTGGGTATGTCAGCAGACAAAAATGAGAAACACCCAAACACTCGTACTCCAGAAGTCTTCACCATTATTAAAAGTCCTTGGTGTGTGACCTTTCAGCTCCTCTTCTATGCTTATAATAATTTGCGTGTGTGTGTGTGTGTGTGTGTGTGTGTGTGTATCTGGGCGGAAGGGAGGTGGGTGCTGAGCCTCCGATGTAGTTAGTAAGGAGTAAATGAGTAAGTAACACTTCTCTGCAGATATGCCCGGGGCTCTTGACAATCTCAGCGCTGTCAGCAGTGGTGACAGGGAGGTTTCCTTAAGCGTCTTCTTTGTCCACTTTTTCTGCAGAAAAAGCCAATGGACAGGGCAGTGCAGTTCCTGTGGCCAAGAGACTGACACCCCTTTGGGACTGTCCAAGAAGAACGGGAAAATTATAAAGGAGGGCTCAGGTCCTGCTGTTTAGCAAGGGGAGCTCAAAGTCATTGGAATTTGGGCAAAAATGTGAATATGATGTCATTATAATACAAATATTGAGTCATCTGTTCACTTCATAAGTAGCTTTTGTTGCATGGTCAGTTAGGATGAAAACATAATATTCATCTTAAATTAAATCCAGAGTCCACTCCAGCATCTACTGAACAATAGTAAGAGGGTAAGATTGGAAGTAATTTCCCCCAGTCTTCAGATTCTGTCAGCTGAGAGGCATCTTGGGTGTTCAGAGACGGCTGGCTGCCTTTCATATCTCCTGTCTCTGTCTTTCCCTGGCCTGATGGAGGAGGAAAAGGAACACGAGGCCCACCTAGGGCAGCACTTTAGGTACTCAACTGAGTGAACAATTTGAACCCAACACATCCCAAGCAGCAGAAGCTGGCCAAGTCTCTCGCCACTCAGGACCACTGCTTGGTCTCCTTCAGGAGCTGGGAATCTGACGCTCAGGAGAATTTCAGGTGTGTGCCGCGTCCCTGGGAAGAAGCACACCCTCTCTTGCCATGCAAGAGCCGTAGCCTGTACTCCATTCTCAGCCCTCACGTCCAGAGTTAAAGTGCAACAAAGGAAGGAAATCTGCCTATAGGAGCTTCAGTGCTTTCTAGGTGATAACACTGTGTTGCAGGGTGCCTCGAGGGGGCTCAATTGTATGCTGTGTTCCCTCTGAACTTGGTACCTGTAAGTGATGCTCCTTGGAGAACTGCAGATGAGAGAAGCTTATTGGCTGGCAGGTAATGTAGGGACCCCTTTCTTCAGATAGGTCCTTGCCTTGGGTCCTCCATGGCCTCTGAAAGTCTTCAGGGGTCCAGCTTCTTGTTCTTTCCTCTTCTCTTTCCCCCAGCTGGAGAGAGTCCCACCATCTCCCAGAACACTATTGAATGTCCCCTTCTTCTTAGACCGAGTCTTCATTATGAGATGTCAAGAGATTTCATATGGAGACATCATCGTCACTTTTCAGAGATGGTGAAGAATATGGAATACCTGAAGAATATGGACTGCTGCAGATAAAGACCATTGGTCTCATTCATTCATTCATTCATTCATTTTTTTGCCTTCATTGCATGTCTAGAGAAATGCTTTTTAAATCCACCTTCTCCATTGCTAGCACCTGTTCAAGCCACCATCTGCTCTGGGCAGGACCAGTGCAAGAGTTTCTTAATGATTCTCTTTGTTTCCATTCTTGACTTTCCCCCACCTTTCTCATCAAGGTGATCAAAACAACAACAACAACAACAAAACTCCCAAATCTGATCTTGTCTCTTGGCACCCCTGCTGCAGTTCACTGACTGCCTTTCCCCTCCATCCGTTGCTTGTGGGATGAAGACTAAACCCTGCAATGGCTGCTGCCTGCTCCCAGTGTCAGCTGTCCCTCCCTTTCTGTCCTGCAGTGACACTGGCTGTCTTTCGGATCCTCAAATCTGCACAAGCCACCCTCCCCACCCTTCTGAGCCTGGACTGTCTCCTCCCTTCCCTCCTCACCTAAAATTAACTCATTTACTTAAGATCACAGCTCAAACATCACTTCCTCAAACATCACTTTCACAGCCTCCAGGCTTAAACAACTTCCCTGCAATATATGTTCTCTTAACACTTGGTAATTGCCTTTCATATCACAGAGTGATGCTTATATACTTTTCTGGGTGGTTATTTGTACTCACAGACATTAGTCTGTCTCCCCATCAGATTATTCGTTGCATGAGAGTTGGGGCTGTGCCTGTTTTGCTCACCAGTCTATTCCCAGAGTCTAGCACAGAGCCTAACACAAAGTGCTGAATGAATATTTGTCAAATACTTGAATAGATTTGTAGACTGGGCTCCCAGGAGCTTATCATCAGCTAAGAGACACAAAGATTTTTCGAAGCCCTCCGCAAATGTCATCCTCCTTGTGAAGTTTCCCTGTCCAATCCCCTTTCCTCCTCTCTACCCTGGGCAGAATAAATCTCTTCCAGCACATGCCCCAGTGTGCTCTATGTCCTTAGTAATCTCCTTTATATTTAAAAAATATATAAATTAATTTATTTTTATTGAAGTATAGTTGTTGTATGATGTTGTGTTAGTTTCAGAAGTAACAGTACCACAAACTAGGGGTAACAAAGTACCACAAACTAGAGGTCTGAAATCAAGGTGTCCGCAGGGCCATGCTCCCTCTGAAACATGTGGAGGAGAATCCTTTCTTGCCTCTTCTAGCTTCCGTTGTTTCCTGGCTGTCCCCTCCACCTGCCCCACCCTGTTCAGTGTCCTGGGAAAGTCCCACAGGTCCTTCCAGTTCCTTGGTGTTCTCTTCCACGCAGCTGATCTGACCCTCCTGTGCTCCCATTGCACCTTGCCTGTAATGCCAACATTGTCCTTATTAGCTGTTATAACAATGATTTAATATCCACTGAATCACGGACTAGCAGATGGTAGATGCCTTGAGGGCAGGGACTGTGTCTCATTCAGTTTTCAAGTTTATACCTCCAGCATCCCACAGGGTGATTGGCATGAAGAAGGTCCCCAATCCAACGAATGATGAATGAATGAATAAATAAGTGAACTGACGAAATGGAATCTGAACAAGCCGTCAGTGGAGGGTGATGGAGAAGGCCTCGAGGACCATGAAAACATTGTGTGGGGCTCTACGGTGCGGAGACATCAGGAGTCAATGATTGCAATTTAAGCTTGAGTCAAATTCAGAGTAATATTGGCCTATATAGTGGATACTACTGGGCTCCAGGGAGTGAAAGGGTTACAGGACATGAAACTATCACGTGAGCAATCAGGAAGGTGACGTTTAAAAAGAAGCCCCCGAATTACTTTTAACTCATGAGTGAATGCTCAAGAGGGGAATAAAAGTGGGTCCTCTTAGTAGAGAGTGGTTATCTAGAAAAATTACATGCATGCGTGTGACACAACCAGAATGACTATTAAAATCACGCAATGGCAACGCTGGAAAACCATGAAACAGGGATTGTGATCAAAATGCAACTCTCCTACCTATCATTTATCTATCTACCATTCAAGATTTTTTGGGGTCCCCCATTGTCTCTTTAAATTTTTTTAATAGCCGCAAGAGCCCTCTACCCTCCGCGACGACTTGGGCAAGGCAAGGAGCTTACTATCACATTCAGGCAATCAAAAAAGTCCCCTGAGCTGCTAAAAGTAGGCTCACTTCAGGTCTTAGCATTCCAAGTCCTAAGTAACTGTTAAAACTCTGCAACGGAGCCTTCAATCTTCCCTCCTGCCTTGGCTCAGATCGACCTGGTCCTGGAAGCCTGCCCTGGGAGAGGGGGCACGGTCCTTTTCCTCTCCTCTCCCTCTGTTCACCTCCTCCCCTTGCTAGCTGCTGTTTCCCTCCACGCCTGGAACGAAGCCCGGAAAGGGGAGAGGTGAGGGAATGGAGCGTTCTCGCGTGGCTGGGTGGCCGAAGCCCTGCGGGCCGGCAGCCGGCCTCTGTGGGGTGGCCTGGCGGATGATTAAAGCCGGCCCTGGCACGGGCTCCGCAGAGGCCTCCAGCTGGGCCCCCGTCTCCTGTGGTTCCCTTGATCCAGGCTGAAGTTCTCCATCCCTCTGGGTGGTCTCTTGTGATTCCTGCCCCAGCTCCGGGGCTGCCGGAGGTGTAACGGCCAGCCGCCTTCTGCTGAGGTCTTCTGTCCATGCCTGCAGGCCCCAAGACCACCCCGCACCGCTCCACACCTGCTCCCTCTCCCACGGGGCCCGCGTCCGCTCTGCCACCAAGTAGCATCCACTGCTACCATCTGAACGTCCCTTGCAGCGTTCCAGCACCGAAGTCCCGTGTCCTTTGCATTTACTCGGCTCACAACCCCCTACGAGGTGGGTCGATCTGGCAGGCCCTACCCGTGGGTATTTATTTAAAACTTCTGCCTTAAGTTCTGTTATCACAAAACACGGCAGGCACATTTCATTTCGTGAGTGGTTTTGATTGCGGACACAGGAATCGAGAGATCGAGGCTTTATCTTAGTTTGACCATGAACTCCCCATGAGGCTAGGGTACGCCAGGCACATCTCTGGAAGGAACTCATCAACACTGTTTCCCTCTTCCACCAAAATTCTGTGACTTAAGACATGATTCTCGAATAAAGAATTACACATAGGTGTTCAGGGTCGGTAGGATAGGAACGAAGGCATGGAAGAGCCCAGACTGTTCAGATGTAAGTAACCCTTAAAAGTCTTGACCCTCTCCGGGAATTCCCTGGTGGTCCAGTGGTTAGGACTCTGTGCTTTCTCTGCCGGGGCCTGGGTTTGATCCCTGGTGGGAAGAGCTAAGATCCTGTAAGCAGCATGCAGCGCACACACACACACACACACACACACACACACACAAAGCCTTGAGCCTAGGTTTTGAAAATGTGATATTTAAAGTGCCTCAAAATCTAGGTCTTTACCATTGCTTCTTTCATAATCCTAAAGAGTAGTCTCAATAAAAAGAGAGGTTTCGGAAGCACGTGGTTTTAAGAAACTTAAAAACATTTGTCCCTTTCATTCATTAGCTCCATGACCAGAAATACATTCTAAAGAAATAGTCAGAAGCATACACAAAGATTTGTGTATAAGAAGGTGAATCACAATGGTCTTTACCGCAGTAAATAGCAGGAATGACTCCCCTTGATCAATCTCTGCCCACATGACACCCCTTCGGAGAGGGTCTCAAACCACACGAAACATAGCAGTGCCCTCTCCCCTTATCCTGCCTTCCTGTTTTACATAATACTCATCACCATCCAATGCAATATATGTTTGTGTGTTTACTTGGTGTTTTTTTTTTTTTTTTTCTGGCTGCATCATGCAGCTTGTGGGTTCTCAGTTCCCTCGCCAGGGATTGAACCTGTAACCCAGCAGCTGAAAGCTCGAAGTCCTAACCATTGGACCATCAGGGAGCTCCCTATTGGTTTCCTTGTTTACCTTCTTTCTCCCAACTAGGAAGTTCTCTCCACGAGAGCAGTAGGGGCAGATCCAAGTTCTGTGGAGCCTGAAGAGCGTGTGCATCTGAGGTCCTTTTTTAAGAAAAGTATTATAATTAAAAAATAAGAATACAAAATTGAGCACAAAAGTGAATGTGAATTTAGAATAAAAAGAAAACGTCCTTGAATGGCTTCTCATTAGCCTTATAGAGATTCTGCCTCAGAGGGAGAGGGGCTTGGTCTATCTTGTTCAAAGCTGTGTCTCCAGACCCATGCTGGCTGGTTTCGAAGCTTGGTTTCCCTTCCTGTCCTTCAGGTCCATCCAACTCTTCCCCCTTGCGAACAGGCCAGTGGCAGCGCCAGATGTCCGCACATAAACAAAGTTCCTCTCCCTTCCTCTCTGTCGATTGTTCTACATTTACGTCTCTTTGGTATCTTCCCATGACAGTGGGGACTCTAGCATCGGGGGATGTCATTTGGTTCAAATCAGCCAGCATTTCATCAGGCACACTGGGCACATCAGACAGGGCCCTGAACTGGGAGGAGGTTTGGTCTCCAGGCCTGGCTCTGCCACGGGTTTTTGCGTGACCTTGACCTTGGTCCTCCCCTCTGTAATGTGACAAGCATGGGTGGTCTCCAAGTTTTCTCATAACTTTGAAATCTATGATCTGTGGTTCTGTCCTTCCTTGGCTCACTCTCTCTCCACTGGGCCTGCTGGCCTGCCTTTGTGCAGGAGGCCAAGGAGCAAGGGTCTGCTTCACACGTGGGGCCTTGGAGGGGCATCACACGGTTTCACTGGATTCAGAGATGCAAAGGAGAAGGTGAGGATAAGTCAGACTCTGCTGGTCTCCTGTTGGTCCTGCTAGTAAACGCTCAAATGCCTCCTGGATATGCAGATGCAAATGAAACATGATTTAGGGTAAGAGTGGGGATGGGGAAGCCTCCACGATCCAAGAGTGCTGAGACCAGCTCCGCCACACGGTGAATGATGGGTGCCGCAAGCTTAAAGAAACACAGACACAGGTTTAAGAGAAAGATGGGACCGGGGGACTCAAGACCTCTAGGATCAAAAGCCCTGCTGCTTCATCCCACGTTGTTTTTATTGAGCTCTCGGCATTCCAGAAGCAAGATAGCATAAGGTTCTCACACTCCCAGTTTCGTCCCACAATCAAGGTTTTTCTTTGAAATAACCAAACAAAGGCCTCATATAATTGGGGGCAGTGGTCTTTTGCAAGAACAGCAGAAAGAGGGCATCTGCTATTGGCCAGGTCTCTGTTTGCCTCCTGGGTCCCGATCTGAGCTGGGTGTGGGAAGCAACGCAGCCCTGGGGGCAGGAGACCTCTCTCAGAAGGAGTAAGGGTCTGTGCCCCACCCCTGTTGGCCCCTCTGCGACTGTGCCTGTCTTAGGTTGTTCCTCCCCTGAGGAATCTTACCCGTCTCTGGCTAACCAGCCATCCTCCGGGGCCAAACAGGGTGATATGAGGTGTGCAAGTGAGAAAGGGGCTGTGCCCCCAGAGAGGGTCAATATTCTGCTTCCACGGTAGCCTATGCCCCCATGGCCTCCACACCCAGCACCCTTAGCTCCTCCGCAGCTCAAGCAGGATATCCTGCATCCAGTCTCTCGGCCCACATACTTTAATTACTTTTAGCCATATTTATTATAACATTTTCAAGCTTTCAGAAAGACTTCTGAATGTTTTCCCACACAAGAGGGAACCTGAATCCAACTGACTGTCCAGTGAAACAATCCCCAGCCTGGAATCCCAGTTTGCCTGTAAGTTGGGGTAGGATGCCCTTCAAGAGACGAACAGATAGGTTTAGCCCCAGTGTCTATCAGTCGTGGGAAAAGAGGTATCCCCTAAAAGAGAGAGATTGAGCAAGGAGAAGAACGTGAGAACACGTGATGAATAAATGAGGGATAGGGCAATTGTCCTCCTTCAAAAGTCTTGACCAACCAAACAGGAAAAGGTCTTCAGCGCCAGAAGGCTTAGGCGGATCTCCCCATCACACTCCATGTCGAATTGGTCATGGCTGCACCATGCCAGGGTGCAGGAGGTTAGGGGAAGCCTCCAATTCTGCTGTCTGCTCAAACTTTCCCTCCTTCCTGATTTTACCATAGTTTCCCTTCTGGAAATTACTTGCACATGGTTGACACAGGATCAGTTCTGGGCTAAGAAAATGGCAGCCAGGACCTGTTTGGTCATAGGATGAGCTGTGACAGAAAAGAACAGGGAAGAGATAAAACCATCAGCTGGAAGCAGAGTGGGCCTTTGCAGAATGGAGGATGCCCAGTGCTCTTTAAATGTCTCAACAAAATTACGGAATTGAATGTCTTGACTTGCATGGCTGAACAGATGTTCTCTTTGCCCCAAATCTGTTAGCTCCTTGCTTACTCTGTCGGGTGGGTGATGCAAAAATAAAAGCAGCAAGGGAGTAGCCAGCAGTGACAGGAAAGGACACGGGGCCTCTGAGAGATCAGGAGCTGAGGGACAATGACCCAGAAATCAGAGGAAAGGGGCATCGGAGGGAGCAGCTCTGCATAGTCTTCAGTTCGCTTTTTTCCTAACAAGGGAGAAAATCTGTGCAGCCACAGATCATTTGCATTTCAAAGAGCAAAAGCCAACCTGAGTTGAAGACAGACTTTGTGTTGGGAAGGCAGACACAGTACCTATGCCCCAGATATGTCCGTCCCACCCAAGGGAAGCTGTCTGGTACATCTGAGAACTTTTGAATGACGTGGGTCCCTTGACGCCACCACTTTTCCCTCTTCCCCCTTCCTATTTCCCCTTCCAGACCGGCTGCGTGTCTGTCACTTCAACTCAGGGTAGCTGTATGCAACCGTCCGTACTGGATAACATCTCCACCTCAAATTAAACACAGTCCTTTCCCACTTACTCAGAGCCCTGGTATCAGGATGGTTGAGGAAGACTGTTAAACGGCCGGATGGTGTGACGATTTCCTGGGGGTTTCCATTACCCTGCTCCCGCTACCCTTCACGGTACAGGTTAATCACGGGGAGGATGAAAACACACCATTCGATGAGAAATGAGGGATGGGTCGGATGGCACCCACAGAGGCTGGCTGAGATTTCAATTTCTTACTGTAATGAAAACTGCATTTCCATTAACGGCTGCAGTAGAAATTACTTACCAAGAGTCACCTGAGATAGCGTCGTCCGGCAGGTCACGTGGCGGGGGACGGGTTCAGCTAGGGATGGCTGCCGGAGCACCTACTCATCATCAGCTCCACACAGTCCCGGGGATGCTGCAAATGAGCAAAGGCGGCACTTCGGCACGCGTGAAATAGGAGGTCCCAGTAACATCATGGTGATTGAGAAGTGTTTCCTTCTCCCACGCTTTTTCTGTGACTTTTCCCTGTCTGATTTGAATTCATGATTTCCTGCATGTGTCCCGCAGGACACCTGATACGGGTCAATAATAATACAATTATTAATAGTAATAATAAGAGCAAACGATGCTATGCTCCAGGTCCTTACTAGGTGCCCTCCTAGTGTACCTCATATACACTATCCCTCATAGTGTCAATAACCCGGTGTGCCGGATGGAGATTGTCCTCCAGTATCCATTCTTCCCTTCTTCCTAAATAATGGAATCCTACTTGTTTTTCAGCTAGGCACATGACTTCCTTCAATCAGATCGTATAGCCCAGCTTTTCTTGTAGTTGTGTGTGCCCATGTGGTCAAGGGCATGTAAGCAGAAGTACTGCATGTGAGTTTCAGGAAGTATCCCTAACAGGGAGGAACAATGCGCCTCCCACCCTGCTTTTTTTGGCCACGCCACGCAGGCCACGCAGGATCTTAGTTCCCCGACCGGGGATCGAGTCTGTGCCCCCTGAAGCGGAAGTGCAGTCTTAACCACTGGAACGCCAGGGAAGTCCTGGAACGTGCCCCCTCTTGTCTATTCTTTTCCATGCTTATTGGAATGTGGACATGACGGCTGGACGTAAAGAGCCACCTTAGACCAGGAGGTTGACATTGTTGACAAGGGTACATTGCCAAGAAGGAGCTGCAGTCCCCGGTAATTCTGAGGAGAATTTTGAGTTTTTTGGTTACTTGCAGCTGAACCTGTCCTACCAGAAACACCCTGCAAGAAGGCAGTAGAATGAGCCATTGCAGAGCGTGGGCTTCGGGGTCAGACAACTCTGGTTAAAATCCTGCCTCTTATATGCTTGCCAGCCTCATGACCTTAGGCAAGTTGTTGCACTGCTCTGTGTCTGACTCGTCATTTATAAAATCAGTATAAATAAAACCTCAATGGATTTGAGGGAGTGAATTAAGCTATACAATATACTTAAATTTTCAGCAGGGTGCCTGGCACAAGAAAAGTGCATGAAAAATGGTAGACAGCTATTCTCATATTATGGATGAGAAAAAATCTCATCAGCTCTCAGAACAAACCTCAGAGAAGTTAAGTAACTTCCCCAAGGCCACGCAGGTAAATAATTTAGAGGGTTAGATGCAGAAGCCCCCAAGGCTTGTAATTTTTCCCTGACGTTGACCACCATGGATGCCTAGATGAAAAAAGACAAGGAAAAACGTGAACTCTTTCTCATACTTGTTAGTTTACACATCTAGATACACACACGCTCCCCACCCCCCGCCACGTAGCTCAGCTCTTTCTTTGAATAGAGAATTATTATTACTTACAAATGAATCTGCTGAAATGGGAGTGTTTATTTGTGTGAACTACCATGTGCCAATATCAGAAATTCATTACAAAATTTCCAACAAGCTGTGCTGTTGTCTGCTGACCCTGCGGGGTCACCAGCTGGAGACCTGTCCTCTGTGACGTTATCGCGTTCTGCATTTCCTTGCACACAGGGCTCACTTTTTGATTTGCAGATGAGTTGAACTCCGACGTCTCAGCCCTCAGTGTTCCAAGTCTGTGCCAATGGGCGTCCTTCCCACCCAGACTTTCAGTGATGAGACCAGGGCTGAAGTTCGGATGGGATTGTTTCACAGCCACTGTGGGCTCTTAGCGACAGCGTGAGCTCAGTGTTCGGTCAGTTGAGGTGGACAATTTAAGGAGGCTGTGAGCGGCATGAAGGCAGGGGCAGTATCCCCTGTTCACCTGTGTGTCCTCACCAGACGGGCTCAGTTATCATGTAGTGAATGAACGAGAGCTCCAGGATCACCGTGCAACAAATAGTCCCGGATGAATTTGCAACCAAGCAGGACCCTATGGGGCCTTCCTGGGACAGACCCCTCCCCCATACCCTCTGCTTTAGCTCCTCTCTGAAGGACCTAGATAATAGTATCTGATGCACATTTCCTGAGTTGTTTCACAAATGTGAAACCCCCACCAAATGGAAGAAATTAACTACTTAACGACCATGAACATATAGCCCCCAGGCCTCCTGGCACCTAAGGATGGATAATATTAACCCCTGTGACACCCCCTTGTTACATCACCATCAACCAGTCAGAGAATTGTGCGCGAGCTGATCACACACCCTCAGGTGCCTCTCCCTCACCTGGCCTTTAAAAATGCTTTGCTAGGACTTCCCTGGCGGTCCAGTGGTTGAGACTACACTTCCACTGCAGGGGGTGCAGGTTCGATCCCTGGTCAGGGAACTATGATACTGCATGCCGTGATACTCCCCAGTGGGGAGTACGGGTGTTTTGAGCACTAGCTGTCCTGAACTCCTTGCTTGGTGCCCTGCAATAAACACTGTTCTTTCCTTCACCACAACCTGGTGTCAGTAGATTGGCTTTACTGTGTGCAGGTGAGCAGACTCATGTTTAGTTCGGTAATAAATTAAGCCACTGAACTGATACTCACAGGACTCCCCATTGGGGTCCGGGTATGGGGGGGGCACTTGCCCCATTTTGCCCCCCACCCCTGACACTCAGTCCCGCCACTCTGATAGCACAGCATCTTCCTTTTAGCGAGCTTCCCACCACAGGCTGTTTCTTGGAAGAGAGTGGTGGTGGTGGAGGAAGTGCCTGCCTCTTGGAAACCAAAAGGGCCAGATCCCGTTTCTGGGAACTTTGAATCTGAACAACGGCTGCGAGGCTGGGGGAAGGTTGGAGGCCATTCACCGCAGGGCCCGGGTGGCATGGGATCACACAGCCCTGCCTGGGCTTTAGCAGTGTTTCCTTTAGCCCACTTTCCCACCCTGGACCTCGACCTCCCATGGGTTCTGCTGCGCCATGAAGTCTTTGAATAACCCCAGCTCCTCCGTTTCTTAAGACAGCTTGCAAACAAAATTGCGAGAGGGATTTCACCGATAATCTTTGTCCTCACTGATAGGCTCAAGATTATTTGGTAAATTTCCAAATAGCCATTTAGGAGCAGCAGAGAGACGTTGTACAGTCAAGGCCAGTATTTTTCAATTTGAAATATGGAGACTGAAGTAATTGGAGAAGGTGATAGTGACTGTTTCTGGAATGATTATTAGGATTGAGCATTTGGCACTGAAAAAGTTGGAGGGAAGGGAGGTGAAGGCTGGGTCCATGGCTAAATATGGTGCCAACACCTAGTTTTACAATTGTTGATGCATTTTTTTCTCATCAGCGAAGAATGTATGTTGGCAGGGTTGTCTCTGGCCCTCACAGCACGGTTGTTGCTCTGCGGCCTCTTCACATGCTGTGATGATTCTGGGTCATTTTCTCAAGTTTGAAATTGTGGATGTGGCCATGGCTGCTTCCAGACAGAAAACAGTGAAACCCTGGAAAGAGTTGAAAAAGTTATCGACTGTGATTTAGCACTTTGATCCAACTGAATAAAGAAAGAAGGCCCTTGGGGTTTTCCACGTCCACGAAAGGAATCAGGCTTTCATATTCGACACTATGAGAGCTCTTCTTCTCTGAGAAGAATGCACGTTCATTGTTTAAATTACATCAGAAAATATTCCTGTTGTGTTTTATGATTTTTTTTGTCCTTATACTATGAAAAGAATGACTTTGAGAATCCAGTTTCATAAGCCAACTTTAACAGTGTAATTTCTGTTGGAGTAATTAGCAGCCTTCTTCCTCATCTTTTGCTGAACCCACTGTGAAAAAAAAGACAAAGGAGAAAGGCAGATGGAGATCAAAATATCATCTTTCCAACTGATAAAGTTGACATGGGAGAAAGTGGAATATATCTGTGAGCTAATGGATTTCCTAACTGTGAGGTCAAGTATTGGCAGGACTGCCCATCTGGCCATGGGAAGAGTTGGACCACTGCTGGCCTCCACACAGGGCAGGGGTGGAGTGACATTTCCTGCTCTGTTCCCCATGGGATCGAGAGCCATCTAGAGCGTGTCTTCTCTGCGTTTTCCTAAAAGGAAGAGGAGACAGGAAGGGGCCAGGCTATGCATGCTGTCTCTCCCCACAGACTCACCAATCAGGGAGGTCCCTCCACCATCCTGGGCAGGGGTGAGTGGGGGCTGCAGGAGGACCATTGTGCTGATGGGTTGTACACCACAGGGGTGGGAACAACTTCGTGGGAAGAGGTACCTCCCTCCAAGTCTTAAATGCCAAAGTCTATAAGAGGCAGAATTTTCTACTCATCAGCTTTGGTTTCTTTGCCTCCCACTTTCACACTGCCCCTTGAACACTCTAATTTGAGCAAGAGAGAAAAACTTTGTAGTAAAAAGAGCACCGGACTGGGTGTCAGGAGACCTGGGTCCCGGTTGGGGCTGGTGGGTGTGACACATCGGCCCTCTGGGGCTTGTTTGCATGGAGTCCTTGTCTGCGGTCTGAGTTGTAGGAGATGTTGCCCCTCGTTAGGCAAATCTTCTGGTCTGGGTCCCGTGCCTTTCCTTCTAGGAACTTTGCCTCTTCTGAATAGTCAACTTCTTTCTTCTCGACTTGGTTGCTTTCACTGGCTTTTAGACATCCACAGGTCTTTCCCACTTAAACACAACGTCCTCACTTGTCTCACCTCGCCCAGCAACTTCCCTATCTCTGTACCTTCTTCTTTATAGGAAAACGTCAAGATGTTGTTAGAATGTACTGCCTCCCTCATCACCCTTCCGAGCAGCCTGGCTCCTGGCTTTTGGCTGTCTAATGACCCCACATGACTCTCGCTAAGTGGCCAATGATCACCACGCAGCAAGACCAGTGGACACTTTTGTTCTCGTTATACTTGATTTCTCAGCATTAATTGACACTGCTGACCATCCCCTGCTTTTCAGAAATCTCATTTCCTTTTGTTTTCCTGACACAACACTTTCTTGGTTATCCGCCTTTGAAGGCATGTTTTCTTCTCGTCAGCTGTGTCCTGGACTTCTGCAATCCCTAGGTTCTCTTTAGTTTTCCCTCTATTCTTTCTCAGGGAAAGAATGATTAGACAATTTATTTATTCATTCAATTCATTTTTATGAGCAACTCTTACGTGGTAAACACTATCCTAGGCATGGAGAATTCAATAGTGGGAAATAACCCCAAATTCCCTGCTTTGATGAAGCTTACATCTCAGTGGGACAAGAGAGTCAGTAAATAAATAAGCAAATAAATATATACCAGCTGTGATAAGTTCTATGAAGAAAAATAAATCAGGGTGAGGGAATAAGTGTGTGTGTGTGTGATGCTATAGCTTGTGTTCTTTCTTTCCTTTCTTTCTTTCTTTCTTTCTTCTTTCTTTCTTTCTTTCTTTCTTTCTTTCTTTCTTTCTTTCTTTCTTTTTTCTTTCTTTCTCTTTCTTTCTTTCGATGCTATGGTTATATACAAGGATCAGGAAGAGCAGACTCGAAAGAAATGAGCGAAGATTTTGGTATCAGAGGAATACTGGCTTCATAGAATAAACGAGTTAGAAAGTGTTCCCTCCTCTTCTATTTTTTTAACTTTTGATTTTATATTGGAGTATAGGTTAACAATGTTGTGTTAGTTTCAAGTGTACAGCAAAGTGATTCAGTTATACATGTATCTATTCTTTTTGAGATTCTTTTCCCATTTATGTTGTTACCTAATACTGAGCAGTGTTCTCTGTGCTATACAGTAGGTCCTTGTTGGTTAACCATTTTAAATATAGCAGTGTGTACATGTCAATCCCAAACTCCTTAACTAACTCTCCCCCGCATTCCCACCCCCCATCCCCTGCCCTCCCCTGTCCCCGTAACCATAAGTTTGTTCTCTAAGACTGTGAGTCTGAGTTTGAGAAGGACTGGTGTTTCTTTTTCTTTAAATGTTTTGTAGAATTCACCTGTGACGATATCTGGTCCTGGACTTTCTGTGTTGAAAGGTTTTTGATTACTGATTCAATCTCTCTGCTTGTTAGAGGTCTTTGTGGTTTTTCTATTTCTTCTTGAGTCAATTTAAACAATTTTTGTGTTGTATTTCCAAAAACCTGCTGTTTTGTCTAAGTTATCTAATCTGTTGGTGTGCCGTTGATCACAGGATTCTCTTCTAATCCTTTTTATTTCTGTAAGGTTGGTTGTAAAATCCTCACTTTCATGTCATTTCGTTTTATTTTTTCTTTGGCACTCTAGCTAAAGGTTTGTCAGGTTTCGAAGTGAATGACTAAACCACGGAGTTCTTTAGTGGTAGAAATTTCTAGGCAGGATGACAGATGATACAAGCTAACACTGACTGAGACCTTCCTGTGCACCATGCAGGGATTCCAAGTGTAGCAATTATCACCATCCTCCCCTCACTTTCCAGATGAGGAAACTAGGGCACAGAGAGGTGAATGGACTTGCCCGAGATCCCATGGCTAGTGGGGGCAGAGCCATGACTGGAGCCAACAGTCTGACCCCAGGGCCGTGTCTTTACCTCTGCAGTTTTACCTTTCACAGTCTGGTAGTTGAGTGAAAAGAATTATTATCGTAATGAATATCAAATCAAAGACAAGAAGGCCAAACCTCATCTCGTAGACCTCAGGACAGCATTTTTCTTTTTTTAGAAATATACAAGAAACGTGTCATTTCTAGCTTGGAATAACAAATGATATAATCATTTTACCACCTAATTTTACTCCCCAGCTGTGTTCCCAGATATTTATAACTAGGATTGGGCCATCGATGCTGCATTTCAGTTTTCTGAAAAATCTTCAGCTATTTTCCAATACATGTCATTTTAGAAAAGGTATATTTTCCAAGTATTTTTTCCTTTCTGGGGAAACAAAAGCATGTTTTTAAGAGTACATGATCTGGATGCTTCTGATTTACTTGTGCTCAGTTCTCAAAAATGTTGCTTTGTAAGTGCTCTTTTAGTCCTCCTCAAACTCTCTTGAATAAGAATTTCTTCACATTTCCTTCCTCTTGAACACTGAGTGGTATTTTGCTAAGGGAAGGAATATCCTGACATCACCACCACTGGACTGGCTCAAAACCGGAAGCCGGGGCTTCTGAAAAGGCTTTGAAAAAACATGGGATAATTCAGAACCTCTAGGCAGCTAATGGCATAGGTCAAAGATGCCAATGGCTCCAAAGACACAGAAGAGTTTTTAATTGGCCATTTCTACACACCCCACAGCGGAGCTGTATTTTTCTCTTGCATAGAAAAAAAAAGAAAAAGAACAAGAAAAAAAAAAGGTGAGCAGGAGAAGAAATTTCTTTTGTCAGCTTGAGCTTTAAAAAGAAGAAGGAAGTTTGGGGTGACTGGATGTTTTTAAGCGCCAGCATATGTTCAAGGGGGAGGAAATGAGACTGAGTGAGAAGCAAAGTGCTGACGTTAAGCGTCCTCCAAGGCCTCCAAATGACCCAGGAATCTCACCAGTTCCTGTAACCAACGCCACAAAACATGCCTCCTGCTGGAGCTAGTTTTGTCAAGGAGGCATCAGCATTGAGGGAAGTCAGCAGAATTAGGAGTGGTGCCACCCAGGCCTCCTCTGTAAGACGAGAATTCAGTTTCCCTTTATCCAACCATCCATCCATCCCACTATCCTTCCCAGAAACACAGGGGAAAGCAAGCAGGAAGAACAGAAGGAAATGGAAATTACATTTCATTGATTACTTGCTATGCCAATAATGACAAACAAGCTTAACCTCAGGGCAAGGCTAATTGATGGGTCGCGGCTAGGCCTGGGATGCTGTGTTAAGAAGGATGCTGAGGTCCAGTCTGTCGTCTATAGTAGAGAATAGGTTCAGAGATATCAGGTATGGGCATGGTTGTGGTGAGTGTCAGCAGTCACCCACATCCTCAGAACCACCACCCTGTGCCACCCACCCAGCACAGGGCTGGTTAAATGGAGGAGACAAAGCAAGGGTTCGTTTGAGACCAACCCGAGATGGACGGGAGTGAGAAGAGCTGTGTGTGGTTAGGAGGGAACGGCAGAACTTGAGGAACCAGGGCTTGGCCTGGGCAGTACGTGCAGCTCTGCCAGGAAAGGTACTGACACCTCTAGCATATGGGGAGCCTCTTTCTGCTCTGGGCCTGGCCACATTTTACATGGTGTCCTGATCCCTTAGGTCACTTGTGTCAGTAAGTGAAAGCTTCCCTGGGCCATCTGTTGAAACACTGGGAACTCCAAAGTGACGCAGAGCAAAGCTTTGCAAGTCAGACAGTCTCAGAATCTTAACTCCACCCCTGAGAAGCTGCTTGCACCCCAGAATCCTTCCAAGCCTCCGTTTCTCATCTGCAAAATGGAATAAAATACCTACCTTACACGATGGAAATGAGAATTAGACGTGAAATAAAGGGCCTGGCTTGTAGTAATACTTCCTAAATCATTTCTATTTTTATAAAAATGCCCTTGGTTTTATGTTGATTTTAGATTTTCTAGGCTGTTATCAGTTAATCAATATTTATTACTTAGTAGGTACAAAAGGGAAGAGAAAGTGATCTAAGATCTAAGGCGACAGAAAAGACACACACGACAGAGAACCTTGGGGTCTAGGAGAAGCAGCCTGTTTCTACTCAACTTCTGGAAGAGGTGGAGAATTTGGACTGGATGAACATTTGAGGACAAATAGTAACAGATTTCCCTTTTCCCAGCTATAAACTTGGGACAGTCCTCTCTTTTCCTGTGTGGGCTTTTGTGTTCTTCGGAGAAAGGACCAGTAATTCTGAGAAGCGGACAAGAGAAGGTCCAACGCTTGCTTACAAAACAATGACTCAAAACCCTGAGTCTTTTCCGGATTTACCTACATTAAAAAAATTTGTTTTTTGCCTCATTGAGGAGAACTCCTGGGGAGAGCGTGGGGGGCTGTGGGGGCTTGTGTGGCTCTTTGAGGAAGGCAGCCCAAGCAGAGGAAACCATGTAGGTGAGGCCTTGCCACCAGAAGGAACCAAAACCTAAGGAGAAACCAGCCCCATTCAGCAGACCACGGAAAAGTCCTCTTTGTTGTTTGACATTTTTCTCTCCTTTGTGGCCCGTCTAACGATTCAGTAATGAGCACAGCTGCGTTCAGGCCTTGGGTTTTCCTCGGAGGGCTGTCGCCCCTTCAGAGCAGGAACAGAGCAGCTGGCGAGGCCGCCCTCCTCCCAGCTCTCTTCCAGTTTCTGAACCGTGTTTGGGACCAGCAGCGCTTGGAGCGGTCGTCCGTCCGGAGATTTTATCAGACGTCTTGTGAATCTAATTCCGGTGGGAGGAAGCAGAGAAAAACGAGCTGTTTAGGTTCACGGACAGTGCATTTCTGGGCATGACATACGGCTCTCTCCCCTGCTGTTGAAGTAAGTTCGAAAGAGTCAAATAGTGTTTTTCATGTGGGTCTTCCCTATGGTAAGGAAAGAGAACCACGGAGAAGATTCAGGCTTCCCAGACCTGCCAGGCGAACAGCTGGCATCTGCAGCGACCACTTTCTCGCCTCTGAAGTCCCCCCCCCGTAAGTGCCTCCCTGCTTCGTGCTCTGAACCAGGGAGCAGCAGAAGGAAGGAAAGCAGGGCAAGAGGGCCCCCGTGGCAGCGACTGCTGAGGTCTGGGGTGCGGGGTGATCTCAGCGCACAGCGGTGGGGGGCCTGCAGCTGGCCAGGGTGGGGCTCCTGGGGGAGGCCCTGCTGGGCGCAGGCCCCCTGACAGGCCAGCGTCTATGGTGCCCCACTCTCCTCGTGTAGGACGAGAAGGCTTGGCTGGGGGGACGTGTTGTTCATTCATTCACAAACCTGTTTATTTATTCACGCATCTACTTTTTTTTCAGGTCATCCCACACTGGCTCTGGGCCAGGTGCTGGGGCTGTGGAAACGAAGAAGACTGGGTTCCTGGCCTCTTGGGCTCACAGTCTTGTGGGCCAGGTAGAGCGATAAGCAAATCAATCGAGCAAAATCATCTGTGGGGTAACGGGGGTGTGCATGGGCCCAGCCCTGCCTGGAAATGTTGAGAAAGTTGATCTTGAAGGATGGATAAAAGACGCCAAGAGGAAGGAAGGCTGTTCCAAAGGAGAGTCTGGAGGTCGCAAAAGATCATTGCCTGAGAACAATGGCAAGGTTGAGAGAGATTTTCAGGAAGGAGTGAAAGGTAAAGAAGGCAATGTGGGCTATCCAATTCTCAACGTCCAGCTGAGTTTCTAGGTTATCAAAAGAGAGGAACTTTTCCTTCCTCCGACCCCTGAGAAACACTTGGATCTTTGCATCAGGGTCGCCTAACACTGTGTATAGACCACGGATCAGGCAGTTGACGCTTGTTTTGCCAGGGCACACATGGGAATATACTTCTTGTTGCTATTTCCTGCATAGACCCTTGATAAAGCCTGAAGCTTCTATAAAGACTGTTGTGGTTCTTCCCCTTTATGGGGTTAAGGCTCCTTGGAGAATGGAAGGAGAGTGATAAACCACCTCCCCACAAAATGCACATAATTTTCCATAAAATTTCAGGATTTCCAGAACCATTCCGCAGCCCCTCCTGCCCCCCACCCCCCACCCCCAAACCCTCCCATACACTCCAGGTAAAGAATCCGCCATCTGGCCTCAGGCTGTGCATCAGGGGACTGGAATGACCCAGTGTAGACACAGAGCTGCATCGTGACTGGGCCTGATGTGGGCATTCGGCTTGGAGACTCTTGAGTGTAGCTTATCTATAGGCAGAGCTTTGAAATGAAACAATCCTCTTGCAGAAGGTTTCAGCAGGGCTGACACTAGCGTGAAGCTAATGAGGTCTTTGCAGTGGGTGTACAATATAAGGGAGAGGAAACAACTCAGTTATCAAGACAAGTAATATCGGGACTTCCCTGGTGGTGCAGTGGTTAAGAATCCGCCTGACAATGCAGAGGACACAGGTTCGATCCCTGGTCCAGAAAGATCTCATATGCTGTGGAGCAACTACACTCGTGCACCACACAGCTACTGAGCCTGTGCTCTAGGGCCCATGAGCCACAACTACTGAGCCCATGTGCTGCAACTGCTGAAGCCCATGTGCCTAGAGCCCGCTCTCTGCAACAAGAGAAGCCGCCACACTGAGAAGCCTGCACTCCTCCACGAAGAGTAGCCCCCGCTCACCACCACAGTTAGAGAAAAGCCCTTGCAGCAACAAAGACCCAACTCAGCCAAAAAATAAATACATAAAAAAATAAAGTTAATTGTACTTAAAAAAAAGATAAGTAATATTTTAATGCACTTAAAAAAGGTCAAAATAAATGCAAAAAATCCATGATGAATAAAGCTTCACAATTTTCGACAAAGATGGGATGCAAACCTGTACTTGCACGGCCCTGCCCCACTTGCCTCACCCTGGTCCCAGCCCTAGGCTTTGGAGCCAAGAAATGCACACCCTTAAAGTCCCAAACTTGAATTTGTGCAAGACTTTGGGTTTCAGTAAGCTGGTGCCTGGACACTGCTGAGTTATTTCTCGTAACTACCCAGGAAGGGTCTGGGCAGTGCAAACCCGGTGACTCCGTCTCTGCTAAGCTTCAGCCACCCAGCCGGCCCAACCTGGCCCAAGGAATATGTGTTGGCAGTGACCCAAATGTTCCAGCAGGTGGCACTCTTGCTCCAACCAGGTCCTGCTGCAAAGGGGCATCTTAGCCACACTAAAGGGATTTAAATTAGTGGCTAAATTGTTGCCAGTTGTTTTTCGAAAGGCCAAAAAGAATCCTGAGCAGGGATTGCGGTAAACAGAGGTGCCATGTGAAGAAGATTGGAGGAAGAGTCTGGAGAGCCTGGAGCAAGGTAGAACCTGATTACAACAGGCTGTGCTGCAGGTGAGAAAAATGAGAATTTTAAACCTCCTTTTGTTCTCAGATGCAATGTCAACACACGTGACAGGGCAGAGCAAAGCAGGGTGAATGGTTTTCTGTGAAGCGTGGGAAGAGCTCCTTCACTTACCTGCAGTGTTGGCTCTACCTCTTACTAGCTGTGACCTTGGACTTTGCAAGCCTGAGATTCTTCATCTATAAATGGGAATTATTGCAGCTGTTCTGCTGGAGGGGTTGTTGGCGGATTAAAGAAACTGATGGCCACGAGGCTGTTTGCATGGTGCCTGGCCAACACAGAAGAGCTGCTGTGATGGACTTTTAGGCAAAGGCTGAGCAGCTAGCTTTTGTGGCCTCCCTTGGCCGTTAAATTAGTTAAGGAGATGACCTCAGAGTGACCCAGAGAAATAACTTGATAATGAACCGTTGCTTCAGGAGAATCGACCAGAAGAATTTCCCACCTGGGTCAAGTTTCACAGGTGTGATTTTTGAACCAGGAAATCAAGCTGGGCTCCCGGGGCTGAACTGTCTGGCCCTCAGGACTTGGGAAACATCTGACCACCAGGTGACTGGCCCCACTTAAGCTGTGCATTGTTGCAGAAAGTATCCATTTACACATAGGTATATCAGAGCCTTCCCTTGAAACCAGTCTGTCTGCCCTAAATTCTGAAATCCTGAACTCACAAAGATGCCCCCAAAGGAACTGTCCTCCAATAAGAATGAAATGAGTAATGGCTCCTGTTTATTGCAGCTTACTTTATGGCAGTTACTTTAATTAGCACTTGACATACACTCATTCATTTATGCCTTGAAACTCCCTGGAGAGGTAATCAAACCCATTTTACAGACAAGTAAATTTAGGTTTAGGGGAAATTAATACTGGCTCCTTCAGCCAATAATTGGTATAAACAGGTCTATCTGAATTCCAAATCTATTTATCTATCTATCTATCCATCCATCCATCCATTTATCTGTCAATCAATGTATCTATCATCTATTTATTTATTTGATATATTAAATACAAACTATTTTGATCTATTAATTAAAGCAAGTTCCTTAGAGACCTCTAGGGTCTAGGGAAATGTTTGTTGGCCTCAACTAAAGCTTCTTTCTTGAACACATAGAGATACTCATGGCTGTATTTTTTGCAGATACATACATATGTAACACATACATGTGAGTTTCTAAGGAGTGTGTTCTAGGGGCCTCATAACCCAGATGACCATCCACTCTTCTGGGAGTCCCTGGAGAGAGAGTTTTGTACCATATCCTCTGTGTGGGAGGACTACCAGGCAATGCCAGCCTCCACTCTGCCCTGAGCTCCCTTGTCTGGCATGGGCAAAGCCACCTGGCCAGAATGGTCTCACTTTTCAATGGGAACCTGATGGACAAGAAAGGAAGTGTCAGAACAAGAAGATCACTTTGACCTGGAGGAAGAAGCAAAAAAGCGAATGCTGTCTTCCAAGAGGAAAGACATGAGTGGCCATCGATGAGGGGATTTGGCTTTCCAGTTCCTGACTGAAGAAGACAGTGCGCATCAAAAGGGGACGTGTGGAGGCTTCTTTGTAAGTACAGCTCTTGGAGTCAGTTGAGGAGCTGGTGTGGATAGGTGAGAGTTTCCACTTATATCATGTTTGTTCCCCTCACAAAATGCAGTTTATTTCCTCTATGTTCATATTGTAGCTGTTTTAATTAATAAAATTTTATCTATTATAGGGGGTCCATAGAGAATCTACTTTATTAGATTAAATGGGTTTTAATTAGTCAATTCAATAACAAGTTCTTCTCCAGGACTTAAAAACTATTTTGTCAAATTATCTCAGTGGGAATGTGGTTGGCTTATTTACTTAGTAACTTAAAAAGAAAGTCACTTCCTGTTTATATTATTAGAAATTAATTCCATCTTAAAAGTCAATGAGGTTTAGAGATTGAGAGGAAAAAATAAGGCGTTTTTCTCTGGCACACATAAATCTTTTTGTTAAAATAAAAATAAACCAAAATAATATAATAAAATATGGAATCGTGACTTTTGTTAGGAAATAGACATACTGAAAGACATCTTGTGTTCTTAAACAGCAGCACATGGAGATCAAGAGAGGCTTAGAGGAAGGACCAAGTCTTACTCATTTCTTCCTCCTCAGGCCCTAGCCTAGCCTCCATGTGCGGTCTGTGCTCAACCCACGTGTCCTGATTGGAACTAACGTCCAGCACGTGGAGTCTCCTTTAGTTGATTCTCTGAAATGGAAAGGACTAGACGTCTGCCCTTTTCATTCTCTATGGGCACTAACTCCCTCCTCAGAAGGCAGCGCACAGGAGCCTGGGCTCAGAGCCACCTCCAGAGGGGTCAGGGCAGGGGCAGCAGAGAACACTGGTCTCATCCCCTGTCCATTTTCATATGGACGGGAGAGAAGGACCAGACCTGTAGCTGAGCTGCATGGAGGCCCTTTCATTGAGCACCTACTGCAGTGCACCAGGAGCTTTATTTATTATCTATCAGGAGCATATCGGGAGCTTGCTTTACTTATTATTCTCCTGACACAGTATATCAGGAGCACTAGGTGTTATTCTTCTGCTGGATCCTCACAGGGAGATTGTGAAGCCACTCACATCACTCATTTCATCTCCATGCTTAGAAGAGGAAACCAAGTCCTACAGAGTCAAGTAACTTGCACCAGGGAAGGACCTGGACTCAAATCCGAGACATTATTATGGAAGCTCTTTACATGAGGCTGAACTTCCTCCCAGCAGTGGAGATCCAGGCAGCCAGTAGAGGAGCAGGGCTCAACTTAGAATGGTACCAGGTGTTTGCATATTTGCACAAGGGCATGTCTGGGGAACAGCGGAGGGCAGGGCTTGATTTGGCAGGCCACCTGCTAGAGAGCTAGGAGGTGAAACTGACTTAAGATTGAACAATTAATTGCATATTTGAATATTCTCCCCCCTCCAAGTCTACCCACTGAAAAGTCCTAGAGTAGGAGGGGACCAAAGAAGAGCTGTCAGGGTGGAAGATATTCATTTCTTTCTTTTGCATTTATTTCAAATGCCTTTTCTAAAGCTCCCTAGATCTGCTCACGTCTTATGTAGGAAGATGAGTGAGTTTCAGGCTCTTCAATTAGAGAACCATTTCTGTAGGTCAAAAGAACCAAAGGACTCCAAGGTTCTTTTTGCATCTTCAAAAAGAAAAACTCATTTCTAAGTTCAACACCCATTCTCCTTTCACTGATCCTAATTAAATTTCCGTTTATCATCTTTTTATCTGGCTTGCATGACCCTGAAAACGGCCGCAAATGCCTTGTTAAGGTGCTCATTTCCTGCCCTCTTTCTGCATCCTGCAGGCTGGGAGCTATCTGCTTATCCTTGTCCCCGTTATACAGGAATCAGGTGAGGAAGAACAATCTCGGTGCCTGAGGAAGCGGTAGGGTAGGAGGATTCAACGGCACAGTCATGAAAATAGGGCTTGTGGTGCGGGACAGTCCTCTCCCTCAAAGGACTCAGTATCTAGTGGGAGATGTACAGGGCACTGTTGTCTGGGGCCCCCTGGGACACTCCACGGGTTCCTCTGCAAGAGACTCGATTAGGGCCCACCAGAAGCTTCCATTTGCACGCAGAAATTCTCTTGTTGAATCCAGCTCCTGGCCAACCCCTAATTCCAAGACTTTCCCACTTACCAGGGAGACCTCAGGTTTTTAATTGATTAAAGAGAAAGTCATCTTTGATGGGAGCATTTAAGTTGCCAGGTGATTTAATGCAATTAACTCTCCTTGTCTGACAGGCTGAAATGAACAAGGCAGTGAAAGATGTGTAGGAGCTTTTATACAAAACAAGCCAGTTACTTTCTTACCAGCTATCAGCAGATTGGGAGTGTTCATTGAGGAGATTTATGATGCTTCCTGCAGCAGAGTTAAGGGCATTGAAAAAGAAAACAAAACACTGGTTCTCTGAATTTCCAAATTGTTTCCAATGATTTCCAACACTTTCATTACCTGGAGAGATTCTGCTTTTGTTTTTGTTTTTGCACTTGATCCATTTAGAACCTTTGTTACTGAACTTCCATTTGGTTCCCTTGAGGACCGTCCCTGTGTTAGTTTGTTGGGGCTGCCATAACAAAGTTCTACAAACTGGGTGGCATACACAACAGAAATTTATTGTCTTACGGTTTTGGAGGCTAGAAGTCCAAGATCAAAGTGTGTCGGCAGGGTTGGGTCCTTCTATGGGCAGTGAGGGAGGATCTGTTTCAGGTGGATTGCTCGCAGTTCTTGGCGTTAGATGCATCACCCTGATCTCTGCCGTCATGTTTACATGATGTTCTCCCTGTGTGTTTGTGTCTGTGTCCAAAGTACCCCTGTTTATAAGGCGACCAGTCCCGGTGCATTAGGGGCCCACCCTACTCTACTCTGACTTCATCTTAACTAATTATATCTTCAATGACCTGATACCCAAATAAGGCCATATTCTGAAGTACTGGGGGTTAGGAGCTTAACAAAAGAATTCTGGGGGGACACAATTCACCTTCTAACCCCACCCGGAGCACTTTGACATTGCTAGCTGAAACCAGAGGTGAGGACATCTACCTGCTTGCCTTTGGTACAGGGACACTTGGCTCTGGGTACAAAACTGGTATCAACTGGGGAGCTTTTGGGGAAAAAAATGACAAAACAGGATGCCCAGCAGGATCGCCTCTAGCATGAGCAGAGCTTGGGCAAAAATTGTCTGGTGGGAGTCATGTCCATGAAACAAGCTGATTACAAAATATACTACAAAATTCCATGGGCCGGTATAAGTTATAGTGATTTATTGGAGAAAAATTAGAATAATAGGTAGAGACGAGAAGATTCTTTGTAAGGTCTGGACACCCTGTCCTCCTGTCCTTTATCATCCAATACACTGTTCGTGGTTAATTTCACACCTCCCACTGTAAGGAGGGAGTAACATTGTTCTTCCAATGCTAGGGCTCCTCAGAGTCTGGTTTGTATTGAAACAAAATAGCTCTTCTCCCTTCAGCTTCCCCCAACCATCATTAAATTAAGGGTTGTCACATGGTGACCGGTGAGCTGCCCTATCACCCTGCTCTGGGTGAGGGTGGGCTCCCCAGGATCCTCTCAAAAGCTGTCCTGGGCTTCCCCCTTGACAAATAAGCATGAAATGCACATGTTCCCGCTCATGCAAGAAAGTGTGAGTGTTAAATTTGCTGTTTGAAATGTTCCAGCACAAATGTAGAATTATCTTCCTCTGTGTTCTGAACTCTCCAGGCGGTAATCATTGCCTTCCTAGCCTGTGATCTCTTTCCACGGGCACCACACCCCTGCCACATACCCTACAGCTCAGAGGGTGGTGGCCTGGGCAAGGGTGAGAAGAACAGTCCCATTCCTGCAGAAACAAGGATGGCCTCATCAGGCACCAGGACAAACTTACTTCCACAAGAGGGTTTGGAAAATACTGTAACTGTGGTCAAACCTGGCCAATACCTAAATATGAGAGTAAAAAATCGCTTGTACATTGAGAGACAGAGCTCTGGTCTCCAACCCTCTTTAGAAGGCTTTCTAGTTCTCAAGCTGGGTACAAACTGCCTTTCTCTCCCTCAAGGGGTCAACGTGGAGCGTCCCCCTTCATGGAGGATCAAATTTATTTGACAATGTATGTTTGGAAAGTTAAATAATCTTACTAGAAATTGAAAACCTTATTTTAATGTTGAAACATGAGACATAAACCATAATGCATAATTTGCACAGCTTAAAAAATTTTTAAAAAGGTCTAAGAAATTTCATGCTACTTGAAACTAAGATGATGCTATATGTCAATTAATTCCTAGTAACGAATTAAAAAAAAAATTCATGCTTGTACTGGATGCTTCAGACCTTCCATTCACTCTATTCTTCTGTATGAGTTACTTGTTAGGAAAGTTTGAGACCCATTGAAACTAGTGGGTTCAACCCATTTCTCCTTGATTTAAGTGACTTTGAATATCCCCTCCTAGGGATATTCTTCCTTTACTAGGTTACCTGATGAACTCCTATTTGCACCTCAAAACCCCTCTTAGGTCTCCCACCCCCAACCCCCTCCACACATCTTTCGTTCCCTACCAGTAACAGGTTATAACCACATTCTCTGTAGTGTGCATAGTACATAACTCTACCTTTACACAATTCCACACTAGTGTAATTTATTTGTTTATGCATCTCTTTCAACTATAGATTGGATGCTCTTTGAAGGCAGGACTTATGTTTATTCATTCTTCCCAGTGCTCAGCAGATCTCAGTAAGTCCATTGATTTAAAAGCAATGATTTTCTACTTCTTAAAAAATAACTGAAAAATCCCAAATGCTCCAAGTTGCTGTTACTTAAAATCCAAAAGGAGATTATTAGTTTGTTTTTTTTTTCCTTCTGAGTCAGCTGTGTGACTCTCAGTGTGTGCAGAAAACACAGGAGTTGTCCTGGCAGGGGCCTCAGGGAGGGGTTGTCTCTAGATTCTGGCCCTTAGGGGAAGGGAGAGAGGAGGGCATTGAAGGAGGGATAACCCGGCAGCTGGCCCAGCAGTAAAGCCTGCAGTCTCCTCCCTCCTACACCCCCTCCCAGGCTCTCCCAACAGCGCTGTACTTACAGCCACTCGGACAAGCCCTGGCATTGTTTGCCTCTAGGGTAGGGTCAGAGGCCTTATAGGAATGGCATGATTCTACTTCCTTAAATAGCGACTTGGGAATGAAATGAGTAACCATGTCTTTAATTAGCCATACCCCAGAGGCCCAGAGGGGGCTGGTAAATGGTGGGCTCCCAGCCAAGATCAGCAATGTGCGACTGGTTCTTGCTCGGTCCAGGGAGACTTGGTGGGATGTTTTATTTGCCTCTCTCCCCCGAGCTATCCTGTCAGCCCCTGCTCCATTCTGCCATCCTTTCAGCCTGATGGGCTGCTCAGGGTTGACAGAAGGAGAGAAGGGAGGAAAAAAGCTAAACTTTTCTGAGGAGCATCTCTTATGCTCCGGGCTCTGTGCTAGACACTGGGAACAGCAAAGTGAAAAGATGGTTGAAGCCCAAGGATGTAACTCAATGAACGCATAACTCACGTGGTCCAGTCCCAGAGCAGCATTAGAGAGAGAGGGTCCCAGCCACCAGAAAATACTTCAGCATAATTTAAGTCCATTACTTGTGCTTTCAGACTCGATAACCAGAATCCTCATGGATGTCCAGAGCACCCTCAATACAACCTCTTCCCTTTTCAATCTGCTTCCTCATATCCTGAGCCTACGCTGGTACTCTTCCTTAAAAAACCCCCAGGAAGCTACCCTGATCTACACAAATTTTCCTTTTCTATCTTAGAGAAAATATCTTTCTAGCCCAGGTCCACACACCTCTCATTTCTTCTAAATACCTCTTTCCTCTGTCGCTTCAGTTTTCTCTCACCAGCTTTGATTCTGTATCACAGAAAGAAGAATCCTGGAAGGGAGATCGCTATACCCAGAAAGAAAGAGAAAGTGAGAGTGGTGAAAACCAAGTGGGAGTATTGGAGGAAGACTAGGAGTTCACCGAGAGGCCAAGGAGAAAGGGATTTCCATTCAGAGGGAGTGATGTCCCCTTGGCAACGACAAGAGAAGGTTGAGTCCCTGGGTGGACTGTGTCAGGCCCCTGCTCTATTTTCTAGCTCCTGACCTCCAGGCTTTCAGAAGGGTCAGTGATTGCAGATGAGGGGCAAGATCCCTTCCCTTCAGTGACTTATCCTGAAATCCAGGGTCCGACCAAGACTTAGAGGAAGGGTGCTAACAAGCTGGTAGGGCAAGGCGGGGAGCTGGTCCTTCTCTCCCCGGGAAGGGAAGGAAAATGCAGTCGCTGAGCTGTGGCTGGAAGGTAAATCAACTGCTTCCAGAGGAGGCAGAGAAGGCCTTGGGCAGGTCCGAGCTGGGCTGGACTGGGCAGGGCTGGCTTTGCCCAGACCAGCTCTGGTACTCTCAGCAAGGAGGTGGAAAGCCCCGCTGTAAACAAGGCTTTCTCCGAAAGCCCTTTCAGCTCACCTTTATTTCATCCCCCCAGGCCTCAAGGGGTTTATTCTTAACGGGCCATTCAGTTGGGTGCAAGGTCCTCCTGTCTCTGCTCCCTCTGCCTCCTAGCTCACCCACGTGTTTGTGCTCCTGAGATTTTAAATATCACATTGTACTGGAATTGGGTTTGCAGCTGGGATCTATAGGAATGGCCTGGCTGGTGCTACCACAGCACCAAGAATCCCATAAAGCGATCTCGGGAGACAGCAGGGTCCCCAGACCAGCAGCATCACCTGGGAACTTGTTAGAAACGCAAATTCTTGGACATCATCCCAGACCCAGGGAACAAGTGGGCGGTGCTATGGAACACAGCATCTTGTGTCTCGGGCATGTTCTGCTGAGTAGAGAGCTGCTTAAGGCTGTGGTGTTAACCAGTGCTGAGCATAACTGAGCCCTCAGGTTGGTGGGGATTCCAAAGCGTGGAAAACACTGTTGGCCTAAGGGCCTCTTCTCTAAGTGGATACAAAAGCACTGTCTGTCCTATTCTGGGAGCGGGGTCAGCTTGACAAAATGCCAGAGGTGTTGCAACAGAGGCAGGATTCTGCCTTATCGACAGGCAGATGGACCTTCGCTCTCTGAAGGTGGGGGCCTCAACCAGGGTGGAGCTAGGGCTCTCCTACAGGGGCTGCAGTTCCGGGCAGAAGGAATGCACTCTCCCTTCACTGCCGCCAGGGCTGCCCCCCTCTTTCCTTATGCTTCTCAGGATCTGCCCCGCCTCATTCTTCTCCAGCTCTCCTTCGAGCTGAGCAGGAGGAAATACACTGTAAGGGAAGTAGAAGACACTTGAATTCCCTCTAAGGGACTTTCTGAGGGCAAAGCCTGGAATAGACTTTCGGGGTGGGTTGCACAGTCTACCTTGGGCATCTCTCATAGGGGCTGTGGAGTGTAGCGGTTAAAGTTGGAGCATGAACTGGGCTCCATCCTAGCTTTTCCAGGATTCAGCTCTGTGACCTTGGGAAAATTACTTAACCTCTCAGTGCCTTCATTATCTTGATCACGAACCGGGAGCCATCGCGGAAAGATGCTCATGGACATTTGGGAGGATTCCGTTAGGTAATGTACCCTGAGGAAGCACTAGCCCAGTGTCTGGCCTGTGCGGGTCCACCGGATGTCAGCGATTAGCTGTGGTGGATGCTTAAAGTTGGGGCAGGCAGCAGGCATTCAAGGCCTGCTTGCTGAATGGGTGACCTGACCCACACGCCCTGTCTGGAGCAGCCGGAAGGCCACCAGAAATGTATTCCACTGCTGTTTCAGATCCCCTTACATTCCGAACAATTCAACGACCGGGGAGTGGTCCTGCTACCCGAGCCTTAATGAAACTCTAAGCAGGCATTTTTCGTGGTGGTTTCCTATTTCTGGAATGCCTTCTGTTTTCTGATCTGTTGTCACCCAGTAGGCTGTTAGTGGGGCATCAGAGTGACTTAAATTGTTCCCATGGACAGAGGGAGGAAACAATTAAGAAGAAATGGGAAATGATGCTTCTTGGGTAGAATTACAAGGTGTAACATCAGGTTGCATTTCCCGACAAGACTCGGCTTGGAGGTCTCTTAGCATGTTATCCTCAGAGGAGTGATCCCCCAGGTCTGCGCTGCCCCTCCCTGCACGCATCCCTAGGAGCAGCCCCGTGGGCCACGCTGATGTGTGATGGGGGCTCATTTCCTTGGCTGAACTGTTTAGAGGAAGAGGGACTGGGGTTTTTCACTCATCCTTGGACACACAGGGAAAGGCGCCCTCGACAGCGCGTCAGACCTGGGACCACACGTTTACCTGGAGATTCGTATTCTTCCAATGTCTTTATACCACGTAATGTAGGTGGTTCCTTCCCACCATTGATCCCGGGCATTTTATGGTGATAGTGTTAAGGAATTCCAGAGGAGGTGCAGGGGGTGAGGGGCGGGGATGCTGAGTACTCTGGGTCCCAGGGAACAGGACTGGGAGCCCAGTAGCGCCAGCAATTGGAATGCATGCTTCTGATTTTGCCCAAGGGCCCTGACTTCCCCTGTGGATGAATCACCCAGTTCCTGCAAACCCCTCTCTGATCTCCCCTCCCCCTGCAGGGACCTCCAGCTCTCCTTGAAGGCTGGACATTCCTCTGTGACTGACGCTAGAACTAGAACGTTTGCTTGTGAGGCAAGCTTTTAAGAAAATGCAACATTTAGAAACAAGAACTCAGAAAGATGAACTGGGGAAGTGGGTGGTTATTTGTGTTTGCTATGTATAGGAGAGAGTCAGCATATAACAGAATTATTTTTATATGCCATTTTTTCCCAGAGCTCAGTACAGCCATTCAGTCTAATTGTGCCTATAAGCATCTATTTTTGTAGCATCTCCTTTTCCCCTCTTTGGAGACAGATGGGAGCTCTTCAGAATCTTTCTTCTACTTCTTTTCCGACTTTCCCCAGTGCCTAGCTCTGAGCTCAGCAAGTGATCCTGACAGCTGGTTGTACTCAGGCCTGAGGTGCGGGGCGTCGGATGGTGTCTGGGAGCTGCAGCCCACACCTTTCCAGAAATGTGCTGCTTGAATACGCAATCCTTACGCCTCTCAAGGTGGCTGGGCAACTGAAGAGCCAGGCAGGTGTATTCACTCCACCTGGGTTTCTCCTCCCTTGGCTGGAAGAACCTGTGCAACGTTGGAAGCAGCCTGAGTGTGTCCCGTATGTGGGTGCGTGCGTGAGCCCATTCCTCTGTGACTTAAAGACAGGCAAAGCACGAAGCATGAAAAATACACGGGCTGCAAGGAAGAGAGCTCTGAACATTCCTCCCACCTGACTTGCCACCTCTCGGATGAAGTCTGATTTATTTGGCTTTGATGGAGCCTTCTGTCTGTATCGAAGGGAGTTATTTAGAAATGGAGCTTATATGGCCAGGACTGCGAGGGTTCGGCTGTCAGCACGGACTGCTTCGTCAGGGGTTCTCGCTCCCCGGGCTTGGTGCTCATGGTGATTCTTCGGCGTTATTCCCAGGACGTCCCCTTCACACCCTGCTTTGCACCTTCTTTCAAACTTCTGCCTCTGGAGACTTTGCTCACGCTGCCTATCTAAGCGGGAAGCTCTTGCCCTCTGTCCAGGTTGCCGGCCCCTAGAGGGGTTGGAAAGTTTCCTTTCTTTACACCTCCAGGGCCTAGCATAACTCTGGGCGTTGAGGAGATACTCAGCAGTTGCTTACTCCGTGAACGGGCGGATGCATGGCTGTCTCTCGCACTCACTCGTTCTGCCTGCCCTGCATTTAGGGAAACGTTGAGTGCTTCCTCTCTGCCAGGCTCTCTTCTGGGTACTTGGGATACATCAGTACAGACAACGATCAACGATCTCTGCCTTTACGGAGAGAGATTACATCCTAGTGGGGGTGACAGATAAAAAACAATAAATAAGTAACTTGTATGGTTTACGACAAGGTGATAAGTGCCTTGGGAAAGCAGGAAGAGGCAGATTGGAAGTGTGGGGGTTGGGCAGCTAGCGAAAGTAAATAGGCGGTGAGGGCGGGCCTCGGCGGGAGGAAACGAGTCCCCCATCTGAACTCCCTTCATACTTTATCTGAACCTTTCCTCTGGCATTGTCTCTTCCTTGTACTCATGTGTCTGCATTAGTACACATATAAATGTATACCTATACATGTGTTCTACCTTCTTTGGCTCTCTTGTTAGGCTGTCAGCATCCAGAAGTGACTTCCATGCCTGGTTAGTATTAGCATCCTTCTGAGCGTCTAACACACAATACATGTTCAATAAAAAGGACTCAGACGAATGAGTGCTTAATAATGGATTTGCTGAAGAGAATGATACTGACTCCATTTTTTTCCCTCCCTCCGGGAATGAGAACGGTCCTGTTGGCTATTTTATACACATACACAACTTGCGGCCGTGGCGTTAGGTATCAAATACCTCTGCGTGCTTCATGCAGAGCATTCCCCCTTGCAATTGGAGAGAGGGATAATCTGCATCAGTGGCCTGTAGGAGGAGGATGTGAAAGGCAGCAGCCCCCCTGTGCTTTCTGTGTGGAAAGCGTGTGAACTCAGCGTGGAGGAAACGTCCGTAAGTGTTTTTGCTTCAGGGGTGTGATGAATGCTTTGGTGTCCCTAAAGCGTTTATGTGGTATTATAAAAGGTGGCTATACGTGGACCTCCCTCCCCTGTCCCCCCAGGCGGTAGGATTCGGTCAGGTAAATCCCTGTTTGGAGGGAAGCCAGGGGCAAGGAGTGGAGTGGGTTGCAGGAATGTGGAGTGAGTGCCTGGGCACTGCTTCCACCTCATGTGGGGAGAAGACCTCCCTCCAAGCCCTTTTGGCTCTTCTCAGAGAGAAGACAATGGGTCTTGAATGTTGCCTAGAAACTAAGACGGGATTTGCACTCAGAGTTCCTCTGTGCTGTTATTTATCCTGTTTGGAATTTCTAAAGGAGAAAAATAAAAATAATGCTGTTAATAAAATAGCCTCCGTTGACGTACAGTGTGCAAGTCTGTGCAGTTTAGTTTCGTTTACACAGTCACTGGCCCTCCTTCTGTCCAGATACAGCGGACTGACCAAACGACACCGTTTGGTAGAGGGCACTTGAGCATCCATGGATTTTGGTACCTGAAGGGGGTCCTGGAACCAATCCCCTGGGGATACTGAGGGCTGACTCTATTCAGTATCTCAATTTAATACTCATAGCCACTCTGGGAGGTAAGAGTCCCAGTCCCATTTTTCATGGATGAGAAGACTGACGCTTCCCGTGGCCAGTTTAACCAAAGTTGCCCAGATGGTAAATAGCAAAATGAGGGTTTGGCTCCAGGCCTGTCTGATTCCAAAACATGGCCTCATAACCACTGAAGGGGAAGAGAATTATTTTTTTCTTAACAAACGTGCGAGATGCCCTTCAAAAGCGGTAATTGTGGAGACTATAGAGACATGGGGGTGTAGAAGGTACTGCATTTGTGTAGCAATGTGTGCTGCAAGGACAAGCAAGAAGCAACAAAGTGTGACCCATGTGACAGCTGTAACAAGTGAGGGCACTCAGCACGTGAACAGGTCCTAGTAAGATGTGGCAAAAAGGAAAAAGATCGGGTGAGCTTGGTGAGATCATGGAGGGCTCGATTTTTTGAAATTTTCTTTAATATTGTGGAGAGATATTTCTAATTAAAACTTGTCAGAGGGTCTTCCCTGGTGGTGCAGTGGTTGAGAATCTGCCTGCCAATGCAGGGGACATGGGTTCGATCCCTGGTCCGGGAAGATCCCACATGCCATGGAGCAACTAAGCCCGTGCGCCACAACTGTTGAGCCTGTGCTCTAGAGCCCGTGAACCACAACTATTGAGCCCATGTGCCGCAACTACTGAAGCCTGTGTGCCTTCAGCCCGGGCACCTAGAGCCCGTGCTCCACAACAAGAGAAGCCACCACCATGAGAAACCCTGGCACCGCAATGAAGAGTAGCCCCCGCTCACGCAACTAGAGAAAGCCCGCGCTCAGTAATGAAGATCCAACGCAGCCAAAAAATAAAACAAAAACAAAAACAAACCAAACTTGTCAGAGGTGGAAACTAGACTTATCCTGGTGATCATTTTGAAATGTATAGAAATATCAAATCACTATATTGTGTACCAGAAACTGACATAGTGGTGTAGGTGAATTATGCTTCAAAAACAAACTCATAGAAACAGAGATCAGATTTGTGGTTACCAGAGGCAGGGGCTGTGGGGAGGAAGAATTGGATGAAAGCAGTCTAAAGGTACACACTTCTAGTTATAAGATAAATAAGTACTAGGGCTGTACTGTACAACACGATAAATATAATTAACACAGCTGTACATTGTATATGAAAGTTGTTAAGAGAGTAAATCCTAAGAGCTCTCATCACAAGAAAAAATTTTGTTTCTATTTCTTTTATTTTGTATCTATATGAGATGATGGATGCTCACTAAACATATTGCAGTGATCATTTCGTGACTATGTAAGTCAAATCACTATGCTGTGCAACTTACACTTATAAGGTGCTGTATGTCAGTTACATCTCAATAAAAATTAGAAATATAGAGAATGTAGAAGAAAAAATATATTGAAAACAACTTCTCAGATACACTGAGACTGCTTCTTAAAGGGCACAGAGAGTGTCTTATTTTAGCTTAAGATTTGTCCAAATTGGGTCAATACGTGGTTAGTCAACTCAGTGTGCTCCACACGGAGGCAGGGGGACCTTGTGGAGGAGTTAATCACGCATGCAGCCAAGTCCCCAGCTTCCTTCAGCCTCTGCAAAAGTCTCTGAGAAGCCCTGCAACGGAAGGGAAGAGTTGGGTCCTCTCTCTTCTCTCCTGCAGAAGCTCCAAACAGGAGGAACCTGGCCCCAGGGCAGGTGGTGCCAGGAGCTGTCTCCGCCGGACCAGGGGTTCACAGAGCTCTGCCCTGACTTCGGGCTTTGAAGAAATTTAAAAAATGTAGAATCTTGTCCAGGTCATGTTGGACTTGATGCCTTACATCGAATGGGTGATTTACCAGCTGTTGTGTTTGGTGGGTGAGGTCATAGGGATGCCCCCTGCCCAGTGGGCTACACAGATTTCTCCCACACTACACCTTTAGCTGACTTCCTGTGACATGGGTCCCCCTCCTGCCCCTGTGCCCTCAGTTACCTGTATTGCCAAAGATTGGTTGAGTAGGTGTGAGATGGTTTTTATTTTCCTTTCTCCAGTCCACTTGCTTTTTCTTTGGGGCTTCTGTTTCATTTTGCACTGCCCTTGCTCTCCTCCCGCACCCCATCACACACACACACAGGCACGTGCAGTGTGTTTACCCCCTTATGTTTTTAAAAAAAAAATTGAAATCTAGTTGATGTACCATATTGTGTTAATTTAGGTTTACAGCAAAGTGATTCATTTGTGTGTATGTATATATGTATTTTTTCAGATTATTTTCCATTACAGTTTATTAGAAGATATTGGATATAATTTCCTGTGTTGTACAGTAAATCCTTGTTGCTTATGTATTTTATGTATAGTAGTGTTTATCTGTTATTCACATACTCCGAATTGACCTCTCCCCTTCCCCTTTCCCCTCTGGTAACCATAAATTTTTTTTCTATGTCTGTGAGTCTGTTTCTGTTTTGTAAATAAATTCATTTGTGTGCTTTTCTAAGTTCTACATGTGAGTGATAACACATAATGCTTGTCTTTCTCTGTCTGACTGACTTCACTTCGTATGATATGTTTATCCCCTTCTTGCTCCCAGCCTGTTGGAAGACGATGTGGGTGTCTGTCACTCCCACGCAAACCCTCTTCACCAAGTTCCTTTCTTGGGTTCATATCTACTACCCAGGCAAATAAACAGCTTTCTGAACAGTGACTGGTCTTTCTCATTCTCTTCAATCAGATACTTTATTTAATCTACCATGGATTTCCATATACCAATCCTGGAACAAGGAGGCACTCTGAAAGTATTTGTTCCAACAAATCCCACCCTACCAAATCATTGATTTACCATCTTGCATTAGGGTTTCAAGTTCATTTTGCTTAATAGTCATGGTTAATCCATTGGTGTACAAATGTCCGTGATGAGCTGCCCTTCTAACTTCCCCTCCTGCCCACCCACTGTGTGAGCCTCCAGCCAACAGACTTATTTCAGTTCCTCAAACCCACTAGATTCTTTCCCACCTCAGGGCCTTTGCAGATACTGTTCCTTCTCCCTGATGTGATCTTTCTTCCCTCCGCCTTCATGCGGATTCTCCGCAGGTCTTCCTGCGTCTCCTCTTTGGACTCTCAGCTTGAACATCATCTCCTCAGAAAACTACCTGATGACTTCGTCTGTCAGGAGAGAGGGCAACTGCTACTGTGAGCTCTCCTCTGGCCCGTGAAGAAGGCTGAGGTTGATGTGGGCTGGGACCACTAAGGTGGCTGCCTCATTTAAATTGAAGTTCTTAACAGCCTGCCTGGGGACTGGAGGGTGAGCAAAATATTGTGGGCTACAAAGAGGCAGTTTTCAACATGTTCAAAGATGAGAGCAATCAAAGTTCTTTAAGGGAAGGTGGCATGAGAAGGTGTGAGCCTTCAGAAACGGAACCTCTACTACGTACGGAACTAAAAACGGTGCCCGTGGGGAAGAAAAGGAGGTGGTGTCTAAAAAGATGGATGTGGTTGCCCAAGGTACCTTACAGAATCCAGATGTGGGCAAAGGGAGGAGGGAGAAAGGCAAGACCAGGTGTGAATTTTAAAGAGTTGCTTAGATCTGTACCAAGAGTGGTCGGTGGTTAAGGAAAGAAGAAAAATCGACCTGTTAAAGTGTTGAAGACAAAAAGTGCTTCTCTTGGTGAGTGTGGAGCAAGGACTAGAGAGCCACATGTCTGCTGTTTGGAAAATGGAGGGTGTTGCTGCTTCAAAGAGCTCTGCCCTGACCCCTGGCCCCCACTCTGTTCCTCTCTGTCTCATCACCCTTGTGGGTTTACTTCATAGCATTGATTGCTGTCTGGAATGATCTAGGTTATTCTTTGTTCTCTTATTCATTATCTACGTTGAGCTCTTCTAGAATGTAAGCTCTATGAAGGTAGTGGCTTCACTTGCCTTATAGGCCACTGGATTCCCAGGGCCTAGAACAGTGCCTGGCACATGTCAGGGGCTACATAAATGTGAAGGAATGGACCAAAGGCTGAGACAAAGTCAAATACCTCAACCTCTATGTTGTGGGGGAGGTATCCAGACTCTGTTTACTGTCTGCTCGGTTCAGGTTTGGAGATGAGGCTCTCCAAATTGCGTAAAGGACAACATACTTATAAAGAAAAGGGGAGAGTAACTCACCTTTCCCGAGAATCCATGTGATGTCCACATGTATGACACAAACAATGCCATTTGACTCTCACACTATAGGGGCTGGTATTCTCATTCCCATTTTATAGACAAGGAACCAAGCCTCAGAGAAGTTAAAGGGCTTGCCCTAAGCTACCCAGCTAGTAAGGTGTGGAAGCTAGATGTGAATTAAGTCTCTCTGGTTCTGAAACACTCTCCCTTTCCATTGCACTGAGGCTTGGCGGGAACTGGAGTAAAAGAGAAATGAGACAGAGAAAGACCAGTACCATGTGATACCACTTATATGTGGAATCTAAGGGAACAAAAAAAATGAACAAAGGAAACAGAACAAAACTCATAGATACAGAGAACAGATTGGTGGTTATTTGAGGGTAAGGGGGCTTGGGGGTGGCTGAAAAGGATAAAGGGGGTCTACTGCATGGTAATGGATGGTAACTAGGCTCATTGTGGTGGTCACTTTGTAGTGTGTACAAAGATAGAATTATGTTTTATACCTGAAACTGATATAATGCTATATACCAAATGTAACTCAAAAAAAAAAAAAAAAGTTAAAAAAAAGAGAAACGAGTCCTTTAACTGCTTTAAATAAGCTTAAATCTCCAAGCCCTGGACAAGGTAAGTATAAATTACTGCCATGATAATGGTCCTTAACAAAGTCATCCCAAAACTCTGTGGTGGACAACGATAAGCTCTAATTTCTTGTTTTTGTGTTTGTGGGTTGGCTGGGGTTTGGCTGATCTAGGCTGAGCTCTGTTGGGCATGGCTCCAAGCTGTGAGTTGGGTCAGGTCTGCTCCATGAGTCTTGCATTCTGCTGGCACCAGCAGGCCTCCCAGGGCAGAAGCACAGATGGGAAGAGTGGAAATACATCATCCATTGTTGCTTCTGAAGCATTCCATTGTCTGAAGCCAATCACAGGACAGCAAAGCCCAGTACCCATGGGATGGGAGGTACTCACCCTGTCTAGCGGGGAGAACAGCAGAGGCAAATGGCAAAGGATATCAATCGTGGGAGGAGTGAAGGGTGGGGAGTAATGATGCATTGACCATAGGGACCCGTGGAACGTGCATGGTGGCAGCACTGTGCCGTGTGCTTTACATATGTCATCTCACTGAAGCCTCGCAACAATCCTATGTGGTAGAATTATTGTCATCTCTATTTTTCAATGAGAAAATTTAGGCTCAAATCGTATAGTTGCCCAGTCTCACAGAAGTAAATAGCCTGGCAGGGACATACACCCAGTCCTGTTTAGCAATGGAAGCCCATATTCTTAGCCTTGACTCAACTCTACTGAGAAAACTATCAGCTGTGATAGAAGAGAATCTGCCAGGAATTTTTGAAAAACTGTGGGTGATAAGGAAAGAGCCAGAAGACTAGACACACACAAATAGATGCATTTTCAAGAAGTGGGAGAAAGTGGGTTCCTAAAACTGTACGTAAGCTTGAGTTTCGTTTTGTGTCAGGGATGGCTTCCCTGTTTGGAAAAAAAAAATCTAGGGAAAAAGCCACCTTTCTTATGTCTGGGCTAATGAATCAGGTTAGACTCTGTTAGGAGATGCGTGGAGTTCATCTGAAATTCCTCTTGCTAATCACGCAGCCTGGTGGGGGGCGGTAATATTCACTCACCCCTTCTGCTCCCAGTCTTGGTTTTATTCTCTCATGGCCTTGATGCTCTTAATGCCTGGCTACCTTAATTCTCCACTTGCCTGTACTGTGGACCTTTGATTTGGGTCCCCCCAGGGATGGCTTGAGGGCTGCTTGCGTGAATGTCCACATGGGTTCCTGCTGGTCACCCACACCACCTTGCCTGTGGATCCCAGACAAAGCCTGGTGCCTGACCCCTGCTCTCCTTACAACCTGGTGTGCCATCAGGGCTCTTCCAAGTCCCATCACCCCGTGGATGATAGTCTAACTTCCCTAGAACATTCTAGAACAAATTTAGAACAAGTGGCTCATGGGCATTTCTAAGGGTGATCCATGGAGAGTGGCATGAGCTCAATAAGGATGAAGGTGGTCTAGCAAATCTGATTTCATTTGTTGAAACACTGGGCTGGCAGATCCAGGGAGGGTCATGAGGGTAGCATTTGGATTTCCAGGGGCTTGACAGATGATTTCATGATCTCTTTCAGAAGATTGGGAAACACAGGCTGATTTAGGACAAATAGATTAGTTCTTGGCGGTTAAAAAATTATGCTGTCATTAATCAGATGTGCTGATTAATGACAGCTCGAGGGAGGCTGTTGCTATTAAACAATAGAACTCTTTCCTCAGCCAGATCCTGTCACCCCAACCAAACCCACTTGTCTCTCTGAACAACTTGGATAAGATACAGGAGGCTGGTTTATAAAATTGTTGAATGCCATAAACCAAGGGGAAGTAGCTAATACAAAAAAATGAAAGGGTCCAAAATTTTAGAACAACAATTAACATATGTAATACCCTACAAAGCCCTTCTCTAGAGAAGGATCTTATTTAAGTCTTTAAACAACTCTACGTGGTAGGTAGGACCAATTATCCTCATTTTAGACGAGGCTCAGGGCTTAAGTAAATTCTCCACGATCACTCAACAATACACTGCAGAGCATTCAGGTTTAAATCCTAGTTTTTCCAATTCCAAATTCTATACTCTTTAAAATGGGGCAAAACCAATAAGAAAATGAATAGAAATGTATTTTTTAAAATACACAAACACAGGTTGATGTACCAATTACCATGGGACATCTCTCAGCATTACTCCCAAGGTCCCCACATCTGTGACAGCAGCCTGGCTCTTTTCTTTTTTTTTTCCATTTATAATTTTTTTTGTCTTTCCACTTGAGTTTATTTATTTATTTTTAACTTTCTATTTTATATTGGAGTATAGCTCATTAACAATGTTGATAGTTTCAGGTGCACAGCAAAGGGACTCAGCCATGCTATACATGTATCCATTCTCCCCCAGACTCCCCTCCTATCAGCCTGGCTCTTTGACAGAGCTGACATTCACCCCCTCAACCTGGCCTCCTCCAGGCAGTGGTAAGCTCATCCTGCTGGAGCAGGAGAACAGGAATGTGAACTGGGCCCCTGACTCTCATAAAGCTCCCAACTCCTGGTGTGATTCCAGGGTACCCATGGCATGATGGAGAAGGCATGAGCTTAGAAGTCCTGCTAATTAGTTGTGTATCCTTTGGCAAAGTAAACTAAGCCTCTCCCAGCCTCAGTTTCTTTTTCCATACAAGGGGAGACTGACAGTGCCAATCTTAGAGGATAATGGTAAGGATCACATGAGATGATACCTATGAAATACCTGACACAGCGCCTGCCTCACAGAGCATCCTAATAGACCGCGGCTTATCTTCCGAGCCAGGAGGTCTTGGGCTGCTGTGTGATGGTGACTGTGATTGTCTGAGTACTGTCACTACACTCCCACTTTTTCTGGATCCAAGTGCAGGCTTCAGTAGTGCATAAGACCTGGATGGATTTTGGATCAGTATTCAGTTCCTTTTTGCTGCTGGATAGTGTTCTGGTGTATGCATATACAACCTTTTGTTTATCTATCACCAGTTGATGGACGGCTGTTGTGAATAACGTGGCTATGAACATTGGCATAGGAGTCTTTGTGAGGACATATGCTTTCATTTCTCTTAGGTATATACGTAGGTGTGGAATGGATGGGCACAACACTTTTTTTTAAAAAAAAGATTTATTATTTATTATTTTTGGCAGCATTGGGTCTTCATTGCTGCGCATGGGCTTTCTCTAGTTGTGGTGAATAGGGGTTACTCTTCATTGTGGTGCATGGGTTTCTCATTGAGGTGGCTTCTCTTGTTGCGGAGCATGGGCTCTAGGTGCGTGGCCTTCAGTAGTTGTGGCGCACGAGCTTAGTTGCTCCGGGGCATGTGGGATCTTCCCGGGCCAGGGATCGAACCCATGTCCCCTGCATTGGCAGGCGGATACTTAACTACTGCGCTACAAGGGAAACCCCACAACTCTTTTTAATATCACTTTTAATAGTGGCATGATTGTCAATCTACAAATATGTATAAATATATATATTCTTTTTTTACAGTCTTTTCCGTTATAACAAGATACTGAGTGTAGTTCCCTGTGCTATGCAGAGGTCCTGTTGCTTTGCCTATTTTATATATAGTAGGGTGTGTACTTTAATCCCAAGCTCCGAATTTATCCCTTGCTCCCTCATTATGTAAATTAACTCAGCTTCTTTCCCAGGAAGAAGGAATTCTTCCTGGATAGAGGAGGGAAATCAGGTTGACAACTTCAGGGTTTTTCTTGGGTGCATAAAGGGGGAAATTTGAGTATGAAGTCTTTTCACATACGTTATAAAGTGTAAAACACAATAAAAATGTAATATATTACTGTGATCTTCGTAGGTGTCAACATGATTAATAATATAAGATGATAGACTAGCTGTGCCTTGTACCCCAAACAAATAATTTAGCTACTAAAATACTACCAGGTCTATAATATTGTATTTTATCCATTTTAGACACACACCTCCCCACCCTATCTTTTAACAGTTCTGAAATAAGAATATGTCTTTTGATAAATGGTGTTTGTTAATTGCCATTAGCCGGATGTTAATGTCCTTGAAATCTATAACCAGGGAGGTTTGAGAGAAAATATGCCTATTGATTTCACCTCTGCTGCTGTGTAGTGAGTGTCTGCAGAGAGGCTGCAAGTCTGTCATGATGATGGGAGTGGGGTTCCCACCGCGGCGTGTGGGAGGAGCAGCCGGGGCAGCTTGTCCACTTGAGGGGGAAGGAGGCTGGGGGGCGGGGCCAGGTGCTCCCGGGGTTTTGATAACTTACCTGACTTAGTAGACCCAGGTGAAAGGGAGGTTCAGGCTTCCATCTCCACCTCACCAGGTGGCACACTCTTACTTCCCGATGCCTTACCGGGCCGCAGGAGTCCTCACAAACCAGTTTCTTTCCTTTCATTCTTTCTTTCTTCCTTTCTTTCTTTTTCTTTCTTTCTTTCTTTCTTTCTTTCTTTCTTTCTTTCTTTCTTTCTTTCTTTCTTTCTTTCTTTCTTTCTTTCTTTCTTTCTTCCTTCCTTCCTTCCTTCCTTCCTTCCTTCCTTCCTTCCTTTCTTTCTTTTTCTTCCTTCCTTCCTTCCTTCCTTCTTTCTTCTTTTTCTCTTTCTTTCTTTTTTTGTAAATATTTGCAACTGGACTTCTTTATTTTTTAAAATTTATTTGTTTATAGCTGCGTCAGGTCTTAGTTGCAGCACAGGGGCTCTTTGTTGCAGTGCACAGGCTTCTCTCTAGTTGTGGCGGGCAGGTTTTCTCTTCTCTAGTTGCGGTGCTCTGGCTCCAGTGCCTGGGCTCTGTAATTTGCGGCTTGATGGCTTCTCTCTGGTTGAGGCATGCGGGCTTAGTTGCCCCGCGGCATGTGGGATCTTAGTTCCCCATCCAGGGATCGAACCCTGCGTTGGAAGGCGGATTCTTTACCACTGGACCACCAGGGAAGTCCCCAGACAAGTTTCAATATGGGGCAGCCTCTCTGGAAAGTATCTACTACGTCTAAGTCAGGCCTCGCATTCCTGTGACATTCACTCCTAACTAGCAACACAGCTACCCAAGGGCCCCTTAGAGGGATTGCGATTAGCAGCTGAAGGAGACATTTCCATTGATGCCAAAGGATGGCATATCACTTGCCTGCCGGCCAGCGCTGCCAGTGCTGTAAGATAATATTATGACAAGGAAGTTCAGAAGCACAGGAAATGAAAACAATGTAGCAGCCTGGGATGGAGCTCCGGCACAGAAACGCCTGCAGAGCAGCCAGGGTCTGTTTGTAAAAGCAGAGGTTGTTCAAGCAAAAAAATAATCTGGGTAGAAACCCAGAGCTGCCACTCCCAGGAAGCACTTGTCAGGAGAAGGGGAGGATGTTTTTGAGATTCGTCCCCTCCAATAGGGCCTGTGGTGGAGAGAGCAAAGCTGTGGATGTGGGGAGGCTGTGTTTGCTCTGGACAAAGCCCCAGGAGGACCAGATTTTTGGACTCTAAGTAAATAGAAGGTGGTAAGAATGTAGAACGGCTCACCTTTCTGAATATGCATTTCTATCTTCCTTGCTTCCTCATATGGTCTGTTGATGTAGCGCATCCTGTGAGAGTTTCAACTTTTGGCCTGATGGTAGCCTGGTCAGCGAGTCTGAGTATTTGGGAAGGGTTTAGGTTTTGGACCTCTAGGTAAGTAGTTCATCTCTCTAGGCTGGTCTAACTCCTGAGGGCCTTTGCGTAAGCTGACTTGGGCTTTCCCAGTTTTAGAAGCAACTAAAGGTGGCCAATATGGTACCTAAACCTGCAGGTACCCCTCAGGGACACCTGAGTCCATGGCTCTGAAATAGTTGACTTTGCTCCCAGAATACTGCAGAAAGGGTGGCTGTTGTTCCCTTCTCCTCCAGCTTATACAGCCGGTGTAGCAGACAGCAGCACTGGGGTGAGATGGTGCCAGCATGCAGGGGCAGTGGCTCAGCTGGAATAATTTGTCCCTTTTGATCCTTTAGTCAGAGATGTGTACGTACCAGGCATGTGGTTGGCCTTTTTTTTTTTTTTTTTTTGCCTGAAGCCAAGTTTTATTCTTTTTTTTTTTTAAATTATTTTTTTTTTTGGGGGGTACACCAGGTTCAATCAACTGTTTTTATACACATATCCCCATATTCCCTCCCTTCCTTGACGCCCCCCCCTTGAGTCCCCCCCACCCTCCCTGCCCCAGTCCTCTAAGGCATCTTCCATCCTCGAGTTGGACTCCCTTTGTTATACATCAGCTTCCCACTGACTATTTTACAGTTGGTAGTATATATATGTCTGTGCTACTCTCTCGCTTCTTCTCAGTTTCCCCTTCACCCCTGCCTTTTATAAACTTTATCTCATGTAATCCTTATAGGAACCCAATGAGGTATTATATCAGTCAGGGTTCTCCAGAGAAAAAAAGACAATAGAATGTGTGTGGGTTACAGAAAGATATAGATAAAGATATAGATATATAACACATACAGTATGTGGGTATCTACTATATACAGTATATCTAGATCGATCGATCGATCTATCTATCTATCTATCTATCTATCATCTATCTATCATCTATGTATCTATCATCTATCTATTGAGAGAGGGGGAGAGACAAAGATTTTAAGGATTGGCTCATGGGAGGCTAACAAGTCCAAAATTTGCAGGGTAGGCCTGCAGACTGGGGATCTGGGAAGAATTGAGGTCACTGTTGGAGTCTGAAGGCCATCTACTGGCAGAAGTAACTCTTGCTCAAAAGAGATTGGTCTTTTTGTTCTGTTCAGGCCATTATATTACTGGACAGGCCCACCCACGTATGGAGGGCAATCTTTACAGCAACCCTACCCATTTAAATGTTAATCTCATCCCAAAACACCCTCAGAGAAACATCCAGAATAGTGTTTGCCCACGTATCTGGGCACCGTGGCCCAGTCAAGACATATAAAATTAACACAGAATTATAACATTAAGATTTAATCTTACGTCCATTTCATAGGTGTGGCAGTTGATTCTTAGGTACTTGAAACAACTTGACTAAGATCATAAGCGAGTAAATGGCAGCTGGAGGATTTTTTTCTTTTTTTCCCCTTATTGTTTCCAACACACGTATTTCTGTATTTAGAGCTTGGGCTCTTAGCCATTTGGCTCTGTTATCTGCATATAGGTGGTGGCTCTGGAGGAATCTGGCATGTAGGAAAGTTAGTCAGTGTTGTCAAACGAGCTGCCGAAAGGATGAACAGAGCATCGGTGGCTAAGAGATGTCGGCCAGGGGAGGGCCTCTGGGGGCCTCAGGAATCGAGTGTGAGAGGGGCCTGAGGGAATTGTGCATGGTCAGACCTACCGGACATTGGCTGGTTGGTTTCCTGGTGGTGAGATGGATGACTTAGGGCAGTGTGGGCAGGATTAGTGACGGGTGAGACAAGGGAGTAAGGAAGGACTGAGAATTCCAGCATCTACAAGGGTAGATGGAATGGAGAGGGAGCTCACACTCTGGAAATCTTTTCATTTCAGATAAGGGGGCAAGAAGCATGCTCCACTTCTGAAAAGAGGTTGTGCGTGGGAGGAGACTTGCCGAGAGACCCAGGTGACAGTCCTGGCCCTTACCAAGCAGTAGAGACTGTTCTAGATGCAGAACTTTCAATAGCCAGCTCTGCGTCTTTTGCTTACTCTTAGCCAAGAAATTAGAATTAGGAGAATTCTGTCTGTGTGAGGAAATTCTAGCTCCAAAATATTTCTCCTCTCAGGAAGAGGTGGTCACTCCCCAGATCTGCAGCAAAGCCTCAAAGGCTGAGGTACCGCAATGCAAAGCACCAAGAACATGCAGCAAAACTGGAGGGAGGATTGTGGAAGGGTCTCTGAAAATTCAAGAGCAGCAGAACAACCAGGCATATTCTTAGGATCATACAAAGTAGATGTAAATGAGACTCTAGGAATTTACTTCAAAAGGACCCATGATGGTTTACAAAATTTTGAGAAACAAAAAAACAAGCAACGTATTCTTCTAAAGAAGACTTACACGTGGCCAACAGCACGTGAAAAGATGCTCAACATCATGAATCAGCCTGGAAATGCAAATTAAAACCACAGCGAGATATTACCTCACACCTGTCAGAATGACTATCATTAAAAAGACCACAAATAACAAGTGTCGGTGAGGATGTGCAGAAAAGAGAACCCTCGTGCATTGTTGGTAGGAATGTAAATTGGTGCAGCCACTGTGGAAAACAGTATGGAAGTTCCTCAAAAAATTAAAAATAGAACTACTGTATGATCCAGCGATTCCACTCCCAGGTATTTATCTGAAGACAACGAAAGCAGTAATTCCAGAAGATGTATGCAGTCCTATGATCATTGCACCATTATTTACAATAGCCAAGACACGGAAGCAATCCAGTGCCCATCAATAGATGAATGGATAGAGAAGATGTGAGATTTCATGTAAAAGAATGAAATCTTACCATCGGAGACAACATGGCAAAGCAAAATAAGTCAGACAGAGAAAGACACATACTGTATGATTTCACTTATATGTGGAATCTAAAAAGCAAAGCAAATGAATAAGCATAACAAGACAGGAACAGAGTTAGAAATAAAGAAAAAGCAGGTGGTTGCCAGAGGGGAGAGGAGTCGGGGCGGGGAGGGGAGAAAGAAACAGATGAGGGAGATTAAGAGGTGCAAACTTTCAGTTGCAAAATAAATGAGTCACGGATATGAAATCTACAGTGTGGGGAATACAGTCGAGAACTATGCAGTATCTTTGTATGGTGACGGATTGTAACTAGACTTCTCGTGATCAGTTTGCAATACGTAGAAATATCGAATCACTGTGTTGTGTAACAGGAACTGACATTAGTATCGTAGGTCAATTATACTTCAAAAACAAACTCAAAAAAGAGATCAGATTTGTGTTACCAGAGGCAGGGGGTGGGGGGAGGGGGTATTGAATGAAAGCAGTCAAGAGGTACGAACTTCAGTTATAAGATAAATAAGTACCAGGGATGTAATGTACAACATGATAAATGCAGTTAACACTGCTATATGTTATGTATGAAAATTGTTGAGAGAGTAAATCCTAAGAGTTCCCATCATAAGCAAAATTTTTTTTTCTATTTCTTTAATTTTGTGTCTATATGATGATGGATGTTTGCTAAATGTATTGTGATAATCATTTTGTGATGTATGTAAATCAAATCATTATTTTGTACACCTAAACTTATACAGCGCTGTATATCAATTGTATCTCAAAAAAACTGGAAAGAAAAAAAATCGAGTTCAAATAAAAATCCACGTTAGGACTCTCTAAAAAAAATCAGAAGGCTGGGCTTTCCTGGTGGTGCAGTGTTTAAGAATCTACCTGCCAATGCAGGGGACACAGGTTCGATCCCTGGCCCGGGAAGATCCCACGTGCCATGGAGCAACTAAGCCTGTGTGCCACAACTACTGAGCCCACACTCCACAACTACTGAAGCTGGCATGCCTAGAACCTGTGCCCCACAACAAGAGAAACCACTGCACTGAGAAGCCCACGCAACGCAATGAAGAGTAGCCCTGCTCTCCACAACTAGAGAAAGCCCGTGCGCTGCGCAGAAACGAAGATCCAAAGCGAAGACCCAATGCAACCAAAAATACATAAATAAATATATAACAAAATAAATCTTAAAAAAAAAATCAGAAGACTGACAGCACAGAGCTTGAATTGCTATGCGAGTTGCGTTTATTGCTGTAGTTGAGTAGGAGGTCCTCATGGCAGGAGGTGCCTGTGCCCACAGATCTCTACATCCTCACTGCTCCCTACTGCCTTCTGGACATTTTCCTTTCACCCAGTCAGCTGCCTTCATTTACATTTGCTGCTGGGCTCTAGAATTCCTGCTGTAGACCAACATATCCTTCATCTGTGAGGAAACGGAGGCCCCCAGAGGGAACATGTCCTACCTGAGATGAGATAGACTGGTAACTATCAGAGCTGGGACTTTAACCCAGGACCTTTCATACCCAACCCAATCTTTTTTCTCCACACCTGGAAGAAAGATTGCAGTGAAACCCTGGTCTCCTGATTCCAATACATTGTGTTTTCTGATATTATCCTTGGAATGCTACAAGGACTCTGGGATATAGAACCAGAAAAGGAATGTGAGAGTGAGGGTGAGTGTGGTGGTGGCAAGGATAAGATTTTTTTTTTTTTTTTAAACAGTGAGATACTATGACTTACAACTCAGGGAGAAGAGAAGAAAAAATTTTCCCAAACACAAAGATCAAGGAAGCAAAATGTGGAAGAGAAAGAGGTAGGAAATTCAAGCTGCCGCAGAATTTAAGCTGTCAGATGTACCAAAATCCCCCAGAATTGAGAGCCTAATTATCACAGAAAGACTTGGTAGTTCAGAGTCTGAAGACTGTCAAAATTGAGAAACTTTAGAAATTGCAAATATTTTGTAGATGAAAGATAAAAACTAACTTGGAAGGGGTAAGGGGAAGTTCTATTCTGAAATAGACACTGACATGGAATAAATACTGCTACAAAAATAAGACTGATATAGGCATAGTGCTTTGAAACTTAAAAAGCAATTTTATTTGCATTATCTCATGTACCATGAAATGCTTGTAGTTGTTTTATGGCCAAAGGGGTCTCTTCTCCCAACTTTTTGCTCCTCTGATGGAATTCTGTGATTTTTGGATAGAAATGCTTAAACTCCAGGGGGATGCTGAGAATATCTCAAACCAGATATCCATGAGACCAGATATGTTGCTTGAAAAGTGGTTTTGTTTTGCACAGGGGTGTTTCTTTCTTGTTGTTTGTTTCTAGCAACTGTTTGGGTGTGTGTGGCCAGGAGAGGAATCTCTACAGACTAGTTAGTCTAATGAGCCTTTATTGAGCTCTAAGCTGCATGCGGGCAGGCTGCAGCTGCTGGGAGAACAGTGAAAGATAAGAGCTCTGTGGTTCTTTCACTCACAGAGCTGACTTGGTCCTACTGTGTGTTGTGATTCATTAAGGCTGGATATGATATGACATTTCAATGATTTCCAATAGTCTTTTGCATTCCCCAATATTACTCCTTAGTTCAGCTGTAATATTGGCTGGGCATGTGGGCCTTCTCTGCATGTCTCTCCAAAAATGCCATGTTTTGTGCAATGTCTTACGGTTAGCAGGACTTGAATTTACATGGCATGCAGAAGGTATTTCACAACTTCCCCCTCTTGTCACCTGTTTTTATAGAAAGTCAGCTTTGGGCGGGTCCGCAGCAGATTATTTCTCTTCTGTGTTTTTTCTGTTTTGTCTTGTTCTGGCCAGAACCTCCTGGGAGATGCTGAATGGAAGTGGTAATAGTGAAGATTGTTGTCATGGCCCTAATCTTGAAGGAAATGGCTCCTGGACGTTGAGTTTTATGCATTCACCGTTTACGTTCGTGGTAGGCTTTAAGAACAGTGCTTTTCTTCTTTTCCTAGTTTACTTAATTTTTCTTATCATGATAGATGTTGAATTTCATTGAATGCTTTTCTGCATCTATGAAGATGATCATGAGATTTTTTTTTTTTGATCTGTGAATGTAGTCAGTTTATGCTATTATATTGTCTTTCTTATTACGTATTGGTGGATTCAGTTTGCTAATGTTATGTTTAAGCTTTTGTATACACATTCCTGAATAAATTCGTCTTGTAGTTTTCCTTTTCCAAACTGTGCTTGGTTGTTGCTATGGGTTATGCCAGCCTCCTAAAATGGAAATAGTTACCTGTTTTTCTATTCTGTAGAAGAATTTATCTCAGACTGGAATGATATGTTTACTTTGTGGGAAGATTTTTTTTTTTAATCTATGGGATTTAATTTTTAAATTTTTCCTAAAATCATTGGTTTTTTTTTTTTTCTCTTTTGGATAACATTTTAGTATGTTACATTTTCTAAAAAATTTTCCTTTTCACCTGTTTACAATTTGGGGCACAAATCTATTTCTATATCCTACCTTTTTAATATCTACAGCAACTATAGTTTACTGTTTCATTCATAATGTGATTTTTTTTTTTTTTTTTTTGGCTGCATTAGGTCTTAGTTGTGGCATGCAGGGTCTTTTGTTGCTGTGCGTGGGCTTCTCTCTGGTTGTGGCGTGTGGGTTTCTCATCTCTAGTTGTGGTACACTGGCTCCAGGGTGAGTGGGCTCTGTAGTTTGTGGCACATGGGCTCCCTAGTTGTGGCACATGGGCTCTCTAGTTGAGGTGTGGGCTCAGGAGTTGTGGCGCACAGGCTTAGTTACCCCTTGGCATGTGGGATCTTAGTTCCCTGACCAGGGATCGAATCTTCTTCCCCTGCATTGCAGGATGGATTCTCTACCACTGGACCACCAGGGAAGTCCCCATAAGATGATTTTTTTAAATGATTGATTTTTCTTTTTTGATCAGTATAGTCTGAGGCTTGTCAACTTTATTGCACTTTTCAAAGAACCTGATTTATTGATCCTCACCGTTGTATGTTTATATTTAACTTTATTAGTTCCTACTTTTATTATTATTTCTGCTTTGATGGGGGTGGGTTTATTTCCAGTTTACCCTAATACTGACAGTACTGGCCTGTAGGTTCTCGGATCTACTAGGGGGACTCCTTATGCTTCTTTTCTTGCATGAAACCTAGCTTTTGAGTTCTCACCGTCAAAACGAAAGTTCAATGACACCGGGGTTTGGCTTAAGCCCACAAGAGCAAAGTGGATTACCTATCTAAATTCTTACTTTTACTATATTTCTGGCCTCTGAGAAGTCCTTTACTTACCAGCTCAGTGATCCATTTATAAAGGTCTATTTGTTAATGTTGTTTCAGCATGCTAGGTGTTTTGAGTAGGAGGGCTGCTCTGGGTGTCTAGTCTGCTCTGCTGATAGAAATAGAAGTCACTCCAGTTTACTGTTTCCCTCTTCTTCCTCACATCTTCTGTGTCTTTTGCCCCAGGTTTCTGGCTTCAGATTCCAGGGTCTGCATCTTATCCATGGGTCTTGTGTATCTTCTATGTTGACTTCGTATACTTCAGATTGTAACTCTAAACAATAAAGAACCCTTTTTATTGTTGATATTGATGGTCCTTCATTGCCTCATTAACAGATGTTACTATGTGCACATTGTCTCTGTTTCTTCTCTCTGGAAAGCCAGGGGCATGGCATATGGGAAGACAGAATGAATGAGAGGAGAGGTGAGTGTAAATCAAACTCCTCCCTCACTGCTCTGAGAAGTTCTGGGTGTTTCACCTCCTCCTCCTCCTTCTTCTTCTCTTTCTTTCACACATCACACACACACACACACACACACACACGCTTACACACTCACATGAGGGCCTTGTCCTAGACCAGGCTAACAGGGCAGACATCTCCCTGATGATGAGACAGAGATGGTCAGAGGCTGTCCCTATTTTTTTTCCAATTAAATTTTTCAATAATAAAAAGTTAGTTTCTTTGTACACACACACATAATTTTTCATAAATGTGAACATCTTCAAGAGTCTTTTTTTTTCTTGTCATTTTGTTCTTGACTCTCCTCTCCTGGGCTCTTCCTTATCGCTTCTTGTTTATCAGCCATGGACCTCCGCCTCCACCAAGTAACACATTATAGCCCAGGGTGTGTTCTTCTAGATATTTCTCCATGCACAGGTAATCATACAAATGACGATTTGTATGATTCATACAAATGAAGATTTGCTATTATGCACTCTACAAGAATAGTATATGATACACACCTGTGCTTTTTTTTTTTTACTCAATATGCCTCATGGAAATCCTTTAAACCAACTGATCAAGCTTTCACTCATTCTTTTAATGGTTATAAAAATCTCCTTTTGTGTGGATACGCATAATTTATTGGGCCATTCCCCTACTGCTGGGCATTATTTCCAGGTTCGTCACAACAAACAAGGCTACAATAAATATGCTTGTAAACTTGTCCTTTGTACTGGTAGTTTTATGTATATAGATTCTCAGGAGTGGAATTGAAGGGTCGAAGGATATGTGATATTTATTAAATCTTAATAGACATTGTCAGATTGTTTCCCAAAAGGCTATCCCAATTTATATTTCAATCAGCAGTGTATGAGAATACCCTCTTCACCCTACCTCTTAGTTTTTATTCTATCCCATAGTCACTTGATGTTTTCAATTTAAAAACTTTTCGGCATATAATGGGAGTAATTGATATCTCATTGTTGCATACATTTGCATTTCCCTAACTATAATTGACCTAAATAATTTTGCTATTTGGATTAGCTCTTTTTCTGAATTGTCTATTTACTGTGTATTTTGCTTGAGTGGTTTTTTTTTGCTACCAATTTGTAAATGCTCTTTTTATATTATATATGCTAATCTTTGGTCTGTCATGTGTATTACATTTTATCCCAAATCTATTATTTTCCTACTAATTTTATTTATGGAGCTTTTTGGCTCACAGATGTATAAAAATGTCTACATGGTTAAATATGTTTATTTTTATTTTCAAGCTCCTTCTGGTTTCCAATCTCAGTTTGAAAAGTATTTGTTAACCTTAGGATTCTAGGTCATAGTGAAGAGGCCCCAGTGCCATCGAGTGAGAGGTACTTACACTTAGATCCCCAGTCTGGATACTGGCTAATGAGGTGAAGGAGCTGGGCTTTGTAATTGAGTAGAATCAGTTCTGACAATGGTGAGTGAATCTGCTTCAGGCAGATGGACCTGCCAGTGAGAACTGACCAAAGAATGATGACATTACACCTGGGACCTGCACCATATCCAAGAGGACAAGACAACTGATACCACTACAAAATGACCTGGAGCCCAGGGGGAGAATTGAAGGAGAGGAGGGAGACTGACAAGGAAATGCCCTTCCCTTCCCCAGAAACAGGGTAGGACTTGAGAGCTCTAAGTCCAAGTGTGGATGAGGAAATTAAAGCTCAGAGAGATGATAAGACTGCCCCAAGTTCACACAGCTTGTTAAATGGCTTTTCCCAGATTTCATAGACACAACTCTTGTAGAATTTTGGTCATAATCATGATAACATAGTTGAAAGCTTACTATGTGCCAGGCAGTGTTTTAAGCAGTTTGCATGTAATAGCATGTTTCATCCTCACAAAAGTCTAGCAGATTGGAGCTGGTATTTTCTCTATTTTTTTAAAAAGCAAACTGAGGCATAAAGAAATTAAATATTTCATCCAAGTTTCCAAAGTTAAAAAGTGATAGAGCTTTGATCCAAAAACCTATACTACTAACCTTATGCTACACAGCCTTCTGACATAAGTTCTCTGCCTCTCTTCATCTGTTTTGCTTTCTACCCTTTGTAAGATATATTTATTGGTGTATATATTTGTTACATTTGTTTGCTTTTTCTCCACTGTGTTATTTTTGAGGTTGTTTCTCTGCCATGACAGTAAGTTTAGTTGAATAAAGTTCATTAGGTGGGGAATTGTCTCATGGCCAGGCCTCAAATTATTGATGGAATGACTGACCTTATGAAACGTATTTGCTGATGTTCTGGATTACAAAAACAAACAAAACAAAAAGGAAGAGTTTTAGAGGAGACACACAGTAAAGATACAGAGAATTCCTGGAGTTTGCCATCTATCTCCACAATGGGGTTGCTGGGGCTCCCGGAAGTTCTCCCAGACCCTTCCGGTTGACAGCACATTAAGCAGAGTTGTTTAGCGTACTGATCATTAGCTGTACTGGCTCTTGCTCCAGGATAAAGAAAAATACTTAAAACAAAAAATAATGTAGAGTGAGGTTTCCCCAGTCTCTGCTGGCATGCTCACATTGTTGAAGAGGTTTAGGACTTCTTTTCTTCTAGTAGAGTGAAAACATATTTTGAAACATTTACTGTGCACAGAGCATGAGGGCAGGGACACAATGCTAGGTCCGTGGCATTGCTAGGGACCATAAATGCATTAGTCTTCGTCTGTGCTTAATGTCCTTAGGGAGGGGGATATATACTAACGTTGACACGAAATTGACTTTGTTGTGTCCCACTAACAGGTAATCAAAATACAAAGGGAATGTAGGAGAGGGAGAAGTGAATTTTTCATGGGGGTTATGGGAAAGCCATCTTAGTGTGATGGATTTACAAAAAAAACTAAAACATTATATTTGAACAGGCAGATTTTTGAGAGTTGGGGGATGAGAAAAGAGGGTAATGATTTTCTCAGGAGTCAGGAAAATGTGGGTTCTACCTCCATTTCTATAATCCTTACCAGCTGTGTGACCTCAGGCCAATCACTATCTCTCTGAGACTCTGGTTGTTCACCTATAATGTGGGGATATTAAAAAGTAGCTACCCAAAAGGTATAAACTTCCAGTTACAAGATAAACAAGTCCTGGGGATGTAAGGTATAGCGTGGTGACTGTATCGTAGACTTCAAAGTTGCTGACAGAATAGATCTTAAAAGTTGTCATCCTAAGGAAAAAAATGTAATTGTGAGGAGATGGATGTTAATTAAACTTACTGTGGTGATTATTTCATAATATATACATATATCAAGTCATTATGTGGTACACCTTAAACTAATACAGTGTTATACATCCATTATATCTCAATAAAACTAGGGGGGAAGGCACTTACCTCGTAGGTTTGTTGGAAGGATTTTAGCTCAGTGTCTGGCATGTTGGAGGTTCTCAGTAGATGCTGGAAATGAAGTGCATGTGTGCATGTGTGCATTCACGTGTGAGTGTGTGTGTGTGTGCTTGAGTGCATGTGTGTGTGGGCTGGGAGAGTGCTTGCCGGTGGACAGGAAGGTGGGAGGGCTATGGTGACTGTGGGTACCGGTGGGTAGTGTTGGAAAAAGCTGGGGGAGGAAGATGAGGGAGAAAAGACTAGAAAGCTAAATAAGAATCAATGTGTAGAAAATCCTAGATTTTACTCTGTTGGAAACATGGAGCCAACAATGGTTTTCATCAGATGATTAGAAAAAGCTCTGGGGTCCTGGAAGAAACGACCAGCTCCTGTGCTTGGAGACTCCAGTATTTACTTAGCGTCTATTCAAGTGTGGTAGATTGATACCAATCTCTGAAGTTGTTCCCCAATCCCACCCTTTCTCTGTCTATTTAAAGGCTGTCTTTCCCTTGTGTTTTGAGGTCTGGAGGCAGAGGTAATTTGAGCTTTTGAAAAGAACCCAGAAAAGTGTTTCACCTGGTTACCTCCTTCAAATCAGCTCTTCCTAAGTTTCCTCCTCCATGCTCCAGAAATTAATGGGGTTGGGGGAGAGCTTTATAAGGTTAGCAGGAAATGTAGAACCACATGAAGCTTGATTTACTTCCATGGAACTGTCTTTTCTTCCCTGGTACAATACCTTGTAAAATTGTAAAGAAGACATAGGAGCTACTAAATCAATCCCGAAGGAGCCTTCTTCCTGCCAACCCATTCTCTGGAGAATAGAATCCTGAGGGCAGATTTAGGGAATTGAAATCCAAATCTGTGGTGTTGCCAAAGTGTCCTGCCTTGGCCTGCCAAGTTCAAGGCTGAACTTTTGCGAACTTTCAACAGTTTGAATCAGCTGCCTTTGTGCAATGCAATTCCAACGTATGGCGCTATTGAATACAGGGTTTCAGGGAAACGTACCAGGCCAGTGAGCTTATTTAAGCCTTGAAGCTTAATTGCCAATGTTAAATCTATGGCATGGGCAATCTTGTCTGATTAAAAAGCTTCTAGGAACTCAATCGCGCACCACTCTCCTTTATTACTGTTTTTCAGAAGAAAGTCTAAGAACTGCGCCTATCGTGAGAGTTAAGATTTTGAGTCAATGATTAATGGCACGATTGCATATGTTTTCGTTCTGAATTAACCCATGTGACCCATGGCATTTGCACCTCGTGTTAACCATTAGACGCATAAATGAGTGTTGTATTTATTTGAGTGGTAGAGTTCTAATGTCTATTGTTTCACTTTGTAGTGAGAGAAGGCCATGATCCGCGGGGCTTTGCCATGAGAGCTGGGCTGGGGGCTGCCTTCCTTCCTCTGATTTGAAGAAGAAGTTCTGTTGGCCTCTGTTTGCTCCCAGACTGAGTCTTGTCACAGCAGGGCCTCCTTTAAGTGTTTCATATAAAAGTCCCTTTGATTGTGCGGCCTGCGAGCGCTTCGCTACCCAATCTGGACCCAGCAGAGGCTGTTTTACACTTCTGGTGAAAATCAGGCACCCTTCTTTACACATGTCTGCTTTCCTTACAGCAAATGTTATGTATTTCCTATTCTTCAAACTCTTTCCATGCTTAATGGGCGAAAGAGGCTGCCTCTCGAGGTACTCTTGCCAAGTTATTAGTTTTAGGTAAAGTCAGCTTGAATTTGAGCAAGAAAATGCAAACTCTGGTTATCAGTTTGTCTGGCACTCTTCTTCCTGCCAGGGGCAATGCCCCTTCCCTCTCTCCTAATTGCTTTCCTGCATTGCCTGAAACTCTGTGTGTGTGTGTGTGTGTGTGTGTGTGTGTGTGTGTGTGGCGCGCGCGCGCGCGCGCGCAATTGCCTGTAATGCTGTGGGGAAGTGGGAAGGAGGGACGGGGATGCTTAGTTCATGGTCCTCTGGCTTTGGAGGGGGTCGCCTTCCTGTTACTTGTTCCCGTAATAAGAATTGGGTGGGGGGGAGGGGTGGGCAGAGAGAGTGAGTTGGGAGGTTAGGATTTCGTTTAAGGACTTTGTTTTATTTAATGGCCTCAATTTGTTTTAAGGGTTGATATTTAACTCATTTTGAGATTTCAATAACGTTAAATGAGGATATGGCTTTTTTATGTTTATCGAAAGAAAGCATGACTTTATTTAAATGGAAATGTATTTGACATACAGCATCGTGTACATTTAAGATGTACAACATATTGCTTTGATACATTTATATATTGTAACATGATTGCCACTGTAGCCATGGTTAGCCACCTCTACCATGTCGCATAATTACCATTTCTTTTTTGTGGTGGGAAATAATTGAGACCTAGTCTCAGCCACCTTGATGATTATAACACAATATTGTTGTCTATGTTCACTATTCTGTGTGTCAGATCTCCAGGACTTCTTTATCTACCAGTTGCCGGTGTGTACCCTAAACAACGGTTTTCCTATTGCCCCACCCTCCAGCCAAGAAAGCAGGAATTTGAAAGGCTGGGCAATGTTAGTATAAAGTCTCCTAATATAAAGGGTTCCCTCACCTGGATCTTCTCTGAAGGGAAATCCACTCATTTCTTTAACGCCTAGCTCACATGGCTCCCCCTCTGAGAAGTCTCTGCCCCGACCATCCCGGCCAGGAATCTTACTCCTTTAAAAATCCTGCTGCACTTAGTTTGAAGCTTCCTTTAAACAGTGTTTTTCTACTGTTGTTATTTATACACATCTCCAAAATTTATATGTTTTTGTACTTCTACAGTGTCTGACGTGAATTTTGTACAAAGGTTAGTGTGTACCTGAAGGTATGGATTCAAAAAATATTTATGGTGTAAACAAAAGAATGATCCAAAAATTCTGAGGAAAAAAAAAGAAAAGAAAAAGATATTTGGTTAGATGAATATATAGGAAAAACACATAACTCTTAGAGGACATCTTAGGTATCTGCGGGCCACAGAGTCTCACCCTATGGCTGCAGAGGTCAGAGGAATGCTCTTCTCCGGGTGGGAGGAAGAGAGGAGCAGACAGCAAGATCCCAGGGGAGCTGGGGCAGCGGGGTGGGGTGGGGGTGTCCTCTGCCCCTCGGGCTCTCAGTTCTGCAAGGTCTGTTCTCAATGGCCTGTATTCTTTTACTTTTCCTGTCCTATTTACTCTAGGCTCCTCAAAGTCAGATTTTTCTTTTTTTGTTTGTTTGTTTATTTATTTATTTACTTATGGCTGTGTTGGGTCTTCGTTGCTGTGCATGGGCTTTCTCTAGTCGTGGGAGCGGGGGCTACTCTTCCTTGCAGTGCACGGGCTTCTCATCGCGCTGGCTTCTCTTGAGGAGCACGGGCTCTAGGTAAGTGGGCTTCCGTAGTTGTGGCTCTTGGGCTCTAGAGCAGAGGCTCAGTAGTTGTGGTGCATGGGCTCTGTTGTTCCGAGACATGTGGGATCTTCCTGGACAAAGGATTGAACCCATGTCCCCTGCACTGGCGGGCGGGTTCTTAACCACTGTACCACCAGGGAAGTCCCGTAAAGCCAGATTTTCTAAGTTTGTTGATTCTGAACCCGAAGTTTCAATTTGTCCACAACTTTTTCTGAAAACCTACCAAGAAGCTTCTGGGCCCTATTGTGGGCTAAGGGTCCACAACTGCATGCTGCTTCCCAAATGCTTCTTTCCTTTCCTAGCTCAGACCACTGTATGTGGGGCAGGGGGCAAAGGGGATACTTTATATGTCCTTTCTGTATCTGTCACCAGATTCTTACATTGAGTTGCCTATTTAACATCTTCCCGTGGCTATCTGGTAGGCGTCTTAACCTTCACGTGTCCAGAACTAAACTCTTGACCTTGCCCAGTACCCACCTGCTGCTCTCCTCGTTGTCCTGTTTCAGCACATGTCAGAACCAGCTGTTCAGGCCAGTTATCTTACAGTCATCGTGATGCCCCTCTTTCTTTCAAACTCCACATCCAGTACATCATCTGCACCTTCAGAATATATTCTTAATCCAACTCTTCTCCTCTCAGCACCTCTCCTGCTCGTATGGGGCTTGGAGCCACCGTCATCTTTTGCCTAGAGTATTGCAGTAGCATCTGCCCGGTTCCCTGTTCTGCCCTTGCCTTGCCTCTGAAATCTCTTCTCAGCAGCCAGAATGAGTGTCAAATCAAGTTGTTCCCTGCTCAAAACCTTTCAGAGTTCCTAAGAATCTCTCAGAATACAATCAGAATCTCTTTACAGTGCCTTCAAAACCTTGTGTGATCTATTGTGTTGGCCAAAAAGTTCATTTGTGTTTTTCCATAATATCTTATGGGACAACCCAAATGAACTTTCTGGCCAACCCAACACATATCCACCCTCTTGAGTTCATCTCCTATTATTCATGCTTCCACGTAGACCTCTTTGCTGTTTCTTAAACATGCTGGCTGTTTAAGATCTGGCCTCAGGTCCCACTTTCTATTTAGAATTCTCTTTCTCCAGCTATTAAGTCACCTCACCAGAGAGGATGTTCCTGTACACCCGAGCCCAGCTCCTCTTAAATTTCTTCTTAGTCCTTCACATTTATTACATAAACATTTGTCAACTATGTTACTACTTTACCACCCACTAGAATAAAAGCTCTATGAAAGCAGAGACTTTCTTTCGTCTGCTCTACCTGGAACTGCTCCCAGCACATAGCAGGAACTCAGCAAATCCTGGCTGAGTGAACCCCATGAGGTGTAGAGAGGAACACTCTGCATAGGTGTTAGCGGGTGCTGTCTCCTGCAGCAGCTGTTGCGGGTCTAAGAAGTGAGCAAAAAGGCCGTGGAGCATAAGGTAGGGCAAACCCAACTGTGGGTTGAGTCCATCTTCTCTTTTTCCTACAATGAATGGTTCATCTGTTTTGTTTTATTTTTTCAAGAGAATGAGATAACATCCGTGGTTAGTCAAGTTAGTCTTTTCTTGGAGTAGGTCAATAACTTATGCCATGGCCGTGTCTCTGTGTGTAATATCCTAATGATCTTTCCCAACTTCCAACTATGTCAGAATAAATGTTCCATATTCGAGCTTGTTCAGACACACACATCCCCACTGCGGGCTACAATCGTAACATGACCCGTACTTCCCAGCCAAGAGACTAACACTCTATTCTGGACACCACTAAGAAGATCCAGTGTCCTCATGAGGGTCCAAACAGCTCTTACCAATGGTTTAGGAACTCTGATTTGTATTTCAAGTTGTTTTTTGGATTCTCTTATTTTTTAAAACAACAACAGCAATAATAACAATAATTTTAAAAACTCTTAGTTTTTAAAACACTCTGATTGCTTCAGAGATTATATTACTAAATACCTAATATAGTAATATTTCCTAATGCTAAATGTTAGGAAATCTTGAACATATAGCTAGACCTAAAAACTGTATTCTGGCATGAATTTCAGACGGTGGATTCAACATGCTTATCTAAGTTAGCTTTCTCCCCAAACCCAATGAAAATGACAGCAAGATTTTTTTTTTTTTTTTTTTTTTTAAAGAATAAACTCATAAAGACAGGACAGAGAGGGCAGGAGAAGAGACCATAGCAACACAATTTTGGAATTTGGACAAAAGATGGACACCTAATAGCTGACTTAGCAGACTGGAGAAAGCTGAAACTAGCAATGAGGAAAGCTGCTAACTAACTTGCACAAAAGGCATAAATGTTTCTGGAGCTGTCACGAAGGGGGAGCTAATAGAGGCAGTAGGGTGAAACCTACTTGAGAAAGTTTTGGATCTCTGTATCACCTTCCCCCAACCCATCCTTCTGAGGGTCATGCCTACCTAAAAGGTATTTAGAAGTCTATTCTCTGGAAAAACAAAAGATCTCTCATTGGGAGATACCAGGTAGATGGGCACCGTGGCCAAAAGAAGAGGATTAAGTGACTATATGAAGACTGAACACTTATCAGTGTTCCCCTCTCCAAACTGACAGGGAGATAGTTTAAGCAAGGCCCCAGGAATAGAGGGAAAATGAGCGACAATTAGACCTTGGTGAAGGAGCCTCTGTAAGCAGCAGGGTCTTGGCCCTTGACAGAATGAAAGCCACAGTGTTTAACAACCAGCAAGGGCACCAGCCAATCAGAAAAATAGCAGACATACACAACTGGGAAAGCTATACCCGGTCCCACATTGTCTGGTTGTGCAGGCTGTGCACTGCACAACTACAGGCAGTAGCTTGGCCACATCACACCATGCAAGCTGAATATCAGTTCTAGTCTTGGGTGATCTGTCCTCATTTTTATGGGACTTCTGTGCCTTATGGGTAGAGCCAAGGAGACCCCCTCAGAATTACGACTTTTGTGATTGGTTATTCTAAGACTGGGAACACATTCTATAGAGCGGGATCACCCTGCAGGTCCCAATTTCTGCCCCCCGACATTTCATATTAGTCAATTGATTTTAGACTCATAATTGTTAATGAAATAACCACAAGAAGCAGTTCCTGCTGGGAAAAGAAAGATAAATATTCCAAGCCTGTCTCCAAATCAGTGTAGTCGAAAAACGATGTTAATTGAAAACAGTTTAACTCAGCAGAACTCACAAACGCAAACTTCTTTCCAATGAGTTTGCTAAATTAATCATTTTAACATTTCTCCTGCATTCTTAAAGCAGGATCATTTGCAAACGAGTGACCTGACTTTGCCACTTTCCATTGCTTTATAGGATGGGGGAAGAAGAGGGGAGAGAGGTAGGTCTAGGATTCTGATACAGTGAGGCATCTAGCGCTCCCCTTCTTTACCTGAGTACTTACTTTGAACTATCATCTTACGTTAATGAGCTTCAAGCTTGTCTGAGAAAATGCCAGCTTTTCATTTAACAGGGCTAAATTCTTTAAAGTCTGAATTTAGGCAAAGGTTAAAAAAAGAGAATCACAGTTATTAATGTTACTGCCATCTTTTAAGCCTTCTGGAATCTTGCATTTCAACTGGGTTTTCATCATTTATTGTGGATGAGTGATCCAGAAGGTTAATGTGCTCCTTTTATAAATAGTCTAGTTGTAAATCATTCACTAGTTCCCTAACTGGTCTTCAGGTGGGGAGAGAAGGAAATGCTTTTAGGCCCAAGGCCCCTCCCTTCTGTGCAGGTTTCCCTGTGACGGTCTGGATTTCCACTGAAGTTTTGCTCTCTTGGGTCTAGCTACGGACCTGCACTCCGAGTGCGTGCCTCTTGGCAGGGGTCAGACCAGCTTGGATGCTGCCACCAGCTATTTCTTGAGATGGAGCGGTGGGTGCGGCTGCAAACAAAAATAATTTCATCCTGATGAACCAGATGGTCGGGACTAGTGTCAGCAGGGCGGATCCCTGCTTGCTCTTGCCCAAGCCCAAGGTGAGAGCCTGGAGTCACACTCTTTATCTGCGGCTCCTGACCCAGGGTCAGTATGCCAGTAAACCCGGCTGTTTCAGACAGCCCTCGTGATGTGTCTGGACACTGGACTGTGGAACGTGATTCCACAGATGTTGGCCATCATCTGACAGTGTTAGAGTGTTAAAGTTTCGTTTTTGGAAAAATCTGGAAGGTTTTGGATTCATCCCCCAATGGATTAAAATGACCTCTTGAATACTTGTTAGTGTTAACAGGCCAATCTTCTTAGCTCCAATTCCCAATAACTTCCAGCCGGCAATTTAAGTTTCTGTTCAGAGTCAGCCCCTGCACTTCTTCCAATAGGGCTGTCCTCTGAACTTGTGCACGTGGCTGAGGCCACCGCTGGGCGTCCAACATGTGTGTGAGGCCTGCCTGCAAGTCCCTGTCACTTGTCCAGGGCCCTGATCTGGCTTTCTTGGGGGAAGTTCTCTCCTGGCCTGGCATGTATAGCCCAGGTGAAAGAGTTACAGAGCTGTTCCTGTCAGTTTCCTATACCGCAGCCCGAGAGATTCAGATTCAGTTTCAGAGTTATTAAGACAATAAAAATAGCTCCTGTATATCTCTGTCAAACACCAGCCTAGGGTGAATTTCCCCAACACCAACGCTCGCAGGAATCTTTCTTCCAAACGATTGATCTAGTGAGGATGCTCTAAGTCTTCCTATTCTGGAAAGCTGGTTATTGGTCCAGTCCAATGACTATAAACCCACTTCTGTAGGAAGGGCCTGACAATCAGATAGATCTCAGCACCTTCACTTCCTAGCTGTGGAGGGATTACTTAATCTTTCTGAGTTTCAAGTTCCTCATTTGTTAAATGGGGATAATAACACCTACTCTGTAGTGTTGGGTTGTTGGAAGGATTCAGTGAAATAACATGCCAGGAGCGGGTGGAAAGAAAGCATTTAATATACAGAAAGACTGTTTCTAGTAAGTAATATGTACCATCTATGGACTAGGCACTGGGCATAAAGGTGAAAGTCCATGCATGGTTTATGGGCCAGTGGGGAAGTTGGATCCACGAACAGATGGCTTCAATAGGGTGGGAGCAGAAACTGAGAGGCACACAGATGGCGCCGGGGCAGCTCAGCTGAGTGCAGCCGGGAACCTGGTATTGCTGGAGTTCCTTCATCTTGTTTTGTAATTGCCTGGTAGTGATGTGTTTTCTGGCCAGGTGGAGTCCTGGGTGTAACTAGGTGGGGCAGGTGAGGCCGGAGGCCAGGTGCAGCCTGGGGAAGAGGGGTGGGGGTGGGGGAGGGAGGGTGTGGTGTGTGGGGCCCTGCCCCGCCACACACGGCCTGCAGGGATGCTACTTCCTGGAGGGGCGAGACTCCATTGCCGAGGTTGGCAGTGAGGTTCAAGACAGTCCACTGCACTGCCTGATCCCTCTGCCCTCGTCAGGACTGAAGGTGAACATACCTGCAGTTGCACCTGTGGCCGAGAAGCTCTTTCTCGTCTTTCCCCAGAGACGCAGCCTGCTCACCGTGGTTGTAGTCACGGAAACCGTCTTGCTGTCATCTTTCCTTCTCACTGGTACCTTTTACCACGAGTTGTTTTTGTGGAGGCTCAAGCTGTTGATGACTTGAAGTTCTTAGAAAAATGCAAACTCTGGGCCCAGTGAAGGGCGTGGTGAAAATGGACGTGATCAATTTCGTTAAGTGAATTTGGCCGTAAACTCAGAAGCCCGGCCTTGGAGCCGTGCACAGCGTGGCTTTCCTGATCTTCCCATTGAATCTCTCCATAGTTCATATTCCGTTCCATTCAGCCTCTGCACCTTAGTTCCTTCTATTTGAAATGTTCTTTTTTCTTGACTCCCTCAGATTGGATACAGTGCTTCTCTTTTTCGAAACCACACCTAGCAAAATTTTGGCACTCCTCTCAGTATATTTTACATGTGTTGTCTTTAATTATACTTAAGTAAATACTCACCCTTTCCATGAGATGGTAAGCTAGTGAGTTGCGGGTAGGAACCATGCCTTCTCCCCTTTGTACGTAGGATGTGCTCAATAAATATTTGTTGAACTAAAGGAAATTAAAAGAACATGATTAAACACTGACAGCGCACCAGATGGTGACTGGAGAGGCCTCTAAGCCACAGTCCCAGTTTTCATAATAAGTCTTTCTGACTCGAGCTGGTCTCGGGTTATAAACACTAAATTCATTTGGAACCTTCAGAGTGTTTTAACAAGTGCTTGCCCTTGATGTGGCTAATGTCAACTTTAGAAATTGATAATGGACAACAGTGGGTAGCGGTGATTAATAATATCCTCTGTAGAAGGGCTGGTGTTGGATAGCTGGGGTTTCTGCAGGTATGTTATATGACGTGTAAATCACTAATTTTTGTTCATACCACTTTCCCCCTGACTAGTCGTTCTGCAAATACCTCAGATGGCTCAGTGAAGCTCATCATCTATAGGGTGTTTTAGATTTCAATTCAAAGAGCAAGAAAAGTCCCAGTGCGTAGGTTTGGAATATAGCGCTGTATGGAAGTGAATTTGTCAGTTTTTATTGCGATAATGTTGTGTAACAAACAACCTCAAGATCTTAATGAACTTCAATAACATATATTATTTGTTCATGTAGCGTGTCAGTAGCTGTGAGCTGTGCCGTGGTGTAGGGCTGCTCCCATATATCTTCTTATTTTGGGACCTGGGCTGAAGGGACAGCCCCCATTGGCCTGCAATGTTCCCATATTGGAGGGCAGGTGTTCAAGACAGCTGGCAGATATTGGCAATGCCTCTTCAAGGCGTCACTGGAAACTGACATGTTATCACTTCGGCCCACATTTTACATGGCAAAGTTCCCAATCAATGTGGCAGAAACTGGGGGAGTGAGAGGAGAAGGCAAAATAGATGTTTGTTAAACTATAATCCAGTTGACTATAAGATGCTTAGAACGTTTTTATTCTTTCTGCTGATGGAGGTATAAATTCCTTGGAGAAACAGCCCAATACCTTGCTCTTTGCCAAGCACATTGACACTTGGCATGTGTTTGTTGAATGAATAATTGAACTGTCATGGCTCAGTTTAACTAGGTGCATGGTCTTTCTCCATTGAATCTGTTTTTATGGAGAAAGACATTCCTTTTAGAAGTGCGGACCAGATAGACGTTTTATGTCATTAGAAACCCTAATCCTATGTTTACTGCTGTCCCTGTGGTGGTGCTGTCAGGAGGGCAGAATCTGTGGGTGGAGTCATCCTGGGGAGGACCTGTGAGTGAGAGGATGTAAAGAGGTGGTTTGGGCAGCTCCGCACCCACTTCCACGCCCAGCGCAGGACCAGTGGTGGATGGAGAGTAAATAGGAGGTTTCACCTGGTGAGGCCGCACCCACCCAAAAAGAAGGATGGGTGTGCCTTGTTGAGGGAAGCTCGTTATATAAAAGTTTAAACTTACAATGTGGGTCGTTGGGGAGGAGCTAGTTCTGTTGCAGAAGCTTTCTCCTTTCAAGAGAAATCACAACAGCATTGCTTTTACTAGTGCAGTGGTGAGGGCAAGAAGGTTGGAATTTGGAGTTTGGAATCCAGCAGGCCTGTGTTGGAGCCCAAGCTCTGCCACTAGCTGTGTGACCTTGGGCAAGTCACTGCACCTCTGTCAGCCTCAGTTTCCTTGACCATAAGCTGGGCAGAATGAAAAAAGCTTCCTTCAAGGGCTCCTGTAGGGATTAAATTAGCTGATGTGTGTAAGCTCTCGGTACAGCGCCTCGTACGTAGGAAACATAGTGATTGGAAGCTATTATTACAATTAGTGTTACTGTCGACACCACCATCATGATTTGGAACACGTTTTCCAAATTTCAAATCTTACCAACTTTAATTAAATACACATCCCCAGGAAAGTATTTTTCAAAGCAAAGAACTCCTGTAGCTCTTTTAAAGAAGAGTGAGAGGCAAACATGTGGAGAAGGAAAGGAGAGAAGGCACAGAAAGAGAGTAGAGAAGAAAGAAAAGAAAGAGGATTGCTTTTTCAGGGCATCTGAAGAAGAGACATTAGTCAGGAAATGGCTGGAAAAAGAACTCTTGGGGTTTGGGAGCGGGTGGGGAGGAGGAGGGATTCCAGAGCTCATGCTGGAAGTTGGGCTTCAAGGAACCAGAATCAAGAAAGGGGCCACTCCTTAAGGCAGTGTGACATAAGGAAAGCCAGGGACAAGCTATATCAGCCTTGCCAGAAGGAGGCAAGAGCCCAAAACTTGGAAGGTCGGAGAGAAACACCTATTTCACAGGCCCAGGGGTCATGGCAGAGGCAGAGTTTGAAGTTCAGTCTCCAGAACAAATGGGCTGGGAGTGAGACTAGGTCAGGAAGAAGAAAGGGGGCTTTGGGGTAATGGCTGCAGCATCTTGGGACAGAAACACCCTGCCAAACAGGCTGGGGCGGGTCAGGTGTGAGAAGACAACAGGCGTGGGGAGAGCAGAGGCAGGGCGGCGGCGTGATGGTGACAACACTGGTGCCGCCGTGACAGGACTGATCTGCCTCGTGGGTGCTCAGGGACAACCTCTGGTTACGAGGAAAATGAGGCTTTTCCCCAGTTTACCTCCCTGTCTACTTGTTCTTCTGGGACTGAAATTTTTAGGATATCATGAAATGGTGACTAGAAACCCCCGGGGCACTGGCCGTCAACCAGTTGGAACATAGTACAAAAGGCACCTCTTTTTATAGGAAGCAATTTCTCCGCAGAACATCCAGGGTTATTGGTCTCTTGGTCCGACTTATTCTCACGGCCCCGAGTGTGTCTGTCTGTCCCAGACGCGTGCCGGCTGTCTAGCTCAGCGTCTGATGCATAGGAAGTGCTCAGCAAATATTTGTTAAGTGAATACATGGAAAATGCTGGAACATCTGAAACAGCTCTTGTTAAGAGAATTTCAAAAGTTTTCTTCTGTATGAAAAAAATGTGAGAACTCCAAAAGGGCTAAACGTTTATGGATCTGAGAGAAGGATGAGAGAGTTCCAGAAGCGATTTGGCATCATTGCAATCTGTCTGAAAGCAGAGGTGACGGACCTTGGCCATGTCCAGCCCAGCCCGGCAGTGCCTTATCCAAGGGCTGGCCATGTTACATGGTATGTCAGTCAGGGTCCCAGCGGAGAGCAGATGGCACTCTCATGTTGGGTAAATTGAGGAGAATTTAATAAAGAGACGATTTATAAGGGATGGGCACGCTGTAGGGAAACCACAGGGGTTGGGTTGGGAGCCTGAGGGTGGTACAATAGGGCTGTTGCCACTCTTGGGAGGGAAAGAGCAAGGAGAGGCTGTGGGTGGGGGACCCTGGAGAGAGCTGTGTAAAGAGGGCTCCCTGACAAGGCAATGACCGTCAGTGGGAGGACTGGGCATCAGCACTCAGCGAGGAAGCTGAATGAGTGGCTACCCTGGTCTCAGACTATCCCTGCCCTCCTTCCCCTGCGGTGCTCCCGACTGGCTGAACCAACTGGATGCTGTGGAGTCCCTTGAGGCGGCCCCTACAGGTCAGCCTCCCGGGTACAGAGCAAGCTGGAGAAGGATCGGGCTTGTAGATGGAAACGTACATGGAGGATTTCCAGCCCAGCGGGTCCTTTAAGGGCCTGGGGAAAATAAAACTTGAGGTGAAGTCTTCAGGTTCTTGGGTATGATCACTGCTTAAGGCAACGTGTGGTCTGACCGTGGAGTCCAGCTTCTCCAGCCAAAGTGTGATCCCATAAAAATTAGAAAGCATGGAAGTATCATGAAATACAGGGATGAAACTGACTCAGGGTGGAGCCCTGGGTGGGACCAGGGAGGTCAGTTTAGGTGTTGCCCATTTAATCTTTATTAATGATCCATAAGATATAAACATCTTGATGAAATTGCCCAAGATGACCAAATTACAAGGTGTTACAAACTCCGGCAGAAACAAATTAATGAAAGACTTACCAGTGGAAAATGCCTCTGTACTTATAAGACAGGATTTAGCCAAGTGAGATTTAGGGATCTGGGGGCAGCATGGTTCAAAGCGTGCACATCCACTAGGAGGCAGAAGACGGGAAGGCAAGACTCAAAAACCATGACTAAGTTAGGGTGAAGCAGGCTGCAGGAAATGCCAACCTCCCGGGGACTTTAGGTAGAAGGAAAATCTGTGTTGGCTGATTCATTTGCAGTATAAATGTACTTGTAGTTTGGCAATCATGAACTCAACACCCAAAATCACTTAATTAACCAGGAACTCACATAGGGCCAAGTCTAGAAGAGTCATATGTGCTGATGGAGGCCTCTCATAAAACTTAAAAGATTATCTCTTGTGGAATAAAAATAAAAGAATTGTTTCAAGTTTTTACATATCCTTTGACCCAGAATTCTACTTCAAGTAATTTATCTTAAATAATCAGGGCAATTCTTAGAGATACAGGTATAAGGATGTTCACTGCAGATTTTGTTATAATGGTTCCAATCTATATATTCAATGGTAGGGGATTGGTAAAAGAAATTTTGCTACATATGAATAGATGTTACGGGGAAAATTGAATGATGTTGGAATATATTCAATATGTGGTCTACAGTGGGAAAAACAGACTCTGCATCACTTTAACCCCATTTTGGTTACACACACACATATACACACACACACAGGCACAGAAAGAAGCCTGGAAAGATGTGTGAAATGATTGAAATTGACTAACTCTAAAAAAGGTATATGAATATATATGATATATAAGAATTATTCCACTTTTTTTTTTCTTGTCCAAACCACCTCAATTTCTACAGTAGACATGCATTACTTTCTGGTGTGAAAGCAATATTTTTTTTGTTCCTCTAGTGAAATACAGTTTTTCTCCTAGGAACACATTAAAGATATGTATAATTAAAAAAAAATCTCCACCTTCTATTCTTCCCATGTCTCATTTGCAGTGATGAAAATCCATTTGGTAACTCATCCTGACAAATTTTCAGTGTCCTCTTTTGGAACATTTTTCAAAATTAAATAAATTTTATTACAATAATAAGCCCTACTTTTTCCATCTAAACCTCTCAACATGTTTCTAGAATTTGGGAGGATCACACATGTTGTATTTTCCCCTTGGGGGGGTTATTTTATTTCATATTTTATTTTTTAAACTCAGAGAGAGAGGACTTTCTTGCCTCTCCTGCACCTGTTAACTCTGGTGTTACACCCAGATCAGTAAGGTGGGATAGAGACAGATGTGCAGAGGTACTTACAGGAGGTTGGATAAAGAACTGAGAGAGCACGAAAGAGGTCATTGTGTATTTTACATGACGTTGAAGAATATATCTAAAAACCAATGGAAGATCATTGATTACTGAATCTCAAGGAAGATACAGCATTTGGCTTATGCGCTATTTATTACTTGACTTTGAATAAAAATAATACCAAGCCAATTGTAGGAGGGGATGGAGTTCGGGTGAATTTAATAATAAATTGTTAGACTGAAAAGAATTATAGAAATTATTAGTCATACATGCCAGAGGCTCATTCTAATACAAATAAAGAAGTAAAAACTTGCCAAACATCTAAATTTCTAACAGAAGGAATTTTTCAAAGTAATTTTTAATAAACCTCAACAATGGAATACAATGCATCCCTTAAAATGAGGTTACAAAGGCATATACTTCAGCCCTTGCAGGTGGCTTCTAAGGACCCTCCTCAGGTTTGCAGGAAGCAATTTATAAACATCAAGATCCTCTGAGCTCTAAAATGTGATGATTTCATGGATCTAGGATTCCTTTTCATCCAAAGGGCCTCATTTAAGGGAAATGATAGGACTAAGATGTAATTTGCATTCCAGGAAGTAAGGAAGAAATGTTTTTTCCCATCATTTATAAAAATTTATGGAACACATACTCTATGCCAGAGCTTGTGCAAGGTGGTAGAGATAACAAGATGAAGACACAAACTTGTCCTTTAAGGGGTTCACATTCAAGTGGAGGAAATAGATCCTGAAACAGACAATGACAATAAAGTGAGGCAAGTTCTTTATCAATTGATAAAAGCTCATAGACAGTAATACTTACATATTTACTGAGGAAGATAAGGACCTTGAGTATGACTTAAGAAAAGGGATATTTAAACCATGCCTTGAAAGACAAGTGAAAATCTAGCAGTCAAAGAAAGGAGTCGGGGTGTGTGTGTGTGTGTGTGTGTGTGTGTGTGTGTGTGTGTGTGTGTGTAGTCCTGGAGGACAATGTATTCATTAAAGTGTCAAATCTTTTACTCACTTTTCATTGGGTTATTTTGTTAATCCTTAGTTTGAGAGTTTTGTATGTACTTTGGAGTCAAGTCCTTTGTCAGAAATGTGTATTGCAAATATTTTCTCCCGGTCTCTGGTTTGCATTTTCATTACTGGTATATTTGGAGGAGCAAACGTTTTAAATTTTGATGAAGTTCACTCTTTTCTTCTATGACTCATGCTTTTGTGTACCAAGAAATCTTCACCTACATTTGGACTGCAAGGATCGTCCCCCATGTTTTCTTCTAGAAGTTTTATACTTTTAGTGTCTAATAGCATTTCTAGTTAATTTGGGGATATTGTGTGATTATAGGTCAAGGTTCATTTTTTTTCCCCACATGATGATTCAGCTGTTTTAATAGTATTTAAAATACTATTCTTTCCATCATAGGAAATCAATGGTTGAAAATCAATTGACCATATCTGTGTAGGTTGATTTACCCACCCCCTAGGCTGCTGCATTGATCTGCATGCCTATTCCTATTCCAATACCAGGCTCTCTTGATTACTGTAGCTTTTCAGTAAGTCTTAAAATCTTGTACTGTAAGCCTCCAACTTTGTTCTTCTTTTTAAAAATTGTCTTGGATATTCTATGTATTTTGCATTTCCCTACGTTTTATAATTAGCTTGTTAACCCCTACCAAAAATGGCAGCTGGAATACAGACACATATGTTGAATCCATAGACCAATGTGGAGGGAATCAATAACATAACAATTCTGAATCATTCAATTCATGAATGTGGTATATGTCTAAATTTGTTTAGTTTCTCTTTGCTTTTTCTCAGTGAAGGTTTGTAAGTCTCATTGTACCAGTCTTGCACATATTTTGTTAAAATGATCTGTCTATATTTTATTTTGATGCTATTCCAAGTTGGTTGTTTTACTTCAATTGCCATTTTTTTAAACTAGTATATAGAAATGTAATTTTTATATTATTCTATCTTGTGACCTTATTAAACTCATTTATTGGTTTTAGTAATTAAAAAATAGATTCCTTAGGATTTTTTCCACACAGGGTCATGTCGTCTGCACAAAAGAGAATTTTACTTCTACCTTTCCATTCTTAACACATGTCCTTCCTTGCTTCCTCCCTCCCTTCCTTCCCCTCTTTCTCTTTCTCTTTGCCTTATTACACTGGCTAAGAACTCCAATACAATGTTGAATAAGTGGTAAAAGTGGGTTTACTTGCTTTATTCCTGATCTTAAAGGGAAAACATTTAGCAAATGGCCTGACACATGGAAGCTGCCAGAGAGTGCCCCAGGGCTCCAAGAGATCTCTGAGGTGTGCAGCAAACCCAACCACTTCTCACTTCTTCACTGCTGACTTTGGACCTCACCATTATCTCTCCGCTGAACCCTCCCAGGAGCTTCCTGACTGCCTCCCTACCCTTGCTCCGTATCCCTGCCCCAGCCCCACTCCCAGTTCTAGTCTCTAGACAGCAGCAGTGTTACCCTTTTAAGTCAAACACGACCATGGGGGCTCCTCCTCCTTCTCCCCCTCACCACATCCCTATTTAATGCAGTGTCTTGATTCTCCTTCCCCAGGAGTGACATGCTTGTTCTTTCCACAAGTACCAGAAGATTGATGGGTCTTAATTCTTCTCTTAGCTCCTTCTGAAGCCTGGGATTAAGCTAACCAGGCTCAACAGGGTTGCTGACAGGGGCTTTTAGAGCCTCAGAATGTCTGTGTCTTGGAGACCAAGTATAGAAAAGTCCAGGAAGGCTGGTAGGTTTGCCAAATCTCAGAAGACAGACATTCCCTGGGGCCTCTCACTGGAAACCCTAAGTAATAAGAGTGCTTCCTAAGGTGAGACATAATGACTTTTTATCTTTCTTGCAAGTCTTCTAATTAGAGACTCCATCACAGATACCTCGTGTTAAATGGGACAGGAATTCCATTAGAGGAAGGAGCAAGTGGGAAACTCCTTGGCCGGAACACAATGTGCAACCAGTTTGACATTTGTAATAATGTCTTTGCTCCTGAAGACTGCGTCTGTCATCCCGTAGCTTCTGGTGAAAAGTGCTTCAAAAAAGGCAGGGAGGGCTTATCGCCCAGGCATTATCAATCACTCAGGCCCTCAGTCAATCAGCAACACTTCTTTGGGTACCTATCACTCCCTCAGAGTTGGTGGAAAGCATTTTCAGATGCTTTGTCTCATTTATTCCTCTCAGCTCCGCTGTGTGGGCAGGACAGATGTCTCTCTCATATGATAAGGAATCTGAGTCCATAGAGGCTGGGTAGCGTGAGATGGCTAGACAGTGACGGAGCTGGGGCTGGAACCTGGATTTCCTGATCATCATCTACTCTTTACTCCCAGGTTGCATCTGTAAGTACCTGATGCTGAGTAAGCACTGGGAGGTGAGGTACAGATGCCATGTGCTTGGTCAGCAGACACGTCTTTATACTGATTTGTGCTTTGAGGTCGCTGTCGATGCTATCTTAAAAAGACTTTCTCACCCTGATCAAAGTCAGCTATGACAGGAAAAGCTGTGGCATTAGGGGTGACCACCACTTGCTGCAGAGAGAGGACAGGAAGGAGGGCAAGGAGGGCTCAACAGCAGCGGTGGCGGTGGTGGTAGTGGTGGTGGTGGTATAAAGGGAGACCCCGCCCTCCAGGTCTTTGCTGGCTTCTCAGGCTGCTGGAGCTCTCAGAGCTGTTAATCTCGGCTCCTTTTTAATCACTAAGTTCTCTTTTAAAGAGTTCTTTCCCCTGCTCCTCCTCCCCCTTCCGCCTCTCTTAGAAAGCCCTTTAAAGCAGACCTTAAACTAAATAAACATGCAAGTGAAACAAGCCAGGGCCGTCAGATGTGAAGGATGCAGCCAGTAAGGTAGGGGCATTCAGCAGTCTTGGGCAGTTTGTGTGTGTGTGTGTGTGTGTGTGTGTGTGTGTGTGTGTATGCGTGAGCACTGACATGGGATGGGGCTACCGGGCCCCCACAGCCCTTGCCTGTCTCTCCTTTGTTCTATTTCCTGGGCCTTGTTAATGAGTCTTTTAAACAACTACCACCTGCCTTGGTAGAGGAGCTGATGCTCGCCTTAATCTTGCTTTGTTTTCATCTGTACCTGCCTGCTGGCCTTCCTGCTCTTTTTTCCGCCCTTCTTCCCTTTTCCACTCCTTCCCTTCCTTTGTTTCTCTTTCCAGCAGAGTAGATCTTTCTGTGATCTTAAAAGATACACATTGGGATGATGGATAGGAGGAGGAGCATGGGCCAAGGTCCCCATGTATAATGTGTGGTTAACTGTGGTAACCTTCACTGATGGTTGAGAATATTACATGGGAGAACACAGGTTGAACACTTAGAACAGCGCCTGACACACAATAAGGACTCGATACTGTGAAATGTTAGCATTACTGAAGGATTTTCTGTCAACGAGGCCCTGGGGCCAGCAGCAGTGTGTTCTGCTTTGAATCCTGGATTGACATTGACCTCTGAAGACCAGGCTTTATGATAGCAGGTAAATACCATTTTCTGTGTGGCCCATTTTTTGCTTATCTGACTAGAGAACTGCTGGACTACATATAAGATTTTCACAAGATCCCTAAACTTAATGGAGGACAGAGAGACACCTGGACAGATCTGGAGCTTGACAGTTGGCCCTCCCTATGGTTGGGACAGGGCCACTTGAAAGATGAGAGCACTGGGTCTGCTTTTTGTGACAGTTTTGTGACTGGGGAGATTAATGAATCTTTCCGGGTTTCCCTTTCTTAAACAATGAAATGGGGATGATTAGCTCCCTTACAGGATTTCGTGAGGGCCAAGGAGCTGAGGTCTGAAAAAGCTCTTCAAACTCCAAAGGTAGACGGGTGGGAGTTGAACTGCTGAGCCTCCAACACAAGGAAAGAACCTTGGGGAAAGTCATAGAAATTTAGAGCTGGACTAAGCTTGACCTGTATGGCCCTGTGAAGGCAATTCACAGATGAGAAAACAGGGCTGAAAGAGGAGGTGATTTGCCCATGGCCACCCAACTGTTTAGTGACAGAGCTGACACTGGGGCCGGAGGGTGTGCTCCTGCACTAGACCACATTGAGGGGCACAAAAGGAGTACAGATCCCAGTGCAATCCCACTGATAGACTTCCCATGGGCAGCTCGAAGGGAGCCCATTTGGATTCTTTGGATGTGGGAAGCCAGGTTTGAATTCTAGCCCTGCCCATCTGCTTTTTTCCCCCCCCCAACCATTCTGTTAGTATCGACAAGTGCATGAGTTCTTGAGACAGAACACTTCCATCACTCCACAAAAATTCCTTCATGCCCCTTTGTAATCAACCCCCCTCCTCGCCCCACCCCAGCAACAATGGGTCTGTTTTTTTGTCTCTATAACATTTTGCCTTTTTCAGATCATCATGTGTCCTAGTTCATTCAGGGTTATTATAACAAATATACCATAAACTGGGTAGCTTAAAAAGAACAGAAATTCGTTTCTCACAGTCAAGAGACTGAGACGCTCAAAATCAAGGCACCAGCAGATTCGCTGTCTGGTGAGAGCCTACTTCCTGATTCATGGATGGCCGGCATTTTGCTGTGTCATCACTTGGCAGAAAGGGCGAGGGGGCTGAGGTCCCTTTTATAAGGGCAGTAATCCCATTCATGAGAGCTCCACCCTCATGACCTAATCGCCTCTCAAAGGCCTCACCTCCAAATGCCATCACACTGGGGGTTTGGATTTAACATGAACTTTGTGGACACAAACATTTAGTTTATGGCATCATACAAATGGAAAATATTGTGCAGTCTTCTGAATCTGACTGTAGTCATTCAGCATAGTGGGTGTGATATTTACCCATGTTGTTGCATGTATTGGTAGTTGGTCTCACAGCTTGTTTAGCCATACACCAGGTAATGGATATTTGGGCTGTTTTAAGTTTTTCACTATTTAAAATAAAGCCACTATGAGTATTCACATACTTAACTTTCTTTTCTCTGGGATAAATACCTAAGAGTGAAATTCCCGGGTCATATGGCAAGTATATGGTAAGCAAATTTATTAGGAACTACCAAACTCTTTTTTAAAATGCTGTACATTTTGTACTCCTGCCAGTAATGTAGGAGAGTTCTACTTGCTCTGCATCCTCACTAGCACTCGATATGGACCATTACTTTTTCCATTCTAAGATGTGTGAAGTGTATCTCAGTATACTTTTAATTTTTGTCTCCTTTGCTACTAATTATGTTGAGCTCCTTTTCATGTGCTTATTTGCCATTTGTATGTCCTTTTGGCAGTGTTGGTTCAAATCATTTGTCCACTTTCAAAAACTGAGCTTTTGTTTTCTTATTATGGGTTTTTGAGAATTATTTATATATTCTGGATATAACTCCTTTATTTCTTTATCTTGCCTAATTTCACTGGCTAGAACTTTCAGTAGAATGTTGAATAGAAGTAGTGAGAGTGGACATCCTTGTCTTTTTTCTAATCTTAGGTAGAAAACATTCGACGTCTCATTATTATGTATGATGTTAGCTGTAGGTTTTTCATAGCTGCTTTTTACCAAATTGAGGAGGTTTCTCGTTTCTGAGAATTTTTGTCAGGAATCGGTGTTGGAGTTAATAAAACGCATTTCCTGAGTCTATGGAGATGCTCATATGGTTTTCCTTTTTGTTAACGTGGTGAATTTCAAATGTTAGACCAATCTTGCCTTCCTGGGCTAAACTCTACTAAGTTATGATGTTTTTATATTGTCGGAATTAATTTGCTAAAAGTTTGTCTAGAATTTTCCTACCTGTCTTGGTCTGTGGTTTTCTTAAAATACATTTGTCTGTTTTTTGTATCAGAGTAAGGCTGGCCTTATAGAATAAGTTTGGAAATACTTCCTCCTCTTCAATTTTCTGCAAGAGTCTGTGTAGAATTGGCATTTTTCTTCCTTAAATGTTTGGTAGAATTCCAGTGAAGCCATATGGACTTGGAGTTTCCTTTGTGGGAAGGTTCTTAAACTAAAAATTCAGTGTTGTTAATGGAGATAGGGCTATTGAGGTTATATGTGGTGAGTTTTCGGAATTTGTGTTTTTAAAGGAATTGGTCCATTTTATCCAAGCTATCAAATTTATCGACATACAGTTTTTCATAATATTCTCTTATTTTCCTTTTAATGTTTGTAGCATCTATAGGAGAAGTGATATCACTTTTCTTATTCCTGATACTGATAATTTACATTTTGTTTCTTTTTTTCTTGATCAGTGCAGCTAGATACTTTTAAATTTCATTGATGTTTACGAAGAATCGGCATTTGGTTTCATTGATTTCCGATCTTATCTTTATCATTTCCTTCTTTCTGCTTGCTTTGGGTTTAATTTGCTCCTCTTTTTATAATTTCTTAAGATGAACACTTAGATAATTGATTTCCATCCTTTTATTTCTAATGTAGTCATTTAATCTTATACCTTTCCCTCCAATCTCTGTTTTGGTTGCATTCTACAAATTTTTAGAAGCTTTATTTTTATTTTCATTCAACTCAAAATATTTCCTAATGCCCCTTGTGAAATCCTCTCTGATCTACTCCTATTTGGAAGAATGTTGTTTAATTTCCAAACATTTGGGTATTTTCCTTATGTATTTCTGATAATGATTTCTAATTTAATTCCATTGTGGTCTTAGAAATATTTTGCATGATTTCAATTAAAAATTCTGTTGAAATGTATTCTATGGCCAAGTACATTGTTTACTTTGGTTAATGTTCCATGTGTACTTGAAAAGAATGAATGTTCTGACATTTTGGAGTCTTCCACAAATGTCAATTAGGTCAACTTTGTTGATAGTGTTATTTAGGTCTTCTTTAGCCTTACTGATTTTCTGTCTGCTTATTCTATTGATTACTGGGAGAGGTGTGTTGGAAGCTTCAACTAAAATTGAAGATCTGTCTGTTTCTCTTTCCTGTTCTATTGATATTTGTTCCACATGTTTTGAAGCTCTGTTGTTAGATGCATACACATTTGGGATTTTTATGTCTCCATGGTAAATCGATACCCTTTATGATTCTACAGTGCTCCTCTTTATCCCTGATAATATTCCTTGCTCTAAAGTCTGTGTTTCACAGCTGTTTTTTGCAACCAGAAGGCATCGGGACCCAGGTATAGGGGTTGCCAACAGGAACCCTTCAAAATCTTTCTGTCTTCCTTTTTCCATGATGAGGCCTTCTTAAGCATTGCCTGGACACCCAAGCTCCCTGAGGGAGATGAGATAAAAGAAGCAGATTGGATGTTGATTTTTTGGCTCTTTTAAGAGCCAAATACTGAGATATGTCAGTAATGATCTGGCTCCAGCCCTGGGATACTTGGAGTGAGACATGGCAACATAGATGCTGAGTGTTGCCAGGCAGGCAGGACAATAAGCAGCACTTGGACATGCAGCAACCAGGTGTCCTGCAGTTCTCCAAACTAGGCTCATATCACAGCCAGCTGCAAACACTTGAGAAGCTGCAGGAGACTGTGGAGTTTCCACTCTCAGCTGAAATCCCCCAGCCTAGAGAAAGTGGCAGGCAGCCCTTAGGGATTTGAAAGGGCTGTGTATATGGTGGGTATAGTGGTTTAGGTGTTTGAAGAGTGAGATGGGGAGAAGAATTTGAACACCAGTCACTGTGGGAGGAAGAAAAAGCTAAAACAATCTTATGCACATTTGGGCCCTTTTTCTCCTAATATTATTAATTTTAAATCCCTATCACTGTCTGGAACTTAATAAGAGCTCGTTAAGAATTTGTTGAGTGAATAAATGCCTAAACTTGAGAATAAAAGGATATTATATCTATATTTATATATACATGTTATATATATATATAATCTCAATACTGTGACAATGTCCTTTTCTTTGATGATTATGTATTAGTTAGCTATTGCTGTGATAATAGTGCATAACAAACAACTCTAAAAACCTTAGTAGTTTACAACATCAAGAAAATTTGAGTCATGGGTCTGTGGGTTGACTGGGTGGCTTTATTTTAGTTTGGTTTCAAGTCTGGTCCCTAAGTCTCTCATGAGATCAGCAGCCACCAGAGGCATATACTGGTCGTGGTGGATTCAGAAAATTAAGAGGCCAAACCAAGCTGTAAAAGTACATTTAAAGCCTCTCATTACATCATATCTGCTTAATATTTCATTGGCCAAGGCAAGTCATAGAGCTCAAAGTTAGGCAGGGAGATATAGATATTGTTATATATAGTGTTTGTTATACACTATTATCACAGCACTAGCTGACTAATACATATCTTTCAAAGAAAAGGATATGGTCATAGTACTGATATATATAAGACATGGAGGTAAGGTTCTTTTTTTCCTTAGGTTTAGGTCTTTACTCACCCAACAAATTCTTTTTTCTTTTTCTTTTTTAAATTTATTTTATTTATTTATTTTTTGAGGTACACCAAGTTCAATCATCTGTATTTATACACATATCCCCGTATTCCCTCCCTCCCTCAACTCCCCCCCACCCTCCCCATTCCAGTCCTCTAAGGCATCATCCATCCTTGAGTTGAACTCCCTTTGTTATACAGCAACTTCCCACTGGCTATCTATCTTACACTTGGTAGTATATATATGTCTATGCTACTCTCTCACTGTGTCTCAGCTTCCCCTTCACCCCCCACCCCCCCAAACCTTGAGTTCTCCAGTCCATTCTCTGCATCTGCATCCTTGTTCTTGTCTTGTCACTGAGTTCATCAGTACCATTTTTAGATTCCGTATATGTGAGTTAGCATACAATATTTGTCTTTCTCTTTCTGACTTACTTCACTCCGTATGACAGACTCTAGGTCTATCCACCTCATGACATATAGCCCCATCTCATTCCTTTTTATAGCTGAGTAATATTCCATTGTATATATATGCCACATCTTCTTTATCCATTCATTTGTTGATGGGCATTTAGGTTTCATGTTCTGGCTATTGTAAATAGTGCTGCAATAAACATTATGGTACATGTTTCACCCAACAAATTCTTAATGAGCACTTATTATGTTTCAGATATGGACACACACAAGCACACACACATATACACACACACACAATTTTACATTGTCCTCACAGCTACTCTGGAAGGCACAGCAAAACCACATCACAGAATATGGACATAGAATTCCATTACAGGGAGAGAGTAAAGATATGTGAACAATAATTCAATCTGCCACAGGTACCTTCAGTAATAACTGCTAACACACACTTACGGCAGGCATTGTTCTAATCACTACATATATGGACACATTAGGTTAACAGTGCCTTTTATTTGATGGCTTTAAGGATGGATATAAATGTAGAAGTTTAGAGTGGTTTTTGCTTAGACTTACAGGGTTGTAAAGGAAACCGAAAGTTGTGCTTGTGATAACATTGCAACAGGCACTAAAATTTTAAAATTCTATGTAAAAAAAACATACATCATAGAAGGAGTACAAATATTTTGTATTGTTATTCTAGGAGTTGTATGAGAATATTTCAGTTCTTGTTTTAAAATCTTCTAGAAGCTGTGTACACCTTTGTGTTTTTATCGTATATGAATATCAATCAGTAAATATTTATTGTATTGCTATTGTATACAAGACCTTACTGTGCTGTACCGTGGGGGTTCCTGCCCTCAGGAAACTTAAGATTTAGCCAGGAAAGAAAGTCATTTCCATGAGGACAGCTAACCATAACTTAAGCCAGTAAATGCCAAGTGCCAGTGGCAGCCATGGGGACAACAGAGTTCCAAAGAAGGCATGGTCTATGCCTTCATCCTCCTACAAAAATTCTTAGAGCCCTGTCATTAAAAGGAGGAGCCATTAGAAAGCCCTGGATGCCTCCACACACCTATTTGTTTGCTCACGTCCTGTCCACAGGTTTCTTTGTTCCAGACATTCAGAAAGAGAAGTGAATTGTCACGTATTGAATCACTTCCTAAGACTCCAAAAGTGTCCTAGAGAAACAGGGAGCAAACTGTTACACTTCATTGGTCTGAAGAACATTTTGGCTGTCACTGCTCCTTGCCTTCCTCTATCCTTCACTCTTCATTTCTAGGTATCAAAAAAGCGTGCAGCCCAATAAAAGTAGAAGATGTTTGTTCCAAGTCTGGAAACCAATGCTCACAAAACCATTTGCCACCTTATACGTCAGCGTCTTGATTTCTTTGTTTGCTCAAGGGTCCCATGATAGTTCCTCTTCACACATGGGGAATAGAAAGAGAATTTGGAAGTTAATTTCCTTTCAAAACCCTGCTTTTGTTTGTTTGTTTGTGTGTTTGTTTTTTGCCAATCTCAAGTGTGAGACAAATGTAGGAAGAGAGAGGGATGCTGTGATTCCTGAAATGTAAGTACTATGAAAATTTATGTTTGACCTCAAGTTTTTCCTCCTTGAATAATATCATAGGGATAAGGGACTTTTTTTTTCATTTTCATTTTTCTCTCAGCCAGTTCATTATTGATTTTAGGTATTTTTGTTCAGACCACATTATACTTTTTGTAGTTTTATTTTTATTTATTTATTTTTTGGCCCTTAACTCATATGAAACACTATGTAAAATGGAGATCAGCTTAAGACCTCAAATTTGTACAAGTCATAAAACACTTGTGAAGTGGCTCTGGCCTTTTTTGATCCATGAAATAAGATACCTGTCCAAACACTCCCTTACCCTGGAAAGTGGGCTACACTGCCCGAGGTTTCAACTTCCATAGTCAAATTTCTGGATTGAAAGTGTTGAAATATGCCCTTGGAAACCAAATAATAATGAGTTTATTTGTATTCACTTATTTCCACAGAGAAATCCTCCCTTTAAATTTTGAGACACAGAGGAAAAATGTGTGCCCATCTCATCTTTGAAGAGTGGTTATGAAATGTGTGGGTTTAATAACCCCCTTAACCACAAGGCTGCCATTTATACCTTTCTGTGATTTTATCCACCAGGTTTGCTTACCTACCTCTCTTATGCTTCTGACTTGTGTCCTGAAGACCACAGTGTGCAAAAACCCTCAAGAGGAGCTGGGTTTTCATAGACCATTGTCTTACACTGCCCTCTGCAAATCTTAGGCCTTTCTCTGCCAGAGAAGTAAGGAGGCTGGGAGGAAGGAAGGAAGAAAGGAAGGACAGGGAGAGTGGAAGGAAGAGGGAGGGAAGAAGGAAACAAGGGAGGTAGAAAGGGAGGGAAAGAGAAAAAGTTTGTGTGTTTTTTGTTTTGTTTTTTAATGACTTAGAACACTGACACAAAACGAAAATTAGTTTCTACTTCATCAAAATTGAAAATTTTCCCTCACCAAAAGATATGATAAATATGGAAAAAACAGGGCACAAATTGGTGGAAAATATTAGCAAACACATACCTGACTAAAGACCTGAATGTAAAACCTAAAGCTATAAAACTCTAGAAGAAAATGGAGAAAATCTTTGTGACCTTAGGTTAAAAGATTTCACAGATACTACACAAAAGCACAATTCATAAGAATTAATAAGCTGAGCTTCATCAAAATAAAGAATTTCTGTTTAAAGATACTGTTAAAAGACAAGCCACAAACTGGGAAAAATATTTACTAATTGCATATCGATAAGAGATTTGTATCTAGGACAAATAAAGAGTCTTGTATCTCAGTAATAAGGAAAGAAACAATCCCTCCAAAAATAAGTGAAAGATTTGAACAAAATTCTCACCGAAGAGGAGATGCAGATGCAAATAAGTATATGAAAAGATGCCCAACATCATTAGTCATTAAATAAATACAAATTAAAACCATAAGGTACCACTACATACCTATCAAAATGGCTTAAAAAAAAATGAACAAGCAAACAAAAAAATCTGGCAATACCAAGTGTGCCTGAGGCTTGGAATGGTGCAGCCACTTTGGCAAGCAGTTTGGCTATTTCTTATAAAGCTAAACATACACTTACCATGTGACCCAGCAATCCCACTTCTAAGTATTCGTAAAATGTATATGAAATAAAAACATATGTCCACACTGAACCCATCTATTTATTCATAATAGCTCAAAATTAAAAGCAACCCAAATGTCTATCAACTCATGAATGGATACACAAATTATGCTATATCCATTCCATGAACTGCAAATTCATGCGAGTATATTTTTAAAATTTGATGCTAAGTTAAAGTCAGATTCAAAATGTTACACATGATATGATTCCATTTATATGAGAGAAAATAGATCAGTGATTGAGAGTGGAGAAGGGATTGATTACAGAGAGACTCAAGGGAACTTATTTGGGGTGATGGAAAATTTGTATCTTGATTGTGTTGTGTGTATTTGTCAAAACTCAGCACTATATACTAAAATGTAATTTTTTTCTGTATATACAGAATATACCTTAATAAACCTGAGTGAAATAATTATCCACCTTTACCATAACATTAATAGATGTATTTAACAGTAGAAAAAGATAATCAGATCAAATTCAGTGTAGAAAGTTTAGAAAATACATTAATAAGCAAGAAAAATTAATCAACTGTAATTACAGTACCTATAGACGGTCAGTGTTGACAACTTGATGTACATACATTTTTTGATTTACATTTTTGTAGCTCACTTTGATTTCTTAACATATTTACATGTTTCTCTACACTATCACTTCCCATGGCTGCATGACTTTCTGTTGTATGAATGTACTATGCATTATTTAACGAATTCTCTATTACTGGACATTTAGGTAATATATAATCTGTTACTTTCATAAGTAGAGCTGCAATAAGCATTCTTATATGTATATTTGTGGATAATCATGATTTATTTCTTTAGGATAAGTTCCTAGGCATGACATTGCTGGTTTAAAGGAAAGGCATATTTTTAGGGATATTGATGTAGGTGTCATCAAATTGCCCTGCAGAGAGTTTGCGCCAATTTCTATGTTTATTTTTAAGCTCTCTTTATTTTAGCCCAATTTCACAAACTTCCTCATCTTTCCCTCTCTTAACAGAAAAATTCTAGCCAAGAAACAAAGTATAAGAGGACTTTATAAAGGGCTGCCCATAGAGGAAGGGGATGGTGTAGAAGAATCATATCATTGCTTCCGGTCCTCTCTGACCTCCTCCTTCCCGCTTCATTTCTCATGTGTTGGAGCTTTTTTTTTTTTTTCCCACCAAATAAACTTATTAGTTAATAATTCATTTTTCTCACAAATAACTTTAGTTACCAAACTAAGGGGTCTGACGTTCAATGGAAGAAAATCAACCTCACATTGAATTTAGCTAATGTGTGATTTCTGATCAACATTTTGTGTATTCAAAGCTTTGTGTAGAGGCCCCATCCTGATTGCAAGGACTTTGAGAGGTTTGAGACCCCAGGCTTGGGCCCCTGGATCTTATGGAAACAACCTTTGACCAGGAATAAGTGCTCTGAGTTCAGAGACCACCCTGTCGCTGGCCTGTGCTGAGCTCCAATCATATCAGCTCACCTTCCTGTGGCCTCCTGTGCTCACTCATTACTTTAATGAGATATAATAATGTTCCTCCTACCTGTTGTTGTGAGGATAAAATTGGATGATGCTTCTGAAAGCACCTCGAATAGTATCGAAAGTGATTTGAATGTGCACATGAATATTTCCTATTTTTTTTTTGTGATAACACTGGCGAACAGTCCCAACAGGACCAGCTGCAAGTTCTCAAGCCCATTCAATCCCTCCCCCAACCAGGAGAGACAAGCAGGGTCCACAATCCTTTTGCTGGGCCTTGGGTCTCACCTGGGTGCTGTGGGGTGGTGGTCTCACAGAGGTCCTCTCTGACCAGCCTCTCAGATACATTACTATTATTATTTTTCAGAGTTTGGTCTTTATCCTGTAGATGTCAAGGAGCTGTTCTGATTACATTTAGGGGAGCTGGGGGGGACAGCAATGTCAGATCTGCAGCAGCAGCACAAGTGGGAGAAGAATCAGAGGGGTGCCTGTAGGTTACCTATTTGCTCCCAGTCCCACTCCCTACTGTCCTGGCTCTGTATGGTGTCCTGGCAACTACGTTTCCCAGGCTCCTTTGCCATTTGGCTTCCAGGTCAATGGGGCTCTTGGAAGGCTCTGGCAGAAGCCTGGTGGGAAGGAGTAGGGGAGAAGCCAAGATATTTTCCCTCCTTTGGCCTCTGGCAGCATCTTCTTTAGAGGCTGCATTTCTCCATTTCCTCTGTGGGAGAGCCCCTCCAGACATTCCAGCTCCTGCCATGTTTCAGCCCTGGTCACACAGAGCTAGCCTTTGGGCTCTGGCCACCCTACTTCCTTCCTCCAGCAGCAGCTTCCTCCAGATACTAATTTTTGAATTCCCTAAGATCTTCTTTTGGCCTCTTGACTCTTTTTTCGCAAACCAATCCCCTGTGTTCAATTCTCACTTTTGGAAACACCTAGAATGGCTTATTTTATTCTGACTGAACTCTAATGGCTACAGAGGGAAACAGTAGTGGATAGCAGTTCAGCTCAACAGGCATTGATTACAAGCCTAGAGAGCAGGTCCAGTCTTTTGGGAATGCAAGCACCTACATGGACAGTTTCTCTGTACCGTTGTACTAAGTGCAGCACAGCAGCGGGCATGGGTCTGAAGGGAGACCAGTGACAAGGCAGTTATTGCAGTGGTCCAGACAAGACACTCTAAATGCCTGAACAAAGGCAGTGGTGGGTGATCCGAGAAAGGACTTGATGATCAATTAGATATGAAAGATGAAGGAAAAGAGGGGCTGAGAAAGATGCCCAGGTGGCTGATTTAGCTTTCACCACCTCTAGAGCGTGAACTTCTCTCCATCCTTCAAAAGACAGTTCCAATCTACCTCCACCATGATGTCCCCTAGTGGAAATTCTTTTTCCTGTCTCTGTGCTTTCATAGCACTTTGTCTCGTCACAGTTTCAGCATCCCTCCCACTTCTCTTATATCCAAACAAATTGCCTGTAAGAAGATCTGGCACTTACAAAGCACTTACTATGTGCCAGAAAAGTATTAACCTGTTCATCATTTTGTTCTCACAACAACCCTATGAGGTGGGAGCTATTGTTAGTCTCTGTTTAACAGGTAAGGAAACTGACTTAGGGGAGATTTCATGATCTGCACAAGGGTACACAGCTAGTGAATGGCAAAGTCAGAAGTTGGTATGTCTTTAGGGTTTATGTTCTTAACTATCACATCACATAACTCCCTCTATAGCATAGCTCTATATACCATATTTTGACTGTTTTCCTACTGAGGAGCAGTAAGTTTCTCAGGAACATATTTGGGGCATTAAGGAGCACAAACTCACACAGTTCAGTTTCTTGAACACTCCAGGCCTTTGCATGTGCTCTTCCCTTGCTGAGAACATGTTCCCTGAGCTTTGCACAGTGGCCTCTGCTCATTCTTCAGTTCAGTTTTCAGTGCTGCTCCCTGAGTGAGATCCTCCCTGCTCAGCTAATAAACCAGACCCTGTGCCCCTGCCTTGTTCTCAAGCGCGGAACCCCTTCCATTTCCTTCAGAGCACATCGCTCAAACTATGCACTTCTTTGTTTACTTGCATAGTTTCTACCTCCCCTAACTAGTCTAAGAAAGTCCAGGAAGGCAGAACACACATCCGCTGTACTCACCACAGGTTGCTCAGGGCCTCTCAGGGCCCCTAGCACATAGCAGGAACTCAATAAATAAGGAAAGATGGTGTCTTCTCACTCAAGTACATAAAACTTGTTCTCACTCTCATATGACACAATTGTGAAGAATTAATTCTGAATATGAATTAGATGGAAGGGGTAATCAGGCAGAAATTAAAAAATGGGAGTTTTAAGAAACATCCCAAATGAGGGATTAAAAGGTACAAACTATTAGGTATAAAATAAGCTACAAGGATCTATTGTACAACACAGGGAATATAGACACTATTTTATAATAACTATAAATGGAGAATAACTTTTAAACATTGTGAATCACTATATTGCACACCTGTAACTTATACAATATTGTGTATCAACTACACTTCGATAAAAAATAAATTTAAAAAATTATAGATAAAAAATTGAAAAGATAAAAACAAACCAACAAAAAGATCCCAAATGTCCTAAAGGCCAGAAAAGAATAATATTAACAAAGTGTTCTCAAAGAGAATAGTGCTGGTGAACCAATCAAAAGAATGTATAATTTCCCTTCATAAAATGACTGTCTGCTTGGCCTGAATTTGTTCCTGTTTTGCTATCACTTTCTTATCTGAGAAGAACCCCACCCACATCTCAGTTGGCCTGAGCTGTGGGTACTTTTTCAAAAATTCCCTTTGCACCCTAACTCAGGCTCTGGGCGAGATGCTGTGGAAAACCAAGATGTCAGAGTACAAAGGGTGCATTTCACGGTTACTCATGAAGCCTCTGAATTTAATATCCGTTTGATAGCAAGTATAAATTTTGCAATTTTGAGATGAGTGATATGCTATCTAACCTGAAAGCTAATTATAGCAAGAAGACTGTATGTTACCAAATGCCTGTCACTGAGTTAGGAAATCAGCATACACAGGCCCTGCCTTTTCTCAGGGATTATGACGTATCCATGAATCAGGTTACCTCCAAAATCATAAGAAACCAACAGCTTTTGAATTTTCAGCTGAAGGACTTTAATACTTTAAATAATTCTGCTCTTTTGCATAATATATCCTACTTGAGGAACTGTCATCTGGCTAATAATAGTACAAAACCTGAAGTAGGAAAAGGATTTTTAAAAAATTATCTAACTAGGTAAAGGAAATACTGACAAGATATGAGGACAAGCAGTTTGGCAAGTCTCCTAGGGATCCTTACTCAACCAGCAAGTGTCTGTCAGTAGTGGGATCAGGTCAGAATCTGCTACAGATGAATTCATATCCGTGTTTCTCTTGCCCTTGGAAGTCCATTTTACAGACTAGAAAACTAAAGCATAGAGAAGTTGAAGAGTTCAGAAGGTCATCTAGCACCTTGCTACTCAGAGAGTAGTCCTTAGACCAGTAGTATTTACCTGGGAGCTTTTTAGAAGTGCAGAATCTCAGGGCCCCCAAGACTTATTGAATCAGATCCACATTTAAATAAGATCCCCGGTGATTTGGATACTCAGTCAAGTTTGAGAGGCACCAGTTTGGTAAACCATGCGGGAGGTGGGATTGCCATCCTTATCTTCTGGCTTGATTAGACTGCCACAACTTGGGTCTTGACTAGATGGTACCTCCTCGGGGAAGCGTCCCGTGACTTTCTTTCTTTCTTTTTTTTTTTTTTAAGACGAAGTTCTGTCTTCTTTTTTATTTTTTTTAAGAACTTTTATTGAGATATAGTTGACATACAATGAACTGCATATATTTAAAGTGTACAATTTGATATTATTTTTGTTATTAGTAATGTATATATGGCAATCCCAATCTCCCAGTTCATCCCCCCCAACCCTCCCCGCTTTCCCCACTTGGTGTCCATATGTTTGTTCTTTACATCTGTGTCTCTATTGTTGCCTTGCAAGCCGGTTGATGTGTACCATTTTTCTATAGTCCGCATACGTGTGTTAACATACGATATTTGTTTTTCTCTTTCTGACTCACTTCGCTCTGTATGACAGTCTCTAGGTCCATCCATGTCTCTACAAATGCCCATGACTTTCTTAATTCGATTAGTTGTCCTTGACATGTGATTTCAGCACACTTTATGCTTTCCCGGTCATAGAAATTGTCACATTTTGTGGACAAGCAGGGCAGACAGGTAATTCACTGGGCAATTACGATAAACTCAGTAAGGGCCAGGATCATATATGCCTGTCCCCAGGTGCTCAAATATTCACTGGATACCCCAAAAGGGCCATGCATCCAGAGGTATCTTCTTTCCAAAAATGGTTTCATTGCAAAAACACCAAGCACATCTCTGTATTTAAGACGACCATTTGACCTTGGTCTTTGAATGATCTCCAGTTAAGGGCTTCAGGGCAATCTGTAATATTGTCACTTCCCTTTAAAAGCTCTAGCCTGCCATTTATGAGGTCTAGTTAATGAACTTCAACAGAAGGTAATAACCACACCTCAAGTATCATCCCAATAAATTGCAGTAGTTAGTACAGCACCTTTCCTATCATTTTCAGTCCAGAGAGCCCCTCCCTGTTCCTAATTATCACAGTCCGTAGGGCACAGCCCCAGGAAACAGACAAGGCCGCCCTTCTCTGCCAGCTCTTCCTCAGTTTCTTGCCAATTTACAGAGTGACCCTGTCCCTTCCTGCTAAATTCACTGTGTTGTGGATTGGAAATGAATTGTTGCCTCTCTTTAAATGATGTTTGAAGTTCTGGGTTCAACAGTATTTGCAGTCAGCAGAGGTCACCTCGCCAGTGGCTAATTCATGGGCAGGGAATACAGTCCTTGAGGAAGCAAGCAGTTTGCAAATGTCCTGCACACACACGCACACACTCACACACTCACACAGGGTCATGGAAGATGTATGAATTGGCTTTGGAGGCTTTCCAGCTCTTGTAAACAAAAAGTGGTCAGTTCTTCTCCAGTTGCTTTTTAAAGTTTCCCTGGGATTAAGGCAGCTCAGGGCCTACACTGAATTTGTTTCCAAAGCCTGCTTCCTATGTTAATCTGGTTCCTACATAAAACTTTCTTGAAGATTGGAAAACAAAGGGTACAAATGATGGTATAAAAGGAATTGGAGACAGCCATGATATGAGGTGTGAGTAAATTTACACTACACCAGGGGACATAGGATTGATGGGGAGGAGGCAGTGGGGCTGAAATTTCAGGTGAAAAATCTGTATTGAAAAGTAGAGAGAAGTGCTTGAAGGTAAGAGTGTAAAGAGTAAATTTGAATGGCTCTAAAAGATACTACCTAGGTGAGATATGAAACTACATTTCTAGAAATTCCTTTAGAAAAGAGTATTTCTGGACTAGTTTAATTCTCTCTAGAATGGGTGGCATAATCTTTAAAGGGACACTTTAATTTTTTTTTCAATTCTCTGATTTCTCTTTCTGGCAGTATCTGAAAAGGTCATGATTGCTGTTGGCCCCCTGCTTTTTACTAGTCAAAATTCTTTAAAAGATTCACCTTCTCCATTAAGCCTTGATAAACAAACTAGAAACAGATTGCAAAGTCTGTTTTTTTTCTGAAGGAAGAGAGGGCAACTGACATTTCATGAGGGCCTCCAAAGTGCCAGCTCAGTCTAGGCTCCTGGGTTTATCTTATGTCATCAAGTGTCCACGACAGCTGTGTCTGTCTGTGTTATTCAGTATATTTCATTTATTTCATGTATTTTTCAGATGCGAAAATTTTAGAAAAATTAAAGCATTTACATATGTCTAAGCAAATTAACTCAAATAATTAACTCAAACTCATACTCTTTTCCTTATTTCACACTGCTTCTAAACTTGCCCCCCCCTTTTTTGTATGCAGATAGACACATGCACACGTAGACAGACACATAAGAGTTAGCCGCAACACTGAACAAAATCTAAAGATTTTTATTTGTACCTACATCAGATATCTGTACTGTTTGTAACAACCATTTTTAAGCTTTCTATGATTGGGCTCAAATGTTGAGAGTATATACACGCGCGTGCACACACACACACACACAATTTATTTATTTATTTATTTATTTATTTATTTATTTATTTATTGACACTGTAAATTCCTCAAGGGAAGGGACCAACATTTTCATTGGTTTCTGTTTCCCCTCCCAGCAGGCCCCCTGGCTGTAGCATATACAGTGCTTACACTCAGTAGATGTTTGTACACATTCTATAACCAACTAATGATGAGGGACATAGCTATTGAATTTGCTTGTTCATTAGTCTTCAGAAATCCTGGCAAGGAAGCACATGAGAGTGTCCCATTTGTAAAGGAGAACCCACTACAGATGCCTTTCATTAGGCTGGCATCAAAACTGCTCTTTTAGAAATTAAGTTTCCTAACCAGTATTCCATTTTAGAAATGGGAATATCCTAAAAGGTCTTTGTCAACAGCTAGGATGTGGCTGGGCACCGTGACCTGGCCTTGTCAAAGTCCTTTCAAAGCTATGAGATTGTAATGTAGGATGAGTCAGGACAGGAACTAACGCCAGTGAATCAGGCTGAGCCGTTTCTGGGATTTGAATATTACACTGGCAGCCTGTGCTCTGTTTTGAGTGTCTTACAGGATTGTAACTGCAATTGGCTATTAACTAGATTTTAACATATTTTTCTTATGTTGTCATGTTAGACCTTTTTGTCATGGATTTTAAAAAGTGCATTGGTCAGGGTCCTAGCAGGGAAAAGCGTATATGCAAATGAGGTAAATAAGAAAAGAGCACTTTAAAGGGACAATTTACCAAGGAGTAGGCAGCGTTAAGGGAAATTAACCAAGGATGGAGCAGGAACCAGGATGGATTAGCAACCTTCGGGAGCAGGTACCACACTCGGCCTGAAGGGGCAGGAAAAAGATTGGTCACTAGAACTTGGAGGAAATCCCTGTGTACAGAGGGCCACTGTGACCTTTAAGTAGCAACAGGCAGTAACCTTGAAAGGAATGAAGATGAGCTGGGGAAATCAATACTTTGACCTCACTCTTTTCCTACCCTTTTATTTCTCCCATTGGTTGGACCCAACTCAGAAGACACTTCAGACAAGTCAGCCTTTGCAAGCACAGGGCAGCAAGAAGAAGAGCAAGAAGAGACCTGTTGGGGCATGGAAATGTCCAGTGAAGCGGCATTCCTCAAATCTTCTTGTTTGGAAAGTCTCTCTCCTGGATGTCAAGAAGTGTTCTTTAGGAATAAGAAAGAGGGTTGAGCAAGAGGCTAAGTTTGGAGAACACTGAATTTTTTTTTTTTTTAAGATTTATTTTATTATTTATTTATTTATTTTTGGCTGTGTTGGGTCTTCATTGCTGCACATGGGCTTTCTCTAGTTGTGTGCAAGTGGGGGCTACTCTTCTTTGCAGTGCGAGGGTTTCTCATTGTAGTGGCTTCTCTTGTTGTGGAGCACAGGCTCTAGGCATGTGGGCTTCAATAGTTGCAGTATGTGGGCTTCAATAGCTGCAGTATGTGGGCTCAGTAACTGTTGGTGCACGGGCTTAGTTACTTTAAGGCACGTGGGATCTTCCCAGACCAGGGCTCAAACCCGTGTCCCCTACATTGGCAGGTGGATTCTTAACCACTGCACCACCAGGGAAGCCCTGGAGAACACTGAATTAAATGAAGTTAAACAGATCTGTTTATTTAGGATGTCTTAGGAGCTCTAAAATGTGCGTTATGGTTCTTTGATGGACCACACTTAGTTGGTCCATTATTTTGATGGGCCATATGATTTACCAAACTTAGTTAGCCATGACCATGGATCCTTTCTTTACTTTAAGAATTATCTCATAGAAGAAGCGGGAGAGTAGTACAGACATATATATACTACCAACTGTAAAATAGTCAGTGGGAAGTTGTTGTATAACAAAGGGAGTCCAACTCGAGGATGGAAGATGCCTTAGAGGACTGGGGCAGGGAGGATGGGGGGGAATCGAGGGGGAGGCGTCAAGGAAGGGAGGGAATATGGGGATATGTGTATAAAAACAGTTGATTGAACCTGGTGTACCCCCAAAAAAAATAAAATAAAATAATAATTAAAAAAAAAAAATTATCTCATAGCTCTTGCATCATCAAGAACTCACTTTAGTTTAAAACCTATCAATTAAAAGCAAAAGCAAAAAAAAAAAAAAAAAGACAGAGGATAATAAATCAGGAAATCTTGGATGTTGATGTTGCTATGTTACAGGCAACAGTACAATTTTTAACAGTCAATGAAAAGTGACCCCAAACCAAAAAGGAACATCGCCTTTATTTTACTAGTCTGCGTTTGGCTTTGACATGCAGGAGTGAGAACCCTCATGTAAAGAAGGCCAGGCCATGTTCCATGACATCAGCCCCCCACATGGTTCCAGCTGGGGATGCTGTCACTTTCTTCTTTTTTTTCTAAAACTATGGAAAATGCCAGTTGCTTCTCTAGACCACCGACAGTTGCCCAATCACCCTCTTCATGTGGGTGGCCTTGTCTGTACTTGACAACAGGACAGCCTGATTCTCAAACCAGCATGAGTTGAACTGGTCATCCGGTTAACTCATTTTGCTTTTCCTTATCACTCAGCTCTCTGAGACACAGTATGCGAAAACCAACCAACCCACCAACCAACCAACCCACTACTTATCTTGTTGATTGATCACCAGCTGCATAAACAGTAGTTTCCTTGCTAATATCACTAACAATCTGTTCATCTAGAGCCTTTTACCACTTCTAAAGATTTCCACATACATTCTTCTATCAGCATCACAACAGCTCTGGGACATGATTGTGGCTATTTACCAGCAGGGAAGTCAAATCTCAGGGATGTGAAATGACTTACGCAAGGTCACTTGGCAATGTTGGAAATGGAAACTGGGTCTTTGGGTCCCTAAACTGATGCTTTCCCTATCTTGTTGTCTATATAATGTGAGGAGGAGAATTGCTATTTAAAACACAAAGCACCTAAGGGAGACTGCATATATTCAGACAAGAGAACCTACCTCTGTAGTGCCCCCTTTCTCTCACAGAGACTAGAGGGAGATAGAAAAGAATGGTCACATTTCAAAACTTATTCTACTCTTTATTGCTGCTAAGAGGGTCACACCTGGAGTGGACTGCCCAGGGCTTGGCAGGGCAAAGTAATGAACCTTCAGTTACGCAGTGGAGTGGGGGGAAGAGTAGAGATCAATTCACCTCAATTAAAAAGTGAGGAGAATTGAGCTTGAGGATAAGAAGAAACCAAAGAGTAGTAGTGGGGAACAGAAAATAAGGAAGTCTAGAGCAAGATTAAGGGGACAAAGACACAGTGGAGGATTTACTAGTAATAAGACAGAAGGATTTACAAGAAGCGGAAGGTCCATTGTTTAACTTGAAGCTGTTTAGAGTTTTGATGCCATAATTCTTTTCTGAGTCTCAAACTTAAGCCTTGCGTGGATGGTGTTTTTGGAAAAATCAAGGGAGCAAAATGCATGTGCCCTCGTGTGGGCAGCCCATGGACAATGGCAAGGTAACTCATTCACTGGACTGATTCAGGGAAAAGGAGCTCACAGATGGACGTGATGGGGGTGGGGTAGGGAGGTGGGGGGGGGGGGGGAGAGAAGACCCAGAGAAACTTTTCCTAACCCTGAGAGTTCCCAGAGGATTTGGAGGCACAAGTTCTACCACTACATATGGGATGGAGTTGAACAATTTTATTGGCTCCCCAAACAGCCAAATACTTTGACATTTGGGTTCTTTCTACGTGTCTCTCAGCTATCCCAACACATTGGTTTGATTGTCCCAGAGGAATTCCAGGCTTCCAGATGCCCACTTTTCAAGCCATGAGCGCTCAAGTTCTCTCTTCATATTCCTGTCAGCCACTGGGTAACTGCAAGAAATCCCTTGTTCCTGCTTCATACTCCTGACTCTGAAAGTCCTTGATGTTGTGATACCTGCAGTTAACAGGAAGCTGTTTGTTTGTATATTTATAACTGCTCGGCCTCAGCTGACCTGGGCAGGGCTCTCAAACACTGATGGGAGTTGGCCTACTCTTGCACGAATACCACACCCATCAGCAGCCCCTTTCCTGTTGATTCCCAGAAAGCAGTGACTCTGCACTTTGGATGTGAACCCAGAATTCCAGAGATGCTCACTGGCTACTTATCTGTCCTCTGCCCTGTTATGATGCCTACTTTTCCCCTGCTATTCATCTCTCCCATTTGGTTAAGACCTTGTCGGCATCACCCAGGAACATACAGTACCCAGCAACATGTGAGCACAGAGAGGATGGTGAGATGATCTACCCCCAGTAGTGAGAAATGGCCCCCCAAAGATGTCCATGTCTTAATCCCTGGAACCTGCGACTATGTTAACTTCTGTAGTAAAAGGGACTTTGCAGGTGTGATTAAGTTAAGGATCTTGAAATGGGGAGATTGTCTTGGATTATCCAGATGGGCTCAATGTCATCACAAGGATCCTTACACGAGGGAGGCAAGAGAATCAGAGTCAGAGAAGACGGGATGATGGAAGCAGAGGCAGAGAAGGACATGTGACAACACTACACAGCTGGCTTTGAAGATGGAGGGAGGGGCCCTGACCCAAGGGATGTGGGCAGGCACTAGGAGCTGGAAAAGACAAGGAAACAAATGCACCCCTAGAGCTTTCAGGAGGAATTCAGGCCTGCTGATTTTAGCCCAGTGAAACTTAGTCTGGACTTTGGCCTCCAGAACTGTAAGATAATAAATATGTGTTGTTTTAAGCCACTAAATTTGTGGCATTTTGTCACAGTGGCAATAGGAAACTAACATACTACCTCAACAGAAAACGGAATCCTAAAGAAATGAAACATGGATCAGAAAATATTTTGTATTGTAACAGTAACCTGACATTAAAGAACTGCAAAGTCAAAATAAAGTTTATCCAAGTCCCATCACCCTAAGGCAATACGTCTGTCATTTGACCCTGTTGCCTTTCAATATCTGGCGCTATGTACTTTAAAAATGTGGTTAAGATTAGAATACATGTAAAATGTGATTGCTTAATCATAAACAAACTTCTAAATTGCTACCAAGTCTTCATAATCATCATCTTAAATTACTCCCCTGGGAGAATCTGCCATAAATTACCAAACGTTTCCATGGTTGTTAAGCATTTTGGCTGAAGCCAATGCTTTGCTCTAATAGCAAATGAGTTAAATAAGCGTGGATTGTAGGTGAGCACAGGTTTGGTGGCTGGGTTGCTGAACAGACTTGGGAAAAGTACTTCATGCCTCTGGGGCCTCCCTGAAAAATGAGACCAATAGCTGCTCTCCAGGGGGTTGTTGTGGGAATTAAATGAGATACTGAATGTCAGGTGCCTCGTGTGGTGCTGAGCACATTGTGGATTTCCAATAATAACTCATGTTATTCCTTTCTTCAAATGGTAATTGTAATTTGATAATAATTCTTTGTCATACAGGGTGTAGATTTCCCCAGTTATTTCCTAATTATTATTATTATTGAAACTGGCTGATAAGTGTCTTTTAATCTATAGATTCTCCTTCCGTATCTTTTATTTATGTGTTTACTTCCTTTACAGCTTCTTTGTTGAAGAAACAGGGTCCTCCGTCCTGAAGAATTTCCCTCAGTCTGGTTTTGCTGGTTGCATCTCTGTGGTGTTGTTTCATGTGTTCCTGTTTCCCCTGTACTTTCTGTAAATTGGTAATTAGACCTAGAGTTTCTATCAGATTCCGATTCAATTCTTTTGGTAAGAATACTGCATAGATGGTGCGGTGAATTTTCATAGGGAGGCACATAAGGTCTGGTTGTCACTCTTTTTATGATGTCATCCTCACTCGATTTTTGCCTACGTTCATTAATTTGTTAGGACTTGCAAAATAATATTTTAATTCTTTTATTTTTTTCATATATTAGCTGGAATAATTCTATAAACTTCCTTTCATCAACTATTTGGCACCCTGAAGGACATTTTGTAAGGAAAAGGCAAGATGAATGCTTGATTCTTTATTTACCAATTATTTTTAAATGAATTGGTTTCTAGTATCTGCTAACAGGAACAATAAATTTTTAAAAATCATTATCACTATGAACTCATGAATTGTAGTTCATTGAAGTAAAAGTCCTTGCTGAGGCTCCAAGTTTCCCATCTTTGACAAGTGAGATCCTCTTCAGATTGGCTCCTGTGTCTGTTGACAGTATAACACTTGTAATCTGATAGCCTCCTTATTTTTTTAAGATATTCATACTTACTCCTCAGACATTTCTTGTTTAGACCTAGAATCAGTCATTTCTTCAAGAGTCCTTTTGGTACAAAAAGGTATTTAGAGACCACAATCTGGGGACTAAGTGTATTCAGTGCTATTGGGTTAGTCACTATTTTTAGGCCTTTTCAATAGTTGGAGTTAAGATTTTTAAATTAAGGATAAAATACATTAAAAGTGTATACCAATACTTGCAATTCAATTTCAGGACTCAGTTTTTAACTTAATCTCATTGATCTAATATCTGTATCTCATTACTCTCTGGTTTTTTTTTTTTTTTACAAATTGTATTTTCTTGCCTCATCATTTATTTTTTTGTATAAATTTACTTTATTTATTTATTAGCTGTGTTGGGTCTTTGTTGCTGTGTGAGGACTTTCTCTAGTTGCAGAGAGTGGGGGCTACTCTTCGTTCCGGTGCACAGGCTTCTCATTGTGGTTGCTTCTCTTGTTGTGGAGCATGGGCTCTAGGTCCGTGGGCTTCAGTAGTTGTGGCACATGGGCTCAATAGTTGTGGCTCGCAGGCTGCAGAGCACAGGCTTTGTAGTTGTGGCACACAGGTTTATTAACTCTGTGTTATGTGGGATCTTCCCAGACCAGGGCTCAAACCCCTGTTCCCTGCATTGGCAGGCAGATTCTTAACCACTGCACCACCAGGGAAGCCCCACCTACTTGGTTCTTAACAACACCAACATATTGATACTAATCCCAAGGCTTTAAGTATAATTATATAAGTATGTATACTTATCCTGTAATACACAGACAACAGCCTCAAAACAATTATACTAGCACTACCACTAACAATGAGTACTGAGAACAATTTAAGATTTTATGTAGCGCTCTTTTTTTTTTTTTTTTTTTTTTGGTCTTAATTTATATCCTCCTCAGGTGTCAAGTCAACGTACTATGTTTTAAAGTCATTTAAAATGCCTTCTGTGTGGTTATGCCACCAATTCCATGTACTATTAGGTGCTTATATTTCATTTTAATTTTCAACTTTAGGGATTTAATACACTTTTATTTCATAATTACACAAAATATTTACATGTCCCTAAATCAAAACTACAAACCATGGTGCATTTGGAGAAGTTCAGCTTCTGTTTCTGTACATTCTACCCTATTTCCTCCCTCCTGTGCATAACCATTAAAAACCTGTCTTGTTCTTCCCTTGCATCTTAAAATATAAGCAAACACATATATTTGCTATCCTCCCATTTTCTATAGAGGCTAAGCACACTTAAATAATAGACAATTTTTCAAGAACAGTGTTAGATTCCCAGGAAAATCAAGTGGAAAGTAGAGTTCCCATACGCTCTCTACCCCCTCACATGTACAGCCTCCTCCAATGTCAACATCCCCCACCAGACTGGTACATTTGTTTCAACTGATGAACCTACATTGACGCATCATTATCACCAAAGTCCATAGTTTACATTAAGGTTCACTCTTGGTGATATACATTTTATGGGTTTGGAGGAATGTTTGATGCCATGCATTCACCATTATAGTATCATACAGATATATAGGTTTCCTTTCACTGCCCTAAAAATCTATGCCTCTTCATCCTCCCTATTTGCAGCCCAGATATGCATACATTCTCAATTTTTTTTTAAATCCGATATCTTAGAGATCACTAGAGAGTACTGAGATATTTCTTGGGTTTTTTTTGTTTTTGTTTTTGTTTGGTTTTTTGTTGTTGTTGTTTTTTAATACCTACAGAGTACTCTGCAGTGTGGCTGTACCATAGGCTATTTAATCTCTGTTAAATAGAGAGCTGCACTATAAAATTGCATTGTATGAATACATCAAGATTTATTTTACCATTCCCCTGTTACTCGTTATTTAAGTTTTTACAAAGATTGCTTTGCTATTATAATTAGCACTGAGAAGCTTTTCCATATTTTGTTGGAGTTTCTGACTGTATCACTAGGATGGATTCCTATCACAAAGTTATTAGGTAGATCATACAGCTATTGCAAAACAAATTAGCTCAAAACTTTGTGACTTAAGCACCATTTGTTTAGCTCACAATTCTGGGGTCAGCAATGTGGCTTGGCTTTATCTAGGTGGTTCTTATCCTCTTGACTAGTCTGAATCATGCATCTGTAATCATCTGCTAGATGAGGTGGGGGCCAGCTTGCCTAAGATAGCCTCAGCTATGACAGCTTGTCCGAGCTTCACGTGGTCTCATTCTCTAGAAGGCTAGCCCCAATTTGTCACATGATGGATGCAACAGGGTTTTAAGAGAGCAAGCAGTGTGTGCAAGACTTGAAATCAGCATGCCATCACTTCTGGTACATTCTATCGGCTAAAGCAAATCACAAGGCCAGTCTAGATTCAAGGAGTGGGGAAATAAACTCCACCCTTGGATGGGAATGCTGTAACGTCACATGGCAAAGAACATGGATACAGGGACTTCCCTGGTGGTCCAGTGGCTAGGACTCTGCGCTCCCAATACAGGGGGCTGGGATCGATCCCTGGTCAGGGAACTAGATCCCACATGCCACATCTAAGAGTTCTCATGCCACAACTGAAAACCCCGCATGCCGCAGTGAAGAGCCCACGTGTAGCAACTAAGACCCAGCGCAGACAAATGAATAGGTAAATAAATACTAAGTCAACAAACAAACAAACAAAAACAACACGGATACAGGAAAGGGCAGAGAACTGGGGTCATTTTTGCAAGCCATCTATAACTTTGGCTCAAAGGATATGGACCTTTAAAAGCTCCTAGTGTGTACTGGAGGGCCTCATCCTTTATTCTGTTTTCTCCCACATGACTGCAGTTCATTCAATGTGAACAAGCTGTCCTCCGTTTCCATCTGGGCATAAATCTCTATGAGTAATCATGAGTAAAATTTTAGGCAATATATCTTTGAAGTCTCATTGACTGCAGTGCCTGCAAGAAGAATTCATGCACTGTACATCCCACCAAATTCAACCTGATTACCTGATGTGGGTCTGAGAATTCCATTTTGCTTAGGGGCCAACCAAGCAGATTAGATTTATGGGAGGGTGGTATCAGTATTTGGATTTGATTTAGATCCCCACGATTACTCTGGAGCTACTCCAAACTTATGCCCCCTCCAACTCACCTAGAAATTTCTGGATTCTCATGGGCTGCTCCAGATAAGAATGAAGATACTCCCCAGCTGGTGCAGTGGAGGGGGCAGTGCCCTGGAAGACAGGACAGATGGGTTCTATCCCTGTGTCTGCTACTTCCTCGCTTTGGGTCATTGGACAATCATCATCTCTCTGAGCCTCAGATTCACCATCTGTAAAATGGGGAGAATAAGACCCGCCTCATAGAGTTAAAGCGAGGATTCACTGTAATGTGTTTTAATTTAACATAGTAAATGTAACATCTTTCCTTTACTCCCAGATTTAACTTTTGAGGACTGCTCCTAGCTGATAGGAGGTGGGGGAGAAGGTAGAGTGAATCCTCCACTAGCCCACAAATAACTCAGCCCTCTCAAGGCACAGCTGCCAAGGCATCCCTTTGTCTAAGCATCTGGCTTGGGCATTGAATACTTTACACATCTAAGTAGTTACTTTTAGAAGGGTCAGCAATGACACAGTCCAGGTCAAAACTTTAAGGAATATAGTACCCAGGCCAATGCCAAAGCTGTGGGCGGCTATGCTGCCTCCTTGATTTGGATGAGTTCTGTCTGCCTGTGTCTGCACAGGGCCCCATGTGTGGGGCTGCTGCCTCTTCACAAGCCCCACCCTCACCCCGATGCAGGTGTCAAATAGCACAAGGAGAGAAAACTTGTTTGGTTAAACACCTGACTCATCACTCACTCATAGCTTGACAGCCTTCTGAACTTGTTTCAGACTTGGCTTTAAAAAAAAGGTGGAGGGTGGAGTGGAAATAGGATCCTTTTATTAGAGTTCACTTTCCTGAGGGGTTATTTTCTTGAAGGTTAATCCAGACCTGGGTTGTTATTCTAAAGGTGCAGTGGAGGTAAAACTTCAGCCTGGGTTTGGCTATTAACCCATTACTGACTCACTCAGTGATGGCACCTGGGGATTTGTATAAGGGCTAAGATGCTACAAGAGCTGCCTATTGGGAGTCAAGGACCCTGGTTTTTCTCTGCAGACTGAAGGCCCACTTCTATCATTTGCCCTTAAGATAAGGAATTCTTGCTTATAGGTAGAAAACGCTGCTGGATTCCATACAACATCCCTGTGTCTGGCCACTGTCTGGTAACGGATTTCTTCTGGAATTAAGTTTGACCCAACATTGATAGCCATTTGCATGGAGTGCATGGTGGTTACACAGAATGCCAAATGGAGTTTGAAAGCAAAAATGCAGGCCCCGGCAATGGGGCAAGGGTTGGAAAATTATGGCCCACAGGCTAAATCCAGCCTGTTGCCTGGTTTTGTTTTGGTTTTTAATTAATAAGCTTTATTTTTATAGTAGTTTTGGGTTCACAAAAATTGAGCAAAAGGTACAGAGATATCCTATAGATCCCTGTCCCCACACATGTATAGCCTGCCCCGGTTCCTACATTCTGAACCAGAGTGGTTGATTCTAAATCAATGAACCTATATTGACACATAATTATCACCCAAAGTTCATAGTTTACATTAGGGTTCACTTTTGGTGGTATTCATTCTATGGCTTTTGACAACTGCATAATGACAGTCTCCACCATTGCAGTGTCATACAGAATAGTTTCACTGCCCTAAAAATCCTCTGAGCTCTGCTTATTCATCCTTCCTCCCTCACTTCACCTCTTGGCAACCACTAATCTTTTCGCTATCTACATAGCTTAGCCTTTTTCAGAATATCATATAGTTGGAATCATATAGAATGTAGCTTTTTCAGATTGAATTTTTGCACTTAGTAATATGCATTTCAGTTTCCTTCATGCTTTTTCATGGCTTGATAGCTCATTTCTTTTTAGTACTGAATAATATTCCACTGTCTGGATATATCACAGTTTATCATTCACCTACTGAAGGACATCCTGGTTGTTTCCAAGTTTTGTCAATTATGAATAAAGTTGCTATGAATATTTGCATGGAGGTTTTTGTGTCACTGTAAGTTTTGAATTCATTTGCGTAAATACCAAAAGATGTGATTGCTGGATTTTATGTAAGAATATGTTTAATGTTGTAAGAAAACCACCAAACTGGCTGTATTATTTTGTATTCACACCAGCAATATACGAGAGTTCCTGTTTCTCCATATTCTCGCCAGCATTTGGTTTGGTCAGTGTTTGGGATTTTAGTCATTCTAATAGGTGTGTGGTGGTATCTTATTCTTTCAATTTGCAATTCTCTAATGCCATATGATGTGGAACATCTTTTCATACACTTACTTGCCATCTGCATGTCTTCTTTGGTGAGGTGTCTAATTTTTTTGCCCATATTAAAATCTGGTTTTCTTATTAAGACTTCCTTGTATATTTTGGATAACAGTCCTTTACCAGATGTGTCTTTTGCAAATACTTTCTCCCAGTCTGTGGCCTGTTTGCCTGTTCATTCTCTTGAGATTGCCTTTCACAGAACAGAAGTCTTTAATTTAATGGAATCCAGCTTATCAGCTATTTCTTCCATGAATCCTGCCTATGGTATTGCTGCCTATTTCTGTAAATAAACTTTTATTGGAACACGGACACACTCACTCTTTTATGTATTACATATGGCTACTTTTGTTCGAAAACAGCAGAGTTGAGTGGCTGTGACAGAGACTGTATGGCTGGCAAAGCCTAAAATATTTTACTATCTGATTCTTTACAGTTGCCAGAGGCTGGGTTAGACACATCCTTCCAGAAACACAACCCCATTCCTACTGTCTATCTCTGTGGGACACTCTCCTCTCTCTAAGCTGGGCTCCCTTGAGCCAGTGTGCGTCTTGAGTGTAGGGGAGGGCTTAGCCCCGGAGCTGATGGCACCAAGGACTGGCCCGAAGGCCTTCAGGCAGCAGCAGCACAGTGGGGGCACCAGCATTCCCACAGCAGCCTCAGGAAGATGGGGAGGAAGCCTTGCTGTCACGGTGAGCACTGGGCCTTCTCAGATTTCACCGCACAGCTCCCCTCTGCTGTCCACTCTCCTAGGGTTCTAGGGGATTCCAATCAGTAATGGGGAAACAAAGCAATTACTTTGATGGGACTTTATCAGTCTCCTGGGGCTTCTGTGACAAAACAATACAATCTGAGTGGCTTAAATAAGAAATGTATTATCAAATAGCAGATTCTAGTCCTGGAGGCTAGAAATCCAAATTCAGGGTGTCCGCAGGGCCACGTTCCCTCTAAAGGTGCTAAAGGATCTGCTCCAGGCCTTCTTCAAGCTTCTGGTGGTTTTCTTGGCTTGTAGATGCTGTTCTCCCTGTATCTTTGCATCATCTTTTCTCTGTACATGACCCTGTGTCTAAATTTATCCTTTTTATATGGACATAGTTATATTAGATTAGGGCCTACCCTAATGACCTCACTTTATATATGTAATGACCCTATTTCCAAAGAAAGTCACATTCTGAGGTACTAGGAGTCAGGACTTCAACATATGAATTTTGAGGGGATACAATTCAACTTATAACAGGGGCTCTCTGTCCGCTGCAGGCCTATGCCACACCATAAGAGGAAAGTGTTAAATGCAAGGGACAGAAAAAAAATCTATACCATATAGCTCAATCATTTGTTCAGCATGTTCATACAAACCACCATGGGGAATTCTGAATCCTCTAAACCTTACAAGAATCCTTTGCAAATGAGAAAACTGAGTCCCACTTGCTTAAGTAATATCGCAAATGGTAGAGCAGGTTTCAAACTCCAGTTAGCCTGATTTTGAAGCCCACCTCCTTCCCATTAGGCCAGCAGTTCACAAACTATTATTCTGGAACCATCAGCATCACTACTACCTGGCAACTTGCTTGACATGCAGGCTTGTAGGCCCTACCCCAGACAGACTGAACCAGAAACTCTGCTACAGTAGTAGAGAGGGATTGTGATACTACCAAAATTCTAGAATCTCTGCCCAGGCTCGAGCAAGAAAGTAGGCAGGTTGACACTTTTTAAGCACTTATGTGCCTGCACCTGGCTGACTGCCTGTATGTAAACCTTCTATACAATTGTGGGAAACAGAATAACACCACCCCTCCCTCCCCCCCACCCCATGCCCATGTCCTAATCTCTGTAAACTGACTAGGTTACCTTATGTGGTGAACAGGAATTTGCAGATGTGATTAATTAAGGATCTTGAGATGGGGAGATTATCTTGGATTATCCATGTGGGCTCAATGTCATCTCAAGGGTCCTTATAAGAGCGAGGCAGGAGGGTCAGAGTAGGAGATGTGACGACAGAAACAGAAGGGGAGGCAACCTGATACTACTGGCTTTGGAGATGGAGGAAGGGGCCACAAGCTAAGGAATGCAGGTGGCCCACAGGAGCTGAAAAGGACAAAGAAACAAATTCTCTCCTACAGCTTTCAGGAGGAGCGCAGTCCCGGTGGACTTTGATTTTATCCCAATGAGACCCATTCTGGACTTTTGAACTCCATAACCACATGTCTTGTTTCAGACCCCTAGGTTTGTGGTAATTTGTTACAGCAGCAACAGGAGACTGAAACAACGATCTCCCTAATAATCCGCCTAGCTCAGTATTGCATCTCTCTTGATGAAGGGAAACTTAAGGTCAGAGAGGTTAAGCAACCCCATGACCCCATAACTGAGAGCTTAAACCCAGGTGTGTCTCCAAGCCAATTAGAGCCTTAATAGTCAATGTGTGGTCTGTGGACGAGAGCAGCAGCATGACCTGGAACTTGTTAGAGAAATGGCATCTAAATCTCCATCCTAGGCCCACTGAAGCAGAATCTGCACTTAACTCATGGGCACAAAAAAGTTTGAGAAGCTTGCACCATAGCACACTTCATCCTATGATGTTTCCTGTTTCAGAAATTCCCCCCCACCCCCTTCTGAAACATACAAACTTGTTCCAAGTGACTAAAGCACTGCCAGGGGTCAGGATCCCTGCTAGAAAAATCCTCTTCAGGAGACTGGTTAATACGTTTTGATCTATGCAAATATCCAACTTCAAGCTGCAAAAGCTGATGCCCAGGGCAGCCTTGCTCTCTGCAGTCAGGCCTCTAAGCTGCTGAATCAGAAGCTAGTTCAAAGACCCACCACACTGAGGCCAACTTGGGCTTCTCCAGCAGGTAAGGCAATAGAAGGTAGAGGCTGTTTGAATGATGTAGAGTACAGACCAGCGCTTCTCAAGTGGTGATGTGCACATACATCACCTGAGAAGCTTATTGAAATGCAGATTCTGCTTCAGAAGTTTTGGTATTCTGCATTTCTAACGAGCTCCCACCAGGGGATGCTATTGGTTGGCAGGGACACTTGAGCCGCAAGCTGTGGACACCCACTCCTCAGAGACCACCTCCTCATTCAAGGTCTCTTCTGCATTTAGTTCTCCAGGCAAAGGCTTTCAAAATCTGGTGGGTCATCAGCCTAACTTGGGTACCTTTCAACAAAGGATGGACTCCAGCCCAGGCCTTTGGAGCCAGGAATCTGTAGGTTTATCAGGCGCCTCAAATCTGAGGAAGCTGGTCATATACAGGTGTTTGGAAATGTTGCTTGAAACCACAAAAGCAAACAACTCCTCAACCAATCACCTCCACCTCACTTCTGATTTTGCATACACGCAGAGCCACGATTGGAAACACCAAATGCTCTCCTCCTCACCCTTAAGACCTCAGGTGCCCCGAAGACCTGCCCACACTGCCCTGGGAGGGTGGCTTAGGGGCAGTGGGACACGTGCCAGGACAGCAGAGAGCCCTGAGAAACTTAGCCGAGGGCGACCCAGCTCCCACTACAAGGTCAGGGGCAGGCCGACTCCATCTCCTTCTTGCCCTCTGATCCCTGCGCACTTACCTCCTGACAGATACTATTCGTGGGAGTTCCACCGCCCCTTGGCAGGGAAGGCAGAGGGCAGCAGCCTGCAGGTACAATTCACTCACAGCATGTGGTCGTAAAACACAGCAAATGAAACTTCAAAGGCCTCAGGCGGGCACCGCCCAGGGACCCACCTTTCTCCAGAGCTTCTTAGCAGCCTGTGGAATTCTCCTCCACGGTGACCTCAGTGTCTTCCCCACCCCACCCTCCATCAGGGCTCCCATTAAGAAAGCTGCTTTTATGACATCAGCGATGATTAACTGAGCTAATGTCTCCCCAGCTGGCAGAGTCAAGAGCCCTGGTCAATACAGAAACCTATTCTGTGAGCCTCAGCTAAGCCACCTGAGAAAAAAAAAGACCTGTGACCTGTCCTGGGAAGGAAAAACACGACGTGCAGCTGAGTTAGGCCTGGGTAATTTTGCTCAGACCCCCAAAGAGATGGAGCAGGAGAGACCAAGCCCTTCGCACAGCCAGCCTCTCTCTCTGCTTGGGACTGGGGTTCCGGAAATGGTCTGCGCCCCCCAGCATGGCTGCCTGTTAAGTTAGAGTGGTTAAAGTTAGTGATCTTTCCCTTGGGGACAGCAGCAGCTTCCTCGCCTGCCAACCTCATCTTTCTCACCTGTGGTTTCTCATACCTGACCAAGCTCCTCCAGCCTCTTTGTTCATGATTTTTCCCAAACCTAGAGTAGCCTTTCTTTTGCCTTGTCTGTCTAATGAACTCCTATTCATCCCTCAAAACTCCACTCAGGCTTTGATTCTTCTGAAACTCCTTTCTCCCCACCAGTCAGAGTTAATTCCATGCATACAATTCATTCCAGGGCTCTCAAATTGTCCCCAGGCTGGAAGCGTTGGCGTCACCTGGAGACTTGTTATAAATGCAGATTCTCAGGCCTCACCTCCAGAACTATGAGATCAGGACTCTGAGGGTGGGGCCCAGTGATCCAAGTTTTTATAAGCCCTCCGGGGGATTCCGAGGCACGCTAAAGTCTGAGAAAGATTGGATTCGTTCATGCATCACGTTATATTCTAAGCGTTTTCATCTGTATTCCACGGTCCTCTGTGAGCTACCGAGGGTTGATGTGCTCTTACATTCATCTTTGCCTCTCTAATCCCTAGTCCCAGATAAGGCACAGGCAGGATGACTGTTTTAAAGGACCAGTCTGACAGATGAGCTCTCTCCTTGACCTTTCAGTGGCTCCCCATTGCTCCTTGCCATGACCTGACTATCCCTGTGCGTTGGGCTTCTGACTGCCTTTCTCTCCATCTCACTATGCTCTGGGCAACCCCTCTTTGCTTAGTCCCTCACACATGCCCAAATGCCTCTCTGGTTTGGGGCCAAAGCCATGCTGGCCCCACCACGTTTCCTGCCCACTAACCTACTAATTTCTACTAAACTTCAGTTCTCAGCTTAACCATCGCTTCCACATTTAAGCCTCCCCAAATCTCCCCCGGCAAACACACATGCTCAGGACCCCAGTGAGAAAGCCACCCGTGCAGCATCCTGTGCCTTTCCCCTGTGGTACTGGTTGCAATGGTCCCATGCGATTCTTCGCGTCATATCTGCCTCCCGCGTAGACTGTGAGTTCCACGGGGGTCGGGATCTCAGGTGCATTTCTGTACCATTCTGGTGTCACCAGTGCCTGCAGCACAGGCGGGGGCACTTCTCCCGAGCCCATCTTTCCGTGCTCAGGCGTCTGCACCCTGGAGCTTGCCCATTTCGGGTCCTACTCACAGTTCCCTTCCCCAGGTGGGCGAGGGGTGTCCCAGGCAGAGCGTCTGGACTTGTCAGAGCTTGCTCACCACTGGCCTGCTTGCCGAATAAGGAAAGAGCTGGGGGAGTTTCCAAGTGGCCCTTTGATGGATTTGTCTCTGCTGCCTGATTTCCATTGGACTCCCCCCGCTTTTTTGTTGTTGTTGTTGTTCCCTGGCACAGAGCTAGTGCTTTCGTTCCTGACTTTACATTTTCTGACATTATCTGATCAGAACAGGGGAATTCTTCATGAGAGGACGCTGATTCATTCTGCAAAGCGGTGCCTGACAGCACCTCCTACGTGCCAGATGTCTCCCAGATGCTGAGGACAGAGTGGGGAGCAAGACAGAGAAAATCCCAGCCTCATGGAGGCTACATTCCAATGAATGCCTTTGATTTGTGTTAACAGAGCAGAGTGATGTGTTCCCGGTAAGCAACATTGTGCCAGATATGAGAAACCGTATTTTCTACAAGGGCGAGCTATGGGTTTAGGGTTGATTGGGAGGCGTGGCCTGTGCTTCTCAAAGATCGTCTAAATTTTCCCTAAGCGTTGGTGAAGTTCATCCTAGGCTCCTAGGGGCTGTAATGCTGCAGAAGTGATAGGTCTCAGTGAATAAGGTTGGCATTTTAGAGCTGGAGGAATCCTATGGACCAATTAACTGCTTCTTTAAGGAGGACGGTCGGCGGCTAGGGAGGCAAGGGTACTCACTGGAGATTACTTAGTTAATTAGAGGATTCAGTGGGTCTCTAGCAACTAGGGTAGAAAAACTTCACTGTTGGGCCAAACTTGGTTGTCAGCGAATGTTCTACACTTGAGAAGTTCATCTAGGAGTGAGAGATGAAACCAAGAGCCAACTTCTTCATCGTCTAGCACAATCCACCTGTTACTTGCTTTCCTAGAAGCCTGTGCTTTCTGTTACAAATCACTTCGTTTATACAGGATTATTAGTTTAACCTCTCTCCTTCCTCCTCTCCCTCTTTCTCTCCCTCCCTGATCTGTGAGTGCATCAAGGCAGAGCTTCCCCTGTCTTGTTCACTGCTTATCTCTAGACGTTCATTTCGTGCCTGACCCAGGGTGGCACCCTAAAAACTGGGGTCAGGGGTGAGGTGGGGGGAACACACCCTCAGATCTTTCTGAGACCTGCAATGCTTGTGCATTTGATGTTTTAATTTTCGGGCAGATGAGCTTTATTTCTGAGATTTCTGGCCTGGCGTAGCCCTTACCAATATTTTTAACACTCTTCTTTCTAGTTTTGGAGGAAATCTTTTCATTACGAGAAATCACTACCTTTTTCGGGAGTTTCCCCCAGAGCAGGACATTTGCATTCTGCCCCCTAGCTCTGTCTCTAATTAAGTAATCTCGAGCGAGTGCCCTTGCCTCCCTAGCCGCCGACCATCCTCCTTAAAGAAGCAGTTAATTGGTCTGTAGGATTCCTCCGGCTCTACGATGCCGACCTTATTCACTGAGACCTATCACTTCTGCAGGGTCTCTGCCCAGGATGTCATGGGCAGTGAAAATCTTCCAGGAGGTTCTCCTCTGGAGCTGGGGATGAAAAGGAGCCATCAAGTGGCACCACTAGCTACCTGAATTTCCCAGCCTGCCCCACCACAGTGATGTTGGGGGAAGTGCCAGCAGGCGCAGGAGCCTCATGTCTGCTTGTTCTGATGATGCGCAGGTTGTCAAGACAATTTTCCTGCTGAGATGTCAGTCTTCCTCACCTGCACGTTGGCTGCTCAGATAGTCTCAGACTCATGACCCCTCTTTGATGCTTTACAAACAGACTCCCTAGAACCTCCTTGCAGGTGTTGTGTGTCTAGATCTCTTCTAGAGCTTGATTCTTCTGGACCTCTTCTGGAGGAGGTGCAGTGACTCATGGACCACGCGCACTTGCCATCTAGCTTTCGAGCTGGGCTCATGACTCTCCCTCCTAGTCCCTGCCCCGGGCCTCACCAGCTCCCCGTGAACCTGTCAGCACACTGAGGGTTAAGATTTCATTCCTCAGGATTTGCATTTCAACTCAGCTATTCATTTGCTTTGAACAGGATGCTACATAACCAGTCTCCATGCCAGGGGTTCTCACCTGAAAAACAGGACTTAAAAAAAAAAAATCCTTGGCTTAGATTTTCTGTGAAATGGCATTTGCTACAAAAGTGCTTGGTCACAGGAAGTCACACTGGGCAGAACTTCTGTTTCTCCTCCTTCTTCCTCCTCCTCCCCTTCCTCCACTCCTCCTCCTCTTCCTTCCTTTTCCTTCCTCTACTTTATATTTTTCTAATGGGACGTTGTAAAACACACACACACATGCAAAGTGCTCAGTCAATTTTTGTAAAATGAATACCTGTGTAATTACCACTCAGGTTGAGAAACAACATAATATCAGCTCCAGAAACTTCCCAGGTGCCCTTTCCAACAGTAACCTCTTCCATCCGCCCTGCTGGAAACACCACTCTTAATTTTATCATTTCACCTTGTTCAAAGGCCAGACACAGATTTCTTTACCGATTCCACAGATTTCTTCATTCTACAGTAATAATAGCTGGCACCTATGCAGTGCTTCCCATGTGCCAGGCGATGGTTAGAGTGCTTGACAAATACCAACTCTTTTCATCCCTATAGCAACCTTATCAGATAGGTTGTCACCTGGTTTACAGATGAGGAAACTGAGGGCACAGATGGTTAAGTAACTTGTCCAGGGTCACACAGCTAGTAAGAAGCCTGGATCTGAACCCAGATAGTTTGGTTCCCGAGATTGCACTCCTATCAGCTGTACTGCTTGTCATTCAATGGGATCTGGAAGCTGTGCTGAAGTGTTCTGATACCTGTAATGGGATTTGGAAGCTGCGCTGAAAAGTTCTGATACCTGTAAAGTCCCTCTCACAGATGTGTAAGAGATTTGAATATTATAGCAGCAATTATTATAGCCTCAGACTGAGGCAACCCAACCCTGCCTCCATCTTTGCAGTGAAACTAATTTAGCTGTGTGTGTGTGTGTGTGTGTGTTTCTGTTTTGGACATCATACTCATCTCAAGGATCAGTTAACTAACATTACCATTGGCGGTCTCTTCCAATACAGATGGGACCAAATTTCCCAGCACCCTAGCCACTTCGGGTTCTACTCTTCCCAGGGAATGACTCTCATTACCAGAATGGCGTAACAGCTCTTTCCAAACTTTTTGCCACGAAGGATTGCTTTCCCTTATTCCTCTGCCTTGACTAAGTAAAAATAAATGTCCCTCTTTTCTCCCATATGGTGTTATTCAAAGACATATATATCTGTCAAACATGGATGGTGTCTGATCGCCAGGAGATAACTAATAACCAGTGAAGCTCAGTGTTTATATTTATGAGCTGTGCTAACCTGTAATGGGGAGAACAAATCTGACTCCACATTGGATCTGTTTCTTTTACTTTAACCTTTGTATTCTATTGCTTTTGCTACAAGTTAAGAATGTTGCCTATAGTCTGACATATACAGGATAGCCCATTCACAAGGCTCTGACCTCCAAAGGTATAATGCTTTTCCATTCATATAGAGAGAAAAAGTTGCAGAACAGAGAATAACATTTGTCTTGGTGGAGGTTTACAGGAACATCCTGACCACTGTACATGGACCATTGTAAGAACAAAGGATTCTGACACCAAGAAATGTGCAACAAACCACCACATCCCTCCCCTTTTAGTATAATAGAAGCCTAAAGTCTAACTCAGGCAAGATGGTTCTTCGGGACACTAGTCCACCATCTTCTCAGTCTGCTGGCTTTCCAAATAAAGTCGCTATTCCTTGCCCCAGCAAACTGTCTCTCAATTTATTGGCCTGTCGTGCGGTGAGCAGGACGAGATTAGACTCGTTACTTAATCTCTCTGTGCCTCAGTTCTTCATTTATGAGAAGGGGAATAATGTTATCTACCTCATTGGGTTGTTTTGAGTATTGGATGAAATGAATATACAGTGCCTACCACAAAGTGCTCAGTTAGTATTTGTTCTTGTTTTTTCTTTTCTTTTTTTTAAAGGCAAATTCTTTTTTTTAATATAAATTTATTTATTTATTTGATTGGCTGCCTTGGGTCTTTGTTGCTGTGTGCGGGCTTTCTGCAGTTGCAGAGAGTGGGGGCTACTCTTCGTTTAGGTGTGTGGGCTTCTCGTTGCGGTGGCTTCTCTTGTTGCAGAGCACAGGCTCTAGGCACGCGGGCTTCAGTAGTTGCAGCACGTGGGCTCATTAGTTGTGGCTCGTGGGCTCTGGAGCGCAGACTCAGTAGTTGTGGCGCACAGCCTTAGTTGCTCTGCAGCATGTGGGATCTTCACGGACCAGGGATCGAACCCATGTCCCCTGCATTGGCAGGCAGACTCTTAACCACTGTGCTACCAGGGAAGCCCTACTTGTTCTTGTTTTTGCTGTTATTATTAAGTTGAAGGTAATGATAGTTATATTTCATTTGAGTTAGTCTTGAACTCCAGCCTGAAGCCAAGATCCTTTGATATTTATTTTGGCCTGTTCACCTTAAGATATGTGAGTGATGCTAGACTTGTTAAAATATTGAAAATAATTTCTAACTGTCCCTTGCCTTATTCCTTTGTGAAAATCCAGGTATCTTGGGATCCCAGGTAGGAAACAACTAGCTTAAGTTTTAGCCATGGAGGGCTTTGAGCACTTACAAATTCTGCCCTAATTGGCTTTTTATCCCAATTACATAATCAGCCCTTGATTACTTGGGGGCTGCAGTCCAACTGGAGGAAAGTCCGTGGTCCTCCCGCTTTCGTTATCAGTCCATTCATGTCTTGTTGGCTCTTTCACCAAAATTCAAGAAGGACTTTGAACAGCAGAGGATAGAAAAAAAAATCAATCAGCCAAATTTATTCCTTATTATTGAGGTTGAAAGAAGAGAGTGGAACTACTGGCAAATATGCATTTGAGATTGCTGTCCCAGTCTTCTGTTGCTGTGGAAAATTAAGATTTGCCCGCATGTCAGCTTCTAGGCTTTTGGGCAGACAATGCTCTAGTAGGAGAAAAGCACAGATGTTACGGTCAGCTCTAGGTTTGAATGGTGATGCCTCTATTCACTACCTCTGTGATCTTGACTAAGCCTCTCTAAGCCTCGGTTTTCTCATCTATAGAATGGAAATAATACCCCTCTCACTGTGAATATTAGATGAAATGATGTATGTAAGATGCCTGGCACCTGCAAGCACTCAAAACTTCGCTCCTTTCTCCTGGCTCATCCTAGTCGACCTGTGAAAACTAAGTGATGAGTCTGATGAAAAATAAGAGTCGAATTTGGTGACCTGGCTTGGCTGAGCCTAGCAATTTATTCACTGACCATATTGTCACCATTTTATCAGTGTTCTGAAATTGTTTAGAAACAGCTTAAGTGTTACAGAGTAGTCACAGAATTCTGAAGGGAACAAAGTGGGGAAACTTCTACAAAGGCAAGCTGGCTGCATCCCTCTACCGCTGAGACATTCCTTGCACCTAAGTCAACATCTCAGATTCTGACGACGGTCATCACCACCACCACATCATCTTCTCGCGATGTTCCTACACGTGCATTGTTTTGTTTCTTTCTGGCATCACTACAGGATGGTGGGATGGTGGATTACATGTTGTTATCTCCATTTTCTGGTGAGGAACTTGAAACTCAGGGAGGTCTAATGACTTGTCCAAATGCACACTTCTAATTGGTGGGTGGAAAAAGATTTGAATACATCTCATCACTCTAGATCCAGAAGGTCTTTTTATCATTTCGTGTTGCTGGGCAACAATTATAAAATAATTTTTGTCTGCTGTATTTGGCATATTTCATTCTGCTCTTACCTTTTCACCTCCTTAAAGAAGATTTACTTCCCTCAAAGAAATATTTTAAACCTCAACACTGTCCTATTCATTGGTTTTATTACAGATCAAATTTAGTGGTAACAAGCGTACCAGAAATCTGTATGTGTGTGTGCTTATGTCTGTGTATGTATTTTTTTCCTTCAGAAGCCAACCAATAGCCCAGTGAAAAAGAAAAAAATATATTCCATTTAAAATCCCAAATAAACTTGGACAGTTTTTTTGAGTTTGTTGTGATGCAATTTAATTTCTATGCTATTTGGGACTCCTACTACTTCTTGGATGAGAAATGGTTTTCCAGGAGACATAAATGACCACTTCCAGAACAATAGAAATGGAAGAGGAAACAATTAAGAAGAGAAGAGTTATAAGCAGGTTGGCCCATATAAAAATGTTGGGATAGAGATTCATAAAATAGTAAATAAAAAATTTTAGTAATAATAAAGGAATAGAAGGCTACCTATTAGAATGGTCTTCAAAGAGTGGTTCTAACTCCAGGTCAAAAATATATACGTAAAATAGTGAGTCACAAAATTCTCTCACCACAACTGAGATTTGCAAAGAAATTGTAATTTCTTTTTTCTTCAAAACTGCTCCTAGCTCCTCATGAGTCTCAGCCCTCAGGGTATCCAGGAAAGTTCAGACTTGACAATAAGCAATATTCCAGTCTCTTCTGGGCTGAACAGTTTCCTCTCTATTTAAACAGTCTGTTCCAAGTTCAGCTGGGTATCACCTCTTGTGGTCTAAAAAAACCTCCTCAGGGTAAACCTGTCCTTTGGGATAAATAGCCTTTTGGAGTGCGTCCATTCCTTCCTTTTTCCCAGGACGGTGTCCACATGCCACGGGGAGACACTGGGGGACTCTCTCTCTCCTCGTGGTATGTCTGGACAGACCAGATCCCTGACTGGTGACTGCCAAGTGAGGTCTGTCTGGATTCTCATCCTGCCTGTAGTCTGATCATTTGTCCCTGCCTTCCGTGGCCTCTCTGGCCAAACCCAGGGCTTTGCCAAGCCCTTCGTCTACTCAGAAACCCTGTGTGCTCTCTCAGGGGTGCAACGGCTCCTCTGGTTGTGAGGAACCAAACGCATGGTCTTGGACTGATGGTGATGAACCGTCTTCCATCACCTCATCATTATTCGTGGATCTTGTTAAACATGTCCCCAGCCTAAGAACCTGCCACCTCCTTTCATTAGGCCTGGAGAAGTTGTCATCCACCTTCTCTTGCAACACCCCCCAAGAGGTTCTTGAGTTTCCTTTCCTAAGCTTTTGGCTCTGACCTACTTTTTCTTCCACTATCTCTTGTTTCTTCTCCCCATCTTGGTTTATAAATGGAAGGAGTGTTTTCTTTGCACTGGGGAAGAAACTGTAGGTCGGAGTCTTCCAAACTTGACCCTGATACGTATTGGGAGTTAAAGGAATTCAGACTGGCTTTAAAGAGCTTTGCCTGGGCTATCACATTTCTTTTAAATGTCAAAAGCTGCATGTTCTTTCTTGAATTCATGCTACAAGAATCCTAAACCTTCTTGAGAAAAATAGATGCCTGTGGCAGAACTGGGAGAGAGCTTGTTACATTAGTGAAATTTCGTTAAAAACTCTCATAAAAACTCTCACATTAGATAAAAAAATATAAGAATACATTATAAATATACATAAACAAATAACACATATACAATACAAAATGTACAACAAAAGGAAAACTCCACCTTGCCTTACACCCCGTACTACCATCCCACTTTCCTTTCCAGATACACCCATCATTGACAGTTTGGGGTACATCCTTCCAGACCATTTTCTATACATTTATAGATATTACATATGTGAAGGTACAGTGTATAAGTTTTGCTTTTACTTTTATTGAAAGTGACATCGTGGTATAGTATTCATTTATTTAACAATATAGTTTGTAAGTCGTTCTATATCCATACTTATAGGTCAACCTCATTTTTAAAAATCGATGGGTGGAAATCCACAGTGTGGATGAGCCACTATTTATTCCACCATTTTCATGGCATACACTTGGGTTATTTTAGAACTCTTTGCTCCCCAGACAACATCCTCCTCTACATCTTCTGTACAGCACTGCAAGCATGTATGCCTCACAGGAAGTTAATACAGAAAGTGAGAATATTCTGTGCCTGCCCTTTGACTACCTGTAAACATGCAAAGCACCACTGTTGGGAACCTGCACTGCCAGATGCTAAACCTCTGCTTTAATTTGGGTCATTTGTCTTCATTTTTACCACTCAACCAATTCCATTGAAAGAGCACAATCTTCTACTTGTTTTTTCCCTTTATCAAAAAAGTCCTACGTTATCAGTTGTGTAGGCATGGACATATTTTTGTGTTATTATTTCAGACGATAAAGCTGAGACTCACCGTGTTTCACCGTAATAGTTTTTTCCCTTTATCAAAAAAGTCCTACGTTATCAGTTGAGTAGGCATGGACATATTTTTGTGTTATGATTTCGGAGGATAAAGCTGAGACTCACCGTGTTTCACCATAATAGTTTTTTCCCTTTATCAAAAAAAGTCCTACGTTATCAGTTGAGTAGGCATGGACATACTTTTTGTGTTATTATTTCGGAGGATAAAGCTGAGACTCACCGTGTTTCACCCTAATAGTTTCAGGAAGGTGGTGTTTGAGCTGGCCGAGTCCTGGCGCTGGGCTCTCTCAGTGGTGGTGGCGACCCCAGCCGTGTGCTCAGGTTACCGGCATGGTGGCAAAGACTTGAAAGGCTCCCTCCTCTTCACTGTGCGGTGGCCTTGATGGAGCACAGTGACCCGTTCTCTTACTACATGCCTGTCGCCATCCAGTCTAGTGATTCACCACTGGGGTGACCCCATGCTCCCTTCTCTGCTTCCGGTGCCTCTGTCACTGGCAGCTCCGTCATCGTCTCTCCCCCTTCCCCAAACCACTCTCTAACAGAGTGAGTGTTCAGTGCTTCCACTGGACAAAGCTCCTGTGCCTGGCTGTCTTAGTGGTCAATGGCGAGCTGAGCCCCTCTGGGTGCTCTCACCTGTGGCCAGGGAAACATGGCCACATTACATCACATTTGCAAACTGAGGAATTTCCAAGAGGGGGCCATCTCAGAAGGGGCATCTCAGGAGGGGACAGAGTAACTGCTGTATCTGGAATGGGCATCTTGCTAAAACTTTTGTCCAGAAATTCCTTGTCAGTGTTTTCAGCCGGCAGGAGCAATGTTGGAAGCCGCTTAGATTAAATCTGATTATAATGTGTTTCTCAGAGAAATAAATAGCCCAAACTGAAGCATACTTCCGGGTGTCAATTTTTTACAGGCACCCTGGAACTCAATGACAGTTCTTCAGGATTGATCCAGTCCTCTGACAGCTGATGGATTGTTCCAGCAGAGATCTTTAATGAAATTGTTCACACTAGTAAGGAACCACCATCTCCAGCATATTACAATGACAATGGCAGGATCTTGTGAAGACAGAAAGCAAAGCAACTTTCCTGCTCACTTCTTTTTGGAAGCACCAAACCCTAGCAGCAAAGCCTTCTTGTTAATTAGTTGTTAATTATTGAGGCAGCACATGAAATGTTTATTAAAGAGCTGTACCACTGACAAAGAAAAGAACTCAGAGCAAGAGATTGAATTGAAGCGTAATGAAAGGAATGAGTAAGCGTTTACACAGTTGGCTGGCACCAAGGAAATTCTAGACATGTACCCCTCTGGTAAGAGATGGGAGGTACTGTAGAAATGCATAGTAAATAGACCACAATAGATGAAAATATAACAGATGCAGAGACCTGGAAGTAACCTAGCAATCCTCTCCCCTCATTTTACAGATTGGGAAACACATGTAACAGGATAAAAATGAACTGCCCAAGGTCACACTTCTAGTTGGCGTCCCAAGAATCAATTCAGCCCAGAGAACTCATCACTACCAGGCCCTGTGGAAAGGTGACTGTTGGCACTTTTGGCTTGGCGCTCTCATTCATGATATGCATCTATCCTAGCCTTCTTTGTTGACTCTTGAAAGAGATTATAAAAGAATAGTCAAAACAACACACTGAAAGATTTAGAATTGTCCATCATATCACTTTAAACCTGTTCTGTTACTATATAAGCAGACTGTGCTACTTTTGATGCATTATAAATTAATACTTTAAAAATAAATTCTGTGTGAAAATTATATTGTGTTATTTACTTATTTTTTGCTGCTGTAAAAGATAATTTGTTAGATGCATGAATTTAAAACATTTCATAGTTTTTGTAATCTTGTTTTGGCATTTAAATTTTTTAATTATTTTTTTCATTATAGATATAATTTATTTTTACTTGTTTTTATTGAGGTGTAATTGATGCATAACACTGTGTTAATTTCAGGTGTATGACATAATGATTCAATATTTGTATATATTGTAAAATGATCACCACAATAAGTTTAGTTAACATCCATCATGAACATAGTTACAAATTTTTTTTCTTGTGATAAGAACTTTTAAGATCTATGCTCTTAACCACTTTCAAATATGCCATACAGTGTTATTAACTATAGTTTCCATGCTGTACATTATGTACAGCCACATAACTTATTTATTTTATAGCTGGAAATTTGTACCTTTTGCCTCCCTTCACCCATTTTGCACACCCCCCACCACTGTTTCTTTATTTTTTAAACGTTCTGAAATCTCCAAAAAGGGAAGTGGCGCAGGCCTCTGAAAACCTCTTAATGTCTTGTTCCCTGCTCTTCACTCTTTCTTTGTGAAATATAACTTTCATCTGTGATTTTAGTTTACGCAGGGTCAGGTTCTAGTTATCTTAAATGCAGGGTGTCTTAGTCCATTTGCACTGCTATAACAATACCACAGACTGGTAACTTAAAAACAACAAACATTTATTTCTTACCATCAAAAAGGCAGGGAAGTCCAAGATCAAGGCACTGGAAGATTCAGTGTCTAGTGCAGGCCCACTTTCTATTTCATAGTTAGTTGTCTCCTCCTTGTGTCTTTGAGCTCTCTGGGGTCTCTTTCATAAGGGCACTAATCCCATTCATGAGGGCGCCACCCTCATGACCTGATCACCTACCAAAGGGCCCACTTCCAAATACCATCACATTGAGTGTTAGAATTTAACATACAAAATTTGGGGTGAGGGTGGAGTGTCACAAACATTTAGTCTATAGCACAGGGCATTCCATGTTGTACATCCATAGGGTGATTATTTGGAACCCAGAATATTTCTATCCATCTCCTGGTAGGTGTAGACTACCTGGATGCTACTCTTGATAAACTCTTAGGAAAGAGCAGTTTCATTCTCTATATTGGCCATTGCAATCTTTTGGGAGCAGCTCTGTAACATGCCTTCAAGCCTATTCCCACACACAATCATCTTTTAACTTTATATTGCAAGTAAAAAGAAAAATTAAAGTAGGAGTAAAATAAGGATGTTGTTAAATACACTTTTATCCTCCTTTGGAAAGCTGCTGCAAAATGTTGTCTTTTCATCCTTGCCTTCTACTTTCAGAAGCTGTTTGGAAAGCATTGCTGGATTATATCAAATTTATAATGAAGCTCTGTGGAGGCTCTATGCAGCATATGAGGACTGAGAGGAAAGATGCAGCCTATTCTTGAGGAATCCTAATTCCCCCACACTGACCCCATTATGCAGTGCCAGGGGTCCGGCCCCACCTGACTCAGCCAGTACTTCTCTGTTTCATTCCTCTTCCAGGTTTTACTGCATGGACTCAGTGTTCTCAAACTTCAGCCTGAGTAAAGATCACCTGGAGGACTGGTGTAAAATACAGAACCCAGCCTTGTTCCCAAAGATTCAGATTCGCTAGGTCTGGCATGGGCCCCAGAAATCAGCATTTTAAGAAACATTGTAGGAAGTTTTGTTGCAGGCATCCTAGGACCACACTTGAAAAACTCTGATCTGCCTTTGTTTTCTCACTAGGTCCCTTGGAGGGATATATTGTTTCTTGTTTCTTCAAATTATGGCCTTTATGTCTCCATTTGGGTGAATCACTTGTGTAATACCATGATTGATGCCCCTCCTCACCCAACCTGACACCCAGGATTCACCTCCCCTCCCCTTGCATCTGTCAGGGAGGATGGAGGGGGCTTGGGGAAGAGCAGACCCCCATAAAAATCTGTCCACTGGTGGAACCTCTCTTCTAGACTCACTTGAATTGCCTGTGAACATTCTTCGGAGTGGATCTGGAAAAAGTCTGAACCATTTGGGGCCAGTTCTGGTGAATTGAGTTTATGATTAAGTAGAGAATTACTATTCAGAATCAAAAGCTATGCCTGACTATAATACATATTATGACTGACATTCTGGCTTGAGTCATAAATGCATCTAAGGCACCAGATGGAGAGTTTCAAAAACATTCTCTGCAATGGTGGTGACTATCACAGCCAGGCTGCCCCAAAATGGACACACAGGCTGCTTGCAACTTGTTTTTGTTTTAATTGGTTAGGTGGCCATTTTTATTGTTCAATCTCTCTTTTGATTAAGTGGCACTTTACTATGCCAGTTGATAAATATTTGTACTACTGGAATCAGTATATAATTTTTCTCTTGAAAGACAAAATGCTCTCAACTATCTCAATTCTGAGTGGTTTTGTTTTCCAGGTCTTTATTGGAGTATAATTGCTTTACACTGTTGTGCCAGTTTTTGCTGTACAACAAAGTGAATCAGCTGTATTTATATGTATATCCCCATATCCTCTCCCTCTTGAGCCTCCCTCCAACCCTCCCTACCCCACCCCTCTAGGTCTGAGTGTTTTTTTAAAAATTCAATCTTGGTGACTACGTAGAAAGTGCGTGGGAAATGCCAGCAATAATTATTCTTTCTGTCATTATTATTAATCACAGGATTGTTATGAGGATTAATAAAATAATAGCTGGCATTTGTTGCATATTGAAAAAAAATTCAATCTTGGAATTAGTGGTCATGCTATGTCAGTTGTATAAGTCATATGGCTCACATTCTAAGTAAGGGTCACACTAAGCAGGTTATTATTTGTCCTGTAACATTTATTCCAGGCATTAATTCATTATGGACTCAAAGCATGAAAATCTCCATGCTGTGTGGCCACTGTTAACAGCCATTGTCTTTTGAACCACAAATAAGGCTGATGACTTAGACCCCAAATACTCCAGCAAAAAGATGCCTTCAACTCTCTTGGCCACATCTTTAGCTTGGTTTCCTACAGATGGTACTCTGCTAATTCATTTCCTGCAGGGGCACTTGATTGTTTTATTCTTTTGAAGAATGTTATAAATTGCACAGTTGGCTTACTATTGACTGATGGGGGGTGGGCCAGGGTTTACAGTTGAGAAAGATCACTTTAGCTTATAATCAGAAACGTCTGATTTAGGTTCACTGACTGGGTTGGAGGAAGTATTTATAAATACAGTCAGCTCCCTGTATCCATGGGATCTACATCCTCAGATTCAACCAACTCTGTATCAAAAATATTTGGAAAAAAATTCCAGAAAGTTCCAAAAAGCAAAACTTGAATTTGCTGTGCACCTGCAACTATTTACACAGCGTTTACATTTTATTAGGTAATAAAATTAAAAGTAATCTAGATATTATAAGTAATCTAGGTATGATTTAAAATATACCTGCTGGAGGATATGAGCAGGTTATATACAAATACTACACCATTTTATAAAGGGACTTGAGCATCTGTGATTTTGGTACCCATGAAAGTCCTGGAACCAATCCCTCATGGATACCAAGGGACGACTTTAATTACATGTCTGGGTATGTGTATATGTGTTACACAGCTACATTTGTTTTTAACCATATGTAGAATATAAATTAAATATAAAAATAATTACACGCATAGTAATGCAAAAGCCATTATACCATTTAAAAAATTGGTTTGTTAAACTCCAATTTAGGGAGTAAAAAGAGTGATCAATTCTCAGTCTTCATCTTACCTGACATATCAGTGGAGCATCTGACAAAACTGACTCCTTCCTTCATTTTGAAATGTCACTTTAGATTTGTTTTCCTCCAGCTCCCTGGCTGCACCATCTGTTAGTCACCTTTGCCTTTTCCTCCTCTTCTGCCCAACCTCTTAGCATCGGGGTGATTAGGATTTAATCTGTGGACCTCATCTCTAGCTATACTCACTTTCCCAAATTCCAGACATATATACTGCCTAGTCAACGTTTCCACTTAGATGTCTAACAGACATTTCAAACTAAATTTGTCCAAGATAGAACTCCTAATTTGCAAGTCCCTTTCAATCTACTGTTGTTTTTCTTACCTTAGTAAAAAGTAACTCTATTATTCTCTTGGCTCAGGCCAAAACCTCAAACTCCTTACTGACTGCTCTTCTTTCATACTGCACTTTGAATTCATCAGCAAATCCCATTGGCTCTTCCTTCAAAGTATAATCTGCCAACTTCACAATACCCATCACCTTCCTGGTCCAGGCCTCTAATCTACTTTATTACTGTTATGACCTAATTACTAGACTCCCTGCCTCTTGTTCCGCCTTAGTCTCTTCTCAGCCCAACAACCAGTGCAATCCTGTTAATACTGATACTTAATTCTAATCATGTCACACTTTTGCTCAAAATCCTCCAATTCTTTCCCAAATCACTCAGCACAAAACCCAAAGTCCCTTCAGTTCTCTATAAAGCCCTATTCTTCCCCACCATCTCTAACCTCATCACCAATATTGTCAGGTGTGTTCAGGCTGCTCCAGACCCACGGGCTCCTCTGCCATCCCTCCAACATTCCAAAGATGCTGCCACCCCAGTGTCTTTGCATGCTCTGGCCCTTTGTCCTGGAAAGCTCTTCTTCCAGATACCACTCCCTCTCTGCCTGCAGATCTTTGATCAAACGTGACTTTCTCAATGAAATTCTCCCTGACAATCCTATTCAAAGTGCAATCCTCCACCCTACCCTTTGCAATCTCAACCCCCCTGCCCTTCTTTAATTACCCTTCATAACACTTATCCCATCTGATATACAGTTTGTTTCCTTGACACATTTAGAATTAAGATCATTAAAGTGGGGGTGTTTGTAGGCTTCGGAAATTCGTATTTTTTTAAGACCAAGGACAATGTGCATGGTAGATACTCAATAACTCTTTGTGGAAAAAAGTCACGGTATAGCACAATGAAAATACATAAGCGCGTGAATTAAATATACATACTGCGGCAGCTTGTCTCCAAGATGTGCCCCAATGATTCTCACCTCCTGCCCTTGTGTAGTCTCCCTCTCACACTGTATCAGAGTTCATCTGTGTGACCAATAGAATATGTGAAGGTGTGTAACTTCTGAGACTAGATTATAAAAAAAAGTAGTTTCCACCTTGCTGTTTTGGTTCACTGACCCTGGGATACACCTGTGCCAATATCATGAGAACACTCAGCTGCCCTGTGAAGAGGGTCACATGGCAAGTAATGGAGACCTCTATCCAACAACCAACACTGTTTTGCCAGCCATATGAGTGATTCATCTTGGAAGTGGACTCTCCAACCCCAATCAAGCCTTTAAATGGCTGCAGCCCTGGCCAACATTTTGACCACAACCTAATGGGAGATCCCAAGCCAAAACTACTCAGCTAAGCTGTTCCCGAATTCCTACAGAGATTACGTGAGATTTTTTTTTTTTAAATGAACATTTACTGTAGGTTTAAGCCACTAATTTTAGGGTAACTTGTTATGTGGGAATAGTAACTAATACAGATTTTTGTACCTGGAAGTAGGATGATGCTGTAACAAAAATCTAAAATGTGGGAGAAGCTTTGTACTTAAACAGTGGGTAGAAACCGGAAGGATTTTGAGGAAAGTGTTATGTGAAGGTCTAAAGGATTTTGAACAGACTGTTAGCAGAAGCCAGGTGGTCTTTGAGGGGGCTCCTGGTGAGAGCTTAAGGGAAAGTGAGGAAAATGTTAATGGACGCCAGAGAAAAGGGAGTCCTTGCAATGTAGTATCAGAAAGTTTAGCAGTGTTATTGCCTGTGATAACATGGAAAGAAGAAAATGTACCTAGTGAACTGGGGGATCTAGCTAAGGAGATTTCCAGGAAGATTATTAAAGGTGCTCCCTGATTTAGCCTTGCTGTAAAATGTGAGAGAAGACAAGCTAAAAGGAGAATTGTTAATCAAAAAAGAGCCAAGAATTTCTGGATTTGAAAATTTTCAGCCTCTCTAGATGTCAAATGATATTAAAATTTAGAAATGGCTTCTGGGGCTTCCTAGGTGGCACAATGGTTAAGAATCTGCCTGCCAATGCAGGGGACACGGGTTCGATCCCTGCTCCAGGAAGATCCCACATGCCATGGAGCAACTAAGCCCATGCACCACAACTATTGAGCCTGTGCTTTAGAGCCCGTGAGCCACAGCTATTGAGCCCATGTGCTGCAACTACTGAAGCCCACACGCCTGGAGCCAGTGCTCCACAACAAGAGAAGCCACGGCAATGAGGAGCCCACGCACCACAACAAAGAGTAGCCCCCACTCACTGCAACTAAAGAAAGCCCACGCACAGCAAAAAAAGACCCAACACAGCCAATAAAACAAACAAATAAATAAATAAATTTATTAGAAAAAAAAAGAAAAAAAATGCCTTCTGGACAAATATCTAATCCAAGGCCTCTTAGGAAAGCATGATATAAAGATGAAGCCATGGTGTGCCTGAAAAATCCTTGGTAAGTCTAGAAAGATCTAAGCCAGTGCCTCAGAGAACTGTTGAGTCAAACAACAGGGCTTTTAATAAGCTTAAGGGTGATGTCCCTGGGCAGTCTCAGTAGAGGTTAGGATATAGAAGAGCTTATCTCAAACAGTTTTGTGGGTGTGATTTTGACAAATGTAGTGACTATCAATAATATTTATAGATGATCCAGAAAGTTTTAAGAAAATAGTATTGGCGAAACCATCCCCAGCCTGAACTGAAAGAGACAAAGATAATACAAAATGAAGAGACCTTTGGACCCAAAACTTTATAGGAAGAAATCTGAGAAAGCTATTGAGCTGTAAACATTTTAGGGGAAAGGAGGGACGCCTCAGAGGGCAAAACCATGAGCCAGAGGGTGAAGTCAGTAGCCATATAGAATTATTACCAAAACTTGACTCCCAGTTAAGGAATTACCAGCAAATGCCCTGCTAAATGTCAGCATATCCATGGACCAGTGACTCTAGTGTGTCTCTCCTTCCCCCAGTGTGGTTCTCCTACTCCTATGCTGCCATTATATACTGGATTTGTTGAGGATGGGTGGGGGAGGCAGAAACTCCACAGGCCTTCAAATCATGAGCAACTCTACTCAAGGAGCTGGACTTGAAGAGCTTCATCTGTACATGGACCTGATGAAGATGATTTAGATAATGAGAGTCTGGAACTCCCCTGGTGGCCCAGGGGCTAGGACTCCATGCTCCCAATGTGGGTGGGGGTGGGGGGTGCAGGAGGCCGTGGAGTGGGGGGTGGGGGGTGGAGGAGGGCATGGAGGAGTGGGGGGTGGCTTCAATCCCTGGTCGGGGAACTGGATCCCACATGCTGCAATTGAAAAGATCCCACATGCTGCAACTAAAGATCCCTCACACCACAACTGAGACCTAGTGCAGCCAAATAAATAAATAAACAAATAAATATTTAGATAATGAGAGTCTGGACTTTAAGCTGATACTATGATGAGATGAGAGTTTGGGGTCCTTGAAAGGGGGTGAGTATATTTTGCATGAGAGAGGGCACAAGTAATTCAGGAGATGGATTGTGGTAACCAACTTCTGAGATGGCCCGCAATGATTCTTTCTTGGAATTCCTGGGCTTGTGCAGTCAGTCTCCTTCCACAATGAGCAGGAGCTGATCTGTGTAACTAATAGAAATATTTTGAAAGAATTTTGTATGACTTTAGTGGCCAGGTTATGAAAATCTTTGCAAGTTCTGCCTTGCTCTCTTGGATTACTTATCTGGGAGAAAGCATAACATAAGGATATTCAGGCAGCCTTATTCTTGAATTCCTTACCCACAGAAGCTGTATGAATAACTGTTTATTATTGTCTTAAGCCACTAAGTTTTGAGGTAATTTTGTATACAGCAATAGACAATTAATACAAAGCCTTAAAGTTTAGCCATATTTTTGGAAACTTAGATATCAAGACTGGCCATTCCTAGAATATTAACATTAAATGTGATGCTGGCTGACTTTCCATTCATGGCCTATTTGATGATTATATGTGTGGTCAAGGAAAGGTTATTTTATTTTCCATTATTCTTTTTTTTTAAGCTCTTTTTATTTTATTATTTTTTGGGGGGGGTACACCAGGTTCAATCATCTGTTTTTATACACATATCCCCGTATTCCCTCCCTTCCTTTACTCCCCCACCCTCCCCGCCCCAGTCCTCTAAGGCATCTTCCATCCTCGAGTTGGACTCCCTTGGTTATACAACAACTTCCCACTGACTATCTATTTTACAGTTGGTAGTATATATATGTCTGTGCTACTCTTTCACTTGGTCTCAGTTTCCCCTTCACCCCCCGCCTCCTCCCATACCTCGAGTTCTCCAGTCCATTCTCTGTATCTGCATCCTTGTTCTTGTCACTGAGTTCATCAGTACCATTTTTAGATTCCGTATATGTGAGTTAGCATACAATATTTGTCCTTCTCTTTCTGACTTACTTCACTCTGTATGACAGATTGTAGTTCTATCCACCTCATTACATAGAGCTCCATCTCATCCCTTTTTATAGCTGAGTAATATTCCATTGTATATAGGACTGGGGCAGGGAGGGTGGGGGGGACTCGAGGGGGGGCTTCAAGGAAGGGAGGGAATATGGGGATATGTGTATAAAAACAGTTGATTGAACCTGGTGTACCCCAAAAAAATAAAAATAAAAATAAAAAAAAATAGAATAATAATGGAAAAGTTTGAAATATCACAAGAATTACCAGAAATGTGACACAGAGACATAAAATGAGCAAATGCTGTTGGAAAAATGTGCCCTCAGAATTGCTTGACGCAGGGTTGCCACAAACTTTTAATTTGTAAAAAGCACTGTATTTTACTTTATTATTGCAGAGCTCAATAAAGTGAAGCACAATAAAAAAAAAAAATATTCCATTGTATATATATGCCACATCTTCTGTATCCATTCATTTGTTGATGGGCATTTAGGTTGCTTCCATGTCCTGGCTATTGTAAATAGTGCTGCAATAAACATTATGGTACACGTTTCTTTTGGGATTATGGTTTTCTTTGGGTGTATGCCCAGGAGTGGGATGACTGGATCATATGGTAGTTCTATTTTTTATTTATTTATTTATTTATTTTTTATTTATTTATTTATTTATTTTTTTTTTTTTGGGGGGGTACACCAGGTTCAATCAACTGTTTTTATACACATATCCCCATATTCCCTCCCTTCCTTGACGCCCCCCCTCGAGTCCCCCCACCCTCCCTGCCCCAGTCCTCTAAGGCATCTTCCATCCTCGAGTTGGACTCCCTTTGTTATACAACAACTTCCCACTGACTATTTTACAGTTGGTAGTATATATATGTCTGTGCTACTCTCTCGCTTCTTCTCAGTTTCCCCTTCACCCCCCCCGCCCCCTCCCATACCTCGAGTTCTCCAGTCCATTCTCTGTATCTGCTTCCTTGTTCTTGTCACTGAGTTCATCAGTACCATTTTTAGATTCCGTATATGTGAGTTAGCATACAATATTTGTCCTTCTCTTTCTGACTTACTTCACTCTGTATGACAGATTGTAGTTCTATCCACCTCATTACATATAGCTCCATCTCATCCCTTTTTAGAGCTGAGTAATATTCCATTGTATATATATGCCACGTCTTCTGTATCCATTCATTTGTTGATGGGCATTTAGGTTGCTTCCATGTCCTGGCTATTGTAAAGAGTGCTGCAATAAACATTATGGTACAAGTTTCTTTTGGGATTATGGTTTTCTTTGGGTATATGCCCAGGAGTGGGATGACTGGATCATATGGTAGTTCTATTTGTAGTTTTTTAAGGAACCTCCAAATTGTTTTCCATAGTGGCTGTACCAACTTACAGTCCCACCAACAGTGCAGGAGAGTTCCCTTTTCTCCACACCCTCTCCAACATTTGTGGTTTCCAGATTTTGTGATGATGGCCATTCTGACTGGTGTGAGGTGATACCTCACTGTGGCTTTGACTTGCATTTCTCTGATGATGAGTGATGTTGAGCATCTTTTCATGTGTGTGTTGGCCATCTGTATGTCTTCTTGGGAGAAATGTCTATTTAGGTCTTCTGCCCATTTGTGGATTGGGTTATTTGCTTTTTTGGTATTAAGATGCATGACTGCTTGTATATTTTGGAGGTTAATCCTTTGTCTGTTATTTCATAGGCAATTATTTTTTCCCATTCTGAGGGTTGCCTTTTAGTCTTGTTTATGATTTCTTTCACTGTGCAAAAGCTTTTAAGTTTCATGAGGTCCCATTTGTTTATTCTTGATTTTATTTCCATGATTCTAGGAGGTGGGTCAAAAAGGGTGTTGCTTTGATGGATGTCATAAAGTGTTCTGCCTATGTTTTCCTCTAGGAGTTTTATAGTGTCTGGCCTTACATGTAGGTCTTTCATCCATTTTGAGTTTATTTTTGTGTATGGTGTTAGGAAGTGTTCTAATTTCATTCTTTTACATGTTGCTGTCCAATTTTCCCAGCACCACTTATTGAAGAGGCTGTCTTTTTTCCATTGTATCCTCGTGCCTCCTTTGTCAAAGATAAGGTGCCCATATGTGTTCGGGCTTACTTCTGAGTTCTCTATTCTATTCCATTGATCGTCCTTTCTACTTTTGTGCCAGTACCATACTGTCTTGATCACTATGGCCTTGTAGTATAGTTTGAAGTCAGGAAGCCTGATTCCACCAACTCCATTTTTCCTTCTCAGGATTGCTTTGGCTATGCGGGGTCTTTTGCATTTCCATACAAATCGTAGGATTTCTTGCTCTAGTTCTGTGAAAAATGCCATCGGTAATTTGATTGGGATTGCATTGAATGTGTAAATTGCTTTGGGTAGTACAGTCATTTTCACAATGTTGATTCTTCCAATCCAGGAACATGGTATGTCCCTCCATCTGTTTGTGTCATCTTTGATTTCTTTCATCAATGTCTTAAAGTTTTCTGCATACAGATCTTTTGCCTCCTTAGGCAGGGTTATTCCTAGGTATTTTATTCTTTTGGTTGCAATGGTGAATGGGAGAGTTTCCTTCATTTCTCTTTCTGCTCTTCCGTTGTTCGTGTATAGGAATGCAAGAGATTTCTGTGCATTAATTTTGTATCCTGCTACTTTACTAAACTCATCAATGAGTGCTAGCAGTTTTCTGGTAGAGTCTTTAGGGTTTTCTATATATAATATCATGTCATCTACAAAGAGTGACAATTTGACTTCTTCTTTTCCAATTTGAATTCCTTTGATTTCTTTTTCTTCTCTGATTGCTGTGGCTAAAACTTCCAAAACTATGTTGAATAATAGTGGTGAGAGTGGACACCCTTGTCTTGTTCCTGTTCTTAGAGGGAATTCTTCCAGTTTTTCCCCATTGAGAACGATGTTGGCTTTTGGTTTTTCATAGATGGCTTTTATTATGTTGAGGTAATTTCCTTCTATGCCCATTTTCTGGAGAGCTTTTATCATAAATGGATGTTGAACTTTGTCAAAAGCTTTTTCTGCATCTGTTGAAATGATCATATGGTTTTTATCCTTCAATTTGTTGATATGATGTATCACGTTGATTGATTTGCGTATATTGAAGAATCCTTGCATCCCAGGGATAAACCCCACTTGATCATGGTGGATGATTTTTTTAATGTGCTGTTGGATTCTGTTAGCTAGTATTTTGTTGAGGATTTTTGCATCTATATTCATCAGTGATATTGGTCTGTAGTTTTCTTTTTTTGTGACATCTTTGCCTGGTTTTGGTATCAGGGTGATGGTAGCCTCGTAGAGTGAGTTTGGGAGTGTTCCGCCTTCTGCTATATTTTGGAAGAGTTTGAGAAGGATAGGTGTTAACTCTTCTCGAAATGTTTGATAGAATTTGCCCGTGAACCCATCTGGTCCTGGGCTTTTGTGTGTTGGGAGATTTTTAATCGCTGCCTCAATTTCCATACCTGTGATTGGTCTGTTCATGGTTTCTATTTCTTCCTGGTTCAGTCTTGGAAGATTGTATTTTTCTAAGAATGTATCCATTTCTTCCAGGTTATCCAATTGATTGGCATATAGTTGCTTGTAGTAGTCTCTCATGATGTTTTGTATTTCTGAGGTGTCCATTGTGACTTCTCCTTTTTCATTTCTAATTCTGTTGATTTGCATCTTCTCCCTTTTTTTCTTGATGAGTCTGGCTAATGGTTTATCAATTTTGTTAATCTTCTCAAAGAACCAGCTTTTAGTCTTATTTATTTTTCTTATGGTTTCTTTCCTTTCTTTTTCATTTATTTCTGCTCTGATCTTTATGATCTCTTTCCTTCTGCTCACTTTGGGGTTTCTTTGTTCTTCTTTCTCTAGTTGTTTGAGGTGTAAGGTTAGGTTGTTTATTCGATCATTTTCTTGTTTCTTAAGGTAGGACTGTATTGCTATAAACTTCCCTCTTAGAACTGCTTTTGCTGCATCCCATAGGTTTTGGGTTGTTGTGTTTTCATTGTCATTTGTTTCTAGATATTTTTTGATTTCCTCTTTGATTTCTTTAGCGATTCCTTGGTTGTTTAGGAGTGAATTGTTTAGCCTCCATGTGTTTGTATTTTTTGCAGTTTTTTTCCTGTAATTGATATCTAGTCTTATGGCGTTGTGGTCTGAGAAGATGCTTGATATGATTTCAATTTTCTTGAATTTGCTGAGGTTTGATTTGTGACCCAAGATGTGATCTATCCTGGAAAATGCTCCGTGTGCACTTGAGAAGAAAGTGTAGTCTGTCATTTTTGGATGGAAGGTCCGATAAATATCAAGTCGAGATGGTCTAATGTGTCATTTAAAGCTTGTGTGTCTTTATTGATTTTCTGTTTGGATGATCTGTCCATTGATGTAAGTGGGGTGTTCAAGTCTCCCAGTATTATTGTGTTACTGCCGATGTCCCCTTTTATAGCTGGTAGCATTTGCCTTATGTATTGAGGTGCTCCTATATTGGGGGCATAGATATTTACCATTGTGATATGTTCTTCTTGAATGGATCCCTTGATCATTAGGTAGTGTCCTTCCTTGTCTCTTGTAATAGTCTTTACTTTCAAGTCTAATTTGTCTGATATGAGTATTGCTACTCCAGCTTTCTTTTGACTTCCATCTGCATGGAATATCTTTTTCCATCCCTTGACTTTCAGTCTATATGTATCCCTTGGTCTGAAGTGGGTTTCTTGTAGGCAGCATATAGAAGGGTCTTGTTTTTGTATCCATTCAGCCAGTCTGTGTCTTTTGGTTGGAGCATTTAATCCATTTACATTTAAAGTGATTATTGACGTGTGTTCCTATTACCATTTTCTTAATTGTTTTGGGTTTATTTTTGTAGGTGTTTTCCTTTTCTTGTGTTTCCTACTTAGAGAAGTTCCTTTAGCACTTGTTGTAAGGCTGGTTTGGTGGTGCTGAATTCTCTTCACTTTTGCTTGTCTGGAAAGCTTTTGATTTCTCCCTCAAATCTGAATGAGATTCTTGCTGGGTAGAGTATTCTTGGCTGTAGGTTTCTCTCTTTCAGGACTTTCAGGATATCCTGCCATTCCCTTCTGGCCTGCAGAGTTTCTGTAGAAAGGTCAGCTGTTATCCTGATGGATATTTTTTCTTTGTGTTTAATTGTCGTTCGTTTGATTAATATGTGTCTTGGTGTATTTCTCCTTGGGTTTATTCTGTATGGGACTCTCTGTGCTTCTTGGACTTGATTAATTATTTCCTTTCCCATGTCGGGGAAGTTTTCCACTATAACCTCTTCAAATATTTTCTCAGACCCTTTCTTGTTTTCTTCTTCTTCTGGGATGCCTATAATTTGAATGTTGGTGCACTTAATGTTATCATTGAGGTCTCTGAGACTGTCTTCTAATCTTTTTATTCTTTTTTCTTTTTCCTGCTCTGTCGCGTTTATTTCTCCCATTCTGTCTTCCAACTCACTTATTCGTTCTTCTGCCTCAGTCATTCTGCTGGTTATAGCAACTAGAGTATTTTTAATTTCAGTTATTTTGTTATCCATTGCTGTTTGTTTTTCTGAGTTCTTATGAATTGTTTCTTGTACTTTCTCTATTTTGTTATCGAGATTTTGTATCATTTTTACTATCATTACTCTGAATTCTTTTTCAGGCATTTTTCCTATTTCCTCCTCATTTATTTGGTCTTGTGGGGTTTTTTCCTGCTCCTTTGCCTGCATGGGGTTTCTTTGTTTCCTCATGGTTGTCCCAACTTTTGGGGTTGCTTGTCCTGGCGATAGAGGTGTTTATAGAAGACTGTCCAAGCCTCAGACTAATGTCCAAGTATTGGATTAAACGAATATTAGGTGTAGGAAACACATACATGTATAAGACACACAATTACTGAATCCGTTAGGACATAAGGCTCTAGAAAGACCTGACAGAACCCCAGTGTGCTATCAGATATTCAAAGAGAAACCCAACAGAAACTGACAACTGAAACAGAACAAATCAGAGACAAAAGCAAAAGCAAACAAACAAATAACACCTTACACATACAAACATTAATCCAGGGAGATTTTGTAAGCTAGGATCAAATATAGAAAAGAGCCAGAGTACCACCAGAGAGAATGGAGATTCTCAGAATGTAATTAGACAACTGTACTAAGAACTAAGATAAAGACAAAAGCCTAATATTAAATACCAAGGCAGTGCCTCATCTGGAGAATAGAGCAAGGAGTCTGAGCAGACCGATAGTGTTGCTTATACGTATATTAAGATAAAATAAACTTAAAATGTCTGGAAGAAAGGGGAACAGAAGAGCGTAATGTGGTTGGAAATATGCAAATAAAAAGAAAGGAATAGAAATGTATAAAAGATAGGGATGAAAGGAAAGTATGAGAGATCTATTGTCCATACTACCAAAAACTTAGCTAGATATAGAAGTATATAAAAAGGCAAAAAAGAAAAAAAAAAAGAATAAAAAATATCATTAAAAAATTATGTTATAAAACTTGTAGATCCCTTAGGGCTAAGATCATATTTAATAAAGAAAAAAAAAAAAAAGAGAGAGAGAGAAAAAGAAAAAGAAAAAAAAAAATCCAGAACTGATCCCAGAATGGACCAGTTCAATAGGTATTGATACTACTATTTCTGTTTCCTTAGCATCTCAGCTGTAACTGTCCTTCTCCTTGCCTTGGGTTTTTTTGCATTATTCTGTGACTAGCAGAGGTTCCTTTATTGTTTGTCTGTAAGCGTAGGTGTGTGGGGAGGGAGAGGGTACAATAGTGGCTCCTTCTCTTGGGAGTGAGTGAGCAGTGGCGCACTGTTGTTTCAGTCAGGCTTGGAGGTGCCTGTTGCAGAGGGACGCCAGTGGCTCAGGCGTAAACAGAAAGTCTTAGAGTTGGGCCTCTCTTGGGTTTTTTTTTGTTGTTGCTGTTGTTGTTTTTTTTTTTTTCTCTCGGCAGCCTCCCTGCTGCTGGCGTTGCAAAGGGTTTTAATCTAGCCCCGCCCGAGCGCCTGAGGGTGCTTGTTATCCCTGAGCACCTTAGGTGGCCCATGGGCGTCTCTCCACTGCCTGTTGCAGAGCCGCCGAAAGAGAGAGAGAGGTTATGTGTGCGGCTCCTCCCCGCTGCCCTTGAGCCTGCAGCCTCCAGCCGCCATCATGGCTGGGCAGCTCTCAGGGATGGGCACTTCTCTCCGCGGGCCTCCTCCCTCCTGTCCTCTCGGTCCGTCACCCTACCAGCAACAATGTTTCTCACCCTGAAGCAGCTCTCCGGTTCCCACGCGCTCCAGCTCCTGGACCCTCCGTTCAGCCACAGATCGATATCTCGGTCCAGGAACGCTTAGCTGCAGGGTGGACCTTCTGTATGTTTCTCACTCCCTCCCGTCTGCCTCAGCTCCGCCGCTTCACCCTCTTTGAGCCGTTGTAGATGCCTCCCTACCGGCTATGTCGGGCTCCCTGCAGTCCTTTCTGGTGTCCGAGGCCGTCTGCTGGTGTTCAGCTGGTTCTCTGTGGGAATTACGGCGTCCTTCCATGCATTCCCAATGCATCTGTGGAGAGGGATGCACTCCACGTCTCTCTACTTCGCCGCCATCTTTTCTCCCCAATCCTTTTTTAAGCTCTTTATTGGAATATAATTGCTTTACATTCTTGTGCCAGTTTTTGAGGTACACCAAAGTGAATCAGCTGTATTTATATATATATATATATATATCCCCATATCCCCTCCCTCCTGCATCTCCCTCCCACCCTCCCTATCCTGGCCCACTAAGTCATCACCCATCATTGAGTTTATCTCCCTATGTTATGCAGCAACTTCCCACTAGCTATCTATTTTACATTTGGCAGTGTATATATGTCAATGCTACTCTCTCACTTCCTAACATATTTTATTTATAAAGTTTTAAGGAAAGATGAGGTACAGTATAATTATGAGCACACAATATAAGTTCACCAGCTCAAGATGTATATCAGTTAATTATTGCTATGTGACAAAAGCCTCAAAAATTAGTGATTTAGTAAATTAACTTTTGACAAGGGTTTTAAAACAATTCAATATGGAAAGATTAGTCTCTTCAACACATAGTGTTAGGACAACTAGAAATCTACATGTGAAGAGAGAAGCTGGACACTTACCTCACACCATATACTAAATTAATGTGAAGTAGATCAAAGAACTAAATATAAGAGCTAAAACCATAAGTCTTAGTAGAAAATATAGGGGTAAATCTTCATGACCTTGGATTTAGCATCAGTTTCTTTGGTATAACACCAAATTACAAGCAACACAAGGGAAAAATAGATAAATTGGACTTCATCACAGTTAAGAATTTTGTGCATCAAAAAGACACTATTGGAAATTCCCTGTCATTCCAGTGGTTAGGAGTCAGTGCTCTCATTGCTGGGGTCCGAATTTGATCCCTGGTTGGGGAACTAAGATCCCACGAGCTGCACATAGCATAGCAAAAAAAAAAAAAAAAAAAAAAAAAAAAAAAAAAAAGACTCAAGAAAGTGAAAAGACTACCCACAAAAATGGGAGAAAATATTTGCAAATCATATATCTGATAATGGTCTAGTATCTAGACTTTGTAAAGGACTCTTACCACACAACAATAGAATGTAAAACAACACAATTTAAAAAATAGACACGGCACTTGAATAGACACAGCTTTTTCTCCAAAGATATACGTATGGCGAACAAGCAAATGAAAAGATGCACAGTATCACTAGTCATCAGGGAAATAAAAATGAAAAGCATAATAAGGTACTACTTCACATCCACTTGTATGGTCGAGAGAGAGAGAGAGAATAACTAGTGTTGCTGAGGATGGGGAGAGAAGATGTGGAGAAATTGGGACCTTCATGCATTACCACTGGAAATGCAAAATGGAAACCTGCTGCTGTGGAAACCCATTTGGTGATACCTCAATAAATTAAATATAGAATTACCATATGATCCAGCAATTCCAGTCCTAGGTATAAATCCCCCCAAATTGAAAATAATTGAAAAACAGTTATTCTAACAAAAACAAAACTTACAAATATTCATAGCAGCATTCGTTCTAATAGCCAAAAGATAATAATCTAAATGTCCATTATGGATTCCTCAACAAGAAGTCTGGATTCCTTGACCAGAAGTAAAGTTGGAGGCTCTGGGGAGGGAGCACTGAGTCCAGAACACTAGACCACTAGAGAGTCATCAGCCACAGGAAGGATTAACCAGAGAGAATTCTCATGGAGGCCTCCATCAGAGTCTAAGACCTGAATTTGCCCTACTGCCTGCAACTGCCAGTGCTGTATACCTCACACCAAACTACAAACAAGACAGGAACACAAACCCACCCATCAGCACACAGCCTACTTAAAGCCATATTAAGCTCACAGATATCATAAAACATACCACTTGACACAGCCCTGCTCAACAGAGGGAAAAGACTCAGATCCACATACCAGAAAGCAGGCACCAGACCCTCCCATCAGGAAGCCTACTCAAGACACTGGACCAACCCCAACACAGGGGGCAGAGAACAGAAACAAGAGGAATTACTACTAGGCAACATAGGGAAAGGAGACAGCAAATACTATAAATTAGACAAAATGAGAAAACAAAGAAACACCTTGCAGGCAAAGGAGCAAGATAAAAACCCACAATACCAAATAAATGAAGAGGAAATAGACAAATTGCCTGAAAAAGAACTCAGAGTAGTGATAGTAAAGATGATCTAAAATCTCAAAAACAAAATAAAGAAAATACAAGAGACATTTAATAAGCACCTAGAAGAACTAAAGAGCAAACAAACAGTAATGAACAACATAATAACTGAATTTAAAAATACTCTAGATGGTATAAACAGCAGAATAACAGAGGCAGAAGAACGAGTAAGTGAGCTGGAAGATAGAATGGGGGAAATAACTGCTACAGAGGAGGAAAAAGAAAAAAGAATAAAAGGAATGGAAGACAGTCTCAGAGACTTGGGAGACAACATTAAGCACACAACATTCAAATCATAGGCATCCCAGAAGAAGAAGAAAAAAAAAAGAAAGGGTCTGAGAAAATATTTGAAGAGGTTATAGTGGAAAACTTCCCCAACATGGGAAAGGAAATAGTTAATCAAGTCCAAGAAGCACAGAGAGTCCCATACAGAATAAACCCAAGGAGAAACACACCAAGGCATATATTAATCAAACTAATGAAAATTAAACACAAAGAAAAAATATTAAAAGCAGCAAGAGAAAAGCAACAAATAACATATAAGGGAAAACCCATAAGGATAACAGCTGATCTTTCTGCAGAAACTCTGCAGGCCAGAAGGGAATGGCAGGATATACTGAAAGTCCTGAGAGAGAAAAACCTACAGCCAAGAATACTCTACCCAGCAAGAATCTCATTCAGGTTTGACGGGGAAATCAAAAGCTTTCCAGACAAGCAAAAGTGAAGAGAATTCAGCACCACCAAATCAGCCCTTACAACAACTGCTAAAGAAACTTCTCTAGGCAGGAAACACAAGAGGAGGAAAAGACCTACAAAAACAAACCCAAAACAATTAAGAAAATGGTAATAGGAACACACATGTCAATAATCACCTTAAATGTAAATGGATTAAATGCTCCAACCAAAAGACACAGACTGGCTGAATGGATACAAAAACAAGACCCTTCTGTATGCTGTCTACAAGAAACCCACTTAGACCTATGGACACATACAGACTGAAAGTAAAGGAATGGAAAAAGATATTCCATGCAGATGGAAGTCAAAAGAAAGCTGGAGTAGCAATACTCATATCAGAAAAATTAGACTTTAAAGTAAAGACTATTACAAGAGGCAAGGAAGGACACTACATAATGATCAACAGATTGATCCAAGAAGAAGATATAATAATTGTAAATATCTATGCACCCAACATAGGAGGACCTTAATACATAAGGCAAATGCTAACAGCCATAAAAGGGGACATTGACAGTAACACAATAATAGTAGGAGACTTTAACACCCCACTTATACCAATGGACAGATCATCCAAACAGAAAATAAATAAGGAAAAACAAGCTTTAAATGACACGTTAGACCATCTTCACTTAATTGATATTTATAGGACACTCCATCCAAAAACTACAGAATGCACTTTCTTCTCAAGTGCACACAGAACATTCTCCAGGATAGATCATATCTTGGGTCACATATCAAGCCTCAGTGTATTCAAGAAAATTGAAATCTTTTCAAGCATCTTCTCTAACCGCAACACCGTGAAACTAGGTATCAATTACAGGGGAAAAAAAAGCTGTAAAAAATACAAACACCTGGAGACTAGAGAATACATTTTTAAACAACCAAGAAATCACTGAGGAAATCAAAGAGGAAATCAAAAAAATACCTGCAAACAAATGACAATGAAAATGCGATGACCCAAAACCTATGGGATGCAGCAAAAGCAGTTCTAAGACGTAAGTTTATAGCAATACAATCTTACCTCAAGAAACAAGAAAAATCTCGAAAAAACAACCTAACCTTACACCTAAAATAATTAGAGAAAGAAGAACAAAAAAAAACCCCAAAGTGAGCAGAAGGAAAGAAATCATAAAGATCAGATTGGAAATAAATGATAAAAAAAAAAATGAAGGAAACAATAGCAAAGATCAATAAAACTAAAAGCTGGTTCTTTGAGAAGATTAAACAAAATTGATAAACCATTAGCCAGACTCAGGAAAAAAGGGAGAAGATGCAAATCAACAGAATTAGAAATGAAAAAGAAGTAACAACTGACACTGCAGAAATACAAAAGATCATGAGAAAATGCTACAAGCAGCTATATGCCAATAAATTGGATAACCTGGAAGAAATGGATAAAGTCTTAGAAAAGCACAATCTTCCAAGACTGAACCAGGAAGAAATAGAATACATGAACAGACCAATAACAAGTACTGAAATTGAGACTGTGATTAGAAATCTCCCAACAAACAAAAGCCCAGGGCCAGATGGCTTCACAGGTGAATTCTATCAAACATTTAGAGAAGAGCTAACACCTATCCTTCTCAAACTCTTCCAAAATATAGCAGAAGGAGGAACACTCCCAAACACATTCTAGGAAGTCACTATTACTCTGATACCAAAACCAGGCAAAGATGTCACCAAAAAAGAAAATTATAGGCCAATATCACTGATGAATATAGATGCAAAAATCCTCAACAAAATACTAGGAAACAGAATCCAACAACACATTAGAAGGATTACACACCATGATTAAGTGGGGTTTATCCCTGGAATGCAAGGATCCTTCAATGTACACAAATCAATCAGCGTGATATATCATATTAAGAAATTGAAGGATAAAAACCATATGATCATCTCAATAGATGCAGAAAAAGCTTTAGACAAAATTCAACATCCATTTATGATTAAAAACTCTCCAGAAAATGGGCATAGAAGGAAATTACCTCAACATAATAAAAGCCATATGTGACAAACCAACAGCCAACATCATTCTAAATGGTGAAAAACTTAAAGCATTCCCTCTAAGAACAGGAACAAGACAAGGGTGCTCACTCTCACCACTATTGTTCAACATAGTTTTGGAAGTGTTAGCCACAACAATCACAGAAGAAAATGAAATAAAAGGAATCCTAATTGGAAAAGAAGAAGTAAAATTGTCACTCTTTGCAGATGACATGATATTATATGTAGAAAACTCTAAAGATGCTACCAGAAAACTGCTAGCACTAATTGATGAATTTAGTAAAGTAGCAGGATACAAAATTAATGCACAGGAATCTCTTGCATTCCTATACACTAACAACGAAAAAGTGGAAAGAGAAATTAAGGAAACACTCCCATTTACCATTGCAACAAAAAGAATAAAATTTCTAGGAATAAACCTGCCCAAGGCAAAAGACCTGTACGCAGAAAAGTATAAGGCACTGATGAAAGAACTCAAAGATGATACAAACAGATGGAGGGACATACCATGTTCTTGGATTGGAAGAATCAAGGTTATGAAAATAACTATACTACCCAAAGCAACTTACAGATTCAATGCAATCCCTATCAAATTACCAATGGCATATTTCACAGAACTAGAACAAGAAATTTTATTATTTGTATGGAAACACAAAAGACCCAGAATAGCCAAAGCAATCTTGAGAAGGAAAGAGGGAGCTGGTGGAATCAGGCTCACTGACTTCAAACTATACTACAAGGCTACAGTGATCAAGACAGTATGGTACTAGCACAAAAACAGAAATATAGATCAATGGAATACAATAGAGAGCCCAGAGGTAAACCCACACACATATGGGCACCTTATCTTTGACAAAGGAGGCAAGAATATACAATGGAAAAAAGAAAGCCTCTTTGCTGGGAAAATTGGACAGCTACATGTCAAAGAATGAAATTAGAACATTTCCTAACACCATACACAAAAATAAACTCAAAATAGATTAAAGACCTAAATGGAAGGCCAGACACTAATAAAACTCTTAGAGGGAAACATAGGCAGAACACTTTATGACATACATCAAAGCAAGATCCTTTTGGACCCACCTCCTAGAATAATGGAAATAAAATAAAAAATAAACAAATGGGACCTCATGAAACTTAAAAGCTTTTGCACAGCAAAAGAAACCATAAATAAGACAAGAAGACAGAATGGGAGAAAATTTCTTCTCAGAATGGGAGAAAATATTTGGCAACGAAGCAACAAAGGATTAAACTCCAAAATATACAAGCAGCTCATGCAACTTAATACCAAAAAAGCAAATAACCCCATCCAAAAATGGGTGGAAGACCTTGATAGACATTTCTCCAAAGAAGACACGCAGATGGCTAACAAACACATGAAAAGATGATCAACATCACTCATCATTAGAGAAATGCAAGGCAAAGCCACAATGAGGTATCACCTCATACGGGTCAGAATGGCCATCATCAAAACATCTAGAAACAATAAATGCTGGAGAGGGTGTGGAGAAAAGGGAACCCTCCTGCACTGTTGGTGGGAATGTAAATTGGGACAGCCACTCTGGAAAACAGTATGCGGGTTCCTTAAAAAACTAAAACTAGAACTACCATATGACCCCCCAGCAATCCCACTACTGGGCACATACCCTGAGAAAACCATAATCCACAAAGAAACATGTACCACCACGTTCACTGCAGCACTATTTACAATAGCCAGGACATGGAAGCAACCTAAATGCCCATCAACAGATGAATGGATAAAGAAGATGTGGCACATATGTATACAATGGAATATTACTCCGCCATAAAAAGGAATGAAACTGAGTTATTTGTAGTGAGGTGGATGGACCTAGAGACTGTCATACAGCGCGAAGTAAGCCAGAAAGAGAAAAACAAATACCGTATGCTAACTCAAATATATGGAATCTAAAAAAAATAGTACTGAAGAACCCAGTGACAGGGCAAGAATAAAGATGCAGATGTAGAGAACAGACTTGAGGACGTGGGGTGGGCGGGGGAGGGGGGTGCGAAGGGGACAAAGTGAGAGAATAGCACTGATATATATACACTACCAAATGTAAAATAGAGAACTAGTGGGAAGTTGCTGCATAGCACAGGGAGATCAACTCGATGATGGGTGATGACTTAGAGGGCTGGGATAGGGAGCGTGGGAAGGAGTCATGGGAGGGAGGGGATACGGGTATGGGGATATATGTATAAATACAGCTGATTCACTTTGGTGTACAGCAAAAACTGGCACAACAGTGTGGAGCAATTATACTCCAATAAAGAGCTTAAAAAAATGTCCATTAACTAATAAAAGAATAAACAAAATGTGGTATGTCCATATAATGAAATATTATTTGACCGTAAAAAGTAGTGAACTACTGATATATGATATAACATGGACGAACCTTGAAAACATCATGCTGAAGGAGAGAAGCCAGGCATAAAAAGCCATATACCATACGATTCCCTTTATATGAAATATCTAGAATAGGGAAATCCAAGGAGACAGAAAAACAGATGAGTTATTTTCAGGGCTGTAGGGAGAGGGTGATAGAGAGTGACTGCTTAATGGGTACAAGGTTTCCTATGGGTGATGAAAATGTTGTCCAACTAGATAGTAGTGATGTTTGCATGACATTGCGAATGTGCTAAATACCACTGAATTGCACACTTTAAAATGGTTAGAATGGTAAATTTTATTTTATATAATGACAACAACAAAAAACTTAAGTGGCTTGAAACAACAGTAATTTATGAGTCATTCTGGGCTTCTCTTTTCTTGATTTCACCTGGGCTTACCCATGTGTCTGCATCCAGCTGGAGATTCAGAAGGTGGATTGAAAGGTCCAGCTGGCCTCACTCACATACCTGGCAGTGCTTCTCCACGTGACCTATCCAATTTCCATAGTTTAGACTTTGCGACACTTTGGTCTGGAACTCACACAGCATGGCTTCCATCACATGCTATTAGTCTAAGCAATTTGCAAGGCCAGCCCAGATTAAAGGAGGGAAAAATATATATCACCACTTCACTAAAAGAAGAGCAAAGTCACCCTGCCCAGATGCCACATGAGGAGAAAGTGTTGCAGAAATTGTTGAAAACAATCTTGCACAAGTAGCATTGATCACATTCTCATCTTCTGATTTTTTTTTTTTAGACTGAGACAAATGATAGATTGAAAACCAAATAGCTGGGCTTAATTTAAATAGCATTTGAGGAACACATTTGTGATGTGTACCTCTTTTTCTAGATTTTGGCTCAAAGCAACTTACATTTTTGGGATTCTGTTGGATGCTTTCTTGTCTTTGGACTCCAAAGAAACTGTAGTGATTCTCCATGCACTTATAACTTTAGACCGCCTTTAGTTGGATTTTTGTATTGTGGAAACTTACACACTCTCACTATGATTATATTCATAGAGTCCTATGAGAATAACAACAATTTCAAAAGTATGTGATTGCATAATCAGATACCATTTTTCCTTGACTTCAGAAATGGCACTGCCATGGTAATCTTTCTTTTCCAAGCCTGGCTCTCATGCATCTTGCATAAATTATTGGTGATCCTTCAACAGTTGTTAAGTGAATGAACAAATCCAATAAATATTTGTGGTTTGGAGTTATTTTGAATAATGCCAGCAAGATTTCGTTTTATGAAAGAGTGATCTGCTGGCAATTAGAAGAAAAATAGACTAAGGTGGAGTGAGTTGCAGGAAATTTTAGATTGAGGAGCTTTCTTCAGAGGGAACTGCTGTGTGTTTTATTTTCTGTTTGACGTTGCTTTCATGTGGAATGTTAAGATAACGAGGAAATACATTCCCCTGATTAAATGTAAATGTGATTGTACTCTCTGTGAGTGACATCATTATACTTAAGGAGTCTGGGGACAATATTCGTTCAGTTTGGTTTGCACAATTTGTAAGTGGTGGGGCTCTTCTGAAAGGACTCCAGACTCAGACTTCTAGAAGCATGAAGCGAAGTGCTGAGGAGCAGGAACTGGTAGGTCCCAGCCACAACTCTGCATCCATACTTTTTGTAAAAAATTATTAGTTCTACCATATTTGTACCTTCTTTTTTAATTGAAGTATAGTTGATTTACAATGTTTCAGGTGTACAGCAAAGTGATTGTTATGCATATTCACGTATATATGTATGTATCCTTTTTCAGATTCTTTTCCATTTTAGATTATTACAAGAATTTGGAATTTGGGATTAACAGATACACGCTATTGTATATAAAATAGATAAACAGCAAGGACCTACTGTACAGCACAGGGAATTATATTCAATATCTTGCACCCATCCTTTTACTTATTTTTTTAAGCTCTTTATTGGAGTATAATTGCTCCACACTGTTGTGCCAGTTTTTGCTGTACACCAAAGTGAATCAGCTGTATTTATACATATATCCCCATACCCGTATCCCCTCCCTCCCATGACTCCTTCCCACGCTCCCTATCCCAGCCCTCTAAGTCATCACCCATCATCGAGTTGATCTCCCTGTGCTATGCAGCAACTTCCCACTAGCTCTCTATTTTACATTTGGTAGTGTATATATATCAGTGCTATTCTCTCACTTTGTCCCCTTCGCACCCCCCTCCCCCGCCCACCCCACGTCCTCAAGTCTGTTCTCTACATCTGCATCTTTATTCTTGCCCTGTCACTGGGTTCTTCAGTACTATTTTTTTTAGATTCCATATATTTGAGTTAGCATACGGTATTTGTTTTTCTCTTTCTGGCTTACTTCGCGCTGTATGACAGTCTCTAGGTCCATCCACCTCACTACAAATAACTCAGTTTCATTCCTTTTTATGGCGGAGTAATATTCCATTGTATACATATGTGCCACATCTTCTTTATCCATTCATCTGTTGATGGGCATTTAGGTTGCTTCCATGTCCTGGCTATTGTAAATAGTGCTGCAGTGAACGTGGTGGTACATGTTTCTTTGTGGATTATGGTTTTCTCAGGGTATGTGCCCAGTAGTGGGATTGCTGGGGGGTCATATGGTAGTTCTAGTTTTAGTTTTTTAAGGAACCCGCATACTGTTTTCCAGAGTGGCTGTCCCAATTTACATTCCCACCAACAGTGCAGGAGGGTTCCCTTTTCTCCACACCCTCTCCAGCATTTATTGTTTCTAGATGTTTTGATGATGGCCATTCTGACCCGTATGAGGTGATACCTCATTGTGGCTTTGCCTTGCATTTCTCTAATGATGAGTGATGTTGATCATCTTTTCATGTGTTTGTTAGCCATCTGCGTCTCTTCTTTGGAGAAATGTCTATCTAGGTCTTCCGCCCATTGTGAATGGGCACCCATCCTTTTAAACTATCACTGCAATGAGATGAGCTTAGTTCAAATACTTTTCTTGAGAGTGCACCCCGCGAAGTGCCCCTATGGTCAAATCTCCGAGTCAGAGGAGAGATGTGGAATGCCCCGGGGTGATAAAAACAGATCTGACTTGTAACTTTGGCTTCCCCTCTGTCAAGTGATGAGAACAAATACAGCAGCAGCTACACACCTCTCTCACTTCCTCTCTCCTGCTCAAGAAGAACTGTGAGAATTAATAGTTGATCAGAAAACCAAGTAACAGTGGCGTGTCACAGAGGAGCGGACTTGAGTGAGATCTATGAAATGTGGCCAAACACAGGATGTGTCTGATTCAGCTAGACTGGATTGATGTTCAGGCAGCTCACATCTTCGGAGCCTGAGGTTGTCTAGAATCCTTTCTGCTAAGGAATGCCAATGACAAGGGGAATCCCTGCCTTACAATTTGCATATAGATTTAGAAGGAAATGCAGATTTGATCATTTGGTTTCTGTGTAACTTTAGAGTCAAAATGAAACTAGAATGTGAATATTAGAGTGTGTGAACCTTCTGAGTATGAAGCTGAACTGCTGTGGCATTTAGGAAACGCACAGCAGTGCTTGACATATACGTTGTCCTTGCAACAAGTGACAAGGAGGACCACTGATGCTCAGACCCTAGTGTTCTGTAGAATCCAGACACCTGTTGTTTGCATACAAGGGGGTTTGGATTACCAATATTCATTGCACATTTTCTTTGTGTTTGCACTCTAGTCCTCTGTGAATGGATTTGCTAAAAAATTATTTTCAAAGATTTGAAGTGTTGATTTTTTTCTATGATGGAGTTATCATACATCATCATGAAAACAAATTGGAATATGAAGGAAGACTACACTACCCAAACACAGTCACTGTTGACTTGCACATACCAGGTTCCCCTAACTGATTTCCACTTAACATACCCACCAAATTAACTGATGCAGCCTCCATTCTACCTGTAAATCATATGTCTTATGCCCTCAGCCAGCTTAACATGTGGCCAGAGGCACTCTCAGAAAGCTTCTGGGCACTTCTTCCACCAGTTGTGTTGTCTGCTTACCAAGAGCCAATTTCTTTGTTCCCAGACATGTTTAAAACGGTTGCAACTAAAATTTGTAATGTGATTGGGAATCATGTATTTAAATAATAAAAACATAATACAGAAAGAACAGTCTTAAGAAAATCAAGTTGTGTTGAAAAGACTTGATAAAGGTGAGGCACACACACAAAAATACTGTCATATTAGCTGTGGACAAGCAACTATAAAAGACTGAAAGTAAATCGGTAAAATGTAGCAGGATTTGCCCTTAGTGTCTTTAAATTCTTGCTCCACTTTAAAGAAATTGGAAAATTGTAGTTGATGCATTAAAGGTGAGCGATTGAAGGGGTGAATATTGTTATATTGTGCTTAATAATGATAAAGATATATTTTGTCTTCCATTTCTGACACAGAGCTCCTAAAATCCTTGAAACTTCCTAAGTGATGAGAGTGATAAAGGTGCCTTTGTTATGTTAATGAGGTGACTTTTGGAAAGCACTTGTGTAACCTAAGGATGGGGGCTGGTTGGGAGAACCAACCAAGTGATTAGAAGGCTGAAACTTTCAATCCCACACCCAGACCTCCTGGAAGACAAGAAGGGCTAGATGTTGAGTTCAATCTCCAATGGCCAATGATTTAATCAGTGATGCCTGTGCAATGAAACTTCCATAAAACCAAAAGGAGGGGGTTTGGAGAGCTTCCTGTTGGTGAACACACGGATACTTGGGGAGAACGGCACAGCTGGGAGTGTATGGAAGTCCTGCGCTCTTTCCCCATGCCTTGCCCTTTGCATCTCTTCCATCTGGCTGTTTCTGAGTTATACCCTTTTAGAATAAACTGGTGATCTACAAGTAAAATCTTTCTCTTTAGTTCTGTGAGCCCTCTAGCAAATTAACTGAACCCAAGGAAAGAGTCATTGCAATCTTCAGTCTATAGCTGGTGGGTCAGAAATGTGCCTGAATGTGCAACTGGCGTCTGAAGTTGGGGGTGTGTGGGTAGTCTTGTGGGACTGAGCCCTTAACCTGTGGGATCTGATGCTCTCTCCAGGTAGACAGTGTCAGAACTGAGTTGAATAGTAGGACACCTGGCTGGAGTCCGAGAATTAATTGCTTGCATGTGGGGAAAACCCCCATGTGTTGGAACTGGGGCCAGAATCATTAGTTGTTATCAGAATTGGAGTTGGTGATCAGAAGTGGCATCAGAATCAGAATCATACTTACAAAATGCAAAATGAGTGGAGACATTTTTCAGAAGTGTTATGTCCAAAGACAAAAAGAAAGAAGCAATAAAAATCATAAATTTGTATAGTGCTTAATATGTGCCATGGACTCTTCGAGACACTGGAGATATTCTACTCATTTTATTGTCGTAATAACTCAATGAAGTATTAAGTAGGTGGCATTGTTAACCCCACTTTGCAAATGAGGAATCTGAGATACAGTGACATGAAGTTCTTTACTCTAGATTACCCAGCTGGTAAGCAATAGAGCTGACGTTCATATGCAGGTAGTCTGGTCCTTAGTCCATGACTTCATCCATCACCTTATGCTAGCCCTCAATTCTACAGTAAAAGATTTAAATATTTTAAGTAAGACCAAAATTAAGATACGTGTGTACCATAAAAAATGTTTTATTATGGAAATATGAAAGCCTGTATAAAAGTAGAAAGAAGAGTATGATGCTCCCTTATGTACCAATCACTCAGCTTCACCAATGATCAATTCATGGCCAATCTTTATTGCATTCATCCCCCACTTGCTTCCCTCTTGTTCTTGAAATATATTAAAGTGAATTCTAGAAATCATATATTTTCATCCACAAATATTTCAGAATGCATCTCTGAAAGACAAGACTTCTTTTTAAAAGTATAACTATAATATCATCATCATACTTAACAAATGAACAGTAACCCCTTAATTCAATCAAATATTCAAGACGTATTTAAATTTCTCTGTCTCAAAAATGTTTTGAGGACTTCTTCCTCAAATAGGATGCAAATGAGATCATTGCAATTAGTCTCTTTAATCTCTAAGGTCCTGCCCACCCCCCCTTTTTTCTTGCAATGTATGTGTTGAAGAAACCAGGTCTTAAATCTTATAAAATTAGATTTTGCGAATTCCATTCCCCATCGTGTCATTGAAAACACTTCTCTGTCTCCTGCATTTCTTATAAATTGATAGTCACATCTAGAGGTACAATCTGATTCTGGTTTTGGTTTTTTGGCTTGAATGCTTCATAGATGGTGATGTGATAATTCCAGCAGTAAGCACAACTGTCTGGCTATGTCTTTTTCTGTAACGTTAGCATCCATTGCTTAATCTATTATTTTATCGGGGGTTAAAAATTGTGCTTATCTATCATTCCTGCCTCTTTATTATCTGGAATATTTCCATAGGGAAAAATTTGCTCCCATCAACAATTTAGTTGTCCTAAGTCTTTTTTAAAAAAATATTTATTTATTTTATTTTATTTTTAGCTTTTGAGTCTTCATTGCTGCACTCGGGCTTTCTCTAGTTGTGGCGAATGGTGGCTACTCTTCATTGTGGTGTGCAGGCTTCTCATTGTGGTGCGTTCTCTTGTTGCAAAGCATGGGCCCTAGAGCACATGGGCTTCAGTAGCTGTGGCACATGGGCTCAGTAGTTGTAGCTCACAGGCTTTAGAGCACAGGTTCAGTAGTTGTGGCACACAGGCTTAGTTCCTCCCCAGCATGTGGGATCTTCCCAGACCAGGGATCGAACCCATGTCCCCTGCATTGGCAGGCGGATTCTTTTTTTTTTTTTTTAGCAGGCAGATTCTTAATCACTGCACCACCAGGGAAGTCCTACCCTGCCTTCTATACAGTATAAATGCTTGATTCTTTTCCTCTATTTACCGGTTTTCAAAATAATGAATTATTTCCTAGTTCCTCTAAAGGGACCAATGAGACTTTTTCCCAGAGTAATTTTAAACCTCTAGGTTTAAAAATATGGATGTGTTTCAATCCACCACAGTTACTGAATCTCAGATATATTTTCCTTAGGCGAGGGGAACCTCTTCCATTTAGATCTTGAATGTGCTTGACAATAGCCCTCTAGTCTTCGATAGCTTCCTTGTTTTCCATTATGACAAAATGTTCCAGGCTCACTCTGTACTACGTAACATTTTTAATGATATCTCTCCATATTATTCTTTCTCTATTTTTCCATGAACTGATCGGCGGCTAGGAGGCATGGTTGTTCAGGCTTCTGGATTTCTCTCCCAGCTTTGACCTTGTTTGCTATGTGACTTGGGCAGGTTACCTCATGCTCTGCCCCAGTTCCTTCATCTGTAAAATGGGATCATAATAGTTGTACTTACCTCAAGGTGTTGCTACAAGGATAAATTGAGTTAAGATGTGTAAATCACTTGTACCCTGCACATAGTAACAACGTTAGTTATTATCAATAGGTCTAATAAGATTGCTTTTAGTATATCGTCTTTCTCAATTCTTTTAAGCAAGCCTGACACAGTTGTGGTCATACTTTATATGTTTCCTGATATTTTCCCCATAATATAACAATATAGGCATTTATATCATCTAACAAACACAAATTCTAAAAACTATGCAAACTGTTATGTGATGCATGCTGTAATTTACCAACTTACATGCTCTCTTATAAAGAACAGCTGATTTCCATTTGTTCCCTATTATAAATAGTATGACAGTGAATATCTTTGTAAATAGAAGTTTTCTTCTTTTCTGTTTAGCATTTCTTAACTGTAAATTTCCAAAAGTGGAATGACCCATATCTAAGTTATGACCAAATTTCTTTCCTGAGGGTTTGTACTGATTCATATTTACCTTGAGCTTTTAGCATGGTTTAAAAAGTGTTTATAAAATGCCAAGTATTTTTCATGTTCTTTTACAAAATCCAATGACAAAAATAAGCCACTTAAGTTATTCAGCTCTATTAAGAAGAAAGATTGATATGGTCACAATCTGTGTAGAGTACCATCAGCCTGGCCTCTTGAGTCAAACCAGTGAGATGGGGGAAATTTGCCTGCCACAGCCTTGAATGTGGTAAAAAAAAAAAAAAAAAAAAAAAAAAAAAAAAAGAAAGAAAAAGAAAAGAGAAGAAAACCAGCACTGTGAGTAATCTAGTAATTGGGTTCTGCCCTCTTCTGAGCTGACTTGAGACCACAGTCACGTGAAACAACCACCAAAAGATGGTAACAGCTCAGCAAGGGTGACTTGGGCTTGACAAGGGTACAGCGTGTTGGGTGGGAAACCAGCTTGGCTCTTACAGGGCCTGCTGCTACTCTCTGGCTTGGCTGAGGGCACAAAGAGGGCTGCAATCTGACCCACCGCTGGCTCAAACAGTGGGCCCTACACAGATACCACCCTGGCAGAAGGGGCCTCCCAGAGGGGCAGCTTTTGCAATTTATCAACCCTCAAGAGGTGTCACTTTCGAATTCACACTAAGGCTTTGCGTGTGCCAGATGTGACCCTGATAATCCTTCCCAGTTAGGAGCCTTAAACTTGACAGAGAGGGAGCAGGAGATTGCCCAACTCTTGCTTCTCCACGTCAACTCCCTGTAGTCTTCCCATCCCTCCACCTGTGAAATTTGCTTCATGGATTTCGGAGACCTGTGTTAAAATGTCAGATGACTTGTCCCCCAAGGCTGAGGACCCCTGTGTGCCTTGCCCGAGCCACTCCTGAATCCTACAAAAGCTCCCTTCTAAATTGCTACCTGCTCTTAAACAGCCATCTCCGTCTAGCTAAACTTGTATCCTAATGGTTAAGGCACAGACACTAAATAAGAAAGACAGAGATTTGAATTCTGCCTTCACGGATAGCATCTGTGTGATTTCACATCCCTCCTCACCTTCAGATTCAGATTAAAGCACCTACATTCTACCTTGTAGGGCTGCTGTGAGGATTAAATGAGATACTGCGTATAAGGTGCCTGGCCTGTTTCAAGTGTCCCATAAACGTGGACTCCCACTGTTATTTTGTGTTCCAGCCATCTTTCCTCCGCCACCAATTTTTGGTGTAGGGTGATTTCTTCCCCTTGCCATGGGAAGAGCTTTGCTTATCTGTGTCATGCAGTCTTGGTTCTGGCATTTGCACGCTCAGTGTAGCGGGAAGAGAGAAAAAAAAGTGCTTACTGCTGAAATGCACAGGGCGTTTGCTCCCCTCATTAGCTCTTCCTTTCCTACTCCCCCCCGTGGAATTCTGCCTGTCTCCTTAGGCCTCCAGCACTGTGCACCCACCTCTTTCCCGTCAAGAAACATGAATAAGTCAAAAAAGTTAAAATGTTCCTGTCAGCACTCACTCAGGTAAATTGGTTCTCAACATTTGAAAAGAGCTCTGGCTCCTTTCTGTGCCAGAGCTCTGGCTTAAGCGCTTGCAGTCCTCCAGCAAAAGCAGAAGGTACATAGCCCCACCCCGCCTCGGGGACACCCCTCCCTCCCATCATCTGTTTAAAATTAAAATATGACCATATGCCAAAGGAAGGGTCGAACTTTCCCACTGCTCTCCTCTTGGCTTCTCTTATAGAAGGAGGCAGAAGATTAACTGACAGTCAAACTGTCCTTCCACTCCAAGAGAAAATTCTAGATTCAAGGCCTGTGATGGGTGGAAGGGCAGGGGGCTGGAGTCAGAGACTGAGTTCCAGTCCTGGTTCTGGCTTTCATAAGCTTTGTGAGCTTGGGCTAGACCTTTTGTCTTCCGGAGAAAAGGAGGCGTAAGTATGGGGCCGTGACTATGTACTGCCTGTGGAGTGGGTTTGCCAAACAATTAAATGTGAATCTAATCAAACTACTAAATCTAACTATCAGTTTACAGGAAATACAGAGGATGGAGGAACATGTTAAATGACACCACAGGGATATAATCAGCAAAATCCAAAATGTCAGAAATTTTACAGGGCCAATGACTCCATCTCTTCGACAAATGAATGGCAGTGGGGAGGGGACCCTATGTGTCAACCAAATGCAACGTGGGGACTTTTTTAAAAAATGGAAGGCTTCCCTGGTGGCGCAGTGGTTAAGAATCTGCCTGCCAGTGCAGGCGACACGGGTTTGATCCCTGGTCCGGGAAGATCTCATATTCCGCAGAGCAACTAAGACTGGGTGCAACAACTACTGAGCCTGAGCTCTAGAGCCCGCGAGCCACAACTAATGAGCCCATGTGCCACAACTACTGAAGCCTGTGCGCCTAGAGCCTGTGCTCTGCGACAAGAGAAGCCACAGCAGTGAGAAGCCTGTGCACGGCAATGAAGAGTAGCCCCCTCTCGCCGCAACTAGAAAAAGCCTATGCACAGCACCAAAGACCCAATGCAATCAATCAATCAATAAATAAATTTAAAAAATTGAGATATACTTGATTTACAATATTATGTAAGTTTCAGGCATACAACATAGTGATTCACAATTTTTAAAGGTTGTTTATAGTTAACATAAAATATTGGCTATACTCCCTGTGCTGTACGATATATCCTTGTAGCTTACCTATTTTACACATAGTAGTTTGTACCTCTTACTCCCCTACCCCAGTCTTGCCCCTTCCCCACTTCCCTCTCGCCACTGGTAACCACTGGGTTGTTCTTTATATCTGCAAGTATGCTTCTTTTTTGTTAAAGTCACTAGTTTGTTTTATTTTTTAGATTCCACATGTAAGTGCATCGTATAGTATTTGTCTTTTTCGCTCTGACTTATTTGGCGAAAAATAATACTCTCCAAGTTCATCCACGTTGTTGCAAATGGCAAAATTCCATTCTTTTTATAGTGGAGTAGTATTCCATTGTATATGTATACCACATCTTCTTTATCCATCCATCTGTTGATGGACGCTTAGGTTGCTTCTGTATCTTGGCAACTGTAAATAATGCTGCTATGAACATTGGGGTACATGTATCTTTCGGAGTTAGTGTTTTTATTTTCTTCAGATATATACCCAGGAGTAGTATGCTGGTCATATGGTAGTTCTATTTTTAATGTGGGGACTATTTTTGATTCTGATTCAAATAAACCAACTGTAAAAATACATTTATGAGACAGTCTGAGATATCCAAACAATGTTTGGATATTTAATGGTATTAAGAAATCATTGTTATTTTCTTTCTTTTTAAAAATGCTTTATTATTTATTTATTTAGGCTGCATTGGGTCTTCGTTGCTGTGTGCGGGCTTTTTTTTTTTAATTAAATAATTAATTAATTTATTTTATTGGCTGTGTTGGGTCTTTTTTGCTGTGTGCGGGCTTTCTTTTTTAGTTGAGGTGAGTGGGGGCTACTCTTCGTTGTGGTGCGCGGGCTCCTCCATTGCCATGGCTTCTCTTGTTGCAGAGCACGGGCTCTAGGCACGTGGGCTTCAGTAGTTGCAGCACATGGGCTCAATAGTTGTGGCTCAAGGGCTCTAAAGCACAGGCTCAATAGTTGTGGCGCACGGGCTTAGTTGCTCCATGGCATGTGGGATCTTCTGGAGCAGGGATCAAACCCGAGTCCCCTGCATTGGCAGGTGGATTCTCAACCACTGCGCCACCTAGGAAGCCCGCGTGTGGGCTGCTTATTGCGGTTGCTTCTCTTGTTGCGGAGCACAGGCTCTAGGCTCACGGGCTTCAGTAGTTGCGGTGCGTGGCATCAGCTGTTGTGGCGCACGGGCTTCGTTGCTCTGCAGCATGTGATATTTTCTCGGACCAGGGATTGAACCCATGTCCCCTGCATTGGTAGGTGGATTCTTAACTGTTGCGCCACCATGGAAGTCCCCATTGTTATTTTCTTTACATATAACACTGCTTTCAATATTATGGGTACATTAAGAAAGTGCTTTTTTTTTTCCCTTGGGGATACCTATTAAGGTATGTACAGATATTAACAGGATGATATGATATGGAAATAATATGTATGAGATTCAAAATAATCTAGTAGTGGAAGAGTGGATGGGGGGTGGATGATGAAACAAGATCTCTCTTGTGTTGATGATTATTGCAATTGGCCAATGGATTTACGGGGGTTCACTATACTATTCTAACTTTGTGTATGTTTGGAATGGTCTATCACAAAATGTTGAAGAGTACAAAAGAATGTGGGCTTTGGAGAGAGGGAGACTGCCTTGATCTACCTTTTATTGGGCCAATTAACCTTTGATAATGAAGACAAACATAGCGCCTGCATCACAGGATGGTTGTAGGCACAAGGAGAACGCTTAGCACAATGCCTGGCACATAATCAGTGCCCAATCCATGTTAGCTCTCATTATTAACAATATATAAGAGACTGGACTCAGTCATCTCCACGGTTCTTCCCACCGCAGAGATCTAGGGTATCTGATTCCAGCCTGTCTCCATCACACCTTAGCCCTCTTTATTTCCTCTACTACTCCATGTTCACCTTTGTGGAAGCTCTAACTTTCTCTAATGGGTGCCTCCCTTTACCCCCCACACCTGGACACTTCACCTGGGTGGCCAGGTGTCAGTTCCGCAAGGCGTGTTGGACTGATTCCTGGATTGGCAGGTGCAGGTTTCTGATCTCCTCACCTGCCTCTTTTTCTGGTAGTTTCCTATCACCTGAAATGAGAGCTCAAAGCTTCAGGAGGAAGGTGGAAACTCAAGGTGGAGACAGGGGATGAAGAAGCAGTTATATCCCGACTCCATCCTTCCTCAACCTCCCCCGACCACCAGGGGAACCGACAGGGGAGTGGGCCAGGGCCAGAACAGAGAAGGCGCCTGGTGGCTCTGTGTCCCCGCAGCAACGCGGGACAGGGCAAGGCATCGGACGACTCCGCACCTCAGTTTTCTCATTTGTACCGTGGGAACAATAATACCACGCTTTTGTTGACACAGAGCCGGGACTGAGCGTGCGGACTCCAGAGCTGGATTGCCAGGGCTAAACGCCCCGCTCTGCCTTGTGTTGAATGTGTGATCCCGGACGTCTCTGTGACTCGGTTTCCGTACGGGTGAAAATGGGACCAGTAACAGTACTGACCTCATAGGATTGCTGAGAGGATTAAACGGAGTGTCCCCTGGCACACAGAAGGCACCCAGTGGATGCTGGCTGTGGGCGCTACCCTCCCCTTGGCCGTCATCCTGCACAGTGCACACTGAGAGCTCACCCGCAAGGCTGGCGTCTCACTTAGGTCTTCTGTTGGCCCCACTGAATTCCCACACCAGCCCTGGGGTCCACCCTCCAGGAGCTGGGGCCAGTGCAGAGTCCGGCGGATGTCAAGTCACTGTGTTACCCCTTCCCAATTTTAGATCTTTCTTTCCTTTCCCCCAAGGCCATGTTGGAGTAAAATACTTCCAAAGAAGAAATTGGTGTGAGATGGAACAGGGGAGGAGAAAGGAAGGGGAGCAATAGCCTACGGGGTGTCACATTTTGTGTGTGAAGTAAGGGACCTCTCCCAGGAAGACCGAGATGGAGGTTCAGCCAGGAACACCCCCACGTGTCCCCAGCCTGCCAAAGAAAACAAATCACCCCCCCTTGGCTGCACCGGGCATCTGCTGTAGGTGCCTAGAGGCCACGAAGCTGTGGGCCAGGTGAGGCGCCCACCGTTCGGTGTCTGGAGCTGTGTTTCTCCCCTCTTTGGAGTGGCAGCTTCACGCCTTGGGGCTTCTGGCTCTGAATCGTTACTCAGCACTGGATGGAGCCCAGGAAACGTGGAAAACAAGGATGGAACCCAAGAAATGTGGAAAACAAGAGTGACAAGAAGCCACAAGAAACCAGAATCACAAAGTTAAAGTTCTTAGGAAAATAGGCCATTGGTCTGAGCCTGGGGAAGGGGTTTGACATTGGTACCCATGGGTGGGGGGGTCACTCCGTTCTAAATATCTCCCCTCAGAACCGCAGGGCGCAACATGTGGTCACGGAGCTCTAGGCAATCATATGTGCCTCCTGACTTAAGACCCTACACTCATAAATAGACACGTCTATCCACCCGCAGCCCCCACAAAGCCCTAGACCATGGAATCGCAGGCAGGGAAACGCGTAAGGACAGTCAGTCCTTGTGTTCCCTCCTCTGGGTGTTGAGAAAGATCTGGCATGGAGTTAGCTTTGTGGGGATTTCCAGGTGCTGAATCCCTCGAGCATGTCTGAACCGAGCTTGGCTGCTTCTGCCTGCCTGACGAGGGGCGGGCCAAGCCACACCTGGTCCTGCCGAGGAGTCATGGTTCCAAAGCGTTTGTCACAGCGTCTCAGCAAGATGTCAGGCTAGATTTCACAGAAACAAAAGTAAAGTGATTAATAACCACATTACCAAAGCCCCAGCTCTAGAGAGGGACATACCTTTTAGCTCAGTATATCTTCCAAATGGTAAGTAAAGAAAAATCTTTCTTCTGAGTAAAAGGAGCATGTGATTTTGCACAATCTGGACATCAGGATCTCAACTCCAGCGGTCAGGTGTGTGTCCTGGGGGAGAGAGAGTGGTGAAGGAGCTTGTATTATAACACAGTAGCTGGAGGGATTTTTCTCCCCCCAGCTTTAGACTTTATAAAGACAAAAAAAGGATTTGTTGAAAATGACAGGACCCACTCTCCATAATAAGACCATGTTACATTTAGTATACATTTAGGATATATGCAACCAATTATAAAGTAGGGGGTTTTAAACCACCTCCTACTTCCCATAACATGCCCAATTAATACAACACTTCCACAGACTCTGTGTGGCTGTGTTCTCAATAGCGGAATGAGGGTGTGAGGCCAGCACTCCTGGAAATGCAAAGGACACTTCTGGATCTGAAAAGGAATGAAGAGATGGTCATCATTAATCATCAGGGCAATGCAAATCAAAACTCAATGAGATACCACCTCACACCCGTCAAGATGGCTATTATCAAAAACACAGAAAATAACAAGCGTTGGCAAGGATGTGGAAAAACTGGAACCCTTGTGCACTGGTGGTGGGAGTGTAAAATGATACAGCTGCTATGAAAACAGTGTGGTGATTCTTCAAAAAATTAAAAACGGAATTCCTTTGTGATCTACTTCTGGGTATATATTCAAACGAATTAAAGCAGAGTCTTGAAGAGAGGTTTGTCCCCCTGTGTTTAACAATAGTTAAAACGTGGAAGCAACCCCAGTGTCCACGGATGGATATGTGGATATATGGATAATAAACTGTGATACATACACACACGATGGAATATTACTCAGCCTTAAAAAGGCAGGAAATTCTGCAACAGGCTACAACATGGATGAATCTTGAGGACAACATACTAGGTGAAATAAGACAGTCACAAAAAGACAAATTATGATTCCACCGATGTGAGGTATTTAGAATAGTCAAAATCACAGTGACAGGAAGTACTGTGGTGATTGCCAGGGGCTGGGGGAAGGGGAAAATGGGGAATTATTGCTTAATGGGTCTAAAGTTTGAGCTTCACAAAATCCAAGAGTTCTGGAAATGGAAGATGATGAGTGTGTATGACAATATGAATGTATTTAATACCATTGAGCAGTGCACTTATAAATGGTTAAGGTGGTAAATTTTATAAGTGTGAATACCATGAGAATAGAAAATGTAGAATCTGACGTTTCAAATTTCTCACATTCAACATCAGAAAGCTTTATTAAGAGCCATGCAAAATAATAATAGTAATAATAATAATTACAGCAGCCACATGGGAAAATTTTGGTTTAGGGTATTTTCAGTTAAAAGGGTAAAAAGTATTAATGGTATATTATTATTAATGCCAACAGTAAGCTACAAGTTTTAATTTAAATAAATTCTTTAAACATTAAAAAAAAATAAAAATATGTTGGGGTCCTAACCCCCAGTACCTCAGAATGTGGCCTAATTTGCAGATGGGGTCTTTCCAAAGGTAACCAAATTGAAATGTGGTTCATAGGGTGGGCTTTAATCTAGTGTGACAGGTGTTCTTTTAAAATGGGGCCATTTGGACACAGACAGACACACACGGAGGAAAGACGATGTGAAGAGACACAGTGAGAGACAGCCATCTCCAGGCCAAGGAGAGAGGCCTGGACTAGATTCCTCCCTCACAGCCCTCAGAAGGAACCAGCCCTGCAGAGACCTTGATCCTGGATTTCTAGCTGCCATTATTGTGCGACAACACACCTCTGTCACATACGGCACTCAGTTCATATGTACTCTGTTGTGGCAGCCCTAGTAAACTAACACAAGGGATGGCAGGTGACTCTGTGACACATCTCTCAGCCATCTCCTCAGGACTGGCCTTGTCAACGGCATAGAGAATCTGGAGGGTCCCCCTTGCATCTCCAGTCCCTCCTCACGAGGAACCACTGTAAACCCCAAGCGAGTCTCTGCATCTGCTGGTTTGGTCTGTGTCCTTCCTTTCCTGAGTCTAGACCAGTGGTGGCTCCGGAGGTCTGACCGACACTGGCCCTTCCATTTCTCAGCTCTTGGCCTGGCTTTCCTGGTATCAGAGAGCCCCTGGCTTTCCTCCTTGCGGTGGCCTGGGTTTCGTCTTTGATCTCCTGTGTTCTTTCAGTGCCCACTGACAATGGGAAGGATATGAAAGCTCCTTTGGTGGAAGAATCCTTCTTGGAGCTCGCACAGAAGATGGCCCCTCTGTCTGTCAGACACTACGCTACTTCCTGGGACTCGTCACTAACCACCCTTCAAGCAACAGTGACAGACAATTACTGCTTAAAACATTGCCTCTACCATATCATTTGGGTTTCACTGGGGCATCTAGACAGGTTTCTCCTTGTGAAACAGCTAGCTGTCCCATAAGGGTCTGGCACGGAATCCCAGGCTTGCAGCAGCCACATCTGATTCTGGTTCAGGGAGGGACCTAGGTTTTCCTTACCCACTTGAAACCTCTGAATTTGCAGTTACACTAGAGTTGTTTGCAGATCCCTGGGGTTCCCAGGCAAGAAAGAGATGGTTTAGCAAAGCCCAGCACCATGTCCAGAAAACCAATTCAAAATGCACTAGATGCTCTCTTTTCTGTAAGACTGCAAATAAATAAGAATACGTATTTGTACGTACCTGTATTTTCCTAAAGAGACAGAGGTAGGGTTAAAAAAAATAAAAATGCTTACCAGATAAGGAGAGATGAAGTGGAGAAAAGAGATGAAGGGGAAGGAGGTGGCAGCAAGATTTCTCAGGTGCACTAGGCTTTAGAATTGTGACTTTTCAATCATGTAAATGAAGCACCCCCCACTGAAATTTATTAAAAATGAAATTTTAATTTAAAAAAATGTACTACCTATTGAAAAGGGCCTCCGAGTCCCTTTGCTAATGATAGGTACCCTACGTAATTTGTAAAAAGTTACCTTACTTTAAATGCTTATGTTACCCTATGTTTAAAAATGGTGACAGTTTGTTTTGGCATAAACGAGAGCCTGTAGAACCTGTTGGTAATAATGCCAGAATGGGCATTAAATGCCAGAGTAGGATTTGGAGGACTTTGACCTCTTAGTCTGGGCTTCATAGGGAACCAGTTGAGTGGCCTTGGACGAATTACTTTTCCTCTCTGCTCCTCGCCTCTTCACTGTAACACCAGCTAATTCCCTCACTTCACCATGCTCCCAGGGTTGCTACGGAGCCCAAACGTGAAAATACTTTGAAAACATCATTACCATCATCCTAACAGCACAGTTTCCAATCGTACATGTACGACTGGAGGCCAAGGTACACTTGGAGGTCATTGCAAAACATACAAAGCTTACCATGAGACATGGTACCATCTTTAGAATATCTGCCTGTCACTACAGCATTGTCCTTAGACTGGAGTCACTAAGGGATGGACATGGGTCTCGTTACTTTCTGAATCTCACTTGCACCAAGTATTTTGCGGAGGGGTCGTTTCATTCAAGAAGTGTGGGGAAAGGAGGCAGAAGCTAGTCTCTTAATCTGGGCCAGAAAAGGAACTCTGGTTCTGCAAACAAATGACAAGTTTTAGGACTGTTTGGTGCGACTTAAAATCCTTAGGCTTCTAATCCTCTCCCTTCCCTAACCTAAAAACACAAAATTAAGGAAGAGGCAAGAAAAGTGGTAAGATTTTTGAAGGGAGGTTTCAAGAATGAGACAGGAAAAACAAGAAAATAAATAGCACAATGTGTCCTGACATGTTGTTATGTTTTCCTTTAGGGTTTTTTTCTTTTTTTCCCTCCTAGAAAAATATCCAAGATTTTGTCTCTTCTTAACAAAAATTTGGAAGGAAAGTTGGACCTAAACCCTAACACTACGAAGCTCCTTTGTGCGGCCGGCAGTGCAGTGCTTTTCCTACATTCCCTGCAGAAGCCAACCTACAATGTGGCACGTTTGCGAGGCCAGGAAGGGAGGAGTAATCCGAGAGGAGGCAGGGCGGCTCCCGGGCGCGGGCGAGGGCGGGGCCCCGGCTCCTGGCGCTCGGCCCCTCCCAGGGCCGCCGGGGAAAAGGAGGCGAGACCTACATTTAAAAAGGCAGGAACCTACCAACTACAGAGATCCAAAAATGCCCGGCGAGAATTCCCATTTGTGAGGTCGAATCGAGGTCAAAAGAATTACCTAATCATCTTTGAAAAGCCCCTAATTTAGGGGGTCGAACCAGGCTGGCAGCACCCCAAATCATGCACTAAATCTAACTTGATTATTACCACGGAACCTAGGATTTTTTTTTTCCTTGAGCCAATTTTTCGGGTGGCATTTTTGTTACTTCCTGTTTGTGACTGAGCTTCCTTATCCTACTTCCTTTTGGGGGGTTTAAATTGCCTCCAGTACCATTTCCACTCAAATGTATGGAAAAGGGAGGGGGTGTGTGTGTGTGTGTGTGTGTGTGTGTGTGTGTGTGTGTTGGATTTGAAGGGAAAAAAACAATGACAACGCACATTCAATTTTTATGTTATGAAACACTTTTCTCATACATGCACATCCTTTCATTTCTTTTGCACACCACCACCAGGAGATGAGCCAGTATCATTATGCCCAAATTACAGATAATGAAACTGAGACTTAAAATGGTTAAAGTGTCCAAGGTCACTCATCAAATAAAGGAGCAAAACCTGAATCTGAGTCACCGATTCTGAATCCAAGTCTAAAGCTCGTTTCATGTATTTAACTCTTAGGGGGAAGTCTACATTTAATTTGTTTTTGGCAGCATTCTATTCAGGGAGGATTTATTGAATATTTATTCAGAGTTTATTCTTGAAATGTAAAGAAAAGACTGAGCTTGGGCCCTTCACCGAAACAATGGAAGAATTCTGAAGGATCTACTGTTTCATTTTTTGGCAATTGCTCTGCAGTCTTCACAACATGGCTCTTGCAGGGCCAGGCTGGGGCGTTCCTGGGTCTCCTGGAGCCAGGGCTGCGTTGCCAGAAGCAGGCAGTAGGGGGAGCATGTGTGCTTGAGGAAGGGAGCTGCTGAGGCTCCGGCAGGAAATGTCTGAGACCATGTCCTTAACAGGCCCGCGTTGGAAATTTTTTTTTTCCTGCTGACCGAATGCTTAGAACTCCAGGCTTCTCTGCAAGATTTGTGCTTACTGACTTGTAGGGAAGGAAAAACCAGCCTCAGGGAGTTGCAGGACAAAGTCACCTATATGCCCACTAGGTAAAAGGAACTAAAAGCGTCCACCTTGCCACTGAGAAAGGGCCCCCAGGCTCTGGGCCTCTGCAGGTGGGAGAAGGCCCTGAAAGCTTTCTCTCTGTGTAGAGGGAGAAGACAGAGAGGCCCACTCAGTGAGCTACCCTGGCTCCAAAACCTGCTTGAGAAAACAGGAATTTGTACAGTTGGTAGCAAGAGAATTAGAATGTACACTGCAGGAGGGGAGAGATGCGGTTTTTTCACTGTAACTCTGCCTTCCAGAACAGTGCAGGTGGACACTCAGCCTTCAGGTGCCTTTAAGGGGGCACTCACATCAACAGAGCCTGTTAAGTTACGGTGCATTTTGACGAGGGCTTTGAAGCCAGATGGAAAAGAAACAATACTTTTGGCACTGTGTGGCCCGAAGCCCAGAATGAGATTGGGGAGGAGTTCTGAGGCGTGCACAAGTTCTGGAATAACTGAGTGCTGACAGGTCACTTTTACTCCACAGCGTAGCATTCTCTCATTTTTTCCCTTTCTTGACCAAAACTGTCATTTCTTAACCTGGGAAAGAAAAGTTGTAGCAGGAGAGAGATACCCTGAGGGCTGGCTGGCTACAATTTCCTTCCTAGTAAAAGAGAGAAGCAAAAAAGTTGACATTTGCCTATACTTTGGATTTGTGTATAGCACGTAAGTGATATTCTGTAGTTAATGGTGTTACTTTACAGAAAACATTGTTTTGGCCTTGATTCCAAATACACATGAAATTTCACTCTAATGCACATGCTCGTGTAATTTTCTTTTCTTTTCTTTTTTTTTTTTTTTTTGGTTTAAACTGTTGACTTCCCAGGGTATTTTTCTAGACTAGTAGAAAAGACTTAACCAAAGTCTCTAAAATGACCATGCAAACACCTCTGCCTTCATGCTATTCCAGAGGGAAACCTCCATGCATTGTGAATGTTTAAAAGATGTAAGCAGGAGAGCCAAGATGGAAATGGTCAAAATGGTGACTCGATGGCAGTCATATTCTTTGGATTTTCATTCTTCTCAGGGTTTCTCCAAATAGTGATACCTATGTATCCCCAATATAAAACAGTACCTGTATGTTGAGTTGGTATACTATAAGAAACTAAGTAATCTTCTGGACTATTTCTCATTTCTCATGGCCCATCAAAAATTTTACTTCACATTTGCCAACACTCTAGTGCAAATAATTCATTTTTTTATTCACCCTGCATGGAGTTCCCTCTATGTGCTAGACATAGGAAACAAAGGTGAAGACCCACCCTCGAAAAACTCAGCTTGCTAAGCAAGACCTTACCTTCCATTGTATGTGGGTTTATATCTGGAAGTGACAGGAAGAAGAAGAAAGGTTTAATTCATCTGGATGAGTCCGTACTTGCTGGGGTCGAGAGCCCAGACCGTGGATACAGACTGCTAGGCTTGAGTTCTGGCTTTACGATTTTCTAGCTATATGACTGGGGCAAGTTTCTGAACCTCTCTGAGCCCCAGTTTCAACATCTATATAATATGGGGAGTATAATGGGACCACGTGATGGATTTTTTTCCCTGTGAGGATTCAGTGGGATGCACCATAGCAAGCACATCAATGTGTGATGACGATGCTGGTGGTGGGGAAGGTGGAGTGTGGATGAGAACGAGGAGATGGAGAAGGCTTCTCGGAGACCAGAATTCAGTGGGTAAAGGAGGAATTCAGTAGGTAAAGGAGGAAAATGTGAAGCAGTGAAGAACATTCCAGCTGGGGCCCTGTGCTGTGTTTTAACAAGCCCCCAGGTGATTCTGAGGCACAGTGAAGTTCAAGAACCACTGAACCGTGGTAAACTTGAATTTTAAGTAAGGGAAGGCTGTGCTTGGATTTTCATCTTTGGAGAGAACACATTGGTGCCTGTAGAAAGGATGGATTAGAGGCAGGAGACAGGAGGCAAGGACAATGGGTTAGAAGTCTGCTGAGTCCAAGTGAAGGATGATGGGAACTTGAGCCCGGGTCATGGAGGTGGGAATATGCAGAAAGAGAAAGACACACAGTATGTGACAGCGGTGAAACAATGGTAGAGGTAGAGGGGGGTACCTAGAAGACATTAAGTGTAGAATCGACCAGATTTAATAACTGGATTTAGGGGTAGGGAAGAGGAGGAGGCAGCGTGAGTCCAGGGACAGTGAACACAGGCCTCTTAGCACCAGTGACTAAATGGTGCCTCTGCCCTCTTGCTGAGAGCTCTCATTTGCCCCTCCCTCTCCCTTCATGGCTGCCAAGGTGACTGACAGCACAGATCGGCATCCTTGCAGGAGGTCTGCCTCTCCTCTGGAATGCACTGCTCTCTCCAACCACAGCCCTCACCTCCCCCATGGTCCCCCACGGCCAAGGGAGTCATTCCACCGGCCAGTGGTTACTGCCACATAGGCTGATGCGTCACCCTGCAGAGCAGCTGGTGGCCAACGTACTTCTCTTGTCCACAGTTGGGGGAGAACTGCCAGGACCTCCCCCTAAGCCCCCAAAAAACATTTGGACCTACCCTTCAGTGACAGCTCCCTCGGCCGAGCCGGCCACCCACATATCTCCAGAACTGGAGGATCTCTAGATCAAAATTACACTCAGATTAGTGCTCTGTCTACATTTTAACTCAGAGTATTAACTCATTATTACTTTATTATTGCTACATCTAAGATAGAAAGATCGTAAGAAGGAAAGCAGTAGTGGCTCCTGTTCAGAGTGATATGTCTTTCCTTTAAAGCCGTGTTTCTCAAAGTGTAGTCTGTGTACCACCCCCTGCATCAAGAGCACTTGAAGTTTCGGTAGAAATGCAAATTTTGGTAGAAATTCCTGAGTCCTACCATAGCCCTCTTGAGTCACTGAGGGGTGGGAGGGTGGTGGAGTTAGGAACCAGGGAATTTATATTGCTAACAAGCATCCCTAATGAATCTTCAATTACCTGAAAAGTGACAGCTGTGACACAAGAACTCCTTTTGTCATATTTCTGACCCACCATATAGCTGGAATGACCTCACAGCCCCGTGGACCTTTCTACCTTGCTTGAAAGAAGGCAGGGCCTTGCATCCTGGGGGAGAACACCCATTTCTAGAGCTACCAGCTCAGTGCTCTTGCTGTTCTGTTCATCTCCTTGAGGCACTGGAGGCAGCAAGTAAATTACACACATGCACGTGAAAACAAGTCCAACATATCTGTTTAAAAAGACATGCATTCTCATATTCAAAACAACAGTAATGGCCTGCATTGCATATTCCTCTTTCAAAAGGCAAATTCGATTGCTCCCAAACTCCAAATAGCAGTATTGACTTATCACCCATAAAACATATTTTTAAATCGTTTTACTTGGTTGGAGTAATGAATTTCTCCTAAACGAAGTCCTCTCTCACCCTTTCCCCCATTCCCCATGACTGACCAAGGTCAGCCAAGCAATCTGTACCACTGGACTTAAGTTGAATGCTTAGGTGCAAAGGTAGCTGAGCCCTTGATGACATCACAGGAAGGCACCATCGTCCACGTGCTTTGAACTCTGAGGAACATGGATGCGTGATAGGCATATAGGTTCAAAAAGGATTCTGAAAAAGAAATTAGTTAGAGGGCTCTGGATAATTGGGTTTGCTTTTTCTTGCCCAGCAAGTATCCATGGAGGCAAGTATTCATTGAGTTAAGGGCTGAGGGGATGTGGGGTGGAAAAGCACGAGCCACACCCTTGCAGAGCATAAGGTAAGGCTGGCAAGACGAGACACGCACTTCAAAATTCAATACCAATATGAGGCAGTAAATGTTAATGAGTGGCTGGACATCAAATGCTGGCACCGTTCAGGGAAGAGGGAGAGAGATGACCCAGGGCTGGACGTCAAGAAGGACTTAAAGCTGCCTGGAAAACTTGTGGAAGGTAAGGAGGGACAGAAAGAAGTGATGGAACTGCAGGCAGAGACCAAATGAGCAAAAGGCACAGCACTGATAAAAGACAGTCTGCTCTGCGGACAGTTAGTGAATGGCTCTCGATGAAGCCTCGGGCTATGGTTGGGGATGGTAAGAAATGAAGTCCAGGTTTCATTTCTAAACACATACCAGATACTCATAATGTGTCAGGCACTATGTTCAGACCTTAACTGACATTTTGTTTAAGTCTAACAACTACACCAAGGAGTTGGTATCATCCCATGTTGCATTTTAATACAAAGAGACTGGGGCTCAGAGAGGCTCGTAACTAGCCCAAAGTCACACAGCAAGTGAATGGAGGAGCCAGGGCGCAAACCCAGGTCTACTTATGTCCAAAGTTTGCGTGGTTCCCAAGGGCTCTTTCTGTCCTTTTTCCCTTTCTCCGATCATAGTGCTGCTTGCAGGAGAGGCTTAGCAGTGGGGATAAAGTGAGGCCAGGAGGTTGAATGCTCCCTCCTGGCGGGTGGCCCATAGCCTCTGCCTGGCAAAGGCTGTATTTCTTGTCCCGCCTACATGGCCTTAGGAGCGGTGCCAAGGCCAGGGAGGGGTGGGCGAATGCTCCCTCTTTGGCCCTCTTCATCCATCTGCTTCATGGCTGTATTTTTGAGAACTTGATGTACATTTCCTAAAAAGCAAAAAAAATGACATTAAGATCTTACCAACTCTATGCTAAACTAATCACTCTGCATACTCTACAGCCCTAGTTAGATTTGAGCTCAATGGTAACTGAAGACTCCCTCAAAATGAATTTTTTTCAAAAGTTAGTTCATTCCTCTTTCATAATGAATCCCGAGGTAGGCACTTAAGGGTTGGTTGTCTGATGGCTCCTTCAGACTTTACAGGAACACGGGCTTCTTTCTTCTTGTTCTTCCACCATGGTTAGCGTGCTGCCTCCTGGACCAAGAGGGCTGCTTGAGCTCTAGCCATCGCTTCCACATTCTACCCAGCACTAAAAGGAAGAGGATAAGAAGGCATTTCTTTTTCTGTTTAAGGACCTTCCCTGGAAGTTGACCACCACGTCTCCATATGTAACTCACTGGCCAGAAGTCAGTCAAATGGAAGTGCTAACTGCAGGGACACGCCGAGATGCAGTTTTTATTTCAGACGGCCATGTGTCCAGGTAAAAATCCATTACTAGAAAAAAAGGAGGGAATAGATATTATAGGTGGATATGTAGCACCTCTGCCACAATCCTGCTAACTTCTTTGATCTTTATATGACACAGGCCTGTGACGTGGTCGTGGTCCTCGCCCTCAGTTTATAGATGAGGGAATTGAGGCTCAGAGAGGTTCACTTGTCTAAGGCTATTGACAAAGGAGTTGGGACTGCACAGCATTTGGCTGACCCTAAGCCCGTACCACCCCCTGACAGGATGGAGAAATTGGATTGCACATTCCCTTGTGCCTAGGCTGTGTGTGCTTTTTTCCTCCGAGCTAAGATGTAAGCATACCCTTTATACCTTAATTCAGCTAAGAAAGAGTTAACGTTTTTCAGAGTAAGTGTGGCTGGAAAACCAAGGAGAAAAAGAAACCACAAGGTAACGAGATGGCTGGACCGAGAAGCACAGATTTGGTGTCCTAAGATAACTGACAGCCTGCTGAGGACTGGCTGGGCTGGGCCAGCACAGAGGATGTGTAGGCTCAACTTAAAGAGCACACAGGCCTCTGTTCTTTGCCTGGCCTTCAACCAGCTGTCCTTGAACTTGCCTTGAGGCACATTCATCAGCTACAGTCTCCCTCTAGCTTGATGAGGGAACATCATTATTTCGCTTTGATCTAGCTTGGTGTCTTGGCCTTCCCCTCACAGGCATCTCTGCCCTGGCCGCAGCTGACTGAAAGCTGCTGGCTCTACCTGTTTATGAACCTGGGATCCTAGTAGACCACCACCTACCAGGTATCCAGGCCAAGGGGCAACCTCTAGCTTGCAGTGAATCAGCACAGCAGAGGTGACTCCACACTCCAGCTTAATGAATGTCCAAGACCCTAAAGCTTCTTTCCCCTGCTCAGGTTACCCAGACTTTCCCCCCAGGTGCTCTCTGCAGATGTTTCAGGCGCTCCACCGCCAACCTAGGCAGTGATTAACCAGAGAAAAGATAATACCAGTTCATGTAGTAGCAATGATCTCTGTGAAAGGCTGCTTCTCACACAGATTGTTTTGTTTCTGAGTGATGCTCTCCCTCTCTCATGTTTTCTTTCTCTACCCCTTCCTTGCTCTCTCCCACGTGCCTCCTTTTTCTTTTTCCTGTTGCCCTCCCTCCCTCCTTTCCTCCCTCCCTTCCTTCCTCTTTCCTTTCCTTCCTTCCTTCTTTCTTTTTTTCTTTTTCTTTCTTTCTTTCTTTTCCTTTCTTTCTTTCTTTCTTTCTTTCTTTCTTTCTTTCTTTCTTTCTTTCTTTCTCTCTCTCTCTCTCTCTTTCTTTCTTTCTTTCTTTCTTTCTTTCTTCTTTCTTTCTTTCTTTCTTTTCTTTCTTTCTTTCTTCCTTCTCTCTTTCTTTCTGTCTTCTTTCTCTCTCTCTCTTTCTTTCCCTCCCTCCCTCCCTTTCTTCCTTCCTCGTTGTTTCTCTCACTCTTTCATGCAGTGTGTCTGTGTGGTGTGTGTGTGTGGGTGTGTGTGTGTGGGGGTGTGTGTGATGTGTGGTGTGTGTGTGGTGGGGGTGTGTGTGTGGTGTGTGTGGTGTGTGTGTGGTGTGTGTGTGTGGTGTGTGGTGTGTGTGTGGATGTGTGTGTGTGTGGTGTGTGTGTGATGTGTGTGTGGTGTGTGGTGTGTGTGTGGTGTGTGTGGTGTGTGGTGTGTGTGGGTGGGGTGTGTGTGTGTGGTGTGTGTGTGTGGTGTGTGTGGTGTGTGATGTGTGTGTGGTGTGTGTGGTGTGTGTGGTGTGTGTGATGTGTGTGTGTGGTGTGTGTGTGTGGGGTGTGTGTGTGGTGTGTGTGTGTGGTATGTGTGTGCGTGTGGGGGTGTATGTGTGGTGTGTGTGGTGTGTGTGTGTGTGTGTGATGTGTGTGCATGCGCATGCACTATAGGAGAGCAGACACAGCGCCTGCACACAGTCCAGGTGAGATTCTGTGTTCATTGTGCTGCCCACATGCTCTAGGAGAAGGGAGCTTCCTCAGAGAAGGCTTCCTGGAGGACACGGCCTTGGGGCCCCCAAATAAGTAAATATGGAGGCAAGAAAAGCCTTCTAGAAATAGAAGATGAGTTCTCCGTTTCCTCTTACATGCTGCAGTCTCTTTTCCTGTGTTTAGGCATCATACTCTTCTACAAAGAACTCAATAGCTATTTCTTTTTAAAATTTTTTTAATTCTTTTTTTTTAAAATAGAGACATTTGTTATTTTTAATATTTATTCATTAACTTGGCTGCTCCAGGTCTTGGTTGCAAGATTCAGGATCTAGTTCCTTAATCAGGGGTCAAACCTGGGCCCCCTGCTTTGGGAGCATGGAGTCTTAACCACTGTGCCACCAGGGCAGTCCTAACCAATAGCTACTTCAAGGCTAGGAAAGCCATCCAAGATGACAGCGAGCTCTGCCCCCCTGGTTAGCTAAGATTCATGGTTTGTTTGAGAAAGGATTGATTTAGGATCTTGTGCAGCTGTTTTTCTCTTTATAGAAGTTTTAGGCTTTTGTGGGGAGGTAACGTTCTGGAATGAACCGAGTTCTTCCACATCCCCGTGCAGGCCTTTGGGACTGGGGAAGCCTTGGCCGAGACCTACACCTTCCAAACTTAGACGCAAATACCTTTATCAGGCCCCGCCCCATGTAACCCTAAATGTGAAACAAGAAAGCCCTGCTGACTTCCTCCTTCTCCTGTGTACACAGCCGTTACCCAGATTGGGTGTCTATCTATCTGTTGTACTGAAAAGAATAGAGGCTTTGTTCTCCCCTTCTTGTTGGAACAACTTTTATCCACACTGACTCCTGAAGGCCCCAGACACTCCCTTGGGACCTTGTTCATTTTCAGGGTTTACATTAAAGTCTTGAATTCAACACTCAGAAGAGATATCACTGATTGTATGAGTCGTCAAAATCTTTTCTCTTTATGAAGTGTGCAGTGAGACAAAAAACATAACTAGTGTCTGCTGTGTAGCTGGAAAGAGCTCCAAATGTGTCACTCGATGACCAAATTTGGCTTCTTTCTGGAAGTTATGGTACATTCTGACATCTTATTATCCAGATTCTAAGAAGACTTGCCAGGCTGGTAGAAGAATGAATGACACATTTTCTTTTCGTATCATCCAGATCAACTCATTACTCCTCATTTTAAAATAACAATTTAAAAGATATTTTAAACCATAACTTCAGGACAAAACCTGACCACCACAAAGGGTTTCATATTAGATCCATGAAAGTTAATTACTTCACTGAGCCACAAATAGCTTAAGTACTTTTTTCATTCAACATCTCCTTATTAAGCACATATCATATAAATAGATTTATGATACATCCTGCTGGGAACGATAAGATATACAAGACCTTGGCTCTGGTCTTAGAAGCTAACAATCCGGTACTCATAATGGCTGCTGTCACTGAGCAGGCCATTTGTGCCAAGCCCTACAGCTACCCTCAGGACGGCTGGGAACCTCATCTTTGTTACCAGAAAATCAAGGCTGGAAGGAATTAGGTAGCTGTTCAAAGTGTTTAAGAGCCAGAATTCAAATTCAGGTCTGGGTGACTCCAAAACTCATTCTATTCGCACTACTTTCTCCTGCCTTTCCATTCATCCAGGGAGCCTTATCCATCAGAGTCTTATCAGGAGACAGAAATCAGATCCCTTACTTGAAGCTGTTCACAGGTAAATATGAAAGATGAAAAGGGAAGTCTTCAGGTATCCTGGAGGTGGCTGCCACAGGAAGTAGCTACTGCCCCCGGGGCTGAGGAAACAAAGGGAAGAGGTTGCATTATTAAAGCTTAGAAATTGAGAGAACAGGCCTTGTGGAACTGAAACTCGGGCCTCTGAAGAGTGGGTGCCACTTGCTGGTGCTGGAGTCTCTGAACTCAGGGTGGGACCCAGACTCGGAGAAGCCTGGTGCCAGCCAGTGTCTTGGAGGCTGACTCAACAAAATGGGTTCTAAGTGCTTGGAAAACTGCAAACTGGATGCAGCTACTGCTCTAGGAAGGAACTGTCACTGCTGGAGTGAAGAAGCATTGCTGGGGTGACAGTCCCAGGACTAGGAGGCAGACAGGAAGAAGCAAGCTTCTTCCTCTTTCAGCCTCGCAGCCCCCTCTGCCTTGCAGCTACGTTGGCAGAAACGAGCATGCAGCCCACTGGCCGAGCAGAGCTGCAGTCTGCAGGAACCGGCTGCAGAGTAGAGAAGGGTGGGCTTCAAACTGAAAGACAATTGCTTAATAACTGGCCCAGGAGCTAGGATATGGTTATAAGAAGACATCACTGTAGGTCCTGTATGGTCTTGTCTCTGATGACTGTACTACACATTGTAAATCCTATAGAACTGAGAAGAGAGTTAGTGGTTATGTGCAAGGCTCTTGCTATCCTTGGGGGCAGGGACTACATCCTCTTCATGCCTTCATCCCCAACAGCTTTCTGGCAATAAAAAGATGCTCAGCAAGGGCTGTTAAATAAAAGAATAATTCTATTGCAATAAACCATCATAAGCCGGCATGTTTTTTGCTGCTGGAGTTTTGAGGGCTGGTTTGAACCCTGGGGGCTGTTCTTATCCTGAACCAACCTCAAAATTGTGGAGGATAAAAGAAGTTGGTTACCCTTAGTGACAGCAGATTATGGTGGTCCTTGCTAAGGGATGGCAGAGCTTGTGTCTGGCTACAGGGAGCCGGTAGCAGTGCTCAGGCTAGCTTCTCTCAGGGCTATGTTTCTATTCTCTGATGTTTGGCCCTGCCTACAACCCCAGAACTATCTTTTCTTCTCTGGTTCCTGTCCTTCCCTTGTGTATCACTATTATTAGCCCTTGGAACGTGTGTGTTTGCCAGAAGTCATGGACATACACTCTTGTGTCATCACAGCACACGCTTAGTGATCTGGAGTGGAGGCAGAGTCAAGAGTCCGGGACCTGGAGTTCCTTTCTTTAGTAACCACCGCAGATGAGGCATGGATTCCTGGGAGCCCAGCCCGTCAGCTCTGGGTCGGAGTGCTGGACGAGCACTTCGAGGCTCTCGTTTTACACTGATCTCATTTTACAGATACAGAAACTGAGCCTCAGAGGTGGAGAATAACCATCTTCCCCAAACTCTGCAGCTGATTAGCCAGTCCAGAGTGTTTGCACAATGACCTGGCTCCCCGCTTCTCCTTCCAGCATGTTTTTCAGTTGAATACAAGTATTTCAGAAGAACTTACTCAATGGAAGGCACAGAGCTTTTGTACATTTTCAGGGTCCTGAGTTGAGTTATATTAAATATTTTCTTTCAGAAGTTATTTGGGCATTCTGGATTGGTTTCATCTTAAAGGTTTTATCTCGTATAACATAATGCAAAATGATATAGTATAATAACATTTTGTTCTAAATAAAATTGTTAAATAATGCATGCATATAAACATGTATTCATAATAAAAGAAATAAACATGTATAATCTAAAGCCTTCAGAGCTAGGCTTCCCAACTGAATGGCAGTAATGAAACATAAGCTTATTAAGGATTTTTCTTTAAGTTTTCAGCATGCATCAACAATGAATTGATACTCAGTAGAAGTTCCATCAGTAGCCAAGATTTGTTCTGCTGTTTCATTCCATTTAGATCAGTGATCCTAACAGGCCCTGGCATCTGGCATGAGGACAAGCAGAAGCGACCGGAGGAGAGGAGGGTCAGGTCATCGGAAGTCTCTCAAGGCCCTGAGAACAGCTGGGCAGGATCACAATCCCCCCTTACTGTCTGCCTGCCCCCCTCCAGTCCCTCAGACTGCTCCCTGCTTCTGACCTGGCCAAATTTAACTCTTGAGTCGGCCTTGCCATTGCTAGCACGGAATGTTCTATGCAGATAAACCCACAGCAGTTCATGGAAAAGCTGTGGACAAACAAGGCTGAATGAAGACATTTCTTCCTGGCAGGTTTTCTTGAGTCTTCTGCCAGAATTCATTTCCACCTTTCCTGGATAGGTAGGGCTGTGGGATAACGTGGGATCAGGGACACAGTAAGCTTACGCATGAAGAGAATTATTCTAGTTGTAAATTTGAACATTATAACACATGTGGGCCCTAATCCAGTCTATAAGGCAAGAGGATAAAAATTTTAACCTATCATTAATGTTTTAATTCTATTTTGGGAACCCTGGTATATGTAAGTCCAGCATGAGTAAGATAAAAGAGAGAAAAGGAATTGTTCAGAGTTAAATGTAAGACAAGATGACAATTGAGAAAAAGAAAACACATTTCTCATGCATCCTCTGGTATTCTTTCCTTCCCGTTAGCATTTTCAGTGCTCTGACTCCACAAAGACAAATATATCTGTAGCTAAGACATTATTTGGTGGTTGGGGGGTGGGGAGGTGGAGAGCAAGAGCTAAAGTTTTCTCCTGATTATACAAGTAATAAAATCTTGCTATTGAAATCTAGAAAGTACCAAAAAATGTGACAAGAGGAGAGAAACCATCCACAATGTTATCATTTTGGTATTTCTCTTTCTAGATCATACTGATGGTACCATCTTACATAGTCTAAAGTATTTAAAATGTCTTATTTGAAAGCCAATATTTAATTCCATTGCGTGGATTCCTCATGTTTTTCTTCACTCTTCTCCTTGTCATTCTTCCTTTCTAAAATTTTTTTAAACTATTGTAAAGAACTCTGATGTGAACATCTTTGTGCATCTAGTTTTTTTCTGTCAGGAAAGATTGCCCAGAAGTGAGACTTTGGAATCAAGATATACAGGCATTTCTTAGGCTCTCTGTCTATTGCAAAATTTCTTTCCCAGCAGAGGATTCTATCTCAGAGTTCCTCTTGTAGTGTATGAAAGTATCAGTTTCGTACACACTTGTGGGCCTTGAGCATTTTCTCTTTTTGTTTTAAAGAACTGATATGATATAATAATAATTAAAAGTACATGGTTGTTGCTTTTCTTTATGTATATATTTGAATATTAATAAGGTTGAACATTTTAATTCAATATATGTTAGCCATAAGGTCAGGGACTTTGTCTATTTTGCTTGTTGCAGAATCCCTAGTGCTGAGAAGAGTATCTGAAATATAGAAGGCACCCAAAAAATGATTTTAAAAATAAATTTCTAAATTATAACCTTTGCTCCCTTATCCATTCAGAAATTATGTTTTTAATGGTCAGGTATTTGAAAATGATAAAATCATATGTTGAAGTTTACGATTTTATAACCCAGTTATAAAAAGTAGCCTGCAAGTTACATTCCCACATGTGTGAATTGGTTTATATTTCTAATTTTGGAATGTTTGTAGAGTCTTGAGGGCAGAATCATGGAAAAGAAGTCACTAACTCCTGGCTTGACCAAGAGTTAACTGCATGACTTTGAATAAGTTCTGTAAGTTTTTAATGCTTCCTCTGTAAATCAGAGCAAAATAAAAGTCAACAAATGTGTCCTTTTTTATTTTATGGGACCATTGAGACAATATAATGGGATAATTATAGGTAACAGTTAAAGGCAAAACTTTTAAAATGCAAAACGTCATATGCAAATACAAGGCCAAAGTACTCCTACTAGTATTTTGCTCTCAGAGTTTCTGTTCCAGGTCTCACTTTCCTCATTTAAAAAAGAGGGGAAGGCTGGGATTAGTATAATACCTAAGGTATAATAAATGTACAATGTATATTTGTTGAATAACTTATTTCCAAAGTTCTTATTTTGACTCTATAATTCTGAAATGCCCCATAGGTTGAAAAAAAAAGTAAGAAATGTGGTTATGAAAAGTAAACCATTGCTCAAATATTTGAAGTAAAGTCTGATTACAAAGATTTCACTCAGAATAAAGGTTTCCTTCTGATCATCCCCCCAAAGGAAAGCTTTAATATAATATACAGAGCTGTTGATAGTGTATACAAAGGAAATAACCCCAAAGGAGGGAGGATAATTCAGATAGTGAAGTCCTTTTTTGCCCAATATTTGTTAGAGTAGCTAGGAAATTAGAAACAATTCAAATTCTCAAGAATAGGAGAATAGCTAAGCACACCAAATTACCTTAGCATGATAGAACACTCCTTAGTCAATGATGACAAATATATAATCTGTATCATTACCTGAAAATGTGTATAGAAAGTGAAAAAATAGATCACAAAATAATATACACACTCAAGGTTTACATGAAAACATGTTGAATGTGTATTTTTAAAGAAAAAAGAGCTTGAAATGAGGAAAGCAAACAGACATGTTCATCAAGTTCTCTCTTTTCCTCCAAATGAAATTGCCCAGCTGTGTCACTTTTATAAAGTCAAAATCTTGCTATGAGTTTGCAGGATAGCTCAACAGTCTTATTCTAAATCATGATGGCTATAAACTATCGGTAGTTATATAACAAGCCAAAAGAGTTTCTCCACAAAAGACGCATCTTCTGTCCAGGCTTGTCCATTGCTTGACATTTCCTTTGACTAAATAATGATTAATAAGCTATATAAACAGCATGCCAGGTATTTATATTTGGTTGTGGATGGGGAAATTATTTATAGTTGCCTGAAGCCAGTGTGGCTGTCTGGTATTTCTATGAGATTGTATTCATCTCAGAAAGAAAGAAAAAAAAAAAAAGGCTGTTTTGTAAGAAAAAGAAAAAATCATTTAAAAAGAATCTGTGCAGGTATCTCTGGAGTCCGCTTCTCAAAGGTGAATGAAGGGATAGGATTTTGCAGGTAGCCTGGAAGATGAGGGAAATAAGTGACTGAAATGTACAATGAATTTCTGAACTTTGTGGGAGGAACCCTCACATAAACCACAAAAAATTGGCTTTTGACTAAGTTCCCGAAAGAAAAAGTCAGTTTCCTGTTTGCTTAGGGTTACATTTTAGTGTCTTTTTTGGTCTTATTTAGATAATTTTCAAGAACACATGGAAAAAGTCTTGGGTATACCCCCTCCATCCCCAAAGAACTATGAAAATGAAAATGGTACAGAAATTACTTCAATCAATCAAGGACAGCACTCCATTTGATGTCAAAACTGTCTCTGGAGATAATTTACAACCATGTACTGGTAAAATAATGCTGAGCAGCATTTCACAAAGTTTAGGACAGGAAGTAAAAACTCTTAAGACAATGCAACAGGAGAACAAAAATACATAAATAAACCAAACTCTTTTATTTAAGATTAAATCTGATAATGGTGGTAGTGATAGAACGAAGAACCAAAAACAGTTTGAACACATTGGGTCAATAATTATACTTAATGCTTTACATGTATTATTTTATTTAATCCTAGAAACATTATAAGCTTGGAAAAATAAGGTAAATTGTTTAAAGTCCCCAGCTAGCAGGCACTGGAGCCAAGATATAAACACAAGTCTGTCTGATTTTCAGAAGCTTAGCTCTTAACCGCTAGGATATGTTGCCTAACCTTGATGCTATAATGATAGGTTTTGGTCAAACTCGATTGTTTTTTGCTGTATAACTCATATGCTCATGCATTATTACCTATAGATTAGTAAATGGAGAAGTGCTGTGAAATAGGTAAATAGTTGTATAATTTTACATACAATAAACGTTTTATTATACGAGCATCTAGTAGAAATTGGGAAGCAATCCATGCCAGTTTTTAGCGCCAAGTAAACCTAAATTCTTTGAATTATGAATAATTTTTATTTTCTCATCCTTCTAACAATTGGTAAAACCATTGATAAATTGATTAAGAATAAAAGAGAAAGAATGTAAATTATAAATATCAGGAACTAAAGAGAGAAGAGCAGTAGACAGCCTATAGACATGCAAAGAATAAAAGGGATTATTTAGACAAAATTTACAATAAATTTCACAATTTAGAATAGAAAAAAATTCTTGAGATACAACTTTCCCAAACTGACACAAGATAAAATAGAAAATCTGAATAGCTCTATGTCCATTAGAGAAGCTGAATTTTTATCTAAAATCTTTACACAAAGAAAACTCCAGGGCCAGATAATTTTGCTGTTAAATTTGGTCAAGCGTTTGAGGAATAAATAACATCACTCTTAGATAAACTCTCCAAAAACTTGTTTTATGAAGTTAGCATACCTTGAAACCAAAACCTGATAAAGACATTAGAAATAAAATTAAATTACTGACCAATATCCTTCATGAACATTTCTAACAGAATGTTAATAAAGTTAATTCAGTAATATATAAAAAAGGAATAATACATTATGACCATGTATAATTCAGGGTTCTCCAGAGAAAAAGAACCAGTGAGATATACATAGACATATAAAAGAGGGGTGTTAACAGCACCCCTGCTTCCCAGTACCAAAGTCTGTATTAGTTTTCTATGGCTGCTATAACAAACCACTTCAAATTTAGTGGCTTAAACCAACCCAAATTTATTATATTACAGTTTTGTGGGTCTCATGGGCGAAAATTAAGATGTTGAAAATGAAGGCTATATCCCTTTCTGGAGGTTCCAGGGGACTAGAAGAAATGAAAGCATACATCCACAAGAATAACAAAAACTTGTGCAAACAACTTCATTCATAATAGTCCCAAACTGGAAACAACCTAAATGTCCACCAACAGAAGAACAGATAAATAAAGCTGATACATTCATACAAAGAAATACTACAGCACAATAAAAAGGAAACAAACCACGAAATAGACAACAACATGGATGAATCTCAAAAGCATTATGCAGAGTGAAAGAAACCTTATACATCTAGTATGTACTAGATGATTCTATTTATACAAAATTCTAAAACAGAGAAAACTATCCCATGGTGAAAAAAATCCAGATAGTGATGAAATGGGAATGGGGAAGTAGCAGCAGTGATTGACTGGAACAGGACAAGAGGGAATTTTCTGCAGTGATGGTAATGTTCTATATATATATACATATATTTTTTTTTTCAAATTTGTCTCTCTTTGAAAAAAAAAAAACCTTTATCGAGATATAATTTGACATACAATAAACTACATATATTTAAAGTGTACAATTTGATATTTTTTTTTCTTGTTAGTAATGTATACATGGGGTAATGTTCTATATTTTGATAATTATTCAGATAAACAGGTACTGGCAATTGTCAAAACTTATCAAATTAAATACTTAAGATTTACGTATTTCAATGTACATAAGTTTTACCAAAAAAAAAATTCCATTACAAACTGAAAATATAGAACTCCAGCTATTCTATGCATAGAGAAGTATTTATAAGAGGGAATACTACCATTTGCAACTTACTTTTTTATTAAAAAAAACTAGGTTGATGGATATATAGAGGGATGAATAGATGGATAGTTACGTGATAAAGCAAATATAACAGAATACTAATTGTAGATTCTAGCCAGGGGTATACAGGTATTTACTATAAAACTCTTTTTAACTTTCTCTGTATGTTTGCAAATTTAAATTTCTCTGTATGTTTCATAATAAAATACTGGAGGGAAAAAGGCTACCATTCTCTGTCCTTCTCTTTGGACTACACTAAAAGTGAGAATCCAGTCAAAACTTACACAGATCTTTCCACAGACTGCCATGTCTTCCCAACTCCTACATAGTACACATTTACTAAAAACAAACTTCAAAGATTTCTACAAGTTAGGAAAAAAGATCACCAAACTTTTCAGGCAATGACATTTGTTCCTGGCCAGGACAGATACTGAACAGTCAGTGTCATTAATGTGAAATTATTAGTGGTAGCAATATCTTTAGAAATTTTCTATATTTGCAACTCAGTAATTGGATGTCTGGTTCTAAACAGAGCAACTTGTTACCTAAAGCAATCAATCATAAAAAAATCAAGTCACAAATAAAGACATGACTTTCAAAAATGGTGCTAACATTTGAGAATTTTAAACACTAACTTTTAGTACTATATACTTGTGTGTGTATGCTTTTATCCTTTAAGTTTAATTTTCTACTGATTAGAAATAAGTAAAAATTAGCATCTATGGTAAGATAAGATTTTTATACTACTGTAGCAAATGAACTCTTAATAGTATTGCTAAACTTTTTAAAGACCCCCAGCACTAAATAGCTCCAAGTTGATTAAAGCCATATTTAATTCTCATTCTCACAAATGAAATCATTTTCTACTCACAAAAAAGAATATGCTTTAAACCAAAAGGTGATTGCATTTGCAAAGCACTTTACCAAATGGGAGACATAAATGGGTATTAATTAGAGTAAGTTATTGTTTGACACTTTCTTTATGGTGGTTCTTTTAGATCTTTAAATTTATTGCTTTCCAATTATACAATTTATAGGAGGGAGTGAGGTTCAGCTCTTTTCCTGCTAAAACACTCAATGTGGTTTGAAAGGCAGAGGACAGACTCGATGAACTAACAGGCCACTTTGTCTTTTAGCAAACGCAAGAAGAAGTGTGAAACTAATTGTATTTGAATGGACCACCCATTGCAGAATGTTAAGTAGTTTTTTTTTTTAACCTTTACTCCCTTCTCTCCCTTCCTCATGATGAGCAAGGCCATCAAAGAGACATCACGGAATCATAATGTCTCCTGACAGGTCTGATTCATGTAAGAAAAATGCTAGTCATATCAACAATGGTGATGACGAGCCTCACCTTGAATTTCATGCATGTAATTTTGCACTGATTCTAACTAGGACACATGCTAGGCTGCTCATGGAAGATGGGGAGGGTGAAAGGAAAAGGATCTGGAAAAATAGGTGGAAGAGTTTAAAAATCAGGGATCCAAGGGATAGAGTAGAAGGAGGAGAAGAGGGTAAGAGATGCGGCTTTACTTGGCCTTCCCCAAGCAATAGAAATTGACTAGAGGCCAGACAAGAAATTCAGGAAAGGCCTTATTGGGGCCCCTGCTACAGCAGCAGGGAGTGAGAACAAGTAACAGTTTCCCTTGCTGGTTTGCTCACTGAGTGGGGAGAGGAGCTCGCGGGGAGGGGAGCTGGTTCCTTATATGGAATTGAGGTTAGGGGTGTGTCCAGGGCTCAGGCCAGAGGGGTGGCTTAGCTGGTTTCCCAACCCCTTCGGTGGTGTTGAGTGCAGAGTGCAAGTGCAGTACCCTGCTCTTCCTCCCTACACCCTGTTTTTGCCCCAGGCTCTTCAGAAGTGGCAGTTGGGTTTTTTAGTCTCTTTGTATCTTTTGTCCAGAATTTGCCCGAACTGTGCATGCACGCAGTTATTTTTAGTCCCATATAGTTTCTCTGTATTTTGTTGCTCAAGGAGAGGTTTGTCCAGCTGCAAGCATTGCAGCACTGCAGCAAAATGTCCCAGGTCCCAGCCTGTCTCACCACCTCTGGAGTGTCTTCTGTGTGTCAGTGGCCTTGAAGGGGGCTCCCTCCCTCTGCTCCCAAAGCCCAGAGGAACCCACTTCCTAGTCACTCTCCACTGTACTTGTGATTCATGAGGACATAAACTGCTCAGAAAATTAAAATTATATTTGTATGTCATCAAATAACCTGCCAACAGTTCCTAGCACCTTCTCTGTGCAGGGCATTGTGGGAGATTGAGAGAAGCAAAGAGGAATTACACAGAGCCTCTTCCCTGGGCAGTTTATAATCTGAGAGCTTTAACAGAGCATATATGTGATTTCCATCCCGGCAATCTGAGGCCCTCAACATCTGACTGCCTGAAACACTGAGGTACAGAGAAATGACAAAACACAGGAAATAGTGTTAGTACAGGGTAAAATTAAGCTGCTATGACCCCTAGTCTGTTCTACTCTTCTCATAGAAAACTTTGCTCTGTCAATGTAAAGCAAAGTGTGAAATATAAATTGGTCCAAGGGATAGTCACTGAATAATAAAATTCTAGAACTAGAGGGGAAAATACTAAAATATCAACTAGTCCAGTAATTTTTTAAAAGTCTGAGGTGCTCCCTAGGGTTCTTCAGAGATGAAGGGGAGGGAGGGAGGGAGGATGGGTGAAGGGTGGGAGGGAGGAAAACAACTGATCTAAGCCAACTTGCTTATTCCACCCAAGGGTAGGATGGTTAAGTAAGTAACTATACAGCTAGTGTATAAATCTGATTTCCAGATCAAGTCACTTTCATAAGTACTATCATACTGATGCTTTAACACCTGTGGAACTCACTATGGGTTACCTTCCCAACAGCCATCGCCTGCACGGCCCTCCCTACCCCTGCCTTTTTCTTCCTGGCCATTAGAGCCCTATATTAGTCAGGTATGGGGTGTCCATATATTTCAGGGATGACTGAGTCTCTCTGAAGCCCGAAAGGTGAATCTTCATCAGTTTATGACGATAATGGTATAGGAGACAGTGGATATCTGTTCTAGGCATGGGTACGCATTATCTTTTGGATAGCCTTTCTATATCTGGGGAAAATTGGGACATACTGTATGCTGGTATTACACATTCTGCCTTGCTAATGTATAAGCCAGGACTTAAATTCAGACTCCCTTGCAGCTAGGACACAATATAGCTCCATCAGATGCACTTGTATAAGACCTCAATCCCAAAGTGAGCAATGTGAAGAAACAGGCCTTATGTGAAGTTTCCGTCCTTTGCTGGCTCAGAGGAGGAATTGAGATGTCTGCCTTTTAGTGGCAGTAGTGTCAGAAGTACTAGTTTTTAAGACAAGTTCCTGCTGCAGAGGAGGCATGAGTGGGGCAGTAGTTTCCTCTCGCACTTGGTGGCTTTGGGGCTGTCTCCTATCATGCCGGTTCTGGGGCATAGTCTGGAGGATTGGTTGTTGGGAACTTACCCTCAAGCCTAGTTCTCAGGCCCTCCCCCAACTACTGTAAGCTACCAAGCATTTGTTCAACTTTTTATAATGTATTATAGAAATTTTGAAAGCTACACAAAAGTAGAGGGTATCATAAAATTAAGTCCCACATACGCATCCCCACCACTGAAAATTATCAAGTTTTGTTAATCTTGTTTTAGCTATCACCTTCCATCATTTTTTCCCCTGGAGTATTTTAAAGCAAATATCAGGCATCTATCATGTCATTTCACTCATAAATACCTCATCATGCCATTATTATGCACAAAAATTAATAGCATCTAATGTCCTTAATATCATCTAATATCAAGTTCATCTTTGAATTTCCCTGGTTGTCTCAAATATGTCATTTCATGGTCAGCTTACTTGAATCAGGATCCAAGAATGTTCACATTGTTGCATTTGATTGTCATGTCTCTTAAATCTTTTTTATTCTAACAGTCTCCCTCCCTCCATTTTATTTCATGCCATTGGTTTGTTGGGAAAACTGTTTCATTTGCCCCATACAATGTCCTATATCCTGGATGTGGTGCTGTTTAGCTAGTTCCTCTAGCCCCAGTATTTCCTTTAAACTTGTATTTGGATCTAGAGACTTCATAAGATTCAGGTTCAATTTCATGTTTTTATAAGGATACTTCATAGGATGTGCTGGGTACTTGTATCACATCTTATGAGATGCACACTGACTGATTTTGCTTTAAATGGTGCTGATTATTGGTGAGTTACAGGCAATATCTTTTTAAAAATCTCCTTTCCTTCCTTATCAGCTGGAATCAATTTCTGAAGTCTACAATGAAATATAGTAACTGATTTATGCGGTAATTCCTTTTCTGGGAAGGGGCATGGGTGAATTTTAGCCATTGAGATGTGATGGAAAGTTTGCAAGGAAACTTCTATGAGAGCCTTTCTTGCCCTGAGGGTGGGCCCAAGGAAAGGACACCCTTCCTTCCAACATCTGGATATTATTGCATGAGGATATCGTGTTTGAGGCTGCTACAGTAATCATGCAACCAGGAAGGGAAAATCTTAGGACAAAAGTTAAACCACAGAAAATGGCAGAGACAAGATAGAAAGAATTGTAGGCACTTGATGACATCATTAAACATCGAATGTAATTAAACCAGGAAATGTACTTCTTCCAAACTTCTTATGTGAGGTAATAAATTGCCCTGTTTCAAAATTTTTGCTTTTTAATGAGATGGCATACACAGAAAATGATAATGTTTGTATGATGCACTGGCATAGGAGCTCTGTGAGAGCTTATGTTATATGGAAAATATGGATGTGGAAGATAAAATGCAGTGAGTAGGGAATATATCAAATACAGAATTTATATGAAGTTTCCAAATAATAACATTTCAAAAGTTTTAATGAAGAACTTTAGCTTGCTTTTGTGAACATAACATTTATTTTAACCGGAGATTTATGCTTGAAATGGCTACATGAAATTACAGATCAAAAGCCATAATAATGATATCTTCCAATACTTAAATATGGCTGTCGACAAGAAACTTTGCCAAAAGTAGCTGAAAAAGATTTAAGCCATTTTAAAAACTATTTAAAAATACAATAGTTGAAATTGTATTTGACAAGTTCAAGAGCTCATTTTTCTGTCATTGACAATTTAGTGCTGATATTTCTTGGATTAATGCAAATGGATTTCTCATCTAATGAAAAAAATTTCATATCAAATATTTGAAAACAATGCAGAGCTCTAATTTAGAGATACACTGTTAGAGACCCTACAGCTAGCTCAGATGCCACTATATGGTAATAGCAGCTACATATGGACAGAAGTACCTAGTATATATAAAGACAAATGTTTGGACCACCATTTGGAATTGTGCAGCTAGGAGCTCCTGCCTTATCTCAACACCCCTCCTCAAAGCTTAGAGTCTCACCAACAGTGCAGGAGAGTTCCCTTTTCTCCACACCCTCTCCAGCATTTGTTGTTTCCAGACTTTGTGATGATGGCCATTCTGATTGGTGTGAGGTGATACCTCATTGTGGCTTTGACTTGCATTTCTCTGATGATTAGTGATGTTGAGCATCTTTTCATGTGTTTGTTGGCCATCTGTATGTCTTCTTTGGAGAAATGTCTATTTAGGTCTTCTGCCCATTTGTGGATTGGGTTATTTGCTTTTTTGGTATGAAGCTGCATGAGCTGCTTGTATATTTTGGAGGCTTAATCCTTTGTCCGTTGTTTCATAGGCAATTATTTTTTCCCATTCTGAGGGTTGCCTTTTAGTCTTGTTTATGGTTTCTTTTGCTGTGCAAAAGCTTTTAAGTTTCATGAGGTCCCATTCGTTTATTCTTGATTTTATTTCCGTGATTCTAGGAGGTGGGTCAAAAAGGATCTTGCTTTGATGGATGTCAAAGAGTGTTCTGCCTATGTTTTCCTCTAGGAGTTTTATAGTGTCTGGCCTTACATGTAGGTCTTTAATCCATTTGGAGTTTATTTTTGTGTATGGTGTTAGGAAGTATTCGAATTTCATTCTTTTACATGTTGCTGTCCTATTTCAGCCACTATGGAAAACAATTTGGAGGTTCCTTAAAAAACTACAAATAGAACTACCATATGATCCAGTCATCCCACTCCTGGGCATATACCCAAAGAAAACCATAAACCCAAAAGAAACTTGTACCATAATGTTTATTGCAGCACTCTTTACAATAGCCAGGACATGGAAGCAACCTAAATGCCCATCAACAAATGAATGGATACAGAAGATGTGGCATATATATACAATGGAATATTACTCAGCTATAAAAAGGGATGAGATGGAGCTATATGTAATGAGGTGGATGGAACTACAATCTGTCATACATAGTGAAGTAAGTCAGAAAGAGAAGGACAAATATTGCATGCTAACTCACATATACGGAATCTAAAAATGGTACTGATGAACTCAGTGACAAGAACAAGGAAGCAGATACAGAGAATGGACTGGAGAACTCGAGGTATGGGAGGGGGTGGGGGGTGAAGGGGAAACTGAGAAGAAGCGAGAGAGTAGCACAGACATATATATACTACCAACTGTAAAATAGTCAGTGGGAAGTTGTTGTATAACAAAGGGAGTCCAACTCGAGGATGGAAGATGCCTTAGAGGACTGGGGCAGGGAGGGTGGGGGGGACTCAAGGGGGGGGGCGTCAAGGAAGGGAGGGAATACGGGGATATGTGTATAAAAACAGTTGATTGAACCTGGTGTACCCCCAAAAAAATAAAAAAAAATAAAAAAAAATAAAAAAAAAAAAAAAATAAATAAAAGACAAAGAGCACATGTTAAAAAAAAAAAAAAAAAAGACATTGCTCCACTGTCATCTAGCTTGAAAAAAAAAAAAATAGTGAAGCCGAATGATGAGTCCATGGGGATTCATATACATAGTATTCATTATTCTGTGCTCTCTATAGTGTATATTTACAAGTTTATGTAATAAATACTTTATAATAAAAATTAGCTGAGAAAAAAAAAAAAAAAAAAAGCTTAGAGTCTGTGCTGTAGTCTTTGGGCACCTAGAACATGAACATTCCAGCAGCTTCACTGGAGAAGTCCACACCCAGTCATAGAGCACCTCCTTGGCTAAACTCAGCAAGTCATGGTGGTACTGTGAAACCTATCCCACTCAGGCCAGCCTGCCAGGAGCCCCTATGAGGTTTCTCCAAGCAGAAGTCAGCCTGCAGAAGGATCCCAGCTGGCTGCCTGAGGCTAAAAGGATTGCTATCTCTCAGCACAGGATACCATACCAGCCTCTATTCTTCTCTTTACACCATCCTGACTTGGATCTTCTTGTACCGCAGCCTAAAGCATCCTAGCTGCTACAACATGACATAAAAATACCTTAATTATATTTTACTTGTAAAATATGCCATACACCCTTCCTAACTCATAGAGCAGCTAACTTTTAGGTGATGACCAGAATGAAGATTATATCCTTGATGAAAAGAAGGAATTCCAATAGGGCAGATGCTGTGTCACCTTCCCGAGGCCCACTTCTGATTGAAGCCACAGCATGGTGCACAGTTACATCTAAGTTAAGCTTCATCACGTACTCCCAACACCTTTTCCCTTCCCCTTCTCCCAGGTTGGTACAGATCAGAAGTGTGAAGGATGTCTCAGAGGCAGACCTCATTTGATGGTGAGAAGAACCTAAAGAAGTGCTCCAGCCTCTGATCTTTTGAAAGGATGATTTTGGGGGAGGTGTTCTCTACAATTCTCCAAAGTCCTGGGGGACCAAGCCTCCACTGCACACAGCAGTGACCTTGACCATGCACTTCTTTTGGGCTTTTCCGTTTGCCTGCCTCTCGCTCTCCTTGTTCCCACTCCTACTTCCTGGGATCACCTACCAAATTAACCACCTGGACCCAAGACCTTGTCCCAGGCTCTGATTTTAGAACCCACACTAAGTCTAATATTTGAATTCTTAGCATGTAAGTTAGAATCTTGTCTAATAAATGAACTGATTTTTATGTGAGCCTACCCAAAATAAATTTTTATATTTGATAATGATACTCATTTCTTAAAAAATCAAAGACAGCATTATCTGAGGGGATTATACTGAAGCTGGATTCCCGCTGTGGCTCTGATGACCGTCCAAAACCCTGCGTGATGTCTCATTAACAATGCAGGCATCCCCCAACTTGGAGCTGACGGCATTTCTAAAGATAGTTTCTAAATTGACTGTTTGCAACTTGAAATGTATTTTCTGAGAGAAAATATTGCCTTTTCCAAAGGAAAGTGTTCCAAATGGCAAAGCTCAGCTCCAAGGCAAAGATTTATTCACTCCCGTTTTGCTGTGCCAAAGAAGAGGTAAAACAATGAAGGAGTGGGCTTCTAAGGCTTTCCCTTGCAGAGGTCCCTATACTTCAAGGTGCGGTTAAGAGCAAGAGGGACAGAGGGTGCCAATGTCTGGGAACTAGTACACAAAAATAGTGATGACCTGAAGCTACAGTTGGGAAAGTGTGGCTATAAATAAAATTCATGTCCACAGAATTGGACGTGAACCTCAGAGAGTGACCTTATCTGGAAGCAGGGTCTTTGCATATGCAATTCATTAAGTTAAGATGACGTCATACTTGATCAGGATGGGTCCTAAGTCCAGTGACTGGTGTTCTTATAAGAGGCCATGTGAAGACACAGAGACACCCACACAGGGAAGAAGGCCATGTGATGACAGAGGCAGAGATTGGGGTGAGGCAGCTACAAGCCGAGGAGGGAATGCCAAGTATTGCTTGGAGCCACCAGAAACTGGAAAAGGCAAGGAAGGACTCTCCCCTAGAGCCTTCTCCCCTGGAGGATATACAACCCAACCTAAATCTTGGTTTCAGGCTTCTAGCCTCCTAAACTGCAAGGTTAAAAACTCTTTATTGTTTTAAGCCATGCAGTTCGTGATAATTTTTATGGCATCCCTAAGAAACTAATGGAAAAACTACCAAATACTCGGAGCTGGGACTTGGATCAAAACATATTAATCATTTATTTTCAAATATCAGTTTTCTCCCCTATTCTCAAGGCCAGGGCAGTGGTGAGAGGTGTAGCCACTTCCTTGTTTCTAAAGTTACCAAGTAGCTGGAATAGAAGAGAATCTTTCATTCTACTTTCAAATGTGTATGTTATGTGGTGAGTTAAGCCGTAAAGTAATGTACGATAATGTAATGCCCTGTCCAGAGTGGAGATTAAACTCCATCTTAATGCTTCTAGTAACGAGAACGAGGAACACTTATTGAGTGCTTACTGAGTGGCAGAAATGGTATAATTTAGTCGTCTTCACAACAATATTATTATAGGGTTGGTCCTTTTGTTATCATCCCCCTTTGACAGGTGAAGAAACAGAGCCTTGTGGCTGTAGCCAGGTTTTGATGGGGAAGCTGACTTCAGCACCATGCTCTGGACCACTATGCCATGTGCCTCATGAACATGGGGATGCCACGTGAAATGATTCTTTTAAGTAAATAAAAACGTCTCAGCTACTCTCCTCACTCCTGACCCATCCTTACCCAGCTGTCTGGAAACTGTCCCAACTGAGTGTGGGGGACGATTTGCTCCAGATTAGAATCTTGGAGCATTTGATGCTCTAAAATCTGTCCTGCTTGGGAAGGCAATGGCTAAATACCTCATTCCCTAAGGCAGATCTGGTACACAGTTAACACTTTGAAACTCTTGTACGTGCTGTGCCATGAAATTGTCTTTCCTGAGGTCTCTGGGTTCCATGACATGTCAAATCATTTTTACCTTTAAAGAACTGAGACAAGTATTTGTGAAGTGAGTTTACTAAGGGCATCCCAGTAGTTCTCCTAACTTTTAAATGTTTTGTTTTCATTTTGTTATTTTATAGTAGGCATTTTTATGAACGGTAACTTTTTAAAAATGGATTTATTTACTTATTTGGCTGCATTGGGTCTTAATTGCTGTGCGCGGGCTTCCTCTAGTTGCGGCTAGCAGGGACTACTCTTCACTGCAGTGAGCAGGCTTCTCATTTTGGTGGCTTCTCTTGCTGCGGAACACAGCCTCTTGAGCATGTGGGCTCAGTAGTTATGGCTCGCAGGCTCTAGAGCTCTGGTTCAGTAGTTGCGGTGCACGGGTTTACCTGCTCCGCAGCATGTGGAATCTTCCTGGCCCAGGGATCGAACCCGCGTCCCCTGCATTGGCAGGCAGATTCTTAACCACTGTGCCACCAGCGAAGTCCCATAGTGTAGGCATTTTTCAAAACCTATCCCAAATCTTTGTATAATCAAGTAGGATTTGTTCATTTATATATTCATCCACAAGTAAATCACAATTTCCCCTTGATCACTTTTTGTACTTTTTCGGAGTAGAAACATTGTGTATTTTGGCTTTGAACCCAGTGGTGTACTTCGTGTAGTCGATGTCCAGAGCAGGTCATCTTTTAGGACGCCTCCTCCTCAAATGACAAAATTACTTTCAGGAATAATCATGAAACGAAATGAATAACAATAACAGCCAGAGGGAAACAGTGAAATTTTTCTTCTAATGAACTTTGTACCACAGAGACTGGAGCAAGAACAACATCCAAAGTGAGAGGCAGCATCGCTGGGCCATAAACTTACTTGGAAATGAACGGTGTCCATACCTGGGTCCCATGTGTCAGGGCAGTGTCACCAGAAGCTCTACAACTTCATTTCCCCATAAGATGCAATGTTTGTTAAAGGATAAATAACAAAATGTGCCAATTTGAGGCGTACCTATATATTCGTAAACTCAACAGTAACAGCAGCACTTGTATAGAATTTAGAGCAATAAAAGATTTTTTTTTTTGAGGAAAGGAATTTTATCTCTGACGTTTTTGAGAATGGTCCAGCACATGGTGACAATAAAAAGTATCCTACCTCTTAGTTGCCTTTATTATTGTTTTTAATTTCTTCACAAAAAATGTCCACTTTCTCCCCCTCCCCCCTCCCCGCCCCGCCCCGCGCCCCCCCACCCCCACCCCGCGGCCCACCCCCCCCATGCATGCTTGCGTGCACACACACTTGGGAACATCACTGCTAGACTCTGAGCTGGTGGATTGAAACTTCAAATTTGGAAGTTGCACTGTGAAAATATAGCAAAGTGGTATCCACACTGCTTTGCTGGGATGCATTTTCCTTTGGCCTTTGTTAAATATATTTCTCCTCCCTTGATGGCTAACCAATTCCAGGTGTCATAAATCCAACCCTTGGGTCTGCCAGTAAGCTCAGATGGACTTCATATGACTTTCTCAGATTGACTTTCTCATATGACACTTCTACTTTAGACTTGGACTCATGATTCTTGCTCAGGTAAGAAGCATCTCCAAATTCAGAAGAACAGTGAGATGTCTACATTGGAACACATCAGCACGCATAAATCACTATTTAAATGAGGCATGAAAAAATGAAGCTTGGTGAAGAGAACCTGCTTTATTAAGGCCAAAGTAAAAATTTACATCTAGAAGTAGGTATGATGGGAATCTTCAGAGCTGGCATGCCTTTAGAAGGACAGAGTAACAATCTTTGTGTTTTGTTTTGTAAAGCAGTTGAACTGCAGTTAAATGAAGGCTTAAAGAGAGATGCTGAGTTTGTTTATTTGAGGGTCTGAGGCCTGGACAAAATTCCCCTCTTGTTTGAACTCCATCAGGTTATTTTCTCACCTTGAGAAATACAAAGTTCCTGTGCCCTGACTAATGTTCAAGAATTGCATAGCCCCACAACACGCTCATGGTAACAACTGCAGCGTAACTATAAACGTGGAGGGGATGCAGATTCGACTCCAAGGAATTCAATCTGCTTTCCAAGGGTCTGTTAGCATGAGGCTAGATGTGTCCATGTGATCCTCCCTAGGACAGATTTTGGTGGCTGCTGATCTATTCTGCTTTTGCTCCATTTAAAAAAATCTCGTTATCATTTACTTCTTTCTTTATCCCATAATGGAGAAATCGACAACAGTCCAGATAACTAAGTGCTCAGGTGAGCCTGGTTCCATTTAATCGAAGCAGATAGTGGAAGCAATTGCAGTCATTTTCTATACCTTTTGTATTCAAAGAAGCCATTTTTGAAGCATGCAGCCACAAATGTTGTCAGTCATCCCCATTCTGTGAAAACTGAACCTCCGTGAGATTCTCATGCTCTCAAGCTTTCATGGATAGCGTAGAGGTTTCCAGACTCTCTACATCCCCAGAGGGATATTAGAAATTGGGCTGTCATGGACATGTCCTGTTAGCGTTAGGAGTACCCTTGCTCTGACCCCACGCGCATCCCCCGCTGTCCTCTCTCCTCTGGTGGATAAGCAGATGCAGGATGTACTATACGGGCTTCCCTTCCTCTTGGCAGATCCTGAATGAAGCCAAGGGGAACAGTTACAAAACAGAAAATTGCCTCTGATGGAACACTCTTCGGTGCTACATCTGATGATTAACAATTTATTTTGGCAACACCCGGGATGGGTTTCATATGGTTTTCCTGAATTCAACAGGACTCCTGCCAGGAGAATCAGGAATGGTACAAAGTAATCCAGGCTGAGGGAGGAAAAAAAAAATGTGCCATCTTGCAAAGTGTTTCATAGCATCGACTCTGTGATCTGGAAACCAGCCATGGCTTCAATCCCTCTATTTCCAACCGCTCTTCAACCCTTGTCTTACTAGACTCGGGTTGATGGATGGTTTTATAATTAGCAGGGTAGATAGCCTAGAGGAGAAAGCACTGTTAGAAGGGACTTGAAACATGTGGCAACCAAACATTTTGCAATATACAAGTACTCTTAAAATATTAATGCTTCATCCAAGCCATCACCTTTAAGAAGCACAATTGCCCGATATTGTGTATTTCAGAGTTATCTCTACTTACAGAAATTTACTTTCAGGCTGAAAAAGATGGTTTATCTATTGTAGAGGAATACTTCTTTCCCAGAGTTGATGTTTCTATCCATCCTCAGGGTGAGTTTGAAAGCAGGGGCTGGGCATGCATTCCTTTTTTTTTTTTTAATTTGGTTGTGCCAGGTCTTAGTTGTGGCAGGCAGGCTCCTTAGTTGTGGCATGGAAACTCTTAGTTGCAGCATTCATGTGGGATATAGTTCCCTGACCGGGGATCTAAACCAGGCCCCCTGCATTGGAAGCGCAGAGTCTTATCCACTGCACCACCAGGGAAGTCCTCTGGGCATGCATTCTTGAACTCTTTCCTCTTCCCTTTCTCCTGGGAAGGAGTCCACTTTCAGAGAGCATAAATCATTATTGCTCTCAGATATGGAATAAGCCTCCAGGGGAGGGGGCCCAGTTGCTTGTAGATATAAGGCATGCTTTTGACTATTAGAAAGCATTAAGAAGCCCACTTACAGTAATAAGCCATGTTCTTAAATTTAACATTATCAATAATAAAGGTGATGTTTTGGTTCTCTACCACCTTAACCCCTTGTTCGACTTGGTTCAGAACACGGGCAGGAAAAAGTCCTGCTAATTATTGGTTCTCTCCAAAACCCACCAGATTCTTAGTAAGTTTCATCTGATAGAAAATATGTTTTCACATTGTTTTTGACTTACCTTTCAGGTTGATCAATAGATTCACATTTCCTTTACCCTCCGCTGGATTAAAAGAAATGGCGTGGTATTCTGTTCTGGGCTCACACAGACAAACAGAGCCCCGGAATCAGTAAGACTGTGATAGGGAGAACCATTTGGCCTTTACATTTTGCTATAACCCTGTGCATTCCTCTTCCATTCACTCAGAGCTCCAAGACTGTTCCACATTTCCCTTTACTCTTCCTGTGACTAAGATTCTTCAGATCATATTGACGTATATAAAAGCCTCTCTATCTGGATAGCAGTTAGGTGGGCATGAGACTGACAATGAGACTCTGTGTTTTGATCTTTAACAAGAGGCTAGCCAAGAAAGGCATGGCCACAATTAAATATTAAAACTGGAGAAGAGAAGAGGGAAGGAAAGGATAGCTCCCGATCTTGATCTTCAGCTAAAAAGTTTGAAATTAGTGTTTGTGGTAAGAATATATTTGAGAGTTTCCAATATCAATGAGACACCCATCAACAGGACGTTTTTCTGTGACTATAACGCAGAATCAATAAAGGTCCTAACATTAATTTTTTCAAAGCTCTCGCATCCACATCATCTCATTTGATCCTTGCCCCGTGAAGTAAATTCTATCATCCCCATTTTAAGAACTTGGCAAACTAAGTCCCAGGGGGTAGATTAACTTGCTCAAAAGTCCTCAGCTGGTAAGGGTTAGATTCAAACCTATGTTTTCTGACCTCAAACACAGTGATCTTTTTACTGTACTACACCTCCATGCCTATATACTTCAGAATACATGAAACTTTGATATATTTAAAACAAATAGATAAAACAGCTGGACTTAAAATAATTGAATTTTCTTATTGGATGTATCGTGGACAACACAGTGGATTTCACTCCATGATTTGGAAAGTGACTAATGTTTCTTTTGTTCTATGATGCTTAACGATAAGGAAAATGATACAGATTTATATTGGTGATGTAGCAGTATTCAAAACAGATTAGAGCCAACTTCATAAATTCTTGTCCTTCAGATTTGACTATTACACTGCTGAGGATATATCTAACTATGTGTGCATGGGCAGCTGAAACCTGATGTCAGCCAAGTTCCATTTTATCTACCTGTTAGGGGGATTAGGACATCTGATCTCAATAAATGGAATCCTAGTGCTCTAGGAGTGCATGGAGCAGGTTTTCCAGAACATTCATTTGCTTAAATGAAGAGTTGTTTGTTTGAACTCTGATGCAAGAAAGAATGAGGTTTTGGGTGAGGCTGGGTGGGTGGAGGCCTGAAAAACAATTTGGTGTCATGGAGGGGAGGCACAGACGTGGTATCAGAATGTCAGTGGGTACCCATGGCTAACACCTAATTGGATCACACATTTGTCCTTTGTCTCTCATTCCCAAAATGCCTAGGATCTCAACTCTGCTTATCCTCCATCATCTTTTCTAAACAGTCCACCCTCTCTCTGCCTTCCGTGTCCCATGCATCTTGAAAGTCTGCATTTACTCTAATGCCTGTAAATCTCAAGCACCAGCACCATCTTCACGTGGAACGTGAGGTCAGAAGCTTATATGGGGAAGGTAAGAGCTCTCGAAATCCGCATAACTCTTGAGGCTTTATAAAGCCCTTTTATGTATAATATTTTATTTGGTGTTCAGAATTACTTTACAAGGTAGGCAAGGAAAATACTGACCCCATTTCATAAATAAGAAAGTTGAGGTTTGCAGAAGTTAGTAACTGGCCAAACTACCACCATCTACTACATCTTTAGGACCTTTCCTTCTCAACAGAGATTCATAAACTTCTGTACCAATGGCTCTTAAATATCCATGGGAATAACTCTGCACTGATGATAAAATAAATTCCCTTCATTGTAAAGCAATTAAAAAAAATCTATAAAATTATATTAAGTCTATTGAAGCTAACACTGTATTCAAATGTAATAAAGTAACCATATAAATGCTTTGCTTTTAAAGGACAGCACACTAATTAAGAAGACTGTTAAAAGGACAGAGCATATGAATACATCTATTACACAGGATTTACTGGAACTCATTGTACCCGTAGCAATAAAGTGGGACCAGCTGTTGCCTGAAACATAGAAACAGCCCTATGAAGTGGAAACCGGATATTTCAGTGGTTCTTGTTAAAAAAAGGAAGGGTTGCCTGCATGTTACCTTAATCCTTTCTTACGTTGCAAATTTTTCAACCAATAGTTTCATAGCATCTTCTGTCTTCTAGGCTCTGTGTTTGTGGGCAGTCTGTTCTTGAATATACGTTTCATGCTTGAATTTTTTTTTGCTTTTAGTGGCTATAAATCCAAGTGACTCTTAACTTCCAAAAGTTTATTGCTTTTCTCCATTTCTTGGGGATGGTATTCATGGGGCCCATAAAGCACTCTTCTGCATTCATTATGCTTTTGGTGCCTCTGACTTTAGCTGACCCGCAGTTAATTGCCAGCGGTCATGGACTCCTGCACATCTGCTTTATCAGAGAAGCATCTTGTCAACACAGTGCGCCGGGAAGTGTCCTGACCACCTGTTAGGATTTCATGCCCCACCTCTCTGTGGATGCTGGGTCAAAATGATGGAGGATAGGCCTATGCTGGCACCACATGTCATGATTGGAAAGGTGGACTATTATAACCCAGACAGCAAGACAAGGCTCTAAGTCCACCTGCTCCACGAGGCAATCCCCAAATGGCCCGTTGTCACTGGTCTCTCTGAAGGAGTCACCTCACACTTAGGGATTTGATTTGTTCTGTGTTACTTTCCCAGTAGAAACTTTCTTTTCCCGGTTGTGTCATGTGTGTGGTGTGTGAGCAACGTCAGTGACTCTGGCTTCACTATTGGGGTGCTAGATGAGCTCCTGCACAGGAAAAAGAAAACCACGGTAAGAATTTCAAGCAGAAAGAGACATTGGCTTAATACAGGAAATTAAGCACGAACAAGATGTTTGGAAGGGATGGAGGAATAGAAATCAGGGGAGAGCTGCTGGCCTCTTGGCTTCCAAACCAACTGCTGTAGCGATAAGCTGGAGGTTGGGAAACGGCTGTTGCTACTGCCAGCTCTGCTCCTGCCCCTGCCGACCAGGCAGGGGATACGGAGTCTGGATACTGCTCTTTACTTTTGTCTGCTGTCCCAGTTATAGGAAAATAGTCTCCATCTCTCTTCCGCCTTCCAAATATCAAGCAAGTGCATTTCCCGGGCAGACCTTAAATCTCACCCAGAACACCAGCTGCCTTTCAGACAGGAACAGATGTCTTGTGTCCAAAGATATTCCCCAAGACAAAGGCAAGGAAAAAAAATATTACCCAGCATGGGGATTTGATTCCTGTGTGGTGGCCCTTTTTTTTCTGCACAGGAGTATAAAGTAAGACTCCTTCACAAATGGTGGCTCCAACTGGACTCCTTTGTCCCAAATCCTTCCTAAACTGAGATCTCCGGAGAAAAGCTCTCAAAGCGATGTACCTCCAAATCTTAAAACCGCCAGGCCCTACTCTGGTTCTCGGATGGTTTGACTATTGCTGAGGCTTTGTCTGATTCTCTTCAACCTTCCATATGGTGCAGGCAAAGCAACCGGATTTGGAATCATAAGACTCAGGTTTGAGTTTTATATCCACCACTTTCTAGCAGTTCCTTGAATATTTCTGAGCCTCAGTTTCTTATTCGAACTAGAAAGAAAATAAACAGATTTTTATTAGATGTCAGGGGAATAATGGATTTCTAAACTGTAAAGCTTGTTGTGGAGATTGGGAGGGCTGGTGGCTGACGTTTCCTGTCAGGGAGCTGCTGCATCCCTGGCTAGGAATGGCTCTCAACCTGACAGTCCCCTTACCCAAGGACAGGCCTCCTCCCTGGGGCAGCCGAAGTCCAGGCACTGGGCAGTGGGAGCAGTAGAGGTAGAAAAATCCCAGCTCCCTCAGCGCGATTCAGGGCAATTCTGAAGAGCCCCCCAGCTCTAGAGCTCCCCATGGGATCAGACGAGGATTCAAGTTCTTCTGCTGCCCCATCCTGCATCCTTCACCCTTCACAGATGTTGACTCAAGGCCGCTCCACCCGAAAAAACTCTTGCACACAAATCTCTGTCTGTTTGTTTCCTGGGAAACCCAAACATCAACACTGGTTTAGCAGAAAAGAAATTTATTAAAGGTGGTTCCTAGAATCTCCAGAAAGGCCAGCAAGCCAGGCGTGAAGAATGTGTTCTAAAAAAGAAAGTTCCAGATGATTCCACAGACGGCTCCAGTGGAAGCACTCCTGCTCCCCCCGTGCAAAGACATTACGGTCTGCGCCACTGACACTGCTGGGACCTCTGCCACCCCTGACAGTGGAGTGAATGTGGCTGCAACTACCTTCTCCAGAATGGATGGGGATCAGGATCTGCTACTTTGTCTCTTTAGCTTCCTGCTCAAAGTCTGGGGTGGGCATATCTGATTGGCAGAAACCAGATCACCTGTCTGCACCATGGGAAATCTATAGAGGAAGGAAGAACTCACACAATGGGGACTTCTTCCAATGCAGGAAGAACATTCAAAGATGCTGGACTCACCAAAAAAGAATGGCAAATGCACCATGGAAGCATCATTGTGACGCTGGTTATGTGAGTGTATGGGAACACATCCTTCCAAATAGGAAAACTGTAATTTCTCAGAAGCCTTATGAGGTCACATCTTAATGCACAACTGACCAGAGCAGCTGAGGAGCTATTTTGCGTTGGAAGTGCACACTAACTATACTGCCTTAGGAAGCACACACGAACTGGAAGTACAGACCAAAAAAGGGTGCATAATAAATAATTAAAAAACAAATCCTAGATACTTGCTTCCCCTAGGATTCAGAACCAGCCCTTTCTTTTCCATACAAACACTGCTCTTGTTTGATCTCACTCAATCTGTGGCTTAAATACTATCTCTGTGATGGTGAATCCAACATTTATGGTCTTGACTTCTTCAACGAACTTCTGATTCATATACACAAACATCTCTACTTCAACACCTAAAAGGCATTCTTAAAAGTAAAATATGTCTTGATTCTGTGCCAAATCTACCTCCCCCAACACTCTTCCATCTCAGTAAATCATGCTGCTCTGAGTCACTCGGGGACTGCTTTCTTTCCTTGGAGCTCTCTAATGGCAGTTGATGAGCTCTACCTGGAAACATGTCCTACATTCATTCATTCCTCTGTCTGCATTGGGACTGCTATAGTTGCCAGCCACCATCTCCTTGCACGTGAATGACCACAACACCTCCTGTATGAACTCCCTGCTTCCACGTCGACATTTCCTCCATTCTTTATAGAAAGGGTCATGTGACCACCTTTTCTTGACCACCTTTTCCTTTAAGTGGACTTAGAATAAAATCTGAATTCCCTGCCATCTGTGATGACGACTTACAAATTCCAGCACTGACTTGGGCCCTCCCCACCTCACTAACCTCAATTCCATGGTGCCCTCTCTTGTCGATTATGCTGTTCCAATCACATCAACCCCTTTCAGCTCTAGGGCCTTTCTATTTACTGTTCCCAGGCTCAGAAGGTGCTGTCTCCAGATTTCACATGACTGGATCCTTTCATTCAAGCCTCAACTCCAATGTCACTTTCTCTAGAGACCTTGCTCATCACCCAATCTAAAATAGCCATTCTCCCCCCGAGTCACTTTCTATCAGGTCACTCTGTTATGTTTTCTTCACAGCATTTACTGCCATCTGAAATGATCGGATTATGGATTCATTCTATTTCCCCTTTACTGAAATATAAACTTGTTGAAAACTTGTAGAAAAATTCCAACTTTGTCTGTCTTAGTCACAACCGCAACCCAAGTGTCTGGAATAGTACCTGGCATGTAGAAGGCACTCCGTAAATATTTCTTGAATGCATTCACCTTACTCATCAACCTGTCTTGGTTACATAAGTCTAGAGCAGGGATTTTTAGCCTAGGTCCCTATGTCCTCAACAGATCTGTGCAGAAGATTCAGGGCTTTTGTAAACTTGGATGGGAAAGAATTTTACATGCTTTTTTCACTAACTCCTAGCTGAAAACAAACCATTGTAGTATTAGCAGTACCTGTGACTTTATCATCTATATAAATCATAGACATTTTCATATCACATAACATTGTATCAGGTACCTCAAATTTGTTTACATTTGTCACTGCTTCAAAATTATGATGATTAAGCTCACTGCTAGATTGATGTTTAATGCATGAATAAAGAAGACAGTAGAGTACTATATCACCATTTTCAAAAATAAAATAATTTTTAATTTTTAATTTAAAATTAAATAACACTGGACTTCCCTTGTGGCACAGTGGTTAAGAATCCATCTGCCAATGCAGCGGACGTGGGTTCGAGCCCTGGTCCAGGAAGATCCCACATGCCGTGGAGCAACTAAGCCAGAGAGCCACAACTACCGAAGCCCTCACACTCTAGAGCCCATGTGCCACAACTACTGGGCCCGCCATCTGCTACAGCTACTGAAGCCCACACTCCTGGAGCCCGTGCTCTGCAACAAGAGAAGCCACCACACTGAGAAGCCCGTGCACCTCAAGGAAGAGTAGCTCCCACTAGCCACAACTGGAGAAAGCCCACGTACAGCAATGAAGACCTAACACAGCCAAAAAAAAAAAAAAAACAAAAAACAAAAAACAAACCACCACCACCACCACCACCACCACCAAAAAACAACAAAAACATTAAATAACACTATAAATGTAAACATAATTTGTTTCCATTGTAATCCTATCTATTTTACACATTAGTCTGAGAAAGACTTCATGGCCTTCACCAGAGTACCAAAGGGGTTCGGGATACATATAGGTTAAAGTATAGGCTATCTAAATTTAACTTGAACTTTAAATTAATTAAAAATTAAATTACATTAAAAATTCAGATCCTTAGTGGCACCACTCACATTTCAAGTGCTCAATAGCCACATGTGGCTAATGGTTACCACAGTAGACAGTGCAGATACAGAATGTCCCTCATTACAGAAAATTCTATTGGGGAACACTGGTCTGGAGCTTAATGCTTAATTTTGAATTGGTCTTTTCAGTGTCCTACTTTTCCCCCACCCCCAATATTATGCACTACCTTTTCCAACAGTACTATTGGGATTAGGTTGGGAGCACAGTGGCTTTCTCTTAAGGCTCTTACTGTCTTCCTGTTTACATTTAAGCCTTTACTCCATCGCCAGTCTCTGCCTCCACCCCCAACCCCACCGTGGTTCAGAGAGTGGAGCCAGCCAGGCAATGTATCATCTCCTTTACGTCACTTTCAAGCTCCTGCCCTGGTCCTGGGTGGAGGATATAGCTGAGGATTATTAAGGATGGGTGGAGTTGCCCAAAATAGGGCAGCCAGAGCCGTAAGTCTCAGTCTTCTTGAGGGTCCCCCAGTACCTGTACCCTGGCCCTAGATGGGACAGTGGCCACACATGTGGTAGGCTCTCCGCCAAGCTGGGGCTCAAGAAGCAGCCCCATTAGAGTGCCACGAGGGCTGCGGTGGGGCTGAGTCAGCAGGGAGGACCTTGAGCCTTGTCCAAGCAAGGACAGACCAGACCACAAGGGCCGCAGCTGCACGCTTCAGCAGTGGACTTTTGAACAGCCTGGGCTAATAGCAGACCAGTCACCCCCACAGATATCAGCTAGCTCCTAGCTAGGGCCTCCTTCTCCCTCACTGGCCCAAAGTCTTTGAGCTTCCCACATGCCCAGATGCCATCTTAGAGAAGAACAGTGAGAGTGACGTAAATTGGAAAAACTGACTCACTTAAAAAAGACTGTTTACTGGGATAGCCTGAGTCGACCAGATGGACTACAACTCAGTTCCACCCGCATTTCTCACATAGGGGTCAGGGGACACTTAAAGACAATAGGGTAGTTATAGAAAGTTAAGAATCTATGTTCTCTTTGCACACTTGAGTCGGGGGTAAGTCTGAGACTGGACTCTACCTGTCCTGAATCATACAGACCCCTTGCTTGGGCAAAATATGGTCCTAAACATCTACTAGTACTTGGTGAATGAGGTTCTTGTAAGACCTCCTCAGCTAAGGGGCTGGGGAGTCATCTACTGGGTGAGTATCCTAATGTCACTGTACCCTTTCCACCTTCCTATGCCTGCATAACAAGATAGCCCTGTGACCCCCTGGTTTTCTAGTCCTCTCAGCACTCCTGGCCAAATCTCAGATACGTGCATTGCAGAGACCCTACCTCTGTGTGATGCTGGACACCGATGGAACCAGTGTCCTGCTTCTCCAAACCAGGGAAAGCAAAGTGCTTTGTCTGCAGGTACTGGAGGTGACAGGTGTACAGAACCATCAAGATCTCCCTTCTCCTGCTGGTGGTGCTAGTGGTGGTGTTGATGGTGGTGATGGTGGTGGTGGTGGTGGTGGTGATGGTGATGGTGGTGTTGGTGATGGTGGTGGTGGTGGTTGTGGGGTGCATGTGTGTGTATGTGTGCGCAGAATGTTTAAGAAAGAGCTGGTTTGGAGAATAGGGTCCACATTAAGTTACAGTGCATTGCTTGCCATGAGGTCTGCTGGCTAGGAAAGGATTAGAGAACTTGAATATATTCCTTCCGCAAGCAGAGTACCACTGGCTTTCTTTCCAAGACTAACTCATTAGACCATAAAGACTAAATTTAAATGGCTAGCAGCCCTGTGTGTGTTTCTTTATCTTTTGTTTTGTCCTGGGTTGAATAGTGTCCCCCCCCAAAACTCATGTTCACCTAGAACCTCAGCGTGTACTCTTATTTGGAAGTAGGGTCTTTGCAGATGTAATCAGCTAAGATGAGGTCATACGGGGCTAGTACTGCCTAAATTAATGTGACTCGTGTCCTTATAATAAGAGGGGATCTCTCTCTCTCTCTCTCTCTCTCTCACACACACACACACACACACACAATACATGTGATGATAGAGGCAGAGAATGGAGTGATGTGTTTGCAAGCCAAGAAACGCCAGGATATCTGGCAACCACCAGAAGCTAGGCAGAGGCAAGGAAGGATCGTGTTATAGGTTTCAGAGGGAGCAGGGCCCTGCTGACACCTTGCTTTTGGACTTCTAGCCTCCAGAACTGTGGGAGAACACATTTCTGTTGTTTTAAGCCACCTCGTTTGTGATATTCTGTTATGGCAGCTGTAGGAAATCCATGCTGGCGGTGGGGAGAGGTCATGATACGATGCGCTTACATGTAATAGTGGATGTTCTCAGGGCATCAGCGTCATGTAACTTTTAATAACGCAGCCTAACTAGGAACATTAATCTTCATTAACAATTCCCTCAAACATTTAAGAGGGTCCAAGTTTAAAGCCTAGAGCGAGCGTTACTGAAATGCCCTGCCCTGCCCTAACCTCCTCCCACCAAATTCCTAGCCCTCCCTCTTAGTTCGCCTTTCTTCTCGCCTGGCAACAAGAGCTCAATTCCCCAAACACAGTCCTGGGTCAGATCCGCTCCCCACCCAGAACCCCCACCCACTAGGGAACAGTCTTCTATTTCCCAGTCAGGTCTCTCTGGTGACTCTTTCTGCACAGCTTTTCCTTTCCTTAGAGAAGGGGGCGGGGGAAGAAGCTAAGCAGGTGAGGGGGAAAGGATGAGCTCTGAACACCACCCATCAAGGGTGTTTATCCCACCATCACCATCTTCCCTTTGGTTCCCTTGGAAGGAATACCTTGATCAGTGAAGCAGTTATATAGAACTCAAGCCTCTGAAACCTCTGCAGTGTTCATTGTGTGACTGAAGCTGACAATCCTTCCAGTCATTTATTATACTCACCCCTGGACCATCACAGTTTGTTTTTCTCTACATGTAGGTCTGGGAAGGGAACCAGTTGGAGGAAGAGAAGGGGACTAAGGATACGTGTTTTAAGAGATCTTCCTCCCTTCCCCTCCCTCCAAGGTTTTTTGCTGCAATCTCAAATGATGTTCCCTGTGAGCAATGATGGGAAGATACATGAAATGAGCAATGTTTTTTCCTAAGAAAATGCTGTACAATAACTGCTTCACAATGAAGGCAGTGATTGCACTAGAAAGAAGGTGTGAAATATAGAACATAAACTCTCCCTAGAGTTTTTAAAAGGAAGATAAAAATGTGGACATCAGTGGGGAACTGCTTTAGTGCCCGTTTTTAATAACATGATTCCTATTACTGTTTTCAAGAACACTTCAAACTGCCTGCCTCCCTTTGTATTTTTTAAATTCTTGAAAGGGCTGTGGAGGCTCACGTCTGGGTCTTGGGGGAGACATAGTAATTAGAGCCATAAGAACAGAGAGCACAAGTTCACATGGAAAATGTCTCAACTGTGGTCATCATGACATGGGTTTGGGAATAAGCCACCTCATTCCACGAGACAAAACTGGGAGAAAATAACTGAGTCATAGGGATGTAGAACTGAATTCCCAGGAAAACATGAAACACCCGCTCCAGGGTGCACCTTTGAAGATACCACATTGATTTCGGGCCAAGGATTATTTATAGAATGTTGCGTTATTCACCTCCAGTTGAAACGAGAGACATAGAATGAATATTTTTAGATGGATGAGTTTCAGATTTTACATTTTCTCAAGTCTTCAGCCCCCTTGATTACTCATGTGGAAATCACTTTAAGGAGAGAGATTTCAGAGTTGTTTACTATGATGAAGAGACTCCGGCTAGCCCTTATGATCCCTACCTCCTGGTATTCACGCACTTGTGTAACCCCCTCCCTTTGGGTGTAGCTGGGACCTATGATTTGCTTTTAACCAACAGAATATGAAAAAGTAATGGGGTGCCACTCACATAACTAGATTCTCTTATGTGGCAAAGTGGATGGCATTACATTACACTGTGTAAGACTCTGTCTTGCTAGCAGGTACACTGTGGAGTCTTGCTCTCCTTGCTGGCTTTGAAGAATCAAGCTTCTTTGAGTCCTACAGCAGTGAGTGGAATGAGTTTGGAAGCACACCTTTCCCCAGCTGATCCGCTATATGAGAACCCAACCCTGGCCGTCACCTCGATTGCAGCCTTGTAGAAGACCCAGAGAAGGTGTGCCAAGACTCCTGACCTACATAAACTGTAAGATAGCAAATGTGGGTTGTTTCAGATCACTAAGTGTGGTAATTTGTCATGCAGCAGTGAAGAATGAATACACCTACTTTGATCATTTATTTTCCTGACCAAGGATTCTTGGACTCCCTTTATTTTTTTAAGAGTTTGAAAACTGTTGGGCTTTGGTTGCTTTCGTGATCAATGTATATTATGTCCACATACACAGGATATTTTTTCTTTATGGTAGAATTGGCCTGGGTCACAGCAGCCAAGAGCCTTGTATAAACAACAGTATTTCCCATTTTATTACATACATCAAGCCATCTTGTGATTTTTAGCAGTAAGTGATTCTCAAATGCCTTCTTAGAATTGAGCTTGTCCTGAAAACTTTGCTCAAAAATCCAGTGTGACTGCTGGTGGAAGTGTAATGGATTGAAACTTTTTGGAGGGTATGGTTGTAGTATGTATCTAAGCTCTGAAGATATGCATGACATTTGACTTAGAAATTCCTTTTTTAGAAAGTTTTCTCAAGGATATAGTCAGACGAACATTCAAAGAAGTATGTACAAGGATGTTCATTACATCATTATTTATAATAATGAAAAATTGGAAACAACCTAAATGATCAAATAGGTTAATTAACTTAGAGGCCATCCAAACAATGAAATACCAAGTAGCCATTTAACATTTTACTATGCGTGTATAATTTTTGGTCACAGGACAGCGTAAGCAAAAATTTTAAAGAATATGCAAGAGAATTTGTCCCCATTTGTGTGTGTGTATGTGTGTAAAATATACATACACATTGAAAATAAAACTGGATCTACATCAAAATGTTAACAGCGATTATATCTGGGTGGTGAAATTATGGATAATTTTATTTATTAATTTCCTGGCTATATTTTCTAATGTTTCTGCAATGTTCACACATAATTTGTATCATTTTAAAAACTCATAGTGTGTTTTTTGGTTTATTTTCTGTTTTTTCAAATGAGGCTGCCTGTTTCTAATTCCTGTTCTCTTGGTGGATTGGGTCTGGCTGATGGTCCAGAGACCCAGTGGACCTTGCTACCTGACACTGAGAACATGGTCTCTGCACACAAGGTCTGCATCCTCCCACTACTGTCCCCCGAAGAACCTGCCAAATGCATGTAGCTGTCACCCAGTCGTGGCCAAAGCTCACCCAACTGACTCATACTTCAAAACCAACACTATCTGAAAAAGAAATATTTTCCCCTAGCATCGTGTTAAAATCCATCCCCCAAATGCTATAGAACAGATCTAACCTAAATCACCCAAAAGTGTTTCTGTGCTGGGTGTTGGTGGTAGAGATTGCTTTGTAAAAAGTTTAAATGCTCAAGGAGCAGAGGGCTGTAAAAACACAATTACTTGCCCTATAAACACTTATTAGATGATCACGTTCATCTGTAAAACTGTTTACAAAAAAGCACACATTATGTACTTTTTATTGTTTAGAAAATGAAACTATGCTCTATTAAGTGCTTTTTAGTTTCTGCTTTTATTTTCTTCCTCTAGATTCTTTGTAGATGTATTTGAAGAGTGCAAAGAGATGCAGAGAGTGTGGGAGAGAAGGGTTAGGATGATAGAGAAAAAGAAGGGTGGGATGAAGGCGTCTGGGCATTTATGGTAATTGAGTGCCTACTATGTGCCAGCTGCTGGACCAAGCCCTGGGATGCCCTCCCCACTGACGAAGGAGGCATGGGGGAGGCTCAGAGAGGCCCAGACAACACAAAGAAAGATTAGGGCAAAAAAGAAGAAAGAAAAAGCCCAGCCAATGGGGACATTATAAGGCCACAGCCATCGGGGAGTCACTGAACAGGAATGCTTCGCTGGGTTAGAAAGGGAGAAGGAAGCCATGGAGGCAAGACTCCCTCCAGCTGTCCTTCTCACAAGCCTGTGGTCACAAAGGGGCACATTCAGCAGGAGGTCAAGTGTAGAGTCTGTTCTTCTTATTGAAATGGGACATGGGGCTGAAGCAATGGAGGAACAAGGTAGGATGAGGCGAGGGTGAGGAAATGGGGAAGAGGGAAAAGAACAGAGTTACCATTTTTATGTAGTAACCTTGGTCTGGGTAAGGAAGAAAAAGGGTTGGGGAGAGGCAGTAATCATTCCAGTATATGATAGTGAGACCTCCTCTGCTTTATTAAAAGGAAAGACAAAACTCTAAAAAAAAAAAAAAAAAAAAAAAGACTTTTTGCCAGGCCTGAAACAATATGGAAATCATTGAATAATCAGGCTTCACCAAGAGAAATGCTGGGGGGAGAGTGCTACGGTCTGAATGCTGTGTCCCTCCAAAATTCGTATGTTGGAATCCCACTCCCTAAAGTGGTGGTGTGAGGAGATAGGGCCTCTGGGAAGTTGATCACGAGGGTAGGACCACCATGATCGGGATTAGTGTCTTTGTGAAAGAGAGCTAGCTTGTCCCTTCTGCCCCATGACGTTACAGGGAGAGACGGCTCTCCATGAAGAAAAAGCCCCTCACCAGACACTGAATCTGCTGCCCCCTCGATCTCAGATTTCCCAGCCTCCAGAACGGCGAGAAATAAATTTCTCTGGCTTAAAAGCTGCCCAGTTTATGGTATTTTGTTATAGCAGCCCAAGTAGACTAAGACACGGAGCAAACTTGAGCTCAGGGCTCTTGGAGACAATGCCACAGTTTTCCTCCACGTCCCCTGACTGACTGACCCTCCTTGCAGCCTAGTGCGCTGCCATTGGCCTGCCTCTGCTCATTCTTTGTTTCTGCCTCTGCGGGTCACTCCACAGCTGCTCCCACTCCTGTAACCTACAGACTCTCAGTATCCTGAGCTCAGATTCCTGAGACGGAGGATCTGATTGGTTCAATCAGTTATTACTGTCACCAACAGACAAAGCTTGCATGGTAGACCACCTTATGGATCACTAGCTAGCCTATAGACTGTCTGCCTTTGGTCCATGTCCTTTTTCTGTCCAAGCAGCAGGATCACGCGGTACAGATCTGGGCCACCCACTCTCCGAGAACCACCTAGGACTGCTTGCCCTAGCAAGAGATGGTGAGAGGAGGAGAAGCCCAGACTGTAACAGTTGTGTCGAGAACCTTGAAGGGTCTGAGATTTTATCCTGCTTGCAAGTTAACAGATGAGTCTGCTGCAGTTTCGTGGAGGCTGGCAGAAGACAGGAGACTCCGGGTTCAGAGACAAAGGACAGTTTGTTACTCACAGCAACAGCAGCAGCGAGAGCATCTGCGTGCGTGTCAGCTTCCCAACCCCCAGTTCCCATAGGCTGATGAGAAGAGCGCCAGGTGACTCTGTTTGCATGGCCACTTCGTTACAGGAGAGGACCCTGAGCTTGGGGAACCTGAACATTTATAATGGCAGTGAGTGTTCCGCCCTTTGCATTGGAGGGAGAGACTATTTCTACCTTTCAGACATCCATGAAAAGATATTCCCAAACGGAGTCAGTCTCCCTGCTCACAAGATACACAAAACTCAGGAGACCCATGGAAACTGTGGCTCCCAACAAGTTTCTTTCCTGATACACACCAAATAATGATGTATTCATTCTGGAGGTGGTTGATCAGAGTCCAGAACTCAGAATAAAGGAAGTACATGAGGCCACATTAAAAAAAAAAATTTTTTTTTAAGTAGTCAAAATTAATCTTTGGATTTCCTTCTAACCTCTCTGCAATGTCTTCAAATGCTTCCTGCTTCATCTGCTCCTTGAGTCAGGGCCCCTGAACCCCCTCAAAGCTCACTTGCTCTGAGTCATACTGTCTTTGACTCCATCGTGGTATTTCTTTTTTAATAAATCTTTTTGCACCTTTTTATGTTTTAAAAAATTTATTTATTTATTTATTGGCTGCACTGGGTCTTATTTGCGGTGCCCAGGCTTCTCATTGCAGTGGCTTCTCTTGTTGCAGAGCATGGGCTCTAGGCGCACAGGCTTCAGTAGTTGTGACACATGGGCTCAATAGTTGTGGCATGAGGGCTCTAGAGCGCAGGCTCAGTAGTTGTGGCGCACAGGCTTACTTGTTCTGTGGCATGTGGGATCTTCCCCGACCAGGGCTCGAACCCATGTCCTCTGCGTTGGCAGGGGGATTCTTAACCACTGAGCCACCAGTGTAGCCCCATCATGATATTTCAACAAACTTTATTTTTATCAAACATACAAATCCATGTTGCTTTCTAAACATTCTTCTATTAACTCATTTAATGTTTATACCAGCCCTAGAAGGTAGGTACTGTTATTATCCCCATTCTTCAGATGAGGATGTTGTGCTATTACAGTTGTTCTAATAAAATACACACTTTTGTGGAAATAGATAGTAACAGCTGAAGCTTTAAATGATTCTAGAAATGTTTAAAGGACTTGTAGAAAAACAGGAAGCAACACTATTTACTCTAGTGCTACTCTGGTAGGAATTTCAAGACAATGGAGAGTACACCTTTGGAGAAGGGGACCCACTAATTCTTTCAATTATTCTCCTAGTGTGGTCGGAGTGCAGGGAGGATCCAGAACTACTTGTTTCAACCCATCCCTGACTGCCATTCAGATTCACTCTGAGTAATTGGCTGGTTATTTGTCCACAGCCAGGATGATGGCTAGTTCACTGCTGTATCCCCAGGGTTCAGCCAGTGCCCAGGTCCTCATGGGGGGGTCCCAAAGTGCACTGAATAACTGGCTGTCTGACTGACTGAATGAATGAATGAGAACCAAGAAGCGTCAACCTTCATTTAAGCAAGAAAGGCTTCCTGGACTAGAAACAACTGATGTAATTGCATCTTAAATCAAAGGGTGAAGCTATGTCTCAGTACAAAAAGGGAGGAAGTTATTTCAGACATACAAGATAATAGAAGAAACGAAGATCAAATAGAGATTTTTAAAAAGAATTTGGTTGGGAAAACAAAACGAAACAGAACAGGGGAGAGAGGATAGAGGATGTGGTTGAGGGTTCCCCAGATCAATCAGAATAAATTGAACATAAAATGAAAGGCAATGGGTAAAACTATCAGGCAGCCAGAAATGCTGGATGCTCCAGTTACAGGAAATGACTAGAGAAGGAAGTTGATTGATAGGAGGTAGGAGAGGGATATCAATAATGATGATTGCTACCATGTACAGATAACATGCTGTTCCAGGCAGGATTCTCACTGCTTTGTGCTTATCAACTCATTTCAGCCCAACTCTGTGAATTAGATTCTATTATTATAACCACCATTTTACAAATGATAAAACTGAGTAACAGAGAGGTTAAGTAACTTGTTCAGGGTCACACAGCTTGTAAGTAGCAATGTTGTGGTTTGAATCTAACCAGTTTGCTCAGAGTCTGTATCATTTACCATTTATCACCTCTTCTATGATACAGACTACCTCTATAAAGGGTAGCAGCCATGTCAAATAAATCAACAACTTAAAATTTTTAAGTGTTTTTATTATGTAAAAGTCCTCTCACCCTCCAGCTCCTTATAACCACATCGCACACTCCCCTCAAGCCCCTCCCATACAGAAATTCTAGAGCTGTCATCTTACTAACAGCTGGCTGAATTGAAAGTAGAGATCAGCAGAGACCCTTAGGAACAGGAAGAAATTCAACTGCCCCAAAACTAGAGGGATTCTTCAAAAACTAAATGTAGTGTAGGAAAAAAAAAAAAAAAAACAAAGATGGGGAGGGGAGCTGCTCTAGATTACAAGTGGTTAAAGAGACATTACTACCAATACAATGCATGAGACTTAATTTTTTCAAAATCTGTAAAAGACAGTTGAGGAATGGTTAAAAGATCTACCATTGAGCTAGATAGGTGATATTAAGGAATTATAATTTTCTCAGGTCTGATCACGGTAATGTGGGCATGTAGGAAACACTCCACATTCTTAGGAGATGCAGGCTGAATTGATGCTTTGGGGCTGACGTGTCATGATTTCTGAAATGAACTTTTCAATGGCTCAGAAAGAAAAGTAGAAAGTTGATTGATTAGTCAATCAAATATGGCAGAATGTCAACAATTGTTGGATTTGGTGGAGGCTGGACAAATGTGCACTGCAATATTCTTTTAGGGTTTTTTTGTATTTTATTTTCCTAAGTTTTGGGGGAAAGAACCTAGAGGAAGGAGGCAGTGATTACTTACAGATTGGCTGACGAAGGCAGGGAACTTGGCCAACGTGAAGGCCTTTGGAGGTGAGTTACAAAGCTCAGAATTGGCCACACAGGGTTGGATGCAAGTACTTTCTCAATAAAACAGAATCCAGACAGAGGACCGGATAGGAGATGTGGCAGCCTTCCAATAAAGATAGCAGGGGCAGCTGTAGAAGCCATAAAACTGCCTGGACTCATCTCTAAAGTCAAGAAGAGCAGACAAGATGGGGAAACACGTGTGTTCCAGAGGTTTTCTGTGAACAGCTGGAGCTGGTCTGCCAGAGTTGAAATCCTCACTGCACTGCTCACTGGTCGTGGGATCTTGGGCCAGCTTCTTAACGTCTCTGACACCCAGCCCCCTCCACTAGTTCTTAACTCATGGAATTGCTGCGCATGAAGATGAAACAGAACAATGTATGTAAAATGCTTAACACAGGGCATGGCCCCACCGTGAGCATTTCACAAACGTTGCTCTCATTGTTATCACACAATGGAGAAGGATGGGGTAAAAGAGAACACTTGTTCGCCACCGACTACAGCAGCAAAAACATCCCAACCCACATCTCCTGCAACTTTGTTTACAATCACATGTATGTTCTGGTGATTTAATTTCTTTCTTTTAAGTGAAATTGTGTGGCCTGGGGTTAGCTGTGATGCTGATGAAGTTTAAACAGTGGAGGAGATTAAGCTGCAGCATGGAAAATAAACACCGAGGGCTCTCCTTCACTGTTTATCTTCAGCCGTACCTCATCTTTGCCTGGGTAATTATCTCTCGGCAGCAGACAGTTATCCAGCATCGACGGATAATTCCATTAACATCACCGCTTAAATCCAGCCTCTCGGGCTGCTCAGGGTCTCCTGGCTGCTTGTAAAATCTTAGGGGCCTCGTATCATTTTGGAATTAAAGCGGGAATAAATTATTCAAGCACATTAATTTTTCCCTGAACAAACCTCGGCACATCCTTGACGCATTGTTCCTGAAAAAGTACTGCTGCCGAGAATATTGTCTGTAGCAATTCAGTGCCAGCTTCAGTGTGGATTTGAGGGCTGGTGATAGTCGAACATTACTAGTCACTGGTGAGCTGGTTTCTAACTGAGGATGAAAAATAGGTGAGGGAACATGATTCCTGTTGACTTTGAAATGTTAGAGAGTTTTCTGGCATCAAAATCCAGATCGTATATACACTTAGCAGACGTGATGGTGACCCAGAGATTTACTAAAGAAAGTAAATGAAGCAAATTTCAGGAGAAATTCCACCTACACTTCCATTACTTAAATAAGAGTGCATACTGTCCGGCTAGACCTTCGATCAGAAGCCCCCCTTTTACTGGTCTCATGGCTGGTTGGCAGTTTTAACAGAGAGTGTGTGAGAGTAATTAGCAAGAATCTCCTATCCGTGAGGAGCCTTACAGTTTACAAGGAACGTCCCTCCACAATATGTCACTTAATCTGCAAATGCTCACAGTAGCCTTGCCGGTAAGGGTTGTTCCTCCCTCTCTTGACACCCCTCCTGTGCCCCCCACCTCCTTATCACAGATAAGGACCCTGAGGCCCAGAGAGGTTAAACAGGTACCTGACAGTGGATGTCGCATACGGTGGAGGGAGGACTTGCATGGAAGTCTTTGGACTTCGAAGTCCTACGTGGCTTCTCTTTGAGAGAAAGGGAACGTTTATCATTTCATTTTCCCGTGTGCAGGGGGCTTCAGGCTTTCTGTCAATGCTAAAGACGTATCTTCTTTCAAAGATAGGAAGTCAGGGTGCCCGCAGAGCACACATTTTCCCCACGGGACTGACCCCGAGATGACCTTTACACTCATCTTCACTATCTGTTCATTCCTCTGTGTCTGGATTCCCACCCAAGTGTTGACAGAATGAATGAATGAGGCGAGATAAAGGATGCATCGCACAAAGCTGACGCATAGTAGGCATTCAGAAAGGGCTTCTTCTAATGGAAAAACAATATTTATTTACTAGCTCTGGCAGCAGACTTGGTCAGGAAAGAGGTCAAAGGGTTGACTTAAATTAGGTCGGAAGGTTGGCTGGAATTCAATTACCCATAACCCTCTGGTCTCTCCCGCCAGTCATGATGAATGGAGGCTGGCTAAGCGGGCTGGGCTTAGCACCACTGCCATCAACCCTTTCCAGAGAATGAAGACGTGGGCATTATCTAGCAAGCATTCTGAGGCTGGATGAGATGTCTTAGGTTGGAAATAACCTTGTGGTTTAGCCTAATAACAGCAGGGGTCGGGTTTGGAGACAAAGAGCGTATATGACAAACCCGGGCAGTCCTTGCTCCCAGTTTTCCTCACAGTCACGCCGGCCTAGTAACCCCTGCCCGATGTGGATAAATTATCATTCAGGGCTGTACGTGGTTTGGAGGCAGATCGTTAAAGAACATCTTGCTCTTGGATATTTGGGACACATATTAGGGAAAGAGGCCAACTGAGAATTAAACGGCATCAGTTAAAATAAGAAAAGAATCTATTCTGATTATCCATGTTTTCCTTTTTTCCAATATGGATTTCCCTTCTCAACCTCACCCTGAGGCTCCTTCCAACGATGGAGACCCCAGGGCCCAGCTACAGGTTTTTTGTTTTGTTTTGTTTTGTTTTCTGTTTTTTGTTTGTTTGTTTGTTTTTCATATAAAAGCATTCCTTGAGAGCTGTTCTCTGGGAAGGTATTTTGAACATATGATGGTACTAATGTTGCCATCTTGTTTGACTTTTCATTATTATCCACCGACTTTTTGGAATCCGTTTTCAAAAATTCCCAGTCCTTCTGCCTTGTCTAGCAACAGCGCGTCTTCTGCCAGCAGGTGAGGGAAGCCTAAGAAGACACTACATATAATTTTCCTTTTTGTTATAATTCACCTCCATTTCTGGCCAGCTGTGATTTCAGAGCCCAAATCCTGTAGCCTGTCTTGATTTGCATTGCTGACTTCTGGAGGCAAGTTAAGGAATCATTAAGACACCTACCCTTTGCCCCCTCCTTGGCTGAGTTGCTTAATTAACTTAGTTAAAATGCAGTCCAGTGTTATGAGAGTAATTGCATTTATGTGTCTTAATAACTTATCTGTTCCTGTGCAATTGCCCACATCACTCTAATAAAAAATATATACATGTGGTGTGATGGATGGATCTTCAAGCTCACAAAATGAGCTCAAACTTGAAAGAGATCCAGACTGCAACACCGTTTATTATTTTTAGAGCATTACCTACTCATTTTGATTAATTCTCTTGGCGTGCTTTTCCCTGCAGCTCCCCAGGGAGAGGTGGGGGAAAAGATGGTAAAACATAAATTTCCTTTGGTGACGAGTTCACATCTGTTTAGAACTGTAACATGGCAAATCGTTGTGAAATCTTCTAATGGATGCCTGTCCAATGCCAAATAAACCCAGGACCAAAAGCACATAAAGAAATAATTGAAAGACACTGGACTGAATCCAAAAGGCCATGGCTAATGTTTTACCTAATCTCTCTCCCGGTCTCTCCTGCCTGAGGCGGTCGCCCTACCTGCAAGAGAGGCACTTCAGAGCTTCCTTGCAGCTGCTTCTTGGCTGTTTGCACCCTTTAACCCCCTGGCAGAAGAAGGAGAACTACTCTGAAGTCAAAAGCATAAACGGGGAAAAGATCAGCACTGGCAATAGGGAGGTGGGGCTGTTGGAGGTTAGCACATGTCTTTTGAAAGGGTTAATTCCCCTCTGATGGCTTTGGGGACAGACATCAGCTTGCTTAGGACTGGCCCACGGCCAGGGAGAGGTCCCCAGGTGCACAGGTCAGGGTCAGATCCCAGATCCCGGGATTGTGCAATATAGGGGGGTTGGGGTATAAGAGCTGGGAACAAAAGTTTCCGGAAAAAAAAAAAAAAAAACCAGCAAAACATTTAGTTTTCAGTTCTTTTCATCTTGGCTCCACCTCTTGCACTGCTGACTCCAGAAACTTAGAAGCTAAGGGTGGGGTTGGGTGGGGCTTAGCAATTTTTTTTTTTCTTAAAGGGAAAGAATAGGGACGTCACCCGAAGCATTTACACTTTGCTTGAACTTGATCATAGTCACGACGAAAACCATTGAGCAGTGTCTGGTTCTATCTCTTTGGAACTGGCGTTTGCAAAGGTGGCATCGACACAGCAGTGAGGAGGAATGGAGGAATTTGGACCTAGGAGATATTTATGATGGTAGTTGTTGATGATTTCAACTGGTTTAAGCCAGGCTGTGAGCTTCAAGACAATGTGCCTGGAATTGGCAACAAAATGGCCACGTATTGCTAATAAAGGCTGCTGAGCTTCATCTACTTTAGGGGGCATATCCTGTATTTAGATACCGTATTCTACACTTCAAAACAAACAAACAAATGGCAAAAACCCCCACCACCGCTCCTCTCCCTCTTGCCTCCCCCCCCCAGCCCCCCCCCAAAAAAAGAACTTTAGCTGAGTTTCAGCCTTGGAATTTATTTTTTAAACAAGAGAGGCACACTATATGTTGTAAGAAAACACAATATGTGAAAATTCAAATTTGCCAGATTAAATATAGAGAAATATAGCGTTTTACAAAAGGATTCATTACAGAGCCTTTTAAGTAAAAACTCAAGTATCGTTCAACTAGGGATTGATGTATATGTTAACATTTTAGGATCTTGTACAGGAAATGTCCCCTTTGTAAATATCATTCTTAACATGCAATATGCAGGGAAACTGGTTGAATCCTGGTTTCACCACTCATATGCATGTGACTGTGGCCTAGTTACGTCACTCCTCTGAGCCTCAGTTTCCCCATCTGTAAAATGAGGGCAGTATATACCTGCCTCATAAGATTTAAATGAGCTGCTGGCTATACCACCGGGTGTTTCATGGCTCTTAGCTTCCTGTGGGTTCTCTTCCCCCCCTTCCCCCAACAGAGACCACATGGGGCAGCCAGGGAACGAAAGAAAATTCAGCCCTTCTTTGCAGCTTTAGATATGTCAGATTTATGTCCAGTAAGATGTGACTTCAAACAGATAGGGTCCAGACAGCAATGTCTATTTCCGCCTTTCTTATATTCATTTATTTTTTAAACAAATACTCCTATAGCACCTACCATGTGATAGGTACATTGCAGGCACTTGACAAATACTGACTCATCTCATCTTTCATAACAACCCTATGAAACGTATACTACTATTACTCCCATTTTACAGTTGAGGAAGCAAAAACACAGATTGCTTAAGTAACTGGCCCAAGAGCATATAACAGGTAAGTGGCACAGCCACGATCTGGACCCAGGCAATCCAGTCCATTTCTTCAGTAGGTGTCATGGGCATGTTCTTTATTTGGGAAGCCCTGCTGAGCCCAAAGCAAGCTGGATGACATATCAGGGCCAGCTCTGCACATGGTAAAATAACAGCAGGGCCAGAAGTATTGAAGTTGCAAAAAGTCTCTGTTGATAGGCTTTGTAGAGCCACAGCCTCAGGCCAGGGAGACCTAGATGAGTTTGGCTGAGCAAGCAACAGGCCATTTTCCCAGGCCTCTGGCACTCTGCCCATCTCTCCACTCCTACCACGTAGGAGGGTGCAGCCTCGGCTCAAGTTTCTTCATCCTTCCTCACCCTCTTGGCTCAGTGAATATGAATTTCTGGCTGTTGCAGCCAGAGTGGATGGGAGAGTAGCAGAGGGAGGCATTAAAGTAATCAAAGAAAAGAAAAAAGAAATAGTTTGAAATTTTTAATAACTTTTATTATTTAATTTTTTTCATGGCAAAAGCAATATGTGTTTGTGACAGACATTGCAAAGGGGCTGACTCACTTTCCATTTCCCAGCTCCCTTCTCTCTTCTACTTTCCAGCTAGTGGTGGTCATGTGACACAAATCTGGCCAATGAGGCATCAGTCTGTCGTGGAGTCCCTGGGAAAGCTCTTGTTTTCCTGAGAGAGGCACTGGTCCTTCTGGTCCCCCTTTCTTCTCTGAATGCACATGTGATGACTGGAGGGGCAGTGGTCACATTAAGGCTGTGAAGGAAAAACCATGAAAATTTCAGACATGGGTCCTCGCCTTGTTGAGTCACTGAACCCCTGTAGTCTGGATTTTTGTTACTTGTAGCCAAGAACAATCCTATCTACACAATGTCCTCTACAATGTTCTGTACAATGTTCAGTGTAGAAAAGTCAGAAGATACAGAGAAATAAAAAGGAATAGAGGAAAATATCACCTGTAACCCTACCATCCAGAAGTAATCAAAGTTAATATCTCAATGTATAACTCTTCAATTTTTCCTCTTACACTTTTACCAAAAAATGAAATAATGCTCTACAAACACACTTTTGTGATTGATTCTTTTCCTTCCTTTGTGCTACGGCCATCTTTCTATATTCATCTGTTTGTCTGTATAAATGTTCCAAAGTTTATTTAACCAATTCCCTATTGTTGAACATTTGTTATTTCCAATTTGTAACTGTTGTAAACCACAACAGTGTGAACATGTTTGTAGATGCATCTTTGCCTGATTTTTTTTTCCTTGGGATTATTTCCTTAGGATAAATTCTGAAAATTGATGTGAATTGCTAGGTTAAAAAGAATGTATATATTTTTAAGCTTTATATACCTATAGACAAAATGCCCTTCAGAAATTTTTTACCAAATTTTATATTTTCACTTGCAGTGCATGCCTTTCCCCTACATCACTGTCAGTACTGGGAATTATCTATTATCTTTTAAAAAATGCCTGTCAGTTTAATAGACTGTATATAGATTAACTTAAATTAATTCAATAATTGAGTTCAACATATTTCCAGGACATTATTTGTCATCCCTAATTCTGTTAATCACCTGTTATGTGCAAAACACTGGGCTAAGTAGTTTGCATATGTTCTTTCATTTAATCCTCCCAAGTCCATTATCTTTTATTTTGTGGATGAGTAAACTACAGCTTAGAGATGTGGAGTAACTTGTTCAAGATCACACAACTAGCAAGTCATAAAACTGGGCTTCATAACTGTAGCAGACACTATAATAAATAAAGAGGTGTTTTTTTTTTTTAAAGGGAGGGTGGGGCACTGTATAAGTTCTCAAGTCCTAGCTGCATCGGCCAGGAACCCAGTAGGAAAGAGATGGCACTCTGCAAGGGATAACTGAGGAGCGTTCGTGGGAGGAACTATTTACAGGGGTGTGGGAGCGTTAAGGGACCCGTCAAGGGCTATTGAAACACCAAGGCATTATGAAAGGCAGGAAGCCATGGCCATCCCAGGTCTGCAGGGGCAGAAAGAGAGACTTCTTAGGGGGACCTGGTGATATCTGTAGCCTTGGGAGAGTGGCTGCTTGACAGGAGCGGTGGCCATTGATAGAGGAGCGCAGCCAAAGCGCACGGCAGCGGGCGGTGGGGACGACAGTACACCCAACTCCGATCTCCTGCTGGGGATGCCCATCGATGGGATCTGCCCAGAAGCCAGAGGACAAGGAAGCCTGGATGAGTCGTCCACGGACACCAAGCTCTGGGACACGACAAGGGAAAGGAGGGTGTAGAATGGACTTACTGGGGCATGTTAGCTCTTTATTATCTTTAGAAGAGCAGAACTATATTCTCCTGCAACTAATCGTGGATACACTTTTAAAACCTGTGTGCAAGGCTGCTCTAGGAGTAAATGCACCCATGAAATGAAGGGCTCAGTACAGTTTGGTATATAGAAAATACTCAATAAAAATGAGATATTATTGTTTTCACACTTAGAATTAGCACCAGACAGGGATCCCTCTAGAAGATTCTTCTCATTATTCTTTTTCCATTGGCAACTCAGCCCTCAAACCATTGGCCATAAAATGACAACAAACTATTAAAAACAAAACAAAAAACAAAATAAAAGAAAGAAAAAGAAAGGAAAAAACCCACCCAGTTTCTTCTTCTTGGGAACCCACCAGGGCACATTTCCTAGACTGCCTCGTGCTAAGCTATGTACATAGTACTTAGTTCCTCCTATTGGAATGTGAGCAGCACTGGGGAGCCCATAAGAACCTCTCACATGCACTCCTCCCCACCGTATCCTCTTTGCCAGCTCAGTGCCAATGAACAAGACATCCTCAGCATCCCTGTTTTGAGAAAGACAGGGCACTTCATCAGTTAGTGTTTGAGCAGAGCCCCACCCTATCCAACCCTTCCTGGCCTGGAATTGCCTTGGCTCCTTATGGAAATGTGAACTAAAATTTGATGGTGTTAAGCTATCGATACATTAGAGCTTCTTTGCAATAGCATCTAGTGCTATTGTCATTAAGACAGAAACCGACATATTAGTGCAATATTCAGACAAGGACCCAGACCAGCATTGACAGAAGCTACGACATGCCCAGTGAGGCTTCTCAGGAAGCAAACCTCCAGGTCTAAGGCCCCCAGCTTTCCTTTCTCTGATGAGAACTTCATTGCGGTTTACTTGAATTATTATGTGCTGCCAAGAATCTCTATTAAAAATCCCTGAAAACGAGTAGAAAGTTCTAAAAGTGAGAGGCCTGGCACTGCGTGTCACCAGTTTGATAAAGTTTGGGTTCACATCCAGCCCCGACTCCTTCAGAGAAATGGGCCTTGGGAAAGTGACTCAACTTCTCTGAGTTCATATGTACAAGGAACTGAAAACCATGTCTGACACACAGGTGGCACTCAGTGCAGGCTTGATGAATAAGAGAATAACATGAGAAGAAGAGATGGATGTCTGACCCCTCCCCTCTCTTCCTCAACGAAGCCTGTGTCTGACTCCTGTGGTTCCTTCTCTCAGAAGGAGGTTGGGGGATAGGGACTGGGAGGAAGAAGGGGACAAAGGAAGGATAAGGGCATGGGCATGGCCAGCTCCGTGTCTCATTCCCTCTTCCTCTGAAGTTGACACAGACCCCCCCTCCCTCTGTGAGAGCCCCTCCAGCCCACTGGTGGCTCCCGAAGTATAACACTGGAGTTAGAAACCAGACTCCGGGTTCAGACTCCCTGGGTTTGAATCCTGGCTCTCTGTCACCACCAAGCACCTCGGACAATGCCTGGACTAAGTTGCTGCTATAAACATTAGCTATTATAGCTGTTCTTGCTTTAGTCAAACCCTTCAGTACCTGTCAGCAGATAGAGGTGTTCTGAACAAGGTCATTGCCTTTCCTCCTTGGCAGGTGCCAACACTTGTTTCACCCCAAGAGGCCATCTCATCTTAAAGCCCCGTTCCCACCCATGTCCTATTTGACCGAATGCCACCAAGTCAGAAAAAGTTTTTTAATGATTTATGAGTCTCAAAAATAGACTAGAAGAAAAGGAAAATCTTCAGAATTACTAGGGCACAGGCCCCTACTCTCGTCTTACAAGACAGTGTGATGGATGGATAGAAAATCCGGTTACATCAAGTTTCAACTGCGCGGCTGGACAGTGCCACCAATATCAATTTTCCCATCAGTTTAATGGGGGAGTTATCCCATTCTATAATGACGAGAGAGGAAAGTAATGACTACAGAACACTAGAATACGTAAAGCTAAGAGCATCTATAACATGATTGCAATAGGTAAGAGGACATATTTTAAGTCATATATTCCATCAATTTAAGTTCCCTAAAACCTAACATCTCAAACAATGAATTACAATGTAACATGGTTAGTGTATAAAGAAGGCATGGTAACTGCCTATCTGCTGGGATTAACCCGACGTTCCCTGACCTAAAGTCTTGGTGTCATGTCGTGGCATAGTCCAGGAGGAATGTTCTAGGTAAATGAACAGGCTGAGAAACGGAGACACAGAGATTATTCAGGCCCACCTACTATATGCCAGGTGCTTGACAGTTGTCACCTCATTTGATTGTCACTCAATCTACGTTTTACAGATAGCTTTCAGGAAACCATCTGTTCCTGTGATGCAAGCATGCCTCAGGAATTACAGGGACCTGGATTTAAAGCCATACTTTGCCATTTTCCAGCCGTGTGATTTTTAGAAAAGTTATAGAGCCCCTCTGAGTCTGGGAGAAGAAAAGGGGCTAGTGTGTGTAAAACCACAATAGATGCCTAATCAATAGGATTTTCCCCTCTTGCTTCTATTAGTGTATTCCAACTTTGGCTGCACACTGCAATCACTTGAAGAGCTTTAAAAAATACTCTTGACTGAGTCCTTCCTCTGGAGGGTTGGATTTAATAGGTCCAGGGTGCAGGCTGGCCGTGGGCATGGGGATTTTTTAAAAGCTCCCTAGGGAAAATCTACAGTGAAGCTAGGTTGAAAACCACTTGTCTTAATTGAATCCAGTGTCCAGAGGGAGTTAGTGAGTGATGCAATAATACTATCCTTGATCACATTGGGACAAGTTATCAGAACTGGGAATTCTGGGAACTGCTGACGCTCCCTCTGCCATTCAGGACACACAAAGGACACACATCGCTTTGCTGAGGGTCCTCCAGGGCAGCCGATTTAGGCAGATGAAGGAAAGAACAGACTGGTGGTTTTATCTTGATGAAGGATACCATTTGGGGGAAACCAATTCTTTAGAATGAAGTATAGGAGTCAAAGAACCTGTGGGTGTAATTCTTCAAATGAAATGCGTGTTCCAGGAACCACGATAAGTCAGTTCTGCTGTCTTCCTGGAGGACTGATTCTGGATCCAGTCACCTGGCTGTGTGACACTGAAGGCAAGTTCTCTAAACTCGCTGAGCTTCAATTTTCTTGTCTGTTAGAAACATGCCCACTTTTAAGGAGAACTGTCAGGAGAACCTGACCTTCTCAAGATGAAAAAAAATTATATCCATCCTTACCCACAATTTTACATATGTTTTAAATTTATGGAAGGTCACGAGCCACATAAAATTTTTCCTAATTAGATAAGCCCTAAATCCCCTTCCAACCTTATAAAATTATTTTACTCCAGTTAAAATATTGTTTAAGGTTATGCTGTTTAGGAGGGTTCTACTGGGAGGTTGCCAAAGGGCGAGGGATTTCTGAGAGGCGGCGTATCTGAGCAGGAGCTAAACGTGCTGAATCTCTGGATGGAGTGAGTCCTTTCAAAGACCTTGGGTCTAGGCAGCCCAGTCAAGTAGCTAAAAAAATCTCAGGAAAAGGAATCAGGCCAAAGCATTACAATCTTCACTCTTTCTTCTGGAATAAATGCCTTTAAAATGATTTTCAATGTCCAGTATAGAAAATCCACATTTCATCATCTTGTTGGAAGCCACACGCTCTTTGGACCAGTGAAGCCGGCTGGAAAGACGAACCCGTGCACTCAAATCCCACTTGTCCCAGAAGCTCATTGTGGATCCAGCCCAGGCAAGTGGCTTCACCTCTCAGTGCCCTTGCCTGTAACAGGCAGATAACAGTGCTAACCTCACAGGGCTGGTATGAGAAATAGCTAATAAAATGGGATAGTGACACGCCCAATTTAAATGCAAACGGCTGTAAAACGACAAAAAAGCATATTTAAAGATTTCCGCTGCTGGGAGATTGTTGGGGGTGGTGAGGGGGAGACAACAGGGCTTTGAGAGGAGCTCATTTACTTTTCTCTCTAGTGTACACTTCAGTTAATCAATGAAAAAAATATTATTCCATGCACCAGACACTGTGCCAGGCTGGGAAACATAGAATAGTCTCATGTAATTTGTAGTCAGCCATTCCAGGTAACACATGCAAAACTCCATTGAAAAATATTCTAAATCACAGCTCGCTTGCGCTCGAGCCCTCTCTCTCTCTTTCTCTCTCCCCCCCCCCCCCGTCTCTCTTTCTACGATATTTACCAGATTCTATCTGTCTGCATAAAATACTGCTAGAGTTATGGGGAATGCAAAGGCTTATAAGAACATCACTATTCTTGAAGAGTTTGAAATCTCACCTTAAAGAGAAGACATATGGAAAAGGAGAAATAGTCCAAGGCAGTGTAAGACCCAATGCTAAGTGAATATTCAACTTCTTTCATTTGTGTTTCTTTTCCCTTTGAGTGACTCCCTTCTCCACTCTCTGCTTTCCTTCTTAAGAATCAATTCTATACTCCTCCCAGATTCCTAGGTCTCTCTCAGGACTGGTGTAAACTAAGTAGCATATTTGCGATGCTATAAATAGCCAGGACCTAGAAAGTGCATATTTTGTCAAAGCATTCAAATTCATTTTCTTACACAGTTATTTACATGTAATAAAATGCTCAGATTCTAAATGTACAGTTGGATGAGTTTTTGACAAATGTATGCACCCTTATTAACATACAGAATATTTTTATCCCCCAGGGATGTTTTCTCCAGTCCCTTTCCATCAATTACCCCTCATCTAGAGGCATTCGCTGTTCTTATCTCCACCACTGTAGCTTAGTTTTACCTGTAGATCTTCATATGAATGAAATTACACCGTATGTACTCTTTTGTGTCTAGCTTCTTCGATGCAACATAATGTTTTTGAAATTCATTCGCTTTGTTGTATGTATCAGTAATGTGTTTCTTTTTCCTGCGGAGTAGTATTTCTTTGTATGAATACACTGTAATTTGTTTAACCATTCAATTGTTTAGGGACATTTGGCTTGTTACCAGGTATTTGCCATTATGACAAAGTTGTTATAAACACTCTTGTACAAGTCTTTTTGTGGACATGTGTGGTTTCTTCCCCCCCAGGTTTTTGTTTTGTTTGTTTGCTTGCTTGTTTTGGCCACTCGGCGCGGCACACAGGATCTTAGTTCCCCAACCAGGGATCGAACCCATGCCCATTGCAGTGGAAGCTGAGTCTTTACCACTGGACTACAAGGGAAGTCCCTTTCCGCAGCTTTATTGAGATATAATTGACAACATATTGTGTAAGTTTAAGGTAGACAATGTGGTGATTTGATACACTTAAGTACTTTGAAATGATTACCACAGTAGGGTTAGTTAACACCTCCATCACCTCACATAATTACCATTTCTTTTCTGGGGAGAGAATATTTAAGATGTACTCTTTCAGCAACTTTCAAGTATATAATAAATATGTTAACTATAATCACCACGCTGTACATTAGATCCACAGAATTTAATTCATCTTATAGCTGGAAATTTGTTCGCTTTGACCAGAATCTCCCCATTTCCACCCCCCCACCTCAGTTCCTGGTAACCACCATACTACTCTCTGCTTCTATGAATTTGGCTTTTTAAAATTCCACATATAAGTGATATTTTACAGTGTTTGTCTTTTTCTCTCTGACTTATTTCACTTGGCATAATGTCTTCAGGATCCATTCATACTGTAGAAATGACAGAATTTTCTTTTCCTCATGGCCAAATAATATACACATATATACATATGTATATACCACATCTTTATCCATTCATCCATCATCCTATCTAAGAAATCTTTGCCTATCCCAAGATATTCTCTGTGTTCTACCTTGAATTACTTTTGGTGGTTGGTATGACAAAGAGTCTTTCTAGCACCATTTCTTGGAAAGACTACCTTCTTTGAATTATATTGGTTCCTTGGTCAAAAATCAATTGACTTAATGTGTGGGTCTGTTTCTGGATTCTGTTTTGTTCCGTTGATCTATTTGTCAATCCTTACATCAATACCTCACTGTCTTGATCACTATATAACTTAAAAGTAAGTGTATTTGTCTATTGCTGCATGACAGATTACCTCCAAATTTAGCAGCATGAAGCAGCAAACACTTATTATTTCATACCGTTTCTGACAGTCAGGAATCTGAGAGCCCCTAAGCGGAGTGATTCTGTCTCAGAGTTTCTCATGAGGTGGTAGTCAAGCTCCTGGCCAGGGCTGCAGTCATCAGAAGGCCGGGCTGGGGCTGCAGATTCTGTTTCCAAGTTCATGAATGCAGCTGCTGACAGAGGCCTCAGTTCCTTGCTGGCTGGTGGCCATGAGCTTCAGTTTCTCACCTTGTGGGCCTCTCTGTAGGACTGTTCATGAAAAAGAGACTGGCTTTCCTCAGAACAAGTGATCAAAGAGAGAATAAGAGAGAGAAACAGAGAAGAGGGGAGAGAGAGATCACGACGTCTTTCATAATTTCATCTAGGAAGAAACATATCATCACTCTGTCATATGCTCTTCGCTACACAGACCAACCCTGGTACCATCTGGGAAGGGACAACCCAAGGATACTACCAGCAAGTGGGGATCATTGGGGGCCACTTGTATGCTTGTTGCAAGTTTAAAATCACAATCCTGACGTCATACAGTATAAGTCATTTAACTTGGTTTTTCTTTTTCAAGAAAGTTTTGGCTACTGTAGCTCCTTTGCATTTTCATATAAATTTTAGAATAAGCTTGTTGATTTCTAAAAAGTATCCTGCTGGAGTTTTCATTGGGAATGGCATTGAATCTATAATCAATTTGGGGAGTGTTAACATATCATCAGTTTTGAGTCTTCAAGTATGTGAATATGGTATTTCTCTTTATTTAGGTCTTTCATTTCTCTCAGCAATAATTTTTCATTTTCAATGTAGAGGGATTGCACATCTTTCATTTACTTTATTTTTTAAATTATGTATTTATTTATTTATTTATTTTGGCTGCATTGGGTCTTCGTTGCTGCACGCGGGCTGTCTCTAGTTGTGACAAGTGGGCACTCCTCTTCGTTGTGGGGCTTGGGCTTCTTCTCATTGCAGTGGCTTCTCTTGTTGCCGAGCACGGGCTCTAGGCACGGAGGCTTCAGTAGTTGTGGTGCATGGGCTTAGCTGCTCCGCGGCATGTGGAATCTTCCTGGACTAGGAATCGAACCTGTGTCCCCTGTATTGGCAGGCAGATTCTTAACCACTTAGGGAAGTGGTTAGCCACCAGGGAAGTCCATCTTTCATTTATTTTTAGGTACATGTTTTGTGGTAATATTTTAAAGAAATTAAACAAAACATTTTTCTATTGATTGTTGCTAATATAAAGTAACAAAGTTGATGTTGCGTTTTTTTGTGCCTGCCTTATATTCTGCAACTTTGCTAAATTCAATTATTTGTTCTAGTGGTTATTCTATAGATTCTTTAGGGAGACTTTCTATGTAAGCAATAAAATACACTAAAACTAATCTTCTTCCTTTCCGATATTTATTTTTTTCATCTCTTTTTCTTGACTTCTAGTACTGTATAGCATGGGGTCAAAAAAGATTTTTTGTAGAGAGCCTGGTAGTAAATATTTTAGGTTTTGCAGGCCATATGGTCTCTGTCACAACTACTCAACTCCGCTACTGTAGCCCCAAAGCAGCCTTCGGCAATATGGAAATGAACGTGTGTAACTGTGTTCCGATAAAATATTATTTCCAGAAGTGGGTGACCAGGCGGGATTTGGCCCATTCGCCTTGTTTAAAAGTATTAAGGTCATGAGTTAAGGGAAGACTAAGGAACTGTTTTACATTGAAGATGATAGAAGAGACATGACAGTTCAGTGTCGCATGTGATCATAATCAGATCCTTTTGCTATAAAGGACGTCACTGAGATAACCGGTGGAACTAGAGTGGGTCCGAAGATTAGGTGGTAGTGGTGTCAACGTTCATTTTCTGATTTTTATGCTTGTGTTATGATGTGTGTCTTTGTGCAGAGGAAACTTGTACTTAAATATCACAGGTGATGGGGCATTATGTTGGCGGCTCACTTTCAAGTGGTTCAGAAAAGAAAGTTCTTTGTGCTTGCAAAACAAAAACTTATTATTAGCCACATAGTGTAAAGAGCAGTTGTAGGTCTGTAGTAATTAAGAAGGATAAAGCTCGAAAACCGTGAGAATATCTAAACATCCTCATGGGAGATTTGGGTTCTGGGTGGAGAGCTGGGCATTGCCTGTACTCTCATATACTGTATGTAGATACCCACACACACATATATATATACACACGTATATATACACACATACATACATACATATATATATACACACATATACATATATATGTATATTTACCCTTAAACGACTTAGTAAAGGTAGATTAGTGTCCTTGCTACATATTACTAGATATCCTGACCCTTTAAGGTGAATTATGAATAGTCTCAAATAAGGTCAAACAAATAGAACCTGAATTGGTTAAAGTTGCTTTTATATACAATACATCATTGCATCCCCACATGACCAGGAAGAATTACTAACACGCTTTTACAGATGAGAAGCCCAAGGTTATTAAAGGCAGAGAAGCCACTGTCTGGACCCAAACTCTGATGGGACCCTGGGCTCCTTCCATTAATCACAACTTACCCAGTTTTTGTGCAGTATCTACTGACTTGGGTAAATTACCTAAAATGATACTATCCCTAAGAATCAGAAGGGACCTTAAAAGTTGGGTAGTTCAACTTCCAGTCAGAGAGTTTAGGGCCCACATACGTGCATTCTGTGGTGTAAAATGCATACTTTATAAAGACTATTTCCTTGTCTGGTAATCACAACCTGCTGTGAAGATATAATGAGTCAAATTGTGGGAAAGACCTCTGAAAACTAAGTTCCAAACAAGAGTAACGTACTATTATTTAGCGCTCCTATGTAGCTACACTTTTATTTACTTCTTTTTTTAAAGACATCAGTGGTTTAATGGATGGGGGAGCCTACATGTCTGAAGCAAGGTCCTGGAGCAACGCCACACCGTGTGCAGTGTGCAGTGGGCAGGACCTGGTGGCAGCCTTTGTTAAGTTGCTGGGGGTGGGGGCGGAGGGAGATCACCAGTTATAGGGAAATTGATGTCTGTGGGCTCATTAGTTACCAGGGAAACCAGCAGAGACACACCCTTCACCACCCCTTCCGTGAGAGCAAGCACCAGCTGGGGCCTGGGGCAAGCATGCAGGAAGGTCAGTTGTGTGCGTAACATGTGAGTGAAGCAGGCCCTGGTTGGGCAGGGGGTGTACAGAGAGCAAGAGAACAGCCACATTGAGTGACCTGACCATACACTCCACCCCTACATACCCTGCAGGACCCCTACAGCCTTGGCCCACCCCTCTGCCGCGATATCCCTGGGGTCAAGTCTATTTACTTCTTAAGAGCACTTTCATGGGTTTCTCCTAATCCCCTATTCTTTGCCCTTAATGACCCCTTTATTAAATCCTTATTTCTGATTTTTTTTAATTGTGATATAGAAACATGTAACATAAAGTTCACCAGTTTTAAGTTTGGTGGTGTAAGTACATCCGCACTGTTACGCAAGGATCACCACCCATTCATCACCAGAACTTTTTCCTCTTCCCTAACTGAAACTCTGCCCAGCACACAGTAACTCTCCATTATTCCTCCCCCGCCCCCGCATCCCTGGCAATCACCATTCTACTTTCTGTCGCTATGAATTTAGCTCATATGAGTGGAGTCATACAATATTTGTGCTTCTGTGACTGGCTTATCTTCCTTCGCATGATGTCGTCAAGATTAACCCATGTTGCAGCATGAATCAGAATTTTCTTCCCTTTTGAATGTGGATAATATTACATCGTATATACATAACACATTTTTTTAATCCATTCATCCATCATTGCATTTTTGGGTTGTTTCACCTTTTGGCTATCGTGAATAAAGCTGCTATGAACATGTGTGAGCAAATATTTGTCAGAGCCCCTGTTTTTGATTCTTTTGGATATATACCCAGAAATGGAATCATTGTATCATATGGTAATTCTGCACAGAATTTTTTGAGGAAACATCATACCATTTTCCATAGTGGCTACATCATTTTACATTCTCACCAAGGGTGTGAAGGGGTTCCAATTTGTCCTCACGTTCACCAACATTTTTATTTATTTTTTTGACAATAGCCACCCCAATGAGTGTCTCATTTTGATTTTTAAATACCTACTGTTGTGGGTTAAATTGTGTAATCCCAACAAAGATATGTTGAAGTTCTTACCCCTGGCACCCCAAAATGTGATCATATTTGGAAATAGGGTCATTACAGATGCAATCAGTTAAGATGAGGTTGTACTCCAGGAGGATGGGCCCCTAATCCAATATGATTGGTTCCCATATAAGAAAATGGCCCCATGAAGACACACAGACAGAACACCATTCAACAACAAAGGCAGAGTTTGGAGTTATGTAGCTGCAAACCAAGGAATGCCAGAGACTGCCAGCCAAACACCAGAAGCTAGAATGAGGCAAGGAAGGATTCCCCTAAAGGTTTCAGAGGGAGCACAGCCCTGCTGACACCTTGGTTTTGAACTTCTAACTTCCATCAACTGTGAGGCAATACATTTCTGTTTTTTTTAAGTCACCCAGTTAATGGTACTTTGTGATGACAGCCTGAGAAACTACTAGAGACACCTTGCCTTTGAGGTCCAACTACCATATCCCCTCAGCTCCCCATATCACCTCCCTCTTGATTCTCATGAAATCTGGTTCTTCAACTGATGTGCCCTTTCCCTCCTGCCTTCTCCCCGCAACTTGTGCTCAAAAATTCATTCAATAAATATGTATGGAGTTCCTACTATTTAGCAGGCACTGTTCCAGGGCTGGGTATATGGTAACATTTTTAAAGACTTTTTTTTTTTTTTTCCTTCTTAGCAATCATGCAAAGCTTTGGCTACTTTTCTTACTATTTTTCCTAAATTGTTAATAAATATCAAGAGAGTATTTCATATTTCCACTATTTTTCTCTCCTCTTTTCAAAACTCTAAAAAAATATCTTCCTCCACTTTAAGTCCAGGTTTAGAACTTTCACACATAAAATGGCACTTTTAATTTCATAGCTACATTTCATCAGATGGAAATTATAGCATGTTAGAATTATGGAAATAGGATCTATTATAACTCACATCTTTTCCTCATACATGATGTGTTATGATTTTATACAGGCTTTGATTAGTACTCATGGGAACAAAATTGAATGTTTTATAAAATAGATATTAATATTTATTTCCCTTTTTATCTTCCTTGCTAGCTGCTAATTAAAGGTCAGGTGGTCTCTTGCTCCCAGATTAAGCCTATAAGACAGAAAACTCATTGACTGTTCTGGTGATGCAGCACGGAAAAAAATTGGGCTTGTGGGACAGGGTTGGGGATGAGGCGTGCAGAAACAGCTTGAGATTCACAGATCCAGGTGGTCTGCTTTTCCTGCTGTTTCTCTTACACAGTTTGAGTTCCTCTGGAATCTGAACAGAAGGATGAAATGCCCAATCTGAAAATTGGACTTTCTGAGGAAATTATTGAAAAGTCAAAGTATTGAGAAGGAACTTGCTGTAGACCAAAAGTTTTTGTCCCCCCTAAAATTCATACCTTGAAATTTAATTCCTGATATGATGGTATTTGGAAGAGGGGCCTTTGGGAGGTGATTAGGTCATGAGGGTGGAGCCCTCATTAATGAGATTACACTAGTGCCTTTATAATAGAGACCCCAGAGAACTCCCTTGCTCCTTCTGCCAGGTGAGACACAAGGAGAAGACAGCTGTCTATGAACCAGAAGGTGGGTCCTCACCAGACGCTGAATCAGCCAGACCCTTAATCTTGGACTTCCCAGCCTCCAGAACTGTGAGAAAGAAATATCTGTTGTTAACAAGCCACCCAGTCTGTGGCATTCTGTTATAGCAGCCCAACTGACTAAGACAGAACAGTTCTGGGAGACAGAACTCTACCTTAGACACTAAGCCAGATCACCTGGTAAGAAGTAAAGGCATCTAGAACTATGTTCAACAAAAGTGCTTATCAAAAGTTCTATCAATGCATGGTTGAATCAATAATTTTATAATGACTATTTTCAATAGGTCAAGACAGTTCAAAGTTAAAACAGTCTTCAAACTACAACTAACTTTTGATGTTATCTTTAAAAAAAAAAGGAAAGAAGAAAGGAAGGAAGGAAGAATGAGAGGAAGGAAGGAAGGGAAAGAAGGAAGCGGGGAGGGTAGGAAGAAGGGAAGGGGAAAAAGATATGTAAAATTTCCATACTTGAATGTTTCAAGTGTAGCTGCAAAGCAAAAATCCTTTGTTCTCTATAACTAACAGCAGATGCCTCACCTCCACAGTTTCTGATGAATGAAAGCATCACTGAGGCTGTGTGTTCTGGGACATGTTAGGATAACAGTGACTTTCCTTGAGATACAGCGAAGACTTTACTGGAGAAGAAGCCAGAGTCACAGTTGTAATGTTTTTTGCTCTCTTGCTGCGTGGAGTCGACTGCCCAGCCACACTGCTGCGGGACGCTCCTGTCCAGGCAAGGCTGAAGCATGAGAAGATTTCGGCCCAGTGTTGTCCCTAAGGTGTCCGAGACCTGAGTGAGACCGCGGGGTTCGCGTTTGGGCAGACTGAAGCTGAAAGCAGAGCCTCAAAAGGGCTGGATCTGTGACTCTGAACTTCTCCTACCTCCCTAGCCCACTGGGATGAGACTCTCAGCTGGTCTAAGGCTTTTCTTCCTCTCATATAGGGGAGATCATAGTTCCAGCCCATGAGGGTGGCGTGTGCCCCACACAGATTAGAAACCTAACCTTTATTTCTTCCCTTACTTGGTCCCTCCCTCACACCCACTGCTCATCATTCCATCTGGGCATGGATGGACCCCCTCCTCCTCTTCAAAGCAGATTTGGGAGTGGATTTTGGGGTCAGGCAGGGAGAGGAGATATGATCCCTCTTGGCCACGTACAATCTTGTATGACCTTAGGCAAAAGACTTAACTTATCCAAGCTCTTAGCTGTAATATGAAGACAAGAATAGTACCTGTCTTTGGTTTTGTAAGGCTTCAATGAAGTAATATATTTAAAACGCTTGGCACATTTGCTGCATAAATAGGAGATATCACTATGTACTTGACACAGAGTAAATGCTAAAACATGAGAGATATTATTATGATTTATTCATTTAAAAATGAATTTCAAGATAAGATCATCTCCATCTATGTAGGGGTACTACATCACTTTTTTAAGACCCTGTGTCAACCAGCAAACTATTTGTATCAATTGATAGGTGTCCCCAGAGAATAACCGATCAGAGCTGTCACTCCGACCTGGTGTGGGAGTTCCCTCACCGCTGGGAGAACTGGGGTAGCAGGTGAGGGGACGGCTAACTGGAGCAAGAGAGACTTCCTGCCTGGAGCAGGGACGGATCTACAGAAGTAGCCTCAGGAAGTTCCTAGGTGTACTTTTTCATTCATTCATTAGTTCGTTCATTCAGTAAATATGTACTGAGCACCTACAAGCATTTTTTTGAGATTCTAAGTAAAGCATAAAACGGACATAGGTTTGCCCCATGGATTTTACAATCTAGTTGGAAAGACAGATAACAAGCAAGAAGGGAATCTAATAAACATATAGTTAACAATTGGTAACTGTGCTGTGATGGAAAAGAATGGGATATTATGGGAAAATAATAGGAGTGAACAGATTTAGCTCAGGGGTAGAAGGACCTCTCTGAGGAGCTGTCCTCTGAGCCTGAAGGAAGAGGAGGAGTTGGCAAGGCACGAGTGGCCCCCCACTTCCTGCCCGTCCACCTGCGTGTTGTCCCCACCTTGGTCTTCCCTCATCCTTCACTGGGCACTGTGCTTGGTGCTAGGGACATGGATGAGGGAGCCAGAGATGCTCCCCTTGGGTGTAGGGATGGGCGGGCAGGCCAGCAGGTGTTGACAATAGAGCAGTGGTCGGCCACAGAAGAGGGGCAGCAGGGGACTGCTAATTAGGCTGGGGTGTCCTCCCTCAGACAGGCTTTTTTTTTTTTCTTTTTTTTTGGGGGGGGTATACCAGGTTCAATCATCTGTTTTTATACTCATATCCCCATATTCCCTCCCTTCCTTGACTCCCTCCCCCTTGAGTTCCCCCCACCCTCCCCGCCCCCGTCCTCTAAGGCATCTTCCATCCTCGAGTTGGACTCCTTTTGTTATACAACAACTTCCCACTGACTATTTTACAGTTGGTAGTATATATATGTCTGTGCTACTCTCTCGCTTCGTCTCATTTTCCCCTTCACCCCCCGCCCCCTCCCATACCTCGAGTTCTCCAGTCCATTCTCTGTATCTGCGTCCTTGTTCTTGTCACTGAGTTCATCAGAACCATTTTTAGATTCCGTATATGTGAGTTAGCATACAATATTTGTCCTTCTCTTTCTGACTTACTTCACTCTGTATGACAGATTGTAGTTCTATCCACCTCATTACATAGAGCTCCATCTCATCCCTTTTTATAGCTGAGTAATATTCCATTGTATATATATGCCACATCTTCTGTATCCATTCATTTGTTGATGGGCATTTCGGTTGCTTCCATGTCCTGGCTATTGTAAATAGTGCTGCAATAAACATTATGGTACACGTTTCTTTTGGGATTATGGTTTTCTTTGGGTATATGCCCAGGAGTGGGATGACTGGATCATATGGAAGTTCTATTTGTAGTTTTTTAAGGAACCTCCAAATTGTTTTCCATAGTGGCTGTACCAACTTACAGTCCCACCAACAGTGCAGGAGAGTTCCCTTTTCTCCACACCCTCTCCAACATTTGTGGTTTCCAGATTTTGTGATGATGGCCATTCTGACTGGTGTGAGGTGATACCTCATTGTGTCTTTGACTTGCATTTCTCTGATGATTAGTGATGTTGAGCATCTTTTCATGTGTGTGTTGGCCATCTGTATGTCTTCTTGGGAGAAATGTCTATTTAGGTCTTCTGCCCATTTGTGGATTGGGTTATTTGCTTTTTTGGTATGAAGCTTCATGAGCTGCTTGTATATTTTGGAGGTTAATCCTTTGTCCATTGTTTCATAGGCAATTATTGTTTCCCATTCTGAGGGTTGTCTTTTAGTCTTGTTTATGGTTTCTTTCGCTGTGCAAAAGCTTCTAAGTTTCATGAGGTCCCATGTGTTTATTCTTGATTTTATTTCCATGATTCTAGGAGGTGGGTCAAAAAGGATCTTGCTTTGATGGATGTCATAGAGTGTTCTGCCTATGTTTTCCTCTAGGAGTTTGATAGTGTCTGGCCTTACATGTAGGTCTTTCATCCATTTGGAGTTTATTTTTGTGTATGGTGTTAGGAAGTGTTCTAATTTCATTCTTTTACATGTTGCTGTCCAATTTTCCCAGCACCACTTATTGAAGAGGCTGTCTTTTTTCCATTGTATACTCGTGCCTCCTTTGTCAAAGATAAGGTGCCCATATGTGTTTGGGCTTACTTGTGAGTTCTCTATTCTATTCCATTGATCGTCCTTTCTACTTTTGTGCCAGTACCATACTGTCTTGAAGTATAGTTTGGCCTTGTAGTATAGTCTGAAGTCAGGAAGCCTGATTCCACCAACTCCATTTTTCCTTCTCAAGATTGCTTTGGCTATTCGGGGTCTTTTGCGTTTCCATACAAATCATAAGATTTCTTGCTCTAGTTCTGTGAAAAATGCCATCGGTAATTTGATCGGGATTGCATTGAATGTGTAAATTGCTTTGAGTGGTACAGACATTTTCACGATGTTGGTTCTTCCAATCCAGGAACATGGTATGTCCCTTCATCCGTTTGTGTCATCTTTGATTTCTTTCATCAATGTCTTAAAGTTTTCTGCATACAGATCTTTTGCCTCCTTAGGCAGGGTTATTCCTAGGTATTTTATTCTTTTGGTTGCAATGGTGAATGGGAGAGTTTCCTTCATTTCTCTTTCTGCTCTTCCGTTGTTCGTGTATAGGAATGCAAGAGATTTCTGTGCATTAATTTTGTATCCTGCTACTTTACTAAACTCATCAATGAGTGCTAGCAGTTTTCTGGCAGAGTCTTTAGGGTTTTCTATATATAATATCATGTCATCTGCAAAGAGTGACAATTTTACTTCTTCTTTTCCAATTTGGATTCCTTTGATTTCTTTTTCTTCTCTGATTGCTGTGGCTAACACTTCCAAAACTATGTTGAATAATAGTGGTGAGAGTGGACACCCTTGTCTTGTTCCTGTTCTTAGAGGGAATTCTTCCAGTTTTTCCCCATTGAGAACGATGTTGGCTTTTGGTTTTTCATAGATGGCTTTTATTATGTTGAGGTAATTTCCTTCTATGCCCATTTTCTGGAGAGCTTTTATCATAAATGGATGTTGAACTTTGTCAAAAGCTTTTTCTGCACCTATTGAAATGATCATATGGTTTTTATCCTTCAATTTGTTGATATGATGTATCACGTTGATTGACTTGTGTATATTGAAGAATCCTTGCATCCCAGGGATAAACCCCACTTGATCATGGTGGATGATTTTTTTAATGTGCTGCTGGAGTCTGTTAGCTAGTATTTTGTTGAGGACTTTTGCATCTATATTCATCAGTGATATTGGTCTGTAGTTTTCTTTTTTTGTGACATCTTTGCCTGGTTTTGGTATCAGGGTGATGGTAGCCTCGTAGAGTGAGTTTGGGAGTGTTCCGCCTTCTGCAATATTTTGGAAGAGTTTGAGAAGGATAGGTGTTAACTCTTCTCGAAATGTTTGATAGAATTTGCCCGTGAACCCATCTGGTCCTGGGCTTTTGTGTGTTGGGAGATTTTTAATCACTGCCTCAATTTCCGTACTTGTGATGGGTCTGTTCATGGTTTCTATTTCTTCCTGGTTCAGTCTTGGAAGATTGTATTTTTCTAAGAATGTATCCATTTCTTCCAGGTTATCCAATTGATTGGCAGATAGTTGCTTGTAGTAGTCTCTCATGATGTTTTGTATTTCTGAGGTGTCCGTTGTTACTTCTCCTTTTTCATTTCTAATTCTGTTGATTTGCATCTTCTCCCTTTTTTTCTTGATGAGTCTGGCTAATGGTTTATCAATTTTGTTAATCTTCTCAAAGAACCAGCTTTTAGTTTTATTTATTTTTCTTATGGTTTCTTTCCTTTCTTTTTCATTTATTTCTGCTCTGATCTTTAAGATTTCTTTCCTTCTGCTCACTTTGGGGTTTCTTTGTTCTTCTTTCTCTAGTTGTTTTAGGTGTAAGGTTAGGTTGTTTATTCGATCATTTTCTTGTTTCTTAAGGTAGGACTGTATTGCTATAAACTTCCCTCTTAGAACTGCTTTTGCTGCATCCCATAGGTTTTGGGTTGTTGTGTTTTCGTTGTCATTTGTTTCTAGATATTTTTTGATTTCCTCTTTGATTTCTTTAGTGATTCCTTGGTTGTTTAAGAGTGAATTGTTTAGCCTCCATGTGTTTGTATTTTTTGCAGTTTTTTTCCTGTAATTGATATCTAGTCTCATGGCGTTGTGGTCTGAGAAGATGCTTGATATGATTTCAATTTTCTTGAATTTGCCAAGGTTTGATTTGTGACCCAAGATGTGATCTATCCTGGAAAATGTTCCGTGTGCACTTGAGAAGAAAGTGTAGTCTGTCGTTTTTGGATGGAATGTCCGATAAATATCAATTAAGTCGAGATGGTCTAATGTGTCATTTAAAGCTTGTGTGTCTTTATTGATTTTCTGTTTGGATGATCTGTCCATTGATGTAAGTGGGGTGTTCAAGTCTGCCACTATTATTGTGTTACTGTCGATGTCCCCTTTTATAGCTGTTAGCATTTGCCTTATGTATTGAGGTGCTCCTATATTGGGGGCATAGATATTTACCATTGTGATATGTTCTTCTTGAATGGATCCCTTGGTCATTATGTAGTGTCCTTCCTTGTCTCTTGTAATAGTCTTTACTTTCAAGTCTAATTTGTCTGATATGAGTATTGCTACTCCAGCTTTCTTTTGACTTCCGTTTGCATGGAATATCTTTTTCCATCCCTTGACTTTCAGTCTATATGTATCCCTTGGTCTGAAGTGGGTTTCTTGTAGGCAGCATATAGAAGGGTCTTGTTTTTATATGCATTAAGCCAGTCTGTGTCTTTTGGTTGGAGCATTTAGTCCATTTACATTTAAAGTGATTATTGACATGTGTGTTCCTATTACCATTTTCTTAATTGTTTTGGGTTTGTTTTTGTAGGTGTTTTCCTTTTCTTGTGTGTCCTACTTAGAGAAGTTCCTTTAGCACTTGTTGTAAGGCTGGCTTGGTGGTGCTGAAATCTCTTCACTTTTGCTTGTCTGGAAAGCTTTTGATTTCTCCGTTGAATCTGAATGAGATTCTTGCTGGGTAGAGTATTCTTGGCTGTAGGTTTCTCTCTTTCAGGACTTTCAGGATATCCTGCCATTCCCTTCTGGCCTGCAGAGTTTCTGTAGAAAGGTCAGCTGTTATCCTGATGGGTTTTCCCTTATATGTTGTTTGTTGCTTTTCTCTTGCTGCTTTTAATATTTTTTCTTTGTGTTTAATTGTCGTTAGTTTGATTAATATGTGTCTTGGTGGATTTCTCCTTGGGTTTATTCTGTATGGGACTCTCTGTGCTTCTTGGACTTGGTGAATTATTTCCTTTCCCATGTTGGGGAAGTTTTCCACTAGAACCTCTTCAAATATTTTCTCAGACCCTTTCTTGTTTTCTTCTTCTGCTGGGATGCCTATAATTCAAATGTTGGTGTGCTTAATGTTATCACTGAGGTCTCTGAGACTGTCTTCTATTCTTTTTATTCTTTTTTCTTTTTCCTGCTCTGTGGCATTTATTTCCCCCATTCTATCTTCCAACTCACTTATTCGTTCTTCTGCCTCAGTCATTCTGCTGGTTATAGCATCTAGAGTATTTTTAATTTCAGTTATTTTGTTATCCATTGCTGTTTGTTTTTCTGAGTTCTTATGAATTGTTTCTTGTCCTTTCTCTATTTTGTTATCGAGATTTTGTATCATTTTTACTATCATTACTCTAAATTCTTTTTCAGGCATTTTTCCTATTTCCTCCTCATTTATTTGGTCTTGTGGGTTTTTTTCCTGCTCCTTTGCCTGCATGGTGTTTCTTCATTTCCTCATAGTTGTCCCAACTTTTGGGGTTGCTTGTCCTGGCGATAGAGGTGTTTATAGAAGACTGTCCAAGCCTCAGACTAATGTCCAAGTATTGGATTAAACGAATATTAAGTCTAGGAAACACATACATGTATAAGACACACAATTACTGAATCCGTTAGGACATAAGGCTCTAGAAAGACCTGACAGAACCCCAGTGTGCTATCAGATATTCAAAGAGAAACCCAACAGAAATTGACAACTGAAACAGAACAAATCAGAGACAAAAGCAAAATCAAACAAACAAACAAATAACACCTTACACATACAAACATTAATCCAGGGAGATTTTGTAAGCTAGGATCAAATATAGAAAAGAGCCAGAGTACCACCAGAGAGAATGGAGATTCTCAGAATGTAATTAGACAACTGTACTAAGAACTAAGATAAAGACAAAACCCTAATATTAAATACCAAGGCAGTGCGTCATCTGGAGAATAGAGCAAGGAGTCTGAGCAGACCGCTAGTGTTGCTTATAAGTATGTTAAGATAAAATAAACTTAAAATGTCTGGAAGAAAGGGGAACAGAAGAGCGTAATGTGGTTGGAAATATGCAAATAAAAAGAAAGGAATAGAAATGTATAAAAGATAGGGATGAAAGGAAAGTATGAGAGATATATTGTCTGTACTACCAAAAACTTAGCTAGATATAGAAGTATGTAAAAAGGCAGAAAAAAAAAAAGAATAAAAAATATCATTAAAAAATTATGTTATAAAACTTGTAGATCCCTTAGGGCTAAGATCATATTTAATAAAGAAAAAAAAAAAAAAGAGAGAGAGAGAAAAAGAAAAAGAAAAAAAAAAATCCAGAACTGATCCCAGAATGGACCAGTTCAATAGGTATTGATACTACTATTTCTGTTTCCTTAGCGTCTCAGCTGTAAGTGTCCTTCTCCTTGCCTTGGGTTTTTTTGCATTATTCTGTGACCAGCAGAGGTTCCTTTATTGTTTGTCTGTAAGCGTTGGTGTGTGCGGAGGGAGAGGGTACAATAGTGGCTCCTAATCCTGGGAGTGAGTGAGCAGTGGCGCACTGCTGTTTCAGTCGGCCTTGGAGGTGCCTGTTGCAGAGGGACGCCGGTGGCTCAGGCGTAAACAGAAAGTCTTAGAGTTGGGCCTCTCTCGGGTTTTTTTTTGTTGTTGCTGTTGTTGTTGTTTTTTCTTCTCTCGGCAGCCTCCCTGCTGCTGGCATTGCAAGGGGTTTTAATCTAGCCCTGCCCGAGAGCCTGAGGGTGCTTGTTATCCCTGAGCGCCTTAGGTGGCCCACGGGCGTCTCTCCACTGCCTGTTGCAGAGGTGCTGAAAGAGAGGGAGAGGCTATGCGCGCGGCTCCTCCCCCCCGCCCAGGAGCCTGCAGCCTCCAGCCGCCATCATGGCCGGGCAGCTCTCAGGGACGGGCACTCCTCGCCGCGGACCTCCTCCCTCCTGTCCTCTCGGTCCGTCACCCTACTGGCAACAATGTTTCTCACCCTGAACCAGCTCTCCGGTTCCCACGCTCCCGCTCCCGGACCCTCCGTTCAGCCGCAGATCGATGTCTTGGTCCGGGAACGCTGAGCTGCGCTGCGGACCCTCCGTATGTTTCTCACTCCCTCCCGTCTGCCACAGCTCCTCCGCTTCACCCTCTTTGAGCCGTCGTAGATGCCTCCCTACCCACTATGTCGGGCTCCCCGCAGTCCTTTCTGGTGTCCGAGGCCGTCTGCTGGTGTTCAGCTGGTTCTCTGTGGGAATTACGGCGTCCTTCCGTGCATTCCCAATGCATCTGTGGAGAGGGATGCACTCCACGTCTCTCTACTTCACCGCCATCTTTTTTCTCCCCCCTCAGACAGGCTTTGAACGTCACTGATTACAGTTTTGCAGTGCGAGGACAGGTGCGGCTGTGTGCTTTGGGGAAGGCCACTGGAGGGTAGTGGTGATGGAGGGGGAGAGGAGAGGAGGGGATCGATGCCTTGTTCTCATGTTATGGCCTCTCCAAGTAGCAAGGCTGAGCCATGGTTTCAGAAGTCTTATTGAGATGCTTTTCTTAAATCTCTCCGCCTTCGATGGGGAGACACTTTAAAGGACAATTGTAGTTCAACATTCCTACTGGGCTTGGGGTGAGGGTGGAGACCACAGTTGCCTTCCCAAGGCAATAGGCATTTCAGAACATATAATTTCATATTTGGAAGACAGAGAGCAATTCTAATCATCGTGTAATAGAGCCATCTAGTCTCTAAACAAATGTTAACTGAGCAACTACAACGTGCCAGGCACATCCTCATGGCTGAACATAAAAATCAGGTAAAAATGTTAGCTCTCAAAAGAAACCTGACGTGTTCTTCTTGGATGTTACAAAAAAGTATTTGGAGGGATTAAATTAACAAGGCATATGGCCGACACTGAGTGCCCTACAAGGCACTGGGTGCACTGGAATTCTACACTGAACATGACAGACGTGGTTCCCACACAGCTGGAAACTTAAGGCCAGTGCCAGGATTCCTCGAAATATCCCCTCTGGACACGGAATCACCTGGTGTGATTGTTCATGTGGATTCCCAGCACCTCCCCAAACCTGCTATAGAATCTCTTGAGGAGAGATCCAGGAATCTGCATTTTAAATGAGCCTACCCAATGATCCTTCCACCCACTACGATTGGAGAAGCGCAGGTGCGGGACTCTTAAGTAGACTTAACTCCTACTATGCGTGCAAATGTGAACCTTTTCTGTTTTATTCACCAAAGAGTAACATTGATCCTAATTCTACTGATGCTTTAGGATAGAGGTTGATGTTGCAGTGACTGTGACGTAGATCCAGTAAGGACGTGAGATTTTTATATTTATCAAAAGGGAGACTGATCCAGTTGAAGGCTTCCATACACCTGAGTAAACAGGAAGTCATAGATGCTAAAAGACTCGCCTAAGGTCACATATCAGGGCAAGACGGCATTGCCTTGACCTGGTACTGGGCCCTTCTACCATCCCCGTCAAAGGCCCCAGGGTTTGGAGGACTTTGTCTTGACTCCAGGAAAGACGGATACAGGTGTCCCCTATTCTCAGCTCTTAGGGACAGACATCTATACTTCCCCTGTTGGGTGGGCACAGCCCCTACTCCCTGGACTCCAGAACAAATTCCAAGAGATAGGAGCAAGGAAAGTCCAGGGTCCCCCCCAGCTAGGGCTCCTGCCAGCTGTCTCCTCCGCTAGGCTGACCCTATTAAGGGTGCTGGATCCTTTGAAGTCAAATGGACTTTCCGAAAACGGACATCCTGAAGTGAGGAATAATTATTCTCATGTGTGAACCTGAAAAAAATGTAGGTAGGGATGCCAATGAACAAATGCGGGTTGAAAAAGAAAATTTTCTCGCTGCCCGAAGAACTTCAGGATCGTCTCATATTTTCCACCCACTTCCACACAGCGAAAGAGTTTAAGGCGAGGCAAGGCAACCAAGATAGAAGAAATAACAGTTAAGATTTGGCAAAATACAACATGAATCCCAAATTTGTTAACATGTAATGACTCTCAGAGCACTACGTCCTCTTAGGTTCCTGTATTAGGCTCCCGGAAGTTAAGGGTGTGTGTGTGTGTGTGTGTGTGTGTGTGTGTGTTACTGAGCTCAAAGGTGAATATTTAATGACCTTGCTGCATAAGTAATATGGATATTTAAGCTTATCTGATTAATTGAGAATTGTCAGACCATCCAAGCTGAAGTCATTTGGGGTCTGATTTACCCCAACTGGCTTCCTAAGTTGATCAAATAAACTCAATTGCTGTCAGTTCTCCCTTGTATTTTGCAATAGTCAGGCAGAGCCAGAAGGTACTCTATCTACCTGGATCCTAACAGGATATTAACTTTTATCTGGAAAGTTATTCATTGCTTTACTGTTAGTTACCATCACCAGATTTGGTCTTCTTAGTTCTGTCCCAAGCACCCCATTGGATATCCATAGTTGCAGATGACAGGAAATTAGGTTGTTTTTCTATAGTTTTTCCCTATATTGAAGAACTCTAATTTAAACCCACTCTTCTTCTATTCGAGTAACTTTGTAAGATGCTGTTTACACACACACAATATCTGTAATTCTTGTCACTCCTTCCTTTCCAAAGAACACACACACACATACACACACACACTCTCTCTCTCTCTCTCTCTCTCTCAGTTCAAGATACTTCAGTGAGTTTGTGGTCAATTGGGATAGATTTCAATTCCCATGATTTACTCACAGAGCTTTTCAGCCAACCTAACGGAAGTATTGTATTATGAGAGTTGCAAATAGAAATGCCTGTTGCAAACAGAGTGAGGCAGATAGCAGAACGGAGTGGGGCTGCCCCAGGGGGAGAAAGCAGTGACTAGTGGTGAGACAGGGTCTGAAAGCGGTAATATCCAAAAGAACTTCTTGTGATGATAAAAATGGTCTATACCTGTGGTGACCAGTATGGTAGATTCCAGTTACATGTAGCTGTTGAACACTTGAAATGTGGCTACTGTAACTCAGAAACTGAACTTTTCATCTCATTTCTGTTTTAAGAGCCAAACGTGCTAGTGGCGGTCACTGGGGACAGCACACAGGGAGCCCGTTGGTGCCAGCCCGTGGCTGCCACATGAGTGCAGACTCAAGGGTGCCAGGTCTTCGGATTTTTCTAGAGAAACTGGAAATCCCAATTTTTATGGGAACATCTTAATTAAAATAGCAGACCAGTCAAAGCAAACGTCTACAGTTCAGTCTTGGCCAAGAGGCACCTAGTTTGCTATTCTAGATCCGGTCTCCTCACCCTGTTCTCTCCTGGATCCTGCTCCTTCGCCCCCACCAGGAGAACATTTGCACAATCTCCCTTCGTCAGCCGTTTGCAACTTGGATTTTCTTCTCCCAGACTGTGAGGTTGGAACAGCCACCGCGTCCTATCTCCTTAGACTCTGACCTCCCTCTTCAGAATTCTTCCTTGACTTCACCTTAGAAATGCACCCTCACTAACAAGATGAATAGAGCCACTTACTCCTATTACATTTGATCCCTCTTAATACTCCCTGTAGAATCACTTGTACAGAATTCCCCTACCACCTTTTAGAACATCAAGAATTGTCATTTTGTCCTGTAGTTTTTCTCAGAAGGTAGACAAAATGCCTGTGGGTGGTTGCTTCTATTCTATAGAGTGGCATTTCTCAAACTTTTTTTGAATGTAATCCTTAGTAAGAGATATATTTTACATTGCAGCTTAGTATACACATTCTGTATACACTCATGTTTAGAAAAGTTTCACAAAACGCCATCTGTTACTCTGTGTCATGCATTCTGATATATTCTATTTTCCTCTACCTTTTAATTTTTTAAAATTTCTTTTAACACTGATGATAAAGTGCACTAATGGGTCCCAGACCATAGTCTGAAAACATTGCTATGGAGAGTCCAGCCCATGTTCTGTAACCAAGAAATACTCATTGACGAATCTAAATGCTTTTTATCATTGCCTCCGACAGCCCTCAACTTCCTCCTGCCTCCCAATACGTGCACCCCATTAGCATCCGTAAATCAGGGCCCAGCACAAGTGGAATTATTCTCTAATATGCTGGGGGTCTTTGTAGTCTCCACTTAAAGAACCTCATTAGACTCAGATTGTTCTCCATGGGAAGTGATTTACATTTAAAAAAAAGAAAAAGAAAAAAAAATTCAGACGACTGTTTTCCCTGCACAGTATATTACTTCCTGCGATTCATCAAAATTCTTTTCATGGGTAAAGGTCACCTTTCATTTACGTATGGCATCTGTGTGTGCTTTGTTAAAAAGGGTGTGGCTCTCAAAACATAATCAGGCCTTGTGTGTTGATGAAAAAACTCATGAAAAGCTACAAGAGGGAAGTGATAGAGGTGACTTGGCAAAAAGAGGCACAGATGCCATTAGACTTCCCAGAACAATGAACTCAGCCCATCTGACTTAAAAAGGGAAAGATAAAAATAAAATACCTGAGCAGGATTATAGGGCTTTGCCTGCATTTGCTATGAATTCTAATACTTTTCCTCAAGTACTCTGAAAAAAACAGAAAAAAGAAAATCACTTGTGTCTAATGTAAACAGAGTCAAAAATTGATGTTGGTCCTAGATACACTGAACTGACACATCAGAAAGTCTTAAAACAAGAAATTCATGCCCAATTTTTTCCCCTAATGTAGTGGTTAACAGCCTGGATACAGGATCTGACTGTCTGGATTGAATCCCAATCCTGCTGCTTAGCAGATATGATTTTGTGCAAGTAACTTACCTCTTGGTGCCACCATTTCTCCAACTACACATTAAGAAGAATTCCAGCACCGTCCTCAGAAGGTTGTCCTGGAGATTGAATTAGTTCATATTTGGAAAGCACTGAGCACTAGTGCCTTGTATATGGTAAGTACAATATAAGTGCTTGTTAAATAAATTGTCTAAGAGAAGATGAAAACATACCGACTCTTCTGTCCTCCAACTTCAGGGCAGGAGAAATACACATACGTTTAAAAAATGAGACTGAAGAAGTTATGTAACTGCTGTCCTGTGTGTTCATCTATGCACAGATTTGATACCCAAGGTGACAAACTTAAATGCCATCCTCTGTGAAAAATCACAAGCCATTAAGAAAGAAGAACAAGGAATTATATCTCAGTCCCTAAGCCAAGATGGAAAAGTGAACTGTGTGAAAAACATAAAACAGAGCTGTTTTTGATACCTAAAGGCCAGACAAGGCAGAGAGACCACCCAGTGTCAGCTGAGGAAGAAAGAACTGAATAAGCTAAAAACCCAGACCCAGGGGAACATCAACGTACCAGACACAATTTAAAGAGGACAATTAAAAGCCACACAGGCAAAATTTGTTTAAAAAAAATTCCGGGGGTAGAGCTTGTAGAAATGAATGATTATATGTGCAAAAGTCAACTGAAAGGGGTAAAATTAAAAGCAACAAGAGGGGCCCAGCTAAGTGTGGTCCCAGTGAATCATCTAGAGAGCTAAAAAATGCATCTTATTGTGAGACATGCTCTTTAAAATAATAAAAATAGAAATGAAAGAGGGACTCTGGATCATTGAAAAATACCCTGCAATGCTTTGTTCTGGGTGTCCTAGAAAATGGATATGGAAGCTTTATGTGGGTGTGTGTTTGTATACATATATATGTGTGTGTGTACCCACAAAATGCTTCCATATTCAATTTACTCATATTCAACATATACATACATATATACATTTAAAGAAATATCCCCTTTAAAAATTTTCTTTATTAAGTGACACTAAGAGGTGAAAAGGTCACCTGGAACCAACTGACTAAAAGCATTAAACAAAACCCACACTGTGGAAAATCATTACAGATTATCGAAATTATTACAAATTTGGGCATAAGGTCCACTCCCCTAAAGATGACTGGTTCAGACAGTTGCAAAGATGTTCTGAGACTGAAACAGAGGCGTCTGAGCTTGAGCAGTGAACATCATGGGTCACAGGGAGCACGTTGATGTCAATAGCATCTTTGTGTAAAGAGAGCCGAGAAAAGGCAGCCTCTGACCATGTGGGAGCCCCTTGGTTTCTCAGGCTGCATCCTGCCTGGGTCCCATATGTGCGGCTCCCACTGACCGTGGCAGCAGTGTGGGGCTGGGACTGATGGCCACAGATGGCTTTTGGCTTGTGAAGTTCAACTCTGTACTCGGCGTTAGTTATGGGAAGAAAGGACGTTTACTTGGAGGTGCCGAGAACAGCTCGGCGACTCGAGGTGAGTGACGGGTGCCGCAAGCTTAAAGAAAACACAGACACAGATTTAAGAGAAAGATGGGACCGGGGGACTCAAGACCTCTAGGATCAAGAGCCTTGCTGATTGATCCCACGTTGCTTTTATTGAGTTCTTGGCATAGCCTAAGGGTCTAACGCTTCCAGTTTAGTCCCATAAACAAGGCTATCTTTGAAATAAACACACAAAGGCCTCACATGACTGGGGCAATGATCTTTGTTTCCTGGGTTCGATTTTAGCAGGTGTGGATCTGAGCAGGGTGCAGATTTGAACTGGGCATAGAGAGCAAAGCAGCCCTGGGGGCAGGAGACCTCTCTCAGAAGGATGAGGGGTCTGTGCCCCACCCCTGTTGGCCCCTCTGCGACTGTGCCTGTCTTAGGTTGTTCCTCCCCTGAGGAATCTTACCCATCTCTGGCTAACCAGCCATCCTCCAGGGCCAAACAGGGTGATATGAGGTGTGCAAGTGAGAAAGGGGCTGCGCCCCTAGAGAGGGTCAATATTCTGTTTCCACGGTAGCCTATGCCCCCATAGTCTCCACGCCCAGCACCCTTAGCTCCTCCACTGCTCAAGCAGGACATTCCGCATCCAGTCACTCGGCCCACATACTTTAATGACTTTTAGTAACATTTACAAGGTTTCAAAAAGACATCTGAATGTCTTCCCACAGGAGGCGCACTACTTGCTTTGCTTTTTGTCTCTCTTCTTTCCCCACCTTTCCTCCTGGGTCCCTTCAAATCCCAGATGGCTACCTTCTTTCCATTTTTTTTCCTGCCTCCCTTCCTTCATCGCTTCCTCTTTTCTGTAAACATCTCTTTCCATTTTTCCATTTTTGTGGTCTCTCTCTCTTTTTTTCTCTCTCCTTGGTCTCTGTTTCTTTTCTTATTGAAGCACTTTCTCCAGATGCTGCCCACTGGCTTCCAAATGTAGTTTCTGCAGAGCATCAGAATCACTGACTCTGGTGAAAGCAAACAGTTTCTGCCAACAATTTCATTGTCTCCAGGCTTTCAGGGAGGCCGGGGTGGGGGGACTGGGCCACCCAATAGTTGGTCTTTAAGTCTCTTTCATGGTCATTTTGAATCCTGTGATTCCTTGGAAGTGTGAAAAGAATTCTCCCAATTTCTGTCTTTCTTGTGCTACCTACTGATGATGCCAGGCCCCGTGCTGCCTGCATTCCTTGGCTTGTGGACCCCTCCATCTTCAAAGCCAGTTGAGTCTCGCTCAGGCTGCATCACTCTAACATTCACTTCTGTCATCACATTTCCCTCTCTGACTCTCCTTTGAGGACCTTTGGAATTCTACTGGGTCCACTCAAATAGTCCAGAATAATCTTCTGACCTGAAGATTCTTAACTGAATTGTGGCTGCAGTGTTCCTTTGGCCATAAAAGTAACATATTCACAGGTTCTGAGGATTATGGTGTCGACATCTTTGAGGGGGTCATTATTGTGCCTACTGTAAGGCTCATAAATGTTTCCATTTCTTTTAAAACCACAAAGAGAAAAACTTTCATGTAGAAGAAAATGGTTTCATATAGAACAGTAATATTTTTATTGCAACTCACAGGGCGAAATACCTGTTGTAACCTATGTGCAAACATACACAAACACAATTGAATCCAAAGCTTCCTCAAGTACTGCTAACCCCTACTACAGGAGCTATAGTCCCATAGTTTCTGTTTCCTCCTCTTGCTCTTCTTTCTCTTCCTTCCCCTCTTCCCCCTTTTCCTTCTTTTAGTGCTGGCTGTCCACCACGCTGCCTTCACAACTCACAAAGGGGTCATATTCTACAGTTTGGAAAACACTGACCTAGGTTGTAAACTCAGACACTTAAAGCTGTTGGGCAAGAAGCATAAACGGACGGAGAGGGCTGTGTGGGGACTATGAGAAATGGGGGGCACGTGGGCCCTCGAAAGGGCACGGTGGCTACTCATCACCAACCGATCTTTTCCATTTAGGAATGTAGGTCTCTACTGCTAGAATTTCTGATTGTTCTGATTGCTTTTGTGAAGCTTCCCAGTTTAAAAGCATCGTAAATAATTCTCAAAAATTTTAAACACTGGTCAGCTGAACAAAATGAGTCTTTTGTGTGGTATTGTCTGATTAAGAATTAATTTTTTTCCTTTTCCTCTAAATGAGAATCCAGACTCCCCATGAACTGATATAGCACACCCCTCTGTCTTTTCATGACCTGGTGGGGAAGAAAAACAGGATCTCAGCTGAAGAAGGGAGTTGAAAGTGATCATTTCTCTTTGAATGAGGCCATGTTGCATGCTCAGTGACTGGCAAGAAGGGCAGGGGGACTCAGTCATTGCAACAGCATAGAATCCTCAAGAAATTGAGTTTACCCTTGACCAACCAGAGGGGAAAGAGAAGCTGAATCAGCAGGTCTTGCTCAATACTGTCCCTCAGTAATGGCCATTGGGCTCTCTGTCTTTGAAGGCCAGCTTATTTAGTTCTCTTACCTAGACTACGCCAGGCATCCAGGGTACAAATAATCAGTCAATCTTTTTTTTTAAATAAATTTATTTATTTACTTACTTATTTTTGGTTGCATTGGGCCTTTGTTGCTTTGCGCGGGCTTTCTCTAGTTGCAGAGAGTAGAGGCTATTCTTCGTTGCAATGTGCAGGCTTCTCATTGCTGTGGCTTCTCTTGCTGCGGAGCACAGGCTCTAGGTACACAGGCTTCGGTAGTTGTGGCACATGGGTTCAAAAGTTGTGGCTCGCTCACAGGCTCTGAGTGCAGACTCAGTAGTTGTGGCACATGGCCTGAGTTGCTCCATGGCATGTGGGATCCTCCCGGACCAGGGATCAAACCCCTGTCCCCTGCATTGTCAGGTGGATTCTTAGCCACTGTGCCAGGAGGGAAGACCTGTCAATCATTTTAAAAGATTTATAAGTAAAACACACTTAAATTTTAAACATAAATCCTACTACTGTATAAATAAGAGATTGACTCAGCCTACTTTATATTCAAGGCCTCCAGACTTTATTAAACTATGTAAAATTGTCAATAGTCAATAATTTTAAAAATGTGTTTTATTTTGAAAAGATTTTAGATTTATAGAAAAGTTGCAAAGACTGTAAAGACTTTCTGTACATTTTCACTCAGGTTCCCCTAATGTTAACAGGTTACATGGGCATGGCACATTTGGCAAACTACAAAATTAATATCAGTACATTACTATTAACTGAACTACTTTATTCGGATTCAGTAGTTTTTTTCACTAATCTCCTTTTTCTGTTGGAGGATACAATCCAGTATACTCCCTTGCATTTAGCTCAACTTTTTAACCTATATAAGAAAGCAATTTTATACAGTGCCATTTAATACTTTAGGAAACAGTCTAGCAACCAAAGAAGAAAAACCTTGTTACCGTGCAGCCTTTAGCACCTCAGGAGGAGACTGTCTTGGGGCCCCACATCAACATGCATCCACTGTCAGTGTGAGATGCTAATCTCATCTAGAATCTAGACAGAACCATCCACTTCTGAGTCTCTGCTCATTGGCCTGGCACAGCTCCTGGCATGTGCTAGGTGCCCAGTAAACACATGCTGAATACCTACAGCTTGTCAACAAGCAAGGATCCCAGGCCTGGAAACCCACACAGGGACAGAAGAACCACTTCCTGCCCAGAAATTGCTCCTGATTTATTTCATTGTCCACCTAGGACTACACATCATTAATGTTGTGTTCATTTGCGAGGGCTGTTATAACAAAGTACCACAGACCGGGTGGCTTAAACAATGGAAATTTCTTTTCTCACAGCCCTGGAGGCCAGAAGTCTGAGATCAAGGTGTCCGCAGAGTTAGCTGCGTCTGAGGCCTCTCTCCTTGGCTTGCCGATGGCCGTCTTCTCCCTGTCTGCACACGGTTTTCCTTCTGTGCATGACAGTGTCCCAAGTTCCCCTTCTCACAAAAATCCCAATCCTAGTGGGTGGGCGCCCACACTAATGACCTCATTTTAACTTATTTACCTCCTCAAAGACCCCATCTCCAAACACAGTCGCATTCTAAGGTACTGAGGGGGAGAGGTACTTCCGCATATGAATTTGGGAAAAAAATACAACTTGCCTTATAACATACCTAAAGTTTAGGGATGAAAAAAAAAAAAGTCAAAGGAAGAAATTTCCTTAATCCAAAGGTCACTCACGTCTAGAGGCCCAGGTTGTTCTCCTCTTTCCTGACTCTTCTGAACCCTTTACTGCAGGACTAGACATGCCTTATTCTATGACCAGGTCCCCTCAACTAGAGCAGATCTCTAAAATGCCTTCAGCCAGACTAATACAATGTTGAAAAGTCTCTAGAAGCTACTTTCTGTATATTTGTTTGAGTGACTGGAGGAAAATAAAGTCTCTTCCCGATAACACACAAAGCAAGAGAGCAGGTATGAGGGCCTTGTTACGGCCAGGGCCAAGAGCAGCGCATAAAGCTCTTTCATCACTGAAATTCTGTGCTTCGAAGAACGTGGGTGGGTCCAAAGCACATTTTCCGCACGTGTGTGTCCGTGTGCGCGTGAGCGCGGGAGCATCATGATTTTCTGAAAGCTTATCTCCAAGGCAGTGATCAGCGTTTGGAGACTAAAAAATGAAAACAATCACAGCGTGCAGACGTTACCTGACAGGCAGGAGTGTGGACGAAAAATTAAATAATGAACAGAATAAGGGCAGCAGGGGCAGGAAGCTGAAGGGTAAGACTTCAGGGCAGGCACTTTGATAAAGGCTACAGGAGAAAAGCAATTCACCAGGAAGGGGCCCAGGACCCAAATGGGCCCAGGAAAGCTGCCCAGGGACAGGAGGAAAGGGGGAGCGGCCACCAGTGTGCTAGTCAGGCTGTCCTTAGCCCAGAACTATCAGGCACCTGAAACAACAAGGTCAAGAATGTGACCCGAAGGATACATGAAATATTTGTTTGGGAAACCACATGCTGGGAGAAACACTTTAAAAAAAAAGAGTTAAACTGGGGCACTTACCTTTTCTGATTGCAGAATGAAACAGCACTGGCTCATGCAAAGCCCGTCGTGCTGGGGAAATTCTTTTTATCAACATGCTGAAGAAAAGTGATAGGAGACAGTGTGAGGAGAGGGCAAGGCTCTGACCCTGACCAGTTTCTTGGTGTGGGACCAGCAGAGGGCAGGCGGAGGAATCTGCGGGTCGGGCTGGGCCTCAGCCCCTCCCTGCATGGCCAGCAGCCCAGCCTGCCTGGGCATCCGGATTCCAGGCCTCCAGTCCTGGAGGACAAAGGACCCTGCCCCCCTTGTCAGCCTTCCTGTTCCCGGGGATTGTGTGGCCTGGCCCTTTGATCAAGCTAAGGGCATTATGTCTATGGACAACTGCTTTAAATATGAAGGTTTCAGGGCTGGGTCTCAGGTCCCATTGGTGTTCCCAGGCAAAGGGATTATAGCCGGCCTCTTAGGATTTCTGCTTTTTCCCTTGAGTGACCAGGTCTCTAAACAGGGCTTTCTGATGCTGTCCCCGCCCTTCCAAAGAGAGTGTCATTAAAAGATGGGCCTGGTGGATACAGTCCCATCATAAACACTCCATCTTTAATGTGATTGTGGCTTTAATGCTCTTTTGCAAATTTCCACAATGGAATGAGAATCCACCCACGGCCAAAGTGAATCTCTGACAAAGATGCGTTTGAAGTAATGGACTGGAGCCAAGACTTGGGTTCTAGCCCTGGCCTTGCAGCTTCCTGACTGAGTCATTTTCAGTCATTTTTAGTCATTCAGCCCCTCAGGGTGTGAGTTTTCTCTCTAAAAAATTTGAAGTCTAAACACGGCACGCTCTGGGAGATAGATTTTAAAACCCTGTGATTCCTTCACTGTTATATACATTCTATTTGACCCTGCATGTAAGTGCAGTGAAGTTCATTAGCTTCAAGAAATAGGCAAACGGAAAGAGGAAAATGAACAAATCCTTCAAAAACTGTTTCAGATGATGATACCTTTTTCTATAACTCACCGATTTAATAAAGAGTTGGTGTCTAACAAAGTCGGATGTAATGTTTCTGGGTGACACATTTCTGATTTTACTTGGAGATGATATAATGACAACTCTATTCTGGAAGGGTCCATCTCTCTTGCTCTTGCTCCATGGACCACTTCTCTTCCTAGTCAAGGGGAATCCCCTTCCTCACAGCCATAGCAAAAAAAGTTGCAAGGCAAGAGAGATAGATTGACTTGAGATCTCCTGAGAATTGCTTAAGATTTGGCATATAAATGTATCCACTTAACAGAGCAACCAATTAGGATCTATATCTGAAAGTAGCTTTGCTAAGTAATGATTGAATTAAGCACAATTTGGAAATGTGCTGAGAATGTCTTAGAGTTGTTTTATCACCTTTATTGGTGATGACATGTTTCCATATCTTCTATTAACTGAACTCAATGAGATTATTCAATACTAGTCTTACGTATCAGAACTTTAAATAGTTCAGAGGCCCACTGGGTGTCTTTTCTTCAGGATAGTATGGGAGAAGTTTCTAGACATCAGTATCCCTGGGTTTATCTGATTCTTTTCCTGATCTCTGTTTTTAGATTTTAAAAAGTGCTGTGAGACTTTGACATTCTCTCAGTGCTTCTATTGCAATAATATTAATGATGAACTAGAGAGACACTTTGGATTTCTAATAAAGCCCTTGTCTCTGAATCAGTCCCTACACCAGGTCCTTATTTTGACCTTTAGATCTCATCCAGAGTCAAGACTCCATCCATTCTCACAAGCCATCACTTTATGAGACTGATGTCTAAATCTCTGCTTCCTGTTTCAATCTCTTTCTTGAGCCCATCTTATTGTACTAAACATTTCCATTTGGAAGTTCCTCAGGGACCCTAAATTCAAGTACTAAAGATGAATTCATGATGTTTCCTCTGAAAGGCAGCCTCACTGATATCCTTTATTCTATCATGGCAACGCCATTCTCCTGGATACCCGACTTAAACTTGGCCTCACCTCTAACTGGTCCTCTCTCTTGCCTGCAGTCCAGTCATCAGGTCATGTCAGTTCTTCCTTCTCAGTGTCTTTGCAATATGCCCTTTCTGGCCAATTCTAACTGTCATCACCCTGGTCTGAATCCTTATTCCCTGATCTTTCGGCTGCCATTTTCTGCCCAACCATCATGTAAATCACTTCCAGTGAATTCATTCACTCAACAAATATCTTTGAGTGCCTTCTATGTTCTCTTCAACAACCATCAATAACACATGGATTGACATCTATTGAATAAGATGCAAGCTCCTGAACCTGACATTCAGTCCCCCACCTCCCCACCTAAACTGGGCCTCCACTCACTCTTCTCATATGCACCCCCACTTCCCCAGACAAACGGTTCCACTCAGCTTCCTCTGAAAATACTTAGAACATTCCCCTTTCTTTGGATTCCCTACCTGGAAGTCCTTTCTTCTTTCCTCACGTAACCATAACCATTTCTCCCATGGCAACTCTTTCCTTCAGCCACTTCCTTTAACTTTACAGTTTATTCTGTTCCCCTCACAACTGGCACTTGCAAAATTGTATTGCTGTCTATATTTTCTATATCTTGTCATCCCAACTGGTCCGTGGCCACCTCAAGAGAGAAATACAGTAATTGTATGCATCTCTGTGACCCATTACCCTGGTAGAATAAATTGCAGGAAGGAAGGAAAATGAACAATTATTGAGTGCCTACAGTGTACCAAAAGCTTTTATATGTTGTTGCTGTTGTAGTTGTTTGTTTGTTTTTTCCTTTCAACATCTCATTTAGTGCTCTAAACCACAGGTTGGCAGGCTATATAGCCTGTGAGCCAAATAGAGCCCATCTGTTCTTATAAAGCGCTGAACAGAGCCACACCTGATCATTTACATTTTGTCTGTGGTGGCCTTTGCACTACGATGGCGGAGTTGAGTAAGGGCGGCAGAGACTGTGTGGCCAGCAGAATCTAAAATATTTACTCTTTCTCTCTCTTAAAAGTTTGCTGACTCCTGGTCTAAAAGAACAGAGAAGGTACGATCTATTATCATCTGTTTTTATAGGTGAGGAAACAGAAGTTCAGACAGTTTGAGTAAATTCCTTAGGGTCACACAGCTAGTAAGAGACCCAGCAAAAACTTCAGTCCAGATCTATGTGATTCTAGAACCCACGGGCTTTGCATCTGACCACAGGATATATACGTTTGACACTAGTGAGACTATCATTTAATACCCCATGGCTTGTCTTCATACTTTTGCAGGAAGGACTCCAGTAGCTGGAATTACCTGGATTTTCAGGCACATATCAAATCCCTCTGACCACATTAACATTATCTTAAAAGGCATTTTTTTTTGTGATTTCCCACCATAGAGTTACCTCACAGTACTGTAATTACTTCCAGAAGGACATGACTACTTGAGGGCAGGGGCTGGGTCTTGTGCCCTGAGCCTGCAACATCCTCCTGGCACATAATAAACCCCCACCGTATACAGGTTGCAGGGTATCCATTTCAGGAATGATTTGTTTTGAGAGAGAGAAGTTCTTCTCACAACTACCAGATTTCCGTAGAAGTTAGTATGGAAAAGTTCCTGCTGTGGGGTCACCGACCACCTAAATTTCAACTCCTGTGCCATTACTTACCAGCTATACTACTATGGGCAAGATGCCTAGTCCATATAAACGTTGGTATTTTTATCTGCAAAATGAAATCATATGGTTATTTCGATGAGATGGAATAAGACAAGTAAAGTACTTAAAGCAATTCCTGACACACGGTAAGTAATCAACCTAAACATAAGTTGTTATTATTATTGGCTAAAGTCTTTGCATCAACGCTCAGAAACCTAAATTCATTTTTGAAGAGCCAGAAAATCCTACAAAACAGAAAAGGCAGCAAAAACAAAAAAGCAAGGAAAGGAGACGAGAGTAAGATGACAAAGAAAGCAAATAAGTCCTTCCTCTGCTTTATCTCTGCAAAATATTTCCAGAGGATTTTTTTTATCAATACATAGAGATACTTGTGTTCTTAGGAATATATCTCGTCCTACAGAGGAAAATGAGGGGGAGGAAACTTTGCCCAAACAACAGTTTTGGAAGACAAGCCCCAAATATTAGTGCAGAGAGGAGACTAAAAAAGTTTGTAAAGCAGCACACTTAATCATATTAATTATTGCACATAATAGCCAGCAATGCCCAAACTGGCCCTTCACTGAGATTCGCATCATTACCCTAAAGTAATTAAACTGCTGCCAAGATCCCACATCATGCGAATCAGTTCTACCTGGAATAGCTATTAGAGTTATAATCACGCCCCATTTGAAGTCTGACTTCATGATTATGATTGAGAGCTTGTTGAATGAAACAAAATTTGTCTAAGCCTCCAAGGGAAGAAAGGAATGGACCTGCTGCTGATGGCAGGCATCAATCACTGGGTTATAAGCTCGGGTCCTTTCTGCCGACTTTCAGAAATCCAATACAGGATGAGTCCCTTATGGATTCTTGGACTGTTCTTGGACACATCATTAAGATGTGATTCTCATTGATTTCCTGTTCCCTTTACTCTTTGTTTAAGTTCAACCACAGACATCCGCACTCTATCTAAAATGTTTAAAAGACATACACAGGAAAGGTTGGGGATGGGGAGCAGGGACAGCTTCTCAGACCCTGAATTTCTTTTCTCTGTAGGTTTTCTTTTTCCTCCAGAATATCAAGTTATCCTCTTTGCACACACTTTACTATTTAGTAATTTGGTTTTATATCTTAAGTGATTTCAAATGACACAGAAACAGGGGTCCATGTTTTCTCCAGCTTTGTAAAATGTAGTTCTTAGAGCTGGAAAATTCGTTTGTTCTCTAAAATGGATCATGAAGAGTTTGGAGCAGCTACCAGCAAAAGGAAGTGAGATTTGCCAATATGGTGGCTACTCTGCTGACATGATATGAGTCTTCATCACAGGCCTCTGAGAACTCCAGAGGGAGCCACTGAGTCTGGTACTGGCCTTCCCATACCCTCTTCCTGGGACAGTGGTCACTCTGGTTGCTTCTAAGTAAGTCACTGTGTTTGTACCATGAGACCGTCCTTTCCTAAACCTCCCAGATTGGACCCAGTATTAGTGCCTCAGCCAAGGACAATCAGAAATAGATTAGACATCAGGAAGACTTGTGGCCTAGGAAGATATTCTGGACTGAAAACTCTTACCAGTACGGGTGTTTATGTTGCATGCTGACCAACCACGCCAGAGCCTGACTCTTAGGGTCTTATGATGTTAGGGATGAAAAAAAAACCCTAAGACACAATAAACATAGGGACAGAATTAATAGGATCCATGATCTGAACAGGAATAACCCTCTCAGAGAGTAACTGAAACAAATAGAAGCTGATTTAAAGAATGCAAAATCACTGCAGTCAAGAGCAGTGGTTGCTGTGACATCATATACATAGATACACACACACATATATATACACACACACATAATTGTTGTTTGAAGTATACTTCAAAATGCCTCCTTGCTCCCAGAGTATTTTTCTAGTAAGCCGTGTATGTGTGTGTGTGTGTGTGTGTGTATTTGTTTGGTGGTCGTAGTGGGGTTTTGAGGGTGCAGCTTACAGACTAATAATATGAAGCAATTTCTGTGCACCAGACACTTGTTCTAGTTGGCTTTCCATAACCATTGGACAAAGACAACTTTAAAGAACTTGAGTGAGCTATTTACCTTTAATTTCTGATTAGCTTAGTTGGTCTCTTTGCATAATCCTGAAGAAATCATGCCAAGCTGGCAGAACACTTGAAGGGACAGCCAAGAAGAAAAGGTCCTGTGCACAAATCTCAATGGTAAAGGTATGAAGGGTAGTCCTAAGTAGCATGTCCTTGGCACCTGGGGGCTAAAATGGTGTAATGGGTTGAATTGTGTCCCTCCAAAAATTCCTGTTTTGAAGCCGTAATTCCCCGTATTTCAGAAGGTGACTATATTTAGAGATAGGGCCTTTAAAGAGCTAAGTTAAAATGAGTCCATTAGGGTGGATCTTCATCCAATCTGACTATTGTCTTTTTAAGAAGATGAAACTTGAAAACACAAAAAGATACTAGGGATGTACATAAAAGGAGGAAAGACCATGTGAGGACACAGAGTAAAGACTGCATGAGGACAGTGAGAGGGTGGCCGTCTGCAAGCCAAGGAGAGAGAGGTCTCAGGAGAAACCAAACCTCATGACACCTTGATCTTAGACATCCAGCTTTCAGAACTATGAGAAATAAATTTCTATTGCTTAAGCCACCCCAATCTGCCACCATTAGTCTGCCACCCTAACAGACTAATGCAGATGGCATATAGGAGGACTCACGCTATAATGAGTTGGGAGTGTTCAAGATCCAGCTGTAGTGAACTGATGTCATTTTGACCCACATGAGAGCATGATGGCAGGGGAGGACATTTGCATTTGAGTGTCTACTGTGTGTGGGCAGTGAGATAGATACTCTACACACTCACATTTCAGCTTTGCAACATGCTGGTGACACGGTGTACTCTCCTTTTGTAGATGAGAGTGTTGAAGCTTAGCAAGTGAAGAATCATGCCCGAGATTGCAAGAGAGGGTCAGGTGTGGCAAGCTCCCAGGCAGACACCAGGAAGATTTGCAAGAGCCCCCCTGATAGAAGGAAAGGGTCTGGGTCAAAGTTAGATTCCAGACCACCTGGTGCTGAGGCTTGTTCTGTATCATTAATGCTCCCCAAGATGTCAAGGGCTGGCTACTGTGGTAAAGCAAAGTGATTCAGTCCATGAACTTTGGGTTATAATCACAGCTCTGCCACCTGCTAGTTGGAAGATCTTGGGCAAATCACTATGTCGCTAATCCTCATTCTGTTACGTGTGAAATAGTAATACTTCTTAAAGTATTATGTTCAAACTTTATAGGATTGTTGACAAAATTATATGAATTAATATGTTTAAAGTTATAACCATATATATTTGTCAGGGTTCTCCAGAGAAACAGAACTAATAGGATGTGTATATACAGAGATTTAATTTAAGGAATTGGCTCATGTGTTTGTGATGGCTTGGCAAGTTCAAAATCTGATAGGGAAGGCTGACAGACTGGAGATTCAGGAAAAATCAGTTTGAATCCAAAGGCAGTCCAATACAGAGCTAATGTTGCAGGTAAAGTCCAAAGGCTAGCTGTTGGAGAATCCCTCTTTCTGGAAGGAGATCTGCCTTTTGTTCTACTCAAGCCCTCAGCTGATTTGGTGAAGCCCACTCACATTAAGGAGAGCAATCTGCTTTACACAAAGTCCATCAATTTTAAATGTAAATCTTATCCAAAAACACACTCACAGAGAAAGTTTGGTCAAGATGGTGGAGTAGGAAGACCCTGAGGTCACATCCTCCATGGGCATCTCAAAATTACAATTATTTACAGAGCAATGATCTATGAGAATGACCTGAAGACCAACAGAAAAGATTTTCCACCACTAAAGAGATAAAGAAGGAACCACAACAAAACACTTAGGAGGGGTGGAGATCCACAAGAATAATCACATTTGCAGAGGTTCTCTCCAAGGAGCAAGGGGCCTGAGTCCCACATTGGGCTCCTCAGACCATGGTTCCTGTACCAGGAAGATGAGCCCCCAAACCTCCGGCTTTGAAAGCCAGAGAGGCTTACATATGGGAGAGCCAGAGGGCTGTAGGAAACAGACAGTCTGCTCTTAAAGGGCATGTGCAAAATCTCATATGCTCTGAGTCTGAACTCAGAGGCAGTGATTTGAAAGGAGTCAGGGTAAACCTAGTTACTGACCTTGGAGAGCCTCCCGAAAGGCAGAAGGCAGCTAGCACTCCCCCCTGGGAATATAGATGCTGGCAGCAGCCTTTCTGGGGAGCTGTTCCTACCGCAAGAACACTAGCACTGGCAAGTGCTATTTTGGAGTCCTCCCTCTAGCCCGTTGCTGCTAGGGCTTACCTGCCCCAGGAACTGGTGGCACCCACCAGCAGGTCAGCAGTCACCAAATTAGGCAGAACTTGGCAGCCAACCTGGCCAGGGCTCAGTCTCACCTACCAGCTTGCCCATGGTCATTGGGCCTGTCAAAACTGAAGGGCCCATGCAGCCCACAATAGGGAGCACCCCTAGAGTATATAGCGCTGGTGACCAGAGGAAAGTGTATTTCTGGGCCCCTTAGTACATCTCCTATATAAAGTCACTTCTCCAAGATCAGCAAACATAACTGACCTACCTAATGCATAGAAATAAACACAAAGAATTAGGCAAAATGAGGAGAGGTAGGAATATATTCCAAAAGAAGGGACAAGACAAAACCTCAGAAAAAGAACTAAACAAAGAGGAGATAAGCAATCTACCTGATAAAGAGTTTAAGGCAATGATTATAAAGATGTTCAATGAACTCAGGAGAAGAATGTATAAACACAGTGAGGATTTTAACAAAGAGTTAGAAAATATAAAGAAGCATCAAACAGAGCTGAAGAATATAATAACTGAAATTTAAAAATACACCAGAAGGAATCAACAGTAGATTAGATGATACAGAGGAATGGATCAGTGAACTGGAAGAGAGAGTAGTGGAAATCACTGAAGCTGAACAGAAAAAAAGAATTTTAAAAAATGAGAATAGTTTAAGAGACCTCTAGAACATCAGGCATAGTAATAGTCACAATATAGGGATCCTAGAAGGAGAAGGAAACAGACATCCAGGTCCAGGAATTATAGAGAGCCCCAAACAAGATGAACCCAAAGAGGTCCACACCAAAATGCATTGTAATTAAAATGGCAAAAATTAAAGATAAAGAGAGAATCTTAAAAGCAGTCAGGGAAAAACAACTAGTTTGTATAAGGGAATTCCCATAAGACTCTCAACTCACTTTTCAGCAGAAACTTTGCAGGCCAGAAGGGAATGGCATAATATACTCAAAGCAATGAAAGGAAAAAACCTACAAACAAGAATACTCTACTTGGGGACTTCCTAGGTGGCGCAGTTGTTAGGAGTCCACCTGCCAATGCAGGGGACACGGGTTTGAGCCCTGCTCTGGGAAGATTCCACATGCCACGGAGCAACGAGGCCCATGCGCCACAACTATTGAGCCTGTGCTCTAGAGCCCGTGAGCCACAACTATTGAGCCCATGTGCCACAACTATTGAAGCCCATGTGCCTGGTGCCTGTGCTTCACAGCAGGAGAGGGCACTACAATGAGGAGCCCGCACACCACAATGAAGAGTAGCCCCCGCTCGCAGCAACCAGAGAAAGCCCACGTGCAGCAAAGAAGACCCAACACAGCCAATAAATAAATAAATAAATAAAAAATAAATTTATTAAAAAAAAAAGAATACTCTATTTGGAAAGGCTATTATTTAGATTTGAAGGAAGAATAAAGAGTTTTACAGACAAACAAAAGGTAAAAGAATTCAACACTGCTAAACTGGCTTTGTAAGAAATGTTAAAAGGACTTCTCTAACTGAAAAAGAAAAAGCCAGAACTAGGAATATAAAGATTAAGAAAGGGAAAATCTCATTGGTAAGTGCAAATATACAGTAAAGATAGTAGATCAACCATTTATAAAACTAGGAGGAAGGTTAAAAGACAAAAGTAGTAAAATCATCTATATCCGCAATAAGTACTTAAGGACTCCACAAAACAAAAAATGTTAAATGTGATGTCAAAAACATTAAACATGGGTGGGGAGATTAAAAATGCAGAGTTCTTGGAATGCATTTGAAATAATCACATATGTGTATACGTAGATTGCTATATATGAATCTCATATTAACCACAAACCAAAAACCTGTAATAAATACATACACAAAAAAGAAAAGAATTCAAACAAAACACTTCCCTTAAATCACAAGGGAAGAGAGCAAAAGAAGAAGAAAGGAACAAAAACAAACAAAAACTACAAAATCAACCAGAAAACAGCTCACAAAATGGCAATAAGTACATACCTATAAATAATTACTTTATATGTAAATGGACTAAATGCTCCACTCAAAAGACATAGAGTAGCTGAATGGATAAAAAAACAAAATATGCTTGTATATATGCTGCCTACAAGAGACTCATTTCTAATCTAATGACACACAAAGACTGGAAATGAAGGAATGGAAATGGACATTCAATGCACATGGAAACAAAAGAAAGCTGGGGTAATAATATTTATGTCCAACAAAATAGACAAAGTCTTTAATAAGAGACAAAGAAAGGCGTTACATAATGATAAAATTGTAAATATATATGCACCCAACACAGAAGCACCTAAATATCAATACATTATGCAAATATTAATGTTTAATAAAGGGAGAACTTGACAGTAACACAATAATAGTAGGGGACTTTCATACCTGCTAACAACAATAGTCAGATCATTCAGACAGAAAAACAATAAGGGGAACACTAGCCTTAAACAACAAATTAGACCAGATCGATTTAATAGGTAAATGTAGAACATTCCATCCAAAAGTGCAGAATACACATTCTTTTCAAGTGTACATAGACTACAAAACAAGTCTCAAAAAATTTAAGAAGATTGAAATCGTGTTAAGCATCTTTTCTGACTATAATGACCAGAGACTAGAAATCAACTACAAGGGAAAAAACATAAACATGTGAAGGCTAAACAATAAGCTACTAAACAACCAATAGGTCATCAAAGAAATCAAAGAGGAAATAAAAAATACCTGCTGACAAATATACAGAAATCTGCTGCATCTCTAATACACCAACATCAAACTATCAGAAAGAGAAATTAAGAAAACAATTTCATTTGCAATTGCATCAAAAAAATACTTAGGAATAAATGTATGAAAGTAAAAGACTTGTACTTGGAAAACTGTAAGACTCTGATGAAAGTAACTGAAAACACAAACAAATGGAAAGATATGCCATATTTGTGGGTTGGAAGAATTAATATTTTTAAAATGACTATATTACCCAAGGCAATCTACAGATTCAATGCAATCCTTAACAAAATACCAATGGCATTTTTCACAGAAATAGGACAAATAATTCAAATCTGTATGGAAATACAAAAGACCCCAAATAACCAAAGCAATCTTGAGAAAGAAGAACAAAGCTGGAGGTATCACATGCTCTGATTTCAAATTATATTACAAAGCTATGGTAATCAAAACAGTATGTTACTGGCACAAAAGCAGATGCATAAATCAATGGAACAGAATAGAGAGCCCAGAAATAAACCCACCTTATATGGTCAATTAATTTATGACAAAGGAGGCAAAAATATACAGTGGAGAAAAGACAGCCTCTTCAATATATGGTGTTGGGAAAACTGGACAGCTACATGCAGAAGAATAAAATGGGACTACTTTCTCACATCATATACAAACAAACAAAACTCAAAATGGGTTAGAGGCTTAAATGTAAGACTTGACACCTTAAAACTCCTAGAAGAAAACATAAGCAGTACACTCTTTGACATTGGTCTTAGCAATATTTTTTTGGATCTCTTTCCTCAGGCAAGAAAATAAACAAGAAAAGCAAAAATAAACAAATGGGATTACATAAAACTAAAAAGATTTTGCATAGCATAAAAAGCTATCAACAAAACAAAAAGTCAGCCTACTGAATGGGAGAAGATATTTGCAACTGATATATCTGATAACGGGTTGATATCTAAAATATGCAAAGAACTTATACATTTCAACATAAAAAAACCACCCGATTAAAAAATGGGCAGAGGAAGTGAAGAGACATTTTTCCAAAGAAGACATACAGATGGCCAATAGACACATGAAAAGATGCCCAACATCACTAATCATCAGGAAAATGCAAATCAAAACCACAAGATACTATCTTACACCTATCAGATGGCTATAATCAAAAAGACAATAAATAACAAGTGTTGGCAAAGATGTGGAAAAAGGGAACCCTCATGCTTTGTTGGTAGGAATGTAAATTGGTGCAGCCACTATGGAAAACAGCATGGAGCTTCCTCAAAAAATTAAAAACTGAACTGTCATATGATCCAGCAATTTCACTTCTGAATATTTACATGAAGAAAACAAAAAATACTAATTTGAAAAGATATATACACTCCCATGTTCATTGCAGCATAATTTACAATAGCCAAAACTTGGAAGCAACCTAAGTGTCTATCAGTAGATGAATGGGTAAAGAAGATGTGGTGTGTGTGTGTGTATATATATATATATATATATATATATATATACACATCATATATATATATATATATATATATATATATATATATACATATGCAGTGGAATATTACCCATGAAAAATGAAATCATGCTATTTATGACAACATGGTTGAACCTAGAGGGTATTATACTAAGTGAAATAGACAAAGACAAATACCACATGATCTCACTTACATGTGGAGTCTAAAATACAGAACAAATAAACAAAACAAAATGAAAACAGACTCATGATACAGAGAATAAAAGAGTGTTTGCCAGAAGGGAAGGAGTGTGAGAGACTGGAAAAATAGGTAAAGGAGCTTAAGAGGTACAAACTTCCAGTTATACAATAAATAAGTCATGAGGATATAATACACAACATAAGGAATATAGTTGATAATATTTTAATACTTTGTATGGGGACAGATGGTACTAAACATATTGTGGTGATAATTTCATAATGTATGCAAATGTCAAATAATTATGTATCGATAGTGCATCTGAAACTAACAATATTATACAGTCTATACTTCAATTTTTTAAAAAAGATCCAGAATTAGTGTTAGAAAAAAGAGGGGTGGGACTTCCCTGGTGGTCCAGTGGTAAAGGATCCATCCTGCAATGCAGGGGACATAGGTTCGATCCCTGGTCGGGGAACTAAGATCCCACATGCCACAAGGCAACTAAGCCCATGTGCCACAACTACTGAGACCACATGCCTCAACTAGAGAGCCCACATGCCAGAAACTACAGAGCCCATGCACTCTGGAGCCCACACGTGCCACAACTAGAGAGAGAGAACCCAAACATCACAACTAGAGAGAAGCCTCCACACCACAAAGAAAGATTCCACATGCCACAATGAATATCCTGCATGTGGCAACCAAGACCCGATGCAGCCAAAAATAAAATAAATAAATAAATAAATAAATAAATAAATAAATAAATAAATAAAAAGAAAAAAAAAGAAGGGAAAAGGGGACAGAATGAAGATATAGTAAAGAAATAAATTTTGGTCCATAGAGTTCTTGAATAATAATATTACGTGTCTGCTTTTTAAGATGTATAAAACATTTGAATGGATATGTAAAAAGATTATTATTAAGTTTATAATCAATGTTTAATTGTTTGAGAGAATCTAATTTCCTAAATTAATTGGCTTTGATTTATTAGCTGTATGAGGAGTAGACTTTTTTAAAGGAAATACTGATCATTGAAATATTTAGAACAAAATAAAAACAAACTCACAGAAACATCCAGAATAATGTTTGACCAAATATCTGGGTACCTAGCCAAGCTGACACATAAAAATTAACCATCATGGAGTGCTTGGTACTTAGCAAGTGCTCAGTAAATATTCACTGTGATTACTTTTTATCATTCTTATTCATATTAAAAAAAGCATTCTTTCTCTTATTAACTCAAATGTGGTCAAACACAATTGGCATGTCCAGGGTTAAAGAGAAAAAAATTGCATGGCCTAAAGAGGAACAAAAATGACCAAACTGTTATTAAGATAAACCATTATTTAAAACCCTTTTTTTTTTTTCCTCAGAAAGTGAAGTGGGAAAAGAGCTGGTACATCTGGATAAATAGTAGCTGTATGACACTCCCTCTGGGAAAAAAGAGTATCAATGTTATAATTTTAGGATTCAAAGAATGTAACCTCCTTCTCTTTTACAAATGGGACCCTTTTTTCTCAGATGACTAAGATGTGGTCAGACCTTCACCTCAACCCCCTGCTTTAACTGGAGTGGTTTGGGTAAAAATTTTTCATTCATGGCCTTCAATTACTCTCACTGAAACTAAATTTTTATAGAATTTCAGGGTTGGAACAAACAAGAGTCATCCACCCACAGAGATGCCGAAGGGCCATAACAGTAGGTACAAGATGGGGTCAAGCAGACAGGACTCTGAGCCTCAACTTCTTTTCAGAGAAATGCTTCATTGTCTTTCCTAAATATTTGTCTTCCACCTGAGATTTCATTCATTTCTAGAAAGTTTTATGGTTTAAAAAAAAAAGGTTGAAAGACACTGATTTGGCCCTATATCACATCTGATGCTACTATGTCCCTGTCAAGTGTACATTTAGTCTCTGTTGGGGGATCGCTGAGATGCAGATCTCCCTATTTTATGAAATAGTTTATTCCACTGCATCTTTTGAAAGCAGAAATTGTCAAAAAGTCCTTTCTTATACTGAGGCCACAGACATCTTACACAAAATGGTCTTATACAAACTACCACCTATTCTAACCTGGGGAGAAGAAAGAGGTGGAAGGGTCAGAACAAGAGAATAAGAGAGGAAGGATGGGCAAAAGAGAACAAATAGGATAACCTTGGGCTGTGTTTCCAAATTTTATCATTCAACTTCCAATTTTTTGCCAAAAAATTTTTTAACAGCTTCATTGAGGTATAATTGACATACAATTGACTGTACATGTTTAAAGTACACAGTTTGATGAGTTTTGACATGGATATATACTTATGAAATCATCACCACCACTGAGATGCTGAACATATTTATCACTACCAAGGTTTTCTTTGTTCAACGTTGTAATCTCTCCCTCCCACCACTCTTTGACCCCTGTTTCAGATGGAAAGATAGATCTGCTTTCTATCACTACACATTAGTTCACACTTTCTAAAATTTTATGTGAATAGAACCATCCAATATGCACACTCTTTTTGTCTGGTTTCATTAACTCAGAATAATTGTTTCGTTATTCAACCATGATGTGTGTATCACTAACATACTTCTTTTTGTGACTGAGAAGTTTGCTATTGTATGAGCATACCACAATTTGTTTATCCATTCACCTGTTGATGAACATTTGAGTTCTCTTTGCTATTTGGCTATTATATGTAAAGCTGCCAGGAATGTCTTTGTACTTGTCTCTGTATGGACATACGCTTCCTTTTCTCTTGCATATGTGGCAATAAGATGGCTGAATCATAGAGTAGGTGTATATTTAACAAACTGTCAAACTGTTTTTCAAATTGATTGTACTATAATTCATTCCCACCAACAGTGTATGAGAGTTCCTGTTGCTCCATACACCTGCCAGCACTTTGTATGGTCAGTCTTTTTAATTTTAGCCATTCTAACAGGTATTCAGTAGTATCTCACTATGGTTCCAATTGGCATTTTCTTAATGACTAATGATGTGGAGCTTATTTTCATGAACTTATTTATCACTCATATATCTTCTTTGCTGAAATATCTGTTCAAATCTTTTCCACAATTAAATTGGGTTGCTAGTTTTCTTATTGAGTTTGGGGGAGTGCTTTACGTATTCTGGCCATAAGTCCTTTACCAGACATGAGATTTTCAAATATTTTCTCCAAGTTTGTAATTTGTCTTTTCATTCTCCTAATAGTGCTTTTCTAAGCGCAGAAGGTCTTAATTTTGATAAAACTCAATTTATTAACTTTTTTTCTTTTATGAGTTTTGTTTGTAGCTAAAGGATCTCTGACTAACCTAAGGTCATAAAGATTTTCTCCTATATTTTTTTCTAGAAGTTTTATGGCTTTGTTAGTTCTGTGATTCATTTTGAGTTAATTTTTGTATGTGGAATGAGATAGATACCAAAGGGTTTTTGTTTGTTTGTTTGTTTGTTTGTTTTTACTTACAGATAGCCTGGCTTCCCTGGACTCCCATTTCTGTCCCTGTGACTCAAGGAAACTACTGCTCAGCTTTGCTTGGGCTCCCCATTCCTGTGGGGAATGATCTGGAAACTCTCCAGAGCTCAGGCAGACATAGAGCTCACCTCACTGGTCTCCTGTCAATCAGAGATCACCACTCATTGTCTGATGTCCAATACCTGAGTACTGTTGCTTCATATGTATATTTTTATTTTCAGCTGTTTCAGGCAAGTGGATAAATCTAGTCCCGGTTACTCTAGCTTGACTAGACTTGGAAGTCCCTATATTCTTATTTAACCTAATATTTTCCTTTAAAAAGCCTAACTTTTCTTTTATTCACCCTAAGCATTTGCATTAATGTAATCACAGATTTGAGACACTGCTATATTGTCTTTAGCATAAAGCACATTAAAGTAAACATCACACTATGAACATTTGTATACCACCTCAAATTATCATGCTTACTTAAGCTGTACCCATATTACAAATTGGGCAAAACCAGCTTCAAGCAGTCACCTTGACTGCCCTACCTAATTCACCTCCCTCCCCCAGTCATACTAGGAGCATAGGAAATTTTCTAGGAGACCAGTAATCTATTTTATACTCACTGTTTTTTTAGACATTTGAAACAGGAAACCTTTGTATATGAAAATCTTGTACATGTCTATGAAAAACCTAATCCTTGGCATATTCCAGAGCTTTGAAAACAAATACCACACCTGCTGAAAAGCATCCTAGAACTGTCAGAGCCCTGGAATCTACCTGCGTAGATGTCCACTCCTGAGTCAAAAGATAAAGGTCCTCTGTTTCTGCTTCTCTTGCAGCTCCCATCCTCTCTGCTCTGCTGGTCCCAAGCTGATGAGTATGTTACCTGAACCTGCACAACATTCAAGAGGCTGATGGTGACAACTGAATATTGACATGGTTAGGGGTTTGGGGACAGGAAGGAAATCTCTTTACTCTTCAGTGAAGTCAAGCCAATCAATATCGCCATTTAAGCTTTCAATTAAAAACAGAACAACAAAATTCTATTCTTTGCTCTTATAAATCACTTTATGTTCTATACTTTGTGTTACAGAAAGGAAGTTGAAGACTGCAGAGTATAAATTTTGATATGCTAGGTATATACCCCCACAAGGAGGACCGATACCCAATAATAATGGGAAGATTTTTCCTGACTCTTCCTGCCAATGCCCACAAAGTGCTCACTGTCTTCCAAAAGCATTCTAACACCTTCAAAAGCAGTTCTCAGGTTAGTAATTGTTTATTAACCATTGACTATATTTCTGCATTAACAGGGAATGAAAGCACTGATGGCCTGTAGGGCTAGGTAGAAAAACAAAACCCATATCACAAAGATATGTGGCATTTGACATGCATGTTCATGCATGTCAGTGTTAGGGATAAAAGGAGAGTGTTGGGTCTGTGGAGACCTAGAGAAGGTGTGACCTGTCCAAACAGATCCCCTCAGTGCCAGCTGATGGTTATTTGAGTGTTGCTAAATCTTTCAATTTGTAAAATAAATTGGAAATGGTTGAAATTTCCTGACTTTTAAAGAAAAAAAAATAAGAAGGAAAGAGAAACAAGGAAGGAAGGGAGGGAGGGAAGGAGGGAGGAGAGAAAAAATCTAACAGCATACATCAGTAGACTGCACCACCGCAGGACACCATTTGGCAAACTTACAGCAAACCTCTATGAAGGGTAGTCTGTATTTGAAACGTCTCTGACACTGTTATATGAAGAAGTTGATCCCTCTTTATCAATTGGGCTGGGTTGTGTGGGGGTCAAAAGATTGAGTGGTGGAAGGAAGCAGATTATCTTCTATTATTTTAGACTGAACTATACTACAGTTCTGCTTGTTTTTTAAGTCAAAAAGGGTGGACTATCTGCTGTGTTCTAGTAGAGTTCAGCCTAGTAGAGTTGTTGGTAAACACCATCACCCTAGGCATAGCCCTATGATTGAGTTAACAATTCTTGCTATTTTAGTGACTGAGGATAAAGAGTGTTACAGAGGCCAGGCTAACTATGGTTACCAATAGATTCAAAAGTATGAAGTGGCTCAAACACAGTGAAAGTTTATGCCTCCCTCACTTACACAGTCCAAAACAGTTTCGGCTGGCCAGAAGGCTCTGTTCAACACCTCGTTCGGGAACCAAGGCAGAAGTTCTGCCATCCTCAACACTCAACTTTCAAGGTCACTCCATGTGCCAATATCCAGCAGCAGAAGAAGAAAATATATGAGAGATCTCTGCAGGCCAGATCTGGGAGTGGCCCACATCACTTTTGTTCACATTCCACTGCAAGGGAAACTGGAAAATGTGTTCTCATCGTGTGCCAAGAAAGGAGAGAAAATGGGTTAATGATCGGCTGGCAATCTCTGACTCAAAAAGGAAGGCTCAAAGTAAGTTGGCAACTGGGTAAAAACATGGGAGGTTAGGCAAATTAACCTTTAGGAGATATCTGCCTCTGATACCTCAGAATTCAAGCCCAAATTCAGGAAAGACAGTTTTCCAGAGGACTTACAGGATTTCAGGTTGGAAGACATTTTTAAGCCATTTTGTAAGTCAACTTTAATAGAGGTTGGTAGAAAGGACACGGACTGTGCCACCAACTTGCTCTGTGACCTTTGGTAAGTTTCAACCTGTCTGAGACTTAGACTCCCTTTGTATAAAATGGAGGTAAAAATATGTAATTTTTAGTGTTGTTCTAAGAATCTGAGATGACTTATGTAGTATCCTTGCATGACACATACTCATTATGAAATCCAGCCAAATGGTTATCCAGGCGCCATGAAGATGTCTCCACAGGCAGGGAACTCAGTGCTCCCAGGATGGCCCTTTCCATTTCTATGCAGAGCTGACAGCCAGGAATGTCCTTGGTCTCAGGCAAAATCTGTTTTCACCTTGAGTCCTACTTCTGTCAACTAAAAGCACACAGAACGAGGTGAATCATTCTTCTGCATGCCAGTTCTTTGGCTATCTAAAAATAGCAGTCGCACCCTGAGAGTGCTCTTCCAGTTTCTTCTACTTTGAATCCCTCACCATTCTTGTTGCTTTTATCTGAAAAACCTCTGCTCTGTCTTTATGCTCTTAAAGTGTACTTCACTTACACTCCGAGTAAGATCTGAGTAGCACAGAGTACAGTGGTAGCATCTTCTCTTCTGCTTAAGAAATGCACTAGTCAGGGTTAGGGTATCTATCAGTTATGCTACTGTAACAAAGAGACTTCAAAATACACTTGTCCAAATAAGAGAGAAATCTTTTTTGCTCTCACGTAAGAGTCTAGAGATAGGCGGGTGGTCCAGGAGAGGTGTGTGGCTTATTCAAGCACTGAGGTGTCTTTCGCTTTCAAGGTCTTCCTGTCCTGACATGTTGTCTTCATGTGTGGTTACAGCTGGCTCACCCGTGCCACATCTAGGTCCCAGCCTACCCTGGAGAAGTGGTGGGTGAGAAATGTTCTTATACGGAAGCAAATACAAAGCATGCTCAACACATCTGCTCCATCCATTAGTGAGAACTTAGTCACATGGTCGCAACTAGCTGCAAGGGAGACTGGGTAACATAATCCTCCTTTGCGGGGAGGAGAAGAGGGTGGAATACTGTACTATGCTGTAACGGAGGTGGGTTCTGTTACCAGCAAGAAGGGGAGGATGGACACAGAAAGAAAACTGAGAGTCTTTGCCATAAGAAACTGTGAAAAACTAAACGTCCCCCAAATTAAAAGAAATTAGGAATACTTAGCAAGAATAAGGGAAAATTGCTTAGAGGAAATGGTGGAAAGCACTGAGCAGGGTGTCAGTAGCTCGGCTATGTGGCAAGCTGGAAGGTAACGATGACAAATGGCTACCCAAATTGAAGTATTGTCGTCTTTGCCTGGAAAATGCTTGACTAAACTTGGTGGATGCTTTCAGCAGAAAGTTAAGTCAGGAGTTAAACATTTTTTAAGTCCTACATGTTACAGTTATGAAACAATCTAGTGGAAATCATCTTTCCAAGAAAAAGAAAGAAAGAAACCTCTGTGGATTGAGAAAAATGACTATCTTTCCTATTCTCCGAGGAAGAGTGAAATTGACTGAACTAAACAGAACTTTCCAAACTCCAGTGTCAGTTCTCCTGCTCTCAGTAGAACAGGCAATTTAATCTGGAAATCCCCCAAATGTCAATAAATGAAAAAAGCAGACAAATTGGGGGAAAACAAACATTTTCATTTTGGAGTGGGGTGGGAATCATTACTGTGAAATATGCTAAATGCCTAGCTTGGTTTCTGGTGGTTTCTTGGGGTTTTAAGATTTCATTTTCATGATTCATTGGTCACAAATCATCGAAAATACCAAGAAGTAAAATATGCTCTAGGCTAAATGCATAAATCCCCCTCAGCTTTTAGTAGGACTTAAATATTGACATTTAGAAGGAGCAGTTTTTTTCCCCATACGGTAACTACCATCACGCCCAACATTATTGGTGAAAAATACAACTCCAGGCGGATACACCCTATGGAACATTAGTAAATTTGGCAGAATCATCTCAGTGAATTTAATTGCTTTTCAAGGAGAACAGCAAGAACTAAAATGACCACATTTTATATTCTGCCTTATAGTTGACGGTTAGTACAATGGCAGGAAGCAATGTCTGAGAATGTATAGTGCACCAGGCTGGACTCAGAGCTAGTATGTGTCCTGCTCAACAGCCTAAGGTAGTACCAAAATTCCCCTGGGTATACTTTCTGTTTGAATTACTTTCAGAAAAGAAGAGAGGTTATCAAATCTGAAATCCTTCTTTGGAATGGGGAAGTCCCCACTCTTAAGCAAGAGCCCAAGAGAAAGATTTTGGAATTTTTAAATTAATGTGAAGGCAATGACTCCAGGAGGGTTTAGTTCCCTTCTCTCAGCATCTGTTCCGTGGGATGTCTCTCTTTCTTTTTTTCCCCCAAAGGTAATTCTCAACAGCCTCCTTCTAGAACTAGCTTTGAAGTCCTCTGCACACCTGTGTAGATTATAAAGCAGGGAGGCAGAGCTTCCACACCCAAACTCTAAATTTACAATGCAGCATGACAGTTAAGACATGCCCCCTAGCATCTTGTTTAAAAGTTAAACCCAAGCTCGGTATAATCTCCTGCAATGGTTAACCCTTGCCCGGATTGAGCACATATTCCCCATACTGGAGAATGAGGATAGACTACTTCTATAACTCTTTCTTCAAAAACATATGACACCTGGGTGGATGGGCTTTTGTGATAGGTGCTCTCAGAACATTATAGAGAATTTCTAACTGTCCCTTATTCTTTCCTCAGGGGCCAAGAGTGACAAAATGCATACACCTGGCTAGGTTCCTCCACCCCCTTGGCTTCTTGGATTTTGAACTAACACATTAATGACACTCTTGGGGAATAAAGGGACAATTTCTCTTTCTACCATTACCTGAGCCACAGCCTTTATCCTATTCTCTTCCTCCTCAGGGAGCCCCACCCCTTATCCTGAGTGGAAGTGTTGGGGACTGGCCTTATTTCCTGATATAGGTGCAAGGATGGCATTTGAAGGGTCACAGGAAGAATGCGAGAGGCTGCGACTGGAAAAGCCAGGACAAAACGTTAGGGCTTGGGTTGGCTTGGGTTAGGAGAATTCCAGGACCAGGAGTCGGGAGCTGTGCGAGGTCAGAGAGCTGGTGCTGCTGGGCATGCAGAGACCAGGGAGGAATAGCCAGGAGAACTTGATTGAAAGCCAAATGTTTGCCCGAGGCAGGAAGTTCCTCACATCCTTCCAACCGGGGTGGGACCAGACCCTGGGCCCAGCCAGCCTCAGCCTTGCAGGTGCAGGCAGGGAAGTGGCTGCACCTGGCTCGAGTGGGTGTGTAGGTGGGAACTACAGAGAGGCACCTGGTTTCCGGCTACAGATCTGCTTCTGATCCAGCGCCACTCCCTGACCCCATAAACCATGAACTCTCTGGCTCCTTCCTTGGAGTCCCAGGAGCCCTCTTCCTAGCCCGTTTCTCAGTCTGGCCTTTATCTTGTGATTTTGGCCTTGCCAGGGACTGGTCCTAATTTCACCCTCTGCGTCTCACTAAGATCAACCCTACTCCTATTCCTGATAGAGCTGATAAGGACCCTTCCAGAGCTCTTTCTTCTTTGGGCCCCAGACTATTTTCAACCTCCAGTTAAGATGAATCTCTAGGTAGTAGGTACCATTTGCTATCGAGAATTCTTTTTTTTTTTTTTTAACCTATCTCTCAGTGAATTACTTCAATCTCTGGTTCTGGCCATTCATACATAGGAAAAAATCATGACATGAAGAAGCTTTGCCCAGGATCCCAAACCTTGGAACCCTCACAACAAAAGACCCCTAGGAGACACCGTTCTCTTGGTTCCGCTGCCCTTCTCTGGCCTCCTCTCTGGTGGGTTGTGAGCCTGTTGACCCTCAAATGGAGGTAGCCTGGGAGGCTTCTCTAAGCTTCCTTCCTTCTGACCCTCGAGCTGGTTCTAGGGCCACAGCCCCTTACCTTCACCTCCCACTAAGCTGGAGGGTGCCGCCGCCCAGCCTGTCTTCCTGCACCTGCCTCAGGACATGGACTCAGATAAGACCCAGAGAAGACAGAATTAAGATTATTCCACATACTATTTTTACTTACAAATTTTATTTCCTCCTACCATTATATGTTCTACTCCCTAGAATAGTATAATCTTACAAAATCCATTGTCTATTATGTCCATTTCACACTTCCCCATCTTTATGAATAGAATTTCTCTCCCTAGGAAAAAGTGCACATATAGAGACAATTTGCATACAATTTCAGGGTGTCCATGGAACCCCAGAAGCCCCTCCATGAAACCTTGGTTAGGACTAAGTGTGTGCCTTCTAACCTTGATAAATTGACTTTTAGACACTTTCTTGAGGCCTTTTCTGTTCATGTTGATCCAAAACAATTTCCCAACAAGTTTGCTGGGCTCCGTGCAGCCCTTTTTTCCAGTTCCTCTCTGTACAGTTACACCTACGTTATCAACACCATCTTCATTAATAATGTCATTCCACCTGGGCTCCATCCTACACCCTAGACCTTTTCTAGGAGATATGTTGTCAGTCGAAGAAATCCACATGTATTGACTTGAAGCTTAAAGGAACCCTCTTTAAAAAGAGTGTATAAAATTATCTTACCATTGCCAATTTTACGTTTGGCTGTAAATATGTAGCAAACATACACTGAGGCCCCTACCATGACCTGAGTAAGGTCTATGCAAGTGAGGTTAAGCCTCATGGGCTCCGTGGTAAGTCCACCTCTGTATATTAGCCTATGAGAACCCCACCAGGAGGAGGCCCTGCTCAGTGATTTCCCATCTATTCGGAAGGTTGGGGGGTATTTCTTTCACGTGCAGCTCAGAGCTCCTATAGCTTCATGTCCTCAGAAAGCCTGCACCTGACTGCCAAGCACAATAGCAACATCTTATGATGATTAATTAGATGTTTAATTAATGCCTCACCACTTAATTAAGAAGGAGCCCTTGGAGTAAAACCCCAACTAAATATTCTTTCTTTTGTTAATCCTCCCTGCCTGATAACAGAGGAAACGATGAGATGTGGTGTGTGATGTGTGTTGGTTTTTCTTCTCCCATGAGGTCATAAAAATGATATCAGAACAGCTGTACAGATTCCAACTCCTTTTCACAGAACTTATCCGTTCTCTGGTTTGCCTGGTGTCCTTTCTCTGGAATTCATTTTCATTTTCATTATTCAGCTCTTTTTAATCCAGTAACATTTATTGAGCAGTTACTGTGAGTTGGGCATTGTTGTAGGTGATCTGGAGATTCAAAGAGGGTAACTGCTGCCCCCGCCTTCCAGGGAACCCCGGGCTCAGAGAGGCAGCAAGGCCCATCAGGGAGAAAAGATAATTAGGACAAGAAAGATGAGGCAGGATAATAAAGAAATTGACCCTCAATGGAGCTTGAAACTCCCTCTGATGACAGTTCCCCAAGAAGAATCGCAAAGCTGGCTTGAGTAGTCACAGTGTCATCGTGGCCCAAGCCTGGTGCTGGACACTTTACATACGTTAATCCCCACAGTTGAGAGTAGAGGACAATGAAGCAGTGGGCACCTTGCCCAAGACCCTCACCCTGGTTGAACCCCTCGCTACATCCTCCCACCGCACTAGGTTGGTTGCCTGTCATTACACACACACCCCTCCTAAGGATTGTTCAACACCCTCTCCACCGCAGGCTCCATCACAGAAGGGATTGTGTGTCTGCCTTGGTCACCACTGTATCCCCAGCACCTGGCACAGACCAGCATAAACACTCAGTAAATATTTGGTGAATGAATTGATGGAATGAGGGGAGGGAGGAGAGATGGCAAAAGGGAAGGAGTGAAAAGGAGAACAGAGGATGGAAAGAAGGGAGGGGGGAGTTGGAAACACAGGAAAGCCGTAATTCTATTCTAAGTCTGACTCCTTTAAGAGTCCAAACTCTTTCTCCTCTACCACGCCGAACTTCAGGATCATCAGAGCGTGTGCACAGCCCTGAAAATGACTTCTGGGAAGGAAAGGCTTGCCTGTGTGTAGCCTGCTTGAGAAGGCTGAAAATCAGTGTCATTCCCTGATTGTCGCCCCTTGTATATAATGATGCACCAGTGGGAGCAGGGGGTCCAGGCCAGTGGGAACAACACTCACAGCCGAACATGTCCCCAGCCTTGGGGTTCCCACACTACCTGTCCAGCCACGCTGGTCTCCCCTTCTAGGCTGTCACTCCCAGCCTTCCTCTGAACTTGGCCTCCAGAGAGGCACCGAGGCCCTGTCCGTCCAACTCAATGTGGAAAAATTCCTTTTCCTCTTTGCTCAGCCAAATCAAGATGGACAGTCCTTTAAAGAAATTTTTTACGAATGAAACTAAGAAAGGAAACACAAAAAGAGTTTCCCAGAGGACTGAACTTGGATGAGCTTAGGGAATATACTTTGCTAAACCATGCTTACCTGCCCTGAGAGTGCTAAGCCCAACTCACCACGTGAGCTCCCAGATCTCGTTCCTCTGCGCTGCCGCTCTGGGCTAGAAGCTAAAATTACACGTTCAGAGTCTTTCTCCAACGGAGATTTAGGTTGACAAGTCTTCCCGATCTAGTGAGAGCCCTAATCTCGATCACATCCTGCTCCCTGGTCCTCCGGCTCACACCCAGACTCTCTTCTCTGGCTCAGGGCCGGGGTACGTTCTCTCCTTCGCAACCAGGGCCAGTTGCATGGATCTTTGACCCGTACCATTGCTCAGGGCCTCGTGCTCAGAAGGGCCTCTTGCTTGGGGTTTAATGCTCACCCGTCACTGCCTTGAAATTCTGAATAACTCGATCTTTGAATTTATATTTTGGAAGTGAAGTCGTAAAGTAACTTGTTCACAGTCACAGGGCTGGTGAGTGGTAGATCCAGGGGTCTAACCCAGATCTGGGCTGTGCCCTTAATCTACATGCTCCGAGATAGAAGGGCTCAGAGGAGAAAGCACTCAGAGTTAGCGTGGGCAGGGGAGAGGTCCCAGAGAGGGGAGGACCCAAAACAGGATGTGGATAAAGAAGAGGATTTAGGAAGAAAATAGAGAGAGAGCTACTGGATCAGAAACCCTGAAAGTGAGCCCAGCGATCTGTGTTTTAACAGCCATGATTCTGCTATATGCTCAAGTTCCAGAACCACCAAATTAGTTCATTCATTTCAAGTACTTAGAGAACTGTGCTTGGTACTCTGCTTCCTCAGTGTGAAATAGTATTGATAGCTGCAGGCCCACAGATCTTCACCTGCGGCTTTGACCCCACCCAGGTCCTGCCCTGGTTTCCTGAGTCCCTTAGGGTTCTCCACCCTGACGGTGTGTGGCGTCTGCCTTCCTGCGTGTCTCTTCAGGCTTTCTGTAACCTCCCCTGACCAGTTTGCCCGGCCCAGGGAGATTCTGGCCCAGCTACCTGCGGGGCCTGGAGGCTGTCCTGAAGCTCAGTGTACCTGGTGGGGCCCACACACTTTCCAGGTCCAGTCTTGGCCAAAGAGTTCTTTCCTTGGGCAAACCTGGCTCTTGCCTAGGGCTTTGCTTGTGAAAATGCCTCTCCAAGACTTAAGCCACCCTTTGGGCCCTGCAGGAGGACTCAGAGCTAGGGTGCTGCCTGAAATGCGTTCCTTCTTCATGCAGGCAAAGCTCGCATGAACTATATAAAATAAATGCATGTGCATTTTGTTTGTTTGTTTTTAGCTGTTAGGCATCTGGTTGGATCATTTCATCTACAGAATCCATTGACCTAGCTATTGTCAACTCTTTACTTAGAGCAAATAAAAACTACATTTAACTGTTTAGGTTTAAAATGTGTAGAGCATCACTTTGCTGCCAGTGAGATTATGGCAACGTGAACAAGCTTCACGGACCTGGGACACAAGAAAATACCACCAATGCCAACTCAGCAATATCTAGATCTCCATCTAGACACCTACTTCCTGGAGCCACTCTTCTGGAAGGCCTCCCAGGTGGGGGGAGTTCTAGAGACAGAATGCTAGAAATAACCAGCTTAAAATCAGGGCCAGAAGAAGAGCCAGCTGCATGCTCACCATTTTGAAAGTTTTCATCATTTTCAAACAAGGAGCCCCCATGTTCATTTTGCACTGGACGAAATTATACGGCTGATTTCATTAAGACATCTGGGTTGGAGGGGGGAGAAAAGAACCAAGAAACAAAAAATGGAGTTGCGAGTCAAGCTCTCCCATCAGCTTCCTCTCTCTGTTTGCTGACTTCTCAACTTTAACCTCCACGACCCTCAATGGAAAGTATCGCCTTGTAAGAATATGGTGCCATCTCGTAGTAAGAGTGTGACCTTGGGTAGACCTGGGGCCTCACAGATCTGGTTCAAAGCCTAACTCGACAGTGGATCAGCCATGGCAACTCTGAGCAAGTTCCCCAACCACTTTATGCCTCTGTTCAAAACCAATCACACTTGTTTCTTACAGGCCCCAGAGGGATATTGTGAAAATCAAATGAGGAAATAAGGATAGAGTACCCAGCACCTAGAGACTGTGGGCGAACATCAACTTTAAATACGTAAGGTTATACTTTCACCAAAGGTCTCTGATAGAACATAATAAGAGCAGAAAAGTTGTGTCAGATTAGGCAAAAAGGTAAACTTTGGTGACTTTGACTTCTCTATCCCAGAAGTGAGTGTTCCTTCATTACCTCACATTTTTACTGCTGGTTTAAACATTTTGTTGTTCTTCTTGTTACTTTAATTGTAAATCTATAGTCATGGGAGCCCAAGTTTTTGACCTTGAATTTCAACATGAGCAGAATTTTGTAGAAGAAAGGAATGGGGGTGGGTAGAGCTGTGGGGAACGACTCTGTGAAGGTGGTGGTTGAGCCAAGCTCTGACCAGACTTTGTCATGTCATTGTACAGGATGCAGCCCCTGTGCATGTGACCACCTTCATAGTTTATGTTTCCTTTCTGTTCTAAGGAGTTGGGGAGAGGTTGGAGTGTTTATCTTCATTTGCTAAGTAAAACCTCTTTTGACAGATTCTTACAGGGGATACAGATTTGCCTTCTCCTGCACCAGGAGGCTGGGAGGTCAGAGTGAGCCCAGCGTTTAGAGCAAATGGTGGCGGTTATGGTGATCCTCTCCCCCTACCACCAACCACCGCCTCTTCCTCTGCAGCTGGAGGAAGAGAGGGATGGGCTAGCCAGAAAGACGGATTCAGTCAGCTTCCCAAGTCTTCCTTCAAGGGATACGTTTACGTTTTTGTCCATTACAAACAAAAAAAGAATCATGCAAAATAAAAATTTTAAATCGTCAGCTTTCCTTCATCGCAGGGCTGAAGGTCTGAGGTCCTCTGAGTCTGATGCCCTTTGCCAGTGGAGACCCAGGCCATTCTGGAGGATGTTTATGCCCCTGCCTCCCAGGTAGTTACCTGAGGAGTCAGACTGATGAGGCGCCTGGTGTGCCAGGTGGCCACACGTCATGCTTGTTAATCGCATTCACGGCGAGACACTGAGAATATTCGTGCGGATGACATACTTAGTGCAGATGTAATCTCGAGTGATTTGGTGAGAATGTTTTAAAAGGCACTGTAAAGCTTTCTGGACATAAATATAGCCAGTTTCTTATGGCACCTAAATTGCTAAATACTACCTTGATGACGCTAAAACAGAAGTTTCAAAGGTTCCCAAATTAAAACATCCAAGTGAACACTTAATTGGTGTCAAAGGAAAAACAACCAGTTAACACCCTGATGCTGACAGTCGGAAATTTTGGTGGTGTATCTTCCCTGTCCTCGGGCACCCAGGTCGCTATCTACAGAAGGTAAGCGACTCAGAGCCAGCTCAGTCAAGCCCTAATTCATGACCACCTCCCCCCTCTCAACCACACCCCACTGTCCCCCAAAAGGGAAAACTCAGAATTTCCTGGAGCAGACTAACCTTAGCTATTCCATATCCGATTCAATCACTTAACCTTCTGGTGCATCTCCTCCATCTCTGGATGTTGTTCTATCAAGTTGGGTCACTTCCACTGGGTACCTTTAAAGTCAGACATATGATCCTGTGGCCCTTCTTGACTTACATCCCTATTCACGGCGTTTTGCTTAAAGATGCTTTCTGAGTTGGCATTGAGAACGTTGGGAGTGGCTGAAGTTCCATGAGACCAAGCCCAATTTTCCTACTCCCCTCGCTTTTCAACCTACAGTTATGTCTATTTTTGCTCATTTTTAGCAATGACCTGTTTATTGGGAGCTGAATGACTGTGTTGCATAATTAAGAGTTAGAGCAGGCAGACTCCATCCAGAAAGAAACCCTGTGCAAGACCAACCTCCCTGCAGGTGAGGATACTCCCCTCCCCCTTCTCCTCTCCCCTCTCTCTCCTCCCTGAGGGATTGGCACACAGGGTTAAACTCTTTGCTTACATCTCCATCTGATTCCCCTGACTTCCTATTTGCCCCAGGAAATCTGACTACAGGAAAACAAGGTTTACATTTTCCAAGAGACAGGTGATCAAATGATGAACTCTTCTCTTTCATTTTGGGCATTTGTTTGGCACAGGATTCCACGCCTCCCCTCCACCTTGTTTTTCCACAAACACCTCATAGAATTGCTAATTAATTATCCCACTGAGGTGAGAACAATATGAGGAAGAGGTACTTAGATCCAGCAGATAACCAATGTCCAGATTTAATTCTGCTTAGCGCTCTTCCTACAGCACTTAAGAATCTAATTCTGGCTTCAGAGCAAGCCATAAAACAGGTCATTGAAACAAATTAAAAAAAAAAAAAAACCCAAGATATATTACACACCATTTGTGTAACATGATATGAGTAGTAAAATGTTGATCAAGTATTGAGCAGGCAAGTCCTAGTTTTCAGCAAATCTAACATTGCAGCTCTTGCTCTGTCATGAAGAGCTGCAGCCAGCCCTCCCTGCTGTTCTAATAGTGAGACAGGAGGCCTGTAAAATGGTAACTGATGACCCTAAGACCCACTCTTGCAAAACGGCAGCTAATCCCAAACTGCTTCACTCGGCTTCGAGAGTCACCTAGTTAGGGTAATAAAGTGCAATGTAGCCGAGCCAGTGAAAGCCAGGCACTTAAGAGACTGCCACCGCCCAAGCCCAGCCCCGGCCCAGCCCCAGCCCCACCTAATCAAGCTGCTGATTGGTCTTCAGGGAGGCACCCACAGAGCACTCTGCCAAGGCGCCCTTGTTAGGACTCGTCGCTGCCTGGGACTAAGCTGGCCACCACTGCTGGGGCTTGTCTCTTGAGGCTATAAGAGTACAATTAAATGCAACAGCTATGGCTTAATGTGTCCGTAAGCACCTGGTTGATCTTGATGGTAATGACAACAATGAAAAAATAATATCAGTATATTTGAAATGCTCAAGGATGTTTCCCCGAGGTTCAGCTGGGTGTGGTTTTTACCTAATCTTGCCAGGATCACATGAAAACCTTGCTGGTTAATTTTTAAATGTTAACGACAGTTAATGGGTACCTAAGGATTGTTTCTCAAGAATGATTGTGTTTCCCAACATTTATTTATTTAATCTTTTAAAATCAAGCTTATAATTTCCACAACTTACAACATTAAATACAAATTACCTGCTTTGAACATAATATAGTACATTAAGGTGTTCTAAGAGTTGGGCGCATGTCTGAGGCTTCATTTAATTAATCAAATAATGTAGTGTATTTTGAATGTCCACTTACTGCAAGGTTTAAGTTTTAAGATGCATAAAATAGCTGGTCCTTATGTAAAAACTCTAGGAAACACAGAAAATAAAATCTACTGAAGCACTGGAGGAAAGATCAAATGGATTCTGACTGAAACGCAAGTCTAAAAAATGGAAGGCAGAGAACTTTGAAGAAAGACGGGAATAGCTGGAAATAGCAAAAGCAAAACTGGGAGGACCCTAAACAATTAAAAGCAAATAGTGACCAAGCTGTAATCAGTGCAGAAGAATACAGCCAAAGGAAATTCTCCTATAAATGGGAGCAAGATATTGGAGAGAAACAGTAAATATACATCACATTCTAACATGATGTAAGCGTTTCACTCAAACCACTGTATGTCAGAGACTAGCCAGGTACCACCAAACCATCTTCCTCTTCTTCCTGGTGCACAGCTAGACTACATTTCCCAGACTTCCTTGCAGTTCACTGTGACCATGTGACTGAGTCGCAGCCAATAGAATGTGGGTCAGAATCATGTTCACCACACCAAGGCTTGGCCCTGAAGGCCTCCCATGCCATCTCCGATGCTCTTTCTCTCTTTTCTCTTCTCCTAGCTAAATGCTGAGGATCCAGGGGTGGACTCCGGGGCTCATGGGCTCAGTGGAGCTGCTAGATAGAAGGAACTGATCCCTCCCAACCCAAGCTGGGCTGCAATGTAAGCGACAAATAAACCGCTATTGGATTAAACTGCTGAGCTATGGGGCTTGTTAGATTCACCCAACTGACACACACTGAGGCGTAATCCCTTCAGATCAATGACTGTAGGAGACATACGAGGCAAAGTCAGTAGGCTACGTGTACCAGGGCACAACTCAGTTATCATCTCTGGTGCAAGATTACTTCACCCCTTGTATTTAGCCAGGGACAATTTTAGGTTACTCTTGTGAAGAACAAGACAAGTCGTGATGTTTAAACAAAGTAAATAAACTAATAAACAAATTAAACGAATGAACAAGTGGGGGACTATTTTAATAACAACTAAGTATGCTAGATGCAGTTATAGTTTTTTTTTAATCATACTACTTTTAATCTAACAACATGGGAGAGAGAAACACTAAATCTTCTCAAAAGCTATAGCTTACAAACACTGAATCTTATCTTATTGGACCACCTTCTCTCAAACCTCTACACTCTCTTCTGTGGGAATTCTCTCCATCCCAGTGACTTAAAACAATTGTAATCTATGTGCTGGCAATACTCAGATCTCTATCTCTAGCCTAGATTATTCTCCTCAAGGTTCAAATTATATATGCTTCCTGGAAATTTTCACTTGTAGGCCCAACATAACAGGCATTCAAATAAATGAGCCATTGAGCTACAAAGGACTAATAGAAATTACCTTAACCGGAGACTGTTGGTTATCTTCTCGCCATCAGTCCCCTCCACTCCCTTTTCCTTCCAAAGAGACCCCAAATTTGGTTCCTGTGCCTACACTATCCCACACAGCAATGTCCCTGGGGGCAGCTGACCCCACTCTCAACTCCAAGGGTGGTCTGTTTGGGCTGAGGGTAATCTGATTGGTTCAGGAGTAGGCATCTGCCAATGAGATGTAAAGAGTTGTCTGCTGAAAGTTTCTGGGAAAAGTTTCCTTACTTAGAGAAAACTACAAGAAAAGACAAGAAAGGGGAAAAAAAAAAGTCACAGGGAAAAGCATATAGAGTAGAGCACAGGGATTAAGTGCACATATTCTTGTGCCAGACTGACTGGATTTGAATCTATCACTTACTAATTACATAACACTCAACAAATTTCAATGCCTCAGTTTTCCCATCTGCAAAATGAGTTATGGGATCAAAAAATGGATTAATGTATGTAAAATGCTGGCACATAGTAAGCACTGTATAACTGTTGCTTATTATTTTTTTCTTTTTCTGAATATTGTTTGCTTGAAACTGCTGGACCATCTTGCTTTCAGCCTGAGGATTAAACATGCTGCAAGGATACAAAGAGAATTTGAAGTAAATTTTTCCAAAATTCATTGAAGTAAATAAATAGAAAGAACTTGGGTCCTCCATGACATGGTTGAACTTTGTACTCAATCAACACTCTACTGAACATCCTGTTACATGAAGTAATATAAACTGGCCTACTCTTCAAGCCTTATTGTTCAGATCAGGTTTTGTAGTATTTGTACCCAAAGGCATCCAACTTGACACATCAACTAGTATAGGGCTTTCAGAACTTTCTGAAATCATGGAATCTTTTTTTTTAATTTAATAAAGTGAGTGATAATAAAATTAATTTTCCTTATTAAAAAAAAAGGAAGCATTTCAGATGATATTTAAAGTCCTTCCTGATTAAGCACCCCTGACCCCAGTCTACTTCTTTCCCCCTCCACAGAGGTAATCACAGTTATATCTTTTGTATGTGTTCTTTCCTGATTTTTTCTTATTTATTTATATAAAGACTTCTGTACCCAAAGTAAATACATAGCAATATGGTGCGTGTGTCAACATAAGTGGTTTTTATATTGTTGTACACATCTTTCTGTAAAGTTGCTTTTTCAATCAACAGTACATTTTAGAAAGCTAGCTATGTTAGTATATAAACTGATCTCATTCTTTGTAACTGTTACAAAATATTTCAGTGTTAATATTCCACAGTGTTTTTATCCCATCAATTGATGGGCTTTTAGGTTCTTTTCAATTTTGTTTTAATTTATGTTTCATAACCACAGACACTACAGCCTATGTCCTCAACCTGTCTGGTTGTCAAAGCTACATCGTCAGGTGCATAAAAGCTCATAATGCCATATATTTTAGTGCACTGTTACTTCCCTCAATATGAAATACCTTCTTTAATCCTTGGATTCCTTTTTGTCTGATATTGTTCTTTTTACCTTGAATTCTATTTTGCCTGATATTAATATTGCCATAGTCTCTTTTTGTCAGCATTTGCTAAGTTTTTTTCATTCCTGTGTTTGTTTGCTTTTTTAATTTTATTTATTTATTCATTCCTGTGCTTTTTAGCTTTATGATTACCTCTTTTTCTTACAGTTCTATTGAGATATAATTGACATATAGCACTGTATAAGTTTAAGGTGTACAGCATAATAATTATTTGACTTACAAATGTCATGAAATGATTATAAGTTTAATGAACATGTATAATCTCAAACAGATACAAAATTAAAGAAATAGAAAAAAATATTTTTCCTTGTGGTGAGACCTCAGTATTTACCTACTTAACAACTTTTGTATATAATGTACAGCCATGTTAATTATATTTATCATGTTGTGCTTTACATCCCTAGGACTTGTTTATCTTATAACCTAAGTTTGCACCTTTTGTCCACCTTCATCCAATTCTCCCTCCTCCACCCCCTACCTCTGGTAACCCCAAATCTAATCTCGTTTTCTATGAATTTGCTTGTTTTTGACATATAATTGACCTACAACACTATGTTAGTTCCTCTAACACAGCATAGTGATTTGATATCTCTATACATTTCCAACTGATCACCACAATGAGTCATTACAATCTGTCACCATACAAAGATGCTACATAGTTATAGACTATGTTCCCCACACTGCACATTTCATACCCGTGACTCATTTATTTTGCTACTGAAAGTTTGTACCTCTTACTCTCCCTCACTTTTTCCTCCCTCCCCTTAACTCCCTCCCCTCTGGAAACCACCCGTTTGTTCTCTGTATATATAAGTCTATATTTTGTTATGTTTCTTCATTTGTTTTTTTTATCCCACATATAAGTAAAATAATACATTATTTGTCTTTATCTGACTTATTTCACTTAGCATAATACCCTCTAAGTCCATCCACGTTGTCGCAAATGGCAAGGATTCATTTTTTTTCATGGCAAGTAATATTCCATTGTGTGTATATATATATATATATATATATATATATATACCACATTTTCTTTATTCATTCATCTATTGATGGGCACTTGGGTTGCTTCCATATCTTGGCTATTGTATATAATGCTGCAATGAACATAAGGGTGCTTATATCTTTTCTATAGTTTTTTGTTTTGTTCAGATAATACCACCAGAAGTGGAAGTGCTGGATCATATGGTAGTTCTATTTTTAATTTTTTGAAAAATCTCCATGCTGTTTTCCATAGCAGCTCCTTCATTCCTGTATTTTCAACTTTTCTGTGTTATGTTTCTTTAAGATATTTCTTGTAAAAAAAAAATAGCTGGATTTTAAAAAATCTAATCTGACTGTACAGATCTTCCTTAATTTATGATGGGGTTACATCCCAATAAGCCCGTTGTAAGTTGAAAACATTATAAAACTGAAATTCACCTAAGGTACAGAACATCCTAGCTTAGCCTAATCACGCTCAGAACACTTCTTTTAGCCTACAGTTGGGCAAAATCATCTAACACAAAACCTATTTTATAATGAAATGTTAAATATCTCATGTAATTTATTGAATACTGTACTGAAAGCTACAAACAGAATGGTGGTCTGGGAAGAGAATGGTTGTAAGCGTGTCAGTTGTCTACCCTCGAGATCACAAGGCTGACTGGGAGCTGCAGCTTGCTGCCCTGCCCAGCATCACAGGAGAGGATCGTGCCGCCTGCCACCCGGGAAACGACCAAAATTCAAAATTCAAAGTACAATTTCTAGTGAACACTTTATCACGTTAACACCATAGTAAAGTCAAAAAAGCATGAGCGGAACCATTGTAAGTTGTACAGTACTTGATTTTCAATGCAGTTGTGTGTGTTTTTCAATATTTTCTACCAATAACATGGCCTTGGTATGAATAGCAGGTGCTCATTTCACTATCATGAAACTAGAAGTTGTGTCAATCATGAAATCATCATATATTTTAAAAATTTTATGTAAACATTATTAATTATTGTCATAATAATACTGCGTGTATTAAAGTGGTGCCAGAATACATTTTGTCTTTTTTCTGTAGGAACAATTCCAAAGTAAATGGATTATTCATGAAACTGTTAGGATAGTAGCAGGGATGACATTCTTGGTGGTTATAAGATGTTCTCTTTTGTGCAAAGATTTTATTTCAGACAATAAAGTAAATCCTTAATTTCATTGACCATTAATGAAGTAAAACTGTTGATTTCACTTATTGGAACTTTATTGAAGCAAATGAAATAAATTTACCAAAAGATGAAAAATTTCAACCCTTGTTTTCCTTATACTTTGGTACACTTAGTACCAAACATGTTACTGAAGAGTGGATATGAGTGCCCCTTTGACAATACACAGAAGAACAGGGCCTGAGTTCAGAAATAACATTGTCTCACAAATTTGCACCAGGAAAAGAATTCGTCAATTTCACAAACCTCTCAAGGTGGAACTTCCATTTGAAAAATATCTCCAAGCACCCACAGATTTCTGTAGAAAGTCAGGAAACCCTTATTGGTTTTAGTTATTTTCAAACTAATTTTAATGGGGTCCTTGCATCTCGTATGGTGACCTTTGGGGCCACCTGTGGTGTTAAGGGTTGGAAGGAGAGTAAGTGTCACTATGACCATGCTATCACTTCAGCACAAACAACATCACTTTTCATTCATCTCCTGCGTGTCAGGTTTCACATGAAAAACTGATTCTTCTGCAAAACAAACAAACGCACAGGATGGTCTGGTCTAACATTCCTATCTTCAGCATAGCTAATCCTAAAGTTTCACAGGCTTACAAAATGTGTTCTCTTTAAACAGCTTCAGAAAAGGGATTTTCTTTCAGGTCTCAAAAATGACTGTTTCTTGGTGGGGAATACTTTACTGTTTCCAGCCCAGTTCCTCTATGCTCAGCTTTCAATGGACATGCATCTTTTTTGTAATAAGCCTCATATACTGGAAGATGATTACCCAGCTAGTCCTCAGCTTTCCCTGCTTCAGGTTTTATCAATCCCACGTCATTTAATCCCTTTGTATAGATCTCACTTCCAAAACATTTAAATTAGCGCTGTGGGTTCCTCTTCTCTTGAAGTCACAGCTACATACCCTAAAGCTCACTAGGTGGAAGGGAAAAGCCATCGTTCTACTCAGCTCCTTCAGGCTTTATTTGGGTTCTCCTTGCATCCTTCAAGATCATCTTAATGATGGTGGTGGATTAAAGATGGTAATAAATTCTTTGGGGACAGCAATGCCCTATCGCCCCAGCTTTTCCAGCCATGTCAACCCAAGGCATCATGAGAGAAAATAATGAATTGTTGTGCTATGCCACTAACTTTTTATGTGGCTTATTATGCAATAAAATGACCAGAATGGTGAGTTTCTTTTCACCTTTGTGATTTGTTCTCCTATCCCCTTCTCAGGGATCTTCCTGGGTGCTGACACTAGGGCCCCCATAACCGAAGGGGATCATCCTAAGGGTTCCAACATGAATTAGCCCTACTTTATCTATCAACAAGCAGTGATGATTTCCCCTGCTTGTCCTCCACTTTTCTTGCCTTACGTCTTTTTAAAATCTGGTTTTTTGAATACCCTAATAGATAGTCCCAAATAGTGAGAATATCTCTGTGAGTATATATTCTATTGCTATCTTTCCTTGCAACACTGTTTCTGACATCCAATTCATAGCTCATTTTCCAAAGGTGTTCAAGTTCTGTGATACTGTAGACAAAGTCACAAGGTCCAACACATTCCAGAGTAAAACAATAGGCTTCTATTGTTTGTTGTTAACCAGTATTTTTAATTCTATGAAGTAGATGTATAAGTTAAGGGGTTTTCTGGGTCACAAAGGAAATCACAGCTGAGAAATGGTATTGCCAGTTTAAAACCCAGGCATTTTTTTTTTGGGGGGGGTACACCAGGTTCAATCATCTGTTTTTATACACATATCCCCGTATTCCCTCCCTTCCTTGATGCCCCCCCCTCGAGTCCCCCCCACCCTCCCTGCCCCAGTCCTCTAAGGCATCTTCCATCCTTGAGTTGGACTCCCTTTGTTATACAACAACTTCCCACTGACTATTTTACAGTTGGTAGTATATATATGTCTGTGCTACTCTCTCGCTTCTTCTCAGTTTAAACCCCGGCATTTTAATTAATTCTCACAGGATAGAAGATAGTGTTGCAGAAATCGGTCCGACAAGAAACCAAGCACCACACTTGGAGAGTTGGAGAACTCAGGTTTATTAAGCCAGAGGCCCCAAACAAGCTAACGCTCCAAAGTTCTGGTCCCCAAGCTCAGGGTGAGTTTTGCTTTTATAGGGGTCAGTGCACATGATTACAGTTAGCATTGGTAGATTAGTTACTTGGTTTACAGAGCACAAAAGTTTCCAAACAGAAACTTACAAGAGCAGGTGCAGAATATTCCATATTTAGCAAAACATCTTATGGTTACATTTGATTGCTAGGTCATCCTGTTTTTGTTTTTCTTTTTCGGTGCAACAAGTATATTTTACAAAAGCAGAATGAGCATGGAGTTATTTTTAGCTGAGTGCAAGTTTCTAATTTTCCTCTTTAATAGTACCAACAAAAGCAGGGAATTTGGGAGCTTTCTCTGAACTGAGCTCATTTAAGCTATGTACTTATGTAGAAGCATTCATTTTTGCATGGAGGTATCTTTCCAATCCTATGTGACTCGGAGTCAAGGGCACATGAGAGATGAAGTCATCATTCTGTACTGGGCAGTGGTGTTTTGTTGTTTTACCCCAAGAAGAGCAAACAATAGGAAACAAATTTATGCTTTCAAAGTTCCCCTCAGTATACATTATCTAAGAGTCCCATTTGGAGATAACATATCATAGAAATGACAATAAAAAGTCCAAAAATGAAATATTTAACTTCCCCCACAGTCTTAGAACCAGACTGATTTGGGGGATTACTTGTTCAGATGGAGTAGAACATAAGACCCACACGTTAATAGATACTCTGTCACATCACAGAGGAAGTTGTCTGTTTCTGCCAGCCTGAGGAAGTTAAACTGCAAAAGGAAAGAAATGGCACGTAGCGTTAATGCTTAGCTATAGTTGGCAGCATCAAAAATGTCTACTGCGAGTACTTTTTTTAGTTTCTCATTTGCCTTATAATTTATTAACTTATAGAAGTTTTACCTTTTTTATTCAGTTAAATATATTCCTTTAGGGTTTTTGTCTTTAATATTTAGATGGCCAGTCACCAAATAATCACTCTGTCTTAGTCCATCTAGGCTGCTATAAGAAAATACCATAAACTGAATAACTTGTAAACAACAGAAATATATTTCTCACAGTTCTGGAGACGGGAAAGCCCAAGAAGAGCAGGATGCTGGCAGATCCGGTGTGAGGTAGGATCCCCTTCCTGGTTCATGGATGATGCTTTCTCGCTGTGTTGTCACATGGTAGAAGGGTTGAAGGAGCTCTCTGAGGTCTCTTTTATAAGGGGATTAATCCCAATCATGGGGACTCCACCCCCATGACCTAATCACCTTCCAAAGCCCAGTCTCCTAAAAGCATCACCTTGGGGGTTAGAATTTCAGCTTCTGAATTTGAGGGGTACCCAAACATTTGGCCCATGACATCCTCCACAGCAACCACTTCTTGGAGAAAGTCCATCTGTAGGGTGAGTGGATGAGGCCCAGGCTTCTGAGCTGATATTATCTGGGGCAGTGAATCCCCAGCAAGGGCCACATTAAGACCTCCTTTATTTACAATATACATAAGTCAAATCGTTATGCTGAATGCCTTAAACTCATACAGTGCTGTATGCCAAATACATCTCAGTAAAACTGGGGGAAAAAAGACCTCATTTATTTTATCACCCAAGTGTCAATTCTTGAATTTGATTGCCTTTGGCAGACATACCTTCTTGTTTGTCACAGGCCCTCACCAGCCCCATTTTTTTGCATCTGATCACTTCTCACTGAAGTTATCTGTCTGGCCCCTGCAGGCATCTGCTTGTGGAGCCAGGGTCCATAGAGCCTCCTTCCCAGAGAAGAAAGAGAACTTAATTAGGAAAAGCTGAGGAAGACCTGCGACATGGCTTGGGTAGCTATGGCCAGAGGTTGCGGTCTGTTTCCAGAAGGGGGCACAGGAAAAGAAGCTGGGCAGACAAAAGCTACATCCCCTTCAGTGACTCAGCTACCCTCTGACTTGGTCTCTACTGCTTCTGCTCACTGACCCTCCAAGTACGTCTTAAATCCAGCTCACGAGAGAGCTGATTGAGAAAGAGAGCCACCAATATTCCAGATGGGCAGAGATGGGGAGAGCTTCATAAGCCATTAACCAGCCTATAGAAGACCGTCCTCCAGTCCAGTGACCTCCTCTGGTCCAATCAGCAGCAGAGAAGTGGACATGGCTTGGAGTGCAGACATGGCTGCACTGTCACCTGTCCCAGCTTTAAGAATAGAACATTACTTGACAATATTTGCCCATTCTGGTGTAACTTACATGTCTCCAATGCTTAACAGCTGCCATTGGAGCTAGCGCTCTTATTCAGTTCTGCAGTGTTAAGACAACTTTTACTGTTGAAGATGTGAGCGAAGTGTGCATGTACATCGACTGAATTCACTTCTGTGCCATTTTTGTAAATACAATGATTTTGCACAGCCTTTCACAAATCTCTACATTAATTTTACATATTAAAAAGTAGGTGATGTGCCAACCAGAAGCACAAGCGTTCCTACACAAAACTCTGTATGTCATTAGAACCTTGTATAGTGAGAGTAGTTTACCATCTTGGCTTATAGAATACCAAACTGAAATCTTTTCTCCATCTGCTCTAGATAAGCTTTTAATTTTTATTATATTTTTAATTGGCATATAGTTGCTTTACAATATTGTGTTAGTTTCTACTGTACAGCAAAGTGAATCAGCAACACGGACACATATGTCCCCTCTTTTTTGGATCTCCTTCCCATTTAGGTCACCACAGAGCATTGAGTAGAGATCCCTGTGTTATACAGTAGGTTCTCATTAGTTATCTATTTTATACATAGTATCAATAGTGTATATATGTCAATCCCAATCTCCCAATTCATCCCACCCCCTGTTTCCCTCGGTATCTGTATGTTTGTTCTCTACTTCTGTATCTATTTCTGCTTTGTAAATAAGATCGTCTATACCAATTTTTTCAGATTCCACATATATGCATTAATATGTGATATTTGTTTTTCTCTTTCTGACTTACTTCACTCTGTATGACAGTCTCTAGGTCCATCCATGTCTACAAATGACCCAATTTCGTTCCTTTTTATGGCTGAGTAATATTCCATTGTATATACGTACCACATCTTCTTTGTCCATTCCTCTGTTGATGGACATTTAGTTTGCTTCCATGTTCTGGCTATTGTAAATAGTGCTGCAATGAACATTGGGGTGCATGTGTCTTTTTGAATTATGGTTTTCTCTGGGTACATGCCCAGTAGTAGGATTGTTGGGTCATATGGTAGTTCTATTTTTAGTTTTTTAAGGAACCTCTATACTGTTCTCCATAGTAGCTGTATCAATTTACATTCCCACCAACAATGCTTGAGGGTTCCCTTTTCTCCACACCCTATCCAGCATTTATTGTTTGCAGATTTTTGATGATGGCCATTCTGACCGGTCAGAGGTGATACCTCATTGCAGTTCTGATTTGCTTCAAACTTTTTAATTGTTACTAATATCCATGTCATTCAGTGGCCTTGTGCAGATGTGATAGGTTGCTTAGGCATGTCTTTTGTCCTATGCAGAATGTTTCATTTTGACTTTTATGAAAATTGCAATTCACGTAATTTATATAAGCTTCTTAAATGTAGAAACTTGTACTTCCACAGTCAATTGCGGGAACACTAGAATAAAAGATTTTACTACTTGGAAAAATTTTTGCTTAAGAGCAAATGTAAGTTAATTCATTTAACTAAGAATACTTTAACACATTATAAAAAGCATATTTAGAAGAACCGGAGCCTTCCTCTAACATTCTTCTCAATCTGTCCTGGGGAAATGTGGCGGAATGCTGAAGACAGAATTTCCACCAACACACAGTATCAGGTCACATGTTTCAAAGAAGAAACAGTAAAGCCATTTTAAGTTTCTATTCCAGAATTTCCCTTTTATCACACTTTCCAACTTTGTATTCTGCATACCCAAAGGTTTATATTTCTTCCTGATAAGCTTTTGGACCATCATCCCTCAAAAACAAAACCAAAATAACCAAACCAAACCAAAACAAAAAAAAAACCCTGTTATAGTCTCCATACTACATAAGGAACTTAACTTCCTAAGTACTTCATAGCACTTGACAAAGAAGTGCTCAGGAGGGGCTGTAAGTATGGTAAGCACCCTTTGGTTTTCTTCAAGTGAGGATGTAACTCTCACACACTGGACTGGTGGGTCCAGTACAGAATTTATCTGTCGAACACTGTGCGAATCACTTCACACATGTTTCATTTCATTCTCTGAATAACTAAAGGTATCATTGTCCTCATTTTTTAGGTTGTAGTATATAGAACTGTGAAATGACTATATGTTAGCACAAATATGAATGTTAAGCTATTAGGACAAGACTTGAAAATCTGGATGAGACAAGTTTGCACCAAGTAATGCAATCAACTCAACTCCATTAGACAGGGGGACCTTAACTCTCCAGCAATGCACCCACTCCACCCTAAAGAAGGTCGTGGCCAACAGCAGCAAAAACATCTGGCAGATTCAGTGCCAAAAACAACATTGTGAGAATGAGTATTCAAAGGCTTCCTAGGGATTTTCTGTTCTAACACCCAAACATTTGTAGAAGGAAATAAGGATTTTATTTTTTAGGTGGCAGATGCCCTTCATTAATTAAAAGTCTTAATTAAACAAACAATTTGCTACCAACTCTTCCACGTTTTTCTCATTAATAAGAGTGAGGAAGAATCAGTCATCTCCTCCTAGATATCTACTATAAATCCCACAGTCCCATGACTTAGTGAAGTAAGGAGTCCATTTAATTTGATAGTGTTATTTTCAAAACTAGTTTGAAAACTAGAAAACTTGGGAAAGAAACATGATTAGGAGGAAGTTGGTTATACCCTAAGGAGAACAGGTAGCCAAAAATCTGCTGCCTCGGAAAGCATTTCTTCAATTGTCAGAAAAGCAGGGCCAGGGAGATTTGCATATAGTCTGAATTTGATAGAGGAAATATTCTCACCCAGAAGAGGGCTGCTGGGACCTCTGACAGCTTGGGCAGTAAAATCTAGCCTGCCTGGACACGGTACCCATCCACATTAATCAGAAAGTCTGCATCAGAGTCGCTTCTCCACTGTCTATTCTGGGGAAGCATTCTGTCAAGCCAAATTCTTTTTTCAGTACGTTCCCTTTTTTTTCATTAACAAAATAATCCAAGTTAATATAAAATTTAGAAAATAATAGCAGAGAGAAGAATAAAAGCAATCACCTGCAGTCCCACTACTTAGATAACTACTGTTAATATTCTGGCGTATTTCCTTCCAGCCTTTCTTCTATGTATATAAAGTTTGGTTTGGTATTAGTTTTGTTTGTTTTGTACATGGCTATGGTTGTCCAAAATACCCACTTTGCATGCGTCTTTATTTTCTCACTTAAAATCGCGTCATGAGTGTTTCCCTATGTGGCTATGCGGGCTTCCTAAACGTTGTTTTCAATGGCTGCCTGAATTCTGAATCCCACGGTGGCTCCTCCTACCCCTCCCCACCCCAACCCTCCTCCCAGAGTCAGCTGCTCTGTGCTTAGAAAAGGCAGGCTCATTTTATTGTAAAACAGCCTTGGCTGGTAAAGGAAATCTGCTGTCCCCAAAACTCATAATGCATTTCATTACCTCCGGATTATCAGTGTGGAATTATTCACATCACTGCCCTTAATTATCCACCTCGCTGCCTTCTTCATTAGCATGGAGGGTGGAACCCAGGCTGGGCTGTATTCTCTTCAGAGCCCCAGTCACTTCTGATTAGTGAGTGGCTTAGAAAATGGCCTCAGCTCAAGCAGGCCACTGCCAGTTAGTGCTCTGTACCGGCAAAGGACATCACTGGTAGTCCTTCTCTGGGTCAACAGAAAGGCGATGGGATGGGGGTGGTTGGGGGCTGGGGGAGGGAGGGCCGGGCCGGTCTCAGTGGCTACACCAGCCCCTCCTACCGCTCCTCGCTTCTCCCCTGCCCCCAGAGCGCATCTCCCTCTTCACCCAGCTTCTCATCAGCGGAAGAAAGGAGTTTGGCTGTAGGAGCTTGCCTGTGAGACAGCAGCAACCTACAATCCTATAATACTTGTCATTCCGCCACCTCCCTGGCCCTCCCCCGACGCAGGACGGCCCCTAACAAAAGGCCCCAGTTTGACCCCCAAGGCAGGCAAAAGCTGATTCAAAGCAGGGATTTGAATCTATTTACGCTGAGCAGACCAAAGACCACAAACCCGCCACATTCAATTCACTAACCTCTAAGTCAGGCAGAAACATGAGTTTTCTTTTTTTTTTTAATAGGAGCCAAGTAAACTAGTACAATCTCAAACATATCTACAGTATTTTTAAAGGCTTGAAGCAGGATATAAACACAACCTGCAGCATAAAACAGAACAATGACAATACTCCACCGTTTTTCAGCACGAGCTCCTGTCAGAAGCTCTTTATTCAGAAATGACACACCTCTGCAAACTCTCTACCACTGAAAAGGAATTCCTGGTAGATAGACATTTTTGTTGTCCTAAAGGCCAGCCTGTGAACGCTGTTGCTAAGTGCTGCTTTTTAAAAGGATGGCAACATCATAACCTATTGGTTTGCTTCCCATCCGTGGCTCGAAAATATGTATGTAAAGTCTGCTGTCCCAGGGCTGGGGCTTCTCACTCACCAGCTGGGACAGTCAGAGGCTGTTTCCTCCCCAGTCCCAAGGCGAACAGAGGCTCCTTGTCTGGAAGGAGCCAGCCAGGAAGTGCCTGCTGTTCCAGGGTAAACGTGGACATTCACTTAAGAAGTCAGGCTGTCTCGAGAATGAACTCTGATCACACAGGATGGAGCAGTTAGGGCCCAGAGCTGCGACAGTGACAGCTAGGAAACAGTAGGTAATATCTGAGCTGTAGGCTGGGGCTCTTCTTTGCCTAAAGCTTCAGCAAGATTGTTTTGGGGGATTGAAAGAAGTGACTGATTTATAAGACAGAGTATTTGATCTTCAGGAAAAATTCTCTCAACTTTTCTGAGTCAAACTTTACTAATAGGGACCACTAGAAGTCTCCTCTGTGTTATTTCATAGGCTGCACTTTCTTCAATCCCACTGATAAATGCATTTTCTGATAGTCTCACTTATATATTTACACACTTGCTTAATCTATCTTTAAATTAAACTGTATTTTAAAGCAGTTTAGGGTTCACAGCAAAATTGAGGGGAAGAGATTTTCCATATCCCCCTGCCCCCACCTGTGCACAGCCTCCTCCGTTATCAACATCCCGCACCAGAGTCGTGCATTGGTTACAACGGATGAACCTACATTAACACATCACAATCACTTAAAGTCCACAGTTTACATTAGGGTTCACTCTTGGTGCTGTACCCTGCGTGGGTTTGGACAAATGCATCACGACATGCATCCATCATTATAGCGTCAGGCGGCGTGTTTTTATTGCCCTAAAAATCCTCTCTGCTCTGCCTATTCATCCCTCCGCCTCTCACCCCTGGCAACCACTGATCTTGTACTGTCTCCACAGTTTTGCCTTTTCCAGAATGGAAATCATACAATATGTAGCCTTTTCAGATTGGCTTCTTTTACTCAGTAACGTGCATTGAAGTTTCCTCCATGTCTTTCCACGGCTTGATTGCTCATTTCTTTTTAGCACTGATTAATATTCCATTGTCTGAATGTACCAAATTTATCCGTTTGCCTACTGAAGGACATCTTGGTTGTGTCCACGTCTGGGCAAATATAAAGAAAGTTGCTACAAACCTCCATGTGTAGGTGTTTGTGAGGGCATGGGTTTTCAGTTCCTTTGGGTAAATACCAAAGAGTGTGATCCAATCATAGGATAAAAGTATGTTTAATTTTGTAAGAAATCCATTCTTTTTTTAGCAAACATTTATTAAGTGTAAACTATGTGTTAGGCATGATGTTAAGCTGGAAACGCCTCAGAGAACATGGTAAACGTGAGCTCTGGTCTTGGCAGAATGCTATCCCGCTAGATATGCGTGTGCATCTTATAGATCTATATATAATATCTCCTCTCACTTTGTCTAGCACTTGCTAGGTGGCAGGCATGCTGCCCAGTACTCTACATGCATTCTCTTTTTTAATCTGCGTGACAACCATATGGGATAGAAGTTGTTTTCCCCATTTTGCAGATGAGGAAATTCAAGTTGAGAGAGGTTACATCATTTGCACAAACCATGCAACTCACAGATGGCAAAGCTAGGATGCAAAACAAAGTCTGACCGGTTCCCAAGTCTGTGTTTTTAATCACTGTATGATGCAGCCTCTCTGGTGCTTACGAACCATCTGGATGACCCATTGGTCCAAGATCAGGCGCCTGGGGATCTCACACACACCCACAAGGTACCACTGGAAAAAAGGTGGACGCTTGGAAACAATGGGAAAAGCTAAAGATGTTGCTACAAAGCTTCTTCAGAAAAAGTATATTTTTATGCCAAATTCTAGAAGGTTCAAACTAGAGGACACCTTAGAATTTCTCTACTCTGAACAACTTAAGATCCACCATCAGAAGGATGGCTAAATCAAATGGTATATTCATTCAACAGGATATTACACAGAACAAACCAGAGCCACGTGCACCAACATGGATTAACCTCCAAACGTGGAATTAAATTTTAAAAAAGCAAACTGAAAAGGGATAAGAATAACCATCCCCTTCATTTAGAGTGTAAAAACAAGCAAAATGATGTGAGACATTGTTTGCGGTCAGGCATAGAGTGTCAAAAATACACATGGGAATGATAAACTCCATTAAAGGGATAATGGATGTTTCTGGTGATGAAGAAAGGAGAATGGGAATAGGCCAGGGTTCAGAAGAGGCCTTGAAGGTATCTTAAGAATATATAAAGAAGCAAATATGGCAAAGTAATAGGAGTTATTAGAGTGGGTGGCAAGCACATTCTTAATTGTTATGTTATTCTATAACAATTTCTGTTTAAAATATCTCATAGTATTTTTTTAATTATTATTTTTTCATTTATTTATTGGCTGCGTTGGGTCTTCATGGCTGTACGTGGGCTTTCTCTAGTGGCGCCGAGTGGGAGATACTCTTCGTTGCTGTGTGTGGGCTTCTTTTGTTGCAGAGCACGGGCTCTAGGCACGCAGGCTTCAGTAGTTGTGGCTCGCAGGCTCTAGAGCACAGGCTCCGTAGTTGTGGTGCATGGGCTTGGTCACTCCAACTTGACATGCAGGATCTTGCAGGGCCAGGGATCGAACCCATGTCCCCTGCATTGGCAGGTGGATTCTTAACTACTGTGCCACCAACGAAGTCCCTCTCATAGCTTTTTAAACCATCTAGTCCATCTCCCTCATTTTGCAAAGAAACTGAGGTCCAGGGAAGTAAAATAACTGGGCCCAGTTCACACAGCTGATGAGAGAGAGTATTAAAACAGAGGTCTCAGTGATCTGGGTTGTTTCTGTTCTGCCTTTCCATATCTAGTAGATTCCCTTGGACTTTTGCTCAAACTCCACAATTGAAGAATTGTGAGGCTGCTGTGTACCAAATGGACTGGCCTACCCCCTTGTCTATGTTTTGTGTTTCTGGGCTCCCAGTTCTCAATTCTCATGACCTAGGAACTACAGACATTTTAATACTTGGAGACCTTGAAATTGGAAATTCAGAAGACCAAAAAGCCACTCGCCAAATGGATAGAATGATTATAACCACAATTCTAACACGTTTGGTTAGCAGTTTCCTAGTTAATAAGAACATCATTGGAAGATTCAAATTAGCACACAGGAGAGGAGTGGAGAGGACAGATGGCTCCTAGAGGTGGAATGGTAGGCAGAAATAGCAGAGAGAGAAGACATCTAAATAGCAAATAAGAGCATTATGAATCCTGATTGTTCAATGTAAGTGGCAATCGGTTCATTAAAAATAAGTTAAATTTAAAATGTTTGGGGGCAGTTTTTGTCAAATTTAGAAGCATGGGAGGATCCTTGGAGGAGCTTTTTCAAAAACGTGCATATCTGGGATCCACCCCCACCAAATTCCATTCAATTGTTGTGGGTTTGGACCCAGGTATTGGCATTTCTATAAAGCTCCTCAAATGATTCTCAAATGATTGCCAAAGTTGAGAAGCATCATTTTAAGGTGTTGAGTACTAAAATTCAGCTATTGAAAAACAAATATATTTGAGGGGTTCGTTACTCCTCAGTAGAATCTGGTATAAAGGTTGTACTTTATGTGTGTGTGTGTGTGTGTGTGTGTGTGTGTGTGTGTTTGACTCAGCTTGGTGCTCTAGATACCTCCCCTGCCCTGACTCTCCAACCCTGATCCTCCCATGTACAGCTATTCTGCAGTGACTTCCTAAGATCTCGGGGAGTTTTCTCAGGCCTCTCTCCTACCTCCGTTCCAAATCTCCTGCTTTGTCCAAAGGTTTTCCATCGATTCTATTTTCATGCATCCACAGCTCTGTTCAGCCTCGTTAGAGTAACACTTCTGGTGGGCTGTCTGCTTTTCTTTCAATCTGGCTTTACCTCTCAATTCTGGCTTCTGGATTTCCTCTGCTCTCTCGCCCCTGCTCCCTGCCTCTTCAGCTCAGATTCCCCAGAACTCTTGTCCAGGACTCACTTTCTGGGCCCTCTCCTGCCTGGAAGTACAGTTCAGACATTGTATACTCTTCCTTACTCATTCACTTTGGCAAATGAGTACAGTATAACCTTAGTAACTCCAGGTTTTCTTGAGCAGCAGCATTGTTAGACATCAAGAATGATGTCTAACATCATTTGGACTTCCCTTGTGGTTCAGTGGTTAAGAATCCACCTGCCAATACAGGGCACATGGGTTCAATCCCGAGTCCAGGAAGATCCCACATGCTGTGGAGCAACTAAGCCCAGGCACCACAATTACTGAGCCCACATGCCACAGCTGCTGAAGTCCATGCACCTAGAGCCCATGCTCTGCAATAAGAGAAGCCACCGCCATAAGAAGCCCATGCACCACAGCGAAGAGTAGCCCCCGCTCTCTGCAACTAGAGAAACCCATGCACAGCAACAAAGACCCAATGCAGCCAAAAATTAATTAATTAATTAGAAGAAAAAAAGAATGACAAATTTAAGATCTGCGATGTGGGATGTGCAGAGTGGGTTGGCCAGCCCTCATGTCTCTGACCCATGGGTCTGGGCTCCCCATTTCAAATGCTGTGACATAAGATCTATACACATTTCAAAATCTGGAATCCTGAAACTGAAGTTAACAGGTTTGAAGATTCACTAGTGAAATGGGTAAAGTAATCAAAAGCTATAGAACTTCTAAGACTATGGAGTGGACCGTGAGTTTCATACAATTTTTCCTGAGCTTTCATTGTATGTAATACTGAAGGTTTTCATTCATTGAGCACCTCCTCTGTGTTAGCACTAAACAGTTAAGGTTATACACATTTTACGGATTAGAAACTGAGGTCACCTGATTTGTTCCAAATCACTTAGTGAATAAATGCTGGAGTTAGGAGTTTAACCAGTGTCCATCTGATTCCCAGATTCTTTATTTTACATAAATGTTTTATATAGCAGCAACTCATTCACGCGCACACACACTCCTTTCTTTCCTTTTGTCCACCTCTTCCAGTTCATTTTTGTTTAATTTTTAAAAATCCCAGAAAGCATGAGATTCACTAAGATGGGAATAATATGGCAGTAGCTTACATTAAAAGAAAATAAAATGTCCCGGAAAAAAAAAGTTGATTTCTGCAAAACAGGTCAAATTTTCCCATTTGGGATTCCAGGGCTATGTACTTACAAAATGTTTTGACCTCAAGAAAAAAATATGTAGTTCAAAGTTGAAATGTCCTACATCCCTGAGTAGTGCTATGCTTTGTCAACTAGGGAGAGACTAAGCCCAGCCTGCAAGAGGACAAAGTGTGAAGCAGCTTTAACCTCTTTGTGCCACCCCCACACAGCATCCTTGCCCAGATCCTTCAGGGGTCCGAGCACCTAAATCTGTTTCTTCCCCTAAAGTGACCACCTATGCCTCTTGCTGGTTTAATATGGAATAAAAGGGCAGATCTGTCAAGGAGGGAGGATGTCTCTGATGCTTCTGGTTCTCCAGGCCTTTGGGGTCACACTCCAGTCCTGATCTCCTGCCAAGGTGGAGGCTGGATGTCCTTTGGGGACACGCAGATGGTGGTGATGACCGTCAGGAAATCATTGGCAGAGAAGTTCTCACGCACATCACCGTTAGGGCCTTGGGAGTTCCGAAGTTGAGGACTCTACCCACAGCGAGTGAATCAGACTCAGCTGTTCTTGTGTTCAAATCCTTATACGGTGTGCCTTTGTACAGTGGGAACTTTCTCTACCAAATAAAATAGGAAACCTGTACATATGCTCTTTTTTTTTTAACATGGACTATTAAGAAACATTCTTACACAAAGGATATTAATTAGTTCTATAATGTCTCCTAGATTAAGACCCATTCTGATAAGCAGAATTTTGAGTTTACAGTGAGTTGAAAAGTTGTATTTTTAAAAAATGTTCCCTGTACTTTTCTACTAACCTTGCATCAGCCCTGGAAGCATACTGTGTCTGTCTGATCATTAGTATAGAATAGCACGTAGAATAAACCAGGGCCATAGGGATCTAGAACACAGTAGTTATTTGAGTGCTTTGCAATAGATTTGTTGATTGGTGATATGAAGTACATGCCCTGCCTTCCTTGATCCATTTTCTCCATTGGGTTTATGGCATTGACAGTCTCCCACAATTGTGCCCCTCCCCGACACCCACTGTCCCTCTCTTTCTCAGTTACCTTGACCTTGCCATTCTGTTCTGTACTGAATGAGGTAATGAAGCAGTTTTTTAAAAAGTTCTTTTATTTTTGAAAAACAACAAAAGCAGCAATAACAAAAGGAATACACAAGCTTTCAACAAAACAGTTCTTGAAAAAAAAAAAAAACAATTAGGGTCTGACTCTATTCCCTTCCACCCCCAAATCACCGCAGTTTACGACAAAAGTTACTTAGAACAGGACCACAAAATTACTGACGTTGAAACTCGCCGGCCTCTAGCTTTAGGTAACTCCTCTCCCGTAAACAACATCCTCTTTGAATCAGTGAGATACCAGTGTGGGGTTACTTCTTACTCATTCTAGTGGGGAAAGTGCTCCTGCTTCAGCCCTTGTGGGGACCACGGAAGAATGACTGTCTCCTCCATGCTGAGGTCCTGATGAAGCCTCAGGAAATATCACCGACACCATCACCAGATACCTTGAGAGGAATGGCTTCTGAGGCTCAGCCGCGGCCAGGTTTGTTGGGAAAGACCCCGCTTTCCTTTCATCAGCGTGGTGAAGCCACACCAGCCACTTGAATTCTAACCTTGACCGCTCAGACCTAGGATTTCAGCTGGAGCAAAAGAACCCAGCTTGGTTTCTACCCACAGGAATACACGTTTGTACTATGAGTGACTTGAGTATATGTACTCATTTTTAAATTTTTAAAAAAATTTTTTATTGAAGTACAGTTGATTTACGATGTCATGTTAGTTTCAGGTATACAGCACAGTGATTCAGATATATATGTGTGTGTGTGTGTGTGTGCACGTGTGTGTATATATACTTTTTCAGATTCTTTTCCCTTATAGGTTATTATAAAATATTGGATATAGTTCCCTGTGCTATACAGTAGGTCCTTGTTTGTTATCTATTTTATATATAGTCATGTGTATATGTTAATCCCAACCTTCTCTAATTTATCCCTGCCCCCTCCTCTGCCCTTTGGTAACCATAAGTTTGTTTTCTATGTCTGGGTTAAATGTTTTGATGTCATTAAAATTATTAAAGTAAGAAAACTGGAAAAAAATTAATGCATCTCTATTTACATTTTGGGGGAAAACATGGAAGAACAGAACAGAGCAATGGCTGGCAAAGGATGGCCTGAAGGCTAAATCTGGCCTACCATGTGTTTTTATATGAGCCACAAGCTGTGAATGGATTTTATATTTTAAAATAGTAAGGGTAAATCAAAAGAAGAAGAATATTTCATAATATGTGAAATTATATGAAATTCAAATTTCAGTGTCGATAAATAAAATTTTATTGGAACCCAGTTATACCCATTCATTTATGTCTTGTCCACACCAGCTTTCACACTATAATGGCAGGGTAGAGTTGCTACAACAGAGATGGGTGGCCCACAAAGCATGAAATATTCCCTATTGACCTTTTACAGAAAAGTTTGTCAACTCCTAGAATAAAAAAAAAAAGTACCCAAAGTTTCACTTTCGCAAAGAAATGTTTTTTTCTATTTTTTTCCTGTTTTATTACTATTGGTAAAGGAGGTCTTTCATTATTTTGTGTTTTCTTAAAACCATATTTTTCTCTTAAAAGAATATAATTTAACCACTATAGAAATGGAAAGTGGCACAAAAGAATACAGAAGGTAAACATCCCCAATAAATAATCTCAATGTCCAGAGAAAACAAAGGCTAATATTTTAGTATATATTCTTTCAATCTTTTTAATGTGCATTTTCCCAGTTTTTACAAAATTGAGTTCATGATATCTGGCATTGTGCTTTCTTTCACTTAAATTTAAGTTATGAACATTTCCTGCAAACTTTTCAATATTAAGGTCAACTAAAATGAAATGTTTCTCCCCATTCCCTGAATAATGCCTTATGGGCTATTTTATCCCATGACAGAAAATGGTCTTTTTGTCTAGAATAAAAAAGTAGTTGAAGCCAATTTCCGTGAGTTTAGAAGAGCAGTCTTGTAGCTCTTTCAAGTTACCCAGAATCTTTATGTTCTGTTTTATATTTCTTTGAAGAAATAAGACCTTTTTCTTTAATAAGCAAACTATTAAAAATACAGCATGCCTTTTTCTAGGCTTTTGCTTTTGAATATAACAGGAGAATGAGAATCTTTCCAATTGAGGTTTTATTGGTTTCTGTGGTGTTAAGGGTAGTATTTCTGCATGTCTATAAGATCCTCCCTGTATCTATGTACAAATACTAACACAAAACATAACTGTACTTGCAGAGTTATGCCAATTCCTTTGTGAGAGTGATTGTTGAAAAGCATTACTAATTACTAGAAGGGTCATGTTATTTTATTATCAAAAGACACATATTGAAAATAAAAGTTGTTTTGAAACCACACCTAGCAACAGGTTATGGTAATGCATAACTACTATATTTAAGCCAAGTTATTTCCTTAGGTCTAAGTGCTAAAGAATCAACATAAAAAGATTAAAGGATTGGGGGGCGGGGGGGTGTGGGTAGGTTCAGGGAATCTTTGTTGCCTTGTGCGAGCTTTCCTTGCTATCACAAATGGAGATTGCTCAAACTATTGGGAAATAATCTACTTTGAAAAGAAGTGGTTTCAGTTCCACACATGGCCCTTATTCTATGCAGAAACCAGAGTTGCTTTTGTTTTACCTTACAACTTCTATTACCCAGATGGAATTGAGGGACATTGAATCAATTTGAAAAACCAAAGTTTTTACTGTAAGTGATGCATATCAAGGGATTGGTCCTCATTGTGGATAACCAGAGTGTGGAGTTGAATTTATTTGGTTCCCTTAACTGTGCAAAAGGCATCAAATAAGTTTACTACAGTGAGGACAAACTAGTGATTATCTTTGATCCATAAACCTTAGTTCACTGAAACCCCAATCTAGGCTGTTTATTGCAATCACAGTGATTTTATATACACCCCAGAAAAGGAAAGCAAAGAAAAAGTGGGGAAATGGAAGGAAGGAAAGGAGGGAGGGAGGGAGGGAGGGAGGGAGGGAAATAAGAAAAGCTGTTGACTTATAACATCTTTCTGTGTGTTAACAATGGAACCATTGCAGCTGAGGAATTCTTTGATGATTTACAGCCAAGAAGAACTTCAACCCCTGTGGACTGAAAATACAGGCAGGTTTTCAACTGCCTTGGGCTCTCAGTCTTTGCTGCCAGATGCAGTGAGGAAGTTAAGGAGATAATTCTTTCCATGAGGAGGAATGGGGCAAGGAAACCGTGTCCTGAAATGCGGGAAGAGTGACCACAGAACTCTGAGGTTGAACTGTGCTAAGTGGTCAGATTGCTCATCCACAAAACAGGCTGACAATACCCTCGCCACCCCAGAAGATGGGAGCTCCAAGGGCTATGGAAGAGCTTGGCCTAGAGTAGGCTGCGACAAATGACTGCAGACTTTGAATTGAGGACGTTCGGCAAAACTGTGGCTACCTGCACACAGGAGCACCTTTTAGGTCACATGTGAGGAGGGACTGGTATATTATAAGCCACAGCAGAGAATTATCCCTCAGAGACATTCAGGTAGCTTCTCTTAACTCCGGATATTTGACATGGTCTCCTCAAATGGATTCGCCACGTCCTAGTGTGAGTGTGTTCTCCAACAAGGTTCTAGGCCACACTTCTTCTGGAAAGAAGACACTTCTCCCTCTCATCTGATTTAGCACCTACATTATATCCCAGCCTCTTGAAACAAAGCCAGCAAAAGGCAAACTGGGTGACTGTAAAAATTATTTTCTAATAATAATTCATTGTCAATTTCCAGCTAAATGTGGCCGGCTCTGCGGTGGGCTGGCCAGGGGCCAGGCCGTGAGAACGGAAGCAAGACTTCAGCTTGAAACTGGATTGCTGGATTTGGGAGATGAAAGGTAAGCTTTGGGCATGACTGGGCAGGAGAAGATGGAGCCAAAGTCTGCTCCTCACCTCCACCCCTGACCCCTGGTCCAACAGCCCCCCGTGAGCTACTCAACAGGGGAAAGAAATCATAGCCGCTGCCAGCTCCTTTTCTCCTAGGAATCACGTGGAATGTGCCTTGGGTTATCATCGTTGGAAACTAACTCTTTTGGTCACTAAACCCTAACCAGAGAGGTCTTCAGAAGAGTCACACATGGGTTTCCACTGAAAAGAAGTGGCGAGGTCAGGAGGCTGGCAAGCTGGGTGGGTGGCGCAGCAACGGCTCCCAGCCTCAGGAAGCCAGGAATAATCATAGCTCGCTTTATTAAGTGCTTAAACGCATTCCTCTTTAATCGTCACGTCAATGCTGCGAGGTGAGCTTTTATTACTCCCATTTTACAGGTACAGAAACTGAGACACAGAAGTTAATTAGCCCAGTATCACACAGCTGGTCCCATAGTAATCCTACCTCTGATTTTCTGGACACATAACCTTTTCGAATGAAGACTTCATTTCCCAGCCTTCCTTGCAGCTGGTTCCAGACACAGACTGAGATCTGGCCAATGGGCTATAAGGGGAAATGGTATCGTGCAGTATGAGTAACTTCCTGGACTTACCTGTAAAAAGGAAGGAGCTTCCCCACTCTCTCCTCTTCCACCATCCTGCTGCTTGAAATGTTGAAGTAGTGAGACATCTTGGGCCTTACAGTTGAAGGCATCATCCTATAGATTGTGAAATAGGATTGAAGGAGCCTGGCTTCTGACAGCCTCATAGCATAAACCAGCTATACATGCCCGGGCCTCCTACCTCAAACTATTAAGTAATGGAAAAAATTGACTTCTCTCTTGTTGAAACCTCTGTTATTTGGATTTCTTTCATATAGCCAACCTATACTCCAACCTATTTCAAAGCTGAGCTGGAATTTGAACCCAGTTCTGCCTGATGCTAAAGCCACGTTCTTATCCACCATGCAGTTATCATTCTAGGTGCTGTTATCAGATGAACATTATGAATTCTTAACAGGAGAAGTATTTGTAGTTCCTTCTTTAAAACAAAAGACCAGGAGGGAATATGGGGATATGTATATAAAAACAGATGATTGAACTTGGTATACCACCCCCCAAAAATAATAAATAAATAAATAAATAAATAAATAAATAAATAAATAAATAAAAACCAAAAGACCGCTTTTTGACACTTGATTCTAAAGAATAATGGCGTCAATTCAAAGACCCTCTCAGTATGAAGCTTCTATAAAATAAAGTTTGCATGGCATTCCTAGGTATTAATAGGGCCAGTAGTCTCTGTGAGCCACTCCCATTCATGGTTTCCATTAAACAAAAGAATCTGAAGACCTTCCCTCTTATTTCTGATATGATTGAAAGTAAGCAGGGTGAGCCTGGAGGAGACTTTACATAGATATACTTATGGGCAACTTTTCACCCGTCGCAGAGGTGATTCCTCCCTTAGTCCTGGTACCTGGGCCATTTCCTGCTGGCTCACCCTCTGCCAAAATAGGAAAGGCTCTGATATCTGGAATCCATCATTGTAACATCCCAGCCTCCCTTTTGCTGTACGCTTTACTCCTTTCCAACAGTGCCAGGAAGGGGCATCCTATTCCTAGGAGGTGCCTGGGACAGAAGCACCAATTTTCATCCCCTCTTGAGTTATTCAGTCAAGTTCAGGCTCTGCCACTTGACTAACAGGGGCTACTAACTATGTAACCACAGCCAAGTCCCTATTATCTAATGGGAATAATAACAGATCTCACAGGGCTGTTGGTTGAATTAAGCAAGATTATAAATGCGAATTAACCTGGCTCACAATAGATGCTCAGTGAATAACCATTCTCTGAACTTAATTGGTTCTCTGATTCTTCCTTCCCTTTTCCTGCTGAGCCAACAAGGTTCACGCCGCATTCCAAGCAGTAATTCCTCTTATTCCACCATTTCAACAACCTAGGTAGTTTTCAGATGATGCCTTATGCCCTGTAACTGTATCTTATATTTTAAGTATCCCAACACATTAGTAATTCATAGGCCTGAAAGCCTAGGGGAGAGTGGTGGTTACAGGAACCCAGACAGGACTGTAACTAGAGCTCTGGGAGAGGCTGTCTGACCAGAGCTGCGGCCTTTCATAGAGGACCTGGGCCACTGCCACCTCTTGGCCCAGTAGCAGGGCAGCCAGGGGAATAGATACCCCATCTCCCTCTTCTGCTGCCCTCTGATCTCAGCTGGTGCCTCCCATTGGCTGATCCTGACCAGCAGCTGGAGGGCAAGGGGCACCCACTGACGTATCCACACGGCCTGCCTCCCGGGGCCAGAGCAAAGTAGGGAAGGAAGGAGAGTGGATCTGGGCAAACAAAAGGCATCCAGCCCAGGAATCCAGTGTGCACATCACACATTTTCATGCCTGGTGGGATTGGGTGGAGGTCACGTAATCAAACGCATTAACATTTTTATAGCGAAACACAAGAAAATTTACAGTGTGTGGAATAAAGAGGAAACAGCCGCTTATCAGGTCAAGTACTATTGCCAAATAAAGATGAGTCCCTTTGCCCCCAGCCCCATCAGAGGCATAGGTAAGGAACTGAGACCTATACTGGTGAAGGAGAGGTTTTATGGTAAGTGCTTCCCAAGTCATTCCCCTGGGCGGGTCCCCTTGGCTTTGTGTGTCGCCTCTGCCTCTCCCAGTCCTGCCAGGGGCCACCACTCACTGTGCTGGCAGCCATGCCTAGCGCACCAGGGGATGCTCCCTGGAACACAGTCCCAGCAGGGGGGAGGCAGAAGGGTGGGCCACACCTGCGTTGCTGGCACTCACTGAGAAGGCCAGAGAAGTCCAGAGCCTCCAGACTCTGACTGTGTCCCCCCAGAGGAATGCTACCGTGTCTTCTGCTTTGTGGACTATCTGCTACAAATCGCACAGTAGACACACAGTAGATATTTGTTGAATAGGGAGACAGATTAAGTAATCAATTATATCTTCTTCCTACACTGATCACCCCCATGACTACAGATTAAAAGTAAGTAGCATAGTTAGAATTTGGACTATAATAGCATAGGTAATGCAGATACCCTTAACGCCTCCAGTCTTCAGTGCCCCCATAGCGGTCCGAATCACCATCTTCCTTAAACGTGGGAAGTTCCTGATTCTCTTCTCCATGCTCCACCCTTGCCCACTTACTTCTGGGAACCCTTAGGAGTTCATATTCCACGAGCCTGCCCTGGTTGATGAGTTCCCCTTTGATTTGGCCATAAGCCTATCTGCCCCGACATCATCATCTCAAGAGGACTCTCTCTCACAATATTAGGAATGTAGACTCTGACATCAGAGACCCTGGCTTTGGCAGTCAATGTATTTAATATCCCTGTGCCTCAGTCTCCTCATCAAAAGGCCGTTTGAGGATTAAATGAATTAGCATACGAAGGGCACTTAGAAGGGTACTGGCACATGGTGAGCAGTACACAAACGCTAGCTGTCTTTATTGTTAGTATTTGGGCCTGACCCATAGTCCTACAAAGGAGCCCTCCTCAAGCCAAACTGTACCAGAGACAGACCGCAGACTCCAACAAACAGGCATCAAATGCTTTCAGTCTTCCAAATGGCAGTTTTCCTGGTTGCAAGGAGTCAAGATCTGGCCCCCATCAGCACCCCACTATATCACAAGAACAAAAAAATAGTTCAAGAGGTTTACTGATTTTAGTGAATAATTAACATTTAGAGAATTTTAAAGGAACAAAAGGAGAAATTGACCATCTAGTAACATTACCCCTCTCAATGTATCTATCAGAGGTACGGTCCTTGACCCAGCTAAAGTCTAGCAATGATTAGCAAGTACTAGAGTCTGTGTAGATATTTGGGTTTCATCTATAGCTTATTTATTTAGCCGATGGCTGCCCTCCTTCTGAGCAACTGGAAGAACATAAAAAGAGCATTTGTTGATTGCAACAAAGTTTACCAACATTTGTTCTGTTCTTTTCAAGTCCGATTTGTGTCAGGTTACTTTTTTCATTAATAGCTTTCAGAAGACAGTACCCTTCTGTATAGGCAAATGGCTATTGCAAACAGACCTGTCAACAATGTCAATAAGCGTATAATAATCTCTTATTATACCAATAATCCAAATTGAGCAATTTACAGATGTACACTATTTCCACCCACCTGCAACCAGCAGGGCACTATACCATTAATATGGCATAGGGCACCAAAATAAAAACTTCTGCTGAGTTGAAAGAAAAGATGAATGTTGCAGGGACTACCCTGGTGGCACAGTGGTTACGAATCTGCCTGCCAGTACAGGGGACACAGGTTTAATCTCTGGTCTAGGAAGATCCCACATGCCACAGAACAACTAAGCCCATGTGCCACAACTACTGAGCCTGTGCTCTAGTGCCCGTGAGCCACTGCTACTGAACCTGCGTGCCACAGCTACTGAAGCCCAAAGCCCATGCTCTGCAACAAGAGGAGCCACCACAATGAGAAGCCTACACACCACAACGAAAGAGTTGCCCCGGCTTGCAGCAACCAGAGAAAGCCCATGGGCAGCAGCAAAGACCCAACACAGCCAAAAAAAAAAAAAAAAAAAAAAGAAAAGTAAAAAAAGATGAACATTGCAATATATATATTTACAATTGCCTTGGATATTTTCTATGGAAAGAGAACAGGCTTGGATGAACCATTTGTGAAAATGTATCTGTTCTCATCTTGTTTAATTCAGAGGAGATAATATGAAATTAAATTGACACAAATCCTCCAATAGCTAATGTTTTATCCCCTCAAGTAGCAAGTCACTGCTAGCAGTATTCATGCCTCCAGAATCTGCAGACGTCATTGTCACTTCCTTTATTGGTAGAACAACTTTCTAACCCTGTACCCGTCAGTTGTGTAATACAATTTCCAGTGGGAAGCCAGACCTGAAAATAAAATCTAAGGTGAAGGTGTTACACGGAGACTCTTAAATCAGGCCTGATTCCTCAGTCCATTGTGAGACGTGAGAATCTCAGCACCTTGTGTCTCCAACAACCTTCACCAATATGAAGTTCCACGTGGAGGTTCCCAAGTTAATTTAGTCACCAAAGATTTCACATGTAGTCAATTTCCCTGTGCGCTCAAAACCGTATCTCCTTTCTGTACTTTTTTCTGATTTTACTCAAATCAGGAAGTATTCACTTTATACCAAAACTTCCCCATCATTTCACTAATGAGGAGGACAGGTAGGAAGGAGAAATTGCAAGTGGGGAGGGTAGCTGGAGTTGTGTGGTTGGGGTACCTCCCGCATCTCCTGGAAGGACAACCGCTCTCCCAATTTGTTCCCTTACCATTTTACCTCTAGGAAGTCGGCTTCTATAAATACTTCTTCTCTAACCCTCCAGATTCCAAGATCTCTGAACAATTTCTCCTCACTCTCTTTTTTGCTTTTAATGAATTTGTTACTTGTAAAACAAAATGATTCAAAGACAGTTTCTACAATTACCTTAAAAAAAAAAAAAAAGGCAGCAGCAGCTGTCAGAAAGCCCAAATTGGCTTAATCTTCCAAGCAGGCCTGAGATAAAAGGGTAGTTCCGTTTCTCTTACTAAGATTAGGAACTGAGGTGTCAAGGGTGACAGTGGTGATGTTCCCTCTGAAAGCATTTCGGTTTTTCTGTAAACCATCTTGCCATCAAATGCAAATTTAAACGGTCTTCATTAGGAAGTATTAGTTCCCTTTTTAACCTCAAGCATCAATGCCATTTGTGATAGGCAATTACTATAATTGGACGCTGGGCTGACAATACACCAATAAAGCAGCCTTCTGCTTCATGGGTGTGGCTGTTAGAGTATCCACCCCCTGAAATTCCCACTGGTTAAGGTACTTTCCTTGAATGAAGACATAGTTTTTCTTTTAATTTGCAAATATATAGTGAGCTCATCCTCTGGCTCCCCTTCAGTCCCTTTAATTATTATTAATTATCATGAAAATGAAGACACTTTGAAGATTCTAGTTCCACTTTCCACTGCCCCAGTAAGGCCTCGACATCTCTGACTATTGCCCTAAATCCTAACTCATTTCCCACTCCTTAGGTCTCATTCTCTACAGTTAGAATTATTGGTCAAAGATATGATCACATCACTGCAGGATAAGGGCCAGTTTGCAGTCAAAGCCTTGGTAAACTGCCTCCTACTTTTGCAGCCTTTTCCCCACCACGGGTGCCCTACACTGAGACCGTAGAAAACCATTTAACCTGAATCACTGTGCCCCCATTGTTCATGTAGTTTCTTTGGCGTAGAATTTCCTTCCCTGCATTCTAACACTCTAGCCAATCTTCCACCCTCAAAATCCAAAAGATTCTTCAAGACTGTCAAAATGCATCTAGTAAGCCTTCTGGAACCCCTGTTCTTCCCTCTCACCATCATCCACTCATAACTCTAATTTTCTAGGCATACAATAAAAACTATGGATTAAACAAGTGGTTAACTGGACAATCTTTCACCTCCTCCCCCTGCCCCCATAAGGGACATTTAACAATGGCTGGAGACACTTTTGGTTATCACAACTCGGGTTGGGAGCTGCTGGTATCCAGGGATGCTGCTGAACCTCTTCAATGCAAAGGGGAGCCCTCTCCCTCCAATGAAGAACCATCTGGTCCAAAATATCAACAGTGCTGAGGTTGAGAAACCCTGGATTCAACAAATGCATTAATACTGCCCTACCGCCAAGCCCCATTAAATTGACAGAAAAGGTATTTAGAAAGATCAAAAATGGAAGAAGACCAAAGTTTAGAAGAGACAAAAGTGGGCCAGAGCTGTCCACATTTGCGTATGGAAAGCAGATGGTGAGGCTGACGACTGCCTTAGAGTAAAGGAATCATTTAACCTACATCCCTTCGCTCCTCATTTGCTTGTGTAATTTCTTTGACTTAGAGTTTTCTTTCCCACATTCAAATGCTCCAGCCAGTCTTGCAATAGTCAAAATCCACTGATTCTTCAAGACGCCATCAAGATGCCATTTCCTTTGTAACCCTTTCAAAGCCCCCTTTTCTCTTCTCTCTCCATCATCCACTGATGAATTTATTTGCTAGACATGCAATGTTTTAAAAAATGAAGAAAGTGAAACAGTGAAGAAAGCTGAAACCTAACTCTCTTGGTGGCATGGGATGGCGCCAACAAAAGCAAGCCCATTCAAATCACAGCATCCTGGAAAGACTCAGTAACGGGAAGCCCAGTTTGCAACAGTGCAGGGACAAGTAGGGCTGGAACTATCAGGACTGGTTCAAAACCTTAAGGAAGGATAATCAGATACCTAGGTTCCTACCTTTATCCAGGAGAGTGAGGCAGCTACCCTCCTCCCACTGGGTTTATTCTCAGAGAAACCAAGCTGGAATTTTCTGTAGACAGAGGAGGGCAAGTGGGAAGCTCCCTGTTGAAGTTTAAGGGGATTAAGGGCACCCTGAGCAGCGAGATTCTTACGCCTTCCCTCTCTTGATCCCAGAGAATTCTTCCCCAGAGAAATAGAACGTTGAATAAAAAAGACTCAGAAATACATTTATGAGTCCCGCCACTTGAGTCCCATCTATCACTTTATAGCCCACTGATCCACAAATCCTATACAGACGCAGAGATGTCATCACCTTGTGAGTGCCTCACTCTTAACTGTAAATGGACATCCAAGGATCATCAGACGTTTGAGGAAAACTAACATGAAAGACAGAGACCAAAACCCAAACAACCAAATAAACAAATGGAAAAGGAACTCAGAAGAAACAGAGATCATAGCGTAGGTAGAGGGAGAAAAATAGCAGCTTGAAAATGACTCTAGTAAGACTACAGAAGGTTTGAACAGCACTCCCAGAGATTTTGACCTCACTGGCGTTTATGAGACACTCCACCAAACAACTGCATAATACCAATGTGAAAAAGGGGTTCACAGAGAGGACTGGGGCGTTGGGGGTGGGGAGACCGAGCCGCTGTTGGTTGAGGAGGGAATTCATTGGCTGGAGGTGTGACAAACCAAAGTGGTTGATAGAGAGTTTTGTTGTTTGCTACACTGTGTATGGCGTAAGCCCTTTCCTCCTCCTCCTCATTAAATTCTACCTGTAATCTACCTTACTCTGTATGTTTGACACCTTACTCTGTGTTTCATTTTTGGAGATATGAAAATGTATTGACAAAATTTGTGGTTGGCTTGGGGTGAAACCGGGGCTTCCTGTGAGAAGTCAACCAAACCTGGGCTATGGTTCTCCGTCCCGCCCAGGAGCTTTAGGGCAGGGGAGCCAGCTTTAGCTCCGATTAAACCATCCTCCGAGAAGAGAGCGGGGTAGGCACCCTCAACCCGACTGCTGGAGAGGGAGGAGGCCAGGTTGGCACCATACCATCCCAGGCCACCGGAAGGTGGGTAAGCCCGCCTGGAGGGAGGCACCTTAGGCCTTGAGAGATCGGCTTCCCTCCCAGGAGGTGACAGGAGACCCACTGCGGAGATGAATTCCACCCCTGAGCCCAGCCTCACCTGCTGCGGCGGGTTCACCTGGGGCCTGGATTCCTTTCGAGGGGCGGACGGGCCAGCAAGCACTGCCCAAGGCCACGGACACTTGCGGAGAGCTCCCGCCGGGGCTGCAGAGGCTGCCTCGAGCTGCAGGTTGACGACGCAGCAGACGCACTGCAGACCTGGCCAACAAGCCCGGGGTGGAGAAGCAACAAATTAGTGGAAAGTTTGCGAGGTTCTGGTATTAGGGATTATACGAGGCCTCAAAGCCACAAAAGCCTCTCTGTGGTCGAACGCCTGCTGGCCCTCAAACAAGCACACGGTGGTGTGGTGAGAGGCTGGCTTCTATACATATGGCCAGTTCCCGGCCGCACGACAACAGAAAGGCCAAAGACCCCTCTGTGACAGACTCGAAAGACTTCACAGCTACTCCTAGCTGTGTAAACACAACCTTGAAAGTCAGGCCTCAGGGAGTGTTTATAGCAAAATAGAAAAAAACAAAAAAAAAACACTTCACCAAGGAACAGGGAGGCTCCCAGGTTCTCCCCCAAGAGTGAAGTTCACTCAGGAAGAGGAAGTGAAGGATGGAAGGGTTGTTGCAGGGGAGGAAACTGAGCTCTGTGGTCCCGAGGCACCTCTGCAGGTGGGTTTAGGGGTGGGAGGTGAGGAGTGCGCCCCAGGCCTCTGGGATTTGGACGCTGGCAGTGAAGCGGTCCGCAGGCCGCCCCGCCTCGCCCCTGCCCTCCCTGCCTGCTCACGGGGTCCCTCACCCCTGCCCTCGGCACGCCAGCTCACGCCCACCGCAGGGTCCTTACGCTTGCTCTGCCCTCCTCAGATCCGTGGCCCCCCTCCCCTCTCCTTCTCCTGGCTGGACCCCTCTTGATACCCTGCCTCCTTATTCAGCCCGGTTGTTCAGCTTCCAGAAGGGTCGCTGCCTTCCTGTCTGAGCGCCTCCCACCCCCGCCTGGCCAGCCAGGCACCCCTCCACGTCCAGGTAGAGCAGGGTCTTGTGTCTTGTTTTCTCTTCCCGCGCTTCTTACGGAGGAAAGTCTGATAGATGAGTCAGAGGTGGCAATGATTAGCCCAGCAGGAGATGCACAGACAGAAAAGGACCATGGTTTCCTCAGGTGCAGAATAAGCTCCTAGGAAAGACCCACTTTGGTCAAGTCAAGGCTTTGGCGAGCGAGTGGAGAGGCAGAGCCTCCAGGGGCTGTGGGCGGCGGGCCCTCGGATGGGTACAGCTACGCAGAGCTAAACCACGGCTGCGTAAACACAGGGGCGGTCCAGGGGCTGCTGGGGGCAGGGAGGGAGAGGAAGACCCGCGGGGGGAGAGGAAGACCCAGCGGAGGAGGCCTAAAGGGTCAGAAACCTTCAGGGGTCGTTGGCTAAGTTGTTTGCTGTTGGCTGTGTGAGAGACCGCCCTCTACCCTCTCCCCTTACAGTCCCCCGTGAAGTCCCCATGGTTGGCTTTGCAGCACCTGCTTCAAGGCCACCACTGGAGGAGCCGCGCGCAGCTATGCGGGTCCCTGGCATCCCTCGGGTGGGGGGCACTCATTGTCTTCACGTGTACCTTTCACAGAATCCTGAAAAATAAACAGATAAATCCCTGAAGTGTGTGGCCTTTTGGGGGCATATTATAGAGAACTGACAAAGAATCGACAGACAGACAAATGCTGTGGGAGCAGAGCTAATAGTATTCACACACCCTCTGTGTTAGTTTGCTGGGGCCGCAGGAACGGACCACAGGCTGGGTTGCTTAAATGACAGAAATTTATCTTCTTAAAATTCTGGGGACTTCCTAGGTGGTGCAATGGGTAAGAATCCGCCTGCCAATGCAGGGGACACAGGTTCGATCCCTGCCCCAGGAAGATGCCACATGCCTCAGAGCAACGAAGCCCATGAGCCACAACTATTGAGCCCATGTGCTGCAACTACTGAAGCCCATGCGCCTAGAGCCCGTGCTCTGCAACAGGAGAGGCCACCGCAATGAGAAGCCCGCATACCACAATGAAGAGTAGCCCCCACTTGCCACAACTAGAGAAAGCCCGTGTGCAGCAACGAAGACCCAACACAGCCAATTAAATTAATTAATTAATTAATCAATTAATTTAAAAAATTTTTAAGTAAAGAAATAAAGTGTACAATTCCATGGTTTAAAAAAAAAAAATTCTGGAAAAGACCAAAGTGTCATCGGAGTTGGTTTTGTCTGGGGCTTCTCTCTCCTTGGCTTGTAGATGGCCTTCTCTCCCTTTACCTTTACATAGTTTTCCTCTCTGTGTGTCTGTGTCCTAATAAGGACAACAGTCATATTGAATTAGGGCCCGCTAGAATGAGCTCATTTAACTTCAATTCCCTCTTTAAAGACCCTATCTCCAAATACAGTCACATTTTCAGCATATGAATTTGGAGGAACACAATCCAGCCCATAATAGCCACCATGCAGAACAACTTCCTCCTGCCTACATTGTTGGAAAAGACAGTTATCACTCTCCAAATCATAACACTGCATTTGTTCCTTTTCTTCTGTCTTTTCCAGAGATCTCCCTCCATGTAATCCTCTCTTTCTAGAAATAAAAGCTCATCCTTCTGAATTTCCTATGAGGACTCAGGACCATCTTTTCAGAAATAAACCTTCTGAGAAATACATGCCTCCAATACACACCACAGGCTATTGTGTCATGTTTTGTTTTGATTTGATCTAATCCTCTAGAAAAAGCCAAGAAACCTAAAACTTGTCCATCTTGGAAATAAGTGCTGTCTTTGCAGTCTTTCTGCAGACGGTCTAATCCGTGGTGACTCTTTTTCAGCTTCTGCCCCACCTCCAATCCCAGGCTGTCAGCAAGAAGTTGGGAACTTATCTGAGAACACCCTGGAGGAAGTAGGACACAACAGCACGCTCCAGCACACTGCAGGAGAAGCGTGAAGACAAGGTAGCAATTCGCAGGGTCAAGGGGAGGTGCCCCAGGCAGGAGCAAGCACAGGTGAAGCAGTTCTTGATCTCAGCCCTTTTGAGATTTGAGAAGACAGTGGAAGCAGCCTATGAAGAAAAGGTTCACATAATGCTTCCTAGAACATCGCCTGACTTGTAAGGCATTTACTCTTTCTGCCTTTTCTCCACCAGGTCCTTACAAGACACCTACACTCCAACCATCAGTATTTATCATTCCTCAAATTCATTATGCTTTCCTCGTTCTTTGCCTCAGCTAAAATCCTACCCTCTGCCTGGAATATTCCCCTGCCTGCCCCAACCTCAACCTATTAAAAGTCTATCCATTCGTGAAGATCAAGTTCCAATGTTGCAAGAGGCCCTCATTGATCGCCACAGGTTGAAATGGTCATCCTCACCTCTGAACTCTTGAAGCGGTTCATTGATTTCTCCTTCCTCTAAGGATTTGCCAAGACATGCAAGAGGCCACCTGCTACGGGGGAAATACAGGGGCTTTGATTTGACGATGAGAATGATACATATTTTTTGAATATTACTATATGTCAAGCACATGCTGAGTGCCTTTCTCATTTAATCTTCACCACTCACCCAAGTGGATATTATTATTAGTCCCATTTTGCAGAGGAGGAAACAGCAGCTCACAGGCACTTGTCATGTAACAAGCCAGTGGAAATCAGGATTCAAACACAGACTTGCAGACTCCTGAGCCCATGCTCTTAATGGCTTGGGTCCTGGGATCAATTAAAACACCTGCTAGCTTTGTGACTTTGCACAACTCAATCTCTCTGAACCTCAGTTTTGTCATCTGTAAAATGGAATCGTAATACTACCTTTTGGGGTTATCATGAGGACTAAATGAGATCACGTGTCTAAAGCACCTTGCACGGTGTCAGTTCTCTGTAAAGGGTGGTTTCTTGGTCATTCATGGTGCATACTGGTGGTGGTCTCTCTAGAATGTAAGCTTCTATAGAGTTGGATATGAGTCATTTACATAGTCTTATTTCCCTCAGCCTCTGGCAGAGTGATTGCTGCATGACATTTATCAATTGAATACAGCATTTATTTTCTTCCCTTACAAGCTTTCAAAATAGAGTCTGCATGGGAGGAATTATAGGCCCTGCTATGTGGTGTTGAAGCATGGGCCCCAACATGTTTTCTACCCGTAAAATTCTAATCTAGAAACTATGCATGGGGGAATTTTCTCTCCTTGGGATTTACTCTCTAAATCCCAAGAAAGTTTCTTGCAATAGTTTCCATATTTTGTCTGGCCCAGATCTAGAGCATCAGATAGGGTAACCAGCCATCTTGGTTTGCCTGAGTCTGTCCCAGTTTCAGCACTGAAATTCCTGCACCCAGGAAACCCCCTGGTTCCTGGACAAACTGGGACAATCTGTCAGCATAAAGTCCAACAACAACAAGATTCTTGACAATAATAATAATGTATTGAACACACACTGCAAATCAGGCACAGTGTAAGTGCTTTATGCGTGTCCTCTCACCAAATCCTACCTGCAACTCTAGAAACTGATGGTTCTGCAGAAGCAAATGTAATAGTTCACAGCACAGACGTTAAAGAAATTCTTAGGAAAGGACTAAGCCTCAGAAAAAAAACTATGTAGTTTTCCATGGGCTCCTCTCACAAGTGGCTTTTGGAGGGGCACAGGTCTTCATATTTGCTTTCCCCAGAAGGAGCAGAGGGAGGAGCCAAGTTTCCTGCTGATTGCATTTAACCCTGCTCACCCAGCTATGGATACAGATTCTCTTTCATACACCTTGGAAGCGCAGGCTTTGCATGGCAGCGTGGGACCGTAAAAATGACTGTGCAAGGTGCAACTGTGCTGAGCAATCTTAATAATCACGGGGAAACGATGTTGGTTTGGTGATATTTAAATTTTTTGTCAAAACATTAAAAACGCTGTCAACCATAAATGCATAGGGAAATAAAAAATAGTAAAACTAATGTTTGTTTTAGTAGAGGGTAATTTAGAGACATTGAGAATTGCCGTGTTCTAGTTCTTTGTTAAAAACTTATCAAGAGCAGTGTGAATGGTGTTTGCCTTCTCATCACTTAAAAGTAGGAGAGGGAAAAATCCTTCCTTCCCATACCTTGGTAACTCATCGTACTCCTAAGTTTGGATCAGCTTCCAACACTTCTTCCTTTGCATTTTCAATGTTGTAAAAGACATCTGTGCATTCCTTTAGTTTCTGCTAACATCACTTCTCAGAAATCTTTATTATCTTTTTTATCATGACCACTTTCCTCATTTATGTCAGTAAGTTCCCCTTCACTACGTTTCTCTGACTGCACGTCTAAAACGTCTTGAATTCAGCTACGTCTTCTCTTCATGTGCAATTTGAATTCACTTCCAGCCTTATGTGGTTGTCGTTGCTGTTGTTTTCTTGCTTCCCTTTAATTTTTGTTGGCCAATTCCTTCTTCTCAGTATCCACGTTTGTAAAATGTCATGCGGGTTTATCACCGGGAGACAAGGGAGCGACATAACTGCAGGCTTTGCTGGCTGTGTACGAACCTAATCACAGATGCCCAATGACCAATCACAGCCGACTTTGAAAGAAGTGATGTGATTGTTTATGATCATACTTCACATGCTATTTACATAGGGATTTGTGGACTAAAGAGTTAGCAGCAAACCTCGTAATTTCTTGTACTTATACAAGTGCTCACAGTCAATATATCATGTAACTGAAATTTCAACTATGTTGTCGAGATCTGGTGCTATTTAACTAGACTGTGGTAAGCTGAAATGTGTGCGTGTTAGGCAAATCTATTTCCTGTTCCTGTGGACCGCCTCACCGCTCTTTAAATTGTGGAATGCAAATATGGGGGAGGAGGAATCAATATTCAAATTCTGTTTAGACCGACAAACAACTGGATAATGGATTATTTTTAGTCTTTGACATGGAAACAGCATATAGCGTTTGTTGACCGCCTCTGTGTGTCAATAACTATTTGGTACTTTAACAAATTTTTCAACAATCGTCAATACAAACATATGGGGCAGACCATAGTATGCTCGTTTTACAAACGAGAGAACAACTTCAAAAAGATGATGTAATGTGACCCAGGTTACAGATCAAGTGGCAGTGCTAATATTTGAACTTGAGTCTGTCTAAATTCAAGTCCTTCCTTTCGTTCTTCACTATTCTGCTTTCCATAACGTTTTATATAATTACCCCTTCATTGCTTATATAGCTGGGCATCTGTACGTCCATGCTTTAGTCCTCTTTGCGATCCATGATATTGTCACCAAAGCAACATTTAAATGAATAGCTCTGTGGACTTATCCCAGAGTTCTGGAAAACAAATCTCTTTTGATTCATAAATTTTAAAGGGGAAGAAAACCTCCATAGATATCCCAGATTATTCCCTAGGGTTTTACTGATGACTCAGAAGAAACCTGCTGCAGTATTTCCAAATTATAAGCGAAGAAATGACACTAAAAATCTATTTCTCAGCTCTTCCTTTTGGTGGTGGCCACGAGAGGAGAACGGGTTCCCCTGATCTGCCAGGGCGGACCAAGGTTCATCCCTGGGAGCCTGGATGAATGATTCAGAACCTCGCTAAACACGGATTTGAAGGAGAGGTCTCCAGGAATCAGGCTTGAGGAGGCAGAATCCAGACATCTGCTAAACCTCTGGCCCTCAAACTTGGCTGCACAGTGGAATTACCTGATCATCTTTTAAACCACTGATACCTCTGCCCACTCCCAGAAATTCTGATTTCATTGGCTCTGGGTGAAGCCTAGGTATTAAGATTTTTTTAAGTTTCCCAATGAGTCTAATAGGTAACAAAGTTTGAGAATGATTGACCTGTGCAATCTAATAAGAAAAGATATTAATGATATTAATTATTAGTACGTGGAGTGCATTTTCCCTGGACGAAGACAGACTGTGAATGATAACGGCTAACACATGAATTGCTTAAATCAATCTGAAAGTTGTTTTTTAATCAAAGCCTAAAAGCTGAAAAACAAAATGGTATATAATTTACTTAAAAGCGAACACAAGACAATGGGGGTGTGTGTGTGTGTGTGTACATGCAAACTAAGTGTGCTGAGATTGAGTTGATAGTCAATGAGGACTTCAGGCTTACCTGTAAGAGCATATATTGACATGTTGCTTTGTAATTAAGAATAAAGTAGTTTCTCTAATTTATTGTTTGTGTGGTTTGAGGGGTTTTCAGGGGTTATTTGTTTGTTTTTTTTTTTGTTTGTTTCTAAGAGAGGTGTTTTATTCCTTTGATCTACAACCTCTGGGTGGAGATTGCATGCTTCACTTGGAGTGGGTAGAGTTGCCAGACAGTTGGAGATAACATAGGAAAAAGGAAATAAACAAGGAGTAACTTAATTTTATCCCAGACTTTGGCATAGGTACAAAAAAAAAAGTCATTCTTTCTCCCAAAAGAAAGGGCACTATTTGTAACTCTAGAAACAGTCTTGTTCTGAATCATTTCCCATCTGTTTCGTGGGAGAGACACAAGCTGATTTTTTTTCCTCAACCATCATGGAGATTTTGTTTAAATTGAAGCACAATTCAAGTGACTAAGTAAAAATGCGGGAAAACCTTCTGAGGTTACAGAAGTGAGCAAAAATATAGCAAAGAGGCTTTATTGTACACACATGTGAGATCATAAATTATAGGGAAATTATCTAAAATGTTTGCACAGGATGGCTGACCCCTGGGTGTTAGTTGTTGCCAAGAAAGAGCACCTTGAAGACATTGCAGACTGCAGAACTGAAGGTGGCCCAAAAGAACATAAGAAAAATAATAGTAACTAATGTCACTTATTGAGTGAGTATAATATTCTAGTTACTATTCTAAGCACCTTGCTTCAGTGATCCCATTGTGTCCTTATAAAGCAGTATATTATGATCAGCCTGCTTTTACAGATGAAGATGAGATTAAGTAACTCACCCAAGGTGATTCTAGTAAGAGGCAGCGTGGTCCCCTAGCAAGGCACTCAGCTGCTCTACCACACTGCCCATCAGCAGGAAGGGCGATGTTTCCCAAAGTGGGCACTGTGGAACACCAGGCAGCGTGCCAGCTACAATGGCAAAAACAACTCTTAGTCGGATTTACAGAGCAAAACTACTTTCTTTACTAACAACATGTCTGTAATATGCTAATAAGAATCTGAAAGTGATGGAGATCACATGATTTGACGTTAGAGTTCTATTTTCACAGATTGTATGGTGGAGTGTACTATGGGAAACGCTGTGTAAGGAGACTGAAGAGTTTCTTAATGGAGAAAATGAAATAAGATAAACCTTTTGCAGAGGGGTAATGTTTAAAGGGATCTGGTGATGATAGACCTATATATTTGCTCCTAAAGAGACTCAGCTGGAGGGAGGTCCAAGGCAGGATATGGGGAGGGTGGGGGGGATGGAAAGGAAGAAATGGCACAGAAATGGAGAACAGGGAGGAAACATAACTAGCGGGATCAAAGCGGCAGCTGCGGTCAGCATCAAGGAGGAATATCCGCGATCGCTGATCACGGATACAACTGGACACGAGGAATGAAATAAAGATTCAGGCAAGAATGGAATTTCTAGAACAAGAACCAAAGTTGGGGTGTGGGAGGCAGGAACCAGTGAGAAGAACTGGATCAGGCGCTGCTGCTTTAGGCTGCAGCCAGGGCTTGGGTCCCACTCGCCAGAAAACAGATCATTTCTCACAACTTCCCTTTTATCTGCACCAGAGTTCACTCCGCTCTTGCAGAGAAAATGCAGGGAACCTACAGGAGCACCCTGAGGCCGTGTGACCCAGCCTGGCTTCTGCTGAGCCGGTCCCGGAAGAGCACGGGGTCAGCCTTGATTTCAGGCTGGCCTCACCCCAGACCCCAGCGGTGCCCCCCGTCTTCTGAAAGGGCATGTGCACGGCACCCATGCCTCCGCCGAAAATTTTCTCTCTGTCAGCGCTTACTTGTTCTCACCATTGGAAGTCAAGGCTGAAAAGTCCGAATCGGTTACACCTGGCTTACTGGCACTATTTACTGGTGCGCACAGCAGATTTGATGTACGATAAGTATGTCAAAGGCGTCAATGTGTTGCTTTGAAGTGCGGTGGGGGTGGGGGGGGTGGGTGCTGCATTGGGTTTTGGAGAAGAGGATGGAACTTTTGTCTATGTTTCTCACCTGAGGAATCATTCAATTCCCGGTTTGATTCCAGAGGAACTATAAAATCAAGCCAGAGAAAAATCATACAAACAAGCATTTAGAAGAACCCAAGCCTTTTTCTTTTCCAGGAGAATCTCAAGTTACAGTTTGGAAATGAACACAGTATTTCCAAGGAAGGAAAAGTGAGCCTTTCTTGTTGGCCCTTCCTCTTCTGCATCCCCTCTTCCTCTTCTCTGTCCTCTTCATTTCCCTTTTCTTTACTCATCAGCCCTTCAGCTGCCAACTACTACAGGAAAGGAGGAAAGACCTGCGCTAAATCAGCACTCTACTCCACCCCTTAGAAAACACAACAAAATCCTTTACAAAATGGTTTCGAATGAATGTACGCACAGCCGGCCCTCTGCTTCAACAAGGGCTCTGGTTTCTGATAAAGGCCGAGTGTTAAGAGATCGTGGGATAGCCCGAGTCAGGAGATTCAAAAACCCTGACAACCACCAGTCTTGTTTCATGTCATGATTGCACCACCGGTTACCCTGATGTTGAATCAGCATTCTGCAGACCACATAAAGGTCAGATCTATCTTCACAAAGTGAAAGTGCTGAATTATATTGAAACCGTAGAAAAAAAACAAACCAGCCTTGACTCAAGTGTCTAAGTATCAGCTCTGAAAGGTCTGTTTTTATCTGGAATTACGGTAAACTCATGTCAGGATGGTTAAGGAATGTGGTCTTCTGAGTAATTTACTCTTCCACTGAAGTGCAAGTTGCCACATTTACTACCAGGCCCTTTCTCCTTGCCCTGGCCTTTGTCTACCCTGGACTAGTCCTCCTATTGGCTGCACTTTCTCGCAGGCCCAGACATGCCTCTATTTCTGATTGGGACAAGAAGTTAGCGGCCTCGGATGTGAGGACCTAATAACTCACTCATAAGAGTCAAGCAGAGCTGCACCCTGGGTGTCCTGGAGCCCCTTGGAGCACGGCCCACCCTACGCTGGGGGAGGAGGGTCAGGCAGGTCTGTGTCCAGATTTGGTCTTGAACTTCACCGCCGCACTCTGGCTGCTGTGCTCTGGGCCATAGTCTGGCATCCTGGCTGACTCCCAATTGCTGGATGACACTGGCTGATGCCAACTGGGGCCAGCACTGCTGTAGCCTTGGCTGGAGCATGCACTGCCCTTTGACCCCATTATGCCTGGGCCACCTGGCCTCCTTTGCCAGCGTGGCCTCTGCAGCTGGAGTAGCACCCAGGTCACTCCCTGTACCCTGAGGAGCCACACAGCTTGTCTCACCTTCCTCCCAACCAGTCCCCCTACCCCAGGCCGGAGCTTCCCATCCCTATGCCCAGACCTGCTCTTATTATATCACGTGCCCTCTATGGGTATCTGATTTTCAAAAAAATGAAACACATACTTCTGACTTATATATTAAATCTAGTAACCTTCTTGATCATTTCAAAAGCACCTCAGGAATTTAGCAGTGCCTTAGACACTCCTTCCTGAGTACCAGGTCTTTTGGAGGGCGGAAAATCCAGAAGTAGAGTTAAGAGAATGATCTAAATGGTACTGATCCCAAGACACCCCTAAACACTAGGTGACGTTAAGCAAATTGCTTAACTTCTCTAAGCCTCAGTTTTCTTATCTGAAAAGAGGACAATTATACTTAACTCATGAGGTTTCTGTGAGGGCTAAAGATCATGTATATGAACGGGCTTGATTAATTAAAACATTCTTAATGTTAGCTTGACATTTCCATTTCCATAAAAGCGGGGATTTGGGATCTTTAGCTGTTTACATCCTAAGGAGGAAAGAAAAGTTTACCTAATAGCCATTCCACTGCAGTGTTTCTGTTCCTGTCTGGCTCCCCCAATAGACTATTAGAGTCTTAAGGCCAGGTGTTGTGTCTGGTTCTCACGTACCTGTGCCAGCACCAGAATGGTGCCTGCCCCACGAGCGTCTGTTGAATACATGACTTTCATCAGCCACGTCACTCTCCTTGCCAAGCCTGAGGATCATGTCTCTAACGTACACTCCTAGGTACCTCTGAGGAAGGAATGGTGCCAACCTGGCAGGAGCTACAGTGAGAGGGGATCATTGCTCCCTTCCCTCCTTCCTACTGCCATTACGATTAAGGTAGGGTGAGAACGTCCAGCAAATGTGGGCGAGGCCAATAAAACCCAGGGAGCCTCCTGATGCCTCCTGCTGCTACTCCCCACAGCTGTGCTATGAGCTGGGCCAGCTGGGCCCAGGCCAGGCAGAAGGGCCAGCTGAGCGGCAGAGGGCCCTCTCTTCCCCACCAGCCCAAACCTCTACCACGCGGACCTCCTTCACTGAGACAGTGTGTTTCCCAGAGGCCCAGTTAAGTGCAATACTGCTTTCTAAAAGACAAACGGGTGATGATGAGGTCTCATTCCTTCCTTCATTGGTCCATTCATTCATTCATCTTACAAACACTGATTGAACACCTGCAGTGTCCCACTGTCTGTGCCAGATGTTGAAGAGGCACAGTCCCGGTCCTCAAAGAAGTCTGGGGCTCCCGAAGGAAACCAACAAGGAGATAGACAACAGTGATACAGGGTGATGAGAGCTGGACCAGCGGAAAGCACTGGCTGTGAGAACACACGGACACAGGGACGGAGACAACAACACGTGCAAGAAAGAACGGAGGGTCAAGAAGTGGCAAATGGGGATCTGAGGAGGTAGAACCCAGAGGATGAGATCAGGATGTGAGTTCCAAACTCCCGGGACCAGGGAAGGGAATGCCCTTTGGTATAGACTTGGGGTACTAGAAAGATAGGTGGGAGGGGATGTGAAACCTTTATCTACCCCTGGCTTTACACACAAGGAAGCTGAAGTCTGGAGGCGAGAAATCATTAAGGTCACACAGCGAGTGATCAGCACAGCCAGACGTGGAGCTGGGCCGCTAGACCTATAGGAGTGAGAAGACGTGAGCTTCTCAAAATGGCAAAGAGCTCCAGGCCCTTCTCTGCCGGAATCCACATTCCCACCCTCCTTCCTCCGAAGAGCTGCCTTCTCCACCGTCAGTCAAAGAGAGTGAAGGCAGCCACTGCCTACCAGAGGGGGTGGTGAAGGGTCAGAGAGACCCTAAATAAAAGAACTAGAAGACTCCCCAGCTGTCCTCACAAAGCTTACCACAAGGTCCTTTACAGACCTTGAAAGCTCAAAGCTGAAAGCCCAGATATTGTCTGTCTTGAATGGTGTCCTTGAGTTTAGGACTGGAATGTCCCCACCTTGAATCTTTTTCCTTTGAAATTCATTCTTTTCTAATGTTACTTTTACTGCGCAAATTTGGATGTCCCTGCTGAGGTGCATGCATCCTGAAGAGGTACAATCTAGGTAGCCCTCACTCTTTGCAGAATTTTCCACCTCCTTTGCCTTTCTCTTTTTAAAGAAGTTAGACCTGTCTTTCATTACTAGAATGAAACAGGCACAAGACAAAGTAAATCATTCTGGAAATTCATAAACGTTGAGGTTGAATAAAAAGTGATTTTAAATGAAGATACTCCTTACAAAACAGAGAATGCACATCTCTCAGGCACTGCTGCTCTTTTCTCATATGAACAAACAGTATGTAGAAAGTAGCAAAACAGGTCATAACGATATCTGCAATATATACATTGAAACTTCTTCCTAAAGTATTTTTTTCTTATTTGAAATTCAGAAATCTTAATTTCCTTGGTTCAACAAACTGTGAAGATATATATACACACCCATTTAATTCATTTATTCACCCACGTAGGATTGGCCTCACAATTTGTGAGGTCCACTACAAAACGAAAACGTGGGCCTCTTGTTCAACGTCACTAAGAATTTCCAAGATGGCAATGACGAGTCATTAAACCAACATGAAACTCACCTTTCAGAGCATGAGACCCGGTGTAGCTACACAGGCCGCACGCTGGTGAAGTCCACCCTGCATTCATCAAATGATGGGCCAGGCCCTGGAACTCAGTGGTGAGCCAGACATGTGGTCTGTGCACTCCCTCTGGAGTGCGTGGAAGAAAGGAGTGAAGGAGTAATCATCTGAAGTCTGATGAGGACTAAGATCAGGGAAGTGCTGGGTCATTCGGGAGCTCCTTCCTCTAGGGTCAGTGAAGCGCTCTCTAAGGAGGAGACGTGTAAGCTGAGGATGGATGAGTGACCAGGCTTCAGCCAGCCCAAGAGTCGAAGGGAAAGTCTTGAGGCCAAAGGAAGAGTGCAAATAAGGCTTGGAGGAAAGACTGGAGAGTGTGTCAGGCTGGAGGAACCGCGAGGAGTGCAGCGTGGCTGTAGCAAAGAGAACATGGCGGGGTGCAGCTGGGGGAGGATGGAGAGGTAGATGAGGACCATCCCTGAAGGAAAGCTGGATTTTATCCTAAAGGCAGTGAGAAGCTCTTATGGGTTTCTTAGACGACTCTTAGCTGCACAGTGGGCCAGGAATGGAAAGAAATCAATAGTTCTGTTAGTGGAAGAAAACCAGGGGTCCTTCCTGGTTCCTGATGTAGAGTAAGGGGAAAGCGGGAAGTTAGCCTGCACAGTGGCATTGGCACAAGTCCTGGTTTGACAGGTCCTTCCGTCTTTGCCCTGGGCTATGAACCTACCACCTTGGAGCTCATGCTTCTCCACAGCCTCATCAGCAGATTCAAAGAGTAGAAAGGCAGTGACTTCCTCTTCTACCACCAGAGCTCTGTCAGTGGAAAGTGTGTTCTAAGCCTCCTGTTTAGTCCCTAAGCAACAGTGTCCATGAACTCAGTAGGCTGGTCATCAGTGCTCTCTGTGAAGTTTCCCGGACCTACTTAGCACCCATTGTGTCTATTGGAACTCATGTGTTTCCTGGTTTGCTTTCCCTACCAAACTATCAGCTGCTTGAGAGCAAGAAATATGTCTTATTCATCTTTGTATTCTAGTTCCTCACAAGGTAGGCGATAAACATCTAGGCAAACTGAATTAAATTACACTGCAGTTATACTCAGGGTACAGTCAGTACGCATTTGGTCATTTGGGAGAGACTTAACTTGAACACTATTAAACATGTATAATTTTTATAAGGAAAAACCTTTGGGGTTCTGAAACATCGGCTTTCAGATGCATTTGGGGGGCTCATTTTTTTTTAAATTTGGGAGCTGTTCAGAAATGATCAAAGCATACGTCTATTTGATCATAAGCTCCTTGGCAGACAGGACTGTGTGTTTTCAACTTTGATCTCCCACAGGGCAAGGCATATAGTAAGTGGCTCATTATTCAATGAATATGTAGATCACACACACACACATATATATACACCAACTCACGTGTAATTTTTGCATCATTAAAGGGTTTTAAAAGTACAGATTCAGTTCCTTCGTTTAAATAAACAATAAAAGTATAAACAGCAAAGCACACCATAGTATATATGATGCATCTCAGAGGCACGTGAATATGTAGTTATTATGCAACAAAACTTATAAAGGTGGATGATAACATCATTTAGTAGAACCATTTCTCCATGTGAGGTTTAATAGGAAAATATATAAGGAGGGAAACGGGATGAGACACTACATACTTTCAAACTTTAAACAGAAGTGTAAAATGATTTAGATAAAATGCTATAACTGTAAAATCAATTCAGGAAGGAAATATTCAAGAGTAAGTGATTTTCAAGAAGTATGATTTTATGATCTGACATCAGAGAAATAGTTGAACAAATGAAAGAATCTCCCTACCCTGGAGTGTTATTAACAAGCCAATGGGAGGATTTGGGTGAACCACTTGTAACTAGAGAGCTGGCCGGAAAAAGAGGGGGTGGAGTTTCTGAGGAACCAGATTGAACTGGGATTTTCTCAGCTGAGTTTGCAGTTTCACTTAGGTTCTGATCAAAGCAATCTCTAACATTTAATAAAAACAGATGCAATTCTTCTTATAGGTCTTTAGTGTATGGAATACAAATCCCCCATCTTGTCACTGACCAGCTGCTCCATCCTCAGGAATCCCTTCTACTTCTCCTCCTTTGTCCCTGGGATCCATGGTTATCCCCAGACTCTGTCAAACTCCCCCACTTCCTGATAACTTGCCCCCATGTCTCCATTCCTACAGCCTCCCCAGGAGGAGCATAACAGGTCCCTTGAACACCTGCCCTCCATGAAGACAAACGCAAGCATTCCTTTGAGCAGGAAGAGACCTTAGGGACCAACTGACCAAAGAGGCCAGAAGACTAGCAGTGACTTCCAAGATGTCACAGAGCTGTTTTAGTTGCAGAGCCAGCATAAGAATCTTACTTTCCCATGTCCTGGTGCCGCTTCTACAACTTCTCAGTGTCTAGCCCAGGAGCAGCAGGTACAATTGGCCTCCCAAATTATTATAATTCATAGTAATCTCATGTACTAGTAGTTGAACTCCACTAAAAGTTGAAAGCTTTGAAATCCACCTGGTGTATTTATTTCCCTTGTGGAAACAATTTTAATGCTTCCGTGTCTTGATTCATCTGTATCCAGGCATGTATATGATTTTTATGTTAGTGTAATCAGTGGGCGCTTCTCATGCTACTTTTGTTTCATTTGAACAGTCACATGTAAACACTTTTCCAGATTTCTAGACCATTCCTGTCCAACAGAACTTTCTGTGATGATGAAAGTGTCCCATACCTGCACTTTGACAGGAGCCACTAGCCACACGTGGCTCTTAAGCACTTGAAGTGGAGCTAATGTAACTGAGGAACTGAATTCTTATCTCATTTAATTTTAATTCACTTAAATGCAAATTTAGACAGCCACTTGTGGGTAAATGACTCCAGGAATGGCTACCACATTTCTAAAGACTCATCGTATATGTGCCTTACAATGGATATGTAATATTTCATTGTGTTGGTATCTTGGTTTATTTTATAGTTTCTTTGTCCTTAGATATTCAAAACACTTTTTATTCTTTTTGCTATTTCAGCAAATACAGTTATATAGACACTGCCATAAAAAATTGTTGTTTTTATGGCATCTTTTGATTTATTCATTTAGTTCAAACTTCTGCAAATGAAATTACAACTGGGTAGTGTTTTGATTGAGATATTCCTCAAAATCCCCAAAGGCCCCCCAGCTGTCTCCCTTATCCTCCCATTACATACCCTCAGGAGCAAGAACTCTGTCAAGAACCCAGGTCTTCCATTCCCAAATCCTCTGGTGGGGCCTCACTTGCATCCCTTTCTCCAGCCCCCACCCCCCCACCCCCCCATCATCCCTCACTCATGCTTTAGGGCTCCTCTCCCCAAAGCCAGCTTTATCCTTTTTCATTATCCTTAGGAGCAAAGACACAGGTCATTTTAATTTAAGGGATTAGCTGCTAATCCAGTCAAAATAGAAAGTGCAGGGACGTCCCAAAAGCTGGGTCCGGGACATATCCCACAGCCCCGATCCCAAGTCCCCACTCCTGGCTGAGGAAGCGGGGCAGGGTGGCTGCAAACACAGTGTTTTAAGCCAGAGGGATCTGGTGACGTGAGTATCCCTGAGCAACCTCAGCTCACAACGATGCATGTCACGCTTCTCCCAGCCTCTCGCGCCACAGTCACCTCCAGAGAGAGGATACTCCTGCAAGGCTGCACAGGGAACATAAACTCAACCCCATCCGTTAGGAAAGATGAGTAGATCACTCTCCAGATCACTTTAATGCTGAAAGCTGCAAAAGCGGAGCCATTCCATTCTAATTTTCAGGCTGGAGCATGTCAGAAATGAAGCCAGCACTAAAGTGACACAATATGGAACTCTAAATCACAAGGCACTGGGTGAAAAAAACACTTCAGATAATGCTTCAGCAGAAAAGGAGGAATGGAAACAAATAAGGAAATTTATCACTACGTCATGGACGATAACTGGCTTAAAGAGATACTTTTAAACTGTGAATAAGCACCAGCATGATCAAGAGAACACTGGGCAGACACCAACAACGCAAGGCGATGGGCAGCGTGCTACGGTTACTGGTTCACAGGGGGGCCAGCCAGAGCGAAGACTGGGATTACTTCCTGATTTCAGAATGCTCATGCTTATGCCCTCAGACAGCTATCACATGGGGAATCAGACTGAATTAGCCCATGGAAGAGTGCAGAGCTTACAGATGAGAACCCTGATCAAACCAAACCTAAACTCCATCTGCCTCTGGGATTTTCAGTTGCATTAAGTCCTTCCTCTCTGTGACCGGGGGTTTACAACCCTAAGGCTTTCCTAGTGTGAGGTTCCTTCATGTGGAGCTGTTCCAAAGAAATCCACCCTTGCAGGATTCACATCTGGAGGAAATTCCCTCTTTCATAATCTGTGGAAATTGAGCATTAATTCAGGAATAACAATATACTGGTAACAGGAAGAGAGGGTATTGGGGAACTCAGTTGTAGCCTGCCACTTGATTAAGTCATTTGAACTTTGCTGGATGTCAGCTTCCTTATTTAGAAAATAAGGATGTTGGGAAAGATAAGTGGTTTTTAAACTTAATTTCAACTAAACAAGTAATTTTAAACTGAGTTTGACAACATAAACCTTCTCCACTTTTTTCTCCTGAGTTAACTTTACAGGGAGTCACAGTGGAGAGCACGGACCAAAGTGGAGATGTTTACCAGGGTCAGGGCTGGAGCCCGTCTACTGAGCATCCTCTCGTCCCCTTCAGGCAGCCCCAGAAGCACCTCCAGGGAAGTCCAAGGGTCCTGGTAAAACAGTCTGAGATCCTCTGGACCAGAAGCTCCCCAAGTTCCCCTCTAGGGGAGGTGCTGGGTGTAAGGGTCCGTTCTTCATTGCTCTCAGTCTTCCAGTCTATGCCTCCCCATCCCCATTTGACAGTTAAGCTATAAAAATACATGCTTCAAAAAATGAAGTTAAAGAATATTTAACTCCAAAAGCATTAATTTGCTTTAAATGTCAGAACATGTACAGTTAAATACTTGTCTCCAAAAGAATATTTTAAAAATTAAGTACAGATTCTGATAACCAACATTCAGGATTCCTAAGGTTCTGATACATAGGGTCTTAGTTCATTTGGGCTGTTATGACAAAATACCATAGACTGATTGGCTTATAAACAACAGAAATTTATTCTCATAGTTTTGGAGGCTGGGAAGCCCACGATTCAGAGTCTGGAGAGAGCAAGCTTCCTAGTTCATCGATGGCTGTCTTTTTGCTACGTCCACATGGTGGAAGAGGCAAAAGAGCTCTCTAGGCCTCTTTTATAAGGGCACTAATCCCATTCATGAGGATTCTGCCCTCACGACCCAATCGCCTCCCAAAGTCCACACCCCTTAATACCATTACCTTGAGGGATGAGGATTCAACATATGAGTTAGGGGGTGGGGGACACAAACATTCAGAGCATAGCACACAGTGTGGGCCACACATCATTTAGAGATCTTTGAGATAACTGGTCCAGATCCTACGAAGGCATTCCACGGTGTCATCAGGGATCCAAGCGCTTTCCAGCTCTGCTCCACATTCTTAGCAGGGGGCCTTTTTTCATCCTTTTATGGGGTGTTTTCTCATTGTTCCTCTGAACCCCATCTTCACATTCCAGGCAGGAAGATGAAAGAAGCATGAAAGACCAAAAAAAGTTTCTCCTTTAAAATGGCTCTGCCTTGTAGATTGGGAACAGAAGCTTTCCCAAGAACTTCCACTTGCATCTCAGTATCCCAAACCAAAAATGTCATGTGGCCACCTCTCAATGAAAGATGACCAGGGAGAAAGATGGTAGAAGGGGATTGGTTAGCTGACCAACAGAGACAGCCACAAAGCTGATGTACCTGGAGGCAAAAGAGGGGGCTTCAGCCTCAGCCTCTAGGAAGCCTCTCCTCCATCGGAGGAGCTAGAGGATGGTGAAGGGGAAAAGCTGGAGAGATAGGAAACAGTTCCCCTGTGGATCCCGGGGTGCTTCCTGATGGTTTTGAGTTGATCTCTGTGGGGGCAGAGACAGATGGAAGAAACTTATTGCTCACTCCTGATGTCTCCTTCTGGACGAGGTACACTCCGTGGTGTTACCTCAGCCTTCCTCTAGTAGGTAGAGCAAGTCTCAGTCCAGTCTATTGTTCCTTCAGCCCACAGGTTTTACAAGGTCCTGTGTTGACTGCCTATGGCCATTAGCGTCACCTAAGACTGGGTGTAAAGCCTACTGAGCCCGAGGGTCCAATATCAAGAAGCCCAGCAGTGTTGCACACCTAAGCCACATCCTAGCATAGCCTTTATCAGTCATAAAGATGACATTTTCATCCTTGTCTGCCTTACTCCCTTATTTTGTCTCTGAATTAGTTCTGAACTCTGGCAGTATGAAGAGGTGTCATTTATTGGATCTCCTCTCTGCACGTCTAAGCAGGGCTGAGAATAGTGAGAGCTTAGTAAGTACTTTGTCAAGTGAAAAAAGTTTCGATCATTGCTGCAGGACTTCTGTGATTGTATACATTTATAGTCCCAGATATGTGGATCAAAGCAGATGGTAGGCATGTAAAACCTTTGACAAGTAAACAAGAACACAGAATTATACTAGTATTAGTGCTACTAATGAGATGCCCAGCACAGTACCTGGAATTTTTTATTGAATGAATGAATGTTCACAGTAATACACATTCCAACTTAGATTTTGGCACAGTATAATGGAAAGAGTGAGCAACTAGGAAGATTTTTCTCTCGTGGCTTCTAGTCAATGGTTAAGCAAGAAAAAAAATAATTACAGAAAGAGCATGAAAGCATGCCTGTTATAATATTCTTCGATAGAAAAGGGAGGGACTTCCCTGGCAGTCCAGTGGTTAAGACTCTATACTCCCAATGTAGGGGGCATGGATTTGATCCCTGGTTAGGGAAGATTTCACGTGCCGCATGGTGTGGTCAAAGAATAAAAAATAGAAAAGGGAACCCTCCTACACTGTTGGTGGGAATGTAAATTGATGCAGCACTATGGAGGACAGTATGGAGATTTTTTAAAAAAGTAAAAATAGTACTACCATATGACCCAGCAATCCTACTCCTGGGCATATATCCAGAGAAAACTCTAATTCAGAATGATACATGCAGGGACTTCCCTGGTGGTGCAGAGGTTAAGAATCCGCCTGCCAATGCAGGAGACACGGGTTCAAGCCCTGGTCCAGGAAGATCCCACATGCCGCAGAGCAGCTAAGCCCGCAAGTCGCAACTACTGAGCCTGAGTGCCGCAACTACTGGAGCCCGTGCCTAGAGCCCATGCTTTCTTTTCCGCAACAAGAGAGGCCACCACAGTGAGAAGCCCACGCACTGCAACAAAGAGTAGCCCCTGCTCGCCACACCACAGAAAGCCCACGTGCAGCAACGAAGACCCAATGCAGCCAAAAATAAACAAATTTATTTTTTAAAAAAGCAAAAGAAAAGATACATGCATCCCAATGTTCACAGCAGCACTGTTTACAATAGCCAAGACATGAAAGCAACCTAAATGTCCATTGACAAATGAATAAGTAAAGATGTGATATATATATATACTGGAATTACTCAGCCATAAGAAAAGAATGAAATAATGCAATTTGCAGCAACATGGGTGGACCTAGAGATTATCATAGTAAGTGAAGTAGTCAGAAAAAGACAAATACCACAGGATATCACTTGTAAGTGGAATCTAAAATATGATAAATTTACAAAACAGAAATAGACTCACAGACATAGAAAACAAACTTACGGTTACCAAAGGGGAAAGGGGGTGGGGGAAGGATAAACTAGGAGTTTGAGATTAGCAGATACAAACTACTATATATAAAACAGATAAACAACAAGGTCCTATTGTATAGCGCAGAAACTATATCCAATATCCTATAATAAAACATTATGGATATACACATTACCAATAAGAAAAAAAATATCAAATTGTATACTTTAAATATATGCAGTTTATTGTATGTCAATTATATTTCAATAAAAAGTTCTTTAAAAAAAAAAAAAAAAGAAGCCCAGAAGAGTGTTGAGATTCAGGAGCTGGAAAAGTGAAAAAAAAGAAAAGACATTATGGAAAGACTATGAATCACTTTTCTATACACCAGAAACTAAACAACACTGTAAATCAACTATACTTCAATAAAAATGTAAAATATATATATATTCCTCAATAGCAGAACCCCTTCTCATGTTAGTATTAAAGGCAGGACTGGCCCCAGTGTAGTAGACAAATAATGTCAAGCTTTCACTTTACGTCATGTTAGATTTGGAGCTCTAATTTGTTTTGTAAAATGTCTGAATGTATAATAATAAGCAACATTGCAATGAAGTTCTGAGTTGATTTCTTAAAATAATCTGAATATTACTGGGTGCAAAAATATGAAATTCTTATATTCACACAAATTATGAGAAAGCAGCTGAAAATATGACATCAGGAAAAAATGTTATTTAAACTCCTCCCTGTATTTATTCTTTCTTCCTCCTGAGGTTTAGCCAGACACATGGCTGCCCAGAATGGAAACTACATTTCCTAGATTTCCTTGAAGCTAAGTGTGACTTTATGACTAACTTCAAAGCAAAAAGCATGAAATACAACTGGTGTGTGAATTCCTACTTTCTAGAATGCAGATGTGATGACTGGTGCTCCAGCAGCTATTTTGATCCATAAGATAATTTCAGGAATAGAAGCCACACATTGGCTGAGCAACAAGATAAGCTGAGTCCCTAACACCATGGAATGCCTTAACAGCTCTGGACTGACTCTCTCCATGCCCTTTAAACACAAAGGAAATGGATAAACTAACCTGCTGTCATTTTGAGTTTTTCTGTTGCTTGTGTCTGATCCTAATGAATATATATGCAAGTCTTTACAGTCACGTTTCACAAAACTAGGTTTGAATGCAGATCTATGTTAATTAATTAATAGTTGTAACGCTGGGTAAGTTACCCAGTCTCTCCCTGTCTCAGACACCTCATCTATAAAATAGGGAGAGTAAAAGTATATACTTCTATGTGAGGATTAAATGCAATAGTGCAAGTAAAGCACTTGGTACAGTGTCTGGCACGAGTAAATGCTAAATAAATGTTAGCTATTAAAACTGAAGTTGATGATAATGAGTCATAGTAACTGCTATAATTAGCCAAAGTGAATGGCCTTTCAACCCTATCATTGGACATTTTATGGTGATCTTTCTGATATACCATCATTTTTTAAAGCATTGGACGACTTTTATATTTGTCCTAAAACATCTTAAATTTAATCTATGGGTCAGTTAGAAGAATCCTGAGACCAAACAGCTACTATTTCTACAGCAATAACACAATTGACATTTCTTCTGTAATATGTAACAGAAGGGTTAGAACTAGGTAGAGGTTTGAATGATATTTAGCTGCTCTGACTTGTTGCTAAAGCCCCCGAGGAACTCTGTTACAAATTCTCTTAGCAATTGCAATTGAATCCATTGAGTAGGACATCTGCTTGCTTGGTTATGGGGAAATGGCTGAACTTAAACATAAAAGATTAAATGAAAATCCACATAATAGACAATTATCATTGATTTTCAGATTGATAAGGGCAGGAAATTAAGGTGGTTAGCAAAAGGAAGCATTGTGCTACTGCAGGAGGAGAATCTGTAACTGCCAAGTGATATACCATTGTGTCAGCTTCGAGATCTCGTGGGCTTTCTCTGTAAATGACAGAGAGACAACTCCAAAAATAGCATTGCTTGACAACACTCAAAACCAACTGAAAATATCATTACTCTGGAACTACTAAAAGAAACAAAGATACCAGCGGAAAGACATGCATTCAGGAACCAGACTTAGAGTTACATATAAAGTATTTAAAATGTATAAAAAGAAAGCTCAATAATTTATCATTACTCATATTCATAGTATTTTTAATAATGATAATTGACCAGGCATACTCTGAAAGTATCCACAAGGAAGAAATACTAACTAAAATTAGGTTAACCTCCAAGTTCAAGCCCAGTTCTTGGACACATGCATCTCAGTCTCCAGGCATTAAATCCAGGATCAGAAATACACACAAATTCAAATCAATAATAGTGGTTGCCTGGCGCTCAGTGTTAAAAGTAGGATTGCAAAGACTTGCCCTGACTTGGTAGGAAAGAATGCTGTGAGCCATTAGTGATATCTTTTATGAGTACAAGACAGAGATGGTGGGTCTATGCGGTGACTGTATTTTGTATCTTCCCAGTTCAATACTGTGCTCTGGTCTTATCAGGCCAGATGTCCCAGGTATCACAGCTAAACATCTGCCTTCCTCCCCTGGGCCCACGTTCTTGTCTTGGCAACCTGCCTAGTCACACTATTTAGCCAGTGATACAAACCCAACTCAAACTAACTGAAGCAGAAAAAGTGGGATGTATTGTCTCACTTAACTATGGAGTCCAGGGATGCACAAGATTCACGTTTCATCATGTTGTCGGAAATCCGTTTCTCTCTCTTCCATTCTTCTTCTCTTAAACAGGTTTTCTATAGAGAAGGCAAGATGGCCACAAACAATGCCAGACTCACATCCCCCCACCTCAGTAACTGCAGTGGAAGGTACAAATCTTTTCTGATGGCCCTTGAAAAAAAAAACCCCAGGTAGGATTCTGATGTCCTTGATTCAGTTACATGGACATACTGAAACCACTAAAGGACGGCTGTGAACCCTGATTAATTTCCGTGTCCACCTAAGTAGCTGTTAGTAGGATAAAGGCTCTGTGAAGTGGAGTATCTAAGCACAGGTGATTTCTGAGGGAAAAGTACCTATGGACATTGGGGATCTAGAAATTACCTTTAAATCATTTGTGGTCACAGATCCTGAGAAAGTTTTTACTCACCGAAGTACATACATCCCAGGGTTGGGCCATTTTAAAAGCTCCTCAAGTGATTTTCTTAATCAGCCAGTTTAGAAACCCTTGCTTAAGGTGTAAGGGGAGTTCTCATTTCATAAAGAGGTTTCATAGGGAGATTTTATTCTCCTTTTGGCAAGAAGAGCTTCTCTCAGTTTTTTAGAGAGAGAGAGAGAGACTTCTACTTTAAGAAATAAGATCTGGGAAAAGAAATGAAGCCAGGGAGGTGAGTCTGGTACTCACACTGCTTTTATGGGACACTTGCCAATCTGGAAGCAATGGCTGAGAGGATGTGTCCACTACTGACAGCCTCTCGGGGATAAGGAGTGAAAAACATCAAAGAACGAGGTCAGCCCAGTTCTCTGATAAAATACATCCTCTCCCCCTACCTTGGAGTGGGACCCTGAAGGCCTGCACCCTAAGTGTAAAGATAAACTGGAAGCAAATTAGTCCTCACACAGACTGCAGCCCAGTTTTATGACATGTGGAGGCTAAAAATGTCAGTCAATGCATACTTGGATTAAGGTAATCCCAGACTGCTAATACCCTTGTGTGATGCAGAAACCATGAAAACATGTTTCATGATAAAGATAATATCATCTCAGGCCTCAAATTATTTCTACAAGTTTTAAAAATAAGATGTGTAGGACACAATTAAGGACAACCAGACACACAAAAAGGATGAAACATCTTGAGCAAGAACCAACAGAAATAACAGACAACAGAAACAGGCGTGGAGATACTCTAGATTCTAATAGATAAGGCATAGACTCTAAAACAACAATGCTTACTGTGCTCAAGGAGATAAAAGATAAGCTTTAAAATGTTGGCAAGGATCTGTAAGCTATAAAAGTAACACTGCAGATTTGAAAAGCAATCAAGTAGAAATTCTAAAACTGAAAATACAATGGCCAAAATTAAGAACTCGGGTTCTTAGTTCAGGACAAGTTTAACAGTAGATTACACAAAGCATTAAAGAATTAGTGAACCAAGAGCTATATAAGAATAAGATGTCCAGTGTGTAGCATGGAGAAACAAAAGGTTGAAGATGGAAAAGAGACGATGAGATACAAAGGGTAGAGTGAAAAATCCTAATAGATATTCCATTGTAGTCACAAAAGACAGCCAATTAACTCCTAAACAGAATAAATAAAGACATATACTAGCAAAACTGGAAGTTTTTCAACAAAAGATGAAAATTCCCAGAGCTGAAGACAGTCACAAGTTTTCAAATTAAAAAGGCTCATTACTCACAATTTTTTTTTTTAATTCTATATGTTCCTGAGTGTTACCTCATCTTAAGGAGCTACACACCCAACCCATTGTTCTCATTCATATCAAAATGTTCCTTTCCTTCTTTTCACATTAATTACTTTGCTTATTCATTTGTTTACAGTCTTATTTTTCTTAGCCCCAACCCTCAAATATATTCTCCATACAGACAGAGACCATGTCTACCTTGTTTTCTGTTATTTCTAGAGAATATACAAGCAGTGCCTGGCTTCAGGGCTCGGCCTAGGGCAGAGATGTAAGGGGGGACTCACTCTCAGAGTCATGCTTCACACCACGAAAATAAACCCGAAAGATTACAGGGAGGGAAAAGTCACTTGTTTTAAACAACAATGGAAAATTTGATTGGCAATAGCCTTCTTATCAACAACCCTGGATGATGGAAGACAATAGAGCAAATCCTCAAAATTCTCAGACAAAATAATTTTTAGTCTAAAAGTATACACCCCATCAGCCAGCATTCAAATGGGAGGACAAAATAAAGATTTTCTTGAACATGAAAGTGTATCATGTTCAGCTTCTTTCTGAAAGAATTCCTTGAGAATGCTTTTCAGAAAAAAATTAAACTTTGAAGGAAGAAAAAAATGGGGCACAAAAAACCCCTTTGTGTAGAAATATGGGTTCTTCAGTGTAAATGGTTATAATGTGCAGTGTAAATACATTAGTGAAATCTAGAATTAAAACCCCAGATGATTTCCTTATGGTAGGAAATGGAGAGAAGGGGGAAGACAGAACTTCCTAAGACATTTGTCATTACGTGGGAAGGACACAACTGTGGCTTAACTCTAGACACTGAGCAAATAATAAAGTGTACTAGATTTTTAAGAATAATTATTAGAGGAACAGAGATAGCATATGTAATTTTCAAAGCAAGAATAGAAAAAAGAAACAAAAAAAATCAATCTAACCAAAATTATACGTCTACATGTATAAATATAAATTCATAAGGATTTTTTAAGCCTAATGTGATATGCACTAAACAGTTTATCCCTAGAGGGAGGAGCACTTGAGAGAGGGGAGGGGAATGGAAACGAAAGGAGATTAAAAATTTTTTTCCCTCCATCTATTTCTGACTTGATTTCTTAAAGAAGTGTGTATTCATGTATCATGTATGAGATTTTTAAGCACCATAGGATTTTTTTAACCCATTAAAAAAGTCCTAATGGGAGTTCTTTAGTTTTCTTTTTCTTCCTTCTCTGTCTCTCTTTCTCTGTCTCCCTCCCTGCCTTCTTCCCACGCTACCTCCCTTTCTCTCTCTCTCTTTTTATTTTTATTTAATAATTAAAATTATTCTGAAGTTCATTTGGAAAGATAATAGGAGAGCATGAGAGAATGAGATATCAGCTAATGCTTATCGAGCATTTAATCTTAATAAAGGTTGACATCATTCTAATAACTAATGACCAATGAAATGGATAATCCTACATGCTGGGGATGAGGAGGAAAACCACAAGTGAACAGATATTCTTTGAAGATGAATTTGGCAATACGTTAATAGTCATTTTATAGATCACATTCTTTCACTGTAATACTATGTGTAGCTTTAGAACTTACCCTAAGGAAATGAAATTGATACCAAATATCAGAACAAAGATATTTATCCCATTCAATACGCTTAATATCAAAAAGCTGAAAAAGTTCTAAATGTACACATTCAGAAATTACAAATTACCAGGATACATTTCAGGTATGATATTATATAATCATGAGTAATTATGATTGCAAGTAGTTTTTAATAAAAAGGAAAATATTTAAGTTCTAATGTAGGTTTTCAAAAACCCACAAGGTGCAAAACTGTGTATAGATTGGTTAGAATGCAGTAAAAAAAACTTGGAGGTATTGAATCAAAATGGCCAACTGGGTGCTCATGAATAGTTTTCCATTTCAACCGACATCCCTAAAAATGACAGAAAAGTGGGTTATTTGTTGGCAGAGGGGGTTGGCCATGGGAGGAGGTAAAGTCAGATCCTTAATAACACTATAAAAAACATGCTATCATCAGATCAGAAATTTTAAGTAATCTTTGAAATAGTGAAAGCAGAGAAGACTGAATTGACAAAGCAAATTACAAGAAAAATAAAAACTTTCAGGGGAGACTGGTGCACCTGTAGAAGTAGCCCCTGGTGTGCTTCAAACACAGAGGGAACAGATACGAGGAAAAGAGAGGAGAAGTGGGACAGCCGTGGGGAAATTATAATAGCCCAGTCCCGGTCGCCAAGCTGGGAGGTCCCTCTCCTCCACCAAGTAGTGCCAAGAAGTAGATGGTAGTGTGTTTGCCTCAGGTTAGAACAGTGAGCATAAGCCCTTCGCGGAAAGGGAGAGGAAAATGCCTCAGGGCACTGGCAACACCCAGAAAGAACAGGGAGCCCCTAAACCTGGGAGATGAGTGACCAGCACCGAGGCTCTGACTCACCCACAACTGCTGGAAGTGGAAAGAAGAGCATTCATAAACAGGCAACAAGACTTTTTCTTTTCTTTTTTTTTTTTTAATATAACTTTTCAAACATATACAATTTAAAGAGAATGTAACAAACAACCAGTATATACTACCCAGCTTCAACAATTACTAGCATTCTGTCATTCTTGTTTTCTCTATGCCACCACCACCACTGCCTTTATTTATTTATTTTTTCTGAAGTATTTTAAAGCCAATACCAAATATCATATCATCTCACTAATAAATACTTAGTGTGACTCTCTAACACATAAAGGACTTTTTAAAAAATAAATCCATGGAAACACTACGAGAAAAAAATGACAATAATCTATTAACATCATCTAATAGCTGGTTGTGGCAGATTGCATTTTCCAAAAATTCTTTCAGATGAGCTTGCCAACAAGAGGCAAAGTCTACATCCCCTCCTCTTGACTCGGCGCTGGCCTTAGCCACTTCCTGCAAGGATAGACATGAGAAGCTGCCTGACTCTGAAGGCGAGGTTGGAAAGGGAGGTGTCCTCACTTCTGCATGGTCCTCTTGCAGCACTTACTCTCCAGAGCTCCATCTCAGGATGGTCTCTCTCAGAATCCAGACACACGAGGGGCCACAGGCAGATGTCCAATCAACATCCCCAGGTGAGCCTGGCCTTTCAAGTCTTCCTGGCTAAGACTCCAGACATCTCCACTATGCCCTGACCCACAGAACCTGTGACCATGAAAACACCATGGTTGTTTCCTACCACTAAGTGGTAGGGAGGTTTGTCTCACATCATGAAAATCTGGAAACGCTGGATCGTGTTCTATTTTCTCCCAGTGTTTCAAAATTTTACTTTATAGTTGCTCTGTTAGGATCCAAGCAAGGGTTACGCATTGCTTTTGGCTGATATTTCTGTTAAATATGTTTTAATCCACGTGACCTTTTCCTTGTTTTTTCTTTTTCATTTTTATGCCACTTATTTGTGAAGAAATTGTCTTTTGTCTTACAGAACAAACTCACATTCTGCTGTAGCTGATAGATCAATCAACCAACAATTGCTCACTATGTTTCTCTCTGAGCTGTGTTTCCTGTAAAGTGGTGACCAGACCCAGTATGGTTTCTCTGTAAAGGTCCTGATAATCGATACTTTGTGGGCTACTGAACGCTGCCGACGTGGCACAAAAGCAGCCGTTGATTGTTTATAAATGAATGGGTGTGTCTATGTTCCAAAAGAACTTCACTGTCAAGATAGGCAGCAGCCAAACTTGGCCCACGGGCCACGGTGTGTGGCCCTGACCTAGGAAAAACAAAGATTATCAAATATGAAGATAAGTACACAATCCAGAATCACCAGATATGTAAGAAAAATCAACATCTTGAAAGAAAAAGCAAACTAAACAAATCTAAGAACCAACATCCAAAGAAACAGAGTAAATGAAATAAACAGAAGAAAACTTTGAAAGAAGTCTATATGTGGAATATTCTAGAGAATTGAGATACTATGACATTTCCTAGTCATGAAAAGGCTATTGTGACAATAAGCATTTATAGATCTTAGAAATGCATAATACAAGAATCAAAATCTCAGTAGATGTGCTGAATAACAGAAAGAACACACCTGAGTACAGCACTTAGGCAATAAAGTATGCTAGGAAATTGTTCCAGAACACCATACTAAAGGAAAAAGAAATGGAAATATGAAAAACTGGGAGACATTAGAAATCAGACCCAGAAATTCCAATATCTATCTAATAGAAGTTATAAACAAAGAGACCAGAGAGATGGAGGTAAAGAGATAAACAAAGAAATAATAGTAGAAAATATTTTCTCTAAGCTGAAAAAAAAAATGCTATTCTTTAAATAAAAAAGGCCCACTGGGTAACAACCAGGGTGAATGGGGGGGGGGGGGGGGGGCGGGAATCTCATGCATGGATCTATGATGATAAAATAGCATAACGAACTCCTGGTATGAGGAGCTCTGAAATCCCCTCCACACATCCAGAGTCCACACACATTCAGTGGTGACTCTGGGGTGGGATTTGGAAATCTGACTTTTGTTTATTTGCTTTCAAAACCACTGCTCCAGATGAATCTAATTTGCAGACTGCTGCTCTCTAGAGCAATAATCCTGGACTCAGTATCAAGCCACCCTTTCCTAGTCTGGTGCTGATCGAATGGCTCAGTGCTTCCAGAGCCCTCTTACACTAACAGTGCCATTCTCCTTCCTTATGCAGGTATCATTGTCTTGATGGGCCATTGTTAACCCCTATCCCTTCCACCACCACAGAACAGGATCCTCCTTTGACCTTGTGCCCAGTGACTGGAGTTTTGTTGACATCTTCCCCGAAGCACCTTTGCATCTCCGATATTTCCTGGCCCTGAACTTCTGCTCCCCCAGCCTGCCAACACTGAGTGCCCTGGTCCCTGACTGCTCCTATCCTGGCTTCATCCTCAAGATACTGGCTCTGCTATGATTCATTAATTCACTTAACAAACGCACATTGAATGTTCAGTATGTGCAGAGCACTGTGCTAGGTCCTGGGGAAACAAAGCTGAAAAAGACCTGATGCTTGCCCTCAAGGAGTTCTAGTTAGAGGCAGACGTGAAAAGAAAGATGTGGATTACAATGTGATTAAGTGTTATCGTACAGTGTTTCTCCAAAGACAGTCTGACTTTGACCACCTGCACCTGACTTTGCCAAAGCTCTTATGAAATTGCAGATTCTCAGGTGCGGCCCCTTGGATAGTAATCTTGTGAGGATGCAGCCCAGGAATTTGTATTTTAAACAAGCTCAAGTAATTTTTGTGACCGACAAACTGTGATAACCGCTGGCCTTGAAGAGCTATGTCCCAGGCCTCTGATTTGATTTGGAAGGAACTTGGGGAGGGTGGGAAAGGGAGGAGGGACAGAGCTGATCGGTTGTTAAGAGGAGTCAGATCGCACAAGGTCTTGCCATGCTAAAGACTTTGGGCTTTATAGCATCTGCCACAGGAAGCCAGTGAAAAGTTTTAAGGGAGGAAGGGGATGGGGCAGCATAGTGTAATTTTAAAAGATGACTCCTATAGCAGGGTGGAGGATGAATAGAGCTGGGTTGAGGGCAATGAATAGAGGTGAGTTGAGGCTGGGGGCAGAGAGACTAGCCCAGGTGATGTGTAATAAGGACCTGACCCAACTCAGTGGCAAGGCAGACAGAGAAGGGAGAGATGGGAAGTCTGGTTGGGAGATCAAATCAACAGTGCTTGGTGAGAAAAATCAAGGCTGAACTTGCAGGTCTTGCCTTCTGGGCTCGTCCCAGCCCTGTGGTAGGGTCAAGTCCTTAGTTCCAGTCATTCTCCGTCTGCCCTGACCCACCATAATCAGCAAGGTCAACCCAGGTCCTGTCCTAAGATACGTCAATTATTGGAAGAAAAACATAAAGCATACTTCTTTTGTCCTTTTATTTTCATTGCCCTAAATGTTAGACACCTTATCTAATTAGGCCTCATGAATTAATTACCCTTAATATTTTGTTATTACAAAAATCTAAACACAGTGTGTTGTTTCCCTGGAGGCTCTTAGTTTCACAGCCCTGTTAAAGGTTATGTGTAAGCCACTCTCTCGGGTTACCAAATAACCCCAGGGCAGCAACTCCAAGAAAATGCAAGGGCAGAACTGACCAGCTGGACCTTTTTGGACACGCTCGAACTTTCAGGCCATAAGAGGAATGTTGCACACCCACTTTCACGAGCTGCTCCAGATGGCAATGAAAACCACACGTTTTACAAGTGAGTGACGCGTGGTCACGCAGAGGAGTTACTCAATTCATGTCCACTTGGCTGAGAGTTTTGAGGTAAATCCCTTCAACATTACATAGGTCAACTGGGACTTCAAAAGTAAGTTATCTACACAAAGTGAAATATGGCTCTTACTCATTAATCTTGATGAACACTTGCAATACAGCGATGAAGTAGTTATTATAGAACTTTATGCTTGATAAAATTGATTCTTTATGTGTAGGAGAGATACAAAACTGCAGTAACAATTGAAATAAAGTATACATGTGATAAGAAGATTCAAATAACTGCCCACGATCTACGAAGCACCTTCTCATTTATTATCTCACTTGATCCTCACAAAAATTCCTTAAGATAAATCCTCTTGAGAGTCCCATTTTATGGATGAGGCAACAGAAGATCAGAAAGATTCAGTGACTGGCCCAAGGCCACACAGCCAATAAGACAATATTTCTATGGCTCAGCTAGCATGTTTTTGGTTGCAAGTAACAGAAAAACCCAAATCAAAATGTACTAAACAGTAAATAGAATATAGGAACTCTGTAACAGAAAAAGTTCAGTGGTTTGGTAAGCTTCAGGCACAGTTTGATCAGAAATCCAGCTGTTTTATTTTGGTTGTCTTGGATTTACCCTTCTTTTTGCGTCAGCTCTACTCTCAGGCTCTTTTTCCATTCAGTAGCAAAATGCTGGAGAAGTTTCAGGGTCCACCACACTATCTAGAAGGAGAAAGAACTTTTCTTTCTCCAATCATCAAACATGAGGACTTCCCTGGTGGCAGAGTGGTTAAGAATCCTCCTACCAATGCAGGGGCCAAGAGTTCGATCCCTGATCCAGGAAGATACCACATGCCAAGGAGCAGCTAAGCCCGTGTGCCACAACTACTGAGCCTGCGCGCTAGAGCCTGCAAGCCACAACTACTGAAGCCCGAGCACCCTAGTGCCCGTGCTCTGCAACAAGAGAAGCCACTGCAATGAGAAGCCAGCGCACTGCAACAAAGAGTAGCCCCTGTTTACCGCAACTAGAGAAAGCCCGTGTGCAGCCGCAAAGACCCAACACAGCCAAAATAAAAGAGGAAAGAAACCATGAGACCCCAGCTTTATTTTTATTGCCCCAGTAGCCAGGAGAATGCCATGTACTGATTGGCTCAGGCCTGGGGTACGTGATCCGTGACCATGTCATTCAAGGCCACAACCCAGAAGCTGGAGGTTGGATCAGTCCCTTCCAAACCCCACAGCTGCTCGGCCATGCGGGAGAGGTGGAATGGAGGCTGCAGAGTCGACCGCAGCATCCACCACAAGCCAGGACTTGAATTCTATGGGACTTGAATGACTTAGGACTCTAAATCCCATGGGGTTGGGGGAGGTTTTTGTTTGTTTTTTCTCTATAACTGACATATTGTTATCCTTTACTTCTGGAGCTGACAGCTCTAAGTAAAATTGTAATTTGTGCATTTGAACGTGCCTAAAAAGGCCCTTACGTGACCGGAAGTCCTCTCCAGCTGGTGTGCACCAAGACCAGACTTTGCTTTGTGTGTGCTGCCATGATCTATCCTCTTTTGCTTCTTCGGTTACTTCTCCAACTCAAGTTCCTCTAAATTCTTTGGCCCCGTCCATTTTTGTTTCAAATACATTTTTGTTTCTTTGTGTCAGGGCCCAACCAGGAAGACAGAAACCACTTTGAATATTTAAAACAGAGGAAGTTTAATGCACGGAGATGAAAGAAACTTAAAAGCCAAACAAGGGATGGTGAGGCAATCCAGAGACTAGCCGCGGCAGGAAGTCGCCACCACTCCCAGGCTGGAGGCACAAAGGGAGGAGGTGATGCTACCCAAGCCCTGGGCCTGGGATTACCCAGAGGAAGCAGGAACTATGGCAGGTTTCCTGTGAGAGCTGGAGCCAAGGAAGAGAGGCAGCTGCGGCCAGAGATACCACCCAGTACTGACAGAGGGGGAGAAATACCCTGACTTGTCCCTCCTTCCTGTTCTCCCAACTCCCATCAGAACCTCCATGGGCCAAACCCAGTTGGGAAGTTTGGGCCAAGCCAGCTGACATGGGGCCTGAGAACATTGGCCTGGAGGGGTCAGCTGGGGAAGGAAGAGGGAGGAATGGCTCCCATATCAAGCGGACCCAGAACCAACACATTTGTATGACAGTGTCATGCATGTCCATGGTGGAAGTTTTAGAACATACAGGTATGCAGAGAGACAAAGGTAAAAACCATGATCCTATCAGGGAACTGCTGAGTACCACCTCTTTCTCATTAGTCACTGGGGCATCCGTGTTCTGGTCCTTTCCCTGTCAACAGGCCAAGTGCTCTAGCTGTTTGACATTTTGTAACGTACCCCCTGAGAAATTCAGTTTCTCCTCTTTATCAAGCCAAATGTGAAAAAGTGAGAAAAACTTTGTTTCTTCTAAGAAACTGACTTGCTTCTTTCCCCAGATAACACGAGCCATATGATTTATCGGGTTTCCTCTTTGTGTCCAGGCTACCATGAAACTCAAGGGCACGACTCACGCTCGAGCCCAGCAACTTTTAGCCTTAATGGCGGGCACGCGCTTCGTCTCTTGTCCATGTTCTAAGGTGTCCTGCGCGGTCTCAGGCCTGTGATGTACGGGTATGCACGCAGCCGGCAGGGACAGATAGAGGCACCTAAGGGAGAGGCCCTGGAGCTCTTTCCCCAGAGGGCTGCGCGGGCGTCACTTACCCTGTCCAACTTCGTCTACCCTGAGCCAGCTGGCCAGCGCGGGGGAGCCGTCTGCCACCATGGAACAGATTCTCTCACCCTCCTCAACAGCAGATGGCCGCTCTGCACTTATCCACGGCGTACATCATTGCCGAGGGAGACACCACCATCGCTGTCCAAAGCACTAGCGTCTTTGCTCCAGCTCACGAGGCTGGGGAGAATGCGTGTGTGCTCACATAGTCTCCGGTTCAATAATTTTTCAGCGAAGCGACCCTATTAGCATCTTAACAATGGAAAGGGGTGGGGCGAGGGGCCACCGGGGGTTTATGGTAGATTTTTAATTAGATTGGGCATTTTAATGAGGCTGGGCACAGCTTTTGCAAGGAGGTGAAAGCATTGTCTCCTCAAGCGAGCACCTCTCTGGCCTGTTTCGGCGTTCTTCATGCACAAGTTAGTCCCTCTTGAAATGCTCCTCTGATACTTTATCGGACGCTGATAGTCTGGGCACCAGGCCCAGTTTAATATAATTTTTACTGTTGCTACCACATCCCCAGTTCTATAGAAAGGGTTATGACCATGTTGTCTGACACCTTTCCATGGCAATTACCAGGTCGGGGGCACACCCATGCTACCCCACCCCACCCAGCCCTCCCCAGCGCTCTCGACTTCAAATTTCAGAAGCGAGGCTGACACTCTGTCCCATCCACCGAGACAATGAGAGTTTGGGACTTGATAGCACAGCAAAGTAGATATTTGGCAATTACCTAGATCATTTGACTGAGATAGGCAAACAGTTGATATAATTGAGGTCCTGGAATATATGTGTAGGTCTAAAGAACATTGAAAATCCCCCAGTTGCCTATAATTGGTTCTGAGTTCTATAAACACATAGGCTGCTTTTACAACAAATTTGCTTTCCTAATTACGTTTTACATAATCTAATGCATTTCATATTAGTTTAAATTCTCTAAGCATATACCAGCCCAACGGTATGTTGCCTGGCAGGCGGGAGAGGAAAACTGACCACAGATGACCATGAGTATAGAGTTGCAAGCTGGCAGTAAGAATAAAACCACAGTACTGACCAAAGAAGGGAACATTGCAGCATTTGGTGTGGAAAATGGTTGTGTGTGTGTGTGTGTGCGTGTGTGAAGTTACATTCCTGGTTTCAGGGCAAAGTTTTGTCAGACCCTTAGCGTGACTTTAGAACACAGGCATTGAAGGTGAGTGATTGTAATAATAACCCACTTCACAGGTGTGGACATTAGCCAATAGACGTGCACATCTCTGGCTTCGCACCAAGGCCTAAGGGGGAGTCCTAGCCTGGGCTTGTCCAGGAGGTTCATGCCTCCCTCAGACAGAGTCCTGCTGCAGAACTGTATCGCATTAACAATGCAACTTACTGGAAAAACAAATAAAATGTTTTAAATGTTTACATGCATTGTCAAGTATTCATCCCCCAAATATTTAGACTCTGCGCCGACTGGGTCAAGAGCCCAAGCTTCCTGTGCATGCTGGATGGTTCCAAGCATCTCCCCAAGATCAGCAAATATATAGCAACTTGAAATATGATCCTCTTGGAGCCAAAAAATAATTCCCCAGGTATTGTTCCAGGAAATCAGTTAGGTGTCTCTGTCCAAAGTCCTCCTTCATAATGGTTGCAACAGTTGATTACCTTTAGTAAGTTTAAGAAATTCTTACAAAAGCCTCCCTGATACGGTGAAGCTGCAGCATAAAAAAGAGCGGGAATGGAGATTTAGGAGTAGAGATGGATAGGAAGAAAAGGAGCAAAGAGAGAGATGCAGAAAAAACAACAAACAACCTATTGAGGTTAGAAGGCTTGGATGTCTGAACCAAGCCTTAAAAGAGCGCATCTGAGTAAGCCAGAGATTTTGTTTTTGTTTTTTCAGAGAAGGGGGAAGAGGGCAAGAGTGGCAGAGGCTGATTACCTTTTGCATTTAAATTTCTCCCAATTCAGTCATCATATAATGTATCCTTTTCCCAGGCATTATCTATACCAAAACTTCCTCTTTTTTAAGCCTCCACAGCAAAAAAAAATAATTCATATCACTGCCAATGAAATTATCAAATTCTAGAGTTTGGCTCTCTCACCTTTATCTAAGAAGTTCCACAAGATAAAATAAATACCTTTAATGTAGATTTTGATTCTAGATACTGGGTCAGTATTTAGTTCAGCTTTTCCAATGTACTAGGTAGAACAATGGAGTGAGATCTTACATACATTAAACTTTTGTAAGTTTGATTATATATGTGAGAGAGAGAGAGAGAGAGAGAGAGAGAGAGATGGAATGGGTATTGGTCTTAAAAAGCACGTGCCCCAGAGTGAACATGAGACAGGACCTGTTCTGTCTCAACAACAAATCTGTTCTGCCCCAAGTTTGTCTCCATGTCTACAGACCCTTCCCTGTGCAGTCTTCTGCTTAAAAGGCACATTTTTTCATATACACGACCGCAACATTTAAGCTAACTGCTTCACTGGTACTCAAACAAGAAAACAGCTGTGTGCTCAAATGATGGAGGGAAAACAGGAGGAGAAATAGTCTGTCAGGCTCCGCATGCTACCTCCCTAGGAGAACTTCAAGGGAAGTTTTGATTATCTGTGACTTTCATCTTGTGGCTGAGTTCAGAACCTGGCCCTCCCAGCCGACACATCTCTGTGTCTCTTGGCAAAGAGAAAAATAAAAAAGAAGTGGGGTCATTTTTCTGATGTCTCTGTGCCAGAACTAGAACCTTTGCTCTCTCCATCTCCGTGCCCAGCTACAAAGCGCACGACGATCTCTTTTGACTTTTCCCTAATTTGAGGACAAAAATGGTCCACAAACCAGAGGTATGGGAGACAGAGCCATTCAGGCATTCATTCTGTCCTTCATCAAATACTCGGAGAGTACCAGCAATGTAGCAGGCGCAGGATGCCCCAGTGAGCTACCGCCGAATCAAAATGGGATGCTAATGACCTAGTCTCGACTTGGTTACACTCGACCTGTGAAGTCGGAGAAATGGCTGATCCTTCTGGGTCTCAATTGCCTACTTGATTAAAAAAAGTGAAAAAGTGGACTTCCTAGGTGGCGCAGTGGTAAAGAATCCATCTGCCAATGCAGGGGACACGGGTTCGAGCCCTGCCCTGGGAAGATCCCACATGCCACAGAGCAACTAAGCCCACGCGCCACAACTATTGAGCCTGTGCTCTAGAGCCCGTGAGCCACAACTACTGAGCCCATGTGCCACAACTATTGAAGCCCATGCGCCTAGGGCCCGTGCTCTGCAACAAGAGAGGCCACCACAATGAGAAGCCCACGCACCACAATGAACAGTAGCCCCCGCTTGCAGCAACTAGAGAAAGCCTGTGTGCAGCCACGAAGACCCAACACAGCCAATAAATAAATTAATTAATTAATTAATTTTTTAAAAAAGTGAAAAAGTTGTGGCAAATAAGTGCTAAAGTTCCTCTCAGTAATAAAATTCTGTGAAATCAACTTAGAAATATTTTCTAAAACCTTAAAAGAAAACCTTGAAACAACTTCCTTATGGCAACTTTACCTATTCCTGAGAAGCACTGTGCCCCAAGCAGCTCTTTCCCTTCATCTTTGCTCTTCCAGGTTATAGTCAATGTCCTTTCCCCGCCCCTCCACTATTGTACCGTGGAACCATATACAAGACAGTACAGCCATCAACTCCCCCTCCTCTTCCACTCCCACAGCTTCCAAGCAGACACACGGACAAATGCAGGGATCTCTTCTGCAACATTGTTCCCTGTCATAAATGCTGTCGTTCAGGCCCTGTCAGGGTGATTCAGGCTTCAGTGTTTTGATTAAAAGTAATGATAGCTACATTGTGGACAAAAGATATGGAGATAGATGTCTTGTAAAATTAATCATACTTTCGGATTGTGCAAATGCTTCATTTTCAATGACTGCATCATTTGTAACAGGGCTTTTGTGTCATGCCATCATGCATATGGACCCGTTCATGCTTGATTGCTGAAATTGGTGTAGTAATGGCTTGAGCGTGAGCTGTCTTTATTCAATCTTATCTAAACAACAACAACAACAGCAGCAGCAGCAGCAGCAGCAATAATAATAATAAAACACTTGGTTATTCCAAGGGGGAGAAAATCTATAAAATGCTTGAATGTTTGTACTATTATACCAGAGAACGTTTACCAATATTCCTTAAGGCAATACCTCCTTCTTAGTTGTTCTATTCAATTAACAAACATATATTTGAAGAAGACAAATTCAATCAGTAGTTGTGCTTAATTCACTCCCTGAGCAGTAAGGAGAAGACTAAAAGTGTAAAATTTCCAGAAGTTAAGGGAAATAGAGTGGAAAGTCAGAAAGTCATGAATTCAAATCCCATTTTTAAAGCTTACTAAACATTTGACCCCAGGGAAGGTACTCAGTCATTCTGAACTTTATATTCCCCACAAGGACATTAATAACTCCTACTTTGTCTTCCTCACAAAAATTTTTTGAAGATAAACTGGTCTATATGACAGGGAAGAAAGTATTACACTTAAATAATGCTTACTTGCCAAGCACTTCACATACTCACTCATTTAATTCTTACAATAATCCCATTTTACAAGACATCACATCACTGAGAGGTTAAAGGATTTGCTTATAAAAGGTGGACCTGGCACTCAAACCAAGGCAGAATCCATGCATTTACCTCCATACGATAATCAATTATACAAAGCGAGCTACTGAAACGTTTTAATGCATTAAAGGGGGGGACTTTTCTTCACCTTTTCCCACTTTTAACGGAAATGTGGTGGGGGAAGACGAATGTCTGCAATATTTTTAGTGCATAGAATTAAGATGACTTTGCTAGGTTAATAGCATTAAAATTTCACATTTTGTGGTTTTCTCACAAAGTTATAATGCTTTGGACCTATTAGACTTAAGAATATCATGGATTTATGCAACAGTTCCACATTTTCCTCTTGAATTTGCATTTCAACAAATTAAAATAATTTTTCAGTATCCTGGCACTACAAATTACTGAACTTAAGGGAATCTAGCATCTTTCGCTTCCTGCCTCCCTCTACGAAGCAGACAAAAACTTGAAAATCAAAGGCACCAGCAAACTTCCAGCCAACAAAGGCAGTCATTATGTTTTCTGCACTTAGGAGCTTTTACTCTGCCAGGCAGATACAGAGAGCACTCATCTCCTTCCAGCTCCCGAACCTCTTCACTTCCTCCTTCTCCTTCTCTCTGTCTAGGGCCTTTTGATCGAGATGGCCAATAAGCCCCTTGTTTCCCATCTCTGCAGGAACAAGTGGGTGCTACTCTCAGTGTCCACCAAACCATAAGTCCTTTGAGGATACAGGAAGACATCCACCAATCTCAAGATCAAAATGCAGCAAGAGGAAGTCTGCAAGCAAAGAAGAGGCTGCCAACCACCACCATCTCCTACAAAAATGGCAGAATCTCTGGGGATAGCAAGTTTACTTTTGCAGAGCATATATATTTACCAAAGGTTCAAGAATACTTAATTTTACTTAAAACAATGCTCTTATTGTACAATAAAATACACTATTAGGAATCGGAGACTTGATACCTATTCTCTCTCTGAACCTCACAGTAGTCCTTCTGTTCACGTTAGTGGAGCCAGCAGTAGGATTTGAACTCATGTCCAGCAGATTCCAAGGCTCCCTCCCTTTCCTTAATGACAGATTGCCCCTGACTGGATTCCAGAGATCACGGAGAAGTCATTTATGATCATATTTTCTTAATTAGTTTATTCTACATTCTAAAATAAGTGTAATTCTACATTTTCAGGTGAATAACACAAAAAAGATCTAGAGAATGGGAGGGAAATTTGTTTTCTTAATTTTTCAAGCTTTAAGCATGAAAAGCAACACAGCCACTCCAAACACACTCTACCTCTTTGATTTTATGACTCCTGTAATCTTTCCCTGGCCCCAACTACTAGGAAGTGGCAATTGGATAAACCCAGAGAGGGCTGTCAACAGATAACCAAATCAACAGCAAACATCAATTTGAAAATAAAATGCTTTACGATGGAAGTGACCACTGGAAAATGAGAGTAGCCATCTCTTTTTTAACATGTCAGCACGCATCCCAAATAGTGTTCTCCAGCCTATAATTTGCCTGAATTGCCCAACAAAGTAGAAATGCCCAAGGGAACAGGACCTTATCACCTCTCTTGCCAACCCTCTTCCCCACTCCCAGTGACATCCAGCAGAATTCAATCCCAAAGAAGTTTAATCTTGATACCTCTGGACTGGCCCTGGGCGAACCCAACAACCCTAGCTTTGGTGTTGTTGCTCCCCTCTGCCTGGCTCTTTCCACAAAGAAAACATCCCTCATCATTCAGTAGGAACTGGGTCATCACAACTAATTACCCACCAGTTAAAAGAATAGGCTCTGCATTCTCTTCCAAGTGTGAGGGTATCCCGTGATACAGGCTAAAGTGTCCACAGCAATATTCTTCCTCAACAGGGAGAGAGTGGGTGAGATGCTTGATCCCCAGGAAAGTCCATCAGGAAAAGAAGGACAGTTTAAGAGCCTTTAATGTTGCCCAACAAGTCTAACTTAAATTGGGAGTGGTTAATACTCGTAGGTATAATATCTATCATTAGTTATTCAGGAAAGCAACATTGGAAGTCACTACCAGGTCAGATGGCCCAAAGCATGCAGGTCAGTTAAGCAACCCAATGAAGGTGACAAGAGGCATGAGTGATGCCCAAAGAAGTTCACACGCCCAGCATGGCTGGATATGAAGCGAGCCTCCGGATAGCTGAATGTGTTTTGAAATACTTGTTTACTTGGGTAAACATCTCCCATTCTTGTGATAAATGGAAATTACCGAGGAAAAATATGCTAAACCACTAAGCCAAAATAAAAATTGATGAAGAATGGTAACATCTACAATACCAAATGCCCTTGGAGCTCTTTGATCTGTGCATTTCTAAATTTGGCTCAAGGCCTCATTAAAACCAAGGAGTTTATGTTTGGGCCAATAAATAGAGCCAATAAAAGTCAGCCTTGGACCAGGACTCTTTGAATGGATGGAACATGGGTCATTTATGGTGTTTGGTGATTGTGAATGCTGACAGTAGTACTGCTAAGTATACACAGCTTCCTCTACACCCTAGATGAGAAGGGCCTGTAGCACCTAAGAGCAAAACCTACCCCCAGCCCCAGCATTGAAATTTATTTGACAAATATGCTTTGAGCATCTGCTAGGTGCCAGACAGAGAGCATAAGCAGGAAGTATCCACAGATGAACAAGAAGTAGGCCCAGCCCATGAGACTTCAGACTAGAAGGAAGTCAGTCATGTGCTCCCAGCCATGATACAGGTCAGACTATGATGAGGGCTAAGCAGAGGAAATAGTAATTAACTCTACATGGAAAGATTCTAGAAGGCTTTACAGAGGAAGTGCTATTTAGCTGAACCATAAGGAATGAGCGAAAAAACTAACAGCTAGAAAAGGGTGGTATTCTGAGCAGAGAATACAAACTAAGCAAGTTGCAGAAGAGCTGAGGGGCAGAGGCAGCTGGAGAGAGTGCTAGAATTCTGACATGGAGGGAGTTCAAGGCCTGAGGCTGGAAAGATAACTCAGGACAGACTGCAAATGGTCTGTGATGACTTGCAACACATGCACTTGGCCTTATTTTGCAGGGTGGGAATTGTAAGCATTTTATATACTTATATTTCATTTTTAATTTTTATATTTCAAATATTCATATGTCAAGTGATTCTTACAAGGAACATGAATGCATATAACAAAGAGAAGTGATGTTTTATTAGTGCAACTTTTTTTTTTTCCCACACCGCTTGGCTTGTGGGACCTTAGTTCCCCAATCAAGGATTGAACCTGAGCCCTCAGCAGTGAAAGCACAGAGTCCTAACCACTGGACAGCCAAGAAATTTCGTACATTTGCTTATTCTTATATTAACTAATGAGAAAAAATATAATCACTTCACGTTGATAAAGATTTTTTTTTCAAACGCAAGGGACAGATAACATAATCCAAACTAACGCAGGGAAGAAAAAAAAAAAGTGAGGGAGGAGAAAGATTTATTGACTTGTAAATCCAGAAGTGCTTCTGGGATTCAGGAATCAGTTGATTGAGGAGCTAAAAGAATAGCATCAAATCTTTCTGTCCATTTCTCATCTCTGTGTCTCGCTAATGTTGGCTGCTTGATTCTCAAGATGCACTTCATCCCTGTGGCAGTCCCTGGAAGATCCAGGCTTATAACCATCTTCACAAGTTGCAACCTCCTTCCTAACAGAACCCAACACGATCTCAGAACTAAGCCTCTGTGGCCTGGCCTGACTCACACGCCTACCCCTGGACCTGTCACTGTGCCCCAGACCAGGGTACACACCAAATGGTCACAGTGGGTCCTGCCTCCACCCAGAGTCTCCGTGGACTGAGAGTGGAGACAGATGGTGTCTCAGAGGAAAACTGAGGTGCTATTACCTGGAGAAGAAGGAAAGATGCTGGGCAGGCTAAAATAACACAGTCTACTGTAATTTTCAAATAATATCAAAACATTTTGAATTTGGGTTAAGGAATGACAATTGCAGACTTATATCAGCCTTAACATCTAGCTTGCTTCTGAATTTTATTTTATTAGCACAGTACTGAGAAAATCCCGATTCACATAGGTGAGCAGTTCCAAAGAGCAGCATTTTCAAGCAGCATACCTGGAACACTTAGGATACTCTCTAATTAAATTTTGTTAAAGTTTGAAAGCAGGCTGGAAGTTTGAGTAATATGCAATTCTATTTCAAAGTTCAATTACCTAAACTGTGAAGAGGTGCCTCTGCTAATTTAAGTGTTCACTGGGAGGAGGTTTTTCACATATATCTGCAGTGTGCGATGAGAAAGTCAACAACATCCTTTTCATTTATTTTGTATTCACTTATTTTTATTGACCTATAGTTGACATATAATATTATATGGGTTACAGGTATACAACACAGTGATTCACAATTTTTAAAGGTTATACTCCATTTATAGTTATTATGAAATATTGGCTGTATTTCCCACATTGTGCATTGTATCCATGTAGGTTATTTTACACCCAATAATGTGTACCTTAATCCCCTATCTTGCCCCTTCTCCCTTCCCTCCTCCTCCTGGTAACCACTAGTTTGTTCTGTATATCTGTGAGTCTGCTTCTTTTTTGTTATATTCAATAGTTTGTTATATTTGCTTAGATTCTGCATATGTGACATCATAGAGTATTTGTCTTTCTCTGCCTGACTTGCTTCATTTGTAAGTCAGACAGAGAAAGACAAATGCCCTCCAAGTCCATCCATGTTGCTGCAAATGGCATTATTTCATTCTTTTTTATGGCTGATTAGTATTCCTCTGTGTGTGTGTGTGTGTGTGTGTGTATACACCACATCCTCTTTATCCCTTCATCTGTTGATGAGCACTTAGATTTCGTCCATATGTTGGCAATTGTAAATAATGTTGCTATGAACATTAGGGTGTATGTATCTTTTTGAATTAGTGTTTTCATTTTTTCGAATATATACCCAGGAGTGGACTTGCTGGGTCATATGATAGTTCTATTTTTAGTTTTTTGAGAAACCTCCATACTGATTTCCATAGTGGCTGCACCAATTTACATTCCCACCAACAGCACTAAAGGGTTCTCTTTTCTCCACATCCTCGCCAGCATTTATTTTTGTTCTTTTGGATGATAGTCATTCAATATCATTTTTTTTAACTCAGGTATCTCAGTAACTGTGGTTCAAAGTTTGAACACAGTAAAATAAATGTTTTGCGATTTGAGTCACAATTTTAAGTTTCTACTTAACTGCTGACAGGTTATCGACAAGAGTAAGCGTGGTGATACTGCGACCCCACATGCCCAAACTGAACTCATTCAGCTTATTAAAAAACAGCAACAAGCTGATGCGACTCTTGTACCAAAGTACTATTTTGCTAAGTTTCCTTTCAAAAACATAATTAGTGATTTCTTGTCTCATTTGAAATAGGAAAAACAACTCCTTGCCCTAAGACAGTGGATAAATGTTACCAGGAAAAAAATTCTGGTGCTCACAAACTATTACGTTCCAAATAGCTTTGAAAAACTCTGAAGTTTTATGTAGAGAGTACTATTAACCACTGTTTTAAAAGATGCTATCTCTTTAAGAGCCAGGCTTCTCTATTCAACCCACCAGTGCCTTTTCTAAAATCACATTTCAGCAAAGTAGTTCCTCAGCACTTTGTAGCGGCACTGTGGCCATTCTACATTGCTGTACTTATTTTGGTGTGGATGGCATGCTTCCTTGCCTAGACTGAAAGCCCCAAAGCCCTGGGGCTTTGTCTTATTGTGTGCTTTCTCCCCATATGCTATGAGCCTAGTGTCATGTCTGATATGAGGCAGACTCAATAAATGTTCAGTGAATAAATATGTATTTTTAAATATGTCTTTTATTTACAATGAAACTAAAGGAGAACCTTTATCTAGCCATTGTTTCAAATAAAGTTTATGAGGTTAAAAGGTTTGATACCCTTTTTAATAGCAGACAAAACAAGAACACAGAAATGACTTCCTTTAGAGAAATGTTCTCTAACTGAGCTCCCTGTGTTTTGAAGGCTGTTTTGGCCGCATACACACTCATACCCATCACCAATCATTCATTCATGAACAATTAGTACGTACCCATCACGTGATAATGTATGTCCTAGTTGCCGAGGATGTTTTAAAAAGGCATAGAACATGGTCCTTGACCTCAGGAGTTTAGCCAGGGAGAATCCTAAAAGCAAATGATCATAATGCCACCTGATATGTGCCGTAATAGAGATATGAACATTACATGGTGTTGACAAGGCTCTTTCAGGTTGCCAGGAAAAGAGACGTGCTCTGGTGACTTGGGTGAATGTGGTGTGTTGTAAGGATACGCAAGGAAGTAAGGAAGAGCAGGAAGCGAGTTTAGCAGCCGCCTGGTGGAGCTGGGAATGTCCCTCAGGACACAGTATACCTCCAGCCACCTGCGTCTCCTGACTTTGCTTCAGCAGAGGGTATCTGCTGCTCCCTCTCTATGGCTCTGCCAATATGGTGACTCAGCTACACTCTGCCTCTGCTTCCTCTGCTTCTGCTGCCAAACACTCTCTGTATTTCTTTTCTCTACTCCATCGCTCCTGTTTTGTCGCGACTCCCACTGCCGTGTAGACAGGGCTTTCGGACTCCTTTCTGGGAGTCTGCCCATTTCTGCCCAACCTTTTGGCTTAGTCCCCCAAATAGGTCTCAAGTTCAAATTGTGTGAAAGAGTCTTTATTTGATTGGCCAGTCGTCATCCAGGATACGGTGACCACGCTGAATGGAGGTCTTGCATCAGCCAGTCTCATTGGCTACTGGACATCCCAGGTATGACTGCCTTTGGGTCAGGCATCAATTCTCTGTTCAGTCTGCTGTAGTCAGGGAAGCAGGGCCCCGGTTTACATCATGTCAACCCACACATAGAGCACTGACTGCAGCAGCTTGTATCACAAGAGGGTGTGGTCCAGCCAGGCAATCATGTCAAATGACTTTTTTCCAGAACAAGCCCTAGTATATTGTTTGCCATCTTGAGTTTGACAACCATTCAACTTTGCAACAAATATGTCAGACAAAATGTTATAATAATTATTAACTTGCTAGTACATTTAAAAAGTTATTTTAAATAGATGAAAATTAAAACAATTTGAATACCCCACAAGAAGAAAATAATTGAATAAATTAGATTTATAAGAAGGAATATTATACAGCCTTCCAAAGGACCGTGATTTGGAGAACACATGATGACAAAGAAAAATGCTCACTGATATAATGTTAAATAAAAATTAGTACATATAGGTTATATAGTATTATTAATGAATTAATTATTCACTCAGCTCTGGAATTGAGAGAGAATAAACTGGAAAGGTAAGTTAACAGGAACTCTGGATGGTGGGGTGATGTGTGCATTTAAAAGTTCTTTCATATGCATTTTTGTATTTCTTAACATTTCAAAGGTTAAAAAAAACCCTCAATTATAAGATATATAAAGCAGTATAAAAGACCACCCTTTCTTAGTAGGTAAAGCCCATAAATTGGTTTGACAAAAAATGCATGATACTTTGGATCCTGCTTCCAGTAAAAAAGTGAGATTTCCATTCTTATTCATGACCCATAACAGTTAAGAAAACAAAGATGACAAAGACATCAAAAGCATGGCAGAATAATGGGATGCATGGTGGCTGATCACGCATTCTGTGCTGTAGGATTCTTAGGAGGATGTCTGGGTTGTCAAAATATAGCTCCTGCTTACCCCAATCATTTATTCATAGACCACAATGGAATGGGGTTTCAGAGGATGCAAAATGGGAGACGGCCTGTCTGTGAACAACTGTAATCCCAAGGGAGAAAGTACTAACAGAAGATAATGTGAAGGAGGCCGAAGGCCCACAAAAGATGGCTAATTCTGCCTGTGAGAGTAAGGGAAGAATTTAGAAAGTTGCTGACATTTGATGTGAGCCTTAAGAAATATTAATTGAATTTTCAAGGGCTGGGTAAAGGGCACCTTACTTCTATTCCTGAATTCTAAACCAGTTGAAATAGAATAGGATAGATGGGAGACCAAGCTATCACCTTTACTTGATGAAGTTGATACTGAACACTAAGGCTGTATGATTGCAGGTAAGTGAGTTTCCAGTTCTAAACACAGAATTAGACAGATTTATCCACGCAGTCACAAGAATTGCATTGCCACACAGGCTTTATGATGGAGGGCAAGACTCCTATAAAACCTACAACAGGAGAATGAGAGCAGAACACATATTCTCAGCAGGCAGGCTATCCCCCCTCTAAAAAAAAAGGAGAGGAGGAGGCGGAAATGTACATGGTCCATGCAGCGGGTTGAATGGTGACCTCCCCCCGCCCCCCACACACCAAAAGATGTGTCCACTCAGAATCTGTGACTGTGACCTTATTTGGAAATAGCTTCTTCACAGATGTAATTAAGTTAAAGATCTTGAAATGAGATCATCCTGGGGTAGGGTAGGCCCTAAATCAAATGGCAAGTGTCCTTAAAAGAAAAGGGCAGAAGACAGAGAGAAGGTCAGAGATTGGAGTGATGCATCTACAAGCCAAGGACCACCAAAGATCTGGACGACCACCAGAAGCAAGGAGAGGGGCACCAGACAGGTCGTTCCTCAGAGTCTCCAAAAGGAATCAACCCTGACCACATCTTGGTTTTAGATTTCTGGCCTCCAAAAATGCAGAAGAATAAACTTCTATTGTTTTAAGCTACTCAATTTTGCTAATTTGTGACAACAATTCTGAGAGACAAATACACTCCATTTCTTCTTCTAAACTCAGCCATCTGTGAGCAGAGAAAGGAGGGAGAGGCCAGATTATTTCCCTAGTGGAGCTTTCTCCACATAAAAGGAAATATTACGAATGGGGAAGACACGTCTTCCCCTAAAAGAATAATAAAAGTTGCTAACATTTTGAGCGCTTGTCATACCAGCTATTGTTTTGAGTAGTTTCATAAAGAACACAGTAGAGGACTGTGCAAGGGTAGGGACTTCCAAGCCAAGGGGAAAGCTCTGTGGGGTTTTCCCAACCCACACACTTCCTCCTCTGTTCCTATATGACTTCCACCATTTCATGGGCATTTGGTCCAGGGCGGCTGGGATTTACAACTTTGGGTCTGACATCCTTTGGTCACAGAGATAGGAGAGCATTTGTTTAGTTACAAAATTTCTGTAAATACCATATCATGCTTGTGAAAAAACTGAGGAAATAGTCTCCAGAGAAACAGAACCAAAGGCCGCTAATTTAAATGTTAATCCCATCTCCAAAACATCTTCACTGCAACACCTAGACCGAGGTTAGACCAAACAGCCGGTGTGTCAAAGCCTAGCCACGTTGACATGTAAAATTAACCCTCACGATGGGCTTTTTTTCTTCTTCTAATTTATGTTTTTTTACAAATTGTAGTAAAATATATACAACATTAAATTCACTATTTTAATCATTTTTAAGCGTACAATTCAGTGACATTGAGTACATTCACATTGTTGTGCAGAACTTTTGTCACCTTCCCAAACTGAAACCCTGTGTCTATTAAACAGTAACTCCCTATTTCCCCTCCCCTAGCCCCTGGCAAAAACCATTTTACTTTCTGTCTCTATGAATTTGACTATCTAAGTCCCTCGTATGAGTGGAATTATACAAGCTTTGACCTTTTGTGACTGGCTTGTTTCACTTCAAGGTATCTTCAAGGTTCACCCATGTTTTAGCGTGTGTCAGAATTCCCTTCTTTTTTAAGGCTAATATCCCACTTCATGTGTATACCACATTTTGTTTCCCTGTTCATCTATCAACGGACACTTGGGTTGCTTCTCCCTTTCGGTTATTGTGAGTAATGCTGCTTTTATGAACATGAGTGTGCAAATTTCTGTTTGAGACCCTGCATTCAATTCTCTTGAATACCTGGCAGTGGAATTACTGGATCATATGGTAATTGTGTTTAATTTGTTGAGGAATTGCCACACTGCTTTCCACAGTGGCTGCACTATTTTACTATGACCTAGTCAGCATTTTCAAACTGGTTTCAGAAGATAGGATTAACAGTGGCTTAAGGTAACACACAGACATTACTGCTCAGACTGTAGCGGCACACCCCCAAGTGAACAAAGCATTCAACAAGCAACCAAAATAAATTTCGGATATTGCAGGTTGACTATACAGGCTTCATTCAATCTTTCTTCTTCCCTAAGAGAATTCTAATTTTATTCAGTTACTCTTCTCTCCTCTACAGCGTCGTGTGCCTCAGGGGAAACTAACCTCAGCTCCAGGAATGGGTCTGATTGGTCTCCGGTGAATATTGCCGTCAGGAGATAGGCTCTCCTTAGGCATGCGCCTCAACGAGGACCAATAACATGAGAGTGAAATTAGTAGCAGGGCTTCTGGAAAATTGGGCCTCATTCCTGGGAAAGTACCATAAGAAGAGACTTTCCCTTCTTCCTCTAGACCTTGTCATTTCTGCTTGTAATTCTTGGAATTGCTATAGCCAGGCTGCCACTAACCTGAAGATAAAGCCAACATCAACCATGGAACAGTGGAGAGATGAAAAGAGTGTAGGTCTTTCATGTTAAATCACTGAAATGCTGAATTAACTCACCCCGGAGCCCCTCCTACACACTTTGGTCTACTTGATGACAGAACAAGTTGGTAAAAATATTTGGCCTTCCATGAAAAGGTAATCTGGTTATAAATACGTGAAACATGAAAACACAGAAAAGGATAAAGGAAAACAAAATAGAAAGTGCTAACTACCCCACTGTATTAGTCAGAGTTCTCGGTTGCAAGCATCAGAAACCAACACTGATTCAGTTAAGAGGAAAAGTAAGGTATCAGAAGGATTATTAACGAACTGACAAATCCAAAGGCAGGAGAACCAGTAGTCCTTCCCATGAGATCCAGTGCCAGGCTCATCCCACTGTACAAGAGGCCACCAATGGCGTCAGCAGCACCACAGCCACTGCCACCATCATCGTTGTGTCTGCCGTCACTAGCACAACCCCGATCATCGTTCCACTGTCATCACCTCCACCCCCACTGTGATGATCTGCTTCCTGACTCTCCAAATGTCAAACCCTGGCTGGGACTTGAGGATGCAAGCCAAGAGCCTAGGGAACCACATTGAAGGAGGCACATACCCTCAGGGTCACACACATGCAAATCAGCACTTCCAGGACTGTGAAAATTAGTGCCTCCTTCAATTTTACACTCTAACACCCTAGATGCCTCGCTGGCCTCACCTTACCCTGGGGTCCTGTGTCACACATCCAAGTTTTGAAGTTTCAAGTGGAAGCTTCAGTGTACATACAACCAGTTCATAAGACCACACCCTGGTTGCTAGGCAGTGAGCAAGGAAGGGGTTCCCCTTTCTGCTTCCACAGACAACCAGGGCAAGGTACTCTACCCCAACTCAACACAGTGGGGAGTTGCCCCCAACCAGGAACCACCTCAGAGACAATCACAGTTAACACAGTTTGGAGGCAGTGCTTTCAGGCTTTCTTCCATGCATCTACACTGGGAGTGAGTGCAAAACATGATTTTATATTTCGTAGTACAGTTGTTTGTTCTTAGAAAAGAATATTCTAAGGTGGAATTTACCCAAAATTTTCTCTTCACCAGCATCATACCCTGGTGTCTGAACTACATCACCCCTGCAATATGTGAGTCTGCAATTAAAAAATTAACTCAATCATGTTAGATGTACACTCCTATTACTAACATTTGATCATTGACCAATTACCCATGTTGTTCATTCTTTTCTAAAATCATTGTGGTTTGCCTTTGAAAGTCCTGTCATAGATATTTAAGTTGTTGTAAACAAGAGGACTGACAACTCCAAAGCCCCACAAGCATGCTCATGACAAAATCCTACCAAAGGGTCAAAACACTGTAGAAGAAATCCAGAGTGTGGGATTCACTAAACACGCTGGCTGATTTCACTTTAACAGTGATACTTATAGAAAGAGGAAAAGCTTTTGAAGTGCAAGCAGTTTAACATGGAGAGAAAATAGTCAAACAAATCATAAATGGAAGGAAACTGTAGAACAATGTGGTTTTCAAACTTGCTTTTCATGGTAACGTCTTTTTTAAAACTGTGTTTACTTTAAATGTACTTAGTTTAATCTTTCTCAAAGCATGGTCAGCAGTCACTTTTTTTAAAAAAATTTCACTTTCTTTAATGGTAAAAAAAAAAAATTACCCAGGACTTATCTGCAGGTTTACTTGTAGTTTTACTTTGTCTTCACAAAGCTGATTCAGTTGACAGTTGCTAAGGTGATGGCCTTTTTACAAGACATTTTATTTATGGAGCCTAGTTAAAGGAGAAGCATATTTTACTTGAGACTTTCTAGAAAAACGATACTTGCATTTGCCATATATGTCACTCCAGGTCAAATCTTAAAGACAGGAGAACTAATAGATGTTGCGACAATTAAATTAAGGACAAATGTACTCTGTAAACAAAAGCTTTAAAGTTTCCTGGCTGGTGGCTGTTTTTTTCATCCCTTTACTCTTTGACTGTTTAAGACTGTGAAACTCAGACTTCATCAGTGGCCTCTAAGATTTAAAGAAATATACTTTGTATTACATGACTGAAGAAGCAGACGTAAGTGGTCAAAATAAGAATCACTTAAGCGTTTTTTTAAATTTTTGTTCTAATTTACTTGAAATTTCCTTGAGCCAAAGATATCCTTCTAGTGGAATTAGTTTTACGTTTGCACAGATGTTTACTATATTTTATTGTTGTTGTTATTATTACTATTATTACTATTAAAGGAATAACTGAAAATGGTAAGAATATCCAAAATGATAAACCCAAAGCCGATTTCTGGGTAAAACTACTCGCCCTACATTCAACATTCCTAAGCTTCTGTATTTCTTGAGGGAAATATATGCATAGTTCACCACCTCTAATTCCTGTATTCCTACCCAAAAGCTAGCAGTATGAGGCTGATAGGTAGAGCTTTTCAACCTACTTATCCTCAGGCACAGGAATATGGTATAAGGAGACACAACAGGAAGACTGCAAGGGCTTCTGGGTAGATTTTCCTCATTTCTAAAGGAGACACAGGACAGAGCCATTCCATTTTTCTCCTCTGGACTTTCTCATCTATAAGTAAAGCCTGAAACAGTCACGGACAACTTGTTAAAATGTGGACAAAAAACCAACATGCTGGGAAATAGAGTAGAAAATTGAATAGAAGAAAAACCTAGGTCCGTGATGGCATTGCTAAGCAGTTGAAGTAACACTGTAATCACTTTTCCTCCAAACTTCTTATTTTGTGAGATAATGTGTCCTTATTGTTTAAGCAACTTGGAGTTGAATTTTCTGTTACTTAAGCCAAAAGCACCCTAACTGATTGTGACAGATTGCAAAATGGCCACAGTTCTTCACCCCTCCCAGTTATCTACAGCCTATGCAAAATGCAAATTTGCCTCTCCTTATATCAGGAGGCAATTTCTCCACCCCTTGAATCTGAGCTGGGCTTGTGACTTACTTTGGACAATGTTGAGAAGTTTAGAGCCTGGGCCTAAAGAGGCTTTGCATAATTGCTTTCTCACTCGTAGAATCCTGCTGCCACCACATAAAGGAGCCCAGGCTATCCTATGGAGAAGGAGAAACACTATGGAGAGTAACTCAGTTTTCCCAGCCACCTCTACTGAGCCTTCAAACTGTCCAGCCCCAACCAGCCCACGAGTTGATTGCAGATACATAAATGACCTCAGCCAAGATCAGCCAAGTCAGCCCAGACCAGACTTTCAGCTATCCCAGCCCAAAGTGCCAACTACGGAACTAAGAATTAAATTAGTTGTTATTTTAAGCCACTCTGTTGTGGGATTATTTGTCATCAAGCAAAAGCTAATTGATACACGGATAAAAGTAAAATTACAGATTGTTGCTAAGAACAACAACTTCCCTCAACCACCTGTTTCATTAAGCAATCTTCAAATATATATCTGTCTTGGCATTAGAAATGGATACATATATGTGCTGACAAAACTGTCATTCAATATATAGTATATGTGAAACTCCTGCACAGTTGTGGAAATGGAATAATTGAAGGCAACCTATCCTCAATTCCTATTTTTGACCTGTTGTAAGGTTATCTCTATTAAGTGAAGAAGAAGGGAGTATAAAGAAAGGGTAGGTAGTATAAAATTGCACAGAATCTGAAACCATTTATATTTGGCAGCAGAAAACCATCTTTGTATATGTCTACAAACCCAATATTTCCTTCCTAATTAAAGTGTTCCTTGGGAGGGCATTAAAGGTAGATTGCATTCTTCATGCATTCCCTAATCAAGTACAGAACTAGGCAACTTAGAAACTTTCCAGTGGGGCTTCCCTGGTGGCACAGTGGTTAAGAATCCACCTGCCAATGCAGGGGACACGGGTTTGATCCCTGCTCCAGGAAGATCCCACATGCCATGGAGCAACTAAGCCCGTGCACTATAGCAAGTGAGCCTGTGCTCTAGAGCCTGCAAGCCACAACTCCTGAGCCTGAGTGCCACAACTACTGATGCCCATGCACCTAGAGCCCATGCTCCACAACAAGAGAATCCACTGCAATAAGAAGCCTGCACACTGCAATGAAGAGTAGCCCCTGCTCTCCACAACTACAGAAAACCTGCATCCAGCAACGAAGACCCAACACAACCAATAAATAAATAAATAAATAAATAAATAAAATTTTTAAACAAACAAAAAAAACCAATGCAAATTTATTAGAGTTCCGGAGGTTGAAAATCTGAAATGGGCCTCAGTGGGCTAAATTCAAGATATCAGCAGGGCTGTGTTACTTCTGGTGAATTCCTTTCCTTGCCTTTGTCATCTTATAGCAGCCACTGCATTCCTTGGCACTTGTGCCCCTTCTGTCTCCAAAGTCAGCAATGACAGGTCAAGTGCTGCTCACGTGGCATCACTCTGACACTCATTCTTCTGCCTTCTTCCAGCTTTTAAGGACTTTGTTATTACATTGGGCCCACCTGGATAATCCAGAATATTTTAAAGCCATTTTATTAGCAACCTCAATTCCAACTGCACCCTTAATTTCCCCTTGCCACGTAACCTATATTCACCAGTTCCAGGGATTCAAACATGGACATCTTGGGGGGTGGGGGGCATTATTCTGTCTACAACCCTCCATACATACTGCAATATCAATTTCAGTGGGGCCCAGAACCAGGTCTTTGTCACCATTCTCTTGCCCTTGGCACATAACAATGTATATTGGAACACATATGTTTGTTAAATGAATTCTTGAATGCAACATACTGTTTCAAGAGCTTTACAGGTGTTATCCCAATTTCATCTTCACAACTGCTCTATGAAGTGAGAGCAATTATTAGCCCCATTTTACATTTGAGAAAATGGAGGCACAGAGAAGTTAAGTAACTCGCCTAAGGTCACATTGTAAGTGCCAGAGCCCAGGGCACAAACTAAAGCAAACTCTAAGGCCTTTGCTCTAACCACTGTGTGTGCTATGACTCCCTCATGAGGGAGTCATGGAAAAGGAAAGGTGGGCCCTCCTAGTATCTGTCTTGAATAAACCAACTGGCAAGTCTACATGGAGAGCGCAAGGACAATGCCATTCTCTTTCACACAAGACTGTGGCGTCTCTGTCTTGCTCCACCTCATGAAGACAAACTCAGTTATTTGAGGGGAAGCTTATTTTGATCTTTCAGCCAGGTCTAGTTTTGCTCCAACAACTAACAGCTCCCCACGTGTTCCTGAGGATATTTTCAAGCTAAACTCAAAGTCTTTTGTTTTTCCTGAGTGGGCCTCCCACATAGAATCACTGTCTGCTTTCTTACTGTGATGAACTGGGCTGGGCCTTGAAGAAACGAAGGAACCAAAACCACCTTTGCTTCAAGGCTAAATCAAAGCCAGCCTCAGCAACCAACGTCTGTAGCCTCTCCTCTGAATCTCACCCTGGTGTAGCCCAAAGACCAAAGACCCCTCCACGCAGACAACACCCCTTGCCCCCAAACTCAGGACCCAGAATACTCCACAGGAGGGAGAGTGAGGGACTTTTATAATCATTTCCCTCCATTCCTCCCCAAATTTCCATCTCCCAGGCCAAGAGAGGGGGTGAGTGAGGCATTGTTCTAAGAGGACCCCACTGTATGTTTGAGGAATACCAGGGCCCCTCCCTCAGAGGCTGGGAAGGAGAATGGAGAGTGGGTGGCCAACAGTCAGTACTTTTCGTTTTCTGGCAAATGAGCCAGAAAATGGATAATTCCCACAAACACAATCAAGTTAGCAATCCATGTGTAATTTGGCAATATGCTTGCTCGTCAAATAATAAATTACGTGTGAGATTTTTAGAGGAAAATTTACTTAGTCATTTTAATAAGGATGTTCCTTGGAGACAAATTTTTCAAAGAATTTTGAGGCAAGTAAGACTAAGGTCAAAGTATTATCTCTAGGTCTGTGTCGTAACAGCTGCTCTGAGTACACTACCTCTCCTTTAAAGATCCAGCTACCATACCCATACATCCTCTCTCTGCCTACCTACCTACCTATCTATCTACCTATCTATCTCTCTATCTCTGTCTCTATTTATCTCTCACAACCATCTCAACCATGCACATGTATCCATTTATATAGACACTCACATACTTAAATTACCCAGGAATTCTCCAAGCCCTCCTCCTGCATGCTGTCCTGCTCTCTACTTCACAGATAATTACCCTAGCATGATGACAGCACTGGAATTATCCAGTTTGATTATAATTATTCAATTTTTCATTGAATGCTGTCTATATAAATTGTTATCTACACAAAAGTTGGTATCCCGGCTCCAACACTTTCTATCTATGTGGCTTCAGGCAAATTATTTAACTTCTCTGAGCTTCTGTTTCTGCATCTGAAACTGGCATAATGATGGTACACATCCCATGCTCAATACTGAGCATCAACTATGCATTTGACCTTGTTCTAGGTGCTGAGGATACAGCAATAAAAAAAAGATGAAATCCCTGCTCTCAGGACACTTACATTCCAGTAGGGAAGAAATGAGTCTCAAATAAACAAAAAAGACAACTTCAGAGAAGTGCTATTAAAGGTAATACACAGTAACATGATATAAATTTAGGGGGAACATGAGAGCCAGCTTCAAAGATGGCCACTGACGACCACCACCTCCTGGTATTCCTGTCCTTGTATAGTCCTCTCCACATGGGATAGAGCTGGTTGAGGTAACCAATAGGATGTTGTGGAAATGATGGTGTGTGGCTTCCAAGGATGGGTCATAAAAGGCATTGCAGCTTCTACCTTGCTCCCTCTTGGATCACTTACTCTGAGGGAAGCCAGCTGCCATGTTGTGAGAACACTCAAATGGTCTCATGAACAGTCCTATGGCAAGGTGGTGATGAAAGGAGCCTCTTACCAAAAGCCAGTGCTAATCTTGCCCATAGCCAATATCTACCTGCCATGTCGAAAGTGATGACTGCAGCCCCTGCAAACTCATAAAAGACTCCAAGCCATACCCGTCAGCCAAGCTGCTCTGGAATTCTGACCCACAAAAACCATTTGACTATAATTTTTATTATGGTTTTTAAGCACTAAGATTTGAAGTCATTTGTTACACAGCAATAAGTAATTAATACAGGGAGTTTTAGATAGGACGATCAGGTAAAGCTTCAGTGAGCTTCACTGAGCTTGGGTTATCGTGAGGATTAAATAAACAAGGAGCACAAAATGCTTAGTACGGAGTCAGGCTTTTAACACCCGCTCAGTAAACATCAGCTAGGGTTATTTTTATTATCTGCGATGAGATTAGTCTTCAACCAACACCCCCATATTACAGACTAGGACATTAGGACCTAGAGACTTTCAGATATCTGTCCATATCACCCTGTCAGCCAACCCAAGTCTTAGGGCTGGATCTCCTAGCTTCTGCTAGAACATAAGCCAGACTGCTTTCTTCTTATACACTCTGTCTCTTCCTTCTTTGCACAAAATCTAAGGAGGACATGACGAGTCTGCATACAGGTTAAGACTCTACTGAGTCAGCTCTACCGTCCATTGCCGACAGGGTGGGGAACAGAGAAAAAGTGGGTGTGGTGTGTGCAGGAGAAGCTATTCTAGGGCTCATCCAGGAAGACTTCTTCAGAAAGCAATGGCCATGGCCAGATGAGCATTTCTGAATTGATGTAAAATGCTCTCTTCTTTACTAATCACCACTGGGAACACAGCAGCTGTTTTTAATATTTTGATGCTAATCACCTGAAAGGCCATGGGGAGGAGGAAATAGAGAAAGGCAGATTGTCTGCACAGCCCATGAGCCTATCAGTGCCTCAGCCTAAAAGATCTTAGAACAGGCTGGCTCCCATATGCTGCTGTTCTCATCCTGCAGTGAGGTCAAGGATACAGCCCACTTTTCTCTCTTGGTGGCCACCACACCCATTCTCTCCCTGGGCGTTCTGTCCTCCCCTCCACCCCCATGACCAGCTGTGGAGTAGCACGTGTCCCCCATACCTCCCTCTTTCCTTGTAGCCTTCAAAGATAAGCTCACAGGCCCTGTTTATTATAAAGAGTTTGCTGCTAGTCACTGCAGAGAAATAGATAACAGGCAAAGAAAATAATGAAAGTCGGGGAAATTACAAAAACTACAGAATCTTTCAACGTGACCCTGTCACTCCCTTACTTAAAACCTTTGGGTCACTTCCCATCACCCACAGAACAAATCCCAAGCTCTTTAAGGAGGCACACAAAGTTCTCCAAGATCTTGTCTGGGTTCAAATCTTTACTCTGTACTTGCCAGCCACGTGCCCTTGAGCACGTTACGTATTTCTTTGTGCCTCGTCTTCGTCTGATGTAAAAAGGGAATAATAATATAGGGTAGTTGTGAGAACTAAATGAGTTAATACATATAAAACCACTGGTCACTATCTAGCACATAGCAAGTGTTCAAGAAATGTCATCTATCACTGTTACTATGATGATGACCATGACAGTGATGATGGTGAGACACCTCTGCAACCTGGCCATTACTCCTTGTCTTACAGCTGCTTGAAGTCCCCTCACATATGCTACCATGCTGTTAATCACCTCTATGCTATTTTGCTCAGTTCCCCTGTACCTAGACAACCTTTATCCTCCCCCAAGCCTGGCTCACATCTGGGTCTTCAGAGGAGATTCCACTCAAGCAAGCCTCTTTGGGAAGCAGTCTATGACCATCCTCTCATCACCACACACTGGCTCGAGTATCTTTTTTTTTTTTTTAAGATTAAGTATCAATACTTTTATTTATTATATAATGTTAATTTATATATTAATGTAATTTACACAATATTCTTGAAATAACAGAACATAAAAAACTGACCAGTGCCAAGGGTTAAGAATTGGGTGGAGGTGGAAGGGAAATGGGTGTGGGTATAAAAGGGCAACGTGAGAGATCCTTGCAGTGATGGAAAAGTTCTATACCATGATTGCCTCAGTGAGAATATCCTGGTTGTGATATTGCACTACAGTTTTGCAAGATTTAACCATTGAAGGAATTGGGTGGAGTGTGCACAGGATCTTTCATTATTTCTCACAATTGTATATTTTTTTAATTTTTTTTTTATTGGAGTATAATTGATTAGGAATAATGTGTTAGTTACAGATGTACAGCGAAGTGATTCAATTATACCCATACAAGTATCTACTCATTTTCAAATTCTTTTCCCATTTAGGTTATTACAGAATATTAAGCCAAGTTCCCTGTGCTATACAGTAGGTCCCTGGTGGTTACCTATTTTACATATAGTAGTGTGTACATGTCAATCCCAAACTCCCAATTTATCCCTCCCCTCCCAAACCTTTCTTCCTGGTAACCATAATTTCATTTTCTAAGTCTGTGACAGGTATCTTCTTCTGTACTCCTATAACATCCTAATCGTACCTCCATCAAAAATATATGTGTATGGGACTTCCCTGGTAGCACAGCGGTTAAGAATCCGCCTGCCAATGCAGGGGATACGGGTTTGATCCCTGGTCTGGAAAGATTCCACATGCTACAGAGCAACTAAGCCCGTGTGCCACAACTACTGAGCCTGCACTCTAGAGCCTGCGAGCCACAACTATTGAGCTCACGTACCACAACTACTGAAGCCCATGTGCCTAGAGCCCATGCTCTGCAACAAGAGAAGCCACCACAATCAGAAGCCCACACACCACAACAAAGAGTAGCCCCCACTCACCACAACTAGAGAAAGCCCTCATGCAGCAACGAAGACCCAACCCAGCCAATAAATAAATTAATTAATTAAATATATATGTGTGTGTGTGTGTTTTAATTATCTAGAGCTGCATAACAATATATCTCAAAACTTAATGGGTTCAAACAACAGCCATTTTATTCACTCTAAATTCTATGTGTCAAGACTTTAGGTAAAGCTTGGTTGGGTGGTTCTCCTGCTCCATATGGCATCAGCTGAGGTCATTCACTGAGCTGCATTCATTCAGCCACTGGACTGAACAGAAGGCCCATGAAGGGTCCACTCCCATGTGTAGTGCCTCAGCGGTCCTCTCACACTCTTGCTCCATGTGGCTAGCTTGGGCTTCCTCACAGCATGGCGGTCTTAAGATAGATTGGCTCCTTATATGGCAGCTGGCTTCCAAGCAGAAGCAGTTTAAGTGGCAAAAGCTGAAGTTGTAGATCTCTTAAGGCCCAAGCTTGGAAGTTACATTGCTTCCACCACATTCTACTGGTCAAAGGTAGTGAGAGGACAAGCTCAAATTCAAGAGAAGGAGTAAAAAAGAATGTATAGCCATCTTGAAGTCACCACCACAGATCCGTCTCCCAATAAGATTCTGAGGTCCTTGAAGGCAAAGAAAGCATTCTGTCAGTCTTGGTACCCCCAGCACCTAACTGGGAGGAGTGCCTGGTATAGAGTAGGTGCTTAACAAGTTGATGTGTGAACTCCCACACAAACACAGAAAGCTCTCGACGCAGATGAGCTGGCCTAAAAATTCTTCACGGCAGCTCCTCTGAGAGCTGCCAAAGCCTCCCACCCAAGACCTCTGCTTCTCGTCAAATCCATCTTCAGTTCACTCCCCGCACGACAAGTTGTGCGAGCAACACCACAGTCACTAATCACGTACCAGTGTCTTTAACCGGCTTTAACACAGATAAAGGACAGAAGTGAAAGAAGTTAGTGTGGCTGGAATGTTCTACATGCCTATCTAAAGTATAGATAAAATATGAAATGCATCTGTGTAAATATTTTCAACCCCAGTGCTGTGGGGATCCAGAGCATCCCCAACCAAAACGACTCTCCATTCTCCCTGTTTGGGAAAAACCCTCTCCCAAACCTCATGCAAACAGCAATAAAAGTCAGTGGGTAGCCCTTGAGGCTCACTCCTGAATTCCCTCAAGAAAGCCCTATTGCTTTTGCCTATGGGTCAGGGCAGCAGCCCGAGATTATTACAAGAATGCCAACCTTCCAAGACCAGGCGCCAGGGGCAGAGCCATGGGGAAGGGAGGATATGGGGGTGAGTCAGCTCAGACCACCAGCAATTGTCTGCAGAGAGAATGTCCAGGCCTTGTCTGCAGCCAGCATGGGTACAGGCGCTCAATTTTTTGTTGTTGTTGTTATTATTTTATTTTTTATTTTTTTTTAGCTCTGTATTGGAATATAATTGCTTTACACTCTTGTACCAGCTTATGAGGTACACCAAAGTGAATCAGCTGTATGTATAAACATATCGCCACACCCCCTCCCTCCTGCGACTCCCCCCCCCCCCCCCCCCCCCCCCGTCCTGGCCCTCTAAGGCATCACCCATCAACGAGTTGATCTCCCTTTGTTATACAGCAACTTCCCACTAGCTATCTATTTTACAGTTGGTAGTATATATATGTCTAAGCTACTCTCTCACTTAGTCCCAGCTTCCCCTTCCCCATCCCCTCCCCCCCCCCCCGCCTCCCCAACCCCATGTGCTCCAGTCCATTCTCTGCATCTGCGTCCTTATTCTTGTTCTGTCACTGGGTTCACCAGTACCATTTTTTTTTTTTTTTTAGATTCCATGTATGTGTTAGCATACAATATTTGTTTTTCTCTTTCTGGCTTACTTCACTCTGTATGACAGACTCTAGGTCTATCCACCTCATTACATATAGCTCCATCTCATTCCTTTTTATAGTTGAGTAATATTCCATTGTATATATATGCCACATCTTCTTTATCCATTTATTTGTTGATGGGCATTTAGGTTGCTTCCATGTCCTGGCTATTGTAAATAGTGCTGCAATAAACATTACAGTACATGTTTCTTTTTGGATTATGGTTTTCTCTGGGTATATGCCGAGTAGTGGGATTACTGGATCATATGGTAGTTCTATTTGTAGTTTTTTAAGGAACCTCCAGACTGTTTTCCATAGTGGCTGTACCAACTCACATTCCCACCAACAGTGCAGGAGAGTTCCCTTTTCTCCACACCCTCTCCAACATTTGTTGTTTCTAGATGTTTTGATAATGGCCATTCTGACTGGTGTGAGGTGATATCTCACTGTGGCTTTGACTTGCATTTCTCTAATGATTAGTGATGTTGAGCATCTTTTCATTTGTTTGTAGACCATCTATATATCTTTTTTGGAGAAATGTCTATTTAGGTCTTCTGCCCATTTGTGGATTGGGTTATTTGCTTTTTGGTATTAAGCTGCATGAGCTGCTTGTATATTTTGGAGATTAATCCTTTGTCCATTGCTTCGTTGGCAAGTGTTTTCTCCCATTCTGAGGGTTGTTTTCTTGTCTCGTTTATGGTTTCTTTCACTGTGCAAAAGCTTTTAAATTTCATTAGGTCCTATTTGTTTATTCTTGATTTTATTTCCATTATTCTAGGAGGTAGGTCAAAAAGGATCTTGCTTTGATGGATGTCATAGAGTGTTCTGCCTATGTTTTCCTCTAGGAGTTTGATAGTGTCTGGCCTTACATGTAGGTCTTTAATCCATTTTGAGTTTATTTTGTGTATGGTGTTAGGAAGTGTTCTAATTTCATTCTTTTACATGTTGCTGTCCAATTTTCCCAGTACCACTTATTGAAGAGGCTGTCTTTTTTCCATTGTATATTCGTGCCTCCTTTGTCAAAGATAAGGTGCCCTTATGTGCTTGGGTTTACCTCTGAGTTCTCTATTCTGTTCCATTGATCTTCCTTTCTATTTTTGTGCCAGTACCATACTGTCTTGATCACTATGGCCTTGTAGTATACTTTGAAGTCAGGAAGCCTAATTCCACCAACTCCATCTTTCCTTCTCAAGATTGCTTTGGCTATTCGGGGTCTTTTGCGTTTCCAAACAAATCGTAAGATTTCTTGTTCTAGTTCTGTGAAAAATGCCATTGGTAATTTGATCGGGATTGCACTGAATCTGTAAATTGCTTTGGGTAGTACAGTCATTTTCACAATGTTGATTCTTCCAGTCCAAGAACATGGTATGTCCCTCCATCTGTTTGTATCATCTTAGATTTATTTCATCAGTGTCTTAAAGTTTTCTGCATACAGGTCTTTTGCCTCCTTAGACAGGTTTATTCCTAGGTATTTTATTTTTTTTGTTGCAGTGGTAAATGGGAGAGTTTCCTTAATTTCTCTTTCTGCTTTTTTGTTGTTAGTGTATAGGAATGCAAGAGATTTCTGTGCATTAATTTTGTATCCTGCTACTTTACTAAATTCATCAATTAGTGCCAGCAGTTTTCTGGTAGAGTCTTTCGGGTTTTCTATGTATAATATCACATCATCTGCAAAGAGTGACAGTTTCACTTCTTCTTTTCCAATTTGGATTCCTTTTATTTCATTTTCTTCTTGATGCTGTGGCTAAAACTTCCAAAACTATGTTGAATAACAATGGTGAGAGTGGGCACCCTTGTCTTGTTCCTGTTCTTAGAGGGAATTCTTTCAGTTTTTCACCATTTAGAACGATGTTGGCTTTTGGTTTCTCATAGATGGCTTTTATTATGTTGAGGTAATTTCCTTCTATGCCCATTTTCTGGAGAGCTTTTATCATAAATGGATGTTGAATTTTGTCAAAAGCTTTTTCTGCATCTATGGAGATTATCATATGGTTTTTATCCTTCAATTTGTTGATATGATGTATCATGTTGATTGATTTGCATATATTGAAGAATCCTTGCATCCCAGGGATAAACCCCACTTGATCATGGTGTATGATCTTTTTAACGTGCTGTTGGATTCTGTTAGCTAGTATTTTGTTGAGGATTTTTGCATCTATATTCATCAGTGATATTGGCCTGTAATTTTCTTTTTTGATGACATCTTTGCCTGGTTTTGGTATCAGGGTGGTGGTGGCCTCGTAGAATGAGTTGGGAGTGTTCCTCCTTCTGCTATATTTTGGAAGAGTTTGAGAAGGATAGGTGTTAGCTCTTCTCTAAATGTTTGATAGAATTCAGGCGCTCAATTTTTAATGAGCAAAACATTGGGAGGAAAATAAATACAACTTTAAAATATCTGAATAAGCAGTTCAGTTTCTCTCTTCATCTTGGTGGCCCGCATCTTCTCCAATGGGATCAATCTGGTCCATTCCTAATCTGGGATCCCAAACAGATGGAGGTACCTGCAGGGAGCACCCACAGACAGAGCCCACCTGGTATTCAACTGAGGTAGGGAAGCAGCTCTTCTTCCCTCACTGTAGCTAGGGACAACTTGACAGAGGCCAGCCATCCTGCAGAGAATCACTTATACAAGTTAGGAGGGTTCTGGATGCATGAAAAAGGGACCCCATTTAGCAACTCTCTGGAATCCCTGAGAGTGGAAAGTGTTGCCCAAGTCACCATCTTGTCTTCTTATGAGGCAACCAAGGGTATAGAAGACAGTGTGGGGATAGGGAAAAGTACAGACCACTTTTCCTTCCCATCATAAGCCAGGTAGAATCGTGGCAGCTATAACATGTGAGAAGACAGGTGGGGGAGGGGCCATGTTTCATATTCCTCATTCCCCTCAGAAACAAGTTATAAAGTAAGAGACCCATGCCAAACTGGTGTTTCCAACCAACAGATATCTAGTGAGCACCTACAACGTATCAGGCTCTGTTCCAGCCTGGAGATAGCAAAAGAACCTAAGAGACAAGATGTCTGCTTTATTGGAATTTTCCAACAAGTGAATAAAAAGGCAATTTCAGATCATGGTAAGTGACAAAAAGAGAATAAACTAGGAGACCGGGAAGTGTGATAGAGAATGGGGTCTTTAGGTAGAGAATACCTCTCTGAAAAGGTGATATTTGGAGCTATGCCTTCAGTGAAGACACAGAGAGAGCCATAATCTGGGAGAGAAGAGCCCCAGGCAGAGGAAACAGCAAGCACAGCCTTGAGATGGAAATGAGCGTGGTGTCTGTGAGGCACAGAATGAAGGCTAATGCAAAAACAAGAAACATAATGTGAGATAGACCACATTGTGCAGGAGCTACAACATGCAGGGCCTTGAATATCATCGTAAAGATTTGGATTTTATTTTACTCCATGTTTTGCCTAAATTTTACTGCTCCTGGTTCCTTAGCACTACACTGCTTTATTTATCAGAGACATGGATGCTTTAAAACAGAGGTCCTCAAAATGTGGTGCCCAGACCAATAATATTGGCATGACTCTGGGAATTTTTTAAAAATGCAAACTTGCTGAATCAAAAACTCTTAAGGTGGGGGTCCATCAATCTGTGTTTAGTAAGCCCTACAGGTGATTTTGATGCAGAGGAGTTTGAGAACCACTGCCCCAGAGAAAGTAACCTTCTAGACTGCTGAAACTTCCTTAAGTACAACACATTGTTAACGAAGACAAGAAAATGTGCATTATATGGTCTAGCGTGGTTCCTATCTTTAAAAAAAAAAAAAGGAAATAAAAACAGTGTATGATCTTTTCTGGGTAATTCATGATCCTCATTGTGAGGGCTCTGACATGTTCTTAGGATCTTGGAAAGCTTATAAAGCTGCTTGACGGCTATTCTTTGTGAGTTTTTGTGTTTGCTTTTTATAGCTGCTCTATAGCTTTCTTTGCTCTTAAGCATTGGCTTTACTTAATCATAGTAGAATAATGAAATAAGAAATAGATGTACCCAAATATAAGCCCAAATTTTTATTAGATTCATAAGACATAAAATTACTCTGTCGGTTGCTATAAAGCCTTCAAAATGCTTACTCCCAATATTTGTACTTAACTTTTCTCATACCATGGCACTGACATAAAAGACCAATGAAAAGTTTTATGTATGTTTAATAGAAGTCCTGCAGGGTGAAGACACAGATAATGGAGCAGAAATATGACTTGAAGAGGTAATAGCTGAGACTTTTCCAAAATGAATTAAATATACCAATTGACAGAATCAAGAAACCCAAAACTGAAAATAAAATAAAACCTAGATACTTTAAAGTAAAACTGCTAAATACCATAACCAAAGAAGGTATCTTAAAAGCAGCCAGAGGGAAAATACAGATTGCCATCAAAGGAGCAATAATTAAACTGACAGCTAATTTCTCAACAGCAATGCTAGAAGCCAAAAGACAATGGAATAAGAGCTTCAAAGTGCTGGAAGAAAATAACTGCCAACTTTCACACCATTGTAAAGTCAAAAAATCCTGAGTTGAACCATCATAAGTCAGGAACCATCTGTATACTTATTATATTATACTTATTAAATCAAATGCTCAACCTCATTAATGATCAGATAAATGCAATTAATATCTCAATGAGATTCTACTACAAACTCACCAGAATATCTAAAATTCAAATGACTGACAACATCAAATGTTGATGAGGACGGTTAGCACATACACTGTTGGTAGAAACGTAAACTGGCACAATCACTTTGAAAAATTTTTGGTGATATTTACTAAGCAGGGATATATATGCTCATTCTGTATAACCCAAGAATTTCACTTCTAGGCATATATTCCCTAGAAATGCATATATTTATATATCCTGGAGGAAGGATATATGTGCCTTATGAGGCTGAGGGTACATAGTAGGGACAAAATCTTTGAAGAGATTATAAAAGTACAAGGCAGTCTTTTAGTGCTTTTTCTCTGCTCCTGTGAGACTTTGAATAGAAAAGCTTTGTGATTGAATGTTTTAGAAATGCTTGTTCATCTGGGAGCCTTTAAGGTATGGGTCAGTGGTGGTCTGAATATTGAATCTGGATTCAAACTCCTGCCTTCTTCTTTCTAGCTGTGTGAATTGGCCAAATTCCTTAATTTCCTTGGGCCTCATTTATAAAATGGAAACAATTATAAGGCTGAAATTAAAGTGCTAACTAGTGTACCTGTTAAGATACTTTTCCCTTCTCCCAAGACAGGTACAGAGAAAAGGAAGTAGGATTTGCCCAAGAGTCTGGGCTCTAGGCAAAGAGTCAGGGGATCTGTGAGAGTACAACAGGTATAAAAGCAGAAAAGATATTTAAGACAATGGAATTGGGGGACAAGAGGAGATGTGTCACAAAAACAGATTAAGAAATTACATACAGATGCTGAGAACAGAAAGGAAGTTTGGCTTCATAGTCCTCTGAACTACCAAACCAGGATTCTTTAAATTATCCCTGATCAGCAATGGTCAAGTGGCTCTAGAAATGAGGAATGGAAGTGTGGCAGGACAAGACACCAGACAAGGCATTATATAACTCCTCCTTTGTGCGCACACACACTAGGCAAGAGTGTTTTTTTAATTTCATCTGGACTCCCATAGCACCCTCTACATTCCTCTGTTCTAGAACATGTAATGTGATAAATAGTAAGACGAATTTCTGTCCACTTGCCACTACACTCTGAATTTCTGAAAAATAAAGACAGGGTAGTATTTGTCTTTGAACCTAAGCACCTAGCAGAGTGACTAGCATAAGAAGCTTCCAATAAATGTTGAATGAATGGACAAATGAAAGAATCAATGATGTTTTTTCACTTGCAAGAATCAGAGATCTGGAACTTCACAGCCACCTGTGAAAACTCATCAAATGGAGTGCACTGAATCTCCTTCCCATAGTCTCCTCCAGGCGCATCCACACTTTGCCACTACCAATTTCTTTCCAATACTGCAGGGAGAAGCCTGGAGCCTGAGGGTACATTCCCTGGCTTCTCTTATTTCACCCAAAATGTTCCATTAGTTGACTGATATTTACCTGAATGTTGCTTCTGTTTTCTTTTCCAGATCTGGGTAAGACTAGATTCTTAACAGTGACTATGACAAAACGATGTTGCTTTTCTCATGATCTGCACCTGCCTCCATTCTTTACTTTTAATTGAATAACTGGGGTTATGTCTCAAGGTAGCCCAAGTGGAGAAATACAGTGCCTGGTCCAGAAGAAAATGTCCTATCCTCAGAAAGAGGTGTAGGACTTTGGCTAAGATGTATTAGCATGAACTAGGGGGACACATGTGGGAGCGAGTTCAAGGATGCTAAACAGGAGAGGAAGGAGGGGAGCAGAATACAAAGGTGAGGGAGGGGTTGTTGACATGGGAAGCCCCTTAAAGTTAGGATGAGTGTGTTTCTGAATGGCTCCTTGAAGCTTAGACATGATGCCTTACAGTAAATTACAGGGAGAGGCTGTAGTACCACGGCAGAAAATTGAGGAAGGGGTCAGAATGTGCAGGGAGACAGAAATGTTAGAACAAATTTACATGAGATTTATGCTTCCTCGGAGAGTTCAGTTGACATTTTCCCGTTTTAAGCAATAAGGAATATTTCGGTCAGGGGCTAACTACATCTCTGAGAAGCTTAGAGATGACTGTCCACTGCAGGTCAGGATGAGAAGAGGTAACTCTGCTGTCTAATTGAGCTCCCTAGTCTCCATGGGAAGGATGAGATTCCAGAATAACAAAGGCCAGAGGTCAGTGCTTAACCATCAGAGTCAAGGTGAACCACAACAGGTAACAAGGCCAGAAGGACAACCAGAGTGCCTCCACCCACAAAGGTTTCAATGATGGCTAATAGACTATGGTGTTCCTGGGACTGGAGTAGAAGATCAGCTAACAAAGGCATTACATGACTTGTACAACAAGAAAAAAAAAGTCAAGAGCTATCAAGGAGAATGCTTATGTGCCCATAATTTCCAGATCTGAGTCAGTTCTCAGACCCCTAACCTGGGTCCCCTTGAAAAAGGACCCTGCAGTGTCTCCCACACTAGTGAAATTTTTAGGGGTTCAGTGATCTAATGCGTGTCAGGACATCCCCTGTCAGATAAAGAACAAGTTATTACACTTTGGGCTTACTACTGCAAAGGAAGAAATCAGATGCTTGGTAAGCCCCTTTGGGTGTTGGATAAACATAACCTATAGTAGGGAATACAGCTCCAGCCTATGCATCGGGTGATTTAAGACAGTCCTATGTTAGTGGGGCTCAGAGCAAGAGAGGGCTCTGCAGTAGATCCAGGCTGCCTTGCAAGGTGCCCTTAGTTCATATGATCTGGCAGATCCAACGATACTGGAGGTACTCGTGATGGATAGGGATGCTGTGTAGAGTCTTTGGCAAGCCCCAACAGGAGAGCCACAGGATAGACTCCTACAGTTCCTCTGGAGCCTTCTTTTTGAGAAGACAATGACCTTCTGTTTGAAAAATAGCTCCTGACAAGTTATGGGGCCATATTAGAGACTGACCTTATTCCTTCCAGCAACTGCCTCAATTTTTCTCTTTTTTTGCATCTCTTTATACTTAATTTCTTGAAGAAATTATCCATATCTTCACTATCTCCACTTATTTTTTTCCACTCTGTTTTGAAACTACTCCAAATCAGGTTTTCATCCCCACGATTCCACTAAAACCGCTTTTGCAAAACTCACCAATGGCTTCCATGTTCCAAATTCAATAACTAATTTTAAGTCCTCTTTGTACTTGATTTCTGGGCAGCATCTGACCCAATCGGACACACCCTTCTTGAAATAGCTTCTCCTCTTGTTCTCTGGGACTTTCCTCTTTCTTCCTGTCTCACTGGTTTCTCCTCATCACCTTGGTTGGTTGTTCTCATAACCTCAACCACTGATGCTGGGGTTCCCAAGGTTCAGCCCCAGCTTGCTTTCCATCCCACCTATATTCTCTCTTCCCAGGTGACCTTATCCCATCCATAGCTTCAGTATTTTTGTGTGCTTCCCACTCCCAAATTTATGCCTCTAACCCTATCCTCCCCCCTGAACTCCAGGTTCACGTATCCAACAGACTTCTCTACTAGGCATCTGATAGATTTAATTCCAAAGCCAAATTCTGACTCCGCCATCTTGAAACCTGTTCCCCCACCAGGTTTCCCCATCTTAGTAAACAACAGCTCTATTCCTCCAGCTGCTCAGATCCAAGACTTGATTCATCTTAGCTTCTTTCTTTCCAGGTTCACATTCCATTCATCAGAAAATCTTGCCAGTTATTCCTTCAAAAAATTTAGAATCTGGTAAATCCTTAGTCTAAGATACCATCATCTCTTGCTTAGATTATCGTATCCTGTTTTCATGCCTCCATCTTTGCTCTATTCAATGTATTTTAAAAACAGCAGCCAGAAAGATCTTGTCCCATTTCTACTGAACACCGTCTACAAATTTCCCATCTCCTTTTGGATAAAATCCAAAGTCCTTGTGGTGACCCACAAAGCCCCACAAGGTCTGCATGGCCTCTGCTTCTGGATCCCCTATGACCTAACTGCCTACCATTTTCCCTGCACCCTCTCTGGACACCCCTTTTGTCTTGGACTTGCTTCCTTTAGTCAGCCTCAGGGCTCACTCCCTCACTTCTGCTCCAATCCCAGTTCTGCAGAGATACTACTCCTCTCCATCTCCTGGAGCTCTCTTTATTTCTCTGCCTAGCAGGTCTCACTACTTGGTAGATTATACAACACATTAATTTTATTGTCTGGCCCAATCCAGTAGATTGTAAGTTCTAGGAGAGCAACAGCTTATTTGATTTCTTTGTCCCCAGCCCTTAGAACAGTGGCTGGAATAAGATAAATGCTCAATAGATTTTTGTTGAGTGCTTAAATAAATAGAAGTCTTTTGTAAATCCTAGGGTATAGGAGGGGAAATGTAGATAAAAAATGCTTAAGACCTGTATACACAATGAGATATTACTCAGCCATAAAAAAAATGAAATCTTGCCATTTGTAACAACATGGTTGGACCTAGAGGGTATTGTGCTAAGTGAAATAAATCAGACAAAAAAGACAAAAACTGTATGATTTCACTTATATGTGGAATCTAAAAAACAAAACAAACAAAACAAAACAGATACAGACTCATAGATACACAGAAACTGGTGGTCACTAGAGGGGAAGGTATGAGGGTGAGTTAAAAATTATCAGCACTCCGGCTGTAGAATTTATTTTAACTAACTTTTAGAAAAGACAAATACATCATTTTTTGACATAATCGCCTTGCTTTTCAATACACTTTGTCTATCTGTCAACGAGCTTTCATATTCCCTCATTAAAAAATGGTTTAGGCTGAGCTGTGAGCCACGAATTCACTGCTGTCTTCACTTCTTCATCAGAAGTGAATCTTCATGCTCGTAGGGTTGCTTTCAGGGGACCAAACAGGTGAAAGTCCAGTACAGCAAGACCAGGACTATAGGGAAGATGCTTTAACACCTCAAAATGAAGTTTCTGCAGAGTGTCGACAGTGTGGGCAGAAGTGTGCAGACGTGCACATCCTCACAAAAAATGAATCACTGCACACTGCTCTTCTTTCATGCAAATCACAAGTGGGGCATCCATTTTTGCTCACCGCAGTTACAAAGGAACTAATGTAACATGTTCACACCTGCACAGCAGTGACTGGGGAGATAGTAGCCTTGAACGGAAAGCACTGATAAGACAGTGCAGCCAACAGAAGTTTTAATATAACTGGAGTACAGATAATTTTTGACTCACCCTCATACATCAAAATAGGCGAAAGGGATCCAGAGTTGCAAACTTCCAGTTATAAAAAAAATAATAATAATAAGTCATGGGGATGTAATATAGAGCCCAGAGAATATAGTCAATAAAATTGTAGTAACTTTGTATGGTGACCAATGGTTACTAGACTCATCCTGGTGATCAATTTCTAATGTGTATAAATGTCAAATCACTATGTTGCACATATGAAACTAGTATAATATTATATGTCAACTATACTTCCATTTAAAAATTAAAAGGAAAAAGTGTAAAATAAAAAAATAGAAGTAAAATAATTGTTTAAAAAAAAAATGAGGACTTCCTAGGTGGTGCAGTGGTTAAGAACCCGCCTGCCAATGCAGGGGAAACGGGTTCGAGCCCTGCCCTGGGAAGATCCCACATGCCACGGAGCAACTAAGCCCGTGTGCCACAACTATTGAGCCTGTGCTCTAGAGCCCGTGAACAACGACTACGGAGCCCATGTGCCACGACTATTGAAGCCCACATACCTAGGGCCCGTGCTCCACAACAAGAGAAGGCACTACAATGAGGAGGCTGTGCACCACAGTGAAGAGTAGCCCCCGCTCACAGCAACTAGAGAAAGCCCGTGTGCAGCAACGAAGACCCAACACAGCCAATAAATAAAATAAATACATAAATTTATATTTAAAAAAATGACTAAGACTTTTAGAAGCTCCCAGCTTGGTACCCTTCCCCACAACACAGCGTGTATACCTTCATAGGCCACAACAAATAGGTTTTTGTTGTTGTTTTTGTTTTCCAGCTCTTTATTGGAGTATAATTGCTTTACACTGTTGTGCCAGTTTCTGCTGTACACCAAAGTGAATCAGCTGGATTTATACATATACCCCCATATCCCCTCCCTCTTGAGCCTCCCTCCCACCCACCTATCCCACCCCTCTAGGTCATCAGTTGATCATTGAGTTGATCTCCCTGTGCTATGCAGCAGCTTCCCAGTAGCCATCTAATTTACATTTGGTAGTGTATACATGTTAATGCTACTTTCTCACTTTGTCCCCCACCCCCACCCTACCCCCCCACCCCACCCCCCCGCACAGTGTCCTGAAGTCCGTTCTCTATGTCTGCGTCTTTACTCTTGTCTTGTGGCTGGGTTCATCAGTACCGTTTTTTTAGATTCCGTATTTATGCATTAACATACGGTATTTGTTTTTCTCTTTCTGGCTTACTTCGCTCCATGTGACAGACTCTATGTCCATCCACTTCACTACAAATAACTCAGTTTCATTCCTTTTTACGGCTGAGTAATATTCCATTGTATATGTGTGCCACATCTTCTTTCTCCATTCATCTGCTGATGGGCATTTTGGTTGCTTCCATGTCCTGGCTATTGTAAACAGTGCCGCCACGAGCAAATAGTTTTAACCAGAAAAGTGTAATCAAGCACACCAAGTAACTGGTTTTACTGCTCTTGGTGGTCTGAACTTAGGATATTAACTTATTTTGGAGATTTGAGACAGATCCATTTGCTATAGCAAATTCAAACGTAAACCCCTGAATCCACATACATTTTCTTCTCTCCTGTGAATGGAAGAATGCCCACGTGGCCAGGTCTGGTCTTACAGACAGACAGTAAGAGTTTCCTAGATGCCTGAGTGACACCATCCACCCCCTTCAGAGTTCCCCCTACTCTGGTTCAATAGAACCTGAAATTACACAATTTACAATTCATTGACCTCTGAAAAAAGCAAGTCACGCCCCAAGGAGAGCCACAAACAAAAGCTGAGCCAGATTCCTTGTTGACACTTGTCTCTGGTTACACACCCAGTATAAAGGGAGGAAATTCGCTCTTCAAAGCCAGTGCATCCCCACTTTTGTCTGTCCCCAGCGGATTCCCTTCCCCCACTCCATCCTCTCCATGAGGCACACACTGGGAGCTGAAAAACACAAATGCTGCTGGGAGAGGCATTTTCAGGTTACACACTGTAGATAGAGAGATAGTTACACATTGTAGATAGATATATCAGATACATAGATGATAGATGATAGATAGATAGATTAGATGATAGATAGATAGATGATAGATAGATGATAGATGATAGATAGATACATAGATAGATATAGATAGATAGATAATAGACAGATCCAAAGTAACTTATAGGTCCAGACTCATGTTACTCGCCTTGGCAAGGGTTTAAAGCCTTAAACAATTCTCCTCAAGTATGCCCTGTTGTGAATTCCCTTTCCAGTTCAAAACCCTTTCTTGGCCCAGACCCCAGGAGCCACCTTTCAGAAGAATGTGGCCGCTCCCAGCATGCCCTCTTTCAGTCTCCTCACAAAGCAGAGTTTTCCCAAGGGGCCAGGTCTGCCCCCAGAGGGGCAAGGCCACGAGGATAACATCTCAAGGGTGATTACCTTGTCCGAAGAGTTCCAGAGAAGCCTCTCCCCACCCGCTTCTCAGTGTCCTGGACTGTGAGTCTCCTGTTTTCTCAGGCCTGGGTCAGGGGCCTGGATGAAGCACCACCCCCACCACACACATCAGCAGATTCCACTCATCAGCCCTGAATTCTGCTCTCTTGGCCTCACCAACCTTCTCAACACAACGTCCACAGAGCCATGGACCAGGGGTAAGATACAGCAGTATTTTCATTCCCAGTTTGGGCTATTTGGTCCATCTATGCTAATCAAACAAATTATTTTTACAGAAGTCCAGAAAGGGGAGGCCAATGTGCTAAAGGGCGAAGAGCCTGTTAGGGTCAGAGATGGGGCAGGAATCCCTGCCGTATAGACCCAGACCAGGCTCCCCCTGTGGCATCAACCTCTCCACTTATGTTCTTCAGAGTTTCTCTCACCCTGTTCCTCTCTCTTGTCCTACTTTTGAATCTTCCTTAGGGAGTCTTTTCTTCCAGAGTTTCCATCCAAACTTCCCCTTGTTCTACTGAAAAGCTCATAGCTCTGTTCCCCCAGCATCCTCAGCCTACTTGTTGGCCTCGTACCCTCCACTGCTCCCTTCTTGGCTTCATACACATCCTATAGTAAAGAACTTAGGAGTTCTTAAAGTATGTTTATGTACCACATCTCACTGATGATCACAAAACACCTTGTGAAGTCGTCTGGGAAAGTGGGTTTTCTTCATTTTCACAGGTGCCGGGGTTGAGATGCCAGGTAAGTGCCTTGTCCACAACTACCTAGTGGGTGCATCACAGAACCCAGGGGTAGGGTCTTCATTCCCTATCTCTGCTTCTAAAGGGCCTTCATGTTCAATCCCGTCTGCCTCCATGGAGTGGTTCCCAGGATACCATCCTCACCCAACATTTTCCTCTACATGCATTCATTCCCCTGGACGCTGTCACCTGTCAACTTCCAAGTTTCCAAATGTGTATATTTCTACTTTTTCCTAGACATGTCCACACTTGAATGACACCTCTGGAGGCCTTAGCTTCCCTAAGGATGCCTACCTCACTTACCATAGCATGCCGGCAGATCTGAAGGGTTAAGAGTCTGAAATCAGACAGACGCTTACCCATATCCCGGCTCTGCCTCTTACCTTCAGGGTGACATTACGCAAGTTATTCAACCTCTGAGAGCCTCAGTCTCTTCACTTGTACATTGAGAGTGTGACTATCTCATGGGGCCACTGCGAGGGTCAAATAAGGATATGGTGGCACATGGGAAGCACTTCTTCATCATCAGTATCGCTTTTTTTTTACCTTTTTAAAGAACTTTTATTGAGATACAATTGACATACAATAAACTGCATTTACTTAAAGTGTGCAGTTTGATATTTTTTCTTGTTAGCAGTGTATATATGGCAATCCCAACCTCCCAATTCATCCCACGCCCATCATCAGTATCTCTTACCTGAGATGGCAGGGGTCTCCTAATCATTCCCGTGCCCCCAAGTGTGCTACCCCTCCAGCTCCCCTCTTACCCTCCACCATCACCCCCTGTCCAGGGTGTCTACAGGTTATCTTTCACAAACACACATGCCTAGAAGAAAAATTAAGGAAATTTTAAGGAAATGTTTGCTTCCGTACAAATATAAGCCAAAGAAGAAAAATTAATTAATTAATTTTAAAAACTGAAATTTCATTACATACACCTCACCTCCCATTCCCAGCCCCCTTCCCCTCCAACCCCCCCCCGCCCCCGCAAAGAAAAACAAAAAACCATTTGCAAATTCTGACCAGATTTGTCATTAGGAAACATATCACTCCCCAGATAAAAATGAAGCAATCTCCCACCACATCTTCAAGAAACAGACTGGGCTCTAACTCCATCAAGCCACTCAATAGTCATCAAGCAGCAGGCCCTTGCTTCATGAAGAGTTTAGGAGCCTGGGCTCTGGGGTTCAGATCCCGGCTCCCCCACTCTCTAGCGTGCAACTGTGGGCAGGTAGCATAACCTTGCTCCACCTCAATTTTCTCTTGATTAAAATCGGGATAAAATCTACCCCAAAACTTTTATGTGAGCATTCAATGAAATAATCCATGAAAAATACCTGGCAGGGGCTGCACAGAATAAACTCTCAACAAGTGCTAGGCACTCTCATTATTATTAGTGTTCATATGCATTTTCCCTCTGTCAGCTAGTTCCAAAGGATCCTATCGCCACCACTCCCTCCTCACTTCCTGTGTGTCTGGTCATCTGCAAGACACCTCCTCCATGAAGCCTTTCTGGATGGATGCTTCTGAATTCCCTTTGTGGCAGGTACATACCCTTTCTCTATAGCCCTTTCCACTCTGGCCTATCTGCATTTTTTTTTTTTTTTTGCCTAGAGGCCTCCTTTACTACATCATGAGCATCTTGAAGAAGACAAGTTTCTTGCCCATTGCAAGAGAGAAGAGGAGAAGAGAGGAAGAAGATGGTGGGGGGGAAGAGGGAAGGTGGGAAGTATTGCTGATGCTTGAGCTATAAACTCTCCAAATTTTAATGGTTTACCTTAACCGAGATTTATAATATTATAAAGCATTTTACTGACCCATAGATTCTCACTACTATCCTCCCAATAAATATTTTCAAATATTTAAGAACCCCCATTTACATCATATCACATCTGCTTCCAACTCCACCTCTCAGTCCAGAATCTGTGTGAGGGAGGATGCCATTTTGGCCACACACTTTCCTAACATTCTCTTTTTAAATGATTCTTGTAAAAGAAATTGTTAATTGTTATGAATTTATCATATCTATTCTTCTTTATCCAAAGATCCTGGTCTATTAGCAAGCTGCTTTGCCTTGGAAGAGTGTGCTGTGCAGGGAGAGGAACCACAGAAGCCAAGGCTGCAAGAGCCGTAAATGCACAGACCGGCACCTAGCCTCTGCGAGACTCATAACACACACACGCTACACAAATTCTGGCCCCAAAGACCAAGACAGTTTATTTGCCATTATATATGTTCTTGCCAGGAATTAAATGCCTCATGGCAAATGAGAAATAAAGAGTTTTCCCACATCACCATCCTCCCAACACCTCCACCAAATTCATACTTTTCAGGTATCTATTAAATTGGGGCTATGGTTTATACAAACAGCTCAAAGCAAATGAGGAAAATGCAGCGTCTCCTGGAAATGATACTTCTGCATTTTACAAAAAAATAATCTCATATCCTCTTTTGTTCGTCGTGGCACCAGAGAGAGAGAGAGAGAGAGACTCTAGATTCTGTTCGTTCCAATCTGGAATGCAAATGACAGACACCAGCCTTCCCATCTCACAATGAGTGCCTTGGAGAAATGGTGATGTGCCAGGGCTGGGGGAAGAGCTGTTTTTAAAGAACCAAAGCAAAATTGCAGAAACTGGAACGCCCAAATGTTTGTAGTGTCTAAACTGGCCGAGAAACTGGCATGAGAGCCCACAGCCTGAGTTTGCAGGTACTTGAGCGGCCCAGAAGTACAGAGTTCTCTGGACTGAATACTGTGAACTGCAGGTGCAGGTTACAGATGGGAGGTTCGGCTGTGGGAGCATGCCAAGTACATAACAAAACTCAATTGAAGGGAGCCAAGTTTAAGATCATAACCCGAACTTGAATACAGGAGGCAGCAAATTCCATAGGGTTTAGGTATAAAAGGAGAATTGCCATATTTTTCCTTATGAGTTAATTTAAATACTGAGTAGGAGAAGGTAGCACCATATTTTCTTTTCACTGGGTATACTTTCATGATAGAGTCAGACCTATGGAAACAAAATTTTCCTACATGTCATTTAGTTCTCCAAGCATTATATCAAAATCAGTCCTATCCCCATCAAAATAAAAACAGATTAACTTTGTTTAAAGAATGTTTATAGAAACTTGTATATTTAAAGTCCAAGTATAAAATGAAGCAGCTAGAAATATCCTAACACTAAAACAACACAATTTTAGCTTGGATCACAGTTTTGCCTATTTTAATCTCCAAATTGACTTATACTGGTGGAATGGATTGGGGAAGATGAGAAAGGAATGAATATTTTTTTAAGCCTTCACAAAATGCTAGGCACAGTTGAGACTCCTTACACACATCTCTGATCCTCATAGCAGCCCGTGAGTTAGGTAGTATTCTTATCCTACAAATGAGGACACTGAAACTCAGAGAAGCTAAGTAACTTACCCAAGATCACACAGCCAGTGAATGGCAGAGACAAAATTCAAATTTTTATATTTAGGATTTTTCCTTGCCACATTTAATAAGAGCCCTTACATATTATAGAGAATATTATGTAAATTTTGGTATTAATGAAACTTGTTAAAGCGAGTTGGTTTTGGATCAGATTTTCCTACTCATTAGAGAAGAATTTCTGGGGAGGTATTTATATAGTATATTTTTTATATGTCAAAATTTGAGCTTGGGATTTATACTCCAATCTGCAATACTTTTAAAATATTATCTGCCCTAATTTAAAGATAATTTCACATTTTCCTCTTTTTATTTTTTATAACCTAGTTCTGGAATTATAAGTGAAAAAAGGAATCCTAATTTAGCATGTTCTCTGCACTTCCAATTTTTTTAGCTATTACTAGTACCTCCTATATACACAAAGAAGTGAGAAATCTCTAAAGTAAAATTTCAGTTTTGAAAAAAAAACAGCTAATCACATCAAAGCAAAGTAGACACTGGAAGACACTTTCTAGAAAACAGTATTAATATATAATTATTGGGACTTCCTAGGTGGCGCAGTGGTTAAGAATCTGCCTGCCAATGCAGGGGACACAAGTTCAAGCCCTGCTCTGGGAAGATTCCACATGCCAGGGAGCAACTAAGCCCGTGCGCCAAAAAAAAAATTAAAAAAAAAAAAAATATATATATATATACATATAAAAAATTACTTTAGGGGAAACTACAAATCTGTTTACCACCCCCCCAAATTAAATAACCTAATGAAATCACTTAGAGAAATAAGTGCTTTTCGCTGCCCTACCCTAAGCTCGTACTGCTATTTAACCTGTTTTTAAACAAACAAGAATTTTTAAAGATTTTCTATCCTTTAAGCAAATGTTCTTTGCTTGGCTAAATGACAATGTTCCAGAAATGCCTACCACAGAAGCATAAAAAACCCTTGGCAACATTCCAGAAGAAATTCACCCTGCATAATGTGTTCCAGCAAACGCTCAATAGCTTTTCTGGTGAACCTGCTGGTTCTGTGTGCACTTGAACAGGATCTGAAAAGAACAAAAGAAAAAACTGATAGACATTTTCCTTTTTGTTAGTCTGGTGAAGTAGCCCTCAGCTTGAATAAGCAAACTTTCCAAACTTGGAAAAATGAATGCATGTATGGCTAACTTTAACCCGGCCCTGGGCTCTGATGTAAACTTTGTTTTACTACATTTGATTCCCTGAAATTCAAGTTTAATTATATTGTTTGTCTTTTCATCTAATAAAATGTTTATTAGCATTTGGTTCTCTTTGGAGTGTAGTATTTGTTTAGATGAATGTATTCTTTGCAATGATTAGTAGGGCTGTCATAATGAGAACACTTTAGATATAAACTCTTGATATAATATGAAAAAGAGGGAGACTGGAGGGGAAAACCTCTTCAAAATGTTTCAGTGTGTCCATAATTGGCTAAGGCTATCAGCTTCTCCAGATATTTATGAGAATTTCATCAAGTACAAAAGACTTTAAGATGAAATCCATTTCCCTTTTATAAAGTGAAATAGATGCAAGTTTTAATATTTTATGCCCCTTTGCAACTTTTTCTTGGGGTGAACATTTCCTACTTAAAAAATAAAATGGATGGACATCTTACAGTCTGTGAAACTGTAGTGATACATTTGGCCCCAACTCTCTTTGAACATGGGGGGAGGCAGGGTTGGGCTGGGCTGGCACAGTTTGTACGGAAATCCTGTTTGACCTTGATGCCCTGAATGGAAGAAGGGGGCAGGGAATGATTGGAAAGGTGACATTTTCTCCATTTGATGTTCTAGGACATGTGCATGGAGTTGAAAGTCAACCCAGTTTGCAGGTGAGACCTTTAGATGCAAATGCCAGGCCTGGGGGAAAACTCGAACCCGGAACCCTGGGGAAGGAGTGAAGGCACTAGAGCTGGCCTTCCCAGGCCTCCTACTATCAGTCCATCAGCCTGCTTCACACAGGGCCTTTCTCCAGTTCCCTGGGGCCACTTGGAGGCGTACAGCAGGAGGACCATTGGCCCAGGATTTAAAATACAGACTTTTGATGGGATCACAGAGATATCCTGACAGGACTGAAGAGTGAGGACTCAGCGCACAACTTTAATGGCTAAATATAAACATTTTTAATGTACTGTGCTGGATGTAACATTCTTCTGGCATTTCTTCACTTATGACTGTACTGGAAGCTTCGAAAAAATGGAAGAGACCCAGCTCTCAGGACCTCTGAGAGGCCCTGGCTACCAGGAAGTCATGTGGTGTATTAGGAGCAGGCAAGATATTTACAAAACCCTCAACTGCTTTCTGCAGAAGAAAGCTGGGCCTCTAGACTCCCAGACAACAGAGTAAATCACCAAATGCAAAACCAGCACCAAACAGCTAAAACTAAAGAGATTTTATCCTTATCCTGATCTCCTCTCCATCCTCAAAAAATAACCATGATTGGAGTCAAGGTGTTTCCTTCCAAATGTTTAAAAAGAAATACACACACACACACACACACACACACACACACACACACACAATGATGTTATTTGATGTGTTTTTCTTCCATATGTGGTATAATGCTATACACATCCTAAAAACTGGTTTATTCATTTAACAATATTTTGAAACTTATCCATGTGACTTCATATAGATTTATTTCAATACTTTCGGCTGCAGAATAGCACCCCATCGTTTGAAACCATCACTTTTATTTACCCATTCCCATATCAGAGTACATTCAGTATTTGTCTGTTGCTGATCTGATGCCTTCTTCCAGCCCACTTAAGCTTTCCCTTCTCAGAAGTCTGACTGCGCTTTATTCTCCTTGGTTGTTCCAGGTATGTGAGGTCTGTCTGCCAGACTGGAAAGTAAACTTCTAGAAAGCAATTTCTATGGCCAGTATCTAAAACAATCATTGCATCTACGTAATAATTTGATGAATGATGAACTTCGGGGTTTTGACTTTCTCAGAAAGCTTAATAGAAGCTTTAGACTCACAGAGGCACAACAAATTTTACCTAGTTATTTCCTCTTGTTCTTAAAAGAGAAGTTCTGTATTTTCAAAACAGTTCCAACTAAAATTCACTTGCTTTCCTAATCTAGATTTGTAGTGGTCAACATCTCCTTAGGATGTATCACCTAACACTGGTGATAGAATAAAGGTTACACCTTTTAAAGATGTGTGTGGGTGGGTGGGTGGGGGTGTGGGCGTATGTGTGTGAGAGAGAGAGAGAAAGGGAAGAAGGAGAAGGAGAGGGAGGGGAAGGGGGAAGGGAGGAGGAGGAGGAAGGGGAGAAGGAGGAGGAAGGGGAGAAGGAGGAGGAGGTGGAGGGGGTGGGTGAGGGGGAGGAGGAAGAAAAGGAGGAAGAGACTGAAAAGATCCCAAGTCCGCCTTGGGGCGTGGCCCTGTGGCCCTGCTGGCCTGGAGGCAAAGCTAGGCACAAAGGACTGATTCTCTTTGCAAATGAAATCTGGATAACAAGCACTTTTCCTGCTTTTCCTTTAAAAATCTTACCCTGCCACTTGTACTTTACACTTTTAGGTTGCTGTTGTCAAAATCAGTTTTGGGAACTACTCTCTGACTCTTTAGTCTTCCTAAAGAAATTTAAAAAAATTTTAATTGTTAATGCTCTTTCTAGGGAATCCACTCACCAGAAATCCTCCAGACCATCCAACCAAACTCTGGATCATGTCATAAAGAGCTACTCAGAAACTATGAATCCCTTGCCAAAGAGACTCACCCATTACACTGTTTGTTAGAGGAAAGGAGAAGGTGTGGACCTATTAGAGCTGTGGAAGCAAACAGGTATTTGGGGATCTCTCTGTGTTTGTGTTAGGCCATTTTTTCCCTCTTGTAATCCTTTTAATCCTTTACCTAGTCTAAGACATTCAGCAGCAGTTTTTGGCTTTTTTAGGTCTGATCCCTTTGCTCCAGCCAGGGTCTGCCCCCCTCTCAAAACGCACATATTCTTATATACTTGCAATTCTGCAAAGAATTTCAAGGACTTCGAAAATCCCATGGGACTACAGGAGCCCAGGTTATGAAGATCTAAAGTGAGCTGAAATTGCCAAGAATCCAGATGTTGGCAGAAACAATAAAAGTGACAGGCACTATATGCAAGATAGTAGCTACAAAATAAAACCAATCTCCATACTTGAGTTTTGGAGCATAGTTGGGTTTGGCCCTGACTTAGTCTTTTCAGACACGCCCATATCCATTATGGACAGCAAGAGGAACAATATGTCATCAATGTGCCACCATCTTTCATTACAAAGAATGACTCTGCATCTGGAAGATAGCATGCTGGACAAGGCACAAGACAATACAGATCACGAGGAGATTGTCTCATTGAAAGTATGAATAAATAGGGACTTCCCTGGTGGCGCAGTGGTTAAGAATCCACCTGCCAACGAAGGGGACACAGGTTTGATCCCTGATCCAGGAAGATGCCACATGCCGCAGAGCAACTAAGCCCGTGTGCCACAGCTACTGAACCTGTGCTCTAGAGCCCTCAAGACACAACTACTGAAGTCTGCTCGCCTAGAGCCCCTGCTCTGTAGCAAAAGAAGTCACTGCAATGAGAAGCCCGTGCACCACAACAAAGAGTAGCCCTCGCTCACTGCAACTAGAGAAAGCCCATGTGCAGCAACAAAGACCCAGTGCAGCCAATAAATAAATAAATAAATTTATTTTTTTTAAAGTATGAATAAATAAAAAGTGAATAAATGATCTTGCCCATCAATGCCGTTCACCTCAGTTTCTTATCACATTCTTGGCATCATTTCTTTCAGTAGCTACTCTATCCTCAAAATCACTCTTAGTCCTACTTCAACATCAAAGACTTCTTTACATGCCATCTTCCTTAGATCGAATCTATTCCAAACCATTAGCTATTCCCCAAACCATATACTCATAAGATTACTGTCATCAGAGTAGTCTTGACCATTTACAGATTGACTCCTATGTGTCAGCTATGCATGTAGCACTAAAAATGTGCTATGTACACATATTAAATCCATACAACAACTCTGCTACGTAGGTAGTAGTATTTTCATTTAAAGATGAGAGTCTTAAGGCTCAGAGAAGTGACTTGCTAAAGGTTACAGAGCAAGGCACTGGCAGAACTGAGTTTATCCTTAATTCCATTTGACTACAAACTCTATCTCAGTCTTGTCGGCTGGTGCCGCCATCCCATTCTTTCAGAAAATTCTTAAAATTACAGATGTCTCAGCTTAGATGTGTTCTTAGCCTTCTTTGGCTCATAGAATATTTGAGCAGAAAAGGATGTTAGAGGCGATGCTGTCTGGCCTTCACACTTGACAAGTAAGGAAACTGACAGTCGACTAGGATGGGTTACAGGTCCAACCACGACCTTCCTTTCTCTAGTTCTCAAGGGGGCAGGAACCACATCCTTTGGGAAGGAATTTCCTGCCTCTCCTAGCATAGCTGTAAGGGCACCAAAAGTCTGTGTGTGGACATCTGATGATCATCAAATGGAGCAGAAACTCAAGTCCAGAACACCTAAATGAGCAGAACAAAGGACGGCCAGAGTCAGATGGCATCTACCTCAAAGGGAATAGAACAATCCAAGGTGTGCCCCTTCCCGCTCGCCCCAGAGGAAGCCAAGGATATTGCCTGGTCCTCGAAGCTAGTCTAGCAAAGAAAACAAGACATGTAAAATCACAGCAAAGGGGGACCCCAAAATCAACGTCTGCATCCCAAAGCCACTTCTGCAGACAGCAGTGCCATGCAGCCCAATTAAGCAGATAATTTCAAAGCCCTTCTCTTTAAGCCTGTAGTAGCTGGAATGAGCAGGGAGAAGACAAGTCAGTGCTTGAAAGCTTGCCTTTAGGTTTGTTATCAAGAATAAGAAGTGATTGCCATATTTCAAATGTGTTTAAACGTCCTGAGTCACATACCTATCCTGCCTTGCATTGTCCTCAAAAATGCAAAAAGAGAAATGGAAGAAATTATCTAAGGGCAATAAAGCAGGAAAACAGAGATTAGGCAGGGATGTGGGCTGCAATTCATTATCACCAATGCTTATAAACACTTACTAGGTGACAGCAGTTGACAAGTCCTGTTAAGAACAGAGTAATAAACATGGTTCCAATCTCTCCCCTGGAGAGAGAAATAATAATAGGGCAAGAGAACAAAGAGTGTAACTGTTTAATAAGCATTCTTATTTTCTAAAGAAGGCAGTTTAGGTGACCCTAATGCTCTTAACATTCATTTTTGTCACTTCACTATATCCTATCCAAGGTAAACACACACGCACACAGTCACACATATATATGTTACATATAGGGTGACCATTTGCTACATCCAGGTACGAAGCCTGCTGACCAGCTAAATAAATTAGTTTGCTGCGCTCTCAAAGTATAAATCCTGCGCCCTTGCAGGGTACACGCACTCTTTGCTCAATCTGTAAACACGTAATTATTGAACTTGCCTTCTAAAGTAACACCACACCCTGGATATGATGCAAAACCCAGCATTACAAGATAAGCTCTGTCTCAAGTTTCTGCTCCTGGTAGTGCCTGAAGTATTTGCTCATGTGCTCAGGGACCAAAGCAGAAGTAAACAGTCAGGCCCGTATTATAGGGACACCTGTGTTACAAAATCGACTTTCTTCTATTGTGAAAGCAATGGATGAAGTTCAGCAGGACTCCCGTAAGAACACGGATTCATCCCACAACACGTTGGTCAAACAGGACGTGGACCTTATCGCAAGGCCTCCCTAAGCTGCCCCGGGCAGTCCACTTCCCCGGGGTATCAGATCCAAACTCCAAGTCCCGGCTGCCACACCCCACCTCCTGCTTGTCTTTGGTCTGCGCCCTCATGCAGCTCAGTTAGCCAGACCTGTGCTCGGATCTCCAACGGGGCCTCTGCACAGCGCATTGACCCTGCCTGGACTCCTGACCCTTTTTACCTTTAAAACTCTACAAAATCACTTCTTTTGTGAATCCTTCTCTAATTAGAATGAACACAGTGTCCTGGACGAGAGGCTCTGTCACAGCCTTGCACGGCGCTTACGTATGATTTTTGATATCCTTCCCTCCCCACCGAGATATGATACAGCTGAGCAATTAAGAAAACAGAATCTGGGAGCCAGACGGCTGGGGTTGAATCCTGGTCCACCACACACTAGCTGTACCTCAGTTTCCCTACCTGTAATTCATGGGTAGATATCTAGATGAACAGGTAACCAAAGCGCTTAGAGGAGCGCCTGGTAAGCTGTCAATGCTACCACCTCAATGCAAGCATAGTAAATGTGATCATGAATGGTAGCTCCTATCTGCTTGGTGTTCGGAAGACAACAGGGAGTGATGGGGCTGCCTCTAGGGTGGCCTGTCGAGGACGTGCCTGAAATGGCTGCAGCTGTATTACCAGCTGTCCCTGTGGAGGGACCTGGCCTGGTGTGACCAGCTGTTCACAGTTTCAAGAGAAGGCAAAATCCACATCTCTGGATTTTAAGGTATCGGTTTACATTGAGAAAAATTAATGTTTGAGCCAAAGAAAACACATCTAAAGGCAGATTTAGCCCTTACGCCACCATTTTGTGACCTCTGACCTTTACAAATCTGTAATAGTGTATGCGTGCGCATTTCCATTTTTCTGTGTTTATCCTCTATACTTCTTCCTCAATTAACTATCCTAGGGGTAGCAGAAAGCATATAGAAGGTACTCAGTTAAGATCAGCTGACCAGAGAAGGCTTATTAATGAACAGACACCAGTGGAACTTTTCTGAAAGACTACAGTGAGTAAACTTGCATCCCCACATTCAGGGCCCTCTGTCTTCAGTTTAGGTAAACAAGCCAAGCCCTGGGGACACCAATATGATCGAGATGTAGTCCCTGATCTTAAGGAATGCACAGATTTGTGGGGACACAGGTGTGCAGACAACTGTAATGTTTACAAAACACGTGGACATCTTACCTCGTTTACGTCTCAAGAACCCAAGGTAGTCGGTACAGCACATGATTTTATACCCACTGTACAGAAGAGAAACCAAGGTTAAGTGACTTGTCCAAGATCACTCTAGTAGTACGTGGAGCTGTAACAAGAACCCAGTTCTGCTGACTCCAAACCCAGGGCTCTTTCTGCTGCATGCTTATGTTCTAGCATAACACGCCTATTTCCCAGTACCTGTGACACCAGAAAAATAGGGCTCATGAAGAGGGTTGATATCCAGTGAGTTAGAGAGAGGCATTGATACCATCGGGGAAGGCAGGCTTTGAAAAGCACCTGTGAATAAATGTTTCCTCTTATTAATCATAATTTTCCATCTACCAAAAAGAATTTGGGGCTACTTTCAACAAAGCGTAATACTATATATATATAGTTTAAAATAACAAAGTACTAAAGGGAAACAAAGATGAAATCCCTGTTCCAGAAAATTGAGGGTAAGAATAGGTAGCACAAGTGGGCATAACTCTTAACTCTGAGCTTCCTGAGAGACAAGGCAAACTGGGAAGTGACAAGTTTCTTGTTTATAAGAGGAGGCGGGCTGATTTTAATTTTAGCCTATATTATCACCGTTTTGTTCTCTGATTTCTGAATCACACAGCAAAAGTCAGTATTCTTATGGGAAACACTGATTTGAAAGTGTAGCATTTTACCAAAAAAAAAAAAAAGAAAGAAAGAAAAGAAAAAATGAATTTGTTATACTTGTAAAGTCTGTGGGTTGATCAGAAGATTTGGAAATTTTGTAACAACAAACTAGCACATGATTGCCAACATTTATGGTTTGGCCTGTTCTCTAAAGGAAAACGGGAGAATTGGCAACCAGTTTAGAAGGATCATGTAGCAGAGTATGGGAACTGTAAGGTGGGGGGGGAGGGGGGGGCGGGGCGGAGAGGGGGAACCAGGGAGCAAAAGGTTGCCCTCTTCATAAACAGCACACATTTCAAGTTCTTAACTGGGTGAAATATAGCCAAAATGGTGCATCAAACACAAGATGACATTCACCAGCTATGAGGACATCTCACCATTCACTCACTCATTCAACAAATAGTTACTGAGTGTCCACAGAGTGGGCTTTCAAGCCCTGTCCTTAGGAATGGAGACAGAGCAGTGAACAACACAGACAAAAAGGCCTGCCTTCACCAAGCTTTCTTGAGGCAAAGCCTAGCATGTTGCACAAATTAAAGATGGATGTATAGTTTGTCTATGAGAGAGCTGGAGTTCCCACAGTCACACTGGCATCCGAATCAGCCGTCCTAAAAAGGCTACAGCCCTATGTTACTGCAGACTATGAAACAGTTGCTTGGCTTTTGTCACAGAACTATCTAGAGCGTAGGGGCAGCTAAGAAGATAGGTGCAGACACCGATCCTAACGTCCATAAACGTCCTGAAGCCTAGGTCCCACCTTTCGAAGCTCTCAGCGGTGGGCCAACCCTTCCCCTGCAGGAGTAACCAACAAGCACCTCCTTCAGTCTCAGGAAATGGTCCTCTCCTGTTCTAAAAATGGCTTTAAGAAGCAGCTGGAAGAAGGGGGAGGGTGAAACTACAGCAGCCATAGACACTGTTAGACAAGGTAAAAAAATAAATAAGGTTTTTTAAGACCCATGCATGCATTGATTCAACTAGTATTTATTAAATCCTCACTATATATGAAAAAGCACTGTACTAGGAACTAAGGAAACAGAGGGGGTGGGGGTGGGCGGAGACACGGTTCCTACCATCACGTCCCTCACCTTCTAGAAAGAGAGTCAGACATGGAACAACTAATTAATTAATTAAAGTAGAAGAACCACTAGGAAGAACCGTTGGAGTCTATAGGAACTTTAAAAGGGCAAATTAACCTAGTGCCAAAGATAACAGAAACCCTTTCCACAATCCCACATACCTTCTCTCTCTCTTCCTCCCTCCCCCTCTCCCCCATCCCCTCCCCTCCTCGCCCCTTCGCCCTCCTCTCTCAGACACACACATACATGCACACACAGGCATACGTAGCTATGATGTAATCAGGCATCTCTTGGCTTCCTCTTTCAAAGAGACAAGTTTGCAGCTGTAAATACTAAAGATACTATTCATTCTGGCTTTTAGGCCAACAGGATGCAACCCTGGCAAAAACCAGGACCAAAATGTTTGTGGCAGATAAAAATTAGAAAATACAGTATATAGAAGAAGATGAAAATACAGCCATATTTAATAACCACAGCACTTTCTGTAAAATGACTAAATCAAAATATTTAACCAATTCTTTATAACTGGGCATTTATTTTTTTCTGATCTTCATTAACACAAATGTTTTAATGAATACTTATACATCCATTTTTGCACACATCTCTCATTACTTTATTATATAAACTTTTAGAAGTGGAATTTCTTAGCTGGACAGTATTCAGATGTTTAAGATCAGAATTAAAGCAATAGCCAAATTCGAAGTCTCTTTAAATTCTTTTTTTAAGGTGCGTAGAACACCTTCAAACTTAGGAAGCACCCAAAAATTGAAAGAAAACAGTCTTTATTTCCATATCAAAGTCAATATTAATATTACAAAGATATAATTTCAAGACTCTGACATTTCTTAAAACCTCACCAAATACTGACAAGACAGCAATGTCACATGGTTAGAGATACTTCTCAGAAAGCAAACCTGTTTCTGATTATAATACAACTATGTTAACTGATTGTTTCATTTCTGAATTTAAAATGCTGAACAGAAAACCAATCACACCAAACATATCTATAAAATTTTTAAATATACACAACTGCATTACACACAGTAGCAGAAAGATACCGGACTGAAACATTTATTTCTTGGTTTGGCCATGGGCAAAGCCACAGCCTCTCTGGGTCTTAGTTCTGAGGGGAAAGACACAAGAGCTGGAGTTTCCAGAATTTTTGATTTAATAGGACAATTAAACTTAAACAAAACTACAAGCATATAATTCATAAATAACCTTAAAATTAGAGGGAGACACAATCTCAGAATAAGAAACATTACTTAAACTGAATGCATTTAACCTGATTTTTTTTTTTAATCTGCTCCGTCGCTCATATTTCTCTCATTTTTCCTTAGAGGGTGAAACTTGCACTAGTCTATGGACTCTTAATTGAAAACAACTCCTCTAGATAACTCCTAAATCCTTTCCATTTAGAAAGTGCTGTGGTTTTGTGATTCTCAATTACAACTTAGGCTCCATGTAAAAAAGTAATTCACAAGAAAGTTTAAAATTCAGTGTCTCACACTTCTTTGAGGATCCCCAGAAAGTGGGTGTGGGCATTTTAACCTCCAACAGTGGGGGCTTCCTGTGGCCAGACACTGGGTTATGCAATGGCGCAACACAGTGACACAAAGCACAGCTTCTGTCCTCAGGCTGTTCTCACCTAGAGGAAACAGAAACTAACGTGGCAGTAGGGCACACAAAGTGGTATAATATGGGAGGTACGCCTCGGGACACGGAGCACTCAGCAGCACCCTCCCCACTGGGCTGGAGGTGGTTAGTGGGTCAGATCTTCTGGAGAAGGTGATGCTGAAACGGGGTCTTGAAGGAAAGGACAAGTGTTAGGCAGCTGAGGATGTCGTTTTACAGGCAAATGATCAACCTGTGAAAGTGAACGTGTATCAGAAACCATGGAGAATCCCAGGAACTCCACTCCCTGGGGAGGGCAGAGTCTATGAGTTGGTGGATGGCTGAAGACACTGTGGAGGGGCCAAATCAAAGAGAACTGCAGTGCTAAATGAAGGAATTCGGACTCGATCTCCAAACACAATGGGACATCACCGAAATATCCTAATCAGAGGAAGAGACTGAGCTACATCTATGGCTTGTCTCTTCTCCCATCTCAAATTTTAAAGGAGAGCTGTACAGTTGAAAAGAACCTCAAGGTGAGGAACTCCTATGTGACCTTTATTTTTTAAGAATGAAGATCATGTAGTACAGGCTTGTTAAAAACAAATTCAATCAGTAGAGAAGCACACAAAAGAGGAAAATTTTGAGCCTGACTTCTCCCCATCCCCTCAATCAAATCTTACTCCCCAGGGCTAATGACTATTATGTAAATCCATGTATATATGTTCCAAATATACACAAAAGCATTTACATATAACACAGATCTTTTGAGGAATTCTCTAATAGAGAATGCTTTGTGCTACATATGTTGGTCTGCAATTTGCCTTTTTCACTTAATATATTGTCAGTCCAGATCAATCTCATTACCTTGGGCTGCATAGTATTCCACTGCATGGTAAGGGTATATGTTTCAAATGCATTCAACCATTTCCCTGTTGGTGGTCATTCAGGTTGTCCCAAATTTTCTGTCATTGCTGCAATGAACATCCTTGACTATTGGACACCTATGTTTGTTTTCTTACAGGGTATTTTCTTAGGACTGGAGTTACTAGGTTAAAGGAATCTAAGAAGTTGTTTCATTTTATTTTCATCCGGAGTATATAAGAGTGCTCCTTCCTCCCCCTCCCCCCCCCCCACCCCCGCTATGGCCAAGCTGGGTATTATCAAGTTTGGAATCTTTACCAGTCTGAGAGATGGAAGATATTATCTCATGGCTGGCTCAACTGATTGTTAGTAAGTTTGACCATCTTTCATATATTTATTGGCTAAATATATTTATTTTTGTCTATGAATTGACTTTTTACAAACTCTACAGGTCAGAAATTCTTAAATCTGGGGTTCCAGAGCCCCTAATATATGTATGAAATTTTCTGTGTGTATGAGATGTGCATTATTCTCGGGATAAGAACCACTGATCTTAAACTCTGTAGGCTGAGAGGAACACATGGAAAGAAAGAAGCAGGGCTAGAAGGAAGGATGTGAAAGGGGTGAGGGTAGGGTTCCATGATCAGTTATGTGCATGTATACACACACACACACACACACAAGCGCACACACACACACACATAAACATGCATTTTTTATTATCTTACCCTCATCAATATCAACCTTCCCAACAACACTCCCTCGTTTCCCTCCCCAGAAGGGCCTCCAGCCACATAGGGGCTACTAGATCATTGTAGATGGGGCTCACTTCTCACTGATATTTGGAACCTATTACAGGGAATGCTGACAAACCACTCAAGATGCTTGTTTATTTACATTTTTTTCATCGAAACATTCAAAACCCTTACACATACAAGCTGTAATCTATTTACTTGAAACCACGGAAAAGCCATTGACTTCAATTTTATCTCATAAATATTTCTCTAAACTACCCATGTCTCTTCATTTCCACTCCAACCATCATATCTTGCTTTGATCACTGCAGCACCCTCCCAAATTGCCTCCCCACATTCTCTCTGCCCTCCTCCCTTATCCCCTGTCTGCACTTTAACCTGAGCTTTCTTTTCATTTCAACATCCCCCAGCTTACAACCCACTCAAGGCTCCCCTTTGCTCTTGGGCTAAAAAGCCAGGCCCTTGATGTGCGCAGCCACCTGGAGCTTACCTGGTCTGCTCACCTACCTCTTCTCTTACTCTAAGTCCCTCCTCTCTCCCTCTGGCTCCAGTCATACCCGGAAGACTCCGGGCACTTTCTCTCCCACTCTGCAATCTTTGTTATTCTGTTTCTTCTACTCCAATGCTCTCTCTCCCACTCCCCTTTCAATGAGTGAACTTCTACTCAGCTTAAAAATAACTTCCCTGGGACTTACCTGGTGGCACAGTGGTTCAGAATCTGCCTGCCAATGCAGGCGACATGGGTTCGATTCCTGGGCCGGGAAGATCCCACATGCCTTGGAGCAACTAAGCCCGTGTGCCACAACTACTGAGCCTGCGTGCTGCAACTACTAAGCCTGTGCTCTAGAGCTCATGAGCCACAACTACTGAAGCCCTCGTGCCTAGAGCCCATGCTCTGCAACAAGAGAAGCCACGGCACTGAGAAGTCAGCGCACCTCATCGAAGAGTAGCCCCTGCTCACCACAACTAGAGAAAGCCCTCGCAGCAATGAAGACCCAATGCAGCCAAAAATAAGTAAATAAGTATATAAATAATAAATAAATAAATAAATAAATAAATATAACCTCCCTGATTTCCCAGGCCAAGTATGTGCTGCTCTCCTACACTTTCATAGCACCGTCTACTTTTTTCCAAGCACTTATCCCAAATTTGCAATTACACAGTTCATTAACATCTGCTTCCCTCTGGCAGGTGAGCAGCATAAAGATAGAAACAGGATCTGTTCTGTTCACCTCTGAAATCCCAGTGCTCAGAGTAGGGCTGACACAGAGCAGGTGATCAATGAATACTGTTGAAGGGAGGAAGAAAAAGGATGCTATTATCAATGGTCCCTTGTAGGCTTTTATTTTCCTATACATTTTCCTTCAAATATGATCAGATACTAATTATGTCCTGGATACAGAAATTGGCTCTTTCAGGTCATTCCCGTTACTTACCAGGGACCCACAGTGTGTATACTAGGCACTTTTCCAGGAGCAGGGGGACATCATAGTGAACACAATATACCAAACTTCTCCTTCCTGAGCTTCCATTCTAGGAAGAGGAAACAGATAGTAAACATAATAGATAAGTAAAATATATAGTATATTTAGAAGGTGAAAAGTGCTGTGGAGAAAAATAAAGGCGGGTGAGTTGGGTGGGAAGAGAGAAGGAGAAGGGGGAGCTAGCACCCATTCATTGTGTGTTAAAAAAAATAGGGAGACCGAAATAGAAGGGGTGTGAGTATTCTCATGAAGTCTAAAATAAATTTGAGAAACACAAGGGAAATAAACACAGCCACACATCAACCCTGGTATGGCCTAGACCTGTGCATGAGCTGCATCGAGGGTGTGGCTGCCAGATTGCAGTAGCTCCTTCCATGCTCTGTGCTTCACCGTCCTCCTCAAGAACACCATAATATTCCTAAATGTTACTCTTTTCCTCTGAACCTCTCTTCCTCCCCAGCAAAGTTGGTGGATCTCTCTTCCACGTTCCTACGACCTTCGGTCATCTCTTTACTACATCACTCATCTCCCTGTCCTGTAATGATTTGTCCATGCATGCATCATCTCTAATGCACCATAGAAACTCCTTAAGAGCAGGGACCATGTCCCAGTGCCCAGTATCTGATGGGTTCCAGCACTTGGTGATATAGAGAGTGCTCAAAGTATTTGATAAATGAGGGAATGAAAGAATGAATAATGAAATGATGAATGAATGAGCAAACAGAAACAGAGTTGGAATGAGTGTGGCTATGGCAATCAGAACGCATCTTGTCCTGCACCTGCGTTCTCCAGAGATTCTCCATATTTGTGTATGCTATTCTTCGGTACTTCTGGATCCCAGGAATATTGGAATGGTCAGATAAGTTATTCTCTAGAGCAAATAAAAATATTGGGCTGGCCAAAAGGTGCCTTCGGTTTTTAAGTAAAAATAGACATTTTTCATTTTCACCAAGAACTTTATTGAACAACATATTCACCCTTTTGTTCCACTACCTTCTGCCATTTTTCAGGCAACTTCGTAATTCCATTTTCCCAAAACTTTTTTATCTTTTTGAGCAAAGAACTGTTCCAGGTGCCTTTTACAGTCTTCCAGGGAATTGAAATTTTTTCCATTAAGAGAATTTTGTAAAGACTGATAAATGGAAATCTGAAGGTGCAGTGTCTGGTGAATATCGGGGATGAATCAGAACTTCCCAGCCAAGTTGTAACAGCTTTTGCCTGGTCATCAAAGACACATGCAGTCTTGCATTATCCTGATGGAAGATTATACATTTTCTGTTGAATAATTCCCGATACTTTTCATCGAATGCTGCTTTCAGTTGGTCTAATTAGGAGCAGTACTTGGAATTCATTGTTTGGTTTTCCGGAAGGAGCTCATAATAGAGGACTCCCTTCCAATCCCACCATATACACAACATCACCTTCTTTGGTTGAAGATCGGCCTTTGGTGTGGTTGGTGGTGTTCATTTTGCTTGCCCCACGATCTCTTCCATTCCACATTGTTGTACAGAATCCACCTTTCATCACCTGTCACAATTTGTTTTAGAAATGGAACGTTTTCATTATGATTAAGTAGAGAATCACACGCAGAAATACAGTCAGGAAGGCTTTTTCGCTTAACTTACATGGAACCCAAACATCAAAGTGATTCACATAGCCAAGCTGGTGCAAATGATTTTCAGCACTTGATTTGGATATTTTGAGTATGTCAGTTAACTCCCGCATGGTATAATGTTGATTGTTCTCAATTAATGTTTTGATTTGAGCGCTATCAAGTTCAACTGGTCTACCCCACTGTGAAGCATCGTCCAGCAAGAAATCTCTAGCATGAAACTTCACAAACCACCTTCCACGTGTTCAGTCAGTCACAGCACCTTCTCCATACACTGCACAAATCTTTTTTTTTTGCGTTTCAGTTGCATTTTTAACTTTCTTGAAATAGTAAAGCATAATATGCCAGAAATGTTACTTTTTTCTTCCATCTTCAATGTTGAAATGGCTACACAAAATTCACCAATTTTGATAAATTAATACACACTGATATGACAGCTGCCATAATACAATCTAACAAAATTGTCTTGAATGAAGTTAAAGACAACTAAACGTTACTAAAGCCATCTTATGGAAAAAAACAAACGAACATTTTGGCCAACACATTGCTTGGGTAGGGGCTCATTTGTCAGTTACAAAATCTATTTAATAGGTCTAAAAAGCATTTTTTGAATTAACTAGATCAACTATATTTCAATAAAAAATTTTAATTAACTAGAATACATGATAAATAGCAGAGTGCATCAAAATAAATATGGGTAAGTGCTTTTGTGATATGTGGCCCAATTTTCCCAGAACATCCCTAGTTTATTCCTGCGGGCTCAGCATAGTTACTTTCAAAAGTAATAACTTTCCTAGCTTGTACAATAAACTAGGCGGTCACTTTCATTATATATACGCATGTGTATAACGTGTCTACTGGTTTGTGAAGTAAAGTTACTTCTTGCTGTGGACAATGGTCCAAAAAAGTTTGAAAAAGACTTTTCTGGAGAAGGTCAAACTTCTGAAACTCTGAAGAAGCATTGTGGAGGAGAAAAGCTAGAGAGAAGCAGAGAGAAGAAAAAAATACCTGGATGCCTTCCTCATTCTCACACTATTCCATGTGGGAGGCAGAATCATTCCATTTTACAAATCTGAGAACTAAAGCCCACAGGGCTTAAAGACCTTGTCCAAGTTCAGATGCCATCAAGTCACAGTACCAGCATTGAAATCTAGGTCTACACAGAGGGGAGAAAGTAACATCATTTTGTTCTACACATAGGGAAGGGAAAGTATTCTTTCCACTTCTTGGAGACGGCAACATTTGTAGCCACATAAAAATTTAGGAGAGGATAATGTAGCACATCTCCCACTCTAGTATTATGAGTTTTATAACTTAACAAACATACTTTTATTTTAGAAGTACTTTGCACTTGGAACTGCTTAATATTTTGACTCAGATGGCAGTTCTTAATTATGGACTGAAAAAAGTGGATAAATGTTTAGGAGTGATGAAATAAGCCTTGCTAGGCAAAAGCACAGAAAATGAACAGTTCTGTGTAGAGTGTACATTAGTGAAGAGTGCAGGATCTGGAAACAGACAACAAAGGTCCAAATTTTAACAACTATGAGACTGTGGGCAGGTTTTTAAATTTCTCTGTGCTTTAGTTTACTTATTTAAAAAGCAGTACCTACCTCATAGGATTCTTGCAGAAGCTGAAAGAGATAATTCACATACAACTCTGAACATACTTCCTGGAATGTGGTGAATGCTCAGAAATGTCAGCTGCTATAAATAAGAATGGAAATCAAAACAATTCGAGCTTGTGATGTTCCCTCTTTACCTTCACTTCTCATTGGCACACATCCCACCTTCAATGGTCTTCCTCTAGACTTCCTTTCTCTTTTTAAAAATATATTTATTTATTAGCTGCGTTGGGTGTTCATTGCTGAGTGTGGGCTTTCTCTAGTTGCAGAGAGCGGGGGCTATTCTTCGTTGCTGTGTGCTGGCTTCTCATTGCGGTCTCTTCTCGTTGCAGAGCACAGGCTCTAGGCTGGCGGGCTTCAGTAGTTGAGGCACGTGAGCTCAATAGTTGTGGCTCACGGGCCCTAGAGCACAGGCTCTGTAGTTGTGGCACACAGGCTTAGTTGCTCTGAGGCATGTGAGATCTTTCTGGACCAGGGCTCGAAGCCGCATCCCTGTATTGGCAGGCAGATTCTTAACCACTGTGCCACCAAAGAAGTCCCTAGATTTTCTTACATTTCTCAAATAGCCCCTACCCTTTTGGTCATGATGCATTATTTCTTTAAGACATTGCTAGGCTCAGTTTGCTAGTATTTTGCTAAGGGTTTTTGTGGCTATGTTCATGAGGCATATTGGTCTCTCCTTTTTTTTCTCTCTGTCGTAATGTTACTGTCAGATTATCATATGAAGGTGATGCTGGCCTCTTGAAATGAGTTCAGAAGTATTCCTTCCTCCTATTTTCTGAAAGAGTTTGTGAAATATTGGTATGTTTCTTTCTTAAGTATTTGATAAAATTCACAAATGAAGCCATGTTTTCTTTGTGGGAAATTTTTAAATTTACACATTTAATTTCTTTACTAGATTTAAGGATATTCAGGTTTTCTAATTCTTCAGTTGTATTTGGTAGGTTGTATCTTCTAAAGAATTTGCCCATTCATTTAAGTTGTTGAATTTATCTACATAAAATTATTCATATATTCATTTATCATCCTTGTGATGTCTATAGCATCTGTAGCACATCCCACTTTCATTCTTGATATTGACAGTTTGTGTCATCTACCTTTTTTTTCCTTATTGAATCTAGCTAGAGGTTTATACATTTTGTTGAAATTTACCAACCAGCTTTTGGTTTCATAGACTTTATTATTTTTGTTTTATATGTCATTAATTTCTGCTTTTATCTTTATTTTCTCCCTTTTACTTTCTTCAGGTTTAATTTGTTCTTCCTTTATTTCTTTTAAAGGTATAATCTTATATTATTGACTTTAGACTTTTCTTCTTTTCTCATCTAAACCTGTAACTATACATCCCCCTTGAGATTCTGCTTTAACAACTCATAAATTTTGATACATGTTTTCATTTTCATTTTTGTTCAAAATGTTTTCTAAATTTCCTTGTGATTTCTTCTTTGATAACCCATGTGTTGGGTTTGTTTGTTTGTTTGGGGTTTTTTTGTTGTTGCTTTTTTCTTGGTCACACCGCACAGCATGCAGGATCTTAGTTCCCCAACCAGGGATCAAACCCATGCCCCCTGCAATGGAAGCACAGAGTCCTAACCACTGGACTGCCAGGGAATTCCCAACCCATGTGTTGTTTAGAAGGGTGTTGTTTAATTCATAAATATTTGTAGATTTCCCAAATAGCTCTTATTAATTTCTAACTTAATTTCACTATGGTCAAAGGACAAATTTCATGATCTAAATACTTTTACATTTGTTAGCACTTGTTTTATGACTAACATATGGTCTCTTTGGTTAATGTTCCATGTGACCTTGAAAAGAATGTGTATTCTGCTGTTGTTCAGCAAAGTATTCTATGAAGGCCAATTAGGTCCGGTTGATTGATGGTGTCATTCAAGTCTTCAATATCCTTGCTGGTTTCCTGTCTTCTTTCTTTATTGATTACTAACTGAAGAATGTTGACTACTCCAACTATAATCGTGAATTTTTAAATTTCCTTTTAGTTCTGTCAGGTTTTTTTTTTTAATTTCACATATACTTTTACCTAATCCTCACAAAACAGTCATGATATATGTGTGATTATTTTTATTTTACAAGGGAATAGACTTTCACTCACAGATTAAATGATTTCCCCAATGCCACACAACTGATTAATTTCAAAGGATTTAAGTGATTCCCAGACCCCTGACTCATTCTGTCAGATTTTCTTCCTGTATTTTGAACCTCTGTTATATTTGATTGTCATATCTTCCTGATGAATTGACTCCTTTGTCATTATGAAAGTTCCCTTCTTATTCCTAGTTATCTTTTTTCAATATTAATATAGCCACTCCAGCTTTCTTATAATTAATGTTTGCATAGTGTATCTTTTTCCATCATCTTTATTTTAACCTATCAGGTCTATATATTTAAAGTGGTTTTCTTACACAAAGCATGTAATGTAATCTTACTTTTTAAATCTAGTCTAACAATCTCTGACTTTTAATTGGAGTATTTAGACCATTTACATTTAATATAATTATCAATATGGTCAAGTTTAAATCTGCCATTTACTATTTATGTTCTATTTGTCTCGTCTTTTCTTGTTACTTTTTCTTCCTTTCATGCTTCTTTTGAATTAATTAATACTTCAGAGTATCTCACTTATACATAGCACTGTTGGTGATATACATTTTTTCTTTATTAAACTTTTCATGATTGCTCTACACTTTACACTATGTATTTTTAACTCATAATACATGTACAGATAATATTATAACACTTCATATATAATGTAAAATCCTTACAACTATAAACTGCCATTTCCCCCACCCTATCCTTCAAGCTATTGTCATACATTTTACTTCTAATATTTGATAGTTCTCAAAAATACATTATAATTATTTTTTCTTCATACAGTGAAGTTAATTTTTTAAAGAAATCTTTAAAGAAACAAAATATTGTCTATTTGTCCACTTATCTAGCATTTCTGGCATATGTACCCCAAGTTTTCATCTGATATCATTTTGTTTTAGCCTGAATAATTTTCTTTAACACTTCTTGTAGTATATATCTGCTGGCAAAAAATCCCCTCAAGCTTTGTTTGTCTGACAAAGTTTTTATTTCACTTTTGTTTTTGAAGGACATTTTCATTAGATACAGAATTCTAGGTTGACTTTTTTCTCTCAGCATTCTAAAGATGTTATTTCATTGTCTTCTGGCGCATAAAGTTTCTGAGGTGAAATCTATTGTCACTCTTATGTTTGTTTCTCTGTGTACAATGTGTGTTCTCGTCTAACTGCTTTTAAGTTTCTCTTCAGTGGTGGTTTTCAGCAATTTGACTATTATGTGCCTTAATTTTTTTATGAGTTTCAAGCTTTTGGATTTATGAAATATAGTTTTCATCAAATCTTAAAGTATTTCAGCCATTATTTCTTCAAATATTTTTTCTGCCCCATCTTTCTTTCCCCATTTATGGTAGATAATTTTATATTATCCCAGAGATCACTAAAGCTCATTTCCTTTATTTTTTCAGTCTTTTTTCTCTAGTGATTCATCTTGGGTCAATTCAGTTGCTAGGTTTACTAATCTTTTCTTCTGCAGTGCCAAATCAGCTTGCTGTTAATCCTATCCAGTGAAATCTTCAGTTCAGATATGATGCTTTTCACCTCTGGAAGTTACATTTGGTTCTTTTTTATATTTTTTATTTTTTTCTTCTGATTCTTTTAATGTTTTCCTTTAAATACTTACACATAATAATAAAGTTTGTTTTAACACCCTTGTCCACCAATTCTATTATCTTGTCATTTCTAAGTCTGTTTCTCTTAATTAATTCTTCTCCTTGTTGTAGGTTTTTTTGTTTGGTTGTTGGTTCTTGTTTTTGTTTTTGTTTTTTGTCCACTTTTTAGCATGTCTAGTTATTTTTTATTTGATATTGACAAGGGTCTGCATTGTGTTGTCTTCTTTAGATCTTCAGTCTAATGCTCTCCCAACTGACCTATTTTGGCTACCCTGTGTTGTCTTCTTTTAAAGAACACTGGACTTTGTTTTGGTGGGTTGTGAAGTTAATTGCTCATCAATTTGATTCCATCAAGACCTGCTTTTAAGAGATCAGAGTTGTGCTATCCAATATGGTAATCACTGTGTGGCTATTGAAATATGACTAATCTGAATTAAAAAGTGTTATCGGTATAAAATACACAACAGATTTTGAAGACTTAGTATGAAAAAAAGAATGCAAACTTCTTCATTAATAATTTTTGTATTGATTGCATACTGAATTGATGATATTTTAGATATATTGGGTTAAATAAAATATATTATTAAGATTAATTTTACCTATTTATTTATTTATTTATTTATTTATTTATTTATTTATTTATTTATTTATTTTTACTGTGGTTACCAGACATTTAAAATTACATATGTGGCTTGCATTATATTTCTATTGGTCAGTGTTGGTCTACAGTAGAGGTCAAATTACAACATACAGGCTGGCCATCTGTTTTTGTTAATAAAGTTTTATTGGAGCACAGTCACACATTCACTTATGTATTGTTTGCGGCTGCCTTCGCACTATAATGACAGAACTGAGTAGTTGTAATGGAGACCATATGACCCACAGGCAAAAAATATTTGCTATTTGTAAATTTGAGAAAATATTTCCAACCCTATTCTAGAGGATCTTTCACTACAAGGGTAGTTCAGACTCATTACTAATGTATGATTACTTTAGGATCTCCACTAGATGTTCCAAGGATGAACAAGGACTCACCCCTTTGACTAGTCAAACCCCAAACATTTTCTCCTTCATGTGTGCCCTGGGATTTATTCAGTATACAATTCACCAGTCTTTTCTACCCAGCCTTGTGGAGTGTCATCCTATACATTTATGTCATGGTATTCAACATAAACACAAGATATCACTATACTACATATTCCTGGAGCTCTTTTTCTGCATAGCTCTCTTCTTCCCAGAACTCTGCCTTACTACCTCTAGCCACTTCATCCTCCCCAACTCCAACCTCCATCTCATCAACTCAGTAAGGCTGCCAGGATCTGTTTGGATCTACAGTCTAAAAATTGTTTCCAGGCAGAAAGCCAGGGCAATTATCAAGCTCACTTTGTTTCTCTTCTCTCAAGGATCACAGCCCTATGCAAACTGTTGTCCAATATCTGAAAGCCAGTGCTTCATATTTTATCCAACTTTCTAATTATTTATAGTGGGCAGTTAAGTCTGGTCCTTGTTACCTTGAAGGGGAAATCCCCTCTACTTATTTTTTGATAGGTGGAATTTTCTAGATAGTGTACTCTAGCTCTTCAGACTTTCCAAAGGACATTTGTGGGATTTAACTGACTTGTGTGGAAACAGAGGGGTAAGGTAGATCCTTTCCTCATGGGTTTGCCTAAGTAGTTGAGGATACACTATATTATTGTTGACCTGGATTTCTCATGTCCATGTTATGACAGAAAGGACATAGATAACTTTATAGGAGAATCTGAAAGCAGGTTAATCTTGGGTTGTGCATTTTTTAATTCATTTCTGCATTTATATCAGAGGTACAACAGACACATTAGTAGGCCCAGAAACGATGTGCCTCTTTCAAAAGTTTAGGAAGTGATTACCATAATTTCCAGATGCTATACTGAATTAAACAGATAGAACTAACTGTCTCCAGGAGTTTATAATTAAAAAGAAAGAAATGATCCAAAATATAGATAGATGATAGATGTAGATAAATATATAGATAGATGAAAAAAGAGGTTTGTTTTATGTTAGCAGCATTTCTCTATTAAGGGATGAAATTCTAATTAGTTGGCCACACATACACACCAAAAAATCTCATTAATTTTCTTGTACTTGATTAGAAAAATTTCAGAAAAATGTGGAGAAACAATATATTTGTTGAAAATAAGATGTGAAGTGATAGTTTAGCCAAAGGGGATAGGAGTAACAGAAAGGACTAGGAAGGGCATAACATTAAAGATATAGGTCAAAAATAGGAGATCCAAGAATCAAATGAAGGAGCAGAAGGTTAAAACAGTCAAAGGAGAGAGAAGGAGAGGAGAGAGAATATGTAAAAGTAAAGGATTTGGGGCACAATAGTGCCAGGGACATGGTAGATATTCAATGAAGGTTGGGTGGATGGATGAATGAATGGATGATGGATGGGTGAATGGTGGATGGATGGATGGATGGACAGTCAGAAGAATATAATAGAAAAAGATAAATGTGATGGCTGAGGATGAGAATTCAATCTTACTAGAGACAAAGAAGGAATACTAAAGATAGAGGGAATTATAGTGTTGGGCTTTGTAGGATGGCAATTTGTAACTACTTCAAGTGCAGATAAGTTTTCCTCTAGCTAACTCATGTGTAAGATCTCAGATTAAAGGTCACTTTCTCGAAGAGGTCTTTTCTGACTATTAATCTAAATTCATTCACCCATTTTTTCCTCTCTTGGCACTATTTTTTTCCTTTATAACACTTATCACAGTTTGTAAACAATATTTTTGGCAATTAATTGTTTAATATCTGTTCCCCGCTAGACTGTAGGCTCCCTGAGGGAAAGAACTATGCCTTTTTCTTTCTTTTTTTTTTTTTTCTTTTTTTTTTTGCTAACTACCATGTCTTTAGGCCCAGCAGAAAGCCTAGCACATGTTAAGCTCCCAATAAATACTTGTTGAGTAAATGCACAAGTAAGTGCATGAATCCATGAATGCATGAGGTTGGAACATGGGGAAATGCAGAGCTGTGAGGTCTATCCATCCTTATGAGGACTGAGGCCTGTTCATTCAGGGAATGACTGTAGTGCAATGTAAAATGCTCTGGAAATAACCAAGACACAAAAGCAACCTAAATGTCCATTGACAGATGAATGGATAAAGAAGATGTGGTACATATATACAATGGAATATTACTCAGACATAAAAAAGGAAATAATGCCATTTGCAGCATCATGAATACACCTAGAGATTACCATACTAAGTGACGTCAGAGGAAGATAAATATCATATGATATCACTTATATGTGGAATCTAAAAAAAAAAAAATGACACAAGTGAACTTATTTACAAAACAGAAACAAACTCACAGACATAGAAGACCAACTTATGGTTACCAAAGGCGAAAGGGGGGGGTGATAAATTAGGAATTTGGGAAACAGATACATACTACTATATATGAAACAGATAATTAATAAGGACCTACTATAGAGCACAGGCAACTATATTCAATATCTTGTAATAACCTATAATGGAAGAGAATCTGAAAAAATATATGTATATGTATATATACATATATATATATATCTTAATCACTTTCCTGTACATCTGAAACTAACACAGCATTGTAAATCAACTATACTTTAATAAAAAAATAAAAATAAAAATTGTTTAAATGCCCTGGAGTTGGAGTCATAAAGTCTGAATTTAACACCTGCCTTTGCTGTTTACTTGTTGTCTTAATTAGGCAAGATAATTTATCCAAGCTTCTGTTTTCTGATCTCTTAAATGACGATAATACACCTCACATGGTTGTTATGAAGCTTAAATGAGGAAAGTGTTCAGAACTTCTCGAAGGTTTTCTTCCAAGAACCCCTCAGAAAAGGGGGCGGTGTGGTTCACGTCTCTGTTGAACTGAAGGCATACTCAAAACAAAAGCAACTTTTTTGAAATAGGTTTCATCTTGAAAGTTTATGAAAAGTTTGTATTTTATACCATAATATACCCCTATATTGTTTCAGTATTTAAATTATGTTTTAAATTGTTCACTAATTTACTTAAATTTTTTCCCATAAAATAATTGAACAAAATGGTTGCTCATAAAAAATGAACTATATTATCCTTTAGTTTTCCATATTTATGAGAAGCATAGGTTTATGTGAAGTGGCCTGCCACATGATGGTTGGTCCTCCATAATTTTGCTGAACCTAAATCTGTCCACCAGAGGAGCAGCAAGGTTAGATCAACAGGCAAAACAGGTAATATGAGGAGGATGCCCTCCATAGAGGCAGTGCCAAGGCAGGTTTGCTAGTCTAAACATAAATCAAGGGTACAGGTTAGAAAGGACCTATAACTGTATTTGAATCTAGATAATCAAAAGGAAAATGATCATTGCTATATAAAATGTTGCATTTATATACTAGATAATTATATATTTTTATAAATAATTACATTTATTTATAATAATATAGTATATATAATGTTATTACCTAATACAGCATATTGAACTACCTACAGAGAGAAAAATATATTTAATTATTAAAGATGACTCCTCTCTTTGGTTTTATTCTTAGAACCTAATGTAAAAAAAAACAAAAAAACCCTTCCACCCTCTATACTACCATCTAGAAATTGTAAGTTCTGAATCTGAATTAGCCACAAATATATGCTCTACACATTTAGCCATGGCTCACTTTCCATTTCCAAGGTTCCAACCCAGCGAAAACATTAAACACAGTATCACTAAAGCAAACCCCCATACGAACTAAATGTGGTCTGCCCTCAGCTTCCTCATTATAAAGTGGGGCTAGCAACACTTACTCCGCAGGCTAGTTATAGCCCTAAATGCAACGATGCCTGTGGTGTGCCAGGTACAGTGCCTGGCACGCTGTAACCAAGACCACCTGAATTCTAGGCTTCATTCACTGCTTTGTCATCAATGCCCACCTGTTATGAGCTGAACTGTGTCCCATGCCCAGCCCCGCTGGCCAAATCCACGATGCAATCCTGACCTCCAATACCTCATAATACGACCATATTTGGAGATAGGGTCTTTACTGAAGTAATTAAGTTAAGATGAGGATTAGGGTAGGCCCTAATCCAGTACGTCTGGTGTCCTTATAAGAAGAGGAAATTTGGACCCAGACAAGTACAGAGGGAAGACAATGTGAAGACACAGGGAGGCACCATCTTACAAGCCAAGGATCCAGGTCTGGAACAGATCCTGCCCTCACAGCCCTAACAAGGAACCAGTTCTACTGACCACTTGATCTCAGACTTCTAGCTTCCAGATATGTGAGAAAGTACATTTCCGTTGTTTAAGACACTTAGTCTGTGGCAGTCCTAGCAAACTAAAATACCACTGGAATAAAAGCTCCATGAGAGCAGAGATTTTTCTTTTCTTTTTGTTCAGTGACATACCCTGAGTGGTTAGAACAGAACCTGACATGTAGCAAGCACCTAATAAATAATCATTGAATTATTACATAAATGTCCAGTCCTGTAACTTGGCACAAGACATTTAGCAAATATTTGAAGACTGAATAAATTACTCTATTTCCCAAATACCAACTCAGGACATAGGCTGAAAAAAAAGTTATGTGAGTATATTTATATAAGCAGTGTAAAACTTTCAATATTAAATCACACGTAACAATCACCTCAATTGAAGAGGGCAAATGTCATGAAACTCAAGCTGGGCTAGGAAAATCCAGCTTTGGTAGAATAAGTTGCCAACTGTTTGATGTCTCTACCCCTTGAAATTGAAGCACTGTACATACAGCTCTCGTTTGCTTTTCCAACTTCTTTTCTCCAAGTCTTCCACACTTTGCTGGAACCACTGTGGTCTCTGCATCCCTTCCAGATATACCAGGCTCAGCTCAAATCCCTCCTCCTCCCGCATGAAGCCTTTTCTGACCCTCTGAAGCCAAGGTGATACCACTCTTTATTTGGACTACTTTTTAAAAAGCGTATCATCTACTTCCTCATACCATCAGTTATCTTTGCATGAAGATATCTTTCTGGTTTCCATTTTAGATTGAAAGGTCTCTGAGGACAGAGATGTTGTAAATTACTTAATTCTACCCCTACCTAAGTAGGGGTCTAGCAAATATTGTAGATTTTAAAACTAAATCATTGGAAAACAGCATAGTCGGCACTCGCCGAACTCCAACCCTGAGTTCAAAGAGCCAGGGAAAGCACTGGCAAATCCAAATCTCTTCAACAACTTGGGCACAAGTTCTACTAAAAGTGGGAAATGGAGAATTGCAATTACAGAGCGGTGCTGCTTTTAATGTCGCCATTAACATCACTCTAGCAAACATATGTCAGGCTCTACTTTTTAATAGTGTCTATTAATTAATGCTGGGAGCTTCCTTTCCAAGGATTCTTACTATTCTTTCCTCTGCCTGCTTTTTTTCTTTTTTTTTTTTTGATTGACTAGACACTTAGATAACCAAATCAGCAGCAGGATGCGGAAATACATTTGATCTCTGCCTCTATGGGCTTGGCAAACAGCTAAAGTGTGTTTTTGCAATCACAGGCAAAAGAAATACTGCATAGAATTAATTACTCTTTTTTTTTTTAACTATCAATCCTTTTTCTGATTTTCCTTGATAGTGTAAGGAAAAGTCTTTTCTCTTGCTTTAATGAAAAATCTTTAGGAAAAATGAGTGTGATATTGCTCAATTTTTTTTCTGACCACTTGATCTCATCTTCATATGACCTTTAAAAAATCCTGCTGTTATTGTTCTTTTCATTTAATTGGATACAAGCAATAATGATAAAGATAATTGAAGAAAGGAGGGTCCTAACCTCACAGGTAAGTGTGGATGTCACCATCTTTGACTATTTTATTTCTCTAGCTGTGGTGAGCAGGGGGGCTACTCTTCATTGCGGCACACGGGCTTCTCAGTGCAGTGGCTTGTCTTGTTGCAGAGCACGGGTTCTAGGTGCATGGGTTTCAGTAGTTGCAGCACATGGGCTCAGTAGTTGTGGCTCATGGGCTCTAGAGTGCAGGCTCAGTAGTTATGGCGCACGGGCTTAGTTGCTCCACAGCATGTGGGATCTTCCCTGCAAGGATCGAACCCGTGTCCCCTGCATTGGCAGGTGGATTCTTAACCACTGCACCACCAGGGAAGTCCCAGACTATTTTAATGTGTTCCTTATTTAATCCCCAGTCTAACTCTCTCTCAGTTTGGATGTGATGTAAGAAGACATGTTGAATGGAATTTTTACTGATAATAGTTTAAATACAATATTTAATTATATTTCTCTTGGGAATTGGGACTCTAATAACACTATTTTGAGTAAAGCTTATATTTTCAGGAGTATAACTCAGAGATACTAAAGCAAGCAATATGCAATAAGGTATAAAATATCAAAATACAAATCAATACTATATAAATCAGAGTATAGACATCCTTTTATAGATAAATAAATTCAAACAGAAAACAGTCATTTACATGGTCAAGGAAATTAGTTGTTGGAATAATACAGAATTGTCTATTAAGTATAAAGAGTTGAAACAGGAACTATAAAAAGATAAAGCCCTTACTCTAATCAGCTTACAAACAACTACTGGAGTTCCAGCTAATCAGAAATATAAACTGCATGGGGAGCTGAGAAGGGAGGTAACTCTACTGATAAAAGCAATTTTTTTTTTAATTTTTAGATTCAAAAAGAAAATTTGAATTAAACATTTTATTTTAAAAAATGATACAGGAAAGCTTTTCTTTAAAATAAGCTAAACAAACTTTGCCTTCCTTCCTCAGTTTCTAAAGACTATAGAATAGAAAGATCACTATCTAGAGCCGAAATAACATAATCAACAGTGTTATTGGGGAGGGCCTCAGGCAGAGCAATCACTGTGTCTGAGTTAGACAATGCATCTTTGTCGGGTCATCTGTACCAAACGGTCTAGATTAAATTAACTTTTTTGGTTTTTTTAGAACCTAAATGTACTTTTGCTTGAAGTACAGAAGAAAGTCAAGGGAAATACAATAAGAAATATGACAAATTTTGTCCAAATGGCACTATTCATTTGATAGCACTACCACCTAATCAAAACTGCAAAGTACCAAGGGTTGGACTTTGGAAAGGTACTTTCAAATGCAGCAGAATGAGGAACACCTCAAGATATTTGGTGAGGAAAAGCAAACAGTTTCTACCAACAGTATCTCTCCTGAAACATGGTAACTAAATCCTCATCAAGACCTTTCCTGTCTCCTCCTGAATCTTGGGAACTTCTCTAAGATGCCCTCATCTTCTCAGGACTAAGTGATATACAGCGAATTGTATTTGAAAATTTTGCCAAATAAACAAACATATGGGAAAGGAGAAAAACTTGTGTGAATTGGGAAAATCTTCATTTTTCTGACATCACAAAATATGAAGAGAAATGAGTTTAGGATTCCACCATTAATAATTTCAGCTTTTTTTAAAAAAATAAATTTATTTATTGGCTGCACTGGGTCTTTGTTGCTGCGTGCAGGCTTTCTCTAGTTGAGGGGCTACTCTTCATTGCGGTGCACAGGCTTCTCAGCGCGGTGGCTCTTCTTGCTGTTGAGCACGGGCTTCAGTAGTTGTGGCTCATGGGTTTAGTTTCTCCACGGCATGTGGGATCTTCCTGGCCCAGGGATCGAACCCATGGGCCCTGCATTGGCGGGCAGATTTTTAACCACTGCACCACCGGGGAAGTCCCAATTTCAGCTTCTTTTGAATCTTCATCTTTCTTATCCCCAGCACAGAAAAGGAAATTGATTAGATAAATTACTGTGTAGCAAAACTTGTATTCAATAAGTTGGGCTTTTTTAAAATATTTATTTATTTAGTTGCACTAGGTCTTAGTTGTGGCAGGCAGGCTCCTTAGTTGTGGCATGCAAACTCTCAGTTGCGGTATGCATGTGGGATCTAGTTCCCTGACCAGGGATTGAACCCAGGTCCCCTGCATTGGAAGCACGGAGTCTTAACCACTGCTCTACCAGGGAAGTCCCTCAATGAGTTTTGGAAGTGTTTCCCTCTCTTTTGTAGAAAGTGAATTTCCTCTTCTATGAAGATACCGTGACTACTAAGCAGAATTATATATTCAGTGGTACTTTCTTTATGATGGTACTCCAAAATTTTTAAAAATATTTCTCATAAATCTGCTAACCTTACAAGGTGCTAGAATCCATAGTGTTCAATAAGTAATAGGTCCATTTGCAACAACAATGAACAAAATTAAAATGGAAGTCTAAACAGTTCATGTAAAACTGTTGACTGGCTAAAATATTCTTTAAAATTTAATAAACTAAAGATTATACTGATACGAGCATAAACACAGTATATATTGCAGAGCTTTCTTGTTGCTATCGTAACTGAGTAACTTTAAATAGGCAAAGATCACCCAAAAAGTACTGTTCATAGTTCAAAGTTCCCCCATATTTCCTTTTATCCCCTCCTGGAAATACAGTGTCTTCAAGGAAAGGGGTAGGGGGAGACCGACACTGGAGTATACACCGAGACATAACTTCGAGGTATTCATGATCGAAGAAAGCACAAATGAGTGAATTAAAAATTGAATATATGCCGTGCCTCCTTGGGTATGAGGACACATAAAAATAGAAATTTAGAAGTAACTAACCGAGGGAAGAAAAACATGGCTAAAAAGGCTGGTAGCTGAGTGGGGGTGGGGATGGGGCGGGGGACAGAGTCAGGGAGACAAACAGGATGCCAGGAGGTGAGAAATAAGGGTGGGGAGTAGTGGGCAATCTCAAGAGGAACTGACAAGGTCTGTTGCTTATAGTTACCCAGAAAACCTTAAGAACAATAACAGACAAACAAATGTAGCTTAAAGAAACCTGAGAGCAGCTAGCCCCGGCTGGCTGGGACGACAAGCCCCCCTGTGTTAATGGTGCTCGGGAAGGCGAAGGTAATCCCCGCATATTCACGTTCAGCACAACTGCTGACACTTCTGTTTCCCGTTGAATCAACAGCTCCTGGCGAAAGAGCACGGGGAGAGGGTGAGTGGACCTTTTGCTCCAGGAAGCATATTTCTCTCTCTTGAGAAATAGGAACTTTGGCTTTATTCAGTCCTGTGTGCTGGGTTTTCTGGGTTTTTGGTTTTGTTTTGTTTTTTAACTTTTTCTCTTTGGAGTGGCTTTTAAAGTAAATACACATTATTCTGAGGAAGAATTTCAGTTCCAAGAACTCACACAGGTCCAGCTATTCAAGCAGCCAAAGCGTCAATAAAGGGAGATGGTGACCCTCTCCAGTGGCCTCATCTCCTAGAGCCCCTCCCTTTCCACCCCACCCTGCTCAAAACTCGCAGGTGCAGAAACACACCTCTGGGTCCAGGTGCCTTAAAGGGCCACCTTGTAAAACTGTGCTTCAGGCCCTACATTTAATTACACACAGCGTGCACATTACTTTTTCAGCTATTTAAAAAAGCACACTTCTTATTACAAAAGTAACATATCCCCACTAAGGAATAAAAAGCACATGAGAGCATTGAAAGGCAAACAAACAAACAAACAAAACCTTCACACTTACCACTTTGATATGACATTATTATGATTTTAATATCATCTGCTGTTAGCAAATCTTTTTGTATTACAAGGGCAAAGAAGAAGTCTCTACTGTTCATGTGATCCCACCATATGCTTATTATTCTTCTAGGCATATCAGCAAACTTCTAAAGCATTGGTGAGTGTGGACAGGCTTGCCAGGTTGGGAAGGCAAGGAATGAAAGTTGAAGCCTTCTTCCCCAGTAGGTACCAAGGAAACCAGTGCAACTGGGCTTTTACACAGAGTGAAACACTTCATGTCACAGTTCAGGGTCTGGGTGCAAGCATGCAACACACTTGGAATCAACAGAAAAAGGAAGGCAGCAAGGCCACTCCCCTAGAGTATAATTCGCACAACATCTCTCTGTTGGCTTACTTACTGAAGGAGGAAAGTGTGTGTGTGTGTGTGTGTGTGTGTGTGTGTGTGTGTATTTAGAGTGAGAGAGAAATAGATGGTGTACATATATACATATATATATACATATATATGTATTTCTCCCCACAGTACATGTACCATAGTTGCTGCCTCCTGCACTGCACAGTTGGAACTTTCCATTAGAGTTATCTTTAATGTCATTTTATATGCTGTCATGCAATTCGCTCGTTCAGAAACCTTCCATGGTCTCCCAAAATCTGCTGGAAAAAGTTGCGTCTCCTTGGTGTTGCATTTTCCCCCCTGCACGGCCTCACCTGACCTTTCCTAGCTTGCCTTGCACTACTTCTGAGTGGTTCATCCTCCACCCCACCCCACACTCCCCCCCAACCCCCCCGCCCCAAAATCCTGGGCCCCTCTCCAGACTCTGAAATGCAGTGTGGAGCCCTCTCTCCCTCCAGCAGTGAAGTTCTAGCACTGTTATCACCTCCAAGAGGATTTTTGGTGTTTTCCTGACCAGTGTGATGTCTTTTGCAAACCTATAAGCTCCTTGAAGACAAGGCCCAAACTGCACAAGAACAGTTGTAGTTTTTTAATGAATTAATTCACCTTTTTATCCTTTTAATGCCCGTGTCATGGCTCTTTTCTAAATTTTACTCATATTCTGTTTTGTGTAATAAATTAATTAAGCAAATATGTATATTCTCTCAAATCTCTTGAACACAGGGATCATATATACATATTTCTTGCACTCCTACACTCACCCCAGACCTATAGTAAATGTTCAACCGATACTTACCGAACTAACTTAAATCCGGGATTTAAATGCCAATAAATTTTCCATAATATAGAGGAGAGGGCTGGAAACATAAAGGGTCAGGCTCATTCCAAAACAAGCTGAAAAATGGAAGTAGTTTATCTTACTTTGTGGGTCTCCCATTCTCTACTCCCTGCCTCCCAGGATAGGAGAAATCTAGGTAGTACCCAACTTAGAAATAAGTTATATTGTACATCTTTATATGTGTAGGTCATTGACTTGGGAATTACAATTCGTTTCCCTTTAAAATAATGTTATAAATAATGTTTAAGATCCCTGATCAGTCCCCCAAAGCCAGTTTGAACTCTCAATGAAGCAGAAATAGTATATTTGCAATAAAAAGAAGAAAATAAAACTATTGATACATGTTACTAGTACAATAACCCATAAAAACAACCAAATACAAATGATTATTTTTAACTTGAATAATCATAATTCAAGGAAAGCAGATTTAACTATACAGAAAGGGGGATATGTCTAATCATTCTCTCCTGGCTGCTATCATTCACCAACCTCTTGGGAAATGAAGGTGTGGCCTGAGGACCTAGGTCTTACTCTTGATTCCCAAGTCAGGCCACCATGCTGAGTAATTTCAGGATCCACGTGGAACCATGTTTAATACCCAATTCGTTCTGTTCCTTCGTCTCCTCATTTTCAGGGATGTTCTCTACCCACTTGTCGTCTCCCACTCCCACAGGCACATGCTGAACCATGCTATCCCCAGGGACTGCATCACCTTTAAATGCTAAACTCACATATCCCTACTCTCTGACAACTCCCCTCCTAACCTTCCAGGTCATTCACTACATTATTCCCAACATGCCCACTCTTTGACTTATTTGAAACATCCAGTTCGCTGAAGCTTTGGCCAGATCTCTAGAGTCTCCTTCTGTTTTAGCTCTCCTGCTTAGATTCCAAGATCCAACACTTCAACTCTTTTTGTACTGTTGTCCTTCAATTGCATTGTTCTGTCAAACATAATGACAATTTCAATTATCCACCTGCATTAGAAATGCTGAGAGCTCCTGGGTTGGGGGTGCACGACACACATCCATTTTGATCTTTATTAAAAGTTGTGGTCACCTAACTCAACCTCAGTATTTCTGGCAATCCTAAATTGGATGGTTGGATGGATGGATGGATAATATAGGTGAAAATTTGTAGAGCTGCTAAAGAGAATCTTTACACTCTTTGTAATGCTTTCAAAATGAGTGACCCTTAGTCTAGCATTTCTAATTTTACTTCAAAACATATGACTTTGCAATTCTGAGAAAGAGTAAAGTTGGAGGCATCACAATTCCTGATTTCAAACTATATTACAAAGCTATAATAATCAAAAGTACAGTACTGGCATTAAAAACAGACACATAGAACAATGGAACAGAATTGGAGAGCCCAGAAATAAATCCACATGTATATAGTCAAGTACTATTTGATAAAGAAGTCAAGAATATTCAGTGGGGAAAGGACAGTCTCTTTAATAAAAATGGTATTAGGAAAACTGGATACTCACATGCAAAAGAATAGACTGGACCCCTATCTTACACTACTCACAAAAGTTAACTCTAAGTGGATTAAAGACTTAAAGGTAAGACATGAAAACATAAAACTACTAGAAGAAAACATAAGGAAAAAGCTCCTTGACATTGGTCTTGGCGACGATTTTTTGGCTATGACACCAAAAGCATAAGCAACAAAAGAAAAAATTAACAAGTGGGATTATATCAAACTAAAAAGCTTCCACACAGCAAAGGAAACAGTCAGCAAAATGAAAAAGCAACCTATGAAAAGGGCAGAAATATTTGCAAAGCATGTATTTGATAAGGGGTTAATAGCCAAACTATATAAAGAACTTCTATAACTCAATAGTTAAAAAAAAAGAAAAAAGAAAAAAATTTTTTAAATGGCCAAAGTACTTGAATAAACAGTTTTTTCCAAAGAGAACATACAAATGGCCAACAAGTGAATGAAAAGGTGCTCTATATCACTAATCATCAGGGAACTGCAGATCAAAATCACAATGAGCTATCACCTCACACCTGTTAGAATGGCTATTATCAAAAACAAAAGAAATAACAAGTGTTGGTGAGGAATGGGGAAAAATGAACCCTTGTGTACTGTTCCTGAGAATGTAAATTGATACAGCCAGCATGGAAATCCGTGTGGAGGTTCCTCAAAAAACTAAAGATAGAACTACCATATTATCCAGCAATCTCATTTCTGGGTATATATCCAAAGGAAATGAAATCACTATCTCAAAGAGATACTTGTACTCCCATGTCCATTGGCATTATTTATAATAGGCAAGATATGGAAACAACCCAAGTGTCCATCAACAGATGAATGGGTAAAGAAAATGTGATACACACACACACACACACACACACACACACACACACACACACTGGAATACCACCCAGGCATCAAAAAAGAAGGAAATCCTGCCTTTTGCAACAACATGGATGGACTTCAAGGGCGTTGTGCTAAGTGAAATGTCAGACAGAGAAAGACAAATACTATATGATCTCACTTACATGTGAAATCTGAAAAAGCCAAACTCATAGAAACAGTAGGATGGTGGTTGCCTGGAGCTGGGAGGTGAGGGAAATGGGGAGAAGCAGGTCAAAGGATACAAACTTCAAGCTATGAGATGAATAAGGTCTGGGAATCTAATGTATAGCATCATGTATATAATAAACAAATTGTATTCTATATTTGAAAGAAGTTGTTAAGAGTAGATCTTAAATGTCATCACCACCACCCAAAAAAAAAAAAAAAAGTAACTATGTGAGGGCATGGTGGTGTTAACTAACTTTATTGTGGTTACCATTTTGCAGTATATATGTGTGTCTAATCATCATATTGTACACCTTAAACTTACATATGTTATAGATCAATAACATCTCAATAAAGCTGGAAGAAAAAGAAAGGAGAAAAAAAACATGTTTTCCTTTAGGGTAGATGTGTCTGTGTTGCTCATAATTTCACAAGCACATGGCACTTTTCTGCCTTCATAACTCAGTCCATCATCATACAAGGAGGAGAAACTTTCCTCGGTAAAGAATGAAAAAGCTCTGAAAGAGAGTGGAGGAGGAAGAAAGACTCTCAAGAATATGTGTTTGTGTATCAGAAAGAGATTCCCTGAAATGAAACTAACTGTAATATTATAAGCCATGAAAGAGAAAGTGGAGGTTTATAGTGGCTTGTATCCACCAGGCTCTGAATCAATCTCAACATAGTGTTATTGTTTAGCTGTCAACCATTAATCAACAAATACTTTTGGAACAACTTATATTTGCTAGACACTGTTCCAGGAGCTTGGGAAACAGGAGTGAAAAAGACAGAGGGTGTGGAGAAAAGAGAACCCTCCTACACTATCGGTGAGAGTGTAAACTGGTACAGCCACTATGGAGAACAGTATGGAGGTTACTTTAGAAACTAAAAATAGAACGACCACATGACCCAGCAATTCCACTCCCGGGCATATATCCAGAGAAAATCATAATTCAAAAAGTAGTGAAAAAGACAATGTTCTTGCTCTCATGGAGCCCAGGTTCTAATAGGGAAAAGGGTTTTTGTTTTTTGTTTTTTAAAAAAAGCAAGGACAACTAGACATTGAATGAGAAAGGGAGGTGTGTTTTAGATTGTGTGGTCACTCCTAAAGAGGTAATATTTGAGCTGAAAATTAATGTTGAAAAAAGAGCTATCTGTATGGAAATCTGAAACCCTGCTTTCCCCTCATGACTACAAGATGGCTGCCATAGCTTCAAGCATCACACCCTCACATAACTTCCAAAGCAGGTCTGGGGGGTTATCCTTGCAAGCGTTTCCTTTCATCAGGAAGAAACATATTTCCCATAAGCCCCAGCACAGTTCCCTACAGGTCCCACTGGCCAGAACCAGGTCACATATCTACTCTCCAGTCACCAGCAAAAAAGACTGCAGTGATTGGTTGGGAGCAATGATGCTGGGTCCTGAGCACATGCTGCCCCAAACCTAAACCAGACTGGCTTGCTGTTTTCAAACAGCTGCAATGAAGCAGCTACTGCAAGGACCAAGCTTGAGATATTTCATTTACCCAGGATTTATGGATTTATCCAGTACCTAAGCTTGTGCCAGGCACTGTGCTAGCGTTAGGAATAAAAAGAAGACAGACACTACTTGTACCATCTCACTCTACTCCTTAAAAACAGTGAGGGGAACTCCCTCTTCCCTCCTCCTCACTATTTGGAAGGTACAGTTCATGGCCACTCGCCACCCTGAAGCCTCCTCTCATCTTTTTAGCCTGAATGACTTCTCAATTCATAGCTCACACTTACTCATTTTACAAATATTCACTGAAGATCTGAACCATAGGGATACAATTTTGCTAAAAAGACAAGGTCGTGCCCTCACAGAGTTTCTATTTCAGTGCTATAGAGAGTTAAAGAGCCAATTACAAGAAAGAATAAAAAGTGTTACAAGAGGTGAAGCCTGGGTGCTATCAGAGTACCAAGAAGGAGTACCTTCACTCATCCAAAGGTAGGGTGAGGGATGGTAGTAAGAAAAGATAAATTTTGTTGAAAATGTCATTGAAATAAACATTTAAAGGATGACTAGAATTTAGGGAAATGAGAGTGGAGGCCAGGAGTGGGGGAGAAGCCAAGGAGGCTAGTCCATCTAGAAAAGTGAGCATGTGCAAAGGGCCAGAGGTGGGGAGAGAGAGCTGGAGGAAAGCAAAGGAAAGAAGCTCAGTCTTGCTAGAGAAAAGAGTGGGAGGGGAGAACAGGGAGAGATGAGTTTATAATGATAGCTGGAGGCCAGGTCAACATGGGGACTAAACTGGACCTTATCTGGAGAGAAGCCATTGAAGGGTTTGACATGTTTAGTTCTGCATTTTAGCAAAAGGCATTGTTAATCCTTTGCTCCAATCCCTTACCCATGCTTCAGCCATGCTGCAAACAGGATGACCAACAAGACGCTGTGGCAATAGGCTGGGGCAGGGTGGTGGCCAAGGAGGTCCGGGATTCAGTGAACCACAGGGCTGTGACCAGCGGGGGAGGGGGAGGAGTTAAGGATGACCTCAGGCAATTCTGGTTTGAGTGCCTGGAGGGATGGTGGTGTCCTTCACTGGATGGATTCAGTTTTGGACAAGTTATGTTTAAGCTGCCTCCCACAGGGCACTGAACACAATGTGTTCACTAATTAACCTTTTTTATGACTTTTCTCCTCCCTCCCCCATCTTTCATATCAAAGCCACGCCCTACTTATCTTGAATAACACTTTTTTCAGGTAGACCTACTTCAGTCTTCTCTTCAGGTTTTTATCAGTGTCCCTTAAGTGAAGCCTGTATTTTTGGGGGCCCCTACAATAAGCCAGGCACAGAAATACAAAACAATTTCACCAGTTATCACTTATAGGGCTGTTTTTTTTTTCTCACCTAATAGAAACCTAAAGCATCTAATCAGACACTCAATGATGTCAGTGATCAGCGAGTTGCAGTTAGTAATTGACACGAATCCAACTTTTTCCCTTGCATTTATCTTTATTCACTAAAACAAACAAAAAACAGAAAACCCTCATCTCTTTACATTTTAAAGATTAATCTCATGGGACAGTATGATGGCACAAAAACCGGTGTCCATTCTGGGTGTTTCCCACGTGGTCTTTGATGTATATGCATTTTTTTTTTTTTTTTTACAACAACCAATTTCACTATTTGAGGTTTCCCGGTACTAATTTTATAATACTGTGTAGTTACATGCTGGGGCTCCGAATACACTCTGTCTCTACGTGGTAAGTAGCACCACGCCTGGATGAAGCATCAAAGTGAGAATGGTGAACTGAAAGGGACCTTAAAACATCTTGAAGCAATAACAAGCCACAGACTGCAGCAGGGGCATTTTTAAAGAGTACACAGGACTAAAACAATTGAACCAATTTGTCCTTTGTTCTTTTTATTGCATTCTTTATTACATGAATACTGTTTGAAAAGAAACTCAAACAGCATTAAACTCGGGTACCAAGCTCTCCACAGTCCTCCCAGGGGCCTGGCGGGGACAGAAAGCGAGTTTCCGCCGCCCGGCTCCCGCGAAGGCCCCCGAGGACGCTCGCGCTCGGTCCCAGGGAGGCGACAGGAAAGGGCAGGTCGCCGCTGCGGGCCCTCAGCTCGCCCCGAGTTCTCCCTCCGGGCGGGAGGGCCGGGCCCGAAGTTTGCCAAGTTTTCCGACAGGCCCGGCTGGGCAAATGCCGCTGCGCCCCGTCGCCGTCGCGCTCCAGCGGCAGGCCGGGCCGTGGGAAGTTTGGTCGGGGGTCTCCCGGCCGTCAACGAAAAGCCCCGGGGGGCGGGGGCGCCACCTGGCCGGGCCGCACCCCCGTGGAGCGGGCGACAGGGCGGCCCCGGCGCCCCCGGGCTCCAAGAAAGCGCGCTAGAGGATGGCGAATGACCTTGGAAAGCCGCGACCATTCTAGGGTCGCCGTCGCCCCGACTGCCCTCCCTTTCCTCGGCGCTCTTTCTCTCCCGAGTGCGCCCCGGTCCAGCCGCGGCTCCGCCAGCGGTGCCTTTTTCCGCTTTTTCTTTAAGAGAGGTGTCCGCGCCGGGCCCAGGAGGGGCCGCGCTGGCCGCGGGGCCCAGCCCTTCCCGCCGCGCCCCGGGGCCGCCCTTCCCGCCCGAGCCGGCTGATGGATGGCCCCGGCCGCCCCGGGTCCCCCGCCTCGGCTCGCCCGCGAGCCCGGCTGTGTGTTTTGGAAGCGGCGCGGCGGGCTGCAGCCCCGCGACGCCCCGAGCGGCCAGCGCCGCCCTTCCTTCCCCCCACCCCCGCTCCCCGCCCCGGGCTCGGGCGGCGGCGCGGCGGCTGGCCCGGGCCGGGCGGGGCCGCAGGCTCCGGGGCGGAGGGCGCCGGGAGCGGGCGGCGGGGCGGGGGCTCCGGGGCGGCGGCGCGGGGCCGGGCGCGGGGCGCGGGGCGGGGGACGGAGGGCGGGGGCCGCGCCGCGCACGCCCAGCCCCAAGGCCGCGCCGCGCCGCGCCTCGCGGGACAGGTCGGGCCGGCGGGGCGGCGCCCGGCTCCGGGGAATAATGAGTGTCTGTCGGGCCGTCCCCGGGTGACTGGGCGGGGCGGGGCGGAGGCGGCGCGGGAGGCGGGGGTGGCGGGGGAAGGGCGCAGGGCGGGGTGCGTGTTTGCGCGAGTGACTCGGCCGACCCCTCCGGCGGCTGCCTCCACCCAAGTGGGTGGGGACCCGCCCAGCCCGGGCGGCCGCGGCGGCTCCCTCTCCCCTCCCTGACCCTCCCACCCCGGGTCCCAGCCTCTACTTACCCCGCCAGCCCTGGGAGGCTCGCAGAGCGAGCGGCGCCGGCGTCATGTGACTGCCCGGAGTTGGTGCCAGGAGCCAGAGGGGAGCCAGGAGCGGAGCCGCGCGGAGCCGGAGCGCAGCGCGAGCGCCCGCCGAGCCGCACCGCGCCCGCCGCACGCGCGCCCGTCCCCGTCCCCGTCCCCGTCCCCTGCGGCCGCCGCCGCCAGCGCCGCCCGAACTGGAGCGCTGACACCGCTGCATCCGCGGGGGTTCCAGGCAGCCCGGATCCGGGCCTTTATTTCTCGCCTGCAGCGCTCAGCGCCGTGCCTCGAAAAGTAAGTCCCCTCTCCCTCACCTTTCCTTCTCGCCCCGACTCCCGCTGCCCCCCTTTTCGGCTCGTCCGGTTTCCTTTTTTTTTTTTCCTTTTTTTTTTTTTCGGGGGAGGGGGGCGCGCGGTGAAGGGGTTGGGGGTGCAGCGCGGAGGTGGGGGCGCCCCTGGGCTTGGGAAAGTGCAACCGCTCCTCGCAGCCGGGGGTGGGGGTGGAGGAGGAGGCGGCGAGGGGGAGGGGGCCCCGGGTTCCGCGGTGGAAAGTGTGGGATTGGGGAGAGCCACCGTGCGGCTCCGCGGGGGCAGGGAGCGAGGCCGGCAGCGCCTGCCGCGGCCCCGGATAGGGCGCGGGCGGGGGCTCACCTGTGTGGTCCCCCGACCGCCGCCCGCCCGCCCGCCCGCCCGCGCGCTCGGCTCGCGATTCCCTCCAAAGCCCCAGAAATCTCAGTGCTCTTCGCGTGTGGCAACGTTGTTTGGAGAAAGGTAGCACAGAGGCCGCGCGCTCCTGCTCCTCCCCCTCCCGGTCCCCCACCCCCCGCACCCTCCCCCTCCCCGCCCTCCGCCTGCGCCCCCCGCCGCCCCCCTCCTCGGACGGGGCGCTCTGCCGCTCACCCGCCGCCGGAGCAAACTTGGAGCAGCCTCGCGGGCCCTCAGGGAAGAAACTCGGGGCGATTGGGAGTGGAGGCAGCATCCCAGCCTCTGCCCTGGAGCCCGGGAGCTGCCAGGGTGTCTGGATTCCCGAGGGCAGGAGAAAGAGCTGGCCGGGTTTGGAAAGTCCTCCTCGGGTGCAAGGAGAGAACCTGCCGCAGTGTCTGGAGCAAGGATTGCAGCGTGGCTGGAGGCGAAGAACGCCTTAGGCAACTGCCTGCAGGGTTAGGGACCCGAGCCGGGTGGGGACCGAGGGACCGATCCCTGGACCCGGACCCTTGAGACCTACCTTTCCGAGTGGCTCTCTTGGAGATGGCAGACAATATCTGGAATTGTCATAGCTACTTCTTTGGCAGATAAAAGAACACTTTATGCTGCTTTAAATTTTACAACAATATACGGTAATACCAGATGAAGAACGTGTGAATGGGACTTTTTTTTTCTAAGTCAAGTTAAACGGAAATTGGTAATTGCTCACCTTCTTGTATTTCACTAAAATAAACATTTTACAGTGAATTTTTTTTTTTTTTTTTACTAACTCAGAATGTATTTTTCCATTAATGTCATCCAAGACACTTTAAATATATTGATTATATTCTCACAAGAATCTGGTATATGGAGAAAAGTATGAAGTGGTATTCTGACTTCATTTAGATTTAATATCTGTAATTATTAAGCAAAATCAAGTGAGAACAGGGCAGTTGTTCACTATAGGTTGTTCCACAGAACAATTCTCTGCTGCCCTTTTCTGAGTACTTTATGTATAAATTTGAGGAGCATTTTTAAAAGAGAAATCCATCTGGATGATAATCTGCCTAGCCAAAGAGAAGACTTGCTTCTAGGGAAAAAAACAGTTTGATAACACTAACATCTTCAAAATATTGTATTTTTAAAAGAGTGGATGAGTTTCTTCTGACTTGAAACATGGAGTAGAGGAGTTGACCTTATTCCCTTAACAGAAACCTGAAATGGGATGTTTGATTAATTTCATTCAGCTCCCTACAGAAGCCGATATCTAAATTTCTACATTCAGTGGGGTTTGCTGCAGAACTGTTAGAAGAAACCAGCCTAATGTACTATGGGTGTGAGGTCAATGAAGATAGACTGTAAGAAGCATTCTGCTTGCATGAAGGAGAATCCAAGTATGAAAATCCTAACGTGAGAATAACAAAGAAAAGTAAATGCTTAGACCACAGAACCTTGTCAGATGTAAAACATGGCAACATATCTTTGGAGAGAGCTATTGTTTTTTTTCACTGCAAAGTTTCTAAATTAAAACCCAATCTTCTGGTTGCTATGGACACAGTGATGCCTTTTTTTTTCACCTGTAGTTGTGTCTACAACACAGATTTTTAAATTTCTGCTTATGGATACCTGAGTTAAACAGTACTGGCTAGCGAAATAAATAGAAATAATGGGAAAAGGACTAGTGAGTGGATTTTGCTACCTTAAAAATACCTAAAGGAAAAATAGACATTTTAGGACATCTTATAAAAATTGGTACTCTGTGCTAAAGATTGTATAACAGTTTTGGATTAAATGAAATATCAGGAACAGATTCATATTCTCAAAAGGTGGATTTTTGGAGATGTGTACATGCAGAACAGATGTGCAGCAGTGTGAAAGTATCTTTGTAACTGTGCAGTTGAAAAAGAGTGAAAATTCGGGGTAGCTCTAGATGTCCCACACTCTTCGTCTTGGAATTTGGTTCTGTGGCTCAGGGACACTTACAATTGGTCCCACTTGGGTTATGTGCGATGACCCCAGTGTCAACTGAATTCTCAGCAGCAGTGCTCTCTCCTTTTCCTCCTGACGCTCTGAGGCTGAACAGTAATCATTACCCTAACCCAGAATTTGATCGTGGCTAGAGACCAGTCATTGGGATGGGGGAGAAAGAGACAAAAGAAATTGGTAGGGAGGCTGGTGTTAATTAAGAAGGTTTCTGCTGCTTGAATATGATAAAATCACATGTTCACTTATGATGTTTACTGTATGTGGAAGCTCCTATTTGTAAATAGGGCAGGTCCCCTGTATAAAGCTGGTGTTATTCTTCACACCCATAGAACAAACACCTCCACCCCCCTGTTGTTGTCTTAAAAAACTCCAGCTGCTCATGAATATAGGGTCAGGGAGGGCCGGTTAAATGTTTCTCTGTGCTTTCTCTCCAGCACAGCCAGCAGAGCTGTTTCCTGTTCTTTGTTTCAAGGCTGGGGTTTGCGTCATACATTCCAAGTGGCATATGTGTGCTCTTTCCTGTTTCAGGCTGTTTTCTGGTAGATCAGTAGCCTAGACCAGGCCATGGTCCCTGCCCCTAAACTCCCTATCCCCACCCAGGGAGTTATCATGTCTCTACACACTTATGATTGCTTAAGATGCCTGTGTTATGTCATAATGAGAAGTCAGTTAACCTTTTTACATACACCCCTTGCTCCGATGTGTTTATATGGGTGAATAAATACTTGTACCTTTTTTAGTTCATCGCCAACTTGTGATTTTAAGAAATGTGTGTGTGTGTTGGCTAGAAATCTAAAGGAGGTTGTTTTGTTTGTTTATTTTTCATTCTTGTTTTCGGTATTGGTTTTGAGATAGGCATTTTGCCCTGAAGCTGTCAGTTTTGGATGGGGCTTCCACCTTGCAGTTTAGAAGACACAGCACGATCTGAAGGATGTGGCTCACCCTTGCATTTAACAAGGGACACTGAAGGCATAGGAAGCTTTATGGGATGGAGAACTCAGGCACTCTTGGCAGCTTGGACTGCCTTGAAAGTCTTGCTGATGTTTTAAGGGAGAAATCTTGTATTGAGAGTACTACAGGATTATTTCTTCTTAAAGACAAAGATTTAAACACTAGGATAATTTTTTTTTTTAAGGACAAAGATTTTACTGTGTCCTACATCTGATTTCCAAACCATTTTAAGAATAAAAAGCACAAAGAAAAGGAGAACTGGCATAAGTTCATGTAATGGTAGTTTGGAAATTTTTAACCTTGTATTTTGAAAACAGAAGGAGAATGCTTTTGTTGTTATTGTTTTACAATAACAACTTTCTCATAATCTCCCCCACCCCCCGCTTTTTTTTTTTTTTTGGTATATTCTGTTAGTTATGAGTTGGCAAGTTTCTGTGTTAACCATTTAACCTACTTTAACAAACTATTTTTCTCTTGGTTCTCCAGAAATGAAGTTTTTAAAAAATGATTGAAAAGAAAATTTTTGGCAAGTGTCTCTCTTAAACTTCTTATTTGGGGATTTTCTCTAAAATCTAAAGGAATTGTCTTCAGTGTTCTCTAATGGAATTAATGGAAAGAGTTGCCGAGGAAGCACATTAGGCCCTATTCTTCCCCTAACATCTCGTCCCATCATGTTTTTCCTTGATGCATAAAAGGGAAATATAAAGTATGATACTAAGAAAGCAACTAGGGTCAAATAGTAGGATATTGATAACCTTCCATGAGAAAAGATGGGAGTCTGGAAAATTTCAACAAGATTTTTCCTTTCTTCTTTGGAGGAAGCAAACTTGAAATATTAAGGTGCTTGTAGAGCAAGAGGCCTTTAAACTAAATTCATATGTAACCCAAATTGAGGTAAGCTTTTTGCTTTAGTTCCAAAGTTGTGAACAATTCAATTAGACTTGGTAGACTGAGTCTTTATTTGGCTTACCCCCCAATCGTTCTTTCCTCCCTATTTGTGGGGAGAGGGAGGTGGTTAATAGAGTTGATTTCGGGTCTCATGCATTCCATCAAGAAAAATTCTGCAAGCTTTTAAATGTAAGCTAAACAATTGGGGAAAATTGTACCAGTCGGATAGTTATTATAATTACCGAAAGGGGGGGGGAGATAATAGTTCATCTCTACACCATGTAAATCATTTATCTCCATCCCCCCCCTTAGGTACTTCTTTCTTAATGTGTCCAAATCAACATTTTTGCTATAAAATGAACAGCTTTCTTAAGTCTGTTTTCACACCAAGTTGTGTTTAAGAAAAATAAATACAAGCAGCCTCATCCTTTAAGTATCAGGAATTACATTATTCTGGAAATTGGGTTTCTTTCTGAAGTGCTTCAGTTATTGGTTCTAGCCTTAAAAAAAAAAAAAAATCCGTAGAGACATAATAACAGTGGATATCTGGTTTGCTAATATGTGGTGTTCCAGCCAAAACTCATGATGGAGTGAGTTGGAAGGGAAGGATTATGATGGCTTTTAGCATTCTCATTTTCAGGGCTGATCTGTCCCTTTCTCAGACCCCGTTTCTCATCTGAAGCAGTAATGCCAGAGCTGGAGACAGGAAACCAGACAGCAGTCTGCCCTGATAAGGGAGGGCATTGTCTAAGGGAGGTAGCCCTGCTTTCCCCTCCTCAACTCTCCTTCTTGAAATTTAGTAGTAATAAAAGGGACACAATGCTTATAGACACAGTTTCTGAACCAGAACTAGGACTGTTTTTTCCAAAGCAAAAAAAAAATACGACATATGTATGTCTATGTATATGTGTGCCTTTTAACTAGCTCTGAACTTTTTCTGGAATGTCACCGTAGTTTAATGGCACATTAGAAAAACTGATCAGTATATTTTATATCTATTGGTCAGAGTATTTAATAGTAAGTTTCTCTAGCAAAGCAGGTTCCTAGAGCTATTGGAAACTCATTCCATTGTGTGGGCAGGCCGAATACATTATCATTTCCCCCATCTCATTATTAAGGGGAGCTGGAGACCGAATGTAGTAAGCTAAGTGGCCCTTCAGCCCCATGCATTCCGTGTAACCCTGGGTCTAACTCTTACCCTCTTCTGGGAAGGGGGTGCTGCATGAGATGGCCCCGTTGCAGGAGGACCCTGAAGAGCCCAGCTCAGTCTGGGACATGCCCAAGATGGTTGCCAATCTCTGGAAGGCCTGGGGCTCTCCAGGGATGGCCTGGAGCTAGTCTCAACCCAGATCAGTGGAGTTTGGTCAAATCCAGACAGAAGAGATCCGGCAACACTGAGGTCAGCGCATTCTACCCTGGAGAGCGACCTGTGATCCAGTGTGGGGTTTTTCTCCATTGGCCTATAGGCTCTTCGTTTCTCCTAACTGCTGTTCTCTGAGTCTAATCGGTGAAATCCACTGCTCTGTTTGTTCTTGCACTTTACACCCTGGTACCTTCCAAAGCTTTGTACCCCAAAACCGCTTACATTAGTAAGTTCAAGTTCCTGTTCCACTTAGTTCTCCAAACAAGGGTGTTTTGTCTCCCAAGCCTCCCCAGTAAAGTTTTCACATTTACTTTGTGTTTCAGGTTTTAGAAGATGACTTTCAGGCTAGCTCCACTGGCCCCTGGGCAGATTTTCCTTGTGTGACCCCTGTTGTACAGTCATTCTGAGGCCCCGACCTTCATTTTATCCCAGCATGTAAGAAGGATAGTTTGACATCCATTCATGAATTCATCTCGCAAGTATTTATTGAGCACCTGCTCATTAGAGCTAATCTAAGATTGCGTGCAGTCATTATTCTCAGTTATGCCACGGGATAGGTCCAGAGTGATCTCACCTGAAAAGCCATTTGGAAATCATAATTGTCCGCTGGAACCTCCCCATGGCATTACCTCCCATGGGCCAGTGTGGCAGCACTCTGGTCCCACACCCCCAGCCCTGGGGGGGGTAACTCAAGTATAAGATGATTTTACTTCATAGTGGGTCCCACAGCACAGAGTGGAGCAGAACAGAAAGAGCCCTGGGTCTGCAGCAGACACACTTCTGTCCTTGGCTGCAACTCCAGCCAGCTCTGAATTTGGGCAAGTCGTTTCACCTCTGTTCCTCCATTTCCTTATTTCTAAAATGGGGACTAGGATCTGACCCTTGCACCTTTGTGCAGTTATTATGAGGATTTCCGTATTTCCTTGGGTGTAGCTGCCAGTTTTTTCTGAGCAGTTTTATGGACCAGTTGCAGGTGCGTTGGCCAGGAAGAATAATCGCCTAATTTGGGGCCTTCAGAATGTGTCTTTTGATGTTGCATCCAAGTGTGCACTAAGACAGGGGAGACATCAGGGACCAGTGGGGAGGAGTTGAAGTCACCACTGCTGTAAATACACTGCCCCTGGGTCCAGATCCCCGAATGACAGACCTGTCTGCAGAACTCTCCATCCCACTCTTGCTGTATGTTGTCCCATGCTGGCGGGGGTGGGGGGCGAGGATGACAACAGAGTAGAGTGTCACGTCCACCACCAGAGGTCAGACTACTTTGGGTTCAAATCCCAGCTCTACAATTTTAACGGCTGTGTGATCTCGGACAGAGTAATTTACCTCTCTGTTTTGGTATTCTCATCAGTAAAATGGGAAGGTGGTACCTCCCCGCCTCATAAGAATGAAATGACACAGTGCATGGAAAGAACCGCACCTGGAGAGTGCCAGTAGGAAACCTGTGACATCACTGAGCCCCTGGCTTTCCTTGGTCAATAGAAGTAGCCTTAAAACAAACTTAGTGCTTGTTACACACAGACACACACACACACCCCTTGAAGTTGCCTCTTTTTTTTCTCTCTTGCTTTCTTTTTTTTCCCCCTATTTTAGGTTTTAAAACAGAATAGAGACCTTGACACTAGACTTGTTTAGAAGATCTCTCTGGGTGGGTAAGAAAAAAACTCTGAGGATGACACTAATAAGGTCTCTGGAGGACCCGGAACAGGCAAGGTTAAAGTTAGGAGCATACCTTTTTTTGAGGAAGTTTGGTTTAATAGGTTTCCTTTAGGTGAGCCCCCCTCACCCCTATTACTTATTTAAGGGAGATTACAAGTGCATTCGAAGGGAAAGGGAAGTGACCGTGGGACTCCTGCGGGCTCAGTGCTTTTATATTCACTCCTTTTGCCTGGCAGAAACCCGGCTTCGTGGACCTGCCTGATCTCCTTTGGGGAGCAGGGAGGGAGCCCCTCTAAGGAGGTGTAAAGCATGCCTGTCCTCAGGTGCTCCAGTCTGGGTGGTGGTCCTGGGCAGACCGTTTGTAATGTAGAGAGGCCCAGCCTATCTAGGTAAGGAGAGGCGGCCTCAGCTCGGCCAGGGAGCAATCAGCTGGCTGCCCGGAGTGGGGAGGGCCTTGAGCTGGTCTTTGAAGAATTAGGAGGATTTAGATAAGCCGGAAGGGGATGGGCATTCCACGCCGGTTGCCCAGCATCAGGGCCAAAAATGAACAAAGGCGTGGGGGGTGCAGGGGGAAACAGGGCAGCCAGCGTGGAGGGCGCCTGGCGGAGGAGGGGGCAGCTGGTAGGAAAAGGGGCGCCGAGCATGGCACTTGAACCCACTCTGCAAGCCCTGGGGGTCCCGTTGGAGGAAGGTTTGGGAGCTTGGGAAGAACTAGCTGAGAAGAGGACTTTGAGAAATGGAGGTGGGGGGGTGTCAGGATGGATTGGAGGGCCAAGGGGTAGACATGGGGAGACCAGTGGAGGGGAGACCCCCGTAACACAGTCTTGAGGCACGGAGGGCCTGGCCCCCTGGTGGCAGTAATAGAAACGGAGAGAAAAATTGGGGAGGAAGGCTTAAAAGATGACCTCTAGGTTTCCATGGTGAATGACCAGAGGTAACACAAATTGTGGAGGGCGGGGGAGGGGGGGCAGCCTTTTGGGGACGGGAGCGAGGCGGAGGATTTGGGTTTGGGACATGTTGGATTAATTCTCTTACATAGCAGTGGTGCAGAATGCTTTCTGTTTGTTTACTTTTGCAGGGAGAGGGCAGCATTAGCTCACAGCTCCCCCTCCAGAGGCTCTGTGGCTCTCAGATAAACTTTTAATGGAGCATCCTCAGGAGCCGGGGGAAATACCACCACTCCTTTTTGTTTATTTTCGAGGTCCCAGCCATCGCTGCTCAGGCCGGAATTTCCAGGAACTGGCAGCTGACCGGAGCCAGTGGGTCCCTCCCAGCCTCCCACTCCCTGCAGGGCGGGGCCGCATGGGTGGAGGCCCCTTCGGGTGGAGTGGGGTGGGGTGGGTCTCCAGTGATAGGGCACCCCGCAGAGAGGCAGCAGAGGAAGCGGCCTCACGCAGCCCTTCTGGGTCCGATTCTATAACACTTCACAGAAGGAGACTGAGGGCTGAGACACGTACACAGCCGGAGTACACATTAGGGGTGCTTTTCAATTGAGTTGGGGTGGCTGGCCCCTAAAACTAAAATACAAGATGGTCAGCGTGAAGGAGGAAACCGGGTCTGGCACCTTAGTAGGGAAAATGATTAGTGTTCGCTAAAATTTCTCTCAGAAAGAAGCGGTAGGCCACGGACTAGGTGGCATTGAACTTGAGAGTTTACTAAAGGGTATGGGTTTGGGTCTCCCCGCCCCCATCCCTGCTCTGCTGGGCCCCAGTCTGGAACTGTGTAGGGAGTTTGCTTGGTGGTTACCTTTGCACCTGTCCTTATTTACATGCAAAATCAATTGCTTCACTTGGTCTTTCCGAAGTACAGGGTGTGGGCAGAATCTTATCTGAAGCCATGTCCTGTTTGGACAAGTTGGACTGCCTTGGCCAGTCTCCATAGGGTGGAGCAGATGGGTGGAGGCAGGAAAGTAAAATTGGGTGGCTTGTTAGCTGAGAGAGGAGAGAGGGCGGATTGTTTGCTCACAGATCATTATATTTAATCTGAAACTAAATAATTAACTTCTTTCCCATTTACAAAACATTTCGATGCAAAATAACTACTTTATGAGGGGCAGAGATTTAGACGTGTTCCGTGGAGTTTTTTTCCTTTCAAACCAACAACAGAAGACGGAGGTAGGAGAAGATCACCGAGTGACATGAAAGCGAGCTGCCTTTCCAGGTAGGTGCCCGCATTTGGCTGTGCTGAAAAGAGGCTCCGGCTTAGAAGTGCCTGCTTACGTCTGTGGCCCAGCGCTTTGTATTTCTGGCCAGAGCAGCTGCCATTAAATATTCCACTCCTGGGAGCTCTTGGAAGAGTCTGGGTACAAAAGTAAAGAAAGAAACGTTTCTTTGGAAAGGAAGTTTAGCTACAAGGGATGTTGCCTGGCTGCCCAGGTCCTCCTCCTGACCACGGATTACACGCCCCCACACACACATTTTTTTTTTTTTTTAATTTGTTTTTTGTTTTCTTTTTTCCCCTGCAGTTCCTTTGGGGAGTACGATGTGAGGAAAGGCACCATGCTTCCTCCTTTAACATCCAAATGCTTGGGAGCGTTGAAAGGGATGCTCACAGGTGGTGTGTTGGTTTGATCATCCTGCTTTTCTCCTCACACCTGGCTGAGGTCAGCTAGGAAACAAAGATTAGCTTTGAGGGAGGCAGGTCATCCGGAGCCTTAATGTCAGGCTGGGTTGAGGGAGAAGAATGCAGGGACCCTTTGAGCGTATCAAACAGGAGATGAGAAGGGAGAATGTCAGAAGCAAATCCTGATATATCACCAAGAACTTTTCTTCAGATACACGCAGTCTCTCCACCACCCCACCCCCACCCCCCACCTCTCTCTCTCTCTCTCTCTCTCCCCCTCTCCCTCTCTCTGTCATGCTTCTAAGGAAGAAGTTATTTATAAGGTTGTTTCTGTAATAAAATGTGCTGTAGCTTCAAGACAAGCTACTTTCAAAGGAGGCTGGCAACATAACCTCCTCTTACATTAAGGCCTGTGTGTATTTCTAAGCTCTGCAGCTCATTTGTACCCTCATAAAACAATTGTCGAGTACGCCTCATGGAGTGCTGCAAAGGACCATGTGAGACAGAAGTTGCTCGTGAAACTTCATGTAAATGATTCACCAGAGCTTTTTAAGAGCTAAACATGTGGTCGTGCATTTGACATCTGAAAAGTCAGAAGTTTAAGTAGAGAGAGTGTGAAGGGAAACCTGTTTCTTCCTTTTGGAGGAAAATTTAGTTGTATTGGCCCTTCCATCAAAATAACACAGTTGGGGGAAGATGACATTTGTTCCAGTGATAGAAACTTATTTTGGCAATGGTGATGTTCCTCTATTTTTGCTTTTAGGTATCTTGATAACTTAGAAGTTTTTTTAAACCAGTTTAGCCCTTTTTTTCCTCTTGTAAATGCGGTTGTGTTATCCTGGGATTGCTAGTTTAGAATGTATGTCTCCTAAGCTAGTTAAACAGAACGAAGATGTAAATATGTTAATGTTTGGGAAATAGTTGTAAGAAAAAACACAACCACTTTTAGGGGTCTTCTCGTCTCTGCGGTGAGAATTCCTGAGCTTAGTTAAACCCACTAGGTTTAAAGACCCTGACGTTGACAAACTCAATTTATGCCTGTGTCCTAGTCTTTATACTTGTTTTAGTGCGCCACCTAATGGTTCTACTTGGGACTGCTGTCAGGGTTGTGTAGTAATAGATTTTCTACAGCATTTGTAGTTTACTTAGCATTCTTTTAACATGATGGTAATAGCCCCAGAGCACTGAGTCGCCCATACATAACAAAAGCCACTACGTTTAGGAACCCCAGTTCTTCCAGTGCCTGAGTTACTTTCCAGTTATATGGAAGGCCCTCGGGAGACTTTGTGGTCATTCTTTTCTGATTCTAGATCAGACCCCAAAGACAAGGTCAATGCTCATGACGAAAGTGGTCTATTCAGAGATAGGAATAGTCGGTACAGAGTCCAGACATTTTCTGCAAATAAATAAACAAAAGCCTAATTTGTTTTAATGTGTTTGATTCTCTTCCTAAGTTTGGTTTCTTTCTACCTGAGCTTCTGTCTTATTTTCATTAAAAGTTTTAATTATAGAATTAATAAATCTGAAAATGGGCACACAGGTGTGTATAAAGCTGCCCCACCCCTCCCGAGAAGCTCTTGTTAAAGGTTAGGGTGTGTCTTTTTCTTTTCTTCCACATGTCCTCCTCCTTGTTCCATATCCCAGGACTATCACTAAAAGTACAATCAGTCTTTTTAGAAGCTACCAAATTGAGAGCAAAGTGCTGTTAGCCATGTGAGTGGACAGTGGGTTTGGTTCTGTTCGTAGTGATATTTGAATTTTGCACAAACTTTTTATTGTCCAGTGATGCATTATTTAGGAGTTTCAAAATGAAATATTCTCAATTCTATCATTACGTCTTTGTTCATTAGCTGAAATACTTGTGTATGAGAAATGTCCCTCATCAGTGATTGAGTTACTATTTGAGGTACAGTTATGACCAAATAAACATACCTTTACAATTTTTTTAATAAAAATGAATCAGGTTTTATTAGAAAGGATGCTTTATGTTAGACGATTTTTTTCTTTTAAGATTGTCTTTCAAAGCGCTAATTTCCTTAAATTTAGATAAAACATAAAAATTAAAGAATGAAAGTAATTTAAATAATGTTTTAAAATGAAACAGCTACGGCAGGTTAATGTGTAATTCATTTCTAAGTGGATTCAGTACTTATTGCTATAGGTATTTGAAAAAGTTATGGATGGTTTTATGAGCTAAATGATGGGGTTAGAATTTGAACCAAAATGAGCTACAGTGTCCATCATCTTAATTCCACTGTGCTGCTCCTACTGGTAGTAAAGGATTCCAGGTAAGGCGAGGTGTGAAGATGCTAGGAAGCTATTGTGATGGTGCAGTTGTCAAGTGACAAGGCCCTATATGAGATTTCATGCAGGATGTAGGCAGCTATTACCGTTGAAACTGAGTTTAGTCTGAGTTTTTTAAGGATGGAGGGGAGTGACCTCTAGGGCTAGGTATATTAGCAAACAGGCAAATACCTGAGAGTGTTCCAGAAATCAGAACCAACAAATTTAGTGCTGTGTGTACAGTATGGAGATCCAGAAATTGTGTGCATATTCAGTGATATAAACGACTTAGAGGGCAAAAAGAGGTGCTTTTGTTTGTTTTTTGTTTTTGTTTTTTAAATCTCATTTGATTTTTCCAAAACCCTAAAAGTAAATGTTTTAGGAAGTAGGCAAAGGAGGTGTCCTCTGCATTTTACGTGTGTAAAAGGGTCTCCCCCGTCCTCTCCCCCATGGCAGGGGTCAGGTGCAGGTCTGCTTGAGTCTCAAGATCAGGACTCTTTCCTTACACTCCTGAGAATATGAGTGCTTTTATTTAGAAGGATTTGCAGCAAGATACCGTCTAGCAGAGTGGATGAATCTGTAACAGTAAATTAAATTTAAAAGGCTTGGGGGAGGATGACCAGCCGTGGGTCGAGGCTGCTGAATTATCTGACCTCATTGGTATAAGCAGGCAATCGCACCTCTTTTGTTTACGGTCTGCTGTGGGGCCCTGGGCAGCAATTCTTAGAACCATATCCATCTGTACAGCTGCTAGGCTGGGAACTGGTTAATAATAGATCCCGAGACACAAAAGGGGTTTTCATCCTTCATTATGAAATCATCCATTTTTCACTGGCTGTGGGGTTTGTTCTTGCTGGGATACAGAAGAGGGTGGTAGCACCATTGATTTGAGCAGCCTGATATCAGATTGTGTTCACAGATTATAATATGTCCTGTGATGTAGGAAAATATAATTTTGAAGTCAGGGCCTTATGTTGAGTTAATGATGATATTCACGTGTTGTCATGAGACCCAGGACAGTCTGTCTTCAGCGAAGCAGTGAAGCACAAGTACTACACAGTATTACTTTTATAATTGTGTAAAGAGATCTTAGTTTAACTCATAGAGCAGGGACACCACTGGCTACAGGATTGCTGTCACGGAGCAGGCGATGGGATGTGTAACAGTGAGATACAGGAAGTGATCTAAACCAGGGGTTTCTATACCTTTTTCAGGTAGGACTCAATCTGGAACTTGTTTACTTTCCCACCCAAACCAAAGCGATGTATACAGACCTCACTTCTAGCCAAAGTGCTGCACATTTAAACCACACTTGGATAGGAGGCGCCTGAAGCAAGTTGTTGATGGTCCGGGTGGTACATGGGCAGTGATTCTGTAACCTGTGAAATGCACTTAAATGTTCAGCAGACTGAATGTTTTGCAAGGAAGCAGTTGGTTTGATGTATTTTAGTGCTAGAAGTGGACGCGTTTGGAACACAGGAGAAAAGGGATAACACAAGCATAACAAAAGAAGAAGAGAAAGACCAGACAGGGTCAAGATGGACATTTGTTTGCATTAGGCTAAAGATTGGCTTATTTCCTTATGAGGAGAAATTGGAGTGGATACAAGCTAATAGTCTTCGTATGAAAAAAGTACTTAGAAAACAGTAAGAGGTGGGGCGGGGGGAGCTCAAGACCTGAATATAGGCATTTCTCAAAAGAAGAAACGTAGGGAATTCCCTCGTGTCCAGTGGTTAGGACTCTGCACTTCCATCCCTGGTCCGGTAACTAAGATCCCACAAGCCACAAAAAGCTAATTGGTTCACACAGTGGCACACTGAACTTGATGGTATGGAACCATACTTACTGAAAAAGAGACGTTTTCCCAATAAACTGTCAAATGAAATTATGGGTACTATATACTATGCATATTACAATCCATTTAAAAAGAGAGTGGGGCTTCCTAGGTGGCGCAGTGGTTAAGAATCCGCCTGACAATGCAGAGGTCACGGGTTCGATCCCAGCTCCAGGAAGATCCCACATGCCACGGAGCAACTAAGCCCGTGTGCCAAAAAGAAAAAAAAAAATAATAATAATAAAAAGAGAGTTCACAGGGATGCAAACAAAGATACTCACGGTGGTTGGTTCTGGGTTGTCTTTTTGCCTGCCTTGTTTTTTTCCTGATTTTTCTGTGATGGACGTAAGGGGGAAAGGAAAGGTATTTAACATTCATGTATAATGTGACCTTCTATTGTGCTGCACAGTAATCTTAAACAAGCTGGGCTGCTCAAAGGGGGCTGTACCTGTTGTTCCAGAAACATCAGGGTTTATGTATTTGAGTTAGAAATGCCAGTTGGCTCTCACCCAGTTAAGACCGTGGAGTCTGGTTTTAATTATATAAAATGGCATCTTTCGTAGGTAAGGGAAACCAATTCCAGCCGTTCCAGAGGCAGGGGAGAGGAAGGAGCAGGGCGGGGCGGGGGAGTGGGGTGGGGTGAGGAATGTTTTATATATAGATATAATTTTATGTAATATTTATATACAATTATATATATAATTTTTTTTTACTAGTGTATATTGAAAGTAGCCTCAATCTTTAGACAGACACCTTGCTTTGTTTTCCAGGCCAAACACCAGAGCACCCTAGAAAGCATAATTAAAAGAATGCTCATGTTTGACCCAGTCCCTGTCAAGCAAGAGGCCATGGACCCTGTCTCGGTGGTAAGTTGTGCAAAACTGAATACCTCTTCTTGTTTATTGCAAGTGATAATAACTTTACTGTGTGTTGTGTGATTCCTTAAAACTTCTCGTTAACCTGACAGGCATTTGATAGGCAGACTTTTCCGAAAGCTCCTGGTAGTAAGTGAAGTAAATTCCCTCCTAGCAACTGTGCCCCATTTAATAAATGGGCTCAATGTTTCCTTAAGCCCTGTGCCCCAACCCCCCACCTGCCCCCACGATGTCATCAGCACAGAATTTGGGCCACAGGCACATCTGCTCATAATAGAAGTAGTTTTACAAAACCCCCTCAGTTACCAGTTTTTTAGTTTGAGTTCTCAGGATTATTGGTTTTGGCAAAAATAAGTTTGGCTAGATTAATTTTTAAAAATTAATGTACATCGAGGGACATTTAAAAAAAACCTGTGCTCAATGTTTATCATGATTCGGAAGCACTTTCCAAATGTACCTACAAGAAATCTGCATCAAGAACAAGTTTACTTAGAGGTGTTTTTCACTTGAGATCACCACCCGGACTGTATAGAAGAGTTTCTTAACCATGTTTGTGAATGTCATTTTTTTTTAACACTGGAAGAAAAAAAATAGTTTTTTGTCTCATGTAGTGCTTAGGACAGCCTTCACAGAGCTGATTAAAAAGATGAAAACTGGGGGAAAAAAACTCCTTGGTCCTTTTGCATGCAAAAACATATTAAGGATAAAATGATTTACTTGAGTCTGTGTCTGGGAGGGAATTAGGTTCGTTGTTTTTTTCAACACCTTAGTGCTAAGCGAGCCCCTCCTGTGAGCCAGGCCCCTCTACTTGCTACTTGGCCCTCAGGGAACAAGTAATCAGTCCAGGTGTTTATAAAGTTGCAGCACCAGTGCTGTGGAGGGTGGGACAAGGGTGACAACAGAAAGGTGTCCAGCTGCAAAGCAGGGGATGGTTGAGGCTTGAGGAGATCTGGTTTAGTGAGTATGAAATAACAAGGCCATGCTCCCAACTCTGTCCTGCTCTTTTCTTCCATGGGCTTGGAAAATACTCACAAGGGGAAAAACTTGGCCTGAGTTGTGTATCTGAAGGTTGGTAATGACACGCTTGCAGAAATTAGATCATCCGTATGCACTGGCTGTGGAGGTTCCTGCCAAAACTGTTTACACAAGACACAGGGGTCACTCTGAGGCCCTTGGAACTGAGTTGCCATGGAGACCACGGCGCCAGTGAAGTGTTTACCACTGTGTACAGTGAAAAGTTACGTCAGAGTGGCTTTAAGGAAATAACATGTACGTTCCCGCACGATAACTGGATAACCACGTGTCTGAATATGACAGCAATAAGAATTTTATTAATCAAAAAGCTAAATTGACTTCTCATGTTACTCATTTTGTCATCAACCCCTTCCCCCAACTATTTCATGATCGTATTGAGGCTTATCAAGGTGCAAAAATTCCCCATTAATTACATCCTTGAAATATGAATAGGTTTTTAGTACTGGAGAGTATGATTAATTTGATAAATGATGCAGGACCATCCGTGAGGCATTTTACTATTGGGTATACTTCCAGTGCTCTTAACCAGGCATGAGAATGTGTCACAAGAGCCTAATTTAAAGCTAAAATGAAGTTGGCACGATACAGTTAAGTGCAAGGAAATGCACTTAGCTGAAAAAAATGGAAATAAGGTTAATTTGAAGTAACGGTTACACTTGTAATGCGGGAACTTATATTAATACACGGAGTTAAAACATGTAGAAGTATTTTTGCAATTAATGGTCTTTTTCTCTTTCATGCTCTGGTTTTCAACCTCCACTGATGCTTATAGGACTTAATTATATTGTTTCATCAAAAGATGGCTTCAGTCCTCACAGTAAACTTTCTTTTTCTTAATTCAGCAAAACCTCAGTTATCTAAAACATTTGGGGAATAGGGCATTATGATTATTTTACATAACAAAATTAAAAGCTTTTGTTTCCACTCTTAAATCTTCAAATTTTATCTTTCTTGCCTTCATAGGTGAAGTGTATGAAACCTGATTTATTGTTCCTTTACTCCTTTTTCTCCTTAATTCTGCCTTTGACCTGAAGGTTGATGTCTTTGTTTATTCAGGTCAATACTCTAAACATTAAGCAGTAGGCATATGTAAGAAGATTTTTTTGTTTTAATTCCACATATGAATAAAAATATTTCACAGTGACTTTTTCCCCTCCTCCACTCCTTTTTCCTTAAAAGTGAGACGAGCAGAAGCAGTCTGCCTGTTGGGTATTTTGCTGTAGTTTAGAGAAAGTGAGGAAATGTCATTTTTCTCTTACTGAAGTATAAGCCTTCATACTTCCCACTAAACCTTGTGCCTTGAGGCAAATTAGACTTTGGATTGTTAATCCTGTTAAGATTTGCAAGAATGGAGAGCAGAGTACAGCCCTCTCTGTGCCTGGATCTCTACTAAACCATCAGCAGTTTCCTGAGCCTCCAATTTTTTCTTATTCCTAACCTTGGAGATTATCATGTGTAAAATATGAAATGGCAGGTGTCTATAAAATGAGCACGTAAAGGAGTTGTTTTTAAATACTGCCAAAGAAGGTTGAAAATTAGGATTTAATTCAGGAAGTGAGAAAGTAAAATTTTTAAGGAAGTATTCCCTCATATTCTTTTTCCTACCAGAAAATTACTTTTGAAGAAAGTGTGGGTTTTTTTTGTGTTTAATGAAAATTTATCATCTAACAGACTTCTTACAGATTGAGAAGTACTTAAAAATCAGTAGTCCCTCTGCCGCGTTCTAACAGGAAATTTTCATGACTTTTCTGAGCCTGGTAGAAAGAGAGCCTTCTACTTTTGTTTGTGTAGAGGGGCATGACATGTGCTGTTTCCAGAGAGTTTGTTTGTAAACGCACCGCCCCTTCCCGCACTTGGAACCTCACCCTTGGTAGGAAGAATCCTTTGACTTGCCATCGCCCTGTCACGGACAGTCACATTTTTTTCGTATTAATGAACAGCAGAACAGAGACTCTTCCACGTTTCATGCAGTCCCTCCAGCCACTTAAACCATCTTGTAATGGAAAACTCACCAAAACTGTTTTCAATAAAATGAGAGAAACTATTAATTCTCCATTTCGTATAAAGTGAGAGCATTGGGAAATTACCCAAACCCTGTGCCTTTTTCCTCACCACACTTAAAAAATTGTGTGTTTGAGAATCAAAGGATTGGTATTATCCTGAGCCTTGGCAGCGGTAGAAACTTGCTCCGAGAGCATGTTGGTTCGCATCATCCACTGGTCCAGTGTTGTGTGAGCACCTAGGCTGGACCCCCATCTCCCACTCCAGTGACAGGAAGCCGCCGGCAAAGAAATAGCTCACAGCGTGGAGGTGGCAACACTTGCATGCATGTTACAACAGAGGGAAAGAACTTTTCTTAGTAACAGATCTTCTGGAAAAGTAACCCCCTAGTGGGGATCGGGAGTTGGGGAGACCCTTGCTTGAGTCTTGTCTGCAGGCTGCTCTGTTCCAGGAGATAGGGCTCCTCGGGTACGCAGTAGGCATGCGAGGCAGTGCGTGCCCGGCCGTGGCCCGAGGCCCTCTTTCTGCTTCATCAGTACTTGCCTTTGATTTGGATTTCGCCGGTGCAGCCACACTTATTTGCATTGCTTTGTTAGAAGACAGGAATGGCTGAAACAGAGAGGAAGCAACTATTCCCAGGGTGTAGCCACCCAAGGCACACACCCCAAGCAAGCCCTGTATCCATCCGTACACTGTGGAGAACCAAATTGTTGCAGGCTGATTGCAGTGGCTTATGTGCTCCACCCAAATAATTAAACACGTCTCACTGAAGATTCTGGTAAACATTGCTGTGAAAATTGCTAGTGAGACAGCTTGAAGAACCACATTTCTTCACACTTAGGGGAGGCAGTCGGACTGGGAATAGTTAATGGTGTACTCAGTTGTGTGCCTGGGTCCCAACGGTCCCCCCCGCTTTTAGCCCTAGAGCCTTACAAAAACCGCATGTCCAGCATAGGTGGCAGGGGGTATTCGCGGGAGGGCAAACTCTCTGTAAAACTGTGCACAGTATTTATAAAACTGAGCTCTATGTGTGGCTGTTCCTTTCTTTATGGCTTGAGAAACCAGAGAATGTAATTAAATTTGCAAATCTCCCAGGTTCTAAAGTTCTGCTTTCCTTACACTCACCCCATGAATAGAAAAATCCAACAATGACAGCGATAAAAGTATGTCCTCATTTTGCTTCCTGTGTAGCTGCCAATAAGTTGGCATTAAAATCTAGATCTGAGGGACGTCTTTGAAGACTAAGGCTGAAAATAAGGGAGAAGCCCCATTTCCATGAGTGGAAACAGTGAATACCTGCCCCCCATTTCCTGGAGCTTTTGTTTCTCATACCAGAACTTTTGCCCTTTAGAAAATTATATCAAGCTAGTTAAACTTGAGAACTAGGAGAAATCTTTTTTCCTCCTGTAGTTAATTACTTCCTTAAACCCTCATTGTACGTAATTTGTAATTTTGTGTAAGCAAACCTTGTGCCTCTTTTGCTTTTGCCTGTTTCGATATTTAAATTTAAATCTATTTCATATCAATATTACTGTATATTTTGGGCCTCTCACCTTGTGTTGCACCTGTGTGTGTCTAGTTCTAAAGAAAGGTAGAAAGTCTTTTCCTCATTTGATCCTTGATACATAATTCAAAGCTATTTTTAAAAACAACGATTTGTATGTTTTGTGTTTCCTGATTTTATATCCTCATGTCCTTGTTTTTAAGCAGTAATATTAGTGAAAATTCTACCCCCCCCACCTTTGAATTGCATTTAAACAAGTTACCAAATTTTAGTAATGAAAATTAGTATTTTTATTCTGTATCTCTGTCATTTAGAGATAGGTGGTCTGTGGTACCTTGGGTCTCGCCCCGGTAATTCAGAACCTGCGTTTTAACAAGATTCCCAGGTGAATTTGTGTGCTCGGTAAAGTTTGAGAAGCTCTGATAGGCAGAATCAAAGCCCATTGCAGTGCACACCTCTTGTGTAAGGAAGGAAGAGAAGGGACTCCTAGGACCATGATGTGTGTTAAGTTCATCACATCGGTATTTCATTGAGTCCAGTTGACCTCACAACCTCCTGGAAGGTGGGTATCCTGTGCCGTCTTGACAGATTTTTCCATATCCTCTTGGCTGCTGCACTCCTAATATTTATTTAGTCGTTTTTCTTGCCCTCAAGGTAGAACTGCTTTTTAACATAATAAAGTTATTTCAAAAGGGAACTTTGTATCATTACTGTGAAACAACTGCATGGTTTTTTCTTATGCATTTAAATAAACACATAACTATTCTAAAGCACTGTATCTATCAGAGAGGTGTGTACACCAAACTGCAGGAATCACTGTTCTATTTGGTCATGTAGAATATGAATGAGGATACAGATAAAGAAAGGACAAAAGAACAAAATACATCTTAACGGTCCCTCTACAAGTTTTTTTTATTTTTTATTTTTAGTTAAGGAAAAGAAGTAATTTTAGTGGATTCCATGGCCAAGGACAGTACCCGTAGCGTGCAATTACAGTTGATTTATGTTTAAAGCTGATAAATGAGAGTTAGGTTATCTTGTTTTTTATTTTCTATTTTTAATTAAGGAATAGAAGTAATTTTAGTGGATTCCATGGCCAAGGACAATACCTGTAGTGTGCAATTACAATTGATTTATGTTTAAAGCTGGTAAGTGAGGGTTAAGTTATCTTGATATTATGAGAGAAATGTACTTGAAGATAAATTAGGTCAGTTGTGGAACAGATCTTAGATTTGGGAGGAAAACCACTTGTGTCTCCTGCAGTATCTTGTTAAGTTGTCCTGCAGCCTTTTTTGATGAGGGGTTATTAGCAAGGTGGAAGGGAGAGAAGGCAGGGCCTCGCCTTGTGTGCAAGTCCCTTCCAGCATCACGTGTCTTTATTTGAGTCATATATTGGCTCGTTCTTATAGATCTGTGTCATCCACAAATTTGGAGATTAAGTCATCTTCTACAGTTTCATTCAAACTGTGAATAAGTCCATTGAACAAGTTGGAGCCAAGGACATAATTACCCTCATGTGGGTGGCCTTCCGTATATAGGTGTGTAGGGTGACTGGCCATCCTGGTTTGCCTGAGACTGAGGCATTTCCTAGGATATAGGACTTTTAGTGCTAAAGCCAGGACTCTTGGTTACCTTAGCATGGATTGGTCAGTGGCTGAAGACCATCCTAAGGCACTACCGTGCAGCTCTGTTTGTCCCTGTTGTACGTGAGCGTATGAGAAACGTTCAGTGTCTTTCTGCTGAGGTGGAGGACACTAAAGCCAGGGAGAGTGTTTCCTGCCAATTAAGAAACCCTGTCAGAAAAGCAGCAAGGTTAGCTGGCTTGGCTGGTTCTTGGTGAACCCCAGCACCAACTCCTAATGATAAAGGCCCAGAAGCCTTCTGTTTTATAACCTATTTTAGAATTTTTCCAGGTATCATCCTCATCCTTAATATTGGATATGGCCATAACCATAGAATTAAATTTGAGATTTTTCGTGTGACACAGTTATGACATTAACTTTAGTACTTAAATTTATTAGACCAGCTCTCTCATAGCATCTTTATGGGGTCAAGCATGTACCTAAATCCAGACCACTCATTAAAGTCCATGTAATTGAAGGTTCCTTGTTTATATTTTCATCTCGTGTTTCAAGCAAATGAACTTACTTAGCTGCTGACACGTTGCTGTCTTTCTTTTCCAACAGTCATACCCATCAAATTACATGGAGTCAATGAAGCCCAACAAGTACGGCGTCATCTACTCCACACCGTTAT